>NW_023416309.1:14380693-15580693 GCF_014176215.1 Rousettus aegyptiacus
TTGTTTTCATATATTCCACATGTTTTGGGGCTAACACACACCCTTCCCAAAGAACCATTGCAAATACTAGTGAACTTACTTGTTTATGTCTGCATTACTGCCTAGTGTGTACTTAATAAGTTGTTCTAGGTTGTAGCTTTAGTAAAGTAAATTAAGAAAAAGTGCCTCCTTCTGTGTTGTGAAATACTGAGGTAATTATGTCACTATATTGCAGTTGAATTGTCATGTCTGTTTTCAAAAGGGTAAACATGATGGCAGAATGATGTGTAATATTGTTTTCCAGTGGAGTGTGAAGGTGAAACACTTTGGGGATATTTTTGAGAACTTTGTTGCTGTTTAGATTAAATCATTATTTTCAGTAATATAATGAATGAATAATCTGTTCAGGTATTTTGAAAGTATAGCCAGTCATTAGAAAGCAAAATGTTATATGGAAATAATCCTTCCAGTCAGTTCTGGTGGAGCTCAATCAAACTGAATTGGGAAAGTATTGAAATGGTTCAGATTGAGAAAGTTTTAGACTTCCTTTTAGTTGATTAATAAAAATGGCATTCTACTAAAAAATAATACTGGGTAAAAAGTTAATATTGTACCTGATCAAAAGATATTTTATCTAAAACAAATCTAGATTAAAAGAATGCTCCATTTTTACAAGGAAGGAAAGATGAAGCCTAAGGCCTAGGAATATGACCGGAACAAAAGAAAATAAATACAATTTAATATTCAAATATACTCAGTACAACAGCGATGAACTCTTAAAAAATAAAGATTATAAAACTCATTTACTATAGCAAATATACTAATTAAATAAGATAATATTTTGTGTTCATCATATAAATGGAGAAGGTCGACAATAGCAAATATAGGGAAAGGAATACCCTCTACACTGCAGGTGGATGTGTAAATTGGAATGTCAGTATTGAAGGTTAATTTGGCAGTATCTATCAAAGTTAAAATGATCACACTACTTTTAACCAAGCAGTTTCATTTCTAGGTATCTGTTCCACAGATATACTTGAATAAAAATGAATAAAAATAAATGTATAAGAAAAAAGTCTTTGTAGCTGTATTTGTAATGGCAAAGTATAGAAACAGTTGTGCTCTATTGCCAAATGGTTAAATTGTGCCGAGTTATAGAATGAAATTCTCTGTTGTAGTTAAAAAGAGGTAGATGTGTATATTCCTTGATGGAATAATTTTAACTTTATTATAAAATTGAATAAAATTGCAAATGTGTATGGTATGATTACATAAAAAGAAGTAATGTAAAGCATCTCAAATGCTAAACATATGAGTATACATGTGTATATTATTTATATGTAAATAACTAGAACAGTTTCAGGAAAGATACACGTGAACTTTGTGAGGTTACTTCTAGGGAGAGTGACAGGATTTCAGAGAGATAAAAATGAAGACAGTTTCTGTACAATAACATTTTCAACAACAAAAATGTATTCTTATATTATTTGTAACTAAAATGCAAGTGGTCTTCTTGTTCCACACAAAAATATGTATCATATCCAGCAAATCAATATTCCCATCATTTAACTTCTGTAGATTCTTCATTTATTGCCTTCCCCTAACTCAGTTACAACAGGGTAGAAGGAAAGTGAGTGTGCTTCCCTAGGTTCAGTGATTTTGGGCATACAAAACTTTGGAGAAATTCTCATTGGTATCTGTTCCAGCAGTGGAGTTTGAATAAAATGGCAGAGCAGAGGTGCAAAATGTCACTGTGGTCCAATGTCAGGCCCTTGAAACTTGAAAGTCCCCAAACTGGATCTGATCCGTGCCTTGGAATTTATAGGATTCAGAGAAGCTTCTTTAGGCTGACTAATACCATGGGAGATTGAAATTATAAACTAGATTGCCAATTTATTAATTTACCATGAAAAATATAGCTAGTGTAAGATAGTCCTACTTTTATTTTTGCCAGATGACAGAATTTGTGCTGATAAAACACATATGAAGCATACACATGCTGTCTATTTATTTCCTTCTCCGTGCAGCCTGGAATTGGGATTGGTGGCTGATAGCCAGCTGGGCTGCCCTTTCCACAATGGCTTTACAGTTCTATGAGGAGACATTGTGAGCAGTCTCAGCGCAGTAGGATTTGTTGCACATCAGCAGCACTTCAAGCTCCTTGACATTGTGGACCAGGAACTTACAAAAACACTGGGCAGCATGTGTTTCATCTTCTTGTTATTCCCATAGCCAGTATTGGGCATCAAGATCTGACCCTTGAATCTTCTGCTCACTCTATTGTCAATGCCTCTGGGTTTCCACCTGTTATACTTAATTTTGACAGTGGTCTAGCTGATGCCAGATTAACTTCTTGGTCCTCTTTGATAGTCTTGGGTTTCATGAGGGGTCTGAGGGTAGCCATGATGCCGAAAATGATATAGCTGCTACCTCCATAGGCAGCACCGAGGAAGGGAGCGATACTCCTAACTTCTAATCCATGTATTCTCTCTTTAAATGCAATCTACATAGGAAGCTGAACTATAAATTGTAAAGTTACTCAGTGAGCATATAAATAGAATAAAGGAGAGTTAAGGATATTGTTCGCATACAGACCTATTTTGGGGATATTGCAGGTTTGGTTCCACACCATGGCAATAAAGTGAATATCTCATAAAGTAAGTCGCACAAATGTTTTTATTTCCCAGTGCATATGAAAGTTATATTTATGTTATATTGTAGTCTATTAAGTGTGCAATAGCACTGTGTCTAAAAAACAATATGCATACCTTAATTAAAGATACTTTATTGCCAAAAATTGCTAACTACCACCTGAGCTTTCAGTGAGTCATAATTTTTTTGCTGGTGGAGGGTCTTGCCTTAATGTTGACAGCTGCTAACTGACCAGGGTGGTGGTTGCTGAAGGCTGGGGCAGCAATTTCTTAAAGTAAGACAACAGTGACGTTTGTTATATCAACCAAATATTCCATTTATGAATGATTTCTCTGTAGCATGTGATGCTGTTTGATAGCATCGGCCCCAGTAGAATTTCTTTAATTATTAGATTCCTCTCAAATCCTGTTGCTGCTTTATCAACTGAGTTTATGTAATATTCTAATTCGTTTGTTGTTATTTCCACAATCTCACAGCATCTTCACCAGGAATAGATTCCATCTCAAGAAACTACTTTCTTTGCCATCCGTAAGAAGCAGCTCCTCATGTTACAGTTTTATGAGATTGCAGCAGTTTAGTAACATCTTTAGGCTCCATTTCCAATTCTAGTTTTCTTCCTGTTTCCACCCCATCTGCAGGTTCTTCTTCCACTGAAGTCTTGAACTACCTCAAAATCATTTGAGAGATGGAATCAACTTTTTCCAAATTCTTGTTAATGTTGCTATTTTGACCTCTTCCCATGAACCATGAATATTCTTAATGGCATCTAGAAAATCGATATTTTTCATAAGGTTTTCAATTTACTTTGACCAGATTCATCAGAGGAATCACTACCTCTGGCAGATACAGCTTTATGAAATGTATTTCTTACATAATAAGACTTGAAAGTCAGAATTACTCCTTGATCCATTGACTGCAGAATAGATGTTGTGTTAGCAGGAATGAAAACATTAACATCATTGTATAGTGCCAGTCAGAGCTCTTGGGTGACCAGGTGCATTATCAGCAAGCAGTAATATTTTGAAAGTAATCTTTTTTTTTTTTTCCTGAACAGTAGATCTCAGTAGTTACCTTGAAGTATTCAGTAAGCCATGTTGTAAACAGATGCGCTGGTTTTGTTCTGATTGTAGAGCACAGGCACAGTAGATTTAGCATAATTTTAAGGGACCTAGGATTTTCAGAATGGTAAATGAGCATTGGCTTCAACTTAAAATCACCAGCTACATTAGCCCCTAACAGGAGAATTACTCTGTCCTTTGAAACTTTGAATCCAGGCATTGACTTCTCTCCAGCTATGAAAGTCCTAGATGGTATCTTTTTCTACTATAAGGCTATTTCATCTACACTGAAAATCTGTTGTTTAATATAGCCACCTTCATTAATTATCTTAGCTTGATCTTCTGGATCACTCGTTAACAGCTTCTACATCAGGGCTTGCTGCTTCACCTTGTACGTTTATGTTATAGAGATGGCTTCTTTGCTTAAACTTCATGAACCAACCTCTGTTAGCATGAAATTTTTTTTCTGCAGTTTCTTCACTTCTCTCAGCCTTTACAGAATTGAGAGTTGGGGCCTTACTTTGGATTAGGCTTCGGCTTAAGGGAATGTTGTGGCTGGTTTGATCATCTGTCCAGACCACTAAAACTTTCATCATATCAGCAATAAGGCTGTCTTACTTTAATATCATTTGTGTGTTCACTGGAATAGCACTTTCAATTTCCTTTAAGAACTTTTCCTTTGTATTCATAACTTAGCATTGGTGCAAGAGGCCTACCTTTTGGCCTATCTCGGCTTTCAGTATGCCTTTCTCACCGAGCATAATCATCTCTAGCTTTTAATTTAAAGTGAGAAATGTGTTACTCTTTCTTTCACTTGAACACTAAAAGGCCTTTATAGAGTTATTAACTGGCCTAATTTCAATATTGTTGCATCTCAGAGAATAAGGAGGCCCAAAGAGAGGGAGAGAGATGAGAGAAATCAGTAGAGCAGTCAGAACACACATAACATTTATCGATTAAGTTTGCCATCTTACATGGAGCAGTTCAGTGTACCCCAAAACAATTACAATAGTAACATCAAAGATCCCTGATCACCATAACAAATATAATAGTAATGAAAAAGTTTGAAATATTGTGAGAATTACTAAAATGTGACACAGACATGAAGTGAGAAAATGCTGTTGGAAAATTGCTCTGATAAACATGCTTAACTCAGAGTTGCTGCACACCTTCAATTTGTAAGAAAACACAATATCTGAGAAGTGCAATAAATCAAAGAGCAATAAAACACGATATGCCTATACCTAATGGCCAAGGCTCTCATGGCTCGCTGAATCTAATTCTGTGATTAGTATATCGCTGCCACTTGGATGAATAGGGTAAATTCTTGTGGCTACCCCAGATAGTGCTGACCTTACAGTGTAGTTCTCAGAGAGCAACCATATTTGCAGGTTCACAAGGTGCACTAAACCATCACCTACATATGCCAGATGCTGTGTTAGATTCTGGAAATACAGATGTACAGGAAACTCATTTCTTATTTTTTCAAGCCCTTAGTTCATGTAAACTAAAGACTTCGGAACCTCGAAGTTCTGTTTAATTGAGGTCTAAGTTTTGTTGGTAGATCTCAGAAATTTATCTTGGCCTCAGAATTAGCCGATACTGCTTTTAACAGTAGTGCTGGTAATAGTTGGTAATAGTACAGCAGAGGTTTATTTAGACCAGTGTCAAGATTGGAAGAGCCAGATAATTTGTTAAATGTACAGTTGTCAGAGGTCAGAAATACAGAGGGTAAATCTCATAGAAAAGTGCAAGCAGATATTTTAAGTCAGGATCAGAATAAGGTCTGGAATTCTAATAGTTTGGTAAGTTGAATCAGATTGTGTCAATAATCAGAGTTTTGGGATATGAATTTGACTTAAACAAGGATTATCTTACTAGGGAACCTTGTCATGATACGGGTTGATAGCTGAAATATTTTGGGGCCTGAACCTGCTAGTAGGGCTAGTAGATGATAGTTCCTGGATGAAATATCAACCTCTGGGCCTGCCTTTATTTTTTTGGAAATAAAAAAATTTAAATAAACTCTTCCCAGAGTATCATTAAATTTTATTTGCATCACCTAAATTTTCTATAAATTAAAAAATGCAAAAATAAAAATTCATATATATTTTACCTTAATTTGATTGGCATGCACATATTATCTTGTATTTTGCATTTAAAGTTCATTTAAAATGCTTATATGTAATATTAAATATTTGTTTGCATGGATAAATACATAAGCATTGCTTAAAATACATATATGTTGTGCATCTATAATTTCATTGACGTGCAATATATCATAGGGTATTTTGTCAGAAGTGGAATTGCTGGGTCAGTGTATGCAGTTTCCATGGGTGATTTTGGTGGATGTTACCAACTTGCTCTTCCTTCACAGATTGTACCAATATACACATTCCTCAGCAGTGCCATTTCTATAGCATTGCCAACAAGTATACATTTTCAAGCTTGGATTTTTGCCAGCTTAATGCATGAAGAGCAGTATCTCAGTACAGTTTTAATTTGTATTCTCATTATGAGTGAGATTTCATAATTTTCAAAGCCATTCTTCTTTTTCCAACTTCATTTTATATCTTTAGGCTAACTTTCTGTTGGTTTGTGAAATAATATTTTAATAATATTTTATGATTATCACTTCTAGTATTTATAGTACATTGTATTATGTTATACCATTTTTCATCTTTCTGTAGTTGTGTATTTGATGTCCTTTTGGAGTGTGGATATTATATTTATTTTGCTAAGAACAGTTGTTGAAAAGGTTTTTCCACTTTATTTGGGAATCAAGAACTCTAGGATCTATTGTAGCTTTTCATACTAATTAGCTATGAGTAAACCACATTACTTACATGAATCTCAGTTCCTTCATCTATAAAATAAGAATGTTGAATTAAATGATTTCCTGGTTCTATGACCCTTTGAAATATACCAAAAGCTATACATGAAGTTTAATAGTCTTGACCTTCTTCAAAACTGCTTATGCACGCTCGCTCTCACTTTCTCTCTCTCTCTCTCTCTCTCTCTCTCTCTCTCTCTCTCTCTCTCTCTCTCGTGCACGTGCACATACCCGTCATTAAAAAAAAGTTTTAATAGTCTTAAAATAATAGAAACAGAAACAGCAATGATATACTGTAACAGGTTTTTAAAAAACCTGTTCTGTTTCTTGATGAATAGATAATACTTTCCTTTGGTAACACTATTATCTTGCCTCCCTTGACATTTTCTGGTTAGAAATACCTCTTCATCTTTTTTCAATTCATATCAAAGTTATTTTCTAGAGGCATGCCTTTTCGTGTGTGCGATTAGGGGCTGTTAGTAGAGAAAAATGCGCTGGTTTTGCTTTTATTTAATCCACATCATAAATGTGCATGTTAATGTTCATTACTGCTTAACTCCTGCCAATTTGCCCATTCAGTTTTCTAGATTCAGTTGGAAAGCCCATCTTTAATCTGTTTAAATTGTCTCTTATCAAAAATTAGCACATCCAACTAGCTACTCTATTTCTTCACTACATAGTGAGGAATTAAATAGTAATAGAACCTGTTCTCAATGTTTTTTTTTCCCTCTATTTACTAGGCATCTATAAAAATTACACTAGTAAAAATGAATAGATATATCTTTTGATGTGTACTTTGGGGAATGAAATTAGAACCAATGGTGAAATGAGATGTTGACAGTAACATTCGAATTACACTATCGAAATGTAGGTGGAATGTTAATAAAAGTCAGAACTTCCAAAGTTTAAAAGTCTTCTAGAGCCATCGCATACAGACGATTCTCAAAACCAATAAATCTTAAGTATATGCTATGTTCTTAGTCTCTCCCCCCAGGCAAACTAGGTTAAAATTTTGCCATTCAGTTTTTCACCAGAAATATTGAGCAACACATCTAGGCAATTCTCTCATTTTATCCATGGGTAAAGCCTTCCCTAAGGAGAGGAGGTGAGCTTCCTGTGTACACAACTGTTCAGTAGTAGAGTTGAGACCAGCTTCTGGGTCATTGGGTTTCTAGTCCATTTTACTTTCTAACATAATACTTAGTGTTGTCAGTATTGTTTAATCTCTTTCTTCTTTTTATCTTCCACATTTCTTAGGCAGTTAGATAGTTTTGTGTGTTGAACATGGATATCTGATAGTTTTGTTTCTCTTTGGAAATTTTTATTTTATTTTTGGTTTCTATGCTAATCATCCTAATCTAGGCACTCAACACCCAATACTTAAGTTATTAGTTGCCTTCTGACTATACTCACTACTGCCCTATTTGCTATTTTTCGCCTTTGGTTCTTTGCCCCTTATTCCATTCACTGCTAGTAGATATTCTTTAAAAAATGTTTTCATTATGTTCTTTTCCTGCTTAAATAGTTTGGTGGCTTCCTGTTGTATATTTTATCAAAATTCTCAGCCCACCATTCAGAGGGTCTTCTCAAGTGATCACGACTAACCTATTTGATCATATGTTTATTTATTTTCCTTATCTGATTAGATGCCTGTTGCAGCCTGTGAATTGGTTGTTATTTGTCATACACATACGAAGTGCCATTTTCTTTCTTTTGTCAGTGATGAATAATGTTTTCTCCAAATACGTATGTGTTAGTTGTGCTCATTTTCATTTCAGAAAAAAAACAGTGCTACGTATGTGAATGCCCTTGTGGGTTTGGAAAATGTTAATTTAAAAATGAACTAGAAACTGACAGGAAGATAATATAATGGATAGTCTTCTTGGTGCTTGATTTTGCTAGAAGTTAAATATTTTAAGCATGTAATAGGCCCTGTACTAAACTATGTATTTATAAAGAGGAAAAATAATAATTTGGGCCTTCAAGGAAGCTCAGAGCCAACTGGGGAAGGCAAACTTA
Source organism: Rousettus aegyptiacus (assembly GCF_014176215.1). Lineage (NCBI taxonomy): Eukaryota > Metazoa > Chordata > Mammalia > Chiroptera > Pteropodidae > Rousettus > Rousettus aegyptiacus. The sequence goes on from NW_023416309.1 coordinate 14,389,235, forward strand.
TATATGAATAAATATGTAATTGCAATAGGAAGATACGTACAAAGTGCAAGATAATTTAAATTTGGAAACAATGAACTATACTTTAGGAAAATCAAAAGGGAGGAGCATGGATACTTCGATTTGAAAGTCATGTAATCAGAAAGAAATGACCCTTTTTCCTTCATTCTGTCTGGCGCAATAAAAGAATGAGGGACTCTGGTCTCAAGATCATTGCCTAGAAGAACAATTTCATCTTCAATTCTTTGGACAGGGGTGCCAGAGATGATCCTAAGTCTTTTGGGGTGCCTCTGACATTTCTATCACTTGATTAAAATTCTACAACATTCTGAGACTCAAGACTAAACAAAAGCCTTTACTGACTAACCCATCTTGCCCTGGTCTTTCATTTTATTTTGAATTCTCTAACATGTGTATCTTAATATGTTTATATTTATGCAGGATGGAAATGTATTATTTCAAAAATGTTTTATCCACATCTTGCCCAATTAGAATGTAAAAATTTTTTTGGCCTTTTAGGTCTTACATAGGGCTGAGTAGTATGAACTTAATTAATTTTTGTTGAATAAGAATTTGCCAGTAATTCTCTTAAATGCTTAATTAGTCAGCTTTTGCTGTGGCAACAACAACAACAAAAAAAACCCAAATTTTAAAGGCTTATTTGTCACAAGCATTTGGTTGGCCATGCTCAGTTGGCTCAGCTGGTCTTGACAGTGCCTGACTCCAGGCTAAGATCTGTTTATCATTGAACTCAGGTAGAAGGATCACTGCCTGCCTGGGGTATGATCTTCTCTTGGGAGAGTGCAGGAACACAAGGTGGCTAACAGAAATAGCTCTTAAAAGAACTTTGTGGAACTGGCCCACATCCCACTGCCTAGAGTAAAGAGTATGGCAAGGTACACACCCAAAATGAAAAGAATCAGAAAGTAGTATTTCTCTGCTGGGTGGGGGATGGGGGATTGAATGTTTATTGAATATTATGACTTAATACAGATGTTTCTGAATTAAAACAAAAAATTAAAGGAATAGGCGAAGTTATAAATATGAAAAGACTGATGGGGAGGAGGGATTCTAAGGACCTAGGAGTGAGAAAGATTTAATTAAAACAAACTATTTTAACAAAAGCAATATCAGCATTACAAGATATGGGGCAGCAAGTATCCTAGTTAAAAATAGGTTCTGGAGTCAGTCAATTCTTGGTTCAGATTCTAGATCCACCACTTCCTGGCTGCCACAGCCTTGAGTAAGTCACTGTATCTCAGTGTCCACATCTGTAAAATGAAAATGCCACTTATAAAACTGTTGATTTTCCTCTCTAAATCCATCTTTAATTGTCCTATTTGTAATACTGGAAATTTCTCCCTTGCCAGCTTTTGTTAAGCTTTGTCAGTAGAGAAACCAGAAGGAGAATGGAGAAGGAAGGGGTGTTTTCTTCCTGATTCTAGTGTGTCCTTTGCTGCTTGCTCCTGTAGCATGCAGTGGCTAGCAGTGTGTGAGACATCCAATAGCACTCAATTCCTAGGGAGTTTTAGTGGCAACACTCCTACATGCAGTTTCTCAGTGAGTTCCATACTATGGCATCTTCCCATGGGTACCATCTCAAGTTCTGCTGGCATAAGTTTTCCTAGTAGATGGCTTTACAGTGAATTGTGTTGGTGTGGCATTTTAGTAAATTTCTCAGACATCCTTACCCCAGAGTCGGGTTCTCAGCCCTGTTAGGTGTTGCCCCTTTATAGCTTTACTTTCTCGTTCTGCATCAGCCCTTGATGTAGTGGCTACTCCCTGTATCTGCTATCTTTTTAACCCTTAGTACTTATGTCCCTGTTGTAATTAATAATACTGTATACTAAATTTTTCTTTTTTAAATTGTCATGTGGTTTCCTGTCTTCTAATTGTACCTTGACTGATAGCAGGTTTATGAGTAATACTTTCCTCATATGATTCTTCTGGAGATTAAGTGGAATAACACATGGTATTGCAAAGTTTAGAATATTATCTGCCACTGAGTAAGTCCTTTGTTGATGTTGATATCATCATCACTGTCACTACCACTAGTTAGGAGTAACATTTTTACTTTTTTTTCCGCAGGATGTTTCGTCTTAACTCATTTTCTGCATTGGCAGAACTGGCTCTGGGCTCTCGATGGTACCATGGAGGAACACAGCCCACCCAGATCAGGCGACGACTAATGATGGTGGCTTTCCTGGGAGCTTCTGCAGTAACTGCAAGTACTGGTCTTTTATGGAAGAGGTGAGTGTTCCCTGAGCATCCTGTTCCTGAATAGACTTTTATTCTTCCATTTGTTTCTGTTATCTAAAAGGAATTGATTTCTGGCTTACCTTTGTATCAAAAATTTTTGACCATATCATTTGGAATTTATAATATTTATCTATGAAATAACATGTTTCAAATAATTCAGCTATCTTGTCCAAGTAACAAATAGGAAGTCTTCTGCTTCAAGATCTGCCCGTCTTCTTTGCTGAACATTTTAACTAATTTAGCAATTTAATAATTATAATAAATTTATAATAAGTAATTAATATGGTAATAAATTTAATAACTGAACAATTTAACATGTAAAGTTCTATTCCTAGAGTTGTACAGCCATCACCACTAATTCTCGAAAACTTATATTACTTTCTAAGAAACTCCATGATATTAGCAGTCATTTCTCACTTTCTCCATATCCACAAGCCCAAGGCAACCACTAATTTACTTTCTATCTATAGATTTGCTTATTCTGGACATTTCATATAGATGGAATCTTATGTGGTCTCTTGTAACTGGCTTCATTTACTTAGCAAAATATTTTCAAAGTCGATCTACACTGTGCCGTGAATCACTCTTTCATTTCTTTTTATGGCCAAATTATACTCTGTCAAATAGAATGTATAATATATTTCGTTTATTCATTTATCTGTTGATGGCTCTTTAGATTGTTTTTAATTTATGGCTGTTACAAGTATGTGGCTGTGAACATTTGTGTACAAGTTTTTGGGTGGAATATGTTTTCATTTCTAGTGGGTATATACCTAGGAGTGAAATTTCTGGATCATGTGGTAACTATTTAAGTATTTGAGGAACTGCTAGACTGTAGTTTACTCCTACCCATAACATATGAGTGTTTGTGCTTGTGAGTGTGCATGTGTGCACATGGGCTTCATCTTTAAAATGGGGATAATGATAGTAACTATCTCAGGGTTCTTATGAAGATTAAATGAGTTATTTATTTGTTAAATGCTTAGAACACTACCTGCCACATAACTTTGTAAAATAAATGTCTTGTGTAGAAAGCACTTGGCACATAGTAAGTTATCAATAAATGTTAGCTATTACTATTGGGTATAATATGAGGGCAAGTGATGGTGAAGAAAGAAAGAGAGAGAATATTAGCAGAAAAGAATGACTTTCCAAAAAAGTTGAGATCATGATATAAAAAGTCTTATACATGGTGCTAAGGAGTTGAACTTTTAATGTCAAAGTGTACAACACCAAATTTAACAACCTAGGATAAATGGGCCAGTACGTAGAAAAATACAGCCTTCCTAGACTGAATCAAGAAGAACTGGAAAATCTAAATTGACTGGTCAGCAGTATGGAAGTTGAAACAATCATCAAAAATCTATTTAAAAGTAAAGTCCAGGACCAGATGGTTTCACCAGTGAATTCTACCAAACATCCAAAGAAGATTTAATACCTATTCTCCTCAAACTCTTCCAAAAAGTCGAAGAGGAGGCAATACTTCCTAACTTATTTTATGAGGCCAGTATTACTGTGATACCAAAACCTGGTAAAGATAACACGCAAAAAAGAAAACTACAGACCATGAACACAGATGCAAAAATCCTAAATAAGATACTAGCAAACCAAATACACCAACATATTAAAAAGATTATACACCACGATCAAGTGGGCTTCATCCCAGAGGCACAGGGATGGTTCAGCATATGCAAATTGATTAATGTAATATACCACATGAACAGATTAAAAAATAAGAATCATATGATCATATCAATAGATGCAGAAAAAGCCTTCAACAGGATATAGCATCCATTTATGTTCAAAACACTTCACAAAATCGATATAGAAGGAAAGTATCTTAACATAATAAAAGTCATCTATGACAAACCCTCAGCCAACATTATACATAATGGTGAAAAACTAAAAACCTTTCCTCTAAGATCAGGAACAAGGCGAGGCCACTGTTATTCAAAATAACATTGGAGGTCCTAGCAAGTGTTATCAGTCAAGAGAAAGATATAAAAGGAATCCAAAAAGGAAACGAAGAAGTCAAACTGTCACTATTTGCAGATGCCATGATTCTCTATATAGAAAACCCTAAAGACTCCACAAGGACAGTACTAGAAACAAAAAGCAAATACATTAAAGACTCTGGATACAAAATCAATGTTCAAAAATCCTATAGTTTAATATCGAAGTATCAAAAAAAAGTGGAAAAGTAATTTTTTTTTGCAACTGCAACTAAAAGAATACAGTACTTAGGAATAAACTTAATGAAACAAGTGAAGGACCTATATAATGAAAACTATAAGACCCTATTAAAAGAAATCGAAGAAGATACAAAGAAATGGAAAGATGTTCCATGTTCTTGGATTGGAAGAATCAACATAGTTAAAATGGCCTTGTTATGTAAAGCATTATACAGATTTAATGCAATCCCCGTCAAAATCTCATCAACAATTTTTAAAGAAGTAGAGCAAAAATGCATCAGATTTGTATGGAAGCACAGAAGACCCCGAATTGCCAAAGCCATCCTGAGAAAAAGGAACAAGACTGGAAGCATCACTCTGCCTGACTTCAAATTATACTGCAAAGCAACAGTAATCAAAACGGCATAGTATTGGCATTAGTATTGGCAGAAAAACAAACACACGGATCAGTGGCACAGAATCGAGAATCCAGAAGTAAACCCATATTTATAGGGGCAAATAATTTTTGACAAAAAAGCCAAAAACATACAGCGGAGAAAGGAAAGCCTCTTCAATAAATGGTGCTGGGAAAACTGGAAAGCCACCAGCAAATAAATGAAACAAGACTGTTGTCTATCACCACTGCACACCAAAATTAACTCAAAATGGATTAAGGACCTGAATATAAGACCTGAAACAATAAAATGCATAGAACAAAACATAGGAACTAAATTCACAGACCTTGGACTTAAAGAAGATTTTATGAATTTGACCTCAAAAGCAAGGGAAGTAAAAGCTAAAATAAATGAATGGGACTACATCAAACTGAAAAGCTTCTGCTCCACAAAAGAAATTGTCAACAAGGTAAAGAGAGAACCATCTGAATGGGAAAATATATTTGCAAGCAACCTCTGATATCCAAAATATACAAGAACTCATACAACTCACTAACAATGAAAAAAACAAACAGTCCAATCAAAAAATGGCCAGAGGACCTGAACAGACACATCTCCCTAGAGGACATACAAACAGCCAACAAATACATGAAAAAATGCTCAATATTGCTAGCTATTAGGGAAATACAAATCAAAACCACAATGAGATACCATCTCACACCTGTTAGAATAGCTATCATCAATAGGACAAGTCATAACAAATGTTGGAGAGGATGTGGAAAAAAAAGGAACCCTCATACACTGCTAGTGGGACTGCATATTGGTACAGCCACTATGGAAAACAATATGGAGGTTCCTCAAAAAACCACGCATTGATCTACCGTATGATCCAGCAAACCCTCTACTGGGTATTAACTCCAAAGACTTGAAAACCCGTATTTGAAAAGATATTTGCACACCGATGTTCATAGCAGCATTATTCACAGTGGCCAAGACACAGAAGCAACCGAAGTGTCCTACAAATAGATGATTGGCTAAAGAAGCTGTGGTACATATATACAATGGAATATTACTCAGTCATAAGAAGAGATGAAATACTGCCATTTGCGACAACATGGATGGACCTCGAGATGATTGTGCTAAGCTAAATAAGCCAGACAGAAAAAGTTGAAAACCACGTGATATCACTTATATGTGGGATATAAACCTAAAAGCAACAAATGAACAGCACAAACAAACGGAGACTCATGGACATGGTCTGTAGACTAGTGGTTATCAGAGGATAAGTGATGGGGGATGATGGGGGAGGCAGATGGGGTAAAGGGGGTAAAATATAGGGGAGTAGGGGGGAGAGCGAAATGGGTAAAGGGGATCAAATAAATGGTAGCTGAAGAAAACTAGACTTTGGGTGGTAAACACAATAGGCTATACAGATGTCAAATGATAATGTACAACTGAAAATTATATAATTTTATTTACCAATGTTACCCCAATAAACTTAATTTTTAAAAAGTATGCAATTTGGAATGTTTGCTGGCAAACAAAAATGAATGTGAAAAACCGGATATACTACCTAGATTCACTAACACGAATTAACTTAAATATGATCCTTAGAAACCATATTAGAGTACTGTTAGAAAAGGAGCATTTGTCATATTTTACTTTGTTTTCACTTTCTCAATTGCAAAAAAGATACCTAGATATAATAGTAAGGATTCAGGGTTTGGAGCCTGAAATCCTGGGTTCAAACTGGCTGTATCATCTATTCTTCTTCAGCCTAAAGTACTTTCTTTACTAAGGGTGCTTATCTACTGGGGATGGATCCTGTCAGATTTTGTCTAGAAATGTTTGTTTTGCCTTCACTTTTTTTAGGGATATTTTCACTGGATATAGAATTCTAGATTGATCTTTCTCTTTCTAGCACTTTAAAGATGTCTTTTAATTGTCTTTAGCTTTGTTTTGGTTTTACTTTTTCACTATAGTATCCTCATTATATGCAAGTATCCTTTTTTATTGTAGTAAAATTATGTATGCATAAAGTTTACAATTTTAACCATTTTTAAGTTTAGTGACATTAAGTACATTCTTATTATTGTGCCACCATCACCACCATTCATCTCCAGAACTCTTTCATCATTCCAAACTGAAACTTTGTACCTATTAAATAATAGTTTTCCAATCCCTTCTCCCCTTACTCCCTGGTATTCTACTTCTCCCTTCATCCTCTGGTAGTCTAGTCTATGAATTTGGCTATTGTAGTACCTATATAATTGGGATAATACAATATTTGTCCTTTTGTTTTATGGCTTATTTCACTTAATGTAATAATTTCGAGGATCATCTATGTCATAGCATGTGTCAGAATTTCCTTCCTTTTAAAGGCTAAATAATTTTTTTTGTTGTATATATACCATTTTTTTTTTTTTTTAGGTGAGGCAACCCTTGGTTTACCTCACAGATTACAAGTACCTTGTCTGCTTACAATCCCTTATTATTATTATTTTTTTATTTTTTACTCTTACAGCACCTGGTCTTTGTAGGTGGTCTCCTATCTAAGTACAACCCTGCTTAGCTTCCGAGATCAGACAGTATTGGGTTTGTTCAGGGTAGCATGGCTGTAGACATATATATATACCATATATATACCATTTCGTTTATGCATTCATCTGCCACTGGATACTTGGGTTGTTTCCACCTTTTGGCTTTTTTGAATAATGCTGTTCATGAATATTTATGCACAAATATCTCTTCAAGTCACTGCTTTCTCTTCTTGTGAGTATATAATCAGAAGTGGAAATGCTGGATCATGTCTTCAGCTTTTTTATAAAAAGCCAATGGTAATTTTTTTCTTTGTATTTATGTATGAACTATATCTTTTTTCTTGGCTTACTTTTATGATTTTCTTTATCACTTATTTTCAACAATTTGATTATGATGTGTTTTGTGCTGTTTACTTGGTTTATTCTGCCTAGGGTTTATGGACTTTCCTGGACTTTGAATTTATAGTTTTCATGAAATTTGAACAGTTTTTGCCCATCATGTCTTCATTACATTTTTCAGTCTCCTTTGCCACACACACTCCACCCCCTCCCCATACACACACAGTGTCTGAGACTTCATTAACACAGATTGTCTGATATTGTCCCACATATCACAAAGTAATGTTTGCATTTTGTAGAGCCTTTTTTCTCTCTGCGCTTCAATTTTGGAAGTTTTTATTGCTCTTTAAGGTCATCGATTTATTTTTCTGTAGTATCTTCTGAGTCTACCGGGTGATTTTTAAAAAATTTTAGACATTGTATTTTTAATCCCTTTTAAGTGCCATTTTAAAAACATCGTTTATATTTTTCTTATTTATATTCAGATTTTTCTTTAAATTCTATAACATATTTATAATTATCTTTCGGAAGCCCTTTTTATTCTATCATCTCTTTCATTTCTGAGTCAGTTTATGATTCAGAGTCTCATTTACCTGTCTCTTTTTTTTGTTAAATAATTTTTATGAAACCGCTGCTTATTTATTGTGGTAAATATATGTACCATGAAATTTATCTTTTTAAATATACACTTTAGTGATTTTAAGTACATTCACATTGTACAACCATTACCACTTTCTATCTCCAAAATTTTTTCATCTTTCCAAATTTAAACTCTATAGCTATTAAACAATAACTCTCCATTCCTTCTTCCCCTGACCCCTGGTAACCACCATTCTACTTGTGTCTCTATGAATTTGACTAGTCTATGTACCTCATATAAGTAGAATCAAGCATTTGTCCTTTTATATTTTGCTTATTTCACTTAGTAAAAAGTCTTCAAGTCTCATCCATATTGTAGCATGTGTCAGAATTTCCTTTTTATATTGTATACCCAGTAACTTATTTTTATAGCTAAAGTTCTATTTATACTTGATCTTTTAATGTCTGTTACAGAATTTAAAGTGATTTACACATCATCATTATAGCATAACAGTATTCTGTATTTGTCTGTGTATTTACCTTCACCAGTGAGCTTTATAAACTTTCATGTTGTTGTATAGTTTTTTGTTTGTTTAGCATTTTTTTTTTGTAATATAGGTTTAGTATTTTGTTTATCTGGGAATATCTTTATTTCTCCTTGATTTTTAAAGGATCATTTTTTACCAGATACAGTATTCTATTTCCTCTAGCACTTCTATATATCATCCTATTTCTTTACGGCATGCAAGGTTTCTCTGAGAAACCTTATGGGGTCTGCTTGTACATAATGAATTGCTTTCTCTTTTCACCTGCTGTTTTTAATATTCTCCCTTTGTCTTTGACTTTTGACAAATTGATTGTGATGTGTCGCTATGTGGATTTCTTTGGGTTTCTCCTATTGGGAATCTTTTGGGCTTCTTCAGTCCGAGTGTCCATAAACTTCTACATATTCAGGAAGTTCTGGGTCATGCTTTCTTTAAACAAACTTTCTATTCTGTTCTTGCTCTCTCTTCTTATTTCTGGAACTCTCTACAATGTATTTCTTTGTTTCTTCATGTGCTTTTTAACTTTGAAATTTGTGTTTTTAAAGAATCAGTCACTTGTCACAGTCTTTACAGACTAGCTTCATACAGAGGAAGAACCTCAGCATTCAGCCCAGCTGTAGATTTTAGGTGTCTCTGAAACTTTTGGGGGAGGATACAGCTTCCCTGTGGGCAATTTCTCAGAGGCCTGCCAGTTTCTTTTTCAGGAGCTTATAATCTCTTGCTTCCTCTGGTATTTATCTGTGACACTGCACATTCTTTGGTCAAGCTACCCTATTCTGTCTTCTCACCAGCCATCAGGCATTCAAAATATGCCAGTTTCCTATTAGCACCCAAAGTCAGATGAAACAGATACCAATCCTTCAGACAGCTCTCTGAAGAGCTAAAAAGCCAGGCACACATTCCACGTTTTTCCCTCTCATCCGAGGGAGAAGCCTTAAGTCATGAGCCTTTTCCCAACTATTCCAAGCTGTGACAGCTGTAGCAAGCCACCTCCTGCTTTTCTTTGTTCTCAGTGGCTCCCAGACATGCAGACTGTGCTACTTCCATCTGTGCTCCATCCAAGTGAGGTGAGCAGAAACCAGACCTTCGGGCTGCCTCCGAATAGGCAGAACATCTGATACCCATTCCAGTCTTCTCTTTACCCTCTGTGGAAGAAGTTGCTAATTGGAGCATGCACCCTGTGCTGAGCTATGCCTGCTTGAGGGAGGAGCTGACATAAAGTGAAATTACTCCTCTTAACTTACTTCAATGTTTCTGTTCTTGGAATTATGCTTGCCTGGTGTACTGCACTTCTTAACCGGATCTGAGAAATCTCATAAAAGTATTTTGATCTATATATCATTGTTGAATCAGTGCTTCTGTGGGGGACAAAGAGGGGGGCCTTCCCATTCCACCATCTTGCTGACATCTAAGAATTATGTTATTGGATATTTCACATTGTGAATGTTACTTTGTTGAGTGTCTGGATTTTGTTGTTTTCCTTTAAAAATATTTATTTTCATGTTGGTAAGCAGTTCATTTATCGAAGAACCTGCTTGATCTTCCAAAAGCTTTTTAAAGCTTTTTTTAAAAGCGTGATTTAAAATATCTTTTGCTCTAGGGTTAATTTAGCCCTACTAATAAAATATGACCCTTTTACAGTAGTTATTAAATGCCTTAAGTGTTCAGTAATTTGTCAGAACTTGAACATTTCCTGCTTGTGAGTTCTAGAAATTATTTGACCTACAACTTGGTTTGTTCTTTGCCTAATTTTGGATAGTTTAATCCTAAGAATATACTGTTTATTGTTAAATCAAAGAGACTCCATGTAGATTCATGGAACTTTGTCTTTGTTAACTTCCTTCTCTCTGATCCTCTTCCCCACCAATTCCAGTCACCTCAGTCTCTCCAAACTTTGACCTGTCTTCTCAACTTAGCATGATTACTGTATTTTGCTTGGGATCCTGCTTATGATCTGAAAAATGCTTCCAAACACAAATTCATGGCAATTATATGCCTCCCTTTTCTCAAAGAGTTGCTATCTCTTCTTCAGTATCGAAGACATTTGTTCCAAATAGTTTGTTCAATTTTCTGTATTTTTTTCCTCTGTAGAAAAGCATGTCTAGCGCAGTTAATACATTGTGGTTGGAAACGGAAGTCCTCTTTCTGTACATCATCATATTTCATCAGTTCTGTGATATTCAATCATTATTACATTGTTATTGCAATGGCTTCAATTATGAGGAAGAAAATAGGAAAAAACAAAGTGACTCTTGTAAGCCTGTAATTCCTAAGGTAGTATAAGTTGTATAGATGTAATAGTGTGTAATCCATCAGCTACACATGAGCAGCACTCAGACTATCATGGATATCAGCCAGTAAGTATTTTAGAAGAAATTATAAATGCTATTTGATTAATTGAACTGAGTGAAGCAATGTAGTTAGGGGAATTTCTATTATACCAGATGATACTGGATGTCTGTAGATTTTCTTTTTTAGAACTTGGGTTTTTGAGAAGTCAGCTCACAAATCACTTTTTCCAGGAAACTTTTCCTGGTCCTTTTCTCTGTCCTTACATGTTCCTTATCAGTTTATTTGTTTTACCTATTGATTGTATACTACTCGAAGTCAGAGACAGGCTTATTTATATTCATCTTAGCAAGTAGTGTAGCTCTTACAGCATTTGATGATTGATTAAGTGAATGCTGTTTCTTTTCTTCATGGAAAAATAGATTGGGTCTCCACTTGACCAGCTCATCATCCTTTAGCTACACATGACTCTTCAAAGGGAAATAAAGCAGTAAAATGATCCAATATATCAGTTGGTCAAAGTTGAAAGGAAATTTGAGCTAAAGTCAAAAGCTCTCTTTTGGACCAGGCCAAAGAAGAACTTAAGTCAATGTGGTAGTTTCTTGTTGTTTTTTAAAATGTTTATTTCTAGGCTTTTATAAAAAAATTTATTTTTAATCTTTAAGAAATCAGTTATTGAATAGTCACATGAAAGGAATACATTAACTTTGGTGAACACAGAATGCAATATACATATGATGTTATTGAATTGTACACGTGAAACAAAACAAAAACAAAAAATCTGTTATTGTTCTTGCTTATAAATTCAAATAATTCTTTGCCTTCATATTTAGAAAATATTATTTGCAAGTAAATGAAATAAAAACTATTGATTTAAATTTTCTGAGTTACATAAAAGGAATACATTAAGAATTTTATCATATTGCAGTATCTTAATCCCAGTGTATTTTTTCCCAGCCCCTTTTCTAGTTAACATAGATGAGGATTTTCATTTGATTTCCTTAATCAGCAACAGATATTGCATGCTTTCTCTGTGTGAGGTACTGAGTTGGAAACTCTGGATACTTAAAAGAATACAGAATCCAGTCTCTTGTTAATGACTTTATCTATTAGGTCGAACTGTATGACATTGCTGATATTTAACAGTTTTGATTTGTAGAAACAATATCTTTTGTGTCCCCCTAATAAATAAAGAGCAAGATGGATTCTGGGAAAACATAAATAACCATACAGAGCACTAAATTACATGTTATGATTTAGTTACTAAATGGTATAGGAGTTTGAAGGAATAGAGTCCTTACATTACCTTGGATGAGGAAGTTGGGAAAATCTTCATAGAACAGATTGTCAGTTTCAATCTCTAATCAGCCTGAGGGGCTTCTACTGAACATTCAGTTTTTTATTGCTTTTGATAATTGAATGAAACTGGAAAGCCCATCAGAGCAGTTGTATTCTGGGGAATATTTTTTTATTTACAAATTTTAATTCGAATATTTGTTTTTGATTCTCTCCACACACATTTTATTCTTTCAATGCACTTTTTTTATTGTGGTTAAAAAAAAAAAAACCATAAAAATGACCATCCTAACCACTTTTAAGTGTACCATTCATAGTATATTCACATCATTGTCAAATAGATCGCCAGAACTTTTTCATCTTGCAAAACTAAAACTCTACACTTATCAAATAGTAATTCTTCTATTCCCACTTCCTGCAGCCCCTGGCTACCACCATTCTACTTTCTGTCTCTATGGAGACCTTACATAGGTGGAATCTTACCGTATTTATCTTTTTGTGACTGATTCATTTCACTTAGCATAATGTCCTCAAGGTTCATCCATATGTGGCATATGACAGGATTTCCTTTTTTGTATTTTTCAGTTTCCTTTTTAAAAAATTTTTTCAGCATTGAAAAAAGAGTTGTACATAATTAGTGCATACAACTTGATGGGTTGGAGATAAGTATACACTTGTGAACCATCACCACAGACTGTGGCATAAACCTCCAAAAATTTTCTCCCACCCTCTTATTATTATTACAATGGGTTTTGTTTTTTTGTGTGTGTGATAATTAACATAAGATTTTCTCTCTCAGCAAACTTTTTATTATATGAAACAGTGTTGTTAACTATAGGCACTATGTTGTACAGGAGGTCTCTAGGACTTATTCACCTGTGTAACTGAAACTTTGTACCCTTTGACTAATAACTCCCCATTTTGCCCACCACCACCTCCTGAAAACCACCATTTCACTCTGCCTCTATGAGTTTGACTGTTTTATATTCATCACGTAAGTGGTAATGTAGTATTTGTCCTTCTGTGTCTGGGTCATTTCACTTAGCGTAGTATCCTCCTAGGTTCATCTAAGTTGTTGCAAATGTCAGGATTTCCTTCTTTTTTAATGCTGAATGCTATTCCATTGTATATACATACCACATTTTCTTTATTTGTTGATTGATAGACATGTCTTGAATAATGCTGCAGTGAACATGAGAATGTAAATATCTCTTTGAGATCCTGATTTCATGTATTTTGGGTATAACCCAGAAGTGAAATTGCTGAGTCATATGGTAGTTCTATTGTTAGTTCACACTGTTTCCATACATTAGTTTACATTCTCAACTACAGTGAGTGTGCTAGGGATCCCTTTTCTCCATGTTGTCACCTACATTTGTTATCTGTGTGTTTGTTTGTTTTTTAATGAATGCTATCCTGACAGGTGTGAGGTAATATTTTGTTGCAGTTTTGATTTATATTTCCCTCATGATTATAGATGTTGAGCACCTCTTCATCTATATGTTAGCCATCTGTGTACCTTTGGAGAAATGTCTATCTATTCATTCGCTTGGCCCATTTTTAAATTGTATTATTTGTGGGGTTTTTTGCTATTGTGTTTTAAGAGTTCCTTACACGTTTTGAATATTAACCTTTTATTAAATATATGTTTTTTAAATATTTTCTCTCATTCCATAAATCTCCTTTTCATTTTGTTTATTGTTTCCTTTGCTGTGCTGAAGCTTTTTAGTTTCACGTAATCCTGCTTATCTATTTTTGCTTTTGTTGCCTGTGCTTTTGGTGTCATATCCTCTTCTTTTAAGACTGAATAGCAGTCTATGTGGATACCACATTTTCTTTATTCATTCATCTGTCAATGGACATTTGGGTTGCTTCTGTGTTTTAGCTATTATGAATCATGCTACTATTAATCATGCTACTATTAACATGAGTGTGCAAAAATCTTCTTATTACCCTACTTTCAGTTCCTTTGGAAATATAATCAGAATTGAGATTTCTGGATCATATGGTAGTTCTATTTTTAATTTTTTGAGGAATCCCTTTATGTAGAATTTTTCACAAATTTCATTGTTTTTGCTCTTGCTAAGCGGTATCTGAAAAATCTTTATTTGGCTAATATGATGGACCTTCATAATTAATACAGATTTCTTTTTTTTTTTTTTTTGCATATCCAGAGCCCTTGCAGAATCTCCACCATCTGTAAACAACCTAAAGAGTGAACTTGATGATAAAGAGAAGAATAAAGATGAAGGGGAAGTTTGTAACCATGAAAAAAAGGCTGCAGGTATTTGTCTTGAGCCTTATCCAGAAGAGAGAAAGAAGAAACGTTCTGGATTCAGAGACAGAAAAGTATGGAACACAATTTTATAAATTAATCAGAACACTAATTAACCCAAAATTAGAATAATGCAGTTGAGTCTCTTTTATGATGTGCTTCAGATGGTTCACAGTCACTTTGAAGTTACTCACCTCTTTGCTATTTTTCATGTTTTAAGGCAAATGTACTCTTGGAATGTAAAGTTAATGGGGGTAGTAAAAAGGATCTAAGATTAGTAATCGGGATTAACATGTATTTTCATTCTTTCACTCTGACTCCCTAAGGTGATTCTTTCTTTCTGGATCTTTCTGATGTTGAACGTTCACATATATGTTAATTGTGTCTTTGCGGTATTACTTATTTATGATGTCAGGTTCAAAAGGCAGAATAAAATCTCTTTGGAAATATACAGATATTTCCAGAAAATAAACTAATTTTGTGAGGACAGTATAAACTTCAAATGACTTCAGCATTCTATATCTTTAACATAACCTTCTGGTTATACAGCTCTATCTTAGAAAAGTTTTGGTTCCTCTATAATAATGCCTGTGATATTGGGCATTTGAATTCAACAGACATGAATGATGAAAAGTCAAAAAAGAGTGAATTTATTAGATATTTTGTATCTTAACATTAAAATTCGGGAAATTACCTTCACTTGCTAAAATATAGCTAATCAGTGCAATAAGATAATTTGAATTATTTCTGTGTTATGTGTGTTTGTGGCAAGAAGGGTTTCTTTGAGAAATTTGCATCTTCTGTTTGTTTGGAGGAAGTTATTACAAATGTCTTCTCATTTCCCAAATCTATTTCTTATTGAGGTGAATTTGAGCAAATTATGTATCACAAGTAATTGTCAACTATCTCAGTGTTTCCACAGTGATACATTTATTTAATATTTTGTCCTGATTTCAAGGAAAGTTCCAATTTATCTTGCTGCAGCAGTTTCATTTAGAATCAAACTTTTATAAAGTGAAGCTAAAATGACCCAAATAAACATGTGTTTTTGAACCTTCCATTTTCTTCTCCCACTATCTGCTTAGCAGATGTCCATATCTCATACTTCACAGAAAAAAATGAAAGCTATCAGCATAATTAATTTGTAACTCCCATAGCTATAAACGCTTTCTAATCTATGTTTAAAATAGTACTTATTTCTTTCACTACAGTCTCAGTGGAAGAGCTGTTTTTCCTGTTGGAGAATGACCATTCTGTGTATTATCCTGTTTTCCCAAGAACCTATTCAACGCTTATTCCTTCTCTGTGCTCTTTTTACAGTTGCTCTTTGTCTATTCATTCTTTCACATAGTCTACATAGGCATGTTAAAAATTCTTCTATTTTTAATAAATAATAAACCACATTTTTGATCATGCATTTTTTTTCTAGCTACTGTCCCATTTACATTCTTTCCCTGTAATACCAAACTGCTCTAGTCTGAATGCTATTTTTGACATCCTCACTTTTCATTTTATCCTTTTTTTGCTTTTGTTCTTTTATGTTCTCTTGATTTTCATGTAGTATTTCAAATATTCAAGAAGGAAATAAAGACTACTGTAATGAACATACACATACCCAACACTTGTTTTTGACAAGTTTTAATGTTTTGCTATATTTGCTTCATTTTTTTTAAGAAAAAAATGCAATGACTATAAAAGATACATTGCTGTATACTATCCTCAATCTCATTTTTCTCTCTGCCTCTTCAGAGGTAAGCCGGTGTCCTGAACTTGCTGTTTATTATTTCTGTGTATGGCCTGCTTGTTTTATATATTTGATTTTATTTTAGCATATAAAAATATTTTTTAAATATTTTTATTTTTTTTAAATTATTTTAATTAGTTTCAGGTATACAGAACATTGGCTAGACTCCTATATAGTTCATAAAATGATCTCCTCAGTTGCTCCCTTTCTCCCCTGACCCTCCATCTAGCCAATGTATTAATGCTAACTGTATTCTCTATGCCATGCTCCCAATCCCCATGGTCATCCATCAGCTACTAATTTGCACTTCTTTAACCTTTTGCCCCATTCTCTTAGCCCCCCAAACCTCCCTCCATTCCGTCTGTCACCAAATTGTCCACTACATTTGTGAGTCTGTTTTTGATTATTCTTTTTATTCCTTAGATTCCACATAAGTGAAATCATATAGTGTTTATCTTTCTCTGTCTGACTTAAAAACTTTCTAGGTCCATCAAAGCAGTATCTTTTTCCATCCCCTTCCTTTTCATATGTTGGGGTCTTGTTTTCTTACCCTTTCTATCTTTTGGTTGGAGCACTTAATTCTTTTCCATTTTAGATACTTACTAGGTACTTATGTAGTTGTTACCATTCTTTTTTCCTGTTTTTGATACGTGTTTTTTCTTCTTAAAGAAGTCCCTCCAACATTTCCTGTAATACTGGCTTGGTAGTGATAAATTCCATTACCTTATTTTGTCTAGGAAGCTCTTTATCTGTCCTTCATCTCTAAATGATAGCTTTGCTAGATAAAGGATTCTTGGTTATAGATCCTGGGTCTTCCTCCTGTCAAATATTTTATGCCAAGCCCTCTGTCCTGCATAGTTTCTTTTGAAAAATCAGCTGTCAGTTGTATGGGTGTTCCCTTATATGTAATTTGTTTTTCTCTTGCTGCTTTTAATATCCTTTCTTTGTATTTAACCTTTGGCATTTTAATTATGATGTGTCTTGGTGTGGGCCTCTGGATTCCTGGTTTTTGGGATTCTCTGACCTTTCTGGGATTTTATGTCCGCTTCCTTCACCAGGTTAGGGAAGTTTTCCATCATTATTTCTTCAACATGTGATTTCCTTCAGTTACACCGATTAGATAGATATTTGGACCCTTCATTGTGTCTCATGGTCTCCTTAAATTATTTTTATAGTCTTGGCATCTTATCTCTTGCTATGCTGATTGTGTGTCCTTGGCTTTCCCGTCTTCTAGATAGGGCATTTGATCCTCTTTATTCATTTTGTTTATTCCTTTGTTTATTCCATTTAATATACTTCTCATCTCAGATAATGTGTTCTTCATTTCAGACTGGTTTCCTTTTAATAATTTCCACCTCCATTTTTATGTTTTTTAATTCTTGGTTGAAGTTCTCACTGAATTTTTCTACACTTCCCAAAAGTTCATTGAGCATCTTTATAACCAGTGTTTTGAACTCTGCATCTGTTAGATTACTTGACTCCATTATTCCTGGGTCTCTGTTCTTTTCTCTCATATGGTTTCTGCTTCTTTGTCTTTTCATTTGGCTGCCTTTCCATGTCTGTTTCTATGTACTAAGCAAAGCTCCTAAGTCTCCCAGTCTTATTAGTGTGGATTTGTGTACTATGTGTCCAGTGGCACAGTCCTGAGAGGGGTTCAGCTGCAGGCCAAATATAGTCCAGGCCTCCCTCCCTCCTGGACCACCTGTTAAGATTCAGCAAGCAATCCACAGATGCTGTGCTTATAGTTGCCTCAAAAGGCCACGCTAGAAACCGAGGCCAGCTGCCTCCAGTGTGGGTCTAGGCGCTGCTCAGCAAGGAGCACCTGACTTGCTGAGGATACACTTGAGTGTGGTTTGGGTGGGGCTGCGAGTTAGGGGAGGCTAGCTTTCAGGGAATCCCTCTGGGTGTAGCGACCTTTGTTATCCAGTTTGATGATATCATTGCTATGACAGCACTATGTCTGGAGCACTGATGGGAGGTAGAGCTCAACGTGGAAATATGGTTACCACCGGCACTTCTGTACAGGGCAAGTCTTGCCTCGGCCCTCACTCCAACAGTGTCTTCCCGGAAGTCTCTGGTGCCCCCTGTGTGTAGCCCAGTCGGCACTGGCGCTCAGAGCGAGCAGGTCCGGCTCAGTGAAAATCCTCTCATGGATACAGCCCCTTTAAGAGGCATCTGCCTGCTGCTGCCGCAGCCTCCATCCCATTCAGTCGCTCGAGACCAGGCAGCCTCACATCCTCGCCCTGTCCTACCTTCTGCTGTTGTAGGGCGATTTCTTGGGTTTCTCCCTAATTGTATGGTTTATTCATCTAGATCCCAGGCAGTTTTCCTTGCTGCTGCTCCTAGTTTCTGTCACAATTTTGATTTGCTCGCCAGAGGGATGAACAGAGCCTCTATCATCTATGGTATTTTTTTCTTCTTGCAAAAAAAAATTTTACAGGTGCGAAGAGTTAGGACAGTCATATCATTTAATTTATGTGTACGATTTTTGTTTGTGCATCCTTCTCTTTTTAGTTTCTTAATTTTTAATTTTTTAACTTTTTATTTTATTGTCCATTCTGAAACTTCAAGTCCTTAATTTTGAAGTTTGTTGTGATATCTAAGAAATCATTGCTAAATCCAATATTGTGAAACTTTTGTCCTATATTTTCTTCTAGGAATTTTATAATTTTAGGTCTTTCATTTTGGTCTTTGATTTATTTTGAATTAATTTTTGAATATAGAGTTGGATAGGGTGCAACATCATTTTTTTGCACGTGGATATCCAATTTTTCCATCACCATTTGTTAAAAAGACTGCCCTTTTTCCATTGAATGCTTGTGGTGCCCTTATCAATTTGACCATGTGTGTGAGAGTTTATTTCTGGGCTGTCTATTTTATTTCATTGGTCTATCTTTGTCTGTCTTTATGGCGGTATCACATTTTTTTCATAACTGTAGCTTTGCAATACATTTTGAAATTAGGAATTGGGTGGTCTCCAACTTTGTTTTTCTTTTTCAAAATTATTTTGGCTATTCAGAGTTCTTTGAAATTCCATGATGAACATTTAGATTGTTTTCATACCTTGGCTATTGTGAATATGTTGCAATGAACATGGAAATACAGATGTCTCTTCAAGATAGGAATTTCATTTCCTTTTGGACATATACACAAAGATGGGATTTCTAGATCATATGGTAGTTCTGTTTTTAATTTCTTGAGGAACTCCCATATTGTTTTCCATAATAGCAAAGGGGTGCCCTCTCTCTACATTCTCGCCAACATTTGTTATCTTTTTTCTTCTTAATGATAACCATTATAATGTGAAATGGTAACTCATTGTGGTATTGATTTGCATTTCCCTGTTGAGCACCTTTTCATGTGCCTGTCCGCCGTTTGGATATCTTCCTTGGAAAAATGTCTATTTAGGTCCTCTGCCAATTCTTTCATTGGATTGTTTATTGTTTCGGTTTTGAGTAATATGAGTTCTTTATATATTTTGAATAGTAACCCCTTATCCAGTATGTGATTTGCAGATATTTTCCCCTAT
The DNA here is from genome assembly GCF_014176215.1 of Rousettus aegyptiacus. Lineage (NCBI taxonomy): Eukaryota > Metazoa > Chordata > Mammalia > Chiroptera > Pteropodidae > Rousettus > Rousettus aegyptiacus. The sequence continues at coordinate 14,409,193 of NW_023416309.1, forward strand.
TACATCAGTTGCTTTTTCATTTTTTGATTGTGTTCTTAGCTATGCAGAAGCTTTTTAATTTGATGTAATCCCACTTGTTGATTTTTTGCTTTTGTTTCTTTTGCTTTTGGAATTAAATCTAAAAACTCATTGCCAAGACTGATTGAGCTTACCACCTATATTTTCTTCAGAAGAAGGCAGGGAGGTGGGTATTTTTGTTTTCTCCCCCTGCACTGATCCAAGGTGATAGCCACTGTGAGTCCTCTAATGCCTATTAAGAACTGTTTTGTTTTCTGTGGTCTTCTGGGTCTGTGGATGCACTTCCCATTGGCTTTCGGAGCTAGCTGTTTAGGGGCATATCCCTCAGGTAGGAGTCTTAAAAGTTGGGATGCTGGATGTGAAGTCTAATCCCTTCGCTCCTCAGGAGGAAGCTGGGATTTGAGAGTCCCCTTCCAATTATATGGCACTGTGCTGGAGGTGGAGTCTATGGCGAGAGTGTATTTCAGCCTTTCCTACCCGTTTCAATGTGGATATTTTCTTATTTACCCAATATATAGGCATTATTCAGCTAGTAATTGTTCCATGGAGGAGGGGAGTCCAGGATCCTTCAATGTCACTATCTTGGAATGAACAGCATCTTTATAGTAAGTCAGATAATTTAGTTCAGTACAGTTGTAAATTTTAAACTGATTGATAGGAAAACATGAACACTAAAAGATCCTAAGGAAATTACTCAGGTGACTAGAAAAACCAAGTAAGTTTTCTTATTACACAAATAACAGAATAAATATAAAACAGAAGGAAAGTAATATTTATTGAGCATTTTCTGTCTGCCTGCCAGACATAGTATATAATTATATATATATATATAATTATATATATACATGCATGCATATATGTGTGTGTATGTGTATATACAGACATTTTTGCCTGTATACACATGTATATATACATACCTAATACCTGGAGTAAATAGAGTAACTTGTCTAAAGTAATATAGCTGGTTACTTATAGAGGAAAGTTACTTATAGAAGAAAGAATCATATAAATTTAATTCTAAAACCTTGCTCTTTTCACTGAATTCTTCTAACATAACATGCTTTGGTTACAAAATTTTGTTCATGGTATGCCCTAGATTTGCTAACATCATGCCATTTCAGATTTTTAAAGACATTCCTGAGCCTGATTCCTCATTTATCTGTTTGAATGGCGATTACTAGTTTGCTGGTTGTCCACTGAATGGAAGTGATGTGAGGCACTTTTAGGCCCAGCTTATAAAGTCTACCACAGGGTTTTTCAGTGCTCTTTCTCCCTTTCCTGAGAATGGTCATGATTATAATTGACCGCATATTGGTTACCTTCAGCTTGAGTTCATTTTTTTCTGTTTAAAAATTTTTTTTCCAGGGCATGTAGTTCCCAGGGCTATGAACCAAAAAATTGGGAGGGGCCTGTTTTCCCCCAGGCACATATATTGGGGGTGAACTGGGAGTTCTTCCACCAACGTTGGTCTGGGCCCTTGTGTGTGGTCTCCTGGGCTTTCCTAAAGACTTGGACAACAGAGGCTGTAGCACAGCCTAGACTTGGCCTCCATACGTGACCCTGGGTCAGCAAGGGAAGTTGAATAAAACTACGGGAAAGGAGAGGTGCCCTACAGGCAGACATGGGGTGGGGACAGATCAGACCCTTAGGATGGAAGACTGTATCTTGGGGTCCCCAGCTACAGGTAGGACCTGTGGTATTGGATGCGGCGAAATGTGCAGGGGAGGGTTAGGGTTACATAGCCCCAGAGGAGGGTTTCTAGGCATAGTTGGCCTGTAGAAGGCACAAGTCTGGATAGTGCCAGCCACCCAAACAGTTCATTCACCCTGCCGCCTTACAGACTACAGCACCACTAGGCCCATAGCCCCAACCTATCAATACCACTGTAGGGATCGAGGACATGCCTCTCAGCTTGAGATTCTATTAGCATTTTAACCTCAGCAAGACACTATTAAAAAAAAAAAAAAACTTTAATTATGAACATTTGAATTTTTAAAAATAATTGTTTTACTGTAGAATAATACACAGATATAGGAATCCAGTAAATCCAGTAAATTTCATTTTTTATAGTTTTATTACCCAAATGTGTATCCCTAGACATATAGATTAACTTTGCCTATTTTGTTTTGAGGATGTCTTTTAAGCACAGGGAACAGAACCCAGGCCATTTCACCAATAAGGTCTCCTACTGTTGAGACTTTACTGATGTTTATTTTTAGTGAAATTCAGCATGTTCCTCTGTTCCCTGTATTATGTGACTATTGGCACCTCAATTTTGAGGCTTGTTCAGGCTCAGATTTGATTCTTGTGGCAAGACTATAGGTTGTACTCTATTCTTTTATCAGGAGGCACCTAATCACTAGTTGCCATTCTTTTTGTGATATTAGTAGCTATTGATGTCAATAGCTAGATCTGTTAATTCATTGGGGTTGCAAAATGTTGATTTTTTTTTTTTTTTTTTAGTGAGCCTTTTATTGTTGTGTGCCTTTTTTTTTTTCTTAACTGAAGGTCCCTTACTGGTCCTGCTTCCGTGAGTGGCTATGACCAGATGGAAAAGGGGAGGGGTCATCTCTACAACATTTCATTTATACACTAAACAGACAAGCATAGTCACTATTGTGGTTAGAAGTTGGCAGCATGGGAAAAGGGAAGAACAGGTGGGGATTTGGGATGTTGTTTAAAAAACTACAGACCTCCCCCAAACTGGGATGCCTGAGGGAAACATGGTCTGCTTCAACCCAAGAGGAATCAGAAGATCAAAAGCAGTTTGGGAAGGCCAGAACCCAGGGATAGAGGAGGAGGAAGGTCTAAGGGATGTGAGGGACCATTTGTCATGGATGAAGAGATTGCCCCCTTCCTGCAGAGATTCGTTCAACCCCTCCAGTCTGGCAGGAAGGGGGCAGGCAAAATGGTAATATTCTAATTCTATCATGTCTTTTACATTTATAAATTGGAATACTTTCCCTCATCTGTTATTTGGTTGCAAATACAGTTTGCCTCTCTGGTGTAGTTAGAAAACATAACATTTGATTTTTTTTTCATTTGTTCTTTCTACTTCTTCTTTACCTCCCCCCTCTTACCCTTCTTCCTCCTCCTTCGTCTTCCTCTTCTTCCTCCTCCTCTTTCTTTCCCCCACTTCTTCCCCTTCCTCTTCTCCCTTCCTCCTCCTCTTCTTCATTTTATTAAATTTATTGGAGTGACAGTATCTGAATCTTGATCCTTAACATCATGATGCTCAAGAACGTTTTAAGTAAATGATAGAATGTAACTATTATAATCCCTTTGTAAGTTTTTCTACAGGCCAAACTTTCCAAAATCCTTCAACAGTTTTCTATATATCTTAGCTTCCAAGCCTTTGTTATCTTGGATGCTATATTCTAAACCATATATATAATAATTTGTTAGTGTTCCTTTTCATATGACCACTTAAAAGGAGGCAGCTCCATATCAGTTGATATAGAATGATCTCCAAGATACATTCTAAGTAGGAAAAAAGCTAAATATATACTATATAGTATGTCTTTACTAAACTCTACCAATGCAGGCATGCAAAAAGTATATTACTTTTTTTTCATCTATTGTTTCAAACAAAGACTAATTAGTAGTACTAAACAGCATAATTTAGTCACTCTTGTAACCACAGAATCTGATTTTCAATATGAAAGTCAGTGACTTCTAAGTTGTCTTTCTGCCTTTCTCTTGTATATGATTAACTTTTTAGCTCACAAAGCTATCTTTAGCAATAGCTACAGCTTATACCCTAAACATTGCAAGACAATTATTTTTTGTTGTTATTCAGAACAAGTAGACAGATGGCCTAGAGAAAGTCATTTCTACTGTAGCCAATATTACCCGGCAGACAGTTGTAGTATAATATAAAATGCCTTTGATTTAAGGTCTATAACTAAGTCTCCAGGCTGCTAAGGGGTTGAAAATCCCCTTAGTGTGTTTGCCCCATCCCATATCTTTTGATAAAATCTCTAAATCAGTATTCAGGTTTTAATGAAAGTTGGCAAATTAATCCTTTCTTAGTTACTGACAGCACATCTGGTAGTGGAATCAAGACTGTAGTTAAAGGAGCAATATGGAAAAATGGCATAGATGATAGAAGCTTCGTTCATCTCATGACTCTTGCAACCACCTCAAAGTTATGACGGAAGCACAGAATAAACAGCAAGCAGAGTCACCTGGGGTATAGATGAACAGAAGCCCTACAACTAGGGAGAGAAATAAGAAATCACCCTGCAAGGGTTGGAGGTAGGAGGGGGTGAAGACATGAGGCTGCCCAGTCCCCAGCGGCTGAGTGGGACAGAGGCTATGGCTGCTGCAGTTGTTCCTCTTAAAGAAGCCGTGTCCATGACCGGACTTTTGCAGTGACAGACTCACTTGCTCTGAGCACCAGCTACAGGTTGGAGAGAGGGCCAGAGGCGAAGCTTTTCCTGGGCAGAAGTACTGGTGTTATCCATTGTTCTTCTGTCGAGCCCTCCCTATCCCAGTGTGCAGATGCAGGACCGCCATGGCTGAGACATTATCCAACTAGAAAACAAGTTGCACTGCCAGATCATTCCCTGAAACTCTGCCTCTCCCAACTCACATCTCTACCCAAGCCACATCCAATATGTCCTTGATAAGTCCTGTGCCATTCGGTGATCAGAGCCAAGAGTCGCACTGGTGGCCCCAGAAGGATAGGGCTAAACTTGGCCTGCAGCTGAACCTCTCTCAGGACTGCGCTGCTGGGCACCTAGTACACAAGGCCATGCAGTAAGAACGGGAGACTTAGGGGCTTTGCTTAGTACTTAGAAACAGACACAAAAAGGCAGCCAAAATGGGAAGGCAAAGAAGCAGAGACCATATGAGAAAACAGAACAGAGACCCAGGAATAATGGAATCAAGCAATATAACAGATGCAGAGTTCAAAACAATGGTTATAAACATGCTCAATGAAATTAAGGAAAGTGTAGATGAACTCAGCGAGAACTTTAACAAAGAGATAAAAAAAAAAAACATAAAAATGGAAATGGAAATTATAAAAGGGAACCAGTCAGAAATGAAGAATACATTATCTGAGGGTGGCTCCATAGTGTAGTAGTTAGCATTTCTGCTTTACACTCAGAAGCTCCTGGGTTCATACCCCAGGTGGCACCATGGACCATACCCCAGGGGCACCAGGCCTTGGGGGCGCCAGACCTCGGGGGCACACGGGCGGAGATGCCCTATCTTCAGAGATCCAGTTCTTAAGGGGAGATGGCAACATCCGTAGGTCAGGGGTGGAAGTGGAGGGGGAGCGGATTAAAGAGGGGGAAAAAAAATACGTTATCTGAGTTGAAGAGTATATTAGAGAGAATCAACAGAGTGGTTAAAGAAGAGAATTGAACCACTGATACAGAGGATGGAAAAGCCAAGGACACCCAATCAGAATGGCAAGAAAAGAGTAACCAAGAATATAATAGTAATTTAAGAAGCCTATAGGAGAAAATTAAGGGTAACAACATTTGTGTCATTGGGGTACCTGAAAAAAGAGAACAAGAAGTCAAATATATATTTGAAGAAATAATAATGAAAACTTCCCTAACCTGGTGAAGGAAATAGACATACAATCCCAGAAAGCTCACAGTCCTCCCATCAAAAAAAAAAAAAAAAAAATGAAAAAAAGAAAAAAAAAAGAACCCAAAGAGGCCCCTGCCAAGACACGTCATAATTAAAATGCCAAGGTTAACTACAAGCAGAGATTCTTCAAAGCAGCAAGAGAAAAGCAATTAGTTACCTACAAGGGATCACCCATAAGAGTGACAACTGATTTCTCAAAAGAAACTTTGCAGAACAGAAGGGTTTGGCACAAAATATTCAATGTGATGAAAACCCAGGATCTACAACCAAGAATATCCTGTAAAGCTATAATTTAGAGTCGAAGGACAGATGAAGAGCTTCCCAGACAAAAATAAGCTAAAGAAATTCATCAGCACCAAGTCAGTATTACAGAAATTTTTGGAGTGACTTCTTCAAGACGAAAAAACATGTATCAAAAACATGAATAAAAAATGGTAAAAACTACGTTCCTCTCAACAAGTACCTCAAATAGAAAAGGAATAAGTGCTCCAACCAAAAGATAGGGAAGCTGAATGGATAAGAAAACAAAGCCCCTACATATGTTGCCTACAAGAGACTCACTTCAGATTAAAAGATACACATAGACTAAAAGGAAAGGGAAAAAGATATTGCCTTCAAGGACCTAGAGGGTATGGTGCTGAATGAAGTAAATCAGATAAAGACAAATACTACATGATTTCACATACATATGGACTCTAAAGAACAAAATAAACAATAAAAAGATGGAAACAAACTCATAGATACAGAGACTATTTTGAGGGCTACTAGGTGGGAGGGGGTGTTGGGGGCCGGTGAAAAATGGCAAAGGGATTAAGAAGTATAAATGGATAGATAAAAAATAGTCATGGATATATAAAATGCAGCATAAGGAATATAGTCAACAGTATTGTAAAAATAATGTAAAGGGGAAGAGGGGTACTAGATTTAGTGAAGTGACCACTTCATGAGTTATATAGATCTCTAATCATTATGCTATACAACTGAAATTAATATATTATTATATACCAGTTATAATTGGGGGGAAAATGCAGTGAACTGTCCAATGTGAATATGAGCAATTGTATATTATACTTGAATAAAGCTGGGGGAGAGGGAGAGCGGAATAAAGGCTATAGTTAAACAGCTGCTATGAGTGACCTCAAAGTGACCATCTATCTAGGACTGACAGTTACAGTAATTGCTATGTCAATATGGTAAATTAAAAACATTAATAATGTTTCACTTAGTATTAGTGAATTACTTTATAGACGTTGAACTGAAGGGTTTTTAGTTTCAATTGCCTTGACACATTTTCTAACCAGTTATTTATATGATTCTATTTATATTGATTATCACAACATATAAAATTTAAGTATGAAAGAATCTCTTCACCAGAGTATTATGTAATTGGTATTTTAGTAAAAAAGATTTCTCTCATACCTAAATTTTTAAATTCTCATACGCATAAATTATAGTATTTTATATATTCCATGCACAGAATGGGGGGTTGGATTCCAGATAAAAAAATGTGTTTTCATATTAACATTATGCTCTTTTAGTTAAATGTAAGCCTTATTTGATTTTGTTCCTATTCAAAGATTTGCTTGTGTTCTTCCCAACTCTGCCTTTTTCTAAATATGTGTATGTAAATGTCTCTGGCAGTTTTTATTAAAGTCAAAAGTAAAAGTCTTACTGCTTGAGACCTGTTAAAAATTGAGCTTTCATGATATGTAATTTTATTTTTTTATGCTATTATTTAATATACTTTGTATTTGAAAGACTGTTAGCAGTTCAGATCTCTGAAGCCCCAAGTCTGTTGGTTTTAGGATTCAGGAAATTATATAGAAGTTAAAACTTAAAATCAATCCCTTTTTAAAAACTTGGTATTTAAGAACCTATAATGCCTATAGTATATGGCATTATACTTTGTTACTGAGGTCTTTTGACATTTTTCAGTTTTGCTAGCTTTCAGTGATTTAAGAAATTAGAAAATTTTTCAGAAAAAAATTTAAACAAAAGTTACACAAACATTGCCTCAAATGGACTATGAATGGCATATTGTAAGAAAGAGCTTCAAAAGATTTTGAAATTCAAGTTCTAATATAAAAAATCAAGTTATAGAAAAAAAGATATAAAATTTCCCCAAAAATAAGATACAAAATATGAAAATGAGAATTGCTTAATATTAATCTTCGCTGAATTTCTGATTTTAGGTAATGGAATATGAGAATAGAATTCGAGCATATTCCACACCTGACAAAATCTTCCGATATTTTGCCACTTTGAAGATAATCAGTGAGCCTGGTGAATCTGAAGTGTTTATGACTCCACAAGATTTCGTGCGATCCATAACACCCAATGAAAAGCAACCAGAAAGTAAGTTGCTAAAGTTAAAAAGAATATATTTATTTTGTTATATGCTACTTTGTTTCTTTCTGTGTATTGCCTAAACTTTATAGATTCATGCAATAATTCTATTCACCTGTGTAGCTACTGACCATCAGGTATTATGATAGGCTTTAGGAGTACAGAAGAGGAGCCTGCAGTCTAAGCGGCAGTCCTCAATCAGGGAAAAGAGTTGAGGAGGTTCTACTCCTATGGCAGAGAGATTCATTGCCTATAGTGAGAATGTTCCTGAAAGCAGTGCCATCAAGTTACTCTTTAATGAGGAAGAGAGAGACAGTAACAGATAATTTCAACAATGTAGTGGTTTTTTAAAGAACAAGGGTGCTGTGGCAATATAAAGAAGAGGCAGTTAGCCAAATCTGAAAGTTTGGGGAATGGATTATAGAAAATACATCTAAGTTTGGATAAAAGACAAAGAATAGTGAAAAAGATGTTTCATTAATAAGAAACAGCCTGAACAAATGAGATATGAGGAAATAAAATAAATGATTTAATATTATAAGTTAAATGTAACAATTTACAAATTATATGGGAGACATGATGGCAAAAACGACAGTAAAGAGTTCGAAGAATTAATCCTTCCACTGAAGCAATCATTAAGCTGCCAGAAATGGACAGAAGCAGCCTTTTTGAAACTCTGGAATCTAATTTAAAAAAAAAATTTATAGCTGCTAAATTTTGTTAAGAAAGTATTATGTGGCCTTTTGCTTACCTGCCTATCACACTATTTCCCAGCTCACCAACAGCGTTGGGGATAGCAGCACACATTCCTAATGTGGCTTACTGGTGATGGGGAGTTCAGTGGTAGGGACAGGGGCAATATAGACTTCATTCTCAAAAAATCATGGTTGTGCATTTTGATTGATTTGGCAGCTCCCTGAGGGACCAGCACCAAGGCTTCCCTTTTTTGTCACCCACCTCAAGCTGCACTGGCTTCCCAGGTGTCATGTACTGAAAAAAATTTAAAAACATATACTACCTGTAGCTGCCAGGCCAAGAGAGGGCAGATGGGACAACAGCACACAGACTGAAAATCCTAGGAAGGCAGAAGCTGAGGACAAAAACATTTCAGGAGATAACTTAGAAGGGCTACCGCATATACAGTGATATCCAAAGTGCAGTGTGCATGCTCAGGGCCAAATACATCTTTAGAAAGGACTTGAGTGGGCTTGAACGTCTTACTATTTTTGTGCTCCATGCAAGAAGGAGTTGAAAATTAAGGCAAAGTTGTAGGAAAGCTAGCTAAATATCAAAGAAGGGCCCCAGGTCAGAGCCGGTCTGCCAACAGCATTTAAGGAAATCTCTCTCAGGTCACTTGCTGACTGCTTAGGTAATAGAACAGAAACCTCAATGACAACACATTGAGAAGCAATATAGTCTTTGCAAAAATAGTTTGGAAAAATCACTAAGCAAAGTGATGACAGTAGTCCTCAACAAGTTACAACATCACACCCTGGGAAGCAGGAAGAATTTGATTTTATGGTTATAGTGTTGTAATATTCAGAATGTCCAATTTTCAATACAAAAATTGCATGGCGTATCACTAATTAAGAATATATGACCCATTAACAGAAAAGAAAAGAAAAGAAATTGACAAAGAAAAGAAAAGAAACTATCCTGAGGGAAGCCTAAGGCATTGCACTTACTTTACAAAGAGTTTAAATCAACTATTTTAAATATGCTCGAAGAACTAGATACAAATAACTGTAGGAAACAAGGAGACTGTCTTAATAAAAAGAGAATATCCATAAAAAACAGAACATTTTTAAAAAGGAACCAAATAGAAATTCTTTAACTGAAAAGTACAGTAGCTGAACTTAAAAAATTAACTAGAGGAGTTCAGCATCAGATTTGAGCAGGCAGAGAAAGAATCAGAGAACTTGAAGGTAGGTCAATTTATATTATCGAATCTGAGGAGCAGAAAGCAAAAAATATGAATAAAAGTGAACAGAGCCTGAGATACTTGTGGGACACCATCAAGTGTACCAACATGCATAATGGAAGTCCCCGAAGGAGAAATTAAGACATTACCAGATGATCAAAGGAGGAAGGTTGTTGCTAATAGACCTTCCCTTTAAGCTGAAATGGAAGGATACTAGACAGTAACTCAAAGCCATACAAAGAAATTTTCAAATAATGAAGACCAGTAAAAGTAACTGCAGTGGGTAATGTAAAAGCCAGTATTGTTTTATTTTTGGTTTGTAATTCCTTTCTGTTTCCTATATAATTTAAAGGTAAGTTTAAAAAACGAGTCAGTTTCTTAACTTCATACCTTATAGAAATTTTAAAAAAAGATGAGCAAACAAAACCCAAAAAGATTGGAATATCCACTACTTTTTTGTGAAGCTTCTCATGCTTATAAAAATGTTAATAAAATTTGTATGCCTATTAGAAAACAAAAATTGCCAAAATAAGGAAATAACAAAAGTTAAAACAGAGATAAATGAAATGGAAAATAGAAAAACAATAGAATCAGTTAAACCAAAAATTGGTTCTTAGAAAAGATCAATAAAATTGAGAATCCTTTATCTAGAAAAAAAAGAAGCAAATAGATAAAATCAGACATTATTACCTACTTTATAAAAAATAAAAGAGATTATGAGAGAATATTATGAACAATTATATTCCAACAAATTAGCTAGGTGAAATAAATAAATACCTAGAAACACCCAAACTACCAAAAGTGAAAACAACTCTTAGAACTCAACAAAAGACAGAAAACCCAATTAACAAATGGACAAAGCACTTGAATAAACATTTCTCCAAATGAGATATACAAACAGCCATTAAGAACATGAAAAAATGAAAAGAAGCATATTCTGCCTTTATGACTTCAATATCGTCTTATTTTTAAAATTTCGTTCTGTTTCCTGACATCTCTTTCTTTTGCAATCAATGGTTCATTTTGTTCAGGGCAGGCTTCTAGAAGATGAAACACATTTTAGACAAGGAGAATGTGTAACTAAATGTGTAGAAGGAGAAATGCAAAAAACTTCCTCTGGGAGCGATGATAATTTGATCATTATAATACTGTGGGCATAGTTAAGATAAGGGTCTGAACTAGCAGGAATACAATGAGTACTCAAAGAAAAGAACTGAGTAATTATGCAAGAAAAATAAGTATAATTGGGAACTGATTTCCCCACTCTAAAAACTCCCACAACACCCTTTTACTGAATTAATTGTATGCTCCCTTGTAATGTTAATATTTACATGCATATGTCTAACCAAACTGTGATTCTTCAAGGCAAGAATTGTATCTTACTCATTCTTTAATAGAAATTTATTGATCAAGCACTATTCCAAATGCTGGGGTAAAAGCAACAGCAAATACAAAGAATCCCTGCCCTCAAGGACACTTATATTTGTTTACATCTTTCACAGTGCTTAGAATTCAGTGCTAGGTATTCCCAAGGTAATATTTATTATTTAACCCAATTTTAAAAGGTAATATCTGTTTAGGTGTGTTGCAAAAATTTATTTTGATATTAAACTCTTATCTCTTTAACTTGATACAAAAATTATTATGTATTCAGATTGAATTAATATCCCACACCTCATTTAGAGATAATTAGCACCTAATGTAATGAAGAGAGCACCACCCTGGGAAGAGTCCAGGGTTCTAGTTTGGCTCTACTGTGAAATAGGTTTGCACATGAGCTTTTACCCTCTTTTTCTTCTCAAGGCCTCACTTCTCATATGTGAAATAAAAAGTATTTTTTAGCACTGACACTTAGAGTCTGAAAATACAACAAAATTTTCATTCCTGTGACTTTTGAATAATGATGCAGCTAAACTATCTTTTACATTTAATTGAATGATGAAAAACAAAACTGAGAATTGTCGTTTTATGTTTCATTTGAGTTATAATCAGTTATAAATATTTACTTATGTAAATATATGTAAATATATATAAATATTTGAGTTATAAATATATTTTTTTCTCTTTTTCAGACTTGGGCCTGGATCAGTATATAATAAAACGATTTGATGGGAAGGTGAGCAAACTATGACGTTGAGATATATATCCTGCTTATTAAGAAGATAAAATTCTTCTAGAATTATTTTATGAGAGATTTCTGAATGCCTGTCTGTCTTATCAAAATAGTATGTCGCTTAGGTTGGGGGGCCTGTAAATGCCTTCAGATGCTTCTACAGAAGTTCTGCTTAATTCTTGTATTTTTCCATACAAAGACAACATGGATTGTCTGCTGATCATATTGAAACTAATTCAGTGTATGTTGACATTTGAGTTTTAATTCAAAAGCAATAATGAAAGTTAATAAGCCCCCTAATATTGCATTTCGTATAAAAACACCTGTCTGATTTGACCTTTCTCAAACTTTGATAGTATATAGCAGTAATCTTAACTAGAAAATTACAGAAGTCCTTACTAGTGCTTTTATAATAATTATGAAGACAAGACACCCAAATTGACATAAGTTTGCATTATACTTTCAATTCTTTCCTGAATAAATAATATACTAAGCCATTCTTAAGTATAGAAAATGAAATTTTCCATTTTATTATCTCAAAACAGTTAGTTAAACATGTTTTTCCCTTTCAGGCTGAATTCTACAAAAAGAGAAAGAACGCTTTACGCAGGGTCAGAAAGAAAAGTAAATGGTCAATTTTAAAGAGGAGGAAGAAAGAAGAAAGAGCCAGGAATGGCTCTATAAATCCTAAAGAGAAGGAGATCAGAAGGAAAATCATAAAGTGGCTGAAAAAGGCAGGATCACAAAACAGAGTCTAGATGGGTAGAGGTCAGGGTTAGTAGGAACTGATATTGCAGGAATATGCCAGTCCTACATAATTATGTAAATTCCGTATACTGGTAAGGTGAAACTGTAAGTGCTAACTAGGGTATTTTGCACAAGTGGAAAGAATGAGTGGCTGTCGTAGGAACTGAGAGATCAGCCAAGGCTTCCAGCCTAAAAATTACCTTTCCCATTCAGGTGGCACAGGGCCTCTATCTGTGGATATTCTCTTTATAAAGTCCCGTATTCTGAAAGAAACAATGATCATAAAGACGCATCGAAGTCAATGTTAGCAGACCTAGGTTCAGAGTCCTGGCTCTGCTTTGGGACAACCGTGTCTTCCTTCTGATCCTTGGTGTCTTTGCTTTATATATGATAAAGCATGATATCCCATGTTAAGGGTTACTCACAGACACTGATGTCAGGGTCTGATTTCAGAGTCTCTGGCAGGTCGGGCCTCTGTCTTACCTGTTTTTGTGTCACTCAGAGTCCAACATGTGCCTGGTACACAGGAGGTGACCAGTAAATGTTTGATGACTTGGAAAAAATCAACTAGTCAATATTCCTTTGAGGTATGATTCACTAAGTAATGTCTTATAGCAAAATCAACTTAACAAATCACTTTTTTTGGTCACTAAAAGAATCCAGAGTAGCATGAAAATTCAGTCATCTGTTGTACGTATGTAAACCTGAAAACACATAAAGAAGTTGAACATGTGCAAGTTGAACAGCTAAATTACATGTTATAAGGGGACTTTACATTTTTAGAGATCTCCCAAATATAAAATCGATAAGGAAACTTGTGTTTCTTACATGCTCTTTAATTTCTTCCTGTTTCAGCCAGTAACTGTCTACACAATGCTAAAAATTTGCAGCTTTTGACAAGATTGATGAGCTCCTTCTTTGTCTCAGTTGTATTAAATGTATGAGCTCTGCATTTCTTGGTGTTATTTGCATTTTTCTGATATCCACTTATTTTTATAAAATAACAAAAGTAAAATGCAATCAAACATTAAAGTATTTGAGTGCCCACCTTGCCATGGAGACGTAAATGGCAATGCTTCTGTCTTTGGAAGGCAGACTTAACAAATTATATAAATTGCAAATGTTTATATACTAAAACATAAAACTGAAATCAGAATAGGAAAGACAAGATTTAGGTATGTCAGTGTATTACATTTGAAAGTATGATTCATATGAAAAAGAATAGAGGAATGGGAGACTTGTACAAGGAGGTATATGAGCCAGTGACCCTAGCTAGCCAGATTGTCCCCTAGCAAAAATGCAGTTTTTCTTTCATCCATGTTATAATGTGCATATTTAATACCTTTGACCAGATTCTTCACAAAATCCTATTGTAATTTCCATCAAATCTATTCTTGAGGTCTTGTTTTGAAGCAAAGGTTATGCCTCTTAAATAGGATTTTTAAACTGAATTCACCTCTAGTTTATATCTTTATGAATTGTCTTTTATTTCATAAGAAGTTTAAGAAGGTAATTTTGATACTGTTTTTAAGCCTAAATATAATGAAGATTGTCAGTTTAGACATTTTTCGAGGGATTTTTGCCATGTGTGAAATCTTTCATTTGATAACTGTTAGGCTCAATGCTTACTCAACTATCTATCTTAATATTTTCCTTTAGATCTTCATGACTCTTTTGTTCTCTGTCAGGAAATTTTAATGTTTAAGTAGCAGTTTCTAGAGTATATAATCCTAGAACAATTACTGAATTGAAAAAACAGATTCATGTGGTAATTATAGTAAATTTCACACATGGTGGCCAGAAGTAGAAACCTAACACCCTAGAGGAATTTCCTTTTAAACTTGCTTTCATTTTTAACTGGGTAATTTTCTCTCTTGCCCTTTCTCTCTCATTGTTTTTTTTTTTTTAACTTGGAAGATAAACTAGTTATGAACTGCTTAGAGAAAGAAATATTGACTCCCATCCTCATATCCCTCATTGTTTTAACTTTTAACACACCATTTAATAAAATCCATCATTTGACCAGTAGGAAACACTAGCTTATTTTATTGCCTGCTAATTGAATTGCACTTTAGCCATTTGTCATTGAAAGCAAGAACAAATGTAGAAGTAGTATCATTTTCCTGGGGTGTTTTCTCATTTACACTTAAACTTCACACAATCTGCAGAAGAAAAGTAGAAAAGAATGACCCAACTGATATTGACCAATAATTGGATAGTTATTTCTTGCTTTAATACCTGTCATCTTTTCTCCTATTCTATTTGAGTAGAAAATTCCATTAAGAAGTAAATGAAACATTCCTGTTTCAACTGATAGCCAATGAAACTGAATTTGATTAAGTGGCTTCGGAATTTGGGGGAAGATCTTTTTTCAGAGCCCATCACTACCTTATGTTAATGTACCCTTACTCTATGGATACTAACAATTTCCTTTGTGCAGAAGTCATGAAATACATTATTGTTGGCGCTTACATTACTTATGCATTTCAAAATTACTAACACAGGCTGTGTATAAAGAAGCTATAGTCAATGGCCTTTGGTTTTAAGAATATATTTTATAAGTAAGTGACATTTAAAAAAATATTCAGATTAGGTTTAAAAGTTTAAAAACCTCAAAGCTTAAACCAGTTAAGATTTTCTCTTAGAGAATATTTGAAAATCATTATAAATAGTATATTAGCACTATTTATAGATGGTAATATAAAATATGGTCTAGATTTTGTTTTTGTGTAATATGTCATAGGTTTAAAAAAAACACACACACCCTCTCCCTGCAGTGTCCATGCATTCTCCTTATGACTTGTTAGTGCAGTTATTTCACAAATTTTGGATTATTTCTTTAATGAAAACTATGGTTTTTTTCTGGGTTTGATTTTAATCATCTAATAATTGGTCTATGAAACAAAACATTTCTAAATGGAGCCTTTATATTATATAATCATCAAATATTTCTTTCATTTAATCTTTTAGTTTCTGTCTTTATTGGTATGATTTATACTCTTCATTTCCCATTTCTCTTACTACGCTTTTTTTTCCTCAGCCTACCAAAAATGGAAATATTGTTTTGTATTTTCTGTTTCTGTTGCATGTAATAAATGATAATAAATGATTTTTTTCCAGATCAAATACCACCATGTTTTTTAAAATTACAGTAGAAAACTTAATGATCTAGGTAAAAATTGTTTCTTAAGCAAAGAATGCCAATATTCTAGAGTCCTGGCATAATTCTCTTTTGTTCTCTCTTGTAAAAACTTTAAAGTTCACGCTAGTTTTTCAGGTAAAAGGGAATTGACCATTGAAACTAATTGTTTATTGTGATCATTACATCATATACTACTTTTTCAGAAAATCGATTTTTTATTCTTTCCTCCTTATCAAGTTCCCTTTTCCCCCAACCTCTCCTGAATATGTCAGAAATAATGCCTTTGGATTGAATTGTTTCATTATTTATAATTACAGTCCCCTAGAGTCTCTCCAATTTGGAAGAATTAACATATAAAGGAGATTATTTCATCTCCTTTATGATACATACCAGAATACTTGTTCACATGGAACAGGAAAACACTTGATATCAAATTAAAATGAAAATTGTCCACTTTCAAGTAAAAGAGATAAAAGTATGGTTAAAGCTTAGAAAGGGAGGTATTGATTACAGTGTTTATAACAGAAAAGATGATCAGAAGAAAGGAGCCATAGTTAAAAATTCAGAGTTTTAATATAACTAAATGCTTCTAATTGCTCACTATGTAAAAGGTCTTTTAAAACTGTTAATAAATGAACTTAAAATACTATTACCTTTAGGGGAAAGTCTTGGTCCCCCAAGGGTAGTGTGAATACACATTTTTCTCTTAGTGCTTTCTCTATTTGAGTTGTGATTATTTGCTTCATATCACAGATAAAATATGAATTTGGAATAAGGTCAAGTATTATTATTATTCCTTGACATATATAGTAAGTTTTATAAGAAATTTCTTATCTTTAAGACTAAGACGTGTTGCAAATCAAGGAAATGTAAATTAGAAGGGGAGGAGAACTAAAATTCTCATGGGACAGTGTTTGGTGAATCTCTACATTTATTTGAGCTGCTTTAATTCTGCTCAAATTTATGTAGCAAGTTATGATATTCTTATGAATTCTGAATTGTTAATTTAAGTATGCGCCTCTCCCTCCCCCTCCCTCTCTCTCGACTTCCAGAAACTTGACGTCAGTCAAATCTATGATGAATTGACATGTTTATTCAGGTTTTTCTATTGATAAATATGAAAAAGGCAGAATTTTATTGCTTTTGCTCCATGTTTTTTTGATCTGTGTTTTCATTTGCCCTACCAACCCCATCTTTAGAGTATATCGTTTGAGTTCTCTTTTATAATAGGGAAATTTTTACTTTAAAAAGACAACAGATTCCAAGAGAATGCATAAAGCATTTCAGTTCCTTGAAGCCTGAACTTCTCCACAAATATTTTATAGTCACATTATTTTAGGGGACATGATTTAGCCCTTTAAAAAAAAAAACCTGTTAACACATTCACTCATTCTTGTCAGTGTTTTATTTTTCCAGTTTAAAGTGAAATCTCTAAATGATAAATGCTTGACTCTATTTGTCTCTTGAGGCAATTATAACCAATAATAACATGAAAAAGAATAGTTGAGGATTTTTGAGTGTTTATTATGTGTCAAGCACTGTTCTAAGTGCTTATACATAATAACTTGTTTAATCTACACAGCCACTCCTTTAGATAGTTGACTTTTTATTATTTTACAAACAAAAAGCTAAATACATGACAATTAAGTAACTTAACTCTTTTTTTTGAACTAAGATCATATACCTAGTAAGTAGTAGAGCAAGGATTACAAATTGGTAGTCTGGCTCCAGAGTTCACTGTCTTAAGCACTATGTTATATCATGTTTCATATATCTAGGTTATTTGTCTATATGATCTGTTCATAAATAAAAATTTTCCTTGGCAGATGGTTGCTTATTTTACTACCTTAATGCTGTTTGTGCAGAAAATAAAACTTGATGTTTCACTTTCTTTTTGCTAAGAGTGTTGAAGTTAATTTTTTTCTACTCTGATTAAAGTATAGCTAGAAACATAAATTTTTTTTATATTAGTTTCAGGTATGCTAGAAACCTATAATTAACATGAGAAACCACATAGTGTTTCATTTTAAAGAAAGAAAAGAAGAGGTATACAAATTTTAATACCTGAATGTAGAAATCAGAATTTCAACTTTGCCAATATTCTGTTAACTTGTTCCATTATTTTCTCATAGACCACAAACACCAGTTGGCATTTTGAAAAATGCTTTTCTTTTCTTTTTTTGTTTTAATTTTATTAAAGCCATCACTCTTAGAGTGAGCACTGCCATCTGTATTCGAAAAATTGGATCTTGGCTCATTGTAATCAAGATATTAGAGAAAATAATGTTTCTGCTACAGGCTAAACTATTTGGTCTTTCAAATATTGATTGGTTATGTTAAATGTAGCATCATTTGAACGGGGCTACTCATTATAGTCAGTCTTTAGACAAGCGAATGTTTAGAATTTGTCCATATTACCAGAGTGAACTCAAGAACTGATTCAGCATTTCAGGAAAACCTTTGACACCTATTTTATTTGTTGTCTCAGATTTTTTCATCATCCTACTTTCCCATCCAGAGATCTTTAAGTTATTTTTAAAACCACCTTATTTTTCTCTTGTCTTACAAATTAGCAATTGTAGCTCTTTTGTACACAGCCCTAAGAAAATCTGGCTTTGGTGTCTGAAATATTTTCTAACAGATTTTCATTTTGAGTTTGACAACTGTATGTAAATAATTGGTAGATGTTATAAGTATCCTGAATTCAGTATGAAAAATACATTATAGATTGCTGTACTTCATGTGTAACAAATAGTACAAGATGAAAAGAGTGTAACTTTGTATATAGACAATCTTTATTAAAATATGGACTCTGCCACATACTTGATGGGTAACTGTGGGCAAAAGACCACTTAACCTTTCTGAGTGTCAGTTACCTTCTCAGCAAAATCAGAGCAATAGGTAAAATATCTGGCTCTATGAATTATACCTATGTCCATCAGTTTGAGCTCTTTACTCAATTTAGGAAAGGAGTTCGTTGTTGTCATATGTATTACCTTCTTTCTTGGTTTGTTTTACTTAAGAATTTTATCATGCCTACTAAGCAGGTCAAATTTTATTTCACAGGCAGTGAAGTTTATTTGTTGAAAAATATCTTTAAAATCATTTGATATTCGAAGATATTTGGAGTGGTATCCAGCTAAATTAGCTAACCCAAACTGCTTCATCAAATGCCAGTGTTCGTGATGGCTGGCTTTTTATTACTAATGTGAATAGTACTTTATTTAGTGCAACATAATTTGCAGATCTTTTTCTAATTGTCATTCTGAACTCATTCTTAGAGTACTTACTAATCCTCTGACCTTGAATAAGTTTAGCTACCTGTATGTTAATATGAGTGTTTAGACAACAAATGTGTCATGAAGTTAAAAAATATCATATCCATAAAACAATAGTTGAGATATCCTAATGGAAAACCTTAAAAAATGCTTTGACTACTCATGTAAAAATGAAATGTTTGCTTTCCTTTTTCTTTAAGAAACAGGTAATTACTTGTGTGTTTTCTTTTTGTGGTAATAGGAAGTTTTTAAACAAATGTGTTTCATTTTGGGGAGGTTAGGAATTCAATTGTTAGGGATTTTGTTGGGGTTTTTTTGTTTTTTATTTTATTGTACCCTTAGCGGATAATATATAAAACATTTCTAAGTATTCCTCATTTTCTATTTCCAGGTGTTCAGTGATTTTATTACAGATCTTAATTGGTCCTTTATATGTTATTATATTTTGTGATATATATATATATATTTTTGATTTGGGAGTTTTTGTTCATATAATCAAACAATGTCAAATTTTTTTTCTTTTTCTCATCTCTGATCAGGATTTCTGGCAGGTACCGACTTAGTAGCATGTGCTTTAAATTAATTAATACCCAAATCCATAATGGTGCTTTAGGGACAAAGATTCAGTTAAGTGCATGCTCATGTCCTTTCCCTGCTCCCTTTAGAGAATGATTTTGTCCCTGTCACTTAAATTAACGTACTTTATCTTTAATATGACAATTCAAACGCTGCACAAATCCTTGAAAATATAGTACCTAGCATAATTTAAAAGGAAATATCAACACTGTATCACACAAAAGGTCAAAAAACTTTTAACCACTGTATTATAGTATAAAGGATACTCAATTAATTGGGTCATTTAAATAGTCTTGGTTGGGATGCCATGTCCCTAGTTGAACTGTAACAGGAATGGTGAGACAATAGTACCCTCAAGTGAAAATTAAGTTTTTTTCTTTTGAAAATTTTTACATAATAAATACAGATAAGCAGTTGCTTAGTTGTACTTTGTGCAACAAAATGGCTTAGCAGGAAAGAGATGGAACATTTTGAAAGACTTTATTATTTTGCTTTTTTGAGCTAATCAATAACTTTAATTTGGAAAAGCTAACAAATACATGGAGAAAACCATGAAAAAGAATATATAGATTGTAGGCTTGTGACAAAGGAGAATTTCAAAGACATGCCTAAGAAGTACTTTTTAAACTGATTTTTGAAGGCTCAGACTCTTCATAGCTTATAAATTATTAAAATTTATTCATTTAAGAAAAACATTACTCTCACATTTCTAAATTAAAATATAAACTAAATTCAATTATAACGTCCTTTGAGTTAAACTAATTAATGATATAATCAGTGAAGATCACAGGGTGCTCTCAATTTTTCTAGAACATTTTTCCTGTGCTTCCTTGTTTTTTTAAATGGGGTATATTTTTAGTAGTTCCATTTCCAAGCCCCAAACCAGTCATCCTTTTATTGGCATAATAGATTATCTATTTAACTGCATTCTGAAACAAACCAACAAAAATACTTAATTATGTCAAAATAGTTTATCGATAATCCCATTATCAATTCTCTTATTCCAGATGTTCTGTTTTAAAATAGCAATGGCAGAACCATAATGGTAAGGAGAGTAAATCAGGTGAGATTCCAACACCTGTGATTGAAGAAAGCCACTTCCTGTTCTTTATGGCAGGACAATTTGTAGAAATAGCTAAAAACTCTTCTTCTTTAATGATTGTCTGGTTTCAGACTTAAAAATTTAGAATTACTTGCCTCAGATAGGTGTCCTTCTTTCCTAGAGAATGAGGAGAATAGAAAAGAGATAGGAGTTCATAAGTGCTTGGAAGTCTTGGGGATCCACTGCATTGATTGGTCAACTACCACTGTTGACAAAAGAGCACCAGTCTTCTTTAAACTTAGACTATTGAAAGTAATATTCTCTGTTGATTAAGGATTCAAATAAGCTTGCTTGCTTCCTTACGGGCATTTTTCCTTTGCATGCCACGTTCCTGTTGCCTGTGATAAGGCTGGATTCATCTTGTTTTCCTGGTAGCATAGAGTGCTGTTTTTCAGATGCAGCTTATGAATGGTGTCAAATACATATATTGCTGTGTGCAGTATCCATAATGTCTCTTTCCAGTCTCTGAGTTCCACCACTACTAAAGTCTGTTAATTTAACCCACATGTCTGACTATTCAGGTTTAAAAAAACAGTATATAATCATTAAGAGCTCCCAAGGAGGGCGTGGTTTACTTGGTTGTCCTAAATATTCAGACTTCTTTTACAGTGTCTTTAAATACATTTTTATTTTAGATTCTGTTGCATTTGAATTTGGGGTCAACTGAACCCATTCGATTTGTCATTGTTGATTTGAAAGCATAAACATAACCATTACATTTCTAACACCTTCATGTTTAGCTTTTTATCATGAAACAAGATTTGAAATTCATTTTGACATAAGAGGACTTGGTCTCGACTAACTTCACTTTTTCTTATTACTTTACCAGAAACACTCTAGCATGTTTTAGGGTTACACAATAAAGGTCTATTTCTCATATTCTGGTAAAATGGGTTCTTGGCCTAAATATTTAATGATGAGCTTTGGTTGCAGAGAATGTGTGAGGAGATTTCTTGCTTTATGTATTTGTCTTTGCTGTGATACGTTTTTAAAAATTTTAAACTTAAATGTTTCTCCAATTATAGATTAATCTGAGATTTATTAATTAAGAAGAGTATAAAGAACCATTACATTTTAAGTGATACTTATTTTGAAAATGATTAAAATATCCATTTGAACAAGTCAAAACATAAAAACATGATGTCCACCTACATCATTCGCTAGACTTTCCTCTTCAAATTTCAAGATAACCAACCTGATATAAGCTAAGCCCCAGGGTTAATGTTTTACAATACTGAACTATGTTTTGCTCCAAAAATATTCAGTCCCCCATTAACAATTTCAGAAAGCGTAAACACTATAGATACCTGGTGTATTTCTGTGCACAAGATGCAGTACAACACAGGATGGTTCATGGCATGAGTGCTGAAGTCAGACTATGACCTGTCCTGCCACTTTTTAGCGTTGTGGGCTACTTATTTAACTTCTCTAAATCTTTGTTTACTTATCCGTTAAGTGCCGATAGTAGTGTAACCTTCCTCATAAAATTGAAATGAGCACTTAAAGAGATAATGCAAGTGCTTAGCACAGTGCCTGGCATAGACTATGCAAACTATAATTTTTAAATTCTTGAAATGTCTTAAATGGTCAGCGGTGTTCAAGGGATACCTATATATATTTGATTTTAAAAATTCATCCTTTAAAGGGTTTTCTGAGGGATGATATTAACCACAACAGTCGTAAATCAAGGGTATGAATAGAGATCCTCAGGGTGAAATTCTTTTATTTTTGTTCTTATTAAGCACTTTGGGAAATAATTTTTTCCAAATGGGAGAAGATGAAATACTAAATTAACATATTTTTCAAAATTTGTGTGTTAGGTGGTTTTCCACGAAGTTATAGGGAAGCCTTTTATAACCCATGTGACTAAAACCAAGACTGCTGCTGAGCTCAGGACAGTTCTTTTCAGCACTGATGAATTTGAGCGGCCAGCGTTCAAAATTAAATTTACAGATTTAGGTAGCATATAATCAGTAATGGTAAAACATTGATTCTTTCACCCAGAGAAAGAATCACACGCTTTGAAGCAAGTGTGCAGGCTTAATGTGGTAGAAAATAATAGAGTTGGTGATTTTGCCCACGAGGGTTTTGATAATACCTTATTAGATACTGAGGACTTAATAAATCACTTCAATAAGTTGTATCATTTCGTTGAAGTTAATGCTATTCCAGTAGACTTTTGAATTATTATCATTGCTCTAATCAAATCTTCTGCCACTGTTTTTTTAAGCATCTTCATCTGTATCCATTTTCTCTATAGCCATGTAGTTAATGAAATTGGAAAACATTTGCATTTTAGGTATTCAGAGTTATTCTCAGAGCTAAAGTGGTTAGAATTGGGACTGAAAAGAGAATGGCTTTCTGGCAGAGTGAAGTTTTCAGCATCTTAAGCATTCACCTTCCACATATTGTTGCATGGTAATTTATGTTTCTTTGCCTCAAAAGCAATATTACCTTTGAAAAGATTAGAAACTCCAAGTCAGAAAAAGAAGACATAAACTAAATTAGAACCATCTCATTTCAATTTTTATCTGACATACCCCCAAATTCTACCTTTTTATCTGACATACCCCAAATTCTACCTTTCTGTAAATTTATCTGACATACCCCAAATTTTACCTTTCCCCCCTTATGTGATGGGAAGAGAAGAATAACATGTACTTTAAGTGTGCAACATTTTCTGTTTGATTTGGAATAATGTGATTGTTTAAGATCAGTATCTTACTAAGGCTTTGGCATCTATCTGTGTACCAACTAAATAATGATGTATGAACATTAATTGCATGGGAAAAACTGCTGAATTTTTTCTAACACTTCAACCCTCCCTGCCTCAACTCCAACCTTAGGTAGAAATACTGTTTCTCATTTGGAAATGATACGCCACAATTGCATTTTCTGGAAGAAGCATATTATTATCATTAATTTGTTTTTTGAAGAACACCTTCAAATATTTTGGTGGGGGGGGATTTAGATAAACTTTGAAATATATTTCATCAATATAGAGAAATGCTAATATTAAAACAGTCCAATTATTTTGGTCTCATAAAGGATGGCATCCTAATTTAAATAAAGTTGTGTTCTTTATTAGATTTTCTCTATACCAGAGATGCTTGAGAATCTAGATGATGTGGTAGCATCTATTTTGTTGACATGGTTTGTCAACTTTTGTTTGATAGAAAATGTTTATTTCGAATGGTAGAACTTGAAAGTTGGGTCTTAACTAGAATAAATAATGAGATTAAACGCCTAGATAGGATTTTTCTTTTTGGCTTTATCCAGTTGAATCCTAGAAGGCAAAAATTATTGGCCCTATTTTGATCTACCCTATAACAGTTGGGATTCATTGAATCGTGTCTGGAAATCCTAGTCCCAGAACTCCTGATGGCACCTATAGCTTTTAGCCAGATGTTTTATAAGTTTATGTGATTGGTCAGAAACCAGATGGTGGATGCTTTAGCAACAAAGCCATCCTTGTAAAACAGTTCAGGTATAGACTCACTGAGAAGTATAGCAGTTATATATAGGGTATGATTTGCTGTGAGTTTACCCATAAGTCTTTCTGCTTATCTGAAAAATAAAAATGATTCAGGATATGGTTCAATTGAGATCAATACCAGTACCCTTTAAGGTTATTTATTTATTTGCCTTTACTCAAGGTCAGTAATTTGAATGTTTTAGTGGTATTGAGCTTATAGCTATGTTTTAAATTTCTAAGCAAATATAATCAAAGACTAGGTCATGTAAATAAATAGCAAAACAGTTAAATATCAACTTAAGTCAGTGAGCTCATTGCTTTGAAATGTTTTTGCATAATTTTGTGCTCCAGAAGTGGGTAACATTTGTCAGTAAATTGAATAGAAATACTGTTCTGATCAGTTAACCTGCATTCTGCCTTCATAGCCTTAATTTCAGAGATTTAAATGATTGGAATAGAGTTAGGTATATAACTTCTGAGATGCATAAAAAAAGTTACCTCTGTAAGGCATCTTTAAATGCAATCTCTTTTTTAAATACCCAGTTTTATTTACTTTTCAGCATATATACTGGCATATGGTTAGACTCTTAAGAACTTTAATATGAAACACATTTCTCTTAGACCCTTACTATAACGTTTTTTACTGAACCTATATCTTAATGTTACTTAATCTCACATTATATGCCCTTACAATAGAAATGTATTTATTATATATTTCTTTTGACTTTTATTTACAGAAATTTCTTCCTTTTGGTTTGTCTATTTATTATATATATTGAATTTATTATATATATTGAATTAAACATCCTTATAGGTTTTTCTAGTAAAATATATATACTGATATAAATGTTCATTAGTAAAAAAAAAAAATTATAAACCACCTCTGAGAGAGGGAAAATGAAACATTATTACCAAGTCTGTTAAGAAATGTTTTTTTCTTGGACTGTGTCTCCAAATCACCTCTGAAGTGTTTAAATGGTATTTGCTTAGGGAAAAAATAACTTAAAATTTAGTCAAAGATTAAACATTAAGTGAAGGAACATTTAACTTGACATTCTCAATTTGCAAAATTAAATATTGATAAGACTTTTGGAATAAGAAAACAAAAAACAGATACCTTCCCTCCACTTCCCTTCCTTGAATCTTGATTTTCCATGTCACCATACTTTAGGGCTTTCACGGATGCTGTATGTGTCATGGCTAGTTGATCTGAGGATATAATTTATGGTGGATTCAGGCCTTTGATTTAAAATGACCAGCTAAGAATCAGCCACACAACTCAAAATAGTCTAAAGATTGGTTTTCTAGTAACTCCCATTCCCTCCCAAATTTTGACATACTTATTTAATTCTCCCAGCTTTAAATAATTTGAGGAATCAAATTTAATGGTTTTATGACAGTTTTGGTGTTCGTGATTAATATATGTCATGAATTTTGTAAGAATCATCT
The DNA here is from genome assembly GCF_014176215.1 of Rousettus aegyptiacus. NCBI lineage: Eukaryota > Metazoa > Chordata > Mammalia > Chiroptera > Pteropodidae > Rousettus > Rousettus aegyptiacus. Next base: position 14,434,967 of record NW_023416309.1, read on the forward strand.
TTGGAGTTTTGGATACTCAAAAACTCACTTATAAATTCTTAGAGTTAACAAATAGAAGTGAAATCCTAAATGTACCTGAACCTCTTTGACAAGTGGATGCCTTAGAAAGCATGCCTGTAACTTCTCTGCAGTTCCCCTACTACCCAACTCCAATTCCAGAAGAATGGAAGAACAATGTAGACCTTTACTCTAAAGAATTAGGAGATTATACTGCGCAGGGCACATCAAAAAGCATGGCTAATTTTAAAGTCCTCTTTAAATGCCTTATTTTTAAGGAGGTACTGTAAAACACATTCTCTGTTCTTTCAAACACGTGTGTACACACATGCACACACATGTTTTCTCTTTCCTGTATTTTTTCTGACTTTAATACTTTCTATTCCTCTCTTGCCATATCTCCTTTCCCTTTTCTGTTCATCTTTGTAGGGTCCTTTTTTCTTCTATATCTTTTCTTCCAGATGTTTTCTTCAGTTTTTTTCTTATATACAGCAATTTGACATTCTTTTGGCCTCTCCTCCCTATCACTGTATTCAGTACAGCAGAGGTGTCATATATAGCCACATGAACAAATTTTTTCTCCTTTAGAGGACAGAGGGTTGCAAATATGGGCGTATCCCATCAAATGCAGTAGAGGAGGGAGTGCCTTCCTGGAGAAACTCCCAATAACTGAATTAACATTGTAGAATGTTGTTATAATATAGCCCCTATGGAGATATGTTCTAATAATATTTCTTAATTAATAATACAGTTGAAGGTCTATTCAGTGACATCTATATTATTTCTGCACACTTTATAATGGTTCTAATGGTGGAGGTGGTTAGGCCTAAACCATAACCCTAAATGCATCTCATGTAGAGTCTCTCAAGCTGCCTTTTAAACCATTTAAACAATTCCATGTTTATTTATACTTTGAAAAACAATCATACACTTTGGTAGTAATCAAAATACCTTCAAAAGAAATTGCACTACTCAAATCAGAAAATATCATAGAATAGACCCACACTTATATGGTAAATTGGTTTTTTAATAAATGGCTTAAAAACAACCATATGTCCATATTTCATAAAATAAACCTTACCCCGTACCTCACTATACACAAAATTGACTTGAAATGGATCATAGACCTAAATATAAAATCTATAATTAAAAGGCTTCTAAAAGAAAATATAAGAGAATATTTTTATGGACTTGAGATAGGCAAAAATTTATCAGCATATAGAAAGCAATAACATAAAGGAAAAAACATAAATTAGACTTCAAAAAAATTAAAAACCGATTGTCAAAATAGAAATTATAAGCCACAGACTAGCAGAAATATTTTTAGTAAATATATTTGATTATATTTGTTACCTGTTGCTGAGTAACAATTTAAAAGCTTAGTATCTTAAAACAGTAATAATCATTTCTGTCTTGTGCTTTCTGTGAATAAGGAATTTGGGAGAAGTTTGGATGGTTCTGGCACAAATTTTTTTTCATGAGGTTGCAGTCAAATATCGGTCATTTAGCCTTCCTGAGAGTGTAAGATTCATTTCTAAGGTTTATACCCCAAAGAAATGAAAGCAGATAATCAAACATACTTGTTCATGAATGTACACAGTAGCACTAGGTAGAAACAACCCAAATATTCTTCACTGAATGAATGGATAACAAATTGTTGTATACATGCAATAGAATATTATTTGGCAATAAAAAGGAATGAAGTACTGATCGATGCTACAACATAGATGAACCTTTGTGTTGCTTGAAAGAAGCCAACCCTATTGTATGGTTAAAATGGTGAATTTTCTCTTGTATGAATTTTATCAACAACGAAAAATAAACCTGCAAAGGAAAAATAAAGAAGGGCAAAGAAAGTTGTTCTGGGTTCATGGAGATTAAAGAGACATGACAACTAAATGCCATTTATGTCTGTGGATTGCATCCTGGACTGGAAGGGAAATAGCTATAAAGGAAATTATTGAGATAGTTGACTAAATTTGAAAGGCTATGGATTAGATAATAGTATGTATCAGTATTAAGTACCCTGGTTTTATTGAATTTATACAGTGATATGTAAGAACATGTCTTTGCTCGTAGGAAATATATACCAAAGTACTTAAGTATAAATGGGTATGTGTCTTCAACTTACTTTCAAAACAGTGCAAAAGAAAAAATATATATATATAAAATGATAAAGCAGATAAGGTAATGTGTAAGCTATTGGTAAATCTGAGTAAAAAATATACAGAAGTTCCTTATATGGATCTTTCCACTTTTCTGCATTGAAATTATATCAAAATTTAAAAATTAACAACCAATCTAGATTTGTCTTTTTGTTATCTTCTGAGCAGCAGCATTGTCTGGTTGATTATTCTAACAATAATGTTAAATATGTGTCTTTGGCTTAGCTGCCTCATTTTACTCTGTCATTAGAGTTCTGTCTGTTTTTCAGCTTCTGGATCCTACTGGTTACTTACTTCATTTGCTTATAGCATTCACTCCATAAGATTACTACATAATTAATATGAAGTAGTCGGCCTCTGTACACATTTATTATTCTGGCTAGTAATTGTATGCCTTTGGTGGCTGATTTTTATTTCTTGTATTTTTTCTTATTGACATGCTTTACTTTTGCAGTGTTTTGTATAATGTAAAAATGTAACCATTTGTTCCTTTTATTCTGAGAAATTAAAATATTACCTTCCCAATGAAAAGCTTTTCTGCTATTGTTCTCATCCAGTAGCTTTTTTTTTTTTTTTTTTGGTCTGAAAATTGTGTTTAATTTTTTGGTAGAAGATCAGGTGTGAAGATCTAACCTTAATTTGAACATACTGGACTATGTGCTCATTTTTGTTGTCAGCTCAAAGAAGTAATCTCTAAATGCTGTCAAGTAGGACCATGTTTTCTGTCCACCACAAATGAGTTAGGGAAGCCTTTTCCTAAATAGAAGCTGCCATCAAATCCTTATACTGCTTTGTTAACATTCAACTATGGATTTTTCCCTTTCTATAATTACTGTTTCATATGAACAAACAAATATCCAGTAAAGGCTATTTTGAGTGGATTTGCTAAGATCATGATAATTCACTTGGTACTTGTGTTTTCAATTGGTTAACCAATTTTCTTTCCTTTGTGGTGTATGATGGGATCTTCACTAGACAGAGGTAACCTATTGGATAGTTGTGTACCTGGATGCTGGTGTGGTGGTGCTTGTTGGTTTAACTTTCATGATACTCCTCCCAAGATTATGTTTGCAATGCTGCTTATTATTTTGCACTTGCATGACATTGCTTTGTACTTTGTTTAGGTTCTTGAAACCTCCTATTTCTTTTTTTGGTACCCAGAATAATTCTTTGACTACCTTTGGTTGGCCCAGAACTTACAAAATTAGTTACAAAACTAACTCTTTGGTGGATCCTTTTCAGTTTTTGAAAATATCTTCAATGTCACCACCAAGTTTATAATTTGGCTTGGAATTCAGAAAACAGGGTAGGTTTGTTTAAACACCCGGGAAGAGACCACTTGCCAGACAAGTGATAACTATCTCTGTTAGCTTTATAGATTAAAGCTAACTAACTCTGTTTCCTTTATAGATTAAAGAAAAGGAATATTTACTTAAAGTAAAAGCTAAGTTTTGGGAGAGTTGCATCAAATAGCTGAAATTTAGGAGTGTCCACCAAGATAATAGTAAATATAATTAAATTAAACCATGCCTAAAGTTTTGCATGCATGTCTGATTTGCCATTATATTTTAGAGATGTTATTTACTCTGCAAACTGTTCTACATTCCAAAACTAAGATTCTTGGGAATCATAAAGAAAAATTTAAATTAGCATTTTAGAAATTAGTTTTCTGAGCATTTTGTGGAAATGATTGATTACCTCTTCATTTCTAATCATTAGTAGTATAGTTTTTTGGGCAGTAGTAACTGACTTCGTTTACAATTTTTTGTTTGTTTGTTATTTTTTTTCTGCCTTATATACTTCTATAGAAGAAGGTGAATTGTTTTTAAAGCTAAGAAAACTAGCCTTGAAGTGGTCCTGCATATGTTAAATGGCAGGAGTTCATAAAATTGAAGTTATTTTCTAATATTCATATTAAGCCACTGTTGAAACAAACATTATATTTTATCACTTTAATCATCTAGAAAATTGTAAAGGATCCATTAATTTGGAATGGCCATCAGAGAAATGCTTATGAAAAATATCATAAAACTGTCAGATAAATAGTAATTCATTTTTACCTTTTATGTTCTCATTCTGTTATATCTTTTTATCTTTTGGTGGAACCCATACGTTTAATAGAAATTTGCCCAGGAACGAGAAAAATTTGCTGATGAAGGGAGTATATTTTACACCCTTGGAGAATGTGGACTCATATCCTTTTCAGACTACATTTTCCTTACAACTGTTCTTTCTAGTAAGTATAAACTTTTCTTTTTATTCATTTATAGGGAGAGTTAAGTTGATTAAAAAGAGTTAAGTTGATTAGAGGGAGAAAGAAGATATGTTTATAGAGTTAATTGATTATAAGTTACATAAAATTTTATTTATTTTGAATTCTCTATAACTTGTTTATAAAACCACCTGAGAAAGACAAAGAAAAGTAAAGTATCAAGGCAAAGTTTTTTTTAAAAAGCAGCTATGAAGTTAAATCTACCTTTAACTATTTGAAGTTCTGTATTTTATCAAGATAAATATAGATCGCCTCCTCCTATATAGCTTTCTGCTTTCCTAGCAAAACATGTATTGATCTATTATTTCCTCCTCTAAAGGGGAAAATTAGTTCAGTTGTTCTAATTGTGTTGAATATTCATTTTTCAATCTCAGAGGATAACTATTTAAGACACAACACTCATATTTGACTCATGTAGAGCACCGATGACTTTCTTGATTTTTTAAAGCTAAACAATTTTGTCAATTAGTATGCTACTCTAAGTGTTTCTTAATTTTATTTCCTTTTAGTGGGATATTTTTAACTATAGAGAAAAACATAACAAAAAGTATGCCTCTAGCTCTCTGTGTACACACTATTAAAAGCTACCTAAATTGAATCAAAGAGATCTGATATGTGTTTGAAAAAGGTGATTCTCAATTTTTTTCTATCTGGGACATCTCAAACAAAAATAACCACCCCTTTTTTCCCTTCTCCAGGATAGTGATCTATAAAGATAAAACTATAAGACAGTTTTTAATAAATAACATATAGAGTCCCTGCCCTGGCTGTGAGCACTTTTACCCTTCTCTCTGATTGACAGGAAAATGAAGAAATACAGACTGATATGCCTTACCACAGCTGTCTTTGGGGTACCAAGGTGTCTGAATAAATTTATGTGGTGGACCAATACTCTAGCAATGTAAATATACATTGATTTGTTATGAAGGTCCAAAACAGTAAACTAATTGAAAACACATGTATGATTTCAAATTGTGTAATGTTATTAGTTATTATTTTGGTAGGGCATGGGTTTTCTAAAGTTTCAGTTCAAATCCTAGCCCCACCAACTCTTAGCTTTGTGATGAGGGGCAGAGCAATGAACTTGTCCATCTCCTTTGTCTGTAAAATGAAGAGGACAATAATACCAAACCCAAATGATTTATTTGAGGATTAGGAGATCATGAATATAAATAATACCTAGTTCAGTGCCTACTATTTAGTAAGTATTCAGTCTGTCTGGGTTTTTATTCTTAATATCCTGTCATAACATGTTATTTCATACCTAAATTTAAAAGATCTATAAATTTTGTTACTTAAAAATGCCAGCAAAATTGGTGGGGATTTTTTAAACTTTTTTGTGACTTTGGATAGCATTTACATTAAATAAGCACAATGTGGCAAAAGGAGTACTACATTGAATGATAGACCAACTTGGAGAACTTCACTGATATAGAATATGTACTGTGGAAGTAGTCCTAGTAAATGTTTGTTGAGCTGAAATGAGATTTTAACTTGAATCCACTGCTTAGTCCTATTACTTTCATTTCATATCTTTCTAAGTGTCAGAAGGACCACAGAGCAGAACCTTCATAATACCTGGCATGTTTTGTAACTCCCTTAGTCAACCATTTAAAAGTAGGTAAAAAAAAATTAAAAAGTCACGTTGGCCCTTGAGTTCTGGAAACCCCTCCAAGTAGCTCTGCTGGTCCTGACACGTTTACTTCTCAGAGCTGAACTCCTAGCTTAAACATGGTGAGTGATTTTCGAAAAGTGCTTAGTATTATGATGTCATATCCTTTCTGTTTTTGTCAAGAATGAGAAAATATAAGGGTATGATTTTAAGATTTTCTCTTTATCACTGTTTTTAAGCATTTTGGTTATTATATGCCTTCAGTGTTTCTCAACCTTAGTACTGTTGATGTTTTGGGCAGGATAATTTATTGTTCTGGAGGCTGTCCTGTACGTTGTAGGATGTTTAGCAACATTCACAGCCTCTACCCACTAGATACCAGTATTATACTCTCTCCCCATCCTAGATGCAGCAACCGAAAATGTCTTCAGGATTTGCCAAATGTTCCCCCGGGAGGTGGGCATGGAGAGGAATCATCCCTGGTAGAGAACCACTGATGTAGTGTTTGGCAAATTGGGTTTTGAGGTTTTCTTGTTGGGGTTTTTTGTTGTTGTTATTGTTATTTCTATTATTATATGCCTTGATGTATTCTATATGTTTCTTGTCTTGAAGTTCTTTGTACTTTTGGATCTGTGGGTTTATGGTTTCTATCCAATTTGGAAAATTTTCAGCCATTATTTCTTTGAATACTTTTTTGCTGTTCTTTCCTTTCCTTCGAGGACTCCAAATAACATAGATTTACCTCACATCAACCCCATAATATTTGTACTATTATTATTTTCATTTTACAGATGAGAAAATCGAGACAGAGAGAAAGTGACTTACAAAGAACTTGCTCTGAATCCCACAAGAAATAGTTGATTCAGGCTAACCCCAGCATCTGGGCTCCTGTTGCTTGAGTTTTATTTTATTCAATAATAATTTTTTATTTTTTAGTTATAGTTGCTATATAATACTATATTAGTTTTAGGTGTACAATAAAGTGATACACATCTATGTAACTCACAAAATAATCACCCCAATAAATCTAGTGCCCTTCTGACACCATATACAGTTATGACAATATTATTAGCCATATTCTTCATGCTATAATTTCTATCTTCATGACTACTTGAAACTACAAATTTGTAGTTCTAAATCCTTTACCCCCTTTTACCAACCTCCCGTATCTCCCTGCCATCTGGTAACCCTCAAAATGTTCTCTGTGTCTATGAGTTTGTTTCTGTTTGTTTTTTATTTTGTTCATTAGATTCCACATATACATCTGCTCATATGGCATTTGTCTTCCTCTGTCTGACTTATTCCATTTAGCACAATACCCTCTAGGTCCATCATGAAGTATGTTTGTTCATCCCCTTTTAGTCTGTGTGTGTCTTTTAATCTGAAGTAAATCTCTTGTAGAAAGCCTATGTAAGGGTCTTGTTTCCTTATCCATTTAGTGACCCTATCTTTTGATTGGAGCATTTAATTCTTTTTCACTTGAAGTATTTGTTGATAGATATGTAGTTATTGCCATTCTTTATTTAGAATTTTGATACATATTTGTTTCTTCTTAAAGAAGTCCCCCCAACATTTCCTGTAATACTAAGTTGGTGGTGATGAACTCCTTTAGCTTTTTCTTGTCTGGGAAGCTCTTTATCTGTCCTTTGATTTTCAATGAAAACTTTGCTGGGTAAAGTAATCTTGTTTGTAGGTCCTGAGTTTCATCACTTTCAATATTTTGTTCCAAGTCCTTCTGGCCTGCAAAGTTTCTGTTGAGAGATTGGCTGACAGTCTAATGGGTGTTCCCTTGTATGTAACTAATTGCTTTTCTCTTGCTGCTTTTAAGATTCTCCCTTTGAATTTAACCTCTGGCATTTTAATTATAGTATGTCTTGGTGTGGGCCTCTTTGGATTCATCTTGTCTGGGACTGTCTGTGCTTCCTGGGGTTGTATGTCTATTTCCTTCACCGGGTAGGGAAGTTTTCTGTTATTATTTCTTCAAATAAGTTTTCAGTTCCTTGCTCTCTCTCTTCTTCTGGTACCTTTATAATGTGAATGTTGTTATGCTTGACATTGTCCTTGAGGCTCCTTAAACTATCTTCATTTTTTTGGATTCTTTTTTCCTGTTGCTGTTCTGATTGGGTGTCCAATGCTACCCTGTCTTCTATATTGCACATTTGATCCTCTTCTTCATCTATTCTATTGATTCTCTCTAATGTACTCTTCATTTTAGATATTGTATTCTTCTTTTCTGAGTGGTTCCCTCTTTTGTCTCTATCTCCATTTTTATGTTTGTTTTTTTTTTTTAATCTCTTTGTTAAAGTTCTCACTGAGTTCATCTACTCTTCTAAATTTCTTGAGCATTGTGATAACCTATGTTCAGAACTCTGCATCTGGTAGATTGCTTGTTGCCATTTTGTTGAGTTCTTTGTCTGGAGTTTTGTTCCATTTATTCGTGTGAGACATGCATCTTTGTCTCCCCATTTTCGCTGCCTCCCTGTGTCTATTTCTATGTATTATGGAGGGCTCCTAAGTCTACCAGTCTTAGTAAAGTGACTTATGTAGTAGGTGTGCTGTGGGGCCCCTTGGCACAGACCTGAGAGGAATCCAACTGAAGGCCAAGCTCAGCTGCACCCTGTACACCTCTGGGGCCACCTAGTAAGAGTCACCAAGCAATCCAAAGATGACTGCCACCCATGCTAGGCTTATAAGTGCTTCAAGGGACCAAGTCAGAAACTGAGGCTGGCTGCCAGAAGTGCAGGGCTTGGGGTTGCCGAGATGCTGGACCTAGAGGGTATTGTGCCCCTCCAGTCCTTGCCTGAAGCCTGACAACTCAGTGCCTCCCTGTCTACCCCTGCCACCCTTCAAGCAGCTGCCCCAGTGCTGGGGCTCAGAGCAAGCAAGTCCATTAGCAAGTAAGGCCAGCATGGGCCTTATAAGAGGAAGGTCTCTGCTTCCTGCAGCCTTCCATCACACTCCACTTCACACACTGCTGGTTTTCACAGCCAGAGGTTACGGGGACTTCTCTGCCCAACACTGGAGCCCTGGGCTGGGGAGCCCAGTGTTGCCCAAGACCCCTCACTCTTCAGGTGAGGGAGGTGACTCTGTAGCCAAGATAGCTCTCCCAATTCTCAATTGCTGCACAAGGTTGCAGGGCCAGGTCATTTGCATCTCCACCCCTTCTACTATTTTGAGGTGACCTAGTTGTAAGGCATCTGTTCAGCCAGACCTCTGGCTACTCCGTGTACTGGTTACTCTATAGTTTTATAATTTTGGTGTGGTTGCTGGAGGAGGCATGTACAGCCTTTACCTTCTACGCCATCTTGAATCTCAGTCTTCCTGTTACTTGGTTTTACTGCTGTATTTGCAGCAATGACAAGCCATAACAGAATAGTGCTGCTTTTTTCTCTGAGGCTGGACTGTGGAAAGGCTAGTCATAAACTCTTCTGTGGATAATGGGCAGGTCAAGCATCCTTGCTATCTCAATGTTGCACAATGCATTGTCCACTTTATCTAACAAGCCACGGGGAAAATGTGCCACATAAATTCCACTGAGATCATTTCTTCCCCATGTCTAAATTGGGGCTAGGACAATAAGAAATGAGGCAGTCAGTGGATGGACTTCCTTATGGGTTACAAGGGATCAGTACAGTCTAGATGTACTAAATGGTTCCCAAATCAGCCTGCAAGAGAAAATGCAACAGTTTTAAAACCAAAAGCTTTGTTTAGGAGTGGCTTGGGACTAGAAGTGCATTAGTGTATTCATTAATATGTTACTCTGGTGGATAGTAGGGACTGTCCATGAGATTTCTGACAGAAAACCAGCCAGAATAACGTGAACAACATAATTCAGATAATGCAGGACTGCCATATTTCTGATTAGCTGTTTTTTTTCCAAAATTAATGGACTCAGTGTTAATCAAGAAATTGCCATCATTTTGAAAATAAGAATCCTCTGCCCTAATGGATTGACATTTGGAACCTCAGAGTTCTTTACAAACTATGCTATATTGTCTAAAATAAAATTTGACAGCCATATATAGTAAATCATTCATTTCCTTTCTCAGTTTATAATTACCTCTCCTAAAAATAAAATAAATCTGCTTTTCTAAAACATGTTTATGCAGTATAATTTCCCCTATTAAATAGAGTTCATTCTTCTTTAAACGTTTTAGAAGTTTGATTTTTTTAGCTAAGCAAGAATTTCTTGGATACACACCCAGAATAACAACCAATTTGGCTGCAGTGTCTTGTAATTATAATAAGCAGTGGCATGAATTTCTCATTCTTCTCTGTATGTGCTTTGGGTAATGGAGGCCTTCTTTGGCCAACCTAAAATTGTAAATACTGTCTTACACATACATGTACACACCCCTCCTAAATTCCTTTCCTACTTTGTTTTTTCTCCCTGACATTTATCATTATTTAATAATCTGTAATTGATTTTTTAATCTTGTTCATTATTACCTAGAATGTAAACTATATGACAGAGATCACTGCAAACATATCTACTGTATACAAAGCCTTGTGGCAAAAAGGTGCAACTTTTTAAAAAATTTTTCTCCAAAAGGAAGTTTAGCAAACATAAGATTTGACATTGTTACTTGTTTCCTAAATTGAGAACAATCCCTGTAGCCCTTGATATCTTCGGGTTGCAGCTGAAGTACAAGTGGAGTCAAGGAAACATGTTTTTAAATTAATATATTTCCAAACAAACTTGGTTTTCTAGAATTCAAAATTCATATATTTGTATTCCCTCTTATTCCTAATTCATAAATTCTATTGCTTTATATCCTGTCTCCCTGATCAGTTTTGGTGGATTAATTTGAAGAATTTTTAACATGAGATGTAGCATCTGTATTGATAAGAATATTAAGTATTTACTAAATAAATACTAGTGAATCAAATAAATTCAGATTCTTTCTAGGCAACATAAAAAAAACTCTTAATAATTACTTATGAAATAACTTCCAAAGAGCCTCTGATCCTTAAAGTAGGTTAATAGGATTTGAATGAGAATACAGAAGCATGAGAATACAGAAGCGTTATTAATGGCTTAATTCTCAGCAGTAACCAACGGCAACATTAGCTGATGGTCTTAAATCTTATAATAGAAGTCAATTTTTTTCCTATAACTAGGTGCAGAAAAGAGTCAAGAATTGTCTAGAATGTTACATATTTATTGATTCGTATCATTCTTGTTAATGCTGAGATTCACTGGATAATGATAATATAACTTAGAATCTAGATCTTGGACATTAATGATTATGAAATATAAATTTTACATTTTGTCTTCATATATATTGTAACTAAAGTTAGTAACCCTGTGGGCTAATAACACAGAAACAATTCTAGATAATTTAAGTAGGCAATAATAAACCAATTATAAAAGTTAAATATTAAGCATCTTCCTTACTATTTACTATTAATTTTTGAAAAGCCACCAGAAATATCAAAAGCAGAAATGCTATGGTATATTTAGAACCTAGGAACAGAAAATGCTTATTTTTTGTACTAGGGAACTTAAGGGTACAAAAAGGAAATCAAGCCAAGAAATAGCAGTTTTCAAGAAATGGTTTGCCTAATCACTGCCCAGTCTGGAGAAGATACCTAGCACAGAATCTGGCATTTAATAAGTATTCCATCTATATTTGCTAAATAAATATCTAAGCATTTTTCAGAAGTTATTTTAGTACACATACTAAAATTTTATATTACTCCAAATACCCTTAGTATCCTGCCTCGTATTTAAAACTGTTTTAAATAGTATTCTCTATGTATATATACATGATGAAAGGTAGAAAATTATTTTAATAGCTGAATTTTTTTATTTGGACACTAAACTGAAAACCCAAATAGCTTGTGGGTGAATGCCAAACCTAGTCACATGTACAGAGGGTCCTTCAATTTAGTATAATTTGACAAATATCTAAGCCCTTTATTAAAACAGGTAATTCTTAGTATCTATGCAGTAAATTGTATCTTGGCATAAGCTGTCACTTTGGCTATTATTGAGCACATGTAATGGAATGAAACCACATAGATTGAAATGAAAGTCAAGCAGATGATTATTTTTTTAGATCTCTGAAAATAGAGGTGGGGGCCTGTCACACAAGTTTGTATAATTTGGGCATAAAAATAGTAACGTGCACTTGAAGAAAATATAGTTCTAAAGGAGAAAGTGACCTTAATGCACGGATAAAGCTCCGGCATTCCTTTTAGAATCCCTCCAGGAACTCGGGGAATCCAAGCTTTTTGACATCTCTGGCATTGAGTATTCCTCCTGTAGCACAGTTGTCAAATAACACTATAAGGAAGAGCAACTTAAATGAAAGACTTTCTGGCAGCTCTGAAGGTTATCAGTATCTGAGGCTGATACACAACTCAAAGATAGGTTATATCTGTGAACTGGAAACATCAGCTGTTTCTTTTCTTCAGGTGTGAAATTATAAATCTTAATTTTTTTAAGAATCAGGACTGGAATGTATTTTCTAGGAAAAAAAGTAAATAAAAGAAAAGCAGTACTTAGAAGGAATAGTATACAACGGAAGCCTTGCTAAAGGAATTCAGAAAAGTTTCACAGTCTTCTTAAGAAGTATATAAACTCAGTATTTAAACTCAGGTTCTTGACATGTAGTTGTTTATATTATTTAGGAAACTTTGCCAAATGACGTTAAATAAATAAATTACCCTGAGATGCAATAAAGAAAAGAGCTCTCTTTGTAGCCCTTGTCGAGTCGATATGTAATGATAATAAGCTCAGTAACTGTCTCATGTAGTTTCTTTCATTGTCTTAAGATTTTCAGATAAAAGCAAGATTAAGTCATTCTGAGTTTCAAGTTTGTTCTAAGAATATATATTTAATTTCTAAGTGTGTTTTTCTTATGGTCAGAATTTGGTAGAGTAGAAACATGGGTCTTCTAACAAGATCCTTCCAATAAGTGCTGTTAAAAATAGCAACTTAATTCCTTATCTCCCCCTTCCTGTCTGAGTGGAATCCTGGCTACCCTGTGAATGACTATAGACCAGCGAATCACAGATTATGGGCTTGTGTAGGAGCTATACAAAGTTTAGGCATCATGGCTATACCTCGCATCTTGGGCAGCTTTGCCCCATAGGTCTGCTATAAAAACTACCTTAGTTCCTCAGAACTACATGAGGTGAATGAAGTCTTTCCTAAGCTTAGATCACACTCAGAGATCTAAAGGACTCCAAGAAACAGATAAAAATTAGAGTTGATTACCTCTTTCCAAGGGGCGATTAATTGTTCCTTCTCTCATTTGACTACCAAATCTATAGTGTTTTTTAAAACCATTTGTGCATCAGAATTAAGTATTGGAATGACACTTAAATTTAATTGCCTATTTAGTATTGGGGAGAGTATAAATTATTGATATACCTTTTTAGAATCTTAACAGTGTTTACCAAACACTATCATAAGTGCTTACCCTTTGGCCCAGCAATTCTATTTCTACAAATTGAGGCTAATAAAATGATTGGTAATCAAAAAATAAACTAGAAGGAACTCAAATATCAAACAGATGGCCAAACAAGTTACAATAAATCTATGTAATGAAATTTAATACAGCACTTTATGTAATGCAGAGATTTATTAGCATAGAAAAATGTTCACAATGTATTGATGAGTCAAAACATATTATTCCATTTGGGGAAAAGAAAAAATGTTTGTGTGAGTGTGTATATGTATTTTAAAAATTGTCTGGATACTTGTATTTCTGATCTGTTTGCAAATCCTGTCAGCTCTAACTTGAAATAATTTAAAATACCACCATTTTTTTCACTCTGCTCAACTGCTGCTGCCCTTCTCTAAGACACTCTCATCTCTCACTTGGATTATTTCCATACCTTCCTAATTGGTCACCCGTCTTTCACTTTGCTTCTCTACAATACATTCTCAACACAGCAGCCAGAATGATCTTGTTAAATTTAGATAAGATCATGTCATTCCTCTGCTCAGAATCCCCCAAAGTCTTTCAATTTCTACATAAAAGCCAAAGTCTTCGGAGTAGCCTACAAGGCCCATGACCTCTCCCCATCACCATCCCTTTCAAGGAAAACATGAATATCAGTGGGCACTGGAATTCTTTACACTTAGTATTTTTTCTTTTTTCTTTGAGCCACAGTGAAGAAAAAGGACAGCTACTCTTAATTATTGCTAATTAACAATAATAGGGATATTTGGGATAGTAGACATAGGTTATTAAGCTTTTCTAATAGTTTTGAAAGATTTTTTTACGCCTCATAAAAATTAATTATTTTTAGTGTTTGCAAAGCCCGTTTTTCAGTCTTACCTATTTTCACTGGTACTATAGACTTCTAAAGGTTCGTTTTGCAGACATCTTAGTGTACAGAAATAAAAAAAAAAAGTTTTTAGATTTGTATAGTGAAAAACCTAGAGGCTTAGAGTACAGTTAAAATGTATTTATGGACCTAGAATTCCACCGTGGGCTTTGGATATCTAATATGTTGTCTAGGACCAAATTTGGTACTTTAACTCTACAGGTCCCTAGGCAATTACATAATTAACTTCTGTCTCCCTGTGTCATTCACCTATCACAGAGTTGCTTTTAAGCTGGGTGAATATAAATTTATGAGACAAGGGTGTTGGATGCCTCATGTTAAGTAGTGATGCATAATCTAGGCTTAAAAAGCAGGTGTATTAAAGGGTAATTTCTCCACAGAAGGAGTCACTGCAATGTTTTTTAAATAGTTTCTTTTCAAATATAGGCGATATATAAAGTAACATTTAACTGTATTTGATTCTAATAAAGAGAAATTGTTTTACAGACTTAGAATAATCATATGTTGGGAGTTATTGCAAAATAGTACAGAATTCAACTTGTTTCAGCACCTAGAAATGAAAATATCCAAATATTTTGTCCTAATATCAAAATATTTATCCTAACAGCATTGTTCTTACATTGTTCTCTGTCTTCTTGAATTATGCTAAATTCATCAGGAAATCCTTCCCTGGCCTTTTAAAGGACTAATCCTGCTCATGGTTCTGTTTTGTGCTTGGCCCCCTAGGCTTTCCAATAGTGGAACATTAGTTAGACATATAGTGCTTCCTTCCTTCTTCCCTGGGTTCTGTCCACAAATGAGAGGAAGCCCTTAGATCTATACCAACAGAGACTGAGGGAGACTGAGGAGAAAAGACTTGTCTTTGATGAAATGTCAAAGTAGACTAAATTCTCAGCCTTCTAGGAAATTTCTTCTTCTAAAAAAATTACTTTTTTCCCCTTTGTTGTACAAAGGTAGCACAGACATGTGTAGACTCTACTGCTACTACGTTGTCTAAATGTAATCTAAGATATGGTCTAGTGGGGAAACTCACAGGCAGAAAGGCAGCCAATTTACCCAGTCCTCATCCTTATACCATTTACAGGAAAATGTACTGAGTTAGATCAGACACAGCTGGAGCATTTCATGGAAAGGGCCCCTGGAAAAAGTCTCTGCCCCCATATTGCTCCCTGTAGTTAGAGGGATGGGAGGCAAGGGACATACAGGAGGCTGTGTAACAATGGCAACTTCCTGGTTGACATGGCATTCTTAGAAAGAGGGGCTTCCACTCTTCTGGTGGCATCAGCCTCTTTATCCACTGAGCTAGTTCAGATCTACAAAGCCAACGTTTTGCTGAGCTACCAAAAGCACATCTATATTTGTCTCTCCTCACCCTTCATTCCAAAAGGCAAAATTACCTTTCTCACAATAAAACAAATTTAAGTTAAAAAAAATTAATCCTGGGATTAAATGAATTCACATTAAATTATAAATAACCAATAAATTTCCATAATAGTTCTAGAATTATTTTCAACAAAATGCTTGTAAATTCATGAGATTCCTTAAATGGTAAGGTTCATACAGTAGCATAATAAGATCTTTGAAAATAGGAATATGACCTGATGTTAAAATTCTCAGAAGCTTCTTTAAATATGAATGGAGACTGCGAAGCAGATTCACCAGAACTGGGGTCCCACTTCCTGCTGTCGTGGTCAAGATGACAGAGTAGGAGACCCCAGCCTCCATTCCTTCACAAAGATCTTCAATTAGACAGCTATCCACAAACAAAAATAGCTTTGGGAGAGCTCTAGAGTCCAGTTAAGAAACTTAAGCAACACAGCGGAACAAAAAAAACCAAGAATAACGGCGCAAAACAAAAGAGGAAGAATAGCTCCATTTGCTTGCATCATGCTATCCCCCAGGCCATTATTGCTCAGCACCAAGAGGGAATTCCACATCTAGAAAGAGTTCCCCTCACCAGAAAAGGAAGAGTAGAGTGGGCAACCAGCTTCTCCAGCCTTTCAGAGCACTGCACAAAAGAATTGCCTCAATTTCACCCCAGCAAAGCTGAGACATGTAGAGATCACAAGGAAGAATGAAGAAAAGCAGGGGATACTAATATCAGTCACACAGTGGGAACAACTGAGATTTCCAGTGACCTGTTCTGTAGAAGACCCCAGAGGATTTTGTCACTGAAGAATCCAAAGGCCAGTACAGCCACCGCAGACTCCCTGCAGATTTCTCCAGTTTTTGCCCAACAGATATTTGCATCCACTGAAGCCAGCTGCCTGAGTTCCTCTCCACCCACCACGCTGCTTGGCAGACACCCTAGGACTCTTAGGCTGCACAAATGCAGGACTCCGGTCTAGACCCTTGAAGCTGACTCCCACAGCTGTGTGTGCTCAGGGCTAACCCTTCTCTAGCTGTGCTCTTCTGCGCACCACCAGCCCGATGCCTGTCACTGACTTCCATCGCTGTTTGCACACTCATGGCAAGACCCTGAAGCCATGAAAGTGCACGCAAGTAGCCATGGCCCCCGCACAGCTGCTTGTGGGCCCAGATTTGTCCTTGTGTCCTGTCACTGGCTTGCCCTACTAGGTTCATCTGCAGCTCTCCTCCCTAACTGCCCATCTGCATGTGGCTGGCCCAACTACTATCACAAGCTTCCACTACCATGTGCATACCTGTGGGGAGATGGTGCAGCCATAGGAGGACAAAGCCAGTTAAAGATACTACAAGGAAAAAAAAAAAAACTACAGGCCGATGTCCCTGATGAATGTATTTGCAAAAAGTTCTCCACAGAATATTAGCAAACCAAATTCAGCAGCACAATAAAGGGAACATACCATGATTAAGTGGGAGTTATGGCTGGGTTGAAAGAATGGTTCAACATATGCAAATCAGTGCAATTTACCACATTAACAGAATGAAAGAGAAAAATCAGGATCATCTCAATAGATGCATAAAAAGTATTTGGCAAATTCAGCATCCTTCCATGATAAAAATGCAACAAATTGGGGATAGAAGGAACATATTTTAACATAATAAAGGCCATAGGTGACAAACCCATAGCTAACATCTTAACGGTGAATGGTTCAAAACTTTCCCCAAAGATCAGGAACAAGACAAGGGTATCCAATCTAACCACTCTTCAGCATAGTACTGAAAGTCCTAACTAGAGCAATTATGCAATCTTTACATAAAGATTTATCTTTTCCTTTGGTTCTTTCACTTTCATCTTGGTCAGCAAGTAATATATATAAACACATACATACATATATGTACATATGTATGCAGAGCAGCTGCAGTCTAGTGGAGGCATATAAATAATCAATATATTTTAAAAATACATCTTTTATGTGTAAATGGGTATTATTCCCTCCAAAGTAATCTTCCATTCCCACTATTTTGTCCCTCCTTCCATATACGTACCATTTAATAAGTCTGCTTCTCTGCAGACTAATGTAGTAGAATTATTCTTATACAGCTTTGTATACTAAATCAAAAGAAGTCAGCCTTCTTCAACTTCTAAAATTGTTCCAGCCAATATTCCCGATGAGTTTTTTTTTCCCCCCAAGAGAAGACTTCCCAGTTGCATTTATATACTCTGCCACTTCAGCCAGAAGTGGCTGCAATTTCTCAATTAGTCATTTATCTTCTGTTCTTCAAACCAGTCATTTAAGCAAATCTTATATCTTGATTGTGGTCACAGTCATAATCATTTACTCTAACAATTCTTGCCTCCTTTTTTCTAGGGAATTTCATTTTTAATTTTAAAAATTGTATTTAGATTTTAAATATAAAAATGAATTTTATGTTCAAGAGACAGGAAAGTGACGAGCTATCCAGTCTTACAGTGCCCTTTATAGCAAAGGGCAACCTTTTCTAGTTAATTCAGTCTGCTGGTTTTTATCCTGACAGCTGTTTATCACAGTGGACTCTGAATCCATACCACTAGGGTTAAGATTTCAGCTCTACCATTTACTAGGTATGCAAGCCTCAGTTTCTTCATCTGTAGCATGGTAATACTACTAGCGCCTACTTTATAGGGTTGTTAAATGAGTACTAACTTATCATGAGTAACTTATGAATTACGTGGAATAGTTTCTGATGTGTGATAAGCCCTCAATAAATGCCCTCAAAAACAAATTTTTAAGTTCATAATTTCAAAAAGACTAATTGATTATGCATGTGGAAAATAGATCTTTTCATCTCTTATAGACTTGGGCTTGAGCTTGTCTCAAATCCTAATTCCTTCATTCCTCCATCCCTTCATTTATGTTAAATTTAGGCATATCTTGATCTTTCCTCATAAAACATTTTATTTGGTCCATAAAAACTATAGGCCAAAAGGGAAGAGGAATTATTAGGAAAATGCTGTGGGACATTTAATTATTTTAGTTTCCCGGTTTATAAATATCTTATGTATTTATTTTGTAATTGAACATGTTACTATTATTAGTAGTTCTGAGTTTTTTGTTCATTTTCTTGGAGTTTTTAGGAAGACATTTATATAATCTTCAAATAATGATAATTTTTTTCTTTTTTTCCATGTTCGCTTTATTTTATTTTATTATGTTTTTGCTTTAGCTAGAACTTTTAGAATAATACCAGTAATAGTGAGCATCCTCTTTTGTTTATTATGTTAAAATTAATGTTTTTGGCATTTTTAATTTATATCGTGAATCTTGATTTCAGATAAATATTATTTACCATATTGAAGAAGTCTCTTTTCTGTTTCTCAGAAGGAGAAAAAAAAAGAATAGTAAGAAAATTTTAAAATTTTGTCAGATGCTTTTTCAGTATCTAGCCTGATGAGCAAGGTGATTTTTTCCTTTGACCTAGTTTTATTGCATCATATCATTAAAATGCCATATTTGCAATTTCTTCTTTTACTTATGTTTGTGTGTGTGTGTGTGCGTGTGCGTGTGTGTGTGTGTGTGTGTGTGTGGACTGATATATAATCAGTCTTTCAGAATTCCCTTAAACATTTAAAAAATATATGTAGTCTCTGTTTATCAGAAAGCAATAGTCAATACGTATCTATTAAATCGAACTCGTGGTTTTTATTATATAAAGTCTCCATGGCTTCATTAAATTGTCTGCAAAACATGTCAAACACTGATACGGTGATTTTTAAAAATTTCTCCTTTATATCTATCTGTTATATATTTTGATGCAATATTGTCCTGTACAAAAAGATACATATATTAGGTCTTCTTTATAAATGGTGCCTATTAGTAATATGAAAATGGTATTTGTTCTTAATAATCCTGCTTTTAGTTCATTTCTGTCTCAAAATAATAGTACATCTCTGCTTTCTTCCTGTTTTAGTTTTCTTGTATCTTCTCTTGTCTTTCTATGTTATTTTTTGATACATTTCTTGTATCTAACATAGTTTCATTCAATCTGAGAGCATTTGGCTTTTAAAAAAGGACTTTAGGCTGTTCTTAATTTTGTTGTGATTGATTTAGTCTTACTTGTGTTGCCTTATATTTTCTGTGCTTTCTGGCCATTTATTTTTCTTTTAAACTTTTGCTTTATTCATTGAGTTTTTCACCCAAGTAATTTCAATGCTGTCCTGTTAGTGGTAACATTTGAAATAAATGTGTGTATATGTGTGGGGTTGGGAGGTGGCATGGCTTTTCTATCAAGGATGAAGTCATTCATTTTTTTAAATGTCTTCTATTGGAAGTGGAGAGAGTTAGAACATTTTTTATGCTTTTAAAAATTTCAAGCTTATTTTATTAGTTTCAAGTTATAGTACATTGGTTAGACATTTACATAGTTTATAAAATGATCCCCTAATTGCTCTTTCTCACCTCTGGCTCTCCACCTAGCCAGTACATTAATGCTAACTGCATTCCCTGTGCCGTGCTCCTCATCCCAGTGACCATCTATCAACTACTAATTTGTACTTCTTTAACCCTTTACCCTATTCTCCTAGCCCTCTAACCCCCCTCCCCTCTGGCTGTCACCTGATTGTCCTCTATATTTGTGAGTCTGTTTTTGATTAGTTTGTTCTTTGTGTTCCTTAGATTCTGCATATAAGTGAAATCATATGGTATTTATCTTTCTCTGTCGAACTTATTTCACTCAGCATAATAAACTCTAGGTCTGTCCTTTCTTTTACTGTTTTCTCTCCACTTATTTTTTATAATTTTAATAATCTGTATTTTAAAATAATTTTACATTCTGTATTTTCTCTTTTAAGGAGTATTTCTCATACTTCATTATTTTATAACCATTTTGTTATAATAGCTAAGAGTAGATTGCTTGGATTGGAATCCTGTCACTGTGATCCCGGACACACTATACTATGTATACCTTAGTTTCCTCTTTTTTCTTAATGGGATAGTTTTTATACTACAATGGCACAGAGTGATTAAGAGGATTAAATAATTTATATAAAGTGCCAGATGTATAATAAACATTTAATAAATGCCAGATGCCATGATATATTTAATAATAACCATTATTTAAGCTTAACTCTATTCCGAGTGATTTTATTGGTCACTTACTAATTTATCTCATCTTTCCTGTCTTTATTTATTTATTTTGATTGATTTTCATTGTTGTTGGCTGAATAAGTTCCTCAACCACGGGTTGACAAACTTATTCTTAAAGGGCAACATAAGTATTTTAGGCTTACAGGCCATAAGGTCTCTTTCATAGCTACTCAACTATGGTTCAAAATTAGCCAGGCCAATATATATAAACAAATGGCTAGCCAAAAGTCATAATTTACCAAGCCTTAATCAAGACTTTTGTTACTCTTTTTGTATGGACTTTTATTAGGATAGGTATGTGGATTATACAATTTCAAAGTCCTTGCATGTCTGTGCATATCTTCTGTAGCTAATAAAGGTAAATGGTGACTTCACTTGTATGTAATCCTTAGATCACATTTGTTTTCCCTCAAGATTATAGAACTTGCTCTGTAGTGTTCTTTATGATAACTAATTTTTTTTCCTCCTAGATAGTTGAGGATCCCTTTTCTTTATCCTTGGCATCATTTCATGAGGGGAATTTTTTTTCTATTCTTTGTTAAAAGACCAAAGCTAAGAAGAACTAGATTGATGTATTTACATATCACAAACTTCAGTTATTTTATATTGTTTTATTCTCTTTCCCCTACTAAGGAAATTTTCTGGATACTGTGTTCCAAAAGTTGGCAATGAAAAATTTTTATCATTTTTTCACTTTGAATTGTATATCATGTAGGAAACTAGATATTTTAAGTGGTAGAATGTTCACTATTTCATATTATATAGTTTGGTCTCCTTGTAGTACAATTTAATAGGAGCATACAGCTGCACAACCATGGAAAATATATTCAGGAAATAGTCTAATTAATTTAAACCTCTTTGAGCATATTAAATTACTAAGTGATAAGAAACTAAAATTTGTTGTATAGCCAAAGAAATTACAGTGTTTTAAATTGTAATTCTAATACAACCAATCAAAAACTTAATTTTAACTTTATTTCATAACACTGTCTTCTATAACCAATTATAGTTCATGTAGAGTTTATTTGCTAATTCCAGATCTTGCATTTCAGGAATAATTATTTGTCATATTTCAGGGCAGATTTCATAACTATGAAATCCTGTTAATCCTGTTGTCTCCATTGACTTAAGGTGGCAAGATTAATAGTGGATATTTTGGTCAGTAGATAATTCTAGCCTGAGTATAGGACTTCTGAGTCGAAGCAGAAACTGTAGTAGTTGAATTTTTGAGCCACTGAGATTATTCACATTCTGTCTTGTTTCACATAAATATGGCTTTGTATACAGTTAACTGTGTATAAAACTCAAATATAAAGTATATAGCTTTATAAAAATAAATATTTCTTGACTTTGTGCTTATCTTTCATCATTTTTAAGTCTTTTTTTTTTCCAAACAGTTGCAGTGTTAATATGGTACTTATCATGAAACTAATAGAAAATGCTAAAAAAGCTAACAAATTATCTTAGTGTCCCTGTAAAATAGTTACTAACAGAAATGAAATCAGACTTACAAGGCAACTAGGTCAATGAAAAGAAAATTGATCTGCTGTTGCTTATGTGTGTTTAAAATAATTTTTATATCTTTATTTTGTGTAGTGCCCTTCTTCTGAAGCTAAATCATCCCAAGGAAATACTGTAGTACAACTACAGCACATCATACCATAAGAACTTTTCCTTGGAGGACATTTGTTCCTGTCTAAAATGTTCACACTTAGAAAACTTCCCTGATTTCAAAGAGCCTATAATGTTTATTTCTACTTTTGGTTTACAGGATTAAAAATACTATCATGTTTTTTAGTAATTGTGTTTTGGCTGTCTTGCCAATAATAACCCTTCTTGCCTCAGTAGCCTAGCTCATAGTGGTGCATGGGCGAGGTGCATGGGTCAGCCTGGACCAAATGTCTGCTAACCAAACTTTTCCCTCCACACTATGTGTAGTGTAGAAAGATTTCTTCCAGACTGCACCTAGCCATCATACTTTGAAGAATTAGGAAGAATTGAGGAAGGGGCACTTTTTTGAAATCGAATCTTATAAGTTTTTCTTCCCCTTTTTCTAAGTCTAATGTTATATAGAAAGCAAGATACTAAAGCCCGCGTATAAGAATAATTCTACTACATTAGTCTGCAGAGAAGCAGTCCTATTGTTTCTAGAAAGGATAATCATTTTAGAATTGACTACATTTAGGTACTATGTTCATGGAAGACATTGACCATCTAAAGTACCTCAGAGGAGAGCTGTTAGAATGTTGACATTCTGGAAGTAACCTCTGAGAAACCTAGTAGAGACATGGTAATATGTTTTTATGTATTCCGAGGGTCATCAAGTAAGTGAGGAAGCAGATATATGTTCTATTTCTTTAGAAAATTAAACTATGACATTTTGTAGGAACTACACAAGATTAGATTTGGGTTCTGCATGAGAAAAAAATCTTAATATAGACAACAGTGGTTAGACCTCAGAAGTGGTGATCTCCCTCTCAGAAATAATCAGAGGCATGTAATCATCCTTACAAATTCAGTAGGCAGGTTCATTTACTAGAAGTTCATTATATTCTAAAGTTTTTTCTAACTCAGTTCTCTAATACTGCATGTTAATTACCTCATTTGTCCTATAGTGTCATTTTTAAACAGGAATGGTGCAGTTAGAAATTCAATGATAGAGAATCAGACCAAAAGAAAATAAGAAACTTGTTTAGAATCTAACATCCATTTTTTTAGTTCATTCCGTCAGTACTACCAGAAAAGAATTTAAGGCATAATGACTCATGATGTTGTTGGAAGAGACAGAATTAGAGTCCTAGGTTTGTACATTTTCTATTAAAGAACAGTAACTGAAACAGTCGTGAAATTCTTGAGACAGCTAGTGTTGTTGCTATGTGATTATTTGATTTACTACACATAGAAAAAGATGCTTTTTTTTTCTTATTACTAAAGTAGAAAAATCTGTGCTTCAGAGGAACAGTCTAGAGTTGTTGTCATTATTGTTAATGATAGAATAATATAAAAATGTATACTCAAGTAGAATAGACCCTAATGTGTCTCCATTTACTAGCAGCAAAGATTGTCATGGAATTCTAAGTAAAAGCTGTATAGTAATGAATTTTGCATAGAATCTTATTGTTTGCATCAGTTATAATATATGTTAAGATCATTTCAGAAATCATTGTACAGGAAATAGATTACAATGTTAAGACAAGGAGGAGAAAGCTTCACTGTGTACTCTATAAGTAGCCTGCAATGCAAAAGAATTCTTTCTCCGTACCTTTCTATGGAAATAGGTTGTGAGTTAGCATAAACCCAAGGCACCTTAAAGCTTTCCCGAACAGCAAGATTTCAGAATTATTCTGAAGCCTACATTTAAAGGGAGACAGGGAAGTACAAGAGAATTGCCTAATGGTATATTCTTGTGTAGCATATTTCACTTAAAGCAAACTGTTTTTTCTGCTTATCTTAAATGCTTTGACATGATCAACAGATGGAGATTGGATCGGCTTAGAGAACTACTCTTGGAAGGACCTTACCTAAGAGACTGGTAAAGCCTAAATGAGAATGTGCAAGGCTGCTGCCCTCACTTGCCCTGTCAGTGACCTCCACATACGGACTCTGCTTCTGGAGTGTCAGCACATATACCTTAATAAACACTCTGTGTAGCTCCACATAAAGCAAATACTCTGAAAGTAGCTAAGCCAGCATAAAAAGATATAGAAACCTCAAGCCATACAGGGTGTGCTTTGGTAAACGGAATTCACTTTTTTTGTAAGAGGACATATTAGCTATGATTTAATAGAAAAGCTCATTTAAACTCAGTCATTTAAATGATCTGGGTAAATACCGTTATAGAACTCACAGGACTGTAAGAATAAAAGATTATGCTAAAGCTAAAATTTTAAGCACTCTGTGTTATCAGTGTAATCTGTGGAGATAGGGAATGAAACTGCTGCTTTAATTCATGTGTGACAACATATTGACTGGCTCTTGCCAAATTTTTTCCTGTTTTCTTCTTTGGACGTTTTCTTCTTGATGTTGTGGTGCCACCTCCTCTGTCACTGCTTCCTTTCTCTTTTCATTCAACCGCTCTCCACCCTTTTTTTACCCTTCTCAACCCTCAGTTTAATTTGGGCAACTGCATTTCAGGCTCTTTGCAGCTAACCACTCTTATGCTAATGACTTCCAGCTTTAACCCCTCTCTTCTAAACTTTAGATTCATATTTCCTACTATCTCCTGAACTTTTTCATCTGAATATGCTGTTGACCCCTTGAATTCAACATGTCCTTTTTGAACTAATTTTATTTCACAAACCTTTTCCATCTATTTAATCTCTTGGTTAATGACATACAAGCTGCCGAGTAGCCTAAGCCAGTCATACTGTCATCCTTTTTCACTCTTGTCTCGTCATACCTACTTAATCATCAAATTGTGTAATTTCTGCCTCCTTAAGTTATTTCAGACTTGTTTCCTCCTCTCAATTACACACTGCCATCACATCAGTTCATATTTTTAACATTTATAAGAGCTTCAGTGATCTTCTCTGAAACCAGTTTTCCAGCTCACCCTTGACGCTGTAGCCAGAAAAGACCTTTATAAATGCCTATTTGATTATGCTACTCTACTTAAAACTTTCAGTAGCTTCCTATTATTTGTAGTCATTACAATTTCAGGTATCTACAAGGATTAAGCAAATAATGTATATGAGTGAAGTGGGCCAAGTGTGAGACAGTAGAGAACAGGAGAGTGCAGTCCTTTCTAAAGAAATTTATATTCAGAATTTTTAAAAACATTTGACAGACATACCTGGTAATCTAGCATTGCCTGTGGGTCTCCAGTTAGTGCAACCAAGCCTAAACCACTGAGCATGGCATATGCAATGTTTCTTTGATATCAGGTATGAGGTAAACAACTTAGAATTCTCAGCTATTGCAGAGACTGGTATAACCAGTGAGTCATGTTTTGTTGTGTTGTTTCTAGGTCAGACATATCAGAGTAAAGAGTATGTGTTTATTATTGTAAGTACTGCTGTCTTCGCATAGGGGGCCATGGAGCATAATGAAAAGTTTATGGGCTTTGGAGTCAGCATTGACCTGGGTTCACTTACTAGTTCTGTCACATATTAGATGTGTGATTTTGAGCTAGTCACTTAATGGCTTTGAGCTCCAATTTTCTCCTCTGTTTAAAAAAAATAGAGAAATAAAAACGTTCAGGATTGAGAATACATCAGATAATCAACATCTTTAAATTATCCAGCTCAGTGTTTGGCACACAGTAACTCTTCATTTAAAGATAGCATCCAGCCAGGTAGGAAAAATTTAAGAGGTAGCCATAAATATACAAAAATATAATTCCCACACTTGTATTCATCTCAGCAATTGTGTTTGTGGCCTAAAGAAGAGCAAATCTGTTGGAGGCCATTATCAAGTGAGGCAGGCATCTGGAAACAGAGAGACACGTAATTTATCCATGCAAGTAAAAACCTAGACAGTCATCCTGCTGTTGACAGATTCACAAGCAAAATGAGAATATAGACTTCCTACAACTATGCATAATGTACTAAGCCCTTTTTTACTTATTTTGTCTATACATAATCTTTAAATTTTTTAAGCAAAAGCTACATTAGCTGAAAATTTAATTCAATAGTATTAGGATATTTTATTTTGGTTTATTCCCTACAGCTATATAAATTTGAAGCACCAAAGGAAGTAAACTACTTAGTTTTCTTTACCAGAACATTTAGCATAGTAAAGAAGGAGAGCTATTACGTTTATATTTTATTTAAAATAAAACTATATTAATTATGTTTTAATTGATCTAGTAACAATAAGGAAGTCTTAAAGAACTTTTATCATTCACTTAAGGGAAAGAAAATATACCATCTTCTCAGACTTTGCATTTTTCATTTTTTAAAAAAATTTTATTAGTTTCAAGTATACAGTACATTGGTTAGACATTTTTATAGTTTGTAAAATGATCCCCCTAATTGCCCTTTCTCTCCTCTGGCTCACCACTTAGCCAATCATTTTGTTTTTTAAACTTCAGCTTAATTTTAACATTTAAGTATACTTTACTCAGTAATTTGTGTACCCTGCTGACATGATTGAAATAGGGGGTTGAGTAGCTAACAGTATGCTTTTCTGCCTTACCACAGAGCATAATGATAATGAGTAAACTAGTATACTCATTAGTAAACTAGTATAAAACAGGTTATTACCTATTGGCAGAATGACATCCACTCAACTCCTGATTGTACTTAAAATGGAGAGACTAGAAAGAACAAAGTAGAAAGCTAGCTTGTTTTTAAAAAGCAAGACAGAGTTTCAACTTCTTTGCGGTAGTATGTCTCACCCCAGGTAATAGAGCGACATTGGTATTATACGGCTAAGAGGAGAGCATCTAAGAAAGCAAAGCTGAAATATTTAAGAGGGTGCCGAAATGCAAGATAGACAGGTGCTGTCTTTACTGGCCTTGGTAAAATTCTTTTGGTTTTAAGGAGTATTGCTAAAAGGTTAATCTAGATAAATATGGTGGTATTCTATGACTTGACATTATATTTAGTGTTTGAACTGTATTTTTTTAAAGGACTGATTTTTTTATTTTTGGTAAATACCATCTAAATGTTTTTCTCTTTCCTCCCTCTCTCCCTTTCTCCTTCCTTCCTTCCTTTCTACTTGCAGCTCCTCAGAGAAATTTTGAAATTGCCTTCAAGATGTTTGACTTGAATGGAGATGGAGAGGTAGACATGGAGGAGTTTGAACAGGCAAGTTGTCCTGGAGAGTTTCTTTAAATACATTAATATTTAAACCATTTTCATGTGCCTTGGAGTTATTTCGGCCTTAGTCAGTATACTCAGATGCTATCCAATTTTTGAAGTACCTCATATGTCATTTTTCAAAATTATTTTACTTCTAACAAGTAGGGTTTTTTTGTTGTTGTTGGTTTTTGCTCTAAACATAAGGAATTATTTGAACATATGATTAAGAGCAAGATTGCTCTGCTTTCCCAAAATTAATTAGACTATAATGCTGAGAGGCTAGGCTAAGTTATGGATATTCAATCATATGTTCAGTCAACATTTATCAAACAGCTCCTTTGTGCCAGGCAGTTCCAGAATACAAGGATAAATGACATGTTCTGAAATTATTTCCATAAGAGAAGGAAAAATGGTACCATGCCTTTGACTGTAGCAGGTTCCAGCCAAAGATGTGTGTAGTTTCTTCTGAATCCTAGGAAGAGATTACATTTCCAAAATAAAACTTCTGTCATTGGAGGGATATGGTACCTCTCCAGATATAATTATTATGATTTTCAAAAGTAGTTTCAAAACAAAAAGTACCTATGTAGAAGACAACATTTTTGTACTCAAAATGAGGAGAGGAGTTAAAAAGAAAGGGTGGGGAGAGACTATCAGGTATAGTGTATCTTTAAAATAAAAAATGCACAGAGACAAATATTTCAAAATACCTGAAGACATTTATTCAAATTTGTACCCTGTGTCCATCATATATCATAAGTACACACAATCTACTTATAATTAGTATTATATTGCTTCACATAAAATGTAGAATTTACAACCATATAGTTCCATTTATCCCTTCTCCATTTTTTTCTGCTATAGTTGTCCTGTGTGATACATCTGCATCCAGTAGTCCTCCTTTATCTATGGAGAAAATGTTCCAGGACCCTTAGTGAATGCCTGATACTTTGGATAGTACTGAACTCTGTATATACGATGTTTTTCTTAAATATACATACACTTTATGGCTTCTCTTTGGCATATCCACATTGTCAACATCACTACTCTTGTGCTTTGGGGCCATAATTAAGTAAAATAAGGGTTACTTGAACGCAAGCATTTCAATACCATGACAGGTCATCTAGTAATCGAGATGGTTACTAAATGACTAATAAGCAAGTAACATATGTAATGTGGATATCCTGGACAAAGGGATGATTCACATCCCAAGCGGGATGGAGCGGGCTGGCAAGAGATTTTCATCACACTACCCAGAACAGCATGCAATTTAAAACTAATGAATTGTTTATTTCCGGAATTTTTTATTTAGTATTTTCAGCCTATGATTGACTATGGGGAACTGAAACCACAGAAAGTGAAACCGCAGATAAGCGGGGGCTGCTGTAGATTATAAACCCCATAATACATTATAATTTTTGCTTTGATAGCATTTTTTAAAGAAAATAAGAGAAAAAATAGTCTGTTATATTTACTCACATATTTACCATTTCTGAAGCCTTTCATTTAATTCTTCCTGAAAACCCTAGTTTCCATCGGTATCATTTCCCTTCAGTTGGAAAACTTTCTTTAGCATTTCTTGTAGTGCATGTACATCTGTTGATGATGAATTAATTTATGTCATCATTATTTTTGGAAAGAAATTCTAGAGATAGAGTTCTAAATCTAGGTGTAAAATTCTCAGTTATTGTTTCACTACTTCTGATTCCTTCTGATGAATAGTCACCGGTTATTTGAATCACTGTTTCCCCTCTGTAATATATTGTTTTTCTCTGTCTGCTTTCCAAATTTCCTCTTTATCTTTGAGTTCTAGAAATTTGATTTTGATATGTCTCAGTGAGATTTTCTTTGTATTTATCCTTCTTGGTTTTTGGTGAGCTATTTGTATCTATGAATTTGTGCTTTTTATCAAATTTGAGACGTTTCTGGTCTTTATTTCTTTAATCTTTTTTTTTTTTTTTACTTGGTCCCATTCTCTCTCACTTCTCTTTTTGGGACTCCAGTAACACAAAAGTTAGACCACTGCCTCACAAATCTATGAAGCTTTGTTTATTATTTTTTCAGTCTTTTCTCTCTACTTCCAGACTGTATGATTTCTATTGATTTATCTTCATTTTCACTGACTCTTTCTTCAGTCATAGCATCTCTACTGTTAAGCCAATAAATTTTTATTTCAGATGAGCCAAATTTTACCATTTCTTCATGTGTCAAGTAATTTTGGATTGTAATCTGGTATTATAAATGACATGTTATAGACTCTAGATTTGATTATAGCCCTCTAAAGAGTATTAATGTTTTGTTTTGTTTTAGTGGGCTATTAGCTCAACTGAATTTGCCTGGAGTTTATATACAGAATTTGAGGCTTCTCTCTGGATTTCTCCTTTCCAGGATTTCCCCCTCATTTTCCAACAGTTGTAGTTGCCCCAAATTCTGTCCTTTGTTTTTTCAAGCCAGAAAAATTGAAGACACCAATCCTCCTGATGCAGACTGGGGACTTCCTTGAGACTGAAAGCTTTGTAATGTGGGAAACTCACCCAATGCTATTTCCTTCTTCCGAGTCTCAGCTCCTCTCCAATATCCACCCATAATCATGCTCCAGTGCCTTCAGTTTAGTTGTTTGGTGTATTTTGTCTATAATGTGTTATTGTCATCTCAGGGAGGATTGGCCTGAAAGGAGCTACTTAGGCATTCCCAAAAGCGGATTAAGGACTGTTTAGTATTAAATGTTAAGAGAGGGCTTCAGACAGGCCTACAAAGCAGGAAGGAGAGAGATAAAAATGGGAGAGGGAGAGAAAGAAGGGATAAAAATAAAATATAAAAAGAAAAAATGCGGTTTTGAGATAGCCTCAGAAATTACTTAGGATACCCCTCAGGAGCAAAATTGCCATGACTTCCTTACTCCTATTATAGACACTAAACTCTAGATTTGAATTTAGGGCACATGGGTCTGAGTTTTGGCATTATTGCTGGCATGCTGAATGATTTGGGGCAGTCACATCACCATTCTATTCACTTGTCATAGAAGGGAATGCTAATTCTGTCTGATGTGATCCTTTGATAACTGGCCTTATTAACCTGATATAACTTATAATATTGATCATAGGGAAGTTTGATGTAAAAACTCTTTAGAAGAAAATCAAAAAGTAATTATAAGGCAGCTCATGAGTGAACAGCTCTCAGAAGTTTCTCTACTTCATCTTCATACATTTTACTTTCTTAGGAAATACAATAATTTATTAAGTTAAGTACACTAGACTTTCAAACATTCAGACTTTGCTCTGATTTCCCAGGTAAACAGGTATTTTCTTGACGGTGTATCTGTCAAGCTTATAAAAAAGTTAAAGCAGAACCAGTATGAGGACATCTCACATTTCATCATCATGTATCTTCAAAGTTAATGTTGCATGAGCAAACTAATAGCTAATACTACTCTTTTATTCATTTTTTTCCAAAATTAGTTTGATCATGCATAAGCACAAATTACTAAAAAGGGTTTATCAACTGTAAAGTGAGTTTTCTCTGACCTTTCTATCATGTAGATTTTTTTTTTAACCATTTCATAGTGAATCATAAAACAAAACTAAGCTAGCAAAAGATACCAACTGTTAGGGCTACATTCACCCAAGCCATAAGAGAAATTTTTTTAATATAAAAGTATGAGAAGTAATAGCTATCAGTGTGATCCAGAGATCATGTTTTATATTTCTCATGATTTCTCCACAACATGACTAGTTGAGTTGATATGTTTTGATTTTCATGTGATACCCTTAACAAGTTGTCTAAATATAAATATTTTAAGAAAATATATCCCAACTGACAAATTCTAAGAGAACAATCTCTCTCCCCTCTCAAAATCTAGTGATATATACTTTTTTAAAAAGTTTTTAATGAAAGAACACTTAAAGTTAGCAATAGTTTACACATAATTGTGACAATATTTGGACTCTCTTGTTATTAATCATTAATGAAAATGCTATAGCATTAGTTAATTTTCCCTAATCACTTACACACATACTCTCAGCAATAAACTTTTGAAGCTAATGTTTACAGTTTTTACAATAGGAAGGATATAAGCTGTAATATTTATAGCCACAGGCAAAATTTAAATCATGGCAGGTCCTGACATCCAGGCTAAATACTGGTTCACTGCTATTAGAAAATCCTTCAGTTCTCACACTTAGATAAAATGAATTGTGTATTACCTTCAAATAGAAGTATTTTTTCTAATTAGCCTGTATTTCCATTTAAAGTCTAAAAGACTTCAACTTAAATAATTTTAAAATTAATTGTATACCTGTCTTTCAAGTCTCCACGTGCCTGAAAAACAAGTGTCAACCAATCTTATTTACATGATAAAACATGAACCCAGAAAAAAATCATAATCGAAAGCATTTATGGTATTAACCTAGAGCTATGAGGAGACTTAGAAATAATGTACTCTGTGAAATTTTCCAGTGAGAAAAGTATGGCTTAAGGAGGTTAAATGACTTGCATAAATTCTGTTTTCACTGCACAGCAGCAGATTCAAACTCCATGTCTCCTGACTCCCTATCTCGTTTCTTTCCGTTATATTGTTCCACCCTTTATAGAGCCAGAGACTTTTAAATTATCTTAAATAAATCTTTTTTATGGTTATAGGTAATAGATAAATAAAAGCCATTTAACCATGGTAAATTTATTGTTATAAAACATTAAGTTTCTAAGTGTTATACTTTTCTAATTTGGCAATTTAAACATTACCAACAAGGCTATATTTTTGTATTGTAAGGTAGTTTTATTATTTATCCTTACATATCCCAATTTTAATTCTTGAGAATAGCTTGAGGGTTATTTTATTTTGATTTTTTGGGTTTTGGGTTTTTTGTTTGTTTGTTTGTTTTTAGCTTGTAAAGAGGTAGAAAAGATTGCAATAACTAGTGAAAAAAAATTACAGCAATTAGAGACTTACCTCAAAAAGCTCTCTATTTAGGCCACAGTTGCTAGTCCCAAAAGTTATCCTTTCTCAGAAATCTCATTTAAAACTTCTCAAAAATTAAACTCATTCTCCATGTTTTCTTTGAGAATTATTTCATACCTACTTTGTATTTCATGTATCATTCTAATAAATATGTTCTCTCTCTTAGATGTTAAGTATGTGGGTATATCTGTGCTGCCCCTTGTCATAATTAGAGAGTCAGTAGTGACATGTGAAATTTTTCAGTCTCCTGAGATATTATTTTAGTTTTGTGAGAGAGGTATTGAACCTCTAAAAAAATGCATATTATTTTCTGAAGAAAGATGTTTAAGAGTGTCCCAATTTTACAGATATCAGGCATTTTTATTAGAATCATGATTCTGCTACTTGCTAGCTACTTGACCTTGAGCAAGTTATTTAACTCCATGTGCCTCAAGTTCCTTATCTGTAAAATAAGAATAATCATAGGACTTAACCTCCTAGGATTATTGTCAGCATTAAAAGAAAGAATTGTAGTATAGTGTAGGGAAAAAATAGTTAATAGTCAATTATTGTTCTTATTTTTCTCTCTTTTTCCACTTTGTAATGTTTTTCTGGATGGGGGTTTGCTTTTCTTTTAGGTTCAGAGCATCATTCGCTCCCAAACCAGTATGGGTATGCGTCACAGAGATCGTCCTACTACCGGTAACACCCTCAAGTCTGGCCTGTGTTCAGCCCTTACAACCTACTTTTTTGGAGCTGACCTCAAGGGGAAGCTAACAATCAAAAACTTCCTTGAATTTCAGCGTAAACTTCAGCACGATGTTCTGAAGCTAGAGGTAGGTAGAAGTTCTTTGAATTTCAGAAGATCAGGGCACTGTCCATCACATATGCACATAGAGCCACTGGTTTGGGAAGGCATGCATTATAGGCCTTCTTTCAGTCTGCCGCCAACTGTGAGAACCGATTGCTTTGAAACTTATCAGTGATCTACAGTCTGACAGCAGGTAGGAAATAACATGTTCTATGAAAATGTCTTGGTGTAAGGTAGTTCTGGGCCTGAAAGCAAACACATTTAAATTGAAAATCTTAGTTGTCTTGAGATACGCAGTCTAAGGAAAAAGAAATGCAGGAGTCAGAACAGTTCTCAACCTGAGCATGACTCCCCAGTTTTATGTATATTGTGTAGAAGGCACCAGGTGGTGGAGATGAGGGGAGATCCTACTTAACTCAAATGAGACAGTTTGAAAAATCACAACTGAATTCCCAATATAATGAGAACACTCATTATAAAAAAAAAAAAAAAAACCTCTTAATTACTCATGCTCTATAAGAGAAGTAAAAGTACAAATAATACTAAAATTCAGATCAGACTTCGAAATGTGCTTTTGTACTTGTTTTTGGAAATGGTGTAACTGATAGTCAAAAAATTTACCTCAAAAAAAAAGCAAAGCAGTGGATCTCTACAATTCAGCCTTCTTGAGGAGGCTCTTGTAGCCTCTGTGATAGGAGATATACATATATAAAATAATGAGATATATATAAAATACAGATTTTTACATGTACATGAGAACTCCCATAGGAACATGGAAAACTCAAAGAAATGGCTAGGCATAAGTGTTTATATGCTGGGTCGAACAAAGAGGGGCAACTTACCTTTATGAAGTTTGCATACTTATCACCAGAGAAGGGGAAGGAAATTCAAGAGAAATCTGTACAAACAGACCTTTTTAAAATAATTCTTATCTTCCTTTAGTCTTCCCATTTATTTTAGTTACTTTTCCACAATTGCTTCTCTTTGTTTCTTTCCTGCTGATAGAGAGAGGGCATCTTTCACATAAGAGTTTTATTTCCTGCTTTCAGGAGTCTGACAATTTTTGTATAAGAGTTGGTATGTATTGGATTCTGGAAATATGCCTTGGCCCCTAGTATGCATACTTAGAGTGACCTTCTTTGGAAATGTTATAACATAACCTGGAAATGTAAATTACTTAACTATTATTTATGTAATTACAATATAACACAGAGTATAGATCCATAAAATATAGTTAGAGAATAAAGCACAAGCTAGAATGGTACTTTTAACAAACTTTAAACAACAATACAGGATCATCGAGAGCATGGAGCAGGTTCCAGGTCCACAATCTAACCTTAACACCCATTCCTGGACACACAAGTGGCAGTATTAAGAGAGAGAGCATGGGACTTTTGTCTTTCATCCTGAGATGCTATCAAGCTAAAAACCCACTAACAATAGATTCCCAATGAGGTAGAATATTATAAAGCAAATTAGGGATTTTATACATATGTACCCATACATAGCTTATACCCAAATGAAGAAGAAAGGATATCTAATAGACAGTTATATCTAAGCTACTTATTGTAGAAAGTCCTCTTGTATTTGACGTTGACTTAGGATCATCTGTATGTAGGCTTTGGGCCAAGAGGTACCAAGACTGTTCTGTTTGCTAGTCAGCAATTCCTCATGTAAGGGGACCAACAGACTCTTTTGTGAAAGAACACAGCCTAACATGTAATAAATATTCTACAAATGTTTATTAATCCAATTTCATTCTTTTCCATATAATAGTATAGGTCTAGTGAATAAGTGACTCCTTACAAATAACACTCATTTTTAAAGCTTTATGAATCAGTATTGTGTCTTCCCACCTAGATTTGTAATTCTTTGAGAAGATGTAAATAGCAGAAAGAGCACATGCTTTGGTATTCCATAATAAAACCTTGGTTAAAATTTTGTTTCTACCACTTACTGGCTGTGTGACATTTGATTTATTCTCCCAGAGCCTAGCTTCTCTTTTGTAAGACAGGGCAATGTTTAAGTGAGATGTCATTTCTTATGGGCTGAATTGTGTTCTTCCAGAAATCTTATGTTGAAGCTCTAATCCCCAATACCTCAGAATGTAGCTGTACTTGGAGATAGGGCCTTTAAAGAGGTGGTTAAATTA
Source organism: Rousettus aegyptiacus (assembly GCF_014176215.1). Lineage (NCBI taxonomy): Eukaryota > Metazoa > Chordata > Mammalia > Chiroptera > Pteropodidae > Rousettus > Rousettus aegyptiacus. The sequence continues at coordinate 14,470,447 of NW_023416309.1, forward strand.
AAATGAGGCCTTTAGGGTGGGCACTAATCCAGTCTTACTGGTGTCCTTATAAGAAGGAGCGATTTGGACACACAAAAAGACACCAGGAGTACACATGCACTGAGGGACAACCATGTGAGCAGACTGCAAGAGGGCAGCCAACTACAAGTCAAGGAGACATGCCTTGGAGGAAACCAACTCTACCTAGACCTTGATCTTGGATTCCCAGCCTCTAGAACCGTGAAAAAATTAATTTCTGTTGTTTAAATTACCCATTTGGTGGTATTTTGTTATAGCAGCCCTAGCACACTAATACAGTGGTATATGCTTAACACAACCTGGCATGTACTGTGCCTTTAATAAGTATTCTTTTACATTCTCTTGTATACCCTCTACCACTTGGTATGGCAATTGGCATATAGTAGGCACTTAAACAGGTCATCTCAGTTGAATGACTGAGAGACCTTTCATTTTGAAATAGTTTTTTAATAAAACAAATGGAAAATGGAGCAATTTTTGTTTTTATGAAACACTTTTCATTTTTCTTTTCAAAGTTTGAGTAATATCTCCCCTCGTTAAGTATGAAAAACAATATCATCATCATAGCCAAGAGGAGAATGGAAATGATTTATAGTAACTTTCATATGGTTCTTATAATTCCATTATTCTATCTCTTACTAGTTTTATTTCTTATTTACGTTAAAATTCCGATCAAAGAGATTTATTGTTCCATTTAGTTTTTTCTGTCTTTTTCTCACCACAGTTTTGAGAGTGAAGAAAACACTATTTATCTGTCAAATTTAATTTTCAGAGGGGTCATGAAAGAGGGAAAAGTCCATACATTTATCTAGTGCCTGCTATGAGCCAGGCAGTTTATGTGTATTACATGCTTTTTGTTTGTTTGTTTGTTTTAATTCTTGCCAACCTTATTGGTTTTAGTGGTATTATACCTGTGTCACAGATGTAGAAACTGAAAGATAAAAGTCACAGAGCTTTTAAATGGTTGAGCCAGAATTCCAACTCAGTATTTCAGAATGTATTATTTTTTATTCTTTATCTGGTTGTTATTTTAGTCTGGGATGAGGTTTCAGTGTATGACTTACTTGGAGCTCTAAAGAAAAACAAAATGTTCTGAATTTTAGGAACAGGAAAAGACCAAATTTCTTGAAAAACTGTAGTCTACCTTTTACAGCACCAACTTTTCCTAGTTTCTTTGCCTCTTCCTCAAGTTGAGTGTTATGATTAAGAAGAAATATACTGTTTTTGTGCGTGTTTATAAAGTACTACCTAAATTAGTCATTTCTTTTCATAAGAATCATTAGCTTGTTATATATTTTTTAAATGTTGTAATGCTCTTAATTTTGGGCAGATTTGTTTTATTCTACCCTTATTTCTCTCTTTGGGAACTCAAGAAATATAGGTTTGAAGGAATAACTTAAGAATACATAATTGGTTTTTAAAAATACCTTTTGAGGTTATTAAAAATTCCATCTGAGGCTACCAAGAACTATTGAGTTGAGTTTCTTGGAGACAGGTGCCAAGTCTAATTCCAATTAACATATTCATTGATTTCTTGAGGGCTACCACAAGTAAGATGTCAGTCAAAATGAAAGGTAATAGAAAATTCTTTGAAAGATTATGATTAATTTTAATTTGGGGGGAGAGGAGGGAAATGACATAAAAATGTCATTATGTCAAAGAAAAGCAAAAACTAATTTATACAAGAAAGAAGAAGCCAGCTCTAGAATATACAACAAAGAAACTGAAATAGTATCATCTTCCATCCAGTCTGTAGTATTATCTTTTTGTAAGTTGTGGAATTCATATGTTTATTACATAACTAATCAGATTATCACACTTTAAAAAGGCATGACTATCAGTTATCTGAAGACAAATGAGGCATAGTTTAAAGGCTAACCGTGACTCTTTTATTCTCAGTCTTTAAGAAAAAAATATTAAAATTAACGAGATTTGTTCAGTCAGGAGGAAGGGGAAAGGGGGGCCTAAAATACTATGCTAATTATTCTCTTCTGTCATTAAGAGCAGGGTAAAAAATAAGAGGGGTAATTTAAGTTTAATATTAAGGAACTTAAAAAAGTTATAACCATAATCACATAATTAAAAGTACCTATGGAAATTCCAGAATCACCTTTCCTTTTACATCATTAAGCTGACATCTTTGTACTCAGCTCTTTTCCTGGCCAAAAAAATTGTGGGAAAGGAGATCAAAAGACAAAAACTTTCAATAAAACACTTTCTGCAACTAGAACAGTCTTGACAACATGGATTTATTTTTATTTTAATAGCAAGTTTTTTTTGGGGGGGGGGTTTTCTGGGAAACTGACTCTTATTGCTTAAACTCAAAGGTGAAATTTGACTGACATTTGATTTAATTAAAGTTAAAAGTGAAGTTTAAATATGTTCGATGAGATTTCCTTTTGTTTTATTCTCCCACCTTTGCCTCTGCAAAGCAGAATGTGGACAGTGATAAATCTATAATTTTTTATTCCATCCTTAGGTGTTTTCAGCTTGAATTTTCCAAAAATAATTAAAAGGTTTATTAAAGAATACTTATCTCTGTCAGGTATTTATAACTTTAAAGATCCATGTATATGTTTAAGGGTTTTTTTAAAAAATCATTTAAAAAATAACAGTCCTCACTATAGAAAAATTATAACTTTAATATATGGTTACAATAATAAAATTCTTTTATGAATTCATTTTTTTCTATAAAATTTAAAATATTTAATCAACATGAACTGTTTTATCCTTGTAAAAATTTGACAAGGAAAGGCCATAACAAGCATTATTTTCCCAAATGTAAAAAAAAAGGGAAAAAAAGGAATCTGTTACTTTCACCATATAAAACATTTTTATTTTTTGCTTCTTTCTAGTTCTTTCTTTTGATCCTTTTATTTATTTCTTAAATCCAGATATTTGTTTATCCTATAAAAATTAACAAATTGGATCAGTAACGTGATCCATCCAACCTATTAGTCTTTCTTTGCCTGAGACATAAAGGGATATTCTGGGAAATAATCATTTTAAAAATAGAAATGGGATTGAAAATTGGTACAGCCGCTGTGGAAAACAGTCCAGAGGTTCTCCCAAAAATTAATAATGGAACTACCTTTGACTTAGCAATTGTACTTCTGGGTATTTATTCAAAGAAAATCAAAACACTAATTTGTAAAGCTCTATGCACCCCTTTGTTCACGATGGTGCTATTCACAATAGCCAAGATATGGAAGTAACCTAAATGCCCATCAATAGATGATTGGATAAAGAAATTATGGTTCATATATACAACAGCATGTTACTCAGCTATAAAAAAAAAAATGAAATCCTACTATTTGCATTGACATAGATGGACCTAGAGGTTATTATGCTGAATGAAATAGACAGAAAAAGATAAATACCATATGATTTCACTTATGTGTGAAATCTAAAGAACCAAAGGAACCAATTAAATGAAAATAGACTCACAAATACAAAGGATAGTCTGGTGACTGCCAGAAAGGAGGAGATTGGTGAGGGGCTGAGAGAAAAAGGTGAAGGATTGAAGAAGTACAAATTAGTAGTTAACAGTTATCACAGAGATATAAAGTACAGCATAGGGAATATAGTCAATAGTATTGTCATGGGTGTGTGTAGACCCCAGGTGGGTGATAGAGTAATCAGGGGATCATTTCATAAACTATGTAAATGTAACCAATGCACTGCATACCTAAAACTAATTTTTAAAAAGACAAATATTAAAAGACGGGCATTAATTTATGATGGTAGTGATCAGACATTTTGTAAACCAGCGCTGATTCTTTAAAGCTTTTAAGTTTAATAATGGAAACTTGAAATAAAAATTTAATGTTCTTCAACAATTCTTTATAAGTCAGTCACCCATGACCTGATATCAGCTAATATATTTTTTTCTCTGTACCACACATTGTGATGTAGGTCTAATATCGTACCCTAATAAGACCAAGTTAGCTCTCTCAGGGTGAATTAGTCTGACAAGGAGTTACGTCAAAACCAAAGACAAACTCTGATTTAATATCTAGCAAATTCCTTTACACCCTCTATCTCAAGTTTGCTATCTTTTGTGGCTTAGAGGTTCTCTGGCTATAGAATCAGACTGAAAACACGATATGTGGTAGAATGTCCATGGTGATATAAATCTCCTTTGATGTTGTAAATGCAACCTTGATTATTATTTTGTTAAAAGTATTACAGAACAGTGCTGTTTTGTTTCATATCTTTAGGAGAATGAAGAAGTTTTCAAGGTGATAACGTTGTTGCTTAAAATATTGATCTAGACATCATTTTTAAAAGGCATCAATTAATACTTCTGAACGTGACCTTCCAGATTGATCAATAAAGGGCAAAACACTGTTAGAAATTGATATTTTTCTTTGATTTGCAGATAGCTTTGCAATTCCAAAGTCAATGACATTAGTGATACATTGACAATCTTCAGGATTTTCCCATCATCAAATATCTTTAATTTTAAATTCTAAGTTAATTTTAAACTAGCCACAAGAAAAAGGAGAATGAATCATAAAGATTTGATCTTTCATGGAAATTTTTCCTCATTCTTTCATTCAAATAGTCTTATCAACTATTCTTTAGTCAAACTCAGGTGCTTTTTAACTTATGAATGAGCTGTGTACCAATATATCTAAAGTTCAGAGGTTAATTATTTAGAATTCAGAATACAGTGATAATTTTTTCAGTTGGACATACAACAGAATATTTAACTTAGAATATAGTTGGAATGCAATGTAGTAATATGAAAGAAGACAATTGCACATTTTACAGTTCAGTGTTTATACATACTCTTCTAGCTGCAGCAGTCTGTAGGTATAGTCCTCTAGTAGTATCAAGTGTTTTAACAAATATTTGAGTACATGTGACATAATAAAATACTAGCCAACATTTTTGAGAGTTTAGCATGAGCCAGGCATTATTCTAAGGGCTTTATATACATTATTTCATTTAATCTTCACAGTGCTAGAGGTCAGTATTATAATTATCCACTTTTAACAAGTGAGAAAACTAAGACACAAAGAGGTTAAGTAACTTTGCCATGGTCTCACACATAATAAAGGAGGAGCCGACCTTTGATTCTAGACAAGCTGCTTCTAGATTATGCTATTAACTATTAATTTACATTAGTTTTCCAGGAGTTGTGCTAAAGATACAAAGATGAACAAAACTGTCTCTGCTTCAGAGAAGCTTATAAAAGTGAGATGAACGAACCAGAAATTCTTGCAGTGTTATAAGTACATCACTGGAGATGTCTTATGATGCAGTGAGGATATAAGAGGAGACATGTAAATCCTTCCGTGAAGCAGAGGGCAAAAGACTGCTCAGGGAAGTTTTCCCAGAGATGGCAATATTTGAGTCAGCTCTAACTTTGATATTCATTCTGTCGAAAGAATGAAGTGGTTAATTTTCATTTACTCTTTCTTCTGGTTGAAGGATAGATGAGAAGAGGCAAGGGAGCACTGAGTGGCACTGGGACTGGAGCCAGGAGAGGATGACAGAGAAAATGACCTTTCTTATCAAGTGTATCCCAAACCAGGTTTAAGTTAATGTGTTGCCTAGATGTCATCATGTCTGTAAAGGGACACTGTGCCCTCAAGTTTGGGACTGCTGAGATCATTAAGAAACAGATGAAAAGTAGGGGGAAGGATAAGAGAAGAGAAACATCTCCAGATTACTCAAATTCTAACTATGCCTTTAGGCAGATCAAATTCGGCCTCTAAATCGGACTTAGAATAAAGGTTGATCTAAATGATGTCTAAGGTATCTAAGTAGGTCTTTTCATTTTTATCCTCTTATAACCACCTTTAGCTGCAGATACCTTTCAGAATTACGGGCCTTGGAATTTATGGACATTTTAAAACAAAGAATGGGGCTTTAAAGAATGACAGCTGTGCTAATAAGTGGAAAGAAGCTTATTTGTCTTTTTTTTTTTCCTTTTAACTAATTTGACTTCAACTAACTATAGCAGACCTAATTTTTTCCACCCCTCTCAGGAAAAAATGGAGACTTTAAAAATAGCTTTATCCTCTAGCCTGCCATACAACCTTAGGAGTCTAAGGAGCCTAGACAATGTCTTAGGAACCAGAGCCAGCTTTGCACTAATTTGTGAATTAATAATGTATTACAGCCTGTTGAATTCAGACTCTGGGTAGATGCTACTTTAAGGGTCATATATTCTATCAAGTTATTATCCTGAATTCAGTTAACAGTATATTAATGATTTTTTGTCAAATCTTTCATTTCTTGTTTTTCTTATTATAATAGAATACCTTTTCTCCCTTCCCACCCATGTTCTCCTTATTTGTGTTGTATCAGTCTACTACAACATTAGCATGACTGTTTTTTTCTTATTACAGCTACTTGGACTAATGAAATAAAAACTACTTCAGTGAAATTTTTTAGCATTAAAATAAGCTTCTTCAAATAAAGGGATGCCAAAAAATGTTTTTGAGATGCCCCTTTATTAGTCTTTCCTTAACATCTGATAGCCTATCCAGCTAGCAGAAAAATAAAAGCCAAAAATGTTTTACTAAGTTTTATAGTCATTTTTTGACTAATAAATTTGAATAATTAAATCTTTAGGTATATACCAAGTATTTTGTTAGGCACTGGATATATGAAAGCAAGTAGACCCTGGTGCCTGAATTTAAGTAGTAACAATCAGACTGGGAAGCTAGACAGTTATTACTGTACAGGAAGAAAAGTACAATTAAGGTCTCCATGGATTCGATACACAATAAATATTTGTTAAAAGAATAGTCAGGATACACTACTGTTATTTGGATTTTTTAAAAATCGATCCGAATTTGAATTTTACCTTTTCGACTTTGGGAGCATTAATTTCTTTACATGTGCAATTAAGATAATATCTACCTCACAGAGTTGTAAGGAGGACTTTCCAAGATAATAAATTACCCAGCGCAATGCCTGGCACCCATGATGCACTCTAGGAGGGTTCATCCATTTATTCATTCGTTCATGGTCATCCATTAGTGATTTTGGTGTTCAGCTTCAGGCTGTTCCACAGGGCACCCTCCCAGAGACTATTGGTGTCTCCTGCACGTCTTTCTTTCTTTTTTTAAATATTTTTTATTTTTCAGTTATAGTTGTCATACAATATTATATTAGTTTCAGGTGTACAACATAGTGATTAGATACCTATATAACTTACAAGTGATCACCTCAATAAATCTAGTACCCTTCTGGCACCATACATAGTTATTACAATATTATTGGCTATATTCCTTATGCTATCCTTGAGGATTCCATGACTATTTTCTAACTACCAGTTTGTAGTTCTTAATTCCCTACCCCCTTTTTCACTAACCCCTGCAATGCCCCTCCCAACTGGTAACCCTCAGAATGTTCTCTATATCTATGAGTTTGTTTCTGTTTTTGTTTATTTTGTTCTTTTGATTCCACATGTATGTGCAACCATGTGGCATTTGTCTTCCTCTATCTGACTTACTCTACCCAGCACAACATGGTCTAGGTCCATCATGAAATATACTTTTCCATCCCCTTACTTTTTACTTTAATCTGAAGTGAGTCTCTTATAGGCAGCCTATGTAGGGGGCTTGTTTTCTCATCCATTCAGCCACCCTATCTTTTGATTGGAGCATTTAATTCTCTTTTCATTTGAAGTACTTGTTGATAGATACGTAGTTATTGCCATTCTTTATTCAGATTTTTGGTACATAATTTTTTCTTCTTCTTGAAGAAGTCCCTCCAACATTTCCTGTTAACTGGGTTGGTGGGGATGGACTCCTTTAGCTTACTCTTGTCTGAGAAGCTCTTTCTCTGTCCTTCAATGCTAAATAGTAGCTTCAGTGGGTGGAGTAATCTTGGTTGTAGGTTTGGGTTTTCAACACTTTGAATGTTTTGTGCCAAGCCCTTCTGACCTGCAAAGTTTCTGTTAAGAAATCAGCTGACAGTCTTATTGGGGCTCTCTTGTATATAACTAATTGCTTTTCTCTTGCTGCTTTTAAGATTCTCTCTGTATTTAACCTTTGGCATTTTAATTATGTGTCTTGGTGTGGGCTTCTTTGAGTTCATCTTGTTTGGGACTCTCTGAGCTTCCTGGGGTTGTACATCCCATTTTCTTCACCAGATTAGGGAAGTTTTCCATCATTTCTTCAAATAGGCTTTCAATTTCTTTCTCTCTTCTTCTGGTACCCCTATGATGCAAATGTTGTTACACTTGATGTTGTACCAGAAGCTCCTTAAACTATCTTCATTTTTTTTCTTCTTCTTTTTTATTGTTGTTCTGGTTGGGTGTCCTCTGCTACCCCATCCTCTATGTTGCTTATTTGATGACCCTCCGCTTCAGCCACTCTGTTGATTCCCTCTACGATACTCTTCATCTCAGCTATTGTATTCTTCATTTCTGACTGGTTCCAGATTATGTTCTCTGTCTCCATTTTTATGTTTTCTATCTCCTTGTTAAAGTTCTTACTGGGTTCATCTACTCTTCCCCTAAATTCCTTGAGCATCCTGATAACCAATGTTTAAACTCTGCATCTGGTAGATTGCTTGTCTCCATTTTGTTGAGTTCTATGTCTGGAACTTTGTTCTGTTATTTCATGTGGGACATGCTTCTTTGTCTCCTCATTTTGGCTGCCTCTCTGTGTCTGTTTCTATGTATTAGGTAGAGCTCCTAAGTCTCTCAGTCTCAGTAGTATGGCTTTATGTAGAAGGTGTGCTCTGGGACCCAGTGGCACTGTCCTGGGAGGGATCCAGCTGCAGGCCAAGTTCAGCCACATCCTGTGCATCTCCAGGGCCACCTGTTAAGAGTCACTGAAGCAATCCACAGATGGCTACCCGCCTACCGAGCTTATAGGTGTCTCAATGGCCAAGCCAGGTACCAAGGCCGACTGCCACTAATATGGGGCTCGGGGCTTGGGGCTATAAGAGGTTCAAAACACACTAAAGCCAAATGGTGCTTCTTTGGGTTTTGTGATCCTTTGAGAGATTTTAGGAAAGTCTGCAGCAAGAGCCAGGTCAGGCTGTTTACATGGAATAAACCACTGGAAGCACCTTGGGCGAATGCACAAGTTGGGAGAGACGGAGTCTCAGAGTCCTCTGGGTGGAGTGACCTATAGTATCTAGGTTGAAGGCAACTCAGATAGGGCAGCACCTGAGTCCACAGGCTGGAAACAGGGAGGGTTCAACAAAGGTACAAGATATGGAAGCAACCTAAATGCCCATCAAGAGATGATTGGCTAAAGAAATTATGGTTCATATATACAATGGAATATTACTCAACCATTAAAAAAAAGAAATCCTATCATTTGCAATGACATGGATGGACCTAGAAGCTATTATGCTAAGTGAAATAAGTTAGAGAAAGATAGGTATCATATGATTTCATATGCAGTATCTAAGGAACAAAAAGAACAAACTAATCAAAAACAAACCCACAAATGTAGTGGACAATTTGGTGATGGACAGAGGGGAAAGGGTTTGGGAGGCTGGGAAAATGGGGTGAAGGGTTAAAGAAGTACAAATTAGTAGCTGATAGTTGGGCACAGGGAGCATGGAAGAGGAAATGTAGTTAGCATTAATATGATGGCTAAGTGGAGGGCCAGGTAAGGGAGGGAGCAATTGAGGGGGATAGCTTTATGAACATTATAGATGTCTAACTAATGTACTGTATACTTGAAACTAAATAAATAAACTTATTTTTAAAATGGAAGAAAAAAAAGGAACAGTGGATACTGCCAACACTTCTGTTCATGAGAAAGCCATCCCTCTAGCCCTTGCTCTGAAGCTCAACAACTCAGGGCCTCTCTCTATGTTCCTGGCACCCCTCAAGCAGCTGCCCCCGTGCTGGAGCTCAGCAAGCGAGTTCGTCAGCATATAAGTCCAGGCGTGGGCCCTGTAAGTGAAACATATGCAACTTCCTCAGCCCTCTGCCTCACTCAGCCACAACCTCCACTGATTTTCACAGTCAGATGTTGTGGGGACTGCTCTTCCCGGTGCTGGAACCCTAAGCTGGGGTGAGGGGCGGAGGGACCAGGACCCCTCACTCCTCAGGTAGGGGAGGAGGTTCTGCAGCCAAGATAGCGTTCCTGATTCTCGGTCACTACACCTGGTTGTAAGACCAGGTCATTTCACTTCTCCCACCTTCCCCCTGATTTGAGGTGACCTGTTAACTTTTGTCTCTAGTTGTCAAGCTTCTGTTCAGCCAGACCTCATGTGACTCTGCGTGCTATAGTTTCATTATACTTTTGGTGTGGTTGCCAGAGGAGGTGTGCACAGCCTCTACCTTCTACACATTCTTGAATGGGCTCCCTCAATTCTGCACTTCTTTCATTGTTAGAAGTGAGGGTACGAACAGTCAGTGACCTGTGTTTTCTGACATCTCTGTCCAGTGGCCCACTTTGATATTTTTTGCTGCTCTGTAGCCTTTAATGTTTGAAAAGATTCCAGAGTATTCCTAACCTATTGTCATTATGTCTATTAGCTTTTTAATCCCAAATCAGTGATTTCTAGTATATCCAACTATAAAAATAAGTGAGGTATGTTGAATTAATTGTGCTGGAAGATATTGCTTTAGTGAGATGTTTGCTAATATTTTTCAAAGTTTTGTGTAGGTACATTTATGGAGCACGATGCCAGAAATTAAGGAACTGAAGTAGTTTCTTTGAATATAGGATTGGCCACTTTCTCTTTATTGGACAACATATACAAAACCATTAACACAAGGCTATTGCTGTCATCACTGCTAAGAATATTAATATAGTCTTATTTTCCTTTCAATATAGAAATAGTTTTCATGGATTATCTATGCTATTAAGGTTGGCAGGCACAAACTGAGAAATTCTGGAAGCATCTTATTTGCTGTAGTGGAATTACCTTACCCATGTGGTGGTTTTTATTATTGTGGTGGTAATTTTTTTGTTCTCTCTCACTCTCTAACTAAATGGCATTTGAGGTAAATCAGTATTAATTGGGTCAATTTAACCATTGTTCTTGTTCAAGTTAATGTGTCTTATGCTGTGACTACAGCTCTGATGTCACTGTTGCTACCACTACTAGTACAGATTTCTGCTCAGGCTCTAGTGGTTTTTCAAAGTAGTAGGATAGTTTCTAACCCCTTCCCTCCAAAATCGAAGCATTACAACTCTGTATTTGTTAGCTATTATTGCATAAGAAATTACCCGGAAACTTAGCGACTTAAAACAACAAACATGTATTATATCACACAGTTACTAAGGGCCAAGAATCCAGGAGCAGCTTAGCTGGGCAGTTCTGACTGACTGTATCTCATGAGCTATAGTCATGATGTCAGCTGGAACTGCAGTCCTCTAAAATCCTTACTAAGCTGGAGGATTCTCTTCCAAGCTCCCTCACATGGCTGGGGGCAGGAAGCTTTAGTCCACTCTGTGGACCTCTTCACAGGACTCTCATAACATAGCAGCTGACTTCCTGCTCAGCAAATGATCCAAAAGAGAAAGCGTAACCAAAGTGGGAGCCATCCACACTGTCTTTTATAACCTAATCTCAGAAGTGACATACCATCACTTCTGCCATATTCTTATGGTCACACAAACTGAGCCTGGAGGAGACTACACAAGAGTAAATATTAGGAGATTGAGGACACTGGGTGCCATCTCCATACAGGCTACCACATGTATACACTCACCACCTTCACCAGAGCATAAGAGTGGCCTTTGGAGGGCTGTGTGTCAAGAACAGCCCCAGTGACTTGGACTTGCTCTCTCCACTAATGCTGTCTCTTGGATCTAGCACCATCTCTCCCTTTCCCAAAAATTGACTCATAGTAGAGGACATTCTTTCTGCCCTGTGGTGATTTTATTTCAGATGCCTCATTGCCTTTCTCTACCACCCGGCACTGCTTAGAGTCACCACAGGCCTCCCCTACATGTTTTATTAGCTTCTAATCTAGTGACTAGGGAGTTACAGCTTCTTTTTCTTCCTTCCCAGAAGGTACTTGCTTCCTAATAGTATGCAAGCACTGTATGTCAAAAATTTCTCTTCTCTCTGCTTGACATCCAGCTGCATGTCCTTGTGATCCAAACTATACAAATGGCTTGCTATATCCTTATCCCAGTCCTTCCTTCGCCAGAGAAATATGCCCTACTATACAGTTTTTGAACTGATGAAGAGGCCTCTAAATCTCTAGGATTCATTTTACTGTTTTCAAGGGGTGGAGACCTTTTATGCTTTACATCATGATTTGTTTTTCCCATTAGTGGCAAAAGTACTGGACATTTTAAACAAATATCATTTACAGGCAAAACAATGTAGCATATTTTCATTCCCATGCTTGTAATTCATTCCTTCAATTTAAGGGACATAGCTGTTAAGATCACTTAGAAATTCAGTATCCATTATGAGAGTACTTCGTAGGTTTTTTCCTGATATTTTGTAATCAGCTTGGGAAATTCCCACTGTGACAAATGATAGTGCGATAAAAACCTAACAGATTACGTTTTTACTCAAGATTTTGAGGATTTTACTCTCACGATACATAGAATATGATACCTGTAAAAATGCTTGGATAACATTAGCCAACTTAGTGATACCTTCTGGGTATTTGAGAATCTTGATTTCTTTGATCTGATGAATTTTGAACTTTTAAGCAGAAAGTAGCTACTGTTTGGTTATCATCTTAAATAGTTTTCAATTATCCACTTAGGTGTAAACTCATTTCTTAGCCATCTGTGATATTAATTAAAGAAATGGAAACAAATTCTGCTGTCCATTATGAATTCCCCTATCAGCTTAAATTAAACTAGACTTTTCAGAGAATTCCTAGCATTTCTTAAGTAAATGTGTATCAGGTTAAAAATGATGGACTCTTGTTTTGTATTTGCACCTAAAGTAATGTGAGATTTTCTAATGTTCTGGAAATTGTATTGGTTGGCTTACTGATCTTGTATTCTGGCTTCAGAGAGCCCATGAGGGCTTTCTCTCTTCTGCATCAGCAAAAGTTAATTAAAACTCTCCTGGTATAATATCTCCACAGCTTGTCTTAAAGGATATTGTGGTAGAATTAGAACTGTGGATTTGAATTAAGTTTTATAGTTTACTTTTAATATATATCATTACGCTCTCAGGGTGGTGAAAGCAGTGGGAACAGTCTCATTGGTTTTCCTCACTTGTGAGCATGAATAACCTCAAATGTAATGTTAATGTGGTTTTGCAATTTCTGCCAAAGAAAAATAATAAATTGTGGAGTTGGTTAATCTGTGAGTGTACTAAGTCCATTTATTTGAACATGCAATCATTAGTTTACCAAAGCTAATCAGATTTTATAAATACTTTGTCAACTGTGCCCAGGAGCCTCCTCTGCCTAGTGAACATAATTAATATCAAACTGGCATAATGAGTCATATAACCTTCCAGTCCCTTCTAAACCTGCTTTATAGAGGTCATCCAAAAAGACTCACCTTCCCACTCAGGTTTTTCAGTAGTTACCACATCCATCTGCCAGAGGGCTCAACAGAGAAGGTTATGTGATTTTAGTAAATGAATACTAAAGGCTATAATTAGTATATGTCAAATCCTTGTTGCTAGACAGCTTCAAATATTTAAAATACCTGGCTCTGTCTTAAAAACCGAGTGGCTACTACATAATTGAAAAATATCTTCCATGTTTCTTAAGTTGCTTTAAAAAACAAAATGAAAAACCAACACTTAAGAAAAACAATCTTAATTAGCTTGGTGACTTAAAAAAAATAAACAACAATGCTAAGGGATTTAAAACATAACCTCACTCGATATCTAATCGGCCAGCTGGGACAGCTGAACTTATTGTTAATCTTGAATACAATAGAAATAGTGCATTTTTTTTCTGTCTTATTTTTCATCATTGTCATCATAAAAGAACTTAATGACTTTCCTCTATTTTCCTGTTCTCAATGGGAAAACATAGTTTTTTTCCCCTCTTTTTTAATGAAAGAAGAATTATACTGATGTGGTCTTGCCCATTAGATACCTTCGCCTTTCACCTGCCTGTATTTGGACTAATCATTTCTTCCCACTGTCTATATTAAAGCTTCAGTGAACTGTGTATTTCTAAACTTTAGTCTCCCAGTCTTTCCTACATTTATCTTATTCTTGTCAGCTTAACCTGAATTCTAATTTCTGTATATTATGTTTCACTCTCTAGCTCACCATTTTCTGTTCTAAAAAACCAGCAGTTTCCAACATAATTTGTACTATATTGAAAAAAATTAACCAGTTCTATACTATCTAATTAACATGAGCCTATACAATGGCTCTCTGACTGGTCAGAAATAAAATGGGTAATAAGGCTGAGCCAATCAAAAAGGGGTCAGTCATTTCAAGAGAGATAAACTGAGATTTGAGATCTGGAGACCAATGAATAGAATGTGTTACTAATTTTACAGACAGTGCTCTCAAATTATGTTTTTTAGTGTTTTCTAAATATAGTAGAAATTCGAGAATATGCAACTTAATATTTAGTTCAGATCATTTGGGTAAAACTAGATATAACCTTAACTGTTTTATTGTTCTAGTATAACAGACCTATGTTTCTACCAGTTAAACTATCTAGCTTTTGTGGAGCATAGAGAGTTGTCATGATAGAGTCCTTGAGCACAGCTTTTTTCCTAACTGAGCCACAATTGACTTTTTCACATCTTGTATCTGTGACGTTGTTCACATAGAAAACATCAAGCAATAACTATGTTTAATGATGCTGTCTTCTCCTAAGTACAAACTAGCAATGTAACTTATAATTACCTAACTACATTTTCTTTTTTTCATGTTTATTAGGAATATATTTACATGATCTTAAGGTCAGCCTCTAGAAATGGGCTTGTTAAATCATTCATTTATAGAAACAATATTATGCAGTTTACCATTGCTGCAAACATGGCAGGAATACACATCCATGTCAAGTAATTTTAAAACCCACCAGACCATTGTGGTTCTTGGCCTTGTCCCATCAATCCTTCAAATCTCCATTTCCTCTTATATAAGTGGAGGCAATAACTATTACACCTTTGTCAAAGATAGTTATAAGACTCAAATAAAAGCATGAATACGAAGTATTTTATACATATCCCTTAGCTCATTTGTTTGTGTCCAGTATGTAGTACTTGCGGGGCTTATAATTTATTCTTACAGCTCATATTTCCATGAATTTTTGCCTAAGTCCAGTTGTTATACAGGAATAGTTTATAATTCAACTTTCCATGCCCCAAGCATAGTTCCATTCTTGCCTCTTTTCCTTCTCCTATAATAATGCAAAATGTTCATGTGAAGAGTAGCAAAGAGAGAGTTAAGAGAATTACTTAGTTGTAATATTTCTTTATCACTTTTTTTTTCTGTATTGTCTTTGCAGAGGACAGAAAGTTTGTTATTCTTTAACAGAGCTGAAGATAACAGAAGCAAGCGTGACCTCAAAACTATTATTAGTTGTAGCTAATGTTTACTGTTAATAATAATACTATTATTAAGAGCCGCTAACATTTACTGAGGTCTTAATATGTGCTAGGCATTGTACTATCGTATTTCATTCAGTCTAAAACACAGCATTGGTAAGATACACCATTATTTTATGTACCACTAGAAAGAAAAAAATGCTGTCAAGTAAACCATGACAAAAATACTTTCTTTACACTAAAAATACTTAGTTAATACCTATTCAAATATTCTTTTAGGTTTAGGTTTTTATTATATGTCATCCTTGTACATACATAAAGGGAAATTATAAGCAAAATAAACTGATCTAAAATTTCTTCACATTCTGGGTCCAACTCATCTAAATTTCTTTTCAGCTCAGAACCATGAATGTCTGCGTGTTTCCACACAGTATTGTCCTTTGAGCTACCAAGAACATTATGCAACATTTCTTAAAAGAATACTTCACTGTTATCTAGGATTTTCATTCAAGCCACTGACACCCATTCTGCAAGCTTTAGTGTGTTTGTACAGGCAGTGACAACAATATCACAACTGCTGCCTAGCTAACAGCATTTGTAAGAAGCATAATGATTTCAGAGTATTAAAATATAAAAAATACAAATAAATAAATACATCTTGGAAAAGATTAAGCTAATCATTTTACGTGTATCATCTAACTTAACTTTCATAGTAATCTCAAGAGGAAAGTACAGTTATTATACCCATTTTACAGATGAGAGAATCAAGGCACGAAAATGTTAAAAAGATTGCCCAGCAGTTCACAGGAGGTAAGTAACCAAAACAAACCAAACCTGAAGGGAAAAAAAATAATGTAGATGATAGAGGCTCTGTTCATCCCTCTGGCAACCAAATCAAAGTAGTGACTGAAACAAGGAGCAGCAGCAAGGAAAAATTACCTGGGATCTAAAGGAACAAGCCATACAACTAGGGAGAAGTCCAAGAAATCACCCTGCAACTACAGAATGTAGGACAGGGCAAGGACACGGGGCCGCCCGGTCCAGAGCAGCTGAGACGGAGGCTGAAGCAGCGGTAGCAGAAGATGCCTCTTAAAGGGGCCGTGTCCGCGAACATATTTTCGTGGTGACCAACCCGCTTGTTCTGAGCACCGGTGCTGATTCATCTGTGCGCAGGAGGCACCAAGGGGGCATCAGAATGAGGGCAGAGGCTAGACTTGCTCTGTAGAGAAGAGACGGCGGTATCCATTGTTCCCTCTTGAGCCCTTCCTGCTCCCAGTGCACAGACACAGCGCCCCCATAGCCGTGACATCATCAAACTGGATAATGGAGGTCACTCAGCCCAGAGGATTCCCTAAAACTCCGCCTCCCCCAACCTTGAGCTTCGCCTAAGCCACATCCAGGTATAGTCTCAGCGAGTCAGGTCCTCCCTGCTAAGTAGCGCCTAGACTCACACTGGAGGCAGCTGCCTCAGTTTCTAGTGTGGCCTTTTGAGGCAACTAGAAGCACAGCATCTGTGGATTGCTTGCTGAATCTTAACAGGTGGCTCCGAAGGGGCAGAGGTTTGGGCTAAGTTTGGCCTGTAGCTGAATTCCTCTCAGGACTGTGCCACTGGACACCTACTTCACAAATCCACACTAATAAGACTGGGAGACTTAGGAGCTTTGCTTAGTACATAGAAACAGACATGGAAAGGGAACCAAAATAGGAATACAAAGAAGCAGAAACCATAAGAGAGAATAGAACAGAGATCCAGGAATAATGGAGTCAAGCAATCTAACAGATGCAGAGTTCAAAACACTGGTTATAAAGATGCTCAATGAACTTTTAGGAAGTGTAGATAAATTCAGCGAAGACATAAAAAACAAAAATGGAAATTATAAAAGGGAACCAGTCTGAAATGAAGAACACATTATCTGAGATGAGAAGTATATTAAATGGAATAAACAAAGTGAATAAAGAAGAGGATCAAATGCCCTATCTAGAAGACGGGAAAGCCAATCAGGACATTTAATCAGAATGGCAAAAAAAAAAGATGCCAAGACTATAAAAATAATTTAAGGAAGATATGGGACATTATTAAGGTTCCAAATATTCATCTGATCGGCATAACTGAAGAAAATCAAGATGCTGAATAGCTATTTGAAGAAATAATGATGGAAAAATTTCCTAACCTGGTGAAAGAAATGGACATAAAACCCCAGGAAGCTCAGGGGATTCCAGAAATCAGGGATCCAAAGAGGCCCACACCAAGACACATCATAATTAAAATGCCAAAGGTTAAATACAAAGAAACGATATTAAAAGCAGAAAGAGAAAAACAAGTAATTACATATAAGAGAACACCCATAGGACTGGCAGCTGATTTCTCAAAAGAAGCTATGCAGGACAGAAGGGCTTAGCAAAAAATATTCACCATGATGAAGACCCAGGATTGACAACCAAGAATACTTTATCCAGCAAAGCTATCATTTAGAGTTGAAGGACAGATAAAGAGCTTCCCAGACAAAAGTAAGCTAAAGGAATTTATCACCACCAAGCCAGTATTACAGGAAATGTTGGAGGGACTTCTTTAAGAAGAAAAAACATGTATCAGAAACAGGAATAAAGAATGATAACAACTACATTCCTATCAATAAGTATTAAATGGAAAAGAATTAAATGCTCCAACCAAAAGATAGAGTTGTCTGAAAGAATAAGGAAACAAGACCCCTACGTATGAAAAGGAAGGAGATGGAAAAAGATATTGCTTTGATAGACCTAGAAGGTATTTAAGTCAGACAGAGAAAGATAAACACTATATGATTTCACTTATACGTGGAATCTAAGAAATAAAGAGAACAAACTAATCAACGAACTCACAAATATAATGGACAATTTGATGTCGGACAGAGGGAAGGGGGATTTGGGGGTCTGGGAGTATGGGGTGAAAGGCTAAAGAAATACAAATTAGGAGCTGATGGATGGTCACAGGGATGGGGGAGCATGGCATAGGGAATGTAATTAGCATTAATACATTGGCTAGGTGGAGGGTCAGAGGAGGGAGGGAGCAATTGGGGAGATCATTTTATGAACTATATAGATATCTAACCAATGTAATTTATATTTGAAACTAAATTTTAAAATTGCATATGAAAATAATTCAAATCCAAGTCATTGTGACTACAAATCCTACATTCTTGCCACTGTAATATACTGGCTTCATTTATATTCCCCAAATAATCAAAATTCCTGATATATATGCAGGAAGAATATCCTAATCCTTCCAGAGAGCCAGAACAGAGTGCATGAAGTGCTACATAAAGTATTTTTCAGAGGCTAGAAATTTAGTGAGTAAAAACTAAACAAAAGTCTCTACAAATATCTTCAACTGAATATAGATTCTATCTCATAATTCTAATATAAATGGGTGGGTCTCTATATTTTGATCAAAATGTTCTCATTTTCCTAATGGGCTAAAGTATGACTATAATGTTTTTTGGACATCTACCCTTGTTTGAACTTTATGAAAATTTTTGATATGGTAGTTTTCTAATATCAAGTGACAGAAAAAGGGGAACTTTATTCATAAGTTTTTGTGGTTTTCACTTAAATGCTGCCATTTTCACCTAATTTATTATTCCAGCATAATTTCAGACTCTGAGTACAAATTGGCCTACGGAGTCTGGCATTGCCTATCTGACCTGCATTTGCCTGTGTGCTTGTTGATTTACTTACCTATTGTTGTTTTTTTTTTTTAATGTACAAAATCAAGTGTTTATTAGAAGTGGATGTAGAATCATACAGAGAATATATTGTTTATATTTGTCCCACACCTGTTTAAAATTTTTTTAAACGTTGATTATAATAAGCAAAATATACTCAGGAAGAAATGTGGTAAGGAAAAAATTTAAAAATTGGTTATTTTCACAACTTAATTTTTGGAATAAATCTTGCAATAGTATGTAAGAAATATAGAATTAAACAAAGTTATTGTGTTTTTTAATTAAATATATTGGGATAACATTGGTTAATAAAACTATATAGGTTTTAAGTGTACAATTCCATAAGACATCACCTGTATATTGCATGGTGTGTTCACCACCCAAAGTCAGATCTCCTTCTGTCACCATATTTTTGACCCCCTTTACCCTTTCCTACCTTCCCCTAACCCCTTTACTCTCTGGTAACCACTGAGCTATGAGCTCTTGTTTGTCTTGTTCATTTATTGCTTTCAGCTTTATATTCCACATATGAGTGAAGTCATATGGTTCACAATTTTTTTCTGTCTGACTTATTTTGCTTAACATGATAATCTCAAGATCCATCCATGTTGTTGCAGGTGGCAGTATTTCTATCTTTTCTTATGGCCGAGTGGTATTTCATTGTATATATGTACCACATCTTTATTCAGTCATCTATTGAAGGATTCTGGTAGTTTCCATGTCTTGACCACCATAAATAATGCTAAAGTGAACATAGGGGTGCATATACCTTTGTGGATAAATGTTTTCAAGTTTTTTGGGTAGATACTCAGAAGAGGGATTCTGAAGTCATATGGTAATTCTATTCTTAATTTTTTGAGGAACCTCCATACTGTTTTCCATAGTGGCTGTACCTTACTTGTTTTATCATTTATTTTAATTTGTTAGATGTGAGCTGAATATTATTGAGAAATTTTATGTATAACTGGACTCAGGTAAAGGAGCAAATGGAGCTTTATAGCAGAGTTCACAACTAATCATGTCCATGAAATTCTAGGGGCAACCTAAGAATTTTTTTCCCCTGGGAATAATTACCAACTTTAAAGAAGAAGCACAATCTCTTTTTAGGTATTGAAGTGCATAGGCTGCATAAGATACACAAATGAAAGGTGTCTTATGCTCCTACCAGATGATAAATATGGAATTGGTAAGTGAGTCTAATAAATGAGGTAGAGATTTAATCAGTCAGCCATAAGTATTTATTAAGCACATGCTGTGTGGCCCAGCTCTGGGTATGACACAGTAAAAATAATACAAGGCAAGACATAAACTCCTCCTTCAAAAAGTGTATGGGCATACCTGGGAGGTACTGAGAGTTCAGTTCCAGACCACCACAGTGGAGTCCCACAATAAAGCAAGTCCTAATCTTTCTGCTAATCTTGTTTTCAATTTGGAAAATACACATCTGTGAAGTGTAATAAAGAAGGGTGCAATAAAATGAGGTATGCCTGTATAATGTTATGAGAAGGATAGGCACTCTCAAAAAAATAAAAAAATAATATAATGTAAAGCATACTCTCCAATGAGGTCTAGATTTTGCCTACTATAAAAGCTCAGAGGATTCAGGAAAGTTGAATGTGTTTTGGAATAATAAGTAGGGCCCATGAAGAGGAGTAAAGTTCAAGGAAGTCCAGGATTTGTACAGATAGATAAGGGAGACAATGTCTCAGGCAGGGAAAATATCCAATGCTTAGCATAAAACAAGTCTTTTCTCTAGAACCACGAAGTATTCCAAGACCTGTCACAGTTGATGAAAGGCTCCTTTGGAATACAGAATGTCTAAAATTGATTGGATTTCACTTGCTGTGTGTAGCAAGGCCTTTCAGTTTATATTTTAATGTTAGGAAAAAACATTAGGCACATGATCGGCACAGCTTGGAGGAGTTTATATTCCATAATTTAATTAGGTGATGGCTAATTTGCATTATGCTGTAGCCCACTAAAAATGTATACCCTCCTAGGCTCTATTAGGCAGGTTTTGATATTCTGGTCATTAGCCAGTGATTTCTGTGTATTGACTTAGAAAGTTTTCTCTCATTATAGTAATGGGAGAAATTACCCATATTATCATATGGAAATGGTAACAGAAGAAATTTTTTCGTCTCTCCCTAAGATTGCTGTTAAAAAGTATTTGAATTAGTCTTTAATTTTCTACTTTTTCTTTTTTAATCATGCAGATTTTAACTTTTATTCTATTGATATGGTATATTACATTTATTGATTTTCAAATGTTAAACCACCCTTCAATTTATGGTATAAATTCTACTTGGTCATGATATATAATTCTTTTTATATGTTACTGGTTGGTTTGCTAATATTTTGTTGAGACTTTTATTTTTCCTTATGTAGTCACTATGATGAGGAAGCAATCAACTATGAATACACTAAGCCCAAAGTAAATCGTATATCTTAATTATCATTATTATTTTTTAGCAGGTTTCACACTAGCTGGTGCCTTCCACAATTTGCCACAGCTTTAGGAAAAATAAGCACATCAAGCCTTGGATAGTGGTCAGAAGATGTCAAGTCCTAAAATTGGAGCTTTTATATATTTTTCTAAAAGTCTTTCAGTTTCCAAAAAGTCTTTTGATCTTATATAAAAAAAGAATGTCCTTGAACTCTGAATAATGTTGGGCCTCAAATTTCAAAGAAATATATAATGTAAGACAAAGGTGAAGTTTTTTTCATATTGCTGTAATTCAGAATAAAATGGTTATTGAAAGCAGAAGTTGGATATGATAATATCTACTGTTTGCTGAAAGAGATAGCTTAAAGGAAAAAATAGCTTGAGACTAACCCTATATAGTAGTCCATGTGGAAACTTTAATTTCAGAGATCGATTGGAATACTAAATAGCAGTTAATTTCACCAGAATTTAAGACTTGTTCGTATTGATCAAGGTCTTAGGGAAAAATGACCACACAAACTTTATGTAATTTAAAACTGCTATGTAGTTAATATATGAAAAGCACTTAGAACAGGATCTGGCACTTAATAAGTGCTATATAATGTTTGCTATTATGAATGATAGAGTATGGATTGATTATTCTTTAACAACCTATGGAATTTGTACAAGTAAGTATAATAGCCCTTTTAGGCCTTCTTTGGAACTGAACTGTTTTTTCGCCCCTTTTTTTTCTTTACCATTCCATAGTTTATTATATACCTTTAAACAAAAAGAAATTAATTAGACTGAATTCACTTGAGTCTCAATAAAAGGGATATCTGGTTAAATTAGACTTAAGTGACCCTATTTTATTTTAAATTCCCAAACATTCAGACTAGTTAAAAATTTAGCAGATTGGAGGACTTTTTAAAACAAACTTAGCTGATGATCTATTCTTTTGTTCTGAGGATTTAATCATTTTCATTGATTGGTACTGAGGAATATGTGTTAATATTTTAAGTTACGTTTCCTCTTTTTAAAATGAAAAAAATTATAAGTCAGTATTTCATTAGCCTCTTCTCCAACAAGGAAAGAGTTGCTAGATAAACCAGTGAAATAATTTGCAAAGAAAAAGATCTGTATTTTTCACTACAATAAAGATTTAAAATTTCAATATATAAAATAAACTTAAAATTAAAAGATGGGTAAACTGGAAACAAAAAATAAATAAATAAATGTGATGTGAAAAAAAGGGGTAAACTGAGCAAAAAAAATTTACACACTATATTAATAAAAAGCAAATATTTTTAATCATAATTGAGATAAATATCAGCATTTCTATTTCAAAAATAGGCAAAGAACATAAACAAAAATTTCAGAGGAAGACATAGAAATAACCAGAGCACATATTAGAAAAATGACCACCCTTATTACTAATCAAAAAAATATTAATTAAAATGAGTTACCATTTTTCTTCTAGCAAAGATATTTTTTATTATCATACTTTGAAATGAGTCTATATTATTAGAATTATAAATTGATACATCTTTCTGGAAATTAATTTGATAATATATATCAAGAGCATTAAAGAGTTTATACCTAACATTTTTACTCATGCTAGATTGGCAAAAAGTAAAGTCTAACAATACCAGGTGCTGGTGAAGTTGCAAAGCAATAGGAAGATGTGAAGCAATACGTAACTGATAAAATTATTAGTGTGATTCTTTTGGAAAATATTTGGATATTACCTTGATAAGCCAGCAGTTCCACTTCTAAATATATGTCCTAGACTTGGAACTCTTGTTCCTGTCTCACCAGGACACTGACATGAGAATGTTTATAACAGCATTGTTCATAATAGCCAAAAGCTGACAGTAACTCAGATATCCATTTATAGGAGAACTGATAAGTAGTTATATTTTCAAACAACAGAAATCTCTGACAGTAAAAATGAAAGAAATTATGTTTGAATGTATCAATATGGATAAATCCTGGAAATGTGATATCAATTGTAAAGAGTAAATTGTAGAATATATCCAATATGATACCATTTTATAAAGTTCAAAAGCAAGCAGAAATGAACCATTTTCCTTAGAGACACAAATGTGTTTTAAACTGTTAGATAGATGATAGATGATTGATTGATAGATAGATAGATAGATAGATAGATAGATAGATAGATAGATAGATAGATAGACAGACAAGAGAAAAGAAATCTAAATTGTGGTTATCTCTTGGGAATGCAGGGAGCTATGACCTTCAACCATTGAGCTAATGCTTCCTCTCATGATAAGTGGTAGGTTCATGATGTTTTTATGTTTCATGACTTGTCTATCATGTATATTATTTTACATATATTAAATATTTAACAATAACATTATAGAGCCTATAGATTTTATTTCGTAATTTTATTCTTAGAAATCAATTCAAAAATAACAATAAAAAGTAAGTACTGAAAAAGTTTATCCCAGTGGTAGTATTTATTACAACTCAAAATTGAAACAATCTAGTTGTCCAACATCATTTTTATATCCTACTTTGTTCACGAAAGGATTTAAGAAAGCCTTAAAAAAATGTGAAATGTTATTCTGTAAGGAAAGATTGGGCAAAAGCAATGATGAAAAGAGTGAGAAATAGTAATTGAACTTAGTTAAAACCCACTAAGAACAGAATAATCGAGGCTTTGAGCTTCCTGGGAAATGATATCATGGTGATAAAAATATTAATTACTACATTTGTTGAATGCTAACTATGCACCAAACTATGTCAATTTCTTTTTTTTTAATTTTTTTTCAGTTACAGTTGGCATACAGTAATATATTAGTTTCAGGTATACAACATAGTGGTTAGACATCTGTATAACTCACAAAGTGACCACTCCAATAAATCTAGTGATCTTCTGACACCATACATAGTTATTACAATATTATTGACTATATTCCTTATGTTATACTTTTATATCTCTATGACTATTCGGAAACTACCAATTTGTACTTCTTTTTTATTTAAATTTAATTAGTTTCAAGTGTACAGTACATCGGTTAGACATCTATATAGTTCATAAAATGATCCCTCAATTGCTTCCTCCCTCCTCTGGCCCTCCACCTAGTCAACATATTAATACTAATTGCATTCCCTATGCCATGCTCCCCATCCCCATGACCATCCATCAACTACTAAATTGTACTTCTTTAACCCTTTACCCCATTCTCCCAACCCCCTCCACTCTGTCCATCACCATATTGTCCACTATTTGTGAGTCTGTTCTTGATTAGTTTCTTTTATGTTCCCTACATTCCGCATATAAGTGAAATCATATGGTATTTATCTTTCTCTGTCTGACTTAAATACTTTCTGGGTCCATCAAGGCAATATCTTTTTCCATCCCCTTCCTTTTAGTCTGTGTGTGTCTTTTAATCTGAAGTGTCTTGTAGACAACATGTAGGGGGTCTTGTTTTCTTATCATCCACTCTATCTTTTAGTTGGAGCACTTAATTCTTTTCCATTTGAGGTACTTATTGATAGGAATGTAGTGGTTACCATTCTTTATTCCTGTTTTTGATACATGTTTTTTCTTAAAGAAATCCCTTCAACATTTCCTGTACTACTGGCGTAGCATTGACAAATTCCTTTAGCTTACTTTTGTCTTGGAAGCTGTTTATCCTTCAACACTAAATGATAGCTTTGCTGGCTAAAGTATTCTTGGTTTCGATCCTGGATCTTCATCTCATCAAATATTTTGTCCCAAGACCTCTGTCCTGCATAATTTCTTTTGAGAAATCAGCCGCCAGTCTTATGGGTGCTCCCTTGTAGGTAACTATCTTTCTCTTGCTACTTTTAATATTCTCTCTCTGTATTTAACCTTTGGCATTTTAACTACAATGTGTCTTGGTGTGGGCCTCTTTGGATTCCTGATTTTTGGGATTCTTTGAGCTTCCTGGGGTTGTATGTTTATTTCCTTCACCAGGTTAAGGAAGTTTCCATCATTTCTTCAAATAGCTATCCGACATCTTGTTTTCCTTCTGGTACACCGATGAGACAGATATTTGGAGCCTTAATAGTGTCCCATAGGCTCCTTAAGTTATTATTATAGTCTTGGCATCTTTTTTCTTGCCATTCTGATTTAGTGTCCTGATTGGCTTTCCTGTCTTCTAGATAGAGCATTTGATCCTCTTCTTTATTCACTTTATTTATTCCTTTGTTTATTCTATTTAATATACTTCTCATCTCAGATAATGTATTCTTCATTTCAGACTGGTTCCCTTTTATAATTTCCATTTCCATTTTTGTTTTTTATGTCTTCGCTGAATTTATCTACACTTCCTAAAAGTTCATTGAGCATCTTTATAACCAGTGTTTTGAACTCTGCATCTGTTAGATTGCTTGACTCCATTATTCCTGGATCTCCATTCTGTTCTTTCATATGGTTTCCGCTTCTTTGTCTTCCTATTTTGGCTGCCTTTCCTTGTCTGTTTCTATGTACTAAGCAAAGCTCCTAAGTTTCCCAGTCTTATTAGTGTGGATTTCTGAAGTAGGTGTTCAGTGGCACAGTCCTGGGAGGAGTTCAGCTACAGGCCAAACTTAGCCCAAGCCTCTGCCCCTTTGGGGCCACCTGTTAAGATTCAGCAAGCAATCCACAGATGCTGTGCTTCTAGTTGCCTCAAAAGGCCACGCTAGAAACCGAGGCCAGCTGCCTCCAGTGTGAGTCTAGGCACTGCTCAGCAAGAAGCACCTGATTTGCTGAGGATGCACCTGGATGTGGCTTGAGCGGGGTCCCGAGTTTGAGGGGGCGAAGTTTCAGGGAATTCTCTGTGCAGAGCGACCTCTGTTATCCAGTTTGATGACCTCTTGGCTATGGCGGCACTGCGTCTACACACTGGGAGCGGGGAGGGCTCAACAGGGAATAATGGATATCACTGGTACTTCTATACAGGGAGAGTCTCACTTAGGCCCTCACTCAGACAACTTGTTATCCTTCTGTAAGTTTCTTCTGCTCCCCGCACACAGCCATATTGGCACTGTGCTCAGAATGAACAGGTCTGTCACTGCAAAAGTTCGCTCGCGGGCACGGCCCCTTTAAGAGGTGTCTGCAGCTGCCACTGCCGCAGCTGCAGCCTCCATCCCACTCAGCCGCTCAGGACCGGGCAGCCTTGCATCCTCGCCCCGTCCTACCTTCTGCCATTGCAGGGTGATTTCTTAGATTTCTCCCTAGTTGTATGGCTTGTTCTTCTAGATCTCAGGCAATTTTCTTTGCTCTTTGCTTCTTGTTTCCATCACAACTTTAATTTGGTTGACAGAGGGATGAACAAAGCCTCTATCATTCTATGCCATTTCCCCGCCCCCATTTATACTTCTTAATTTCTTCCCCCTTTTTCATCAATCCCCACAACCTTTCTCCCATCTGGAAACTCTCAAATTGGTCTCTGTATCTATGAGTTTCTGGGGTATTTTTTGTTGTTTATTTTTGAACACCTACTTCAGAAATTAGATTCCACATGTATACGAAATCATATGGCATTTGTCTTTTTCTCTCGGACTTATTTCACTCAACATAATACCTTCTAGATTCATCATGAAATATATTTTTCCATCACCTTACTTTTAGTCTGTGTGTGTCTTTTAATCTGAAGTGAGTCTCTTGTAGGCAGCCTATGTAGGGGGCTTGTTTTCTTATTCATTCAGCCACCCTATCTTTTGATTGGAGCATTTAATACTTTTTTCATTTGAAGTACTTGTTGGTAGATATGTAGTTATTGCCATTCTTTATTCAGATTTTGATACATAATTTTTTCTTCTTCTTGAAGAAGTCCCTCCAACATTTCCTGTTAACTGGGTTGGTGGGGATGGACTCCTTTAGCTTATTCTTGTCTGAGAAGCTCTTTCTCTGTCCTTCAATGCTAAATAGTAGCTTCAGTGGGTGGAGTAATCTTGGTTGTAGGTTTGGGTTTTCAACACTTTGAATGTTTTGTGCCAAGCCCTTCTGACCTGCAAAGTTTCTGTTAAGAAATCAGCTGACAGTCTTATTGGGGCTCTCTTGTATGTAACTAATTGCTTTTCTCTTGTCGCTTTTAAGATTCTCTCTGTATTTAACCTTTGGCATTTTAATTATGATGTGTCTTGATGTGGGCTTTTGGAGGTTCATTTGCTTAGGACTCTCTGAACTTCCTGAGGTTGTGTGTCTATTTCCTTCACAAGGTTAGGAAAGTTTTCAGTTCCTTGCTCTCTTTCTTCTCCTTCTGGTACCTCTATGATACAAACGTTGTTATGCTTGATATTGTCCCAGAGACTCCTTAAACTATCTTCATTTTTTTCTTCTTTTTTTCTCTTGCTTTTCTGATTGGGTATCCTCTACTCCATCCTCTATGTTGCTGATTCGATCCTCCACTTTATCCACTCTGTTGATTCCCTCTAAGTTACTCTTCATCTTGGATATTGTGTTCTTCATTTCTGGCTGGCTCCCTATTACATTTTCCGTCTCCATTTTTATATTTTCTATCTCTCAATTAAAATCTTACTAAGTTCATCTACTCTTCCCCTAAATTCCTTGAGCATCCTGATAACCAATGTTTAAACTCTGCATCTGGTAGATTGCTTGTCTCCATTTTGTTGAGTTCTGTGTCTGGAGCTTTGTTCTGTTATTTCATGTGGGACGTGCTTCTTTGTCTCTCGTTATGGCTGCCTCTCTGTGTCTGTTTTCTATGTATTAGGTAGGGCTTCTAAGTCTCCCAGTCTTAGTAGAGTGGTGTTATCTAGTAGGTGTGCAATGTGGCCAAGTGGCACAGTCCTGGGAGGGATCCAGTTGCAGGCCAAGTTCAGTTGCAGCCTATGCACCTCAGGGACTACCTGATAAGAGTCACCAAAGCAATCCACAGATGGCTGTCACGTGTATTGGGCTTATAGGTGCCTCGATGGCCAAGCCAGAAACCAAGGCTGGTTGCCACTCGCGTGGGGCTTGGGGCTGCTCAGCAAGAGGTACAGGGCACACTGAGGCCAGATGCTGCTGCTTTCAGGACAGGCTGTTTGTATGGAATAAACCACTGCAAGCAGCTTGGGCGAACGCCCAAGATGGGAGAGGTGGAGTCTCAGGGAATCACTTGGGAATCACCATCACCTGGATAACACAGGTGACGGCAACTCACATAGAGTGGCACCTGAGTCCACAGGCTGAGAGTGAGGAGAGCTCAAAAAAGGAACGATGGGTACTGCCAACACTTTTGTCTTGGAGAAAACCACCCCTCCAGCCCTTACCCTGAAGCCCAACAACTCATGCCTCCTCATCTGTCCCTGGCACCCCACAAGCAGCTGCCCCAGTGCTGAAGCTCAGAGCAAGCGACTCCATCAGTGTGTAAATCCAGGTGTGGGCCCTTTAAGAGGAAGGTCTCTACTTCCTGCAGCTCCCCTTCTCACTTAGCTGCAACTGCTGCTAGTTTTCACAGCCAGAGGTTTGGGGGATTTCTCTCCTGGCTCTGGAACCCTCTCCTGGGGAGCCCAGTACGAGCTGGGACCCCTCACTCTTCAGGTGTGGAAGGGGGCTTTGTAGCCAAGATAGCCCTCCCAATTCTCGAATGCCACATAAGATTGCGGGACTGGGCCATTTTGTGTCTCTGCCCCTCCTACTAGTTTGAGGTGACCTGTTATTTTTGTCCCTACCTGTAGTCAGCCAGACCTCAGGCAACTGCATGCCGGTTGCTCTGTGTTTTGTTATAATTTTGGAGTGGTCACAAGAAAAGGCATGCACAGCCTCTACCTTCTATGCCATTTTGACTGGTCCTGATTTCTTTGCATATATTATCTCTTTTAATTCTTATAATACTTTGAAGTTGTAAATATTCATTTTCTTGGTGGGAAGATTTTGAAGCCTTAGAAGGAATAAACCACTTGCCTAGAGTGACTGCAGCAAATACAGTTTCAAGGCAGAATTCAGACCGAGGCTTTGCTGATTCTAAAGCCCATATTATTAGTCACTGTAATGCATTACCATCCGTGGAAAAAAAACAAAACTCATTAAACCTTGAAAACTTTGTTCCAGATCTAAAATGTTTTTTCCTGACACCCTCAGTTAAATATATCCTGATTTTTATTCTGTAATAATTTCATGCATCAGTCTTGTCATATTCCTGGTTTTGACTATCAGACTGGAAAGTTAACCTTTCCCTGGTCTAATTATATGATTGGTACTCATGTCATTTAGTCACTTGATAAGATCACCAGCCTCAACTTTCTTAAAAACAGTTTAAATGGAAAGTATCCTTGTATTTGAACTAGAAAAGCCTAGCATCTTAGTTTGGTAATTTGTAATCCTATGGTCCCAGACTCTAATGGATTGTTTTGGCCCTTACTGAGGGTACTGAACCATGTTGTCTCAATTCCAAATTATGGGCCTTCTTCCTTACCTCACCAGTTAGCCAAAAGATACCTATAATACTGTTGACAGTGAAGGTACATCTTATATCAAAGATACACCAAGAAAATTCAGACTCCGGGCAATCTGATTTGAGTCTCTAATGTCCCTTGCCAATTGAAGACAGAGATTCAAATTCAAGCTGTCATGTATATGTCATGCTCACTGGATTGGTTTGCAGTAGAGAACTTTGCCTGTAATCATTTTTCCTTTTGAGGAACATAACAGACAGTTTTTCTGAGACTCCTGGCATGGCCTCCTGAGCAGCAATAGCAAAGTTAAGCTCTCAAAAGCCACAAAGTGTCAAATTGAAAAATATAGATGTGTTCAGTGCAGTGGCTTGAGATTACTCTGCATTACTTGAATTACACAGTTCAGAAACTAGAAAAAGCCTATCAAGAAAATTCTCATTCTGAAATGTTTGTATAAGGGCAGGATTTACTCTGAGGGAAAGACAACGCCTCCTGAAAGATAGTTTTATTAAAGAGAATAAGATTGAAGTTTACATTTGTTGAAATATATTAACTTCAGAAGTCTTTAATAAATCAAGACCTACTTGAATACTAGTTTCTTTTTCCTTTTACTATTTTTCTAGTCTTATTTTAACCTTTGTTCATAATTCAAGTTTTCTTCTCTTCCTGGCTTCCCATCTTCCTTAAATTATTTCATCTAGATATATGTAGACCATCTGTCCTTCCAAAAGGCTATTTCTTCTCTCAACAAGGGGCGGGGGTGGGAACGAGAGGCACAATATGGACAGAAAGCCAGGAAAAACCTTGCAGACAGTTTTTTGGCTCTTCTTCTCTGTCCCCCTTTGCCTACCCTGCAGCCGCCTGGGAAGCAACAGAGAGACAACAGCTTGTGTCCATGTGAGAAAGTGACAGGGCTGCAGAAGAAAATATCCTAGGCTGTTTAGCTCTCTTAGACACAGACAAGCAATGCATATGGTTAGTGATATACTAGGATGCACAGTTTCTGTGCAATAGTATCAGATAGAATGAAATTTCTTAATTGTCATTGATGTGGAACATAAAGAGGTTTTATCAATGTTTGACTAAGTAAAATACAAGCCAATCATTTGAATTGCTAATATACAATTAGAAACTTTATACATTGCGATCATTTTGTAATAACCTGTTTTTCCCCAAAGACCATCTCATGTCCTTGGAAATTACATGAATGTGATGCTTCAGGGATATACCCACAGGACTACGTAGGCTTAAGATACACACTTTAAAAAAAAAAAAATACACACTTCATCCCTAGCGCCACATGATGTCTAGCTATTGCCTTTGAAAATTTAACCCTAACAAAGTCCTTGAGAAATTCTTCTTGAAGCTCTCTGGCCTTAGCACAGTAGGTCTTAAGTTAATAAATGTTGAACGACTAAAACATTAGTTCAAATCATTTTTCATTTGCAGTTTTGTGTGTAAAGAGAAACAGCTCTCCCTTGCCTCCTGCCATGTTTAAGACCTCAGAAATAAGGTAGTCTTTTCTCAAAAGAGCTTAAAAACCTAAAAGGAGAGGTGCTGCCCAAAATCAAATTACAGAGGAGCTAGTAAACTTTGAAGTGAGCCATTCTACATAGAGCTGAATTTTAGTTTTTAGTTTTAGTTTTAGTTTTTAAGCCCTTTCAGTTTCCAACCACATCAAAATAATAGCAATAATAATAATAGAGAAATCTGAGTTTTCGAAGCACGTTAGTAAAAATGCTTACTTGAGTATTGGCATTGTTTCTTGGGGATCTCCACTGGAAATTGTCTTTACTGTTTTTGAAGTATAACAGTGGTGAGATTTTATGCTCCTGTAGCAAACAGAGGAATACACGTCTTTCATAAGTCTTGAGTGAGCTGCTGCTGCTGCCAACATTATGAACGAGAAACATTTCAACCTTAAATCTGTCTTGTGGAATAATGCTTAAAACTCATCTAATTCAAATATGTGGGATTTCTCTGCAGCTGTGGCATTTAAGATAAAGGTAAAATGAGCTCCCTAAATTGTTAAAGCCTAATCCTGAGAGCAGAACCACAGGTTTGTTTCACTTGCCCTAAAGAAGCCAGTGGACAAACTATGCATCTCCAGCTTTCACCCAGGTATCACATTTCACAAAAATCTGATTTAAAACTTGCGGAAAGTATACCCATTTGCAAAAATTTTGTCAGTCCTCCATTTTGGTACAAGATGGTAAATTGAATCACAAATCAAACTTAAATTGAATCCTGAAAACTTTTGGTGTTGTCAAAAATTAATCAGCTCCGTAGAAGTGATGGTATGACAAACATGAAATAGTAAGTGGCTGAGTTAAAAAAAGAGGCTTTCAGTTATATTGATGGTGTTGATGTCTTTGGAAATAATTTTGCTTCTCACTTTAAATATGACTAAATCCCACGGCTGTATAAGTTTTTCTAAAACAACATAGTTTTTTCCTATAGGATGTATGTGTACCACTGCTTAAAAAGACAAAACACTGATATTGAGATATAGTCTTTGGATCCAGACAGAGCTGAGTTTGAATCCCAGCTCTCCCACATGTTGCCTCAATTTTCTCATCTGCAAAATGAAGCTGATCGTGTTTATTCCATAGGGTTGTTATAGTAATTAAATGAAAGAATATATGGTGAAGTACCTGGCCCAGAGTACGTGCTCAGTAAAATGTAGTTCTTGTGTCTTGCTCACTTACACAGTCTCACCAGTGAGAAAATGAGGTGTATATCAACGAACCCAGCTAACTGAGGAAGTGAGAATTGAAAGAGAATTTCACTCTTGACTACATACTTCCTTATATTGTATCTCAAAGTAAGTCTTAGCTTTCTACTAGATGAAGACCCTAAGGACACAAACTGTACCCCACTAGATATAACACAGTGTAGACAACTAGTAGACACTCAAGAAATGTTTGCTGACCTGACCTTACCTAGCAACGTCTTATGTCTGTGTATACATACTCTTAGGAGAACAGGATTGTGTCCCACCATACAGAAATCTGAGAGTTTTCTGGTAACTGTTACTTTCTAATCAGACCATGGGGAAATATTTCCATCTTCAAATCATTTTGCTTTCCAATTAGTTTCTGGGCCCATCTTTAGCCATTTTACTATTTATGCATTTGTAAGTATCATTAACACTGGAGCTGACACGGAGATGATGTTCTGGTTTTCATTTTTAAATTAAAACCTTCATTTTCTGATATTACTTGGATTAGCGAGAGGTCCTTAATACTTAACCTTCCATCTGCATATTTAAATGTATATTTAATGATTTTTTTTTCCCAGTGGCTTTGTGGTGAGTAAGCATGTCTAATTAAGGTATCCTACCCATACTCTATACATTTTATTTCAAGCTTTGTTGATGTACCAGCGTTTGATTACCATTTGGGGGAAAACTTGAAATCCTTAAAGGTCTAAGTGTATAATAATACACATAATTGATCCAATTTATGTTAATTAGCTTTTAAGTCTTCTTTGAGATGCACAGATATGGGTGCTCCAAAGAGCACTTATTACCAATAATATTATTCTTGAATTTGAATGGAGTTTTAACATTGTTTTTATACCCACAAGGATGCTCCTGATCTGTAACATGTATGAGGTGTTATAGCTGCTCTGCCTTATCCATGAGGAAATTGAGGCCCAGAGTAGTTTCCTCAAGACATAAATATTTAGTGGCAGATCTGAAGAACCCAGATCTTCTGTTTTTGATGAGTTTTTTCAAATCTTAGTGAGAATTTTAGTTCAAAAATACAATCCTGGCCATCAACTATTTTTTGCCATCCAACACAATTGATCATTCCACATTCCATGTCAAAATACTTCTCATTTCACCCCAAGAACACTCTATGTTTTCCTTTTAGTTTGAACGCCATGACCCTGTGGATGGGAGAATTACTGAGAGGCAGTTTGGTGGCATGCTGCTGGCCTACAGTGGGGTACAGTCCAAGAAGTTGACCGCCATGCAGAAGCAGCTCAAGAAGCACTTCAAAGAGGGGAAGGTACGTATCTTTGCCTAGAGGAAGGAAAAAAAAACGAACCAAGGGAACGTATGATGTGATGAACCAAAGAAGGCAGTTGGATATTTAAATCTACTTTAGAGGACTGAGGTAGATTTGGTGATCATCACCACACTATTAGAGTTAAAACCAGAAGAATGATTGAGATTACCCATAGAGAGTAAAATATAGAAAAGAACTGTGGGCCAAAGATGAAATCCAGTGGAATACTAACATTTAAGCAGCTCAGAAAGGAAATCTTGAGGAAATGTTTAGGGAAATACCTAGAAAAATTAGTGAAATCAAAACCAGGGAAGTAGAGGATTCAGGAAATAAGGGGTCTGTCTGCACTGTCACATGTGACAGAGAGGGCCCAGTAAAATAAGATGATAAACATCCATTGGTTTTGGTAAAATGGTAATATTGGTTACCTTTGGGCGAACTGTTTTATTAGAGCAGTTGGTTGGAGGGCAAATTGGAGTGAGAAGTAAGAAAGTAAAGAAAGAGAAGAGAGGAAGAAAAGGAGGAAGAGTGGGGAGGAGGCTCTCAGACTAAGTGGCTTAAAGAACAGAAATTTAGTTTCTCACAGTTTTGGAGGCTAGATGTCCATGATCAAGGTGCTGGCAAATTAGATTTCTAACAAGGGCTCTCAGCCTGTGGATGACTGTCTTCTTGCTATAGCCTTACATGGCCTTTCTGGATGTTTGCACAGGAGTGAGAGGAGGAGCACGAGCTACCACTCTAATGTGTCTTCTTATAAGGACATTAATCATATTGGATCAAGGCTCCACTCCTAGGACCTCATTTAACCTTAATTATTTACTTAGAGGCCCCATATCCTAATGCAGCCACATTGGGGGTTAGGTCTTTAATGTGTAAGTTTTGGAGGGGGCACAAACATTCACTCCACAATAGGCATAAAAAAAATCAGGCATGTGTGATGAACTGAAGAGGACAGATGTGGTTGGAGCATTCTAGCAAGGAGGAGAATGGCCTAAGATGAGGTCAGAGAGGGAGATGGGAACCAAAACATGCAAGACCTGTAGTCATGGAATGAGTTTGGATTTTATTCACAGTGCAGTGGGAAGCTATTAAAGGGTTGTGAACAATGACATGGTTGTATGTATGTTGAAAAAGAGGACTCTGTCTTCTTTATAAAAAATAGAAAGGTGAAAGCATAGACGAAAAAGACTGATACTAAGATTATTAGAGAATTCAGGAAGAAATGGTTAAGCATTTTTTGAGCAGCAATGATATTGAAGACCATGGATTTGCAGAGGCACTAGTCAACACTACCCTCTGATACCTTTCAACACTGGCTGCATCTGGTGCAGGAAGAGGCAGATGGTAGAATTGACTCAGCATCTGGCATTTTGCCAGGAAGTGGGATGGACTAACTAAAGCAGAAATTAGTTAAGAGGCCATATCTCTCTTTTAAAGATCACACACACACACACAGAGAGCAGTGCCAGCAAACCCTTGTCTTCTCATTTTCAGCCCAATACCCTTTCTGGACAATGATTACCATTTGGCCATGACCAGGAAACTGATCTGGCTTGCCAAACATGGTATGGTAGATATGGAGCTAGAAGTCTTGAGTTTGGGTCCTATCAGAGGTTTCCATGGACATTAGACAAATTATTTAACCTTACTGGCCTCATGAATAGAGAAGCTTGTCCGAGGTATGTGTTATAAGAGTGCTGTAGCTTTAAAGACTCAATAACTGAAAATAAAAAATAGGATTGCTAGTACTTGTCTCAATTCTCTTAGTTATAAGTCTTTGTGTGGGAACTCTTGCGTGAATAGCATTGCCCCAAGTTGGCAGAAAGCAATTCTTATCACCCAGACTTTTTTTAATTTGTCTTGGGTGTAGGAAAGCTGAACGGACCTCTGAACCAGGCTGTGGACTGCAGCTGAAGGCAGGCTAGGCTCTGAGATCTGAGAGTGCCAGCTTCTCTGAACTCAGTTCAATCTGTCCCTGCAGCAGCTGTTCCCTTGGCTGCGGGGGAAAGACTCATCATTAACAGAAAGTGGCAAAGGCCAGTACTTCTACACTATTCAGTATAATTTTCAAGTCTGTTGAAAATTATACTTTCAAAAAATTGATTGCAAATATTTAGGTGGATTTTTAGTCCCAGTGCTGGAAGCATAGTGCTTGCATTAGGAAACACTCCTTTCTTTTGACCAGACTTATTTTTAAAGTTTGGTCCAGACATTGACTTGACTTAAAACAATGATCTATCATGACAGGCTAATTCATGTTTTTTTATGAATTTATATTTAAAAGCAGTAAATTGGGTGTTGGGGGTATCTACCTTGAAGGAATAGAGTATTTTAGCATTGGCAGGAGCTAATTTAGGACCTAAAGACCTTTCAAAAGAGCTCTAAAGTGAAAGGGAAAATTTTGTCAGATAATGAATATCTGGGGTGCTAAATTACTTCTGGCTGAGAATTTCTAGCCTGCTTTAGCAAGGAAATTAAGATTTATTGTCCTCTCATGGTGATTAAATAGTTTGTGAACATAGTAATTAACTAAAATGAGAGTTAATGAAGGGCCTTTGCTCTGAAAGTCACCAGCCCATCTCTCTAGGACCATTTCCCATTAAAAGGGAATCACCACCATCTTTTCTAATTGCTTCTTTATTCCACTTTGAATTTATTAACATGAAAATACAAATTTTCATTTGGATCCTGTTAGCATTTTTTGTGTGCGGTTCTGTATAAAATATCAAACTAGACCTAAAAGATTGAAGGTCCTAAATATTTCCATAATACTTAATGACCATGCAGTGCTTCATAGCCATTTTTCTTTTTCTGTGTTTCTGACAGTCTTGTTAGATTTCATTTTGCTTTTGAGAATACAGAGACAGAGGAAAAAAAAGAAATTAATGAACCACTGAGAGTTCAGACTAAAATCCAACACTTCCTGTTCCATGGCAAAATTGTCCTTTCCATGGCAAAATTTCATTTCTCCTAACCATACTCTTCCTCTGAAGCAGTGCTTCTCAACCCCGGTCACCCAGTAGGATCACTTGGGGAATTTTTAAGAAATGTGGTTGTTGGGGGACAAACGTATGTGTATGAAAATGACAAGAAATCGAGACCGTAAGGAGGAAAAAAAATAAATGGATTGTTGGGTCCCTCTTCAAACCAATTAAATCAGAAGCTTAGTGTGTAGGTCCAGGCATCAGTGTTTCTTAAAAGGCTCCCAGGTAATTCTAATGTGCAGCTAGGCTTGTGAGGCACTGCTCTGGAAGGGCCATGCTCCATCAGTGTCTCTATCTGTTTTGTGCCTGAATAGCTCAAAGAATTAGAAAAACTGCCATTCCTGGAAAAACGAATGTATTTAAGCCTCGAGTAACTACCATGTTTCTCATTTAACACACAGGTTTTTTTTCTCTCTTTTTTAAAATGGGGGAACATATTTTGTTTTGGCTTTATTTTAAAGGGTAGTCCCTATCTTCTACCAGATTTTCTCCATTCCCCTCAGTATTCTTTTTTTCTGTGAATTCTTCAAGGCCAAACCTGACTCAGCTCTAAATTTTTCTTACTTTTCATCCTTCAAATTGTCATCTTCTCATTAAAAGAAGGAATTTTCTGAGACTTTATAAATGTAATTCACAGTGGTGGTTCTCTATCCTTAAGAGTGCAGAAACTGCAAACTTTAATAATTTAGCAAATCCACTTAAGGATAAATTGAAAATTACAGTTCAATTCAATGGCAGATATTGCTATGTGTAAGACACTAAGTCAGTTGCTGTAAGAAAGATAAACAAAAACATCACCTATCCCCAAACAATATACTCTGTAATAGTTTAGTAAGAAAAACTATGTATGCAAAGAACTACATAATTTCATAATTGATATTTATTGAACACCCACTATTTGCCAAGCACTCTTCTCAATATTGAGAATACAGTAATGAGCAAAACCAAATCTCTGCCCTCATGGAACTTAACATTCTTAGTGAAGAGAGACATAATAATTATAATACAAGGCAATTCACTCAACTTTGAGCCTCTTGAGAGCAATGTCTTACTCATCTTTGTCATCCTCAATATAGTGAGTGTCTTATAGGCAAATGTTTTTCAAATGTATTAATGTATTAAATGCCAAAATAAACATTTGAGATCTTTTGGGGCACCAATAAGGAAGATCAAAACCAACTGAAGGGACTGAGTAAGAATTGTTGGGGGAGGTACAATTTGAACTTGGCCTTAAAATCAGAGTGGGATTTTGACAAGCAGAAGTTATAAAGGTATTTGCTTTTGCTATATGTTTCCCTCTTATAGCCCTATCCACAGTAGCCTTCTGGATATATCATTGTTTATTAATACCGCTACTAGCTATTAAACAGGGTTAGTACTTATAAATAGTTATAATAAAACAATGAAATTATTAACTGTCCATATTATCTATGGTTAATTTTCATGTTTGGCTCTCCTATTCACTTATTCTAGCAGATATTTGAGAGTTGAACCACACTGTGGTCATTATGGAATATCAGTTTCTAAAAACATTGCTAGCAGGTGATTTGGACTGATTCCTGGTAGATGGATTTGCTATGACCAATTAAAAGTCAAGGCAAGGGAATCATCCATTACAGTGTGTTTGCACTCACCCATGGCTAGTCAGCACTAGATATCTGGCTTACAGCTAACTCCAGAAAAAGCCAAATTTTCCTTACTCCTCTTCTCATCTACAACCGCCTTGTATTTCTTTAACAGCTTTATCAAGGTATAATTTATATAGCATAAAATTCACCCGTTTTAACTGCACAAAGCAATGATTTTTAGAAAATAGATTTATGCAATCGTCACTGCAATCCTGTTTACAACATTTCCATCACTCCAAAAAGATCCCTCATGCCAATTTGCAGTCAATCCCCATTTCCACCCTAGCTGCAGACAACCATAAATCTTCTTTCTATAAAGATTTGTCTTTTCTGGATATTTCATATAAATGCATTCATAAAATAATGTAGTTTTTTGTGTCTGAATTCTTTTACTTTTATTTTTGAGGGTTATCCATGTTGTTACTTATATTAAATAGTTTATTACTTTTATTGTTGAGTAAGTAGTATTCCATCGTATGGATATAGTATATTTTGTTTATCCATGACCAGTTTATGAACATTAGTTTTTTCAATTTTTGGCTATTATAAATAATACCGCTGTAAACATTTACATACAAGTCCTTATGTGCACCTGTGTTTTCATTTCTCTTAAGGAGATTCCTAGGAGAAAAATGCCTGGGTTGTATGGTAAAATTATGTTTAACTTTTTTTTTAAGAAACTGCCAAACTGCTTTCCAAAGCGGGTGTACTGTGTTACATTTCCACAGCAGTGTATGAGAGTCCCAGTCTCTCCACATCCTCTCCAAAGTTGTCTTTTTATTACAGTCACCCTAATAGGTATGTGGTGGTGTCCTCATTGTGTTTCGATATGCATTTCCCTAGTGACTGATGATTCTGAACATCATTTCATGTACTTATTAGCCATTCATATATCTTTTTTGGTAAGATGTCTATTCAAATTGTTTTTAATTGGGTTTTATTATTATCTTGTTGAGTTGTAAGAGTTCTTTACATAATTCTGGATACAAATTCTTTATCAGATATATGATTTTTAAATATTTTCTCCCAGTCTATAACTTAT
Organism: Rousettus aegyptiacus; assembly: GCF_014176215.1. Classification (NCBI taxonomy): domain Eukaryota; kingdom Metazoa; phylum Chordata; class Mammalia; order Chiroptera; family Pteropodidae; genus Rousettus; species Rousettus aegyptiacus. The sequence goes on from NW_023416309.1 coordinate 14,510,020, forward strand.
CTGTTTTCTTGGTATTTTGAAGCACAAAGGTTTTTAATTTAAATGAAGTCTAATTTATCAGTTTTTTTCTTTTATGGATTGTGCTTTTGATGTCAGATCTAAGAACTCTTTGTTTGCCCAAGGTCATAAAGATTTTTGTATGTTTTCTTCTAAACATTTTATCAATTACTTTAGTTTTGAAAGACAATTCTCTTTGCTTGCTTAACAACTTCCTAATGTTAATTATTTTAGCAACATAAAGAAGTGTTTCTACTGTCCATAAAGTACTTGTAATCTTTTTTTAGTCATCTGAAGCCCAGTTTTATATAAGTTTATCTTTCCAAAGGTAGATAGATTACTGGTTTGTTTAACAGCTGGTTACAGAATAAAATAACTCCTTCTTCCACGTCTCCACAATATGTCAAGAAAGTCTTTGATGCCAAGTCTAAAAGAAAGATATTTCCTTTGACTACTATCTCTGCATTTCAAGTCACCTGTCAATAGATTGTGCATATGCTGTGGCCTTCTAGTCTGAACAGCTCAACTTACGAAAAGCATATCCTTTCACTTTCCATCCATGAACCTCATATTATAGACGTACACTAGCTTTATTCTAAAACTCTCTGGATTTTTCACTAAGGTAAAAATAGGAAGTTTGTGACTAGCACTATCTTTTCTTTAACGAGGCCTATATAAATTTTAAGCTCTATAAAATCAAGACATCAATGCAGTTTTATTTCCCTCACTCTTCCTGGCATAGTGCTGAGTGGTTAGTAAGTGCTCAGTGGATATTTGTTATTATATCTATGTAATAAAAGGCAAAATATTACAGGGAGAAAAAAAAATGGCATAGATGATAGAGGCTTTGTTCATCCCTCTTGCAACCAAATCAAAGTTCTGAGAGAATCAGGAGCAAACAGAAAGGAAAGTTGTCTGGGATCTAGATGAATAAGCCCTACAACTAGGGAGAGAAATGAGAAATCACCCTGCAACAGGAAGGAGCTAGAATGGGGCGAGGATGCAATGCCGCACGGTCCTGAGTGGCTGAGTCGGACAAAGGCTATAAGAGCAGCAGCTGCAGATGCCTTTTAAAGGGGCCATGTCCGCCCAGAGGATTCCCTGAAACTCCACTTCCTGCACCTCATGGCCCCACCCAAGCCACAGGTGTATCCTCAGAGAGTCAGGTGCTCCTTACTGAGCAGAGCCAAGACTCACTCTAGTGGCAGCTGGCCTCTGTTTCTGGTGTGGTTTCTTGAGGCAACTATAAGCACAGCATCTGTGGATTGCTTGCTAAATCTTAACAGGTGGCCCTAGAGAGGCACAGGCTGGGGCTAAACTTGGCCTGCAGCTGAACCCCTCTCAGGACTGTACCACTAGAAACCTACTACACAAAGCTGCACTAATAAGACTGAGAGACTTAGGAGATTTGCTTAGTATATAAAAACAGACACAGAAAGGCAGCCAAAATGGGAAGACAAAGAAGCAGAAACCATGTGAGAGAACAGAACAGAGACCCAGGAATAATGGAGTCAAGCAATCTAACAGATGCAGAGTTCAAAACACTGATTATAAAAATGCTCAATGAGCTTAGGGGAAGTATAGATGAATTCAGTGAAAACTTTAACAAAGAGATAAAAAACATAAAAATATAAATGGAAATCATAAAAGGGAATGAGTCAAAAATGAAGAACATATCTGAAATGAAGAGTATATTAGAAGGAAAAAACACAGGGATAAAGAAGAAGATTGAACCACCAATATAGAAGATGGGGAATCAGAATAGCAAGCAATCAGAATAGCAAGCAAAAAGAAGCTAAGGCTATAATAATAATTTAAGGAGTCTATGGGACACTATAAAATAAAAAAAAATAAATAAATCATGTCATAGGGATACCTGAAGGAAAACAAGACATTGAAAAAATAACGATGGAAAACTTCCCTCACCTGGTGAAAGAAATGGACATACAACCCCAGGAAGCTCGGAAAGTCCCAATAAAGAGGAATCCAAAAAGGCCCACACCAAGACACATCATCATTAAAATCCCAAAGGTTAAAAACAAAGAATCTTAAAAGCATCAAGAGAAAAGCAGTTAGTGACCTACAAGGGAACACCCATAAGACTGGCAGCTGATTTCTCAAAAGAAACCATGCAAGACAGAAGGGCTTGGCACAAAATATTCAACGTGATGAAGACCCAGGATCTACAACCAAGAATACTTTATCCAACAAAGCTATTATTTAGAGTCAAAAGACAGCTAAAGAGCTTCCCAGACAAAAATAAGCTGAAGGAATTTATCAACACCAAGCCAATATTACAGGAAATGTTGGAGGGACTTCTTTAAGAAGAAAAAACATGTATCAAAAACAGGAATAAAAATGGTAATAACTACATTCCTATCAATAAGTACCTCAAATGGAAAAGAATTAAGCATTCCAACCAAAAGATAGAGTAGCCGAATGCATAAGAAAACAATACCCTTACATATGCTGCCTACAAGAGACTCACTTCAATTAAAAGACACACACAGACTAAAAAGAAGGGAATGGAGAAAGATATTGCTTTGATGGACCTAGAGGGTATTACACTGAATGAAATGAGAAGGATAGAGAAAGACAAATATCTCATGATTTCATGTACATGTGGAATCTAAAGAACGAAATAAACAACAACAAAAGCAGTAATAAATTCGTAGATACAGAGGATATTTTCAGGGCTACTAGATGAGAGGAGGTTTGGAGAGTGGGAATAAAAGGCAAAGGGATTAAGAGGTACAGTAATTCCCCATATCTTCCTCCTCCCAAGACCTTGGCAACCACCATTCTGCTTTCTCTGTATATAAATTTAACAACTCTGGGTACCTCACATACATAGGATCATACAGTATTTGTCCTTTTGTAACGGGCTTATTTCACATTGACACAATATCTTCAAGGTTCATTATTGTTATATGGCATGTGTCAAAATTTCCTTCTTTTTAGAGGCTGAGTAATATTTCATTAGTTGTATATACCACATTTTGTTTAGCCACTCATCCATCGATGGAAACTTGGGTTGTTTCCACCTCTGCATATCTTGTGATGGAGGGAAAGAGAAGACGGTATTAGTGTATCTATCCACAAGCAGGTGATACTGTAGAACTTGTACTTCTGGTTCAGTGGGATTCTCCTCTGTAAGGTTGATTCTAGCCTAGTGTTTACGTTAGATAGCATGCTCTAATATTCACATAAGGAGCGAGTCCTGCTTCTGGATGCTCTAAGTCAAGGCCAAGAGAATGACTTCAAGTTAGGGAAAAATTTAATATGGGCCTTCCATTTCACTGCCAAATATTATGGAACAGGATACATAGTAGATATTCCATAAATGCTTGAATGAATGCTTAAATACACATGCACCACTGTTCATAATTGTCAAAAACTAGAAGCAGCCCAAATAGAATAGATAAATAAATTGTGGAATATTCACACAATGGAATACTTAGAGCAATAAAAATAAATGAACTACAGATATACACAAAAATATAGACATCTTAAAGGGAGAAGTTATATAAAATACAGTCATGTACCACTTAATGGCAGAGATGCATTCTGAGAAATGCATAGTTAGGAGATTCATCATTATGCCAACTATAGAGTGTGTATTTAAACAAACTTATAGCCTACTATACACAACTAGGCTATATAGTATAGCCTATTGATTTTGGCTTACAAACCTGTACAGCATGTTATGTACTGAATACTTTAAGCAATTGTAACGCAATAGTATTTGTGTATCGAAATGTATCCAAACATAGAAACACATAAGTGTGTGTGCTATACTTTTATAGGACTGGCTACTGGCAGTGCAGTAGGTTTGTTTATACCAGCATCACCACAAACACATGAGTAATGCATTACACTATGATGTTACCACAGCTACCATGTCACCAGGCAATAAGAATTTTTCAGCTCAGCTGTAATCTTATGTGACCACTCTCATATACACTCTCACATTCAATCTGCCATTGACTGAAACATCATTATTCAGTGCATGACTGTGAATGCATACTTCATGATTCCATTTATAAAGTTCAAAAACAGACATAATTAAACTCTTGTTTCTGTTTAAAGATGCATAAATAGATAGTAGTGCTATTTAAACAACTACAACAACAACAACAAAAAAAAGGAAATGAATCTCCTAAAAATAAGTGATTACCACTGGGAGGAGATGCCTGTGTTTGGGAAAGGGCCCTATTGGGGGGACGGAGGGGGACTTCTAGGATGCTGATAATGGTTTCTTGACTTGAATGGAGGTTTTCTGAGTATTCATTTTACAACGGTTAAGTTGTACATTTATGTTTTCTCTGCCTGTCTATATGGTCATCATATTCCACAATAAAAAGTTTAAGTTCTTTGATTCTTGGGGGGTGGGGGGAGGACTATAAAAGATCATGTGATGTAATTATACATACAGTATTTTTGCTCTTAGTGTGATTGATAAAATGAGAAAGATACCATTGACATATTTGGAGAGTACCAGGAAAGTACAATAGATTGTCTATATTAAGTTTCTTTATTATCGAGTTCTAGGTATGAATTCCTGGGCTCTGTAGTGTGGGGAAATGGAAATCAGAAGAGGAACAGCATTAAGTGAAGCCAGTCAACATCTACAATCCATTAAAGACCTGATTTTTCATTAAAAGGCATTAACCTCAGTGTCTCTTCAGCGTTATTTACTTATAAATTGAATTCCTTTCCACCACAGCATGATGGATGGGGAAGTAGGAAATAGGCAAATAGGACAAATCTTCCTCCCTGTAAGGGAACTCCGCATAGCCCCTGTTTATGTAACTACTCTCTTGAGCCATCATAGAAAGTAGAATTCGACGAGATCAGCAAACTTTTGGCCAGCTTTTGAAAAGAACTTCATTCACAATTTCATCAGATTAAAGTTAAGGGGCAAATTGCTTCTTTAGTAACTTTTAAATTGAAATAATGAACAGCTTCCCAAGTGCTTGTGTTCTGCTAAATTCTGAGACTGTTCCAGTATGTATTACTGACTTTGGTAATTCTTTAATTAGCTTAAGCCTCAAAAGCTTAGTTGGCTTTTGAGTTGATCATTTAAATGGAAGTCCTGACTCTGGTCTCACCTGTTAAGATGTATAGCAGATCAAGCGGCTTTAGCTCATTTAAGAAGTGTCATAATAGATACTGCAGCTAATTAGAGGGCACAAAAATATTTTCATTAAAGATATCCAGCCACACTGTAAACAACTTCATGTCAGATTTTACATGTGAGGGTAAAGCAATTAGCCAGCTTGACTTTCTCAGGGTAAAATTCTAGAGTTTAGTTCCCCTATGTTGCACAAATTTGAAAATCTTTAATTCATTCAATCTCTGTTCTAAACACAGCATAAATTTCTGATTGATAGGCTTGAATAACAGCCTAGTTTTCTGCATTTTATGTGGCTTTTTGTTACAGGTTTCTGCCTTACCTTGTCTCTCTTCTTTCAGGGTCTGACATTTCAGGAAGTAGAGAACTTCTTTACTTTCCTGAAGAATATTAATGATGTGGACACTGCATTGAGCTTTTACCATATGGCTGGAGCATCTCTTGATAAAGGTAATGAAACACAAAAGTTTTTTCTTGACAGTATAAATATCGAATCTGTAATCTATTAGGTGACTATCCCTCCTTAACTGTAATATATGAGTTTGTCTTGACATTGTTCTTTGTTTTGTTTTGTTGATGTTACATGAGCCTTGCATGAGCCTTGAGAGGTCAAACTCAGCAAATATATTTTCTTGTGCCAAAGGCTACAGTCATGGCTCAGGCAGAGTGCATGAAACGTTGGAACTTCTCTCATTACGTATATAATGTGAGGCTTAAGTCACTATGCATTTTAATTCATTTTTGGTGAGAAGAAATGGCTTGGTTTATTTCTTATATTAAAATTTTTTTTTTTAAGATAAAATTATGACTCTGAGAATAGCATTCCCTGTTGGCTTGCTTTATACAGATTCTGTTCCAGTTTGTACAGGCAAGGTGAGAGAACAAAGGAATTGAAAACACAATTTTCCCCCAACATTTTATTATGAAAAGTTTCAAACATTTAGAACAGTCGAAATAATCATTCAAAGAACATCCATATATCCGGCTCAATTAACATTTTGCTGTAGTTCCCTGGTAGTATATCTATGCATATATTCATGCCTCTATCACTCTGTCATTTTTGTTGCATTCAAAGTAAGTTAGAGACATAAGTGCACTTCACTCCTAAATACTTTACCATGAATACTAACTGAAGTTCAATTTTGTTTAAAGTTCCCTTGTGCTCCTTCACAGTCAATTTCTGCACCAACTTACTAAGAGACCATCTTAATTCTGTGTATTTTTCCACCATAGTTTAATTTTATTTGTTCTGGAACTTACTAAAAATGGAATTATACAATGTACACTCTTTATATAACGTTTCTCTCAGCATGTTTTTGAGATCCATTCATGTTGCACATACAGTTGTTTGTTCTTTTTTTATGAATAGTAATCCATTGTATGAATACTCCACAATTTGTTTATCCATTCTTCCGTTGGATACATTAACTGTTTCTAGTTATTGGCTAGCTCAAATAAAGCTATGATCATTCTTTCGTTAGTCTTTTCTGAGGACATGTATTTTCATTTCTCTTGGATAAATACCTAGGAGTGAATTGCTGGGTCCAGCGGAATGTGAGTTTCTTTATAAAAAAACTGTCAGACCCTTTTTCACAGTGTATCTTTTTTCCTCTCACCAGTAATGTACAACAGTTCAAGTTGTTTCTCATTCTTGTTGGAAGTTGGTGGTATCAGTGTTTTTTAATTAGTGATTCAGGAGTATTTATAAAGGTGTCTCATGTTTTTAATTTGTCTTTTCCTGGTGGCTTCTGCTGTTGAGCAGCTTTTTGTATTCTTATTCATGTATCTTCTTTGGTGAAGTGTTACTTCAAATCTTTCACCCATTTTTATTAGGTTGCTCGTCTTATTGAATTGTAGAAGATCTTGAGATATTCTAGATACGTCCTATTATCAGATATATATCTTATGAATTTTTTTTAGTCTGTAGCTTACTTTCTTAATGGCATCTTTTGATTAGCAGTTTTTTATTTGGATAAAGAAGTCTAATTTATCAAATTTTTATTTTTTAGTTATTACTTTCTGGTACTAATAAACCAAACTATGAAGATATTCTCTGATATTTTCCCCTAGAAGCTTTAGTGTTTTAGCTCTTACATTTCATATGTGATTCACCTCAAATTAATTTCTATATATGGTATAAAATAGAAGTCAATATTTTTTTTTTTTTAACATGGCTATCCAGTTGTACCAGCACCATTTGGTGAAAAGGCCCTCCTTTGGTTTTCTTTGGCACCTTATCAAAAATCAAATGACCTTTTAAATGTAGATCTATTTCTGAGCTCTCTATTCTGTTTCATTGATCTATACATCTATTTTTATTCCTATACTCACTGTCTTGATTACTGTAGCTTGTCTTGATTACTGTAGAAAGTCTTGAAGTAGGAGGTGTTATAAATCTTTCCAACTTGATTCTTCCTTCTCTAGATTGCTTTACATATTTTAGGTCCTTTGTATTTCTGTATATATTTTAGAATCAGCTTGTCACTTTTTATGTAAAAAGGAGATAGGATTGTGATTACAATAACATTTAAAATGCAAATTAATTTGGGGAGTTGACATCTTAGTAATAATGAGTCTTCTAATTCATGAGCATATTTGATCTCTCCACTTTTTTAGGTCTTCTTTGATTTCTCTCAGGAGTAGCTTTGTAGTTTTTTATGTATACAGGTCTTGCACATTTTTTTTTTAACTTACGCCTAATATTTTATGTTTTTTGATGCTATTCTAAATGGAATTTTAATTCTATTTTTCAGTTTTTTGCTGCTGCTATTAAACTACAGTTGATTTTCTATATTTGTCTTGTATTCTGCAGCCTGCTAAATTTGTTATCCTAGTTGTTTTGTAGATTCCTTGGGTTTTCCATGTAAGTAATCATGTCATCTGCGAACAGAGATAGTTCACCTCTTCTTTTTTGGTATTTATGCTTTTTTCTTTGCCTTATTGCACTTGCTCTAACAACCAGTACAATGTTGAGTATAAGTGAGTGGCTGTCCTTGGCTTCTTCCCGATATTAGGTGGAAAGCATTCCATATTTCACCATTAAGTTGGATATTAGATAGATGCTCATTATCAGATTAAGGAAATTTCTTTCTCTTCCAAATTTAAAAAAGATTTTTAACATCAATGGCTGTTAAGTTTTGTAAAATATTTTTTTCTATATAAATAATGATCATCTAGCTCTTCTCCTTTATTTTCTTAATATGATAGATTATACTGATTATCCCTTATTGTCCTGAATGAAACCCAGCTTTGTAATGATTTATTAGGCTTTTTATATATCGCTAGATTTGACTTGCTAACATTTTGTTAAATATTGGAGGATATTTGTCAGTAATTTTCTCTTTTGTAATATCTTCAGTTTTATATCAGAGTATACTGTCCTCATAAACTGAATTGGGGAGTTTTTTCTTCTTTATTTTCAGAGATTTATATTAGATTACTGTTCTTTCTTTCAGAATTGTTGATAGAAATCACTAGTAAAATTGGGCCAGCAACTTTCTTTTTTGGAAGTTTTGATTATTTAATTTCTTTAGTAAACATATCGGTATTCAGAAAAGTATTTTTTAAGGAATTTGCCCATTTCATCAGAGTTATTGCATTTATTGATATAAAGTTGTTCATAATATTCCATTATTATCCTTTTGATGTCCAGAATCTGTAGAATCTGAAATTCCCTCTCTTACTGCTAACAGTGGTAAATTATGTCATCTCTTTTTTTTTTTCTTTTTTCTTATTTCATTTACCTAGGGGTTTAGCAATTTTGTTAAACTTTTCGAAGAACCAGTTTTTTACTTCGTTGATTTTTTTTTCCATCACATTGATCTCTGCTCAGATCTTTATTTCCTTACACTTACTTATTTTCAGTACATATTACTTTGTTTTTCTTTTCCTAGCTTCTTAAAAATAGAAATTTACGTATTCTAAGATAAACTTTTGAAACTAAATATTCTATGTCCCACAAATTTTGATATGTTATATTTTCATCATTATTCTGTTTGAAATATTTTCTGACTTTTCTTGTGATTTCTTTGGTGACTTGTATTATTTAAAAGTATGTTGTTTAATTTCCAAATATTTTGGGGGTTTTTAGATATATTGTTTTTTATTTCTAGTTTAATTCAATTGTAGTCAGAGAACACACTCTGTAAAATTTCAGTTCTTTAAAACTGGTTAGCATTTGTTTTGTGGCCTAGCATATGGTCACTTTGTTTGATTGTTTGTTTTGTATTTTATTATGCTGACATTGGATAACAAAATCCAGTAAGTTTCAGTTGTATAATTCACTAGTAAGGCATATATATATATTGCATCATGTGTTCATTATCCATTTTTTATCTCAAGGTCCATCTATGTTTTCACGAATGGCAGTATTTTATCTCTTCTTATGGCTGAGTAATATTTCTTTGTATGTATGTACCACAGCTTTTTTATCCAATCATCTATTGCAGGACATTTGGGTTGTTTCCATGTCCTGACCACTGTGAATAATCCTGCTATGAACATTGATGTGCAAATATCTATTCAGATATGAGTTTTCAAGTCTTTGGGGTAAATATCCAGTAGAGGGATTGCTGGATCATATGTTAGATCAATTCTTAGTTTTTTGAGGAACCTCCATACTGTTTTCCATAGTGGCTGTACCAATTTGCAGTCCTACCAGCAGTGTACGAGGGTTCCTTTTTCTCCACATCCTCTCCAATATTTGTTATATCTTGTCCTGTTGATTACAGCTATTCTAATAGATGTGAGGTGGTATCTCATTGTGGTTTTGATTTGCATTTCCCTAATAGCTAGGAATGTTGAGCATCTTTTCATATGTTTGTTGTATGCCTTCTTAAGAGATGTGTCTGTTTAGGTTCTCTGCTCATTTTTAATTGGATTGTGGTCAGTTTTTTTTTTACAAAAGTTTCATTCGAGTATTGTAAAAATGTCAGATCAGGGTAGTTGATAGTGTTCAGATCTTTAATGTTCTTACTGACTTTTTTGTCTAGTTAGTGAGAGAGGGACATTAAAATCTCCACGTCCAATGTGTGGATTTGTCTATTTTTCCTATTAAGTGATGTTAGTCTTTGCTTCATGAATTTTGAGCTCTGTGGTATTAAGTGCATACACACTTAATGATTATGATTATTATGCTTGCCTGATGAATTGGCCCTTTTATCCTTAAGAAGTGTTCCCCTTTTATTTTTAGTAATACACCTTTTCTTGAAATCTATTTTGTCTGATATCAATATAATTACTCCAACTTTTTTTGTGGTTATCGTTTGCATGGTACGCCTTTTTCCATTGTTTTATGTTCAACCTATCTATGTCTTTAGGTGCATCTCTTATAGACATATAATTGGGTGTAGTGGCCTTTTAGCAACATTTTTGCATTTTTTATTTTAGTGGTTTCTCTAGAAATTAAAACTTTTCATGATAAAGTTAATATTGTGCCACTTCTAATGAAACATAAGAACCTTGCAATCATATAGTTCCATCTTCCATTACCCATCCTTTATACTATAGTTGTCATTTATATATTATGGATGTATGTTGTAATCCCTACAATACAATATTAGGATTTTTGCTTTCAACAGTTACATTCTTTTAAGAAATTAAGAGAAAAAAATAATTTTTTATACTTACCTACATTCACCATTTACTCATATTTACCATATTGATTGCTTTTCATTTATTCTTGAGTATCTAAATTTCGATCTGGTATCACTTCCCATCAGTCTCAAGAACTTCCTTTATCATTCCTTGTAGTACACATCTACTAGCAATGTGTTCCCTAAGTTTTTGGTTTACCTGACAACGTCTGTATTACTCTTTTGGGTACTGCCGTGTGTGATTTTTAAATCTTTCCAAAGCACTGATTGAAGTTTTATAAACATAATCTCGTTTATTCAATACTTCTTGGTGGATTCCTTAAGATTTTCTAATATAAAATCATGCCATCTGCAAATAGAAATTATTTTATTTCTTCCTTTCCAAACTGAGTGCTTTTAATTTCATTTTCTTGATCACAACTTTTTAAATAACAGTTGTTTGGTTGTTTATTTGTTTAAAATAATACACCCTCCGATCTTTGTAGAATCCTTTGAAAAAAACTTAATGATATCATGGTGGTTATGTATGTGTGTGTAATATCACAGGGTAATTTCTCAGAATAGCTTTGGTTATATTGCTCTATTTCATAAAACAGATTTGACATCATCTGCAATTTCAAAAACATCAGATATAAAATCATCACTTATTGCAAAATTAATATTAATAAGCTCTTCTTTCTATTTGTATACCCTTTTTGACAATAGAAGTACTTTAAAGAACAATTATATAGGATGAATCACTGTTCATGTTAAGAGTATAGAGTGTATAAAATAGAAAAATTCAGGGTAGTGGTGGCTAAGAAAAGTGCAACCAGGTGGTTAAATAGAAAATACAAAGTGTTTCTTTCAAACAACTTCAGGCCATTTCCTGGGTTGTATAGTTTCCTTATAGTGCATGCCTCATTATCCTTGCTAATAGAGGCAGTGGTACAAATTACAGAGTCATATCTGATATCCAAAAATATGTTTGGCTTTGAGATATATGATATTTGGCATTTGTTTTGACTTCTTAGTTTGCTTTATCTGTATAACGCTGGATTCTCTGAGTGTAAAATGATAGATATCTAGGGGAAATTGGCCCAGATTCATGCACAGTGACAGGGAGAAGCCAAGTATATTCATTTCCTAGGGCTACCATAACAAGTTACACAAACTTAATGATTTAAAACAATAGAAATTTATTCTCTCATGGTTATGAAGGCCGCAAATCTGAAATCGAGATATTGGCAAGGGCATGCTCTCTAAAGGCTCTCGGGTAGAATCCTCCTTTGCCTCTTCCAGCTTCTGGAAGCTCTTGTCTTTCCTTGGCCTGTGGCCACATAACTCCAATCACTGCTTCTGGCTTCGCATGGCCTTCCTCTCCTTCTTTCTATATATCTTTCTTCTGTATGTCCCTTTTATAAGGAGACTTTTCATTGCATTTAGGGCCCACCCGGGTAACCCTTAACCCAGATCTCATCTCAAAATCCTTATCTTAAATGCATCTGCAAAGACCCTTCTTCCAACAGAGTCACATTCACAAGTTCCAGAGGCTAAGATGTAGACATATATTTTGGGGGGCCACAATTTAACCCACTATAGTAACCAAGAACTAAATATCACTTATATATAGTCTACAAAATAAGGCACAAATAGAAGCAAAAAAAAAAAGTAAATTGTGAATTTAATTCACTGCGAGAATATTTGTATTGTCTGTTTAAAACACTTAATTTTTAGAAACCTAATTTTACTCTTTATCTGAGTAACTTCTATTTATCCTTCAAGTCTCAATTCAAATGTTACTTCCTCAGAGAGGCCTCTAGCACGTGTTCCACTATTCTTTTCACGTTTCCTCACTCTGCCAGATTTGCTGATTTTTTGCAGGCTCTCCTTGCACCCTCCCCTTTGTTTTTAAACCCTCTTGATCCTGACAGTCCTACTAGTGATTTTCCCACTGTTTTGAGTTCTATACAAATTCTCCCTTTGCAGAATCATGGAATTTTACTGCTGAGATGACTCTTAAAAGAGAGGAAGGAAGGTGTATTGGTTAAGAACCCAAGTTCTGAAGTTGTATTGTCTGGATTTGAATCTTGACTCCATTGTTTACCAGCTGAGTAGCTTTGGGCAATTTCTGAATTTAGCTTCTATGGTTTTAAAAGCAGGATAATAATACCCACCTTATGAAGTTTTAATTTTGTGCCTATCATATGGTGAATGTTTAATAAATGTCAGCTGCTTCCATTGTGAATGTTTAGTAAATATTGATAAACCAGATTTTATGTGGTTCATCTATTTATTCAGCAAGCAGCATAGGTACTAGGCTATAGAGCTGGGCACAGTACCCTCAGAAAGCTCACGATCTAATAGGGGAGAAAGATAAGTATAGAAGCTGGTCAAGTTTGGTGCAGTAAGTGCTAATTAAATAAGATTAAAAGTAGATCCTCTGACCCATGTCGGGGGTGGAGAAATTGTGGAGTGGGTAAAGGTAAGGGTACTTCTGTCTTCTGCTCTCAGGCTCAACTGTCTATTTTTTCTCAAAAGGTTAGGACCTTCAGAAATCTAAACCCTTTTTAGAGGCCCTGGCACAGTTTCTTCCTTGGCTGTTTTAGAGCTTGCAAACCTGTCTTTAGACATAATTTAGCACAGAATTTCCCAAACGGCATTGTAAAGAACGCTATATACTGCAATATGTTAATGGTTCTGTGGGTTTCAAAAAAAAAAAAATGTTCCATGGTTCAAATAAGTTTGAAAAATGCTAAGTTATACAAAATTTCTTCCTGCAGCAGTACTTCTGCCAACTTTTTAATATGCTAATGTGCATTATTAATCTCCAAGAAAGCAATATAGTTCCCAAACTTAATTTGCCCTAAATGTCTTTTAACAACTTACAGAACTAATGTTCCTCAGAACAGTTTGAGAATCCAGGCAAGTGGCAACTGCAGATTTACTATATTACAGTATGATCTATTCCCTCCAGAGTAAAATGCCAAATTTTGTTGAGGCTCTTTCTTTAGTTCTACGTGGCCCATGTGAGAATGACAACTCTCATGCAAGGATGAAATGTCCTTGGTAAATTATGTCCGTTTGAAGAAAAAAACCTTTCTCCATGAAATATTGTATGTTTCCACGATAGGTTGTCTCTTTTGCTTAACACTTAAGAGAAATTGGTCCTACTGCATTTTTGTACACATACTGGGCATAAAATTAGATATCTAACTTCTGAAGGGCTGTCTGAATGATTTACCTAGTCTGCTGAAGAAGCAATGGAAAATTGAACGTTACTTTTTCCCCAATTGCATCCTATGATAGGAAAGTTAGATTTGAGTCAGAGCTCTAGAATGAGCTATAGCCTGTATAACTTAGAGTATACTAGTTTCTGCCAAGAAAAGTAAAAAGTTTCTAGGTATGATAAAGCCCCATTATAAAGCACCTCATGATCTTATAGATCATGTGTCCCCTGTGTACTTTAAACTATAATACAGAAAAATAATCACACAAATATAAAATATAGCCCATGGCCTTTAATCCTCATGCCCCAGCATAAGCCTATTTAGATTGAAAAATCATAATTTATGACATGGGTTGGCCTTAATTCTTTATAGTCATTCTATATGCCTTATTGTCTGACAAGCCAAGAGAATAAATAATAAAACCTGTGGCATAACAGCCACAGGATGCTCTCTGCAACCTCAGGTATTTTTTCTGAAATATCAGCCATATCACCAAATGATCTCAATTTCCTTTTTCTCTGAAGTGGCATGGATGACCTCTAAGATCCTTTGTGACTTTCAAATTCTTTGAGTCTAATAATTTTGAATGAATAAAGGAGTCTTTTTGGCATTTAGGTCCCTACTAAGTTGTTAGGGGAGTCAGAAATTTCTCATGAAGTAATTTCTAGAACACAACAAACTCTTATATTCTGAACAATCATCTTTGACAGACAAACCACCACCCTCTTCTGAGCCCTAATAATCCTGTAGCATTGCCCTTTGGAGAACCGTGAGGCTGGTTAGAACACTAATAGCAGCTAGTTATTTCATAGCAGCTTCCGTATGCCAGGCAGAACGCTAAGTTCTTTGTAGACATTGTCTCTCTTCATCCTTAAATTTGAAAGATATTAATCCCCATTTTATGGATGAAGAAATATAAAACTAAAGCAGCTTGCTCATGCTAAGCACTGGTAGAGCCAGGATTAAGCACAGGTCTCTCTAACCCCAAAATCTGTGTTCTTATCACACCATCTTGTTGCCTCTCTGTATATCCCAAAATGCTGCTGGAATTTGAAAATCTTTGCTGAAATAAAATCCGTGAAGCAATGCAGGTTTGCCATTTTTAAGTATGCTTCAGTAGCTTAAGAAAGACAGGGTCTAGGCTATTTCCTCCCATTTCCCTTTGGCTGAGTTAACCATACTTAGAGAAAGAATAAAGGCCTTTTGGAAACTGTGATGTTTTAGAGTTAGTGCCCTTCCCTTGAATATGAAATATGTATGACATTTTCCTTCTACATTTGTTTCTTCTGTTCAGGCCCAGGTTCTACAGACACACTCTAAAATCTGTAGTGCACACTTTAATTATAGTAACATAGACTCTCGGAGCTGTCTAATCTACCTTATCACACATAGGAGACGCACCTGTGTTTGTCACCTCTCTAAACATGTAACTCTTCAGCAAAGAAATCAATAAACAAAATCCTAAAGTACACGTAGCACAGAAAGAGACATACATATATTCTAAGCTTTCAATTTCTCAACATAGAAATAAAGGACCTACAGATGTGAACTTCTCAGCTTCTACTAATGAGGGTGTTCTTTACCACCTCTACTTATTGGTGTGGCAAGGATTTGTTACACTTTTAAATACCAATCTAACATCTAGCATTTATTGAGCATTAACAATTTGCAAGAAATGTATAAGCATAAATTTTGGTTTTAAACTCCAACCTGAGTTCAGTTACCTGCTACTCAGTTACCTTTCCTCTGCCTGCTTATCTTATTAAAGAGCTAACAGACTGAAAACAACCTATCTAACATGGAAACTTTGCAAAAAGAGATTTTTTAAAAAATGAAAATGACGCTAGGACCTGATGAGGCTTACTTTTGTTTTCTTAGGAAGTAATATCTAATGTTTTTTTCTGAGTCACTTTTGAGATTCAAATTATTTTGGAAGTTATAAGTTGTTAGTACTTATTAATGAGGAGGATTGGAGCTTTTTGCTTTTCCTAAGTTTCATCATTCATACAAATATTCTTGGGATCAGCACTTTCAGAAAGCATTATCATTATTTGTTCTCTGTTCCTAGGAATATCTATCCCCTTTTAGTATCTCTAATAGCCTCAGCATTCAAGGGGGAGTTGCTTTTTTTTTTACTAGAGTATAAGATTTTGAGGCTATTAACCATATTTTCCACATCTTTGTATTTTATTCTGAGCTTAGAAAAGTTCTATATATGTAGTAGATGCTCAGTTAATGTTGAATAAATGAGTAAACTAATTCTGAACATGATCAGATCCTGAAAGGATGGTGAAATGCTCTAATAATAGCCTAGGGTGAGGGAAGAAATGATAGGACTATGACATCTTCCCACGTAATTTATTTTCTTGACACCAAGAGCAAATCACAGCTTCTCGGACCCTCGAGTTAGAGTTATATTAAATATATCCGAGGTTCTTCCAGATTTGAAATTCTATGACTATAACTAAATCAGCTTTTTATGGAATTCAATAATGTTTTAAAGGACATGTTATAGCTTACAGTTATATCCAAATCTGTATGAAAATGAACTAACTTCAAATATATGATAGCTGAAGGAAACTGGACTTTAGGTGGTAATTACACAATAGAACATATAGATATCAAATTATAATGTGCATCTGAAAATTATATAATCGTATTAACCAATGTTACCCCAATAAACTTAATAAAAAATAATAAAACAACATTTTAAAAAAAAAAAAGGAAAAAAGAAAATGAACTAACTTATAATGATCAGATACATTTGAAACCAAAGCAAGGCTGTTGAATTCCCAAAAGAAGGGTGGCAGTTTTAATTTATTTTCTTTTTCAGAAATTTAAAATTTAATTAGACCTTGGCTAGTGCCTCTATAAGATCTAATTAATGGAGCTTGGTTTAGTAGTTGCAGAAGAGTGACAGTTCTATAAAATGTACCTAAGAAAAGCACAGGTATATATAAATTATGGTTTGGGGAAGCTCAAAAGGACATTCCCAACCATTAATACCTTCCCAACTTAGCTTACTTGCTGCATAACAGATTACTACAAATTTAGCAGCTTAAAACAATATCTATTTATTATCTCTGTTTCTGTACGTCAGAGTTTGGACACAGCCTAGCTGGGTTCTCTGCTCAGGTCAAATGGGGCTGAAATCAAGGTGTCAGAGGGCTACATTCTAATCTGGAGTTCAGGATCCTCTTCCAGACTCATTTGGGTTCTTGGCAGAATTCCTTTCAGTTGTAGGACTGAGGCTCCCTCTTTCTCGTTGGTCGTCACTAGGAATCACTCTCACTCAAGGGGCTACCGCGATTCCGCCAGGTAGCCCTCTCACGGGCCCTCTCACAACAGGCAACTCACTCCTTCAAAGCCCGCAGGAAAATCTCTTTCCCAAGTGTGCTGAGATGGATTCTTATGTTATACAACCATAATCGTGGGAGTGATTATCTCATTACCTTCTCCACATCAAGTAACCTAAATCACAGAAGTAGTATCCCTTGATGCTCACAAGTTCTGCCCACACTCAAGGAGAGGAGATTATACAGGGTGTGTATGCCAGCAGCAAGGAATGTCGGGGACCATCTCAGAAATCAGCCCACCACACCAGCCATAATTCAAGAAATTCCCACCTTTAGATTTTCTTTGAAGAGTTCTGAAAATAGGAACATTTTAACTAATTTAAGCCATATTATCTTAAAAAACAAAACTTTGGGCTAGAACGGAGTTCAGATATCATTTGATTTAAACCCTTACTTTATTGTTTTTAACCTCTTCATTTACACATGAAGGAAATGACTTGCTCAAATCACAGCTAGTGTGATATGAAACAGACTGGAGATTCAGATTCACTGACTTCCGTACCACCCTTCTCTTTGATACATGGTACCTAATGCCGCTAGAAGTACCTAAAAACTTACATAGGGGACTCAGTGCTTATATGTAAAGGTAGAAATAGGGGGAAATTCACAGAAAGAATGTATAGAGCGTCCCCCAGACAGCCATAGCAGAAGGCAGGAGACAGGAATGTCACAAAGATGTGAGAGAAAGCGGTTATGGGGAAGAAAGCTCCTATTTTATAAATTCTTTTAAAGTTCGTGGGAGGCAAGCCCCAGTGCTCCAGTTCATCATTTCATTTTGTAAAAACATTTACATGTGAAGAGGAGTGTTGGCCAGGATTCCATTCATTTAAGACAAAGTCATCCATTTTTTAGAGAAAATTATTCATGATGTAGACAAGGAAGCTCAAATCCTAAAAGAAATGTTTGCTCTATGAGGCACTTTCTCTTCTGAGACCTGGTTTATTTCCCCAGATTTAAAGTTGCTTAGCAATTCTGAAGATTGATTCAGACTTAACTACATTGCTTTGAATATCATGTGATTTAGTAAAATTTTATAAGTGCCCCCAGGAGAGAAAGAGAGCTACTTTAGGGATTTGCGATTAGCAATGGGAGAGAGAGGAGGCTGAGGGTAGGATAAACTGTCAAAACATCTACATGAGTAGGAAAGTTAGGACAAAATCAGCCAACATGACATCCTACTCAGAAAAGGATCAGAAAGGAATTACACCAACTGGGGAAATACAGCAATTTAGTATTTATTATAAGCACTGCTTCTTCGGAGACTTCAAGGTTTACTACTCTTAGAAGCCTCAAAAGCTTTCATAGGACACTTAATAAATGTGGAGAGTATTTAGCCTTTCATATAATGTCAGCAAACCAAATTTAAATATATCAGTTGCTCTCATTTAGCTGTCAGAGATTCAGACTCTGTTGAAGCTGACCGAAGACCACAAAGGAAATAATTTCGTAAAAGGTAAATAAAAGGTACTTCCTCCTCAAGATTGAAGTTAGAATAAATTAGGAATTGGTTAAATAATGATACATCCTGTCAATGGAATATGATGCAGCTATTAAAAGGAACTATTTACGAACTGGTGTAGAATTATTTCTAAGATACGTTGTTAAGTGAATAAAGCAAAACCACATATTTTATTAACTACCATTTTTGTGAGACGAATTGAAGAATAAATATATGATTTTATATCCAAAAATATTTCTGGGGAAACTGGAGATACTGGTTGCCTCTGGACAACTAGGTGGCAACTGGAGGATAAGGTGGGGAAGGAGCCTTCAGCTCTTTTGTGTCATTTGAATTTTGAAACAGGTGAAGGTATTAACTAATGAAAAATAGCTTTTTAAAATAAAAAGAATGAAATTTTAATGAAGCTAAAAGAAAAAAGCAAGTTAATATGGTAAATTGGTCTCCAAACAAGATCTGGCTTTGTTATAAAGATTTCCTTGCAAGGAGACTTAACTGGCCCTTTGTAAAATCTGTCCTGATGCTCTGCCCTATCCCCTTGCACCTTCTGTTCTAACTCTCTAGTCAGGCATTAGCATCACTTCCTGCTTTTGGTACTTTTTTGCAGCTGATTCCTCCACCTCCAACCCACATCACTCACTACCCATACATGCACAAATCCAGAGCAGTCTGTCTCTTTAATCATTTAGAATTCAGATCCCAAATATACCTCCTACCAAATAAAGACTATTCCACTGTAACTCATATGTATCTATTAATATGTCTGCTATTTCTCCTACATATTTCTCAATCTTAAGGGTATATATGATTTCCTCCACTAAACTGTAATCGCCTGCTGGGTGTGTCAGCTGAAATCACTGACTGCCAAATGGTGCTGGTAGAAATGCTTGGCCTTTATAGACAAAATATAATGAGGATTTTTAAAGGAGCCAGATATAATACTGGATGCTGGCAACAAATCTTACTATAAATCAGTTTGTACTAGATTAAACACATAAGTTCATTGAAGCAGTCATCTGGGATGATGCTCTGATGTTCAGAAAATCTGACTGCAGGTTTTCTCCATGGCATATACCTAAATATAGTATTTAGGAGCCGGGACCACCGTCATCTCTGACAGGTGGGCAGTCTGAGCACACAAGAGGGGTCAACCTTCCTGTGGCTCCAAAGCACAGTACAGAACAAGGAGTTGTTATAATTTCCATTATTAGTATATTGTATTGCTCTTGGCTTTTTAAATTGCTACTTTCCCTAAATGTTACCCCGCCCCTTAACCCTCGAATCTGGTTGAAATGTGTGTATTGCATTAGCCAAAGTATCTTGGAAGAAGATAAAAAAGAAAGGACAAGTGCTCTTTAAGGGAAAATCCTTCCCCCTGTCTTCATCCTCTCCCCTCCAAAGCCATCTAGGGATGGATTTAAGAAACTTATGACATATATATCGTAAGCCTTTCCAGGGCTAAAGCAGAAATATCTCCCCTCACTTAACCTTGGCAGTCACAAGCCAGCTTTTGATTCTCTCCACTGCAGTCCAGGAAGACAGGAATAATCACATGGCCACACAGCTAGAGACTGTCAGCCAAACTTGTCATATCACCTTTCCAAACACCTTTGCATTAGGAAGAGACAGGCAACTCCTAACTGGGTCACGCTGTCCATAATGGTATCTATGCGTCAGAGGCGGCTGTGGGGAAAAGCTCCCAGGATCACCTTAGTTCATATGCTTTTCATTGGGTTGCAGTTTAATAAACCTTTTAAGTTGTCCCTGAAATTGTCAGTAAGTTCCAAGGGAATGCTAATGGTCTTCCACTGTATAGATCTGTGGTCAAACTGTAATGTTGGTTCCTCACGACCTCCAGCTATTCAGTTATTCAGTCCTGCCCACTGGCACCGAGTACTTTTCTTTCATCTGAGCTCCTTCTCTTGTTTAGGGTAACAGATTCATGGAGGGGAATAGTATTGTCCACATAAGTGATCGAAAAGATCCATTGTATACAGGGAAAAAGATCACTGGGCTGGAGGTCAAGAGACTTAGATTCCAGACCCACCTGTTACCAGCTAGCTTTGTGACCCTGAACAATTTACTTAACTTCTCTGGATTTCACATCCCCTCTGAGGTCTCTTCCAGTTGTAAGATTCTCTGATTCCATTGGACATTTGGGCTTTTAGGACTTTAGAATTCTCCTTTATTCTGTTTGACTATTGTGGTAAGTAGATAGTTTTATGTAACACAGCTTCTGACATTATAGTCACACAAACTCGGCATGTGTTTCTTTCTACTATGGAATTGTCCAGGCATGGACCATGCCAGAGAGTAAATTGGGGACCTGGCACAACTCAGATTCTGCCTGGACTTTTCAAAAAGCCAGATGGTACCACATTTTTGAGTGCCAAGTAAGCCTGCTTCTACAAATTCTTCCCTGTCCTAGTCTAATGAAAATCACCCAGTCTCATGCCCATCTATTATTCAGGTGGCTGGGCCAGATTTGTTCAAAAGGAATACATAGGCCTTGGAAACTTAGGCCTTCTCCAAGGTGACTTCATGGTCCATGTGGACCTTTTTCAGTTTAGAAACTAGAATTCCAGCCATCAGTCAATTAGCGTCATCAAATAGGGGAGGCCCAAATTCCATTGCCCACAACTGGTCTGCTTGGGGAAGTCAACATCTGAAGGAGGACGGAGGGGAGTTGTTCTGCTTGCTGCGATTTAATTATGACTTTGTGATTGAATCAGGGATGTGGAAACAAATATGAATGAGCCAGCTCTCAGTACCAGCTGTCAAGCACTTGGCTTGTAATCTGCTGTCCTCCCACTTGTCCCAAGCACTACCAGCTTGACAGCTCACCAGCTAGTTCAGTGTTTCCTCCTCTGCTATGATTCATACCCTCAGGGCCTGAGGATCTTGTACTGTGAAAGGGCACCCCCACTAGGCTGTTTGCTGGCTGGTAACTTCCCAGTGGTTTGAGTTACAATGACTTAGGAGCCCTGGTTTTTCCTCCTAGAGCATGAATGGTGTCAGAGCCCTCATACCAGACGGAACATAATCTATAACTGTTCTGTCAAGAGATGGCATTTGTAATGAGGCATTCCTGCTGGTGGCCCCAGAGGTTCCTATTCTATAACCACTTAATACCACTTTAATGGGCTTTCACTAAAAATCCTCAAGAGCTCTCACTGACATCCTTGGATATCATTTTAGTTAATGGCTTATTTAGAGAAAAGGGCCCATCTTTAAGGGGAAGATAGACACTTGGAATATCAAGGGGAATTAGCAAGTAGGCACTCTGCCCTGGGAAAATGGAAGAATTGGGAAAGAGAAAAAGAGGATAGTTATTAGTTACGACAGAAATGTGGAGCTAATGTGAAATGCAGAAAAAGAAATGGTCAACCAAAAGCGTTCATGTTTCTCTAACACAGAACAGGTTTTGATCCACTTCTCAGGACACATTTCTGTGGTTGCAAAAGTTAATTCAGTAGGCGATCACAGTTTGAGAGCATCATTTCTCTTGATCTGATTGCATTTTTGCTGAGCAGTCTTTTGAGGTGAATTGAGTTTCCTTTGTATATTTTCCAACTGAGAAGTATAATAACCAGCTGTTGTCATTTCAGTTCTCCAAATAGTTACTACATTCATTGTAAATTGGCCTGATTTCTGTTCCTTCCTTGCACAGTTTAGTTACCTGGAATCAGTTCTTAACTGAGCCTGCTGAGAAAATCAAGTGTCTAGACCTACAAAGCTGTTTCTAAATTCTAAAACTTACACAGTCATGTAGATTCCCCAACTACCCTTTCAACAGTTAGCCACATCTCATAAATATCCACCACCATAGTATCTTCTGCTTTAGTCTTTTAGTTTAAGGAACATTGATTCTTCCCACACCCTAACTCACATCCTGGGAGAAATGACAATGTGAACAGTAACCCAAAGCTGCAGGAAAAGGAAACTGACTCTTATCCTCCCAAGTAGCCTACTCCCCCTTAAGCCAGAGGCTGTGAACACTGAGGTGTAGCTAGCTTATGGCCGATATTACCTCTCCTCTGCCCTTTGCCACTCAAGATCGTCAGCTATTTCTGTTTACCTCCACCTTCATCCCCACTTCAGATTCTAGAAAACACGTTTTTTTGCACTACTAAGCCACTTCAGCAGTTATATTGTGACATCCCCTCATTTGAATGTGAGAAATTTAAATCTAAAGAGATGAAACAACTCCATCGGGTTCACAAAGAATGTTGGTGATAGAGACAGGACTAGAGCTCAGGTCTCGTGACTTCATGCACAGTTTTCTACTGCATCACCTTGCTCCTCTGCATTGTATCTGCTGACCTTGGAGACACTGAATATATGGAGATGACAGAGGTGAGGTGAAAGAGCAAATGCAGAAAAAATGACAAGAAATAACTGAAGTTATAGGAATGAAATAAGCAGAGAAGGCACACTGACTAGTTTAAGTTCACATTGCTTCTAGATAAGTAAAAATTCTTATCTTTCCTCTGAGTTTTACCTCATCTAAGAGTATATCTGTAAACAATAACATAATTTGTAATGATATATGTATATGTAATTTATAGATGTAGCTAGATCAGGATAAATGGGAGAAAAGGCAGTGAAAATTGCCTAGTCTTTCCTGGCTTTTTTTCCCCTGAGAACCCAATTCTCACATGATTGCTAGTGTTTAACAGTAAATGTTAGAGAAAGAGAAAATGGCAAGAGAAAAGAGATTTTCTGCTGAGGTCTGAAAAAAGACGAACAAAAAAGCTTGCATACTTAACTAGTGAGATGGGGTCCACTGCTTATCCCAAGGGGCACAGTTGGAAAGGACAAAGTGGCTGGTGGTGGAAAACTTGTAGGGAGGAGGGGCAAGGAGCTCATCCACGCTGGTACTCAGCTTCCATCAGTAACTGAAGGGCGAAGCCTTAGCATTCCAAGACAAGCCTCTTTATTCCCCACCTCCAGTTCCTTTTGCTGCCTGGTTATTTCCTTGGCGTTTTGTTATCATGTTCTTTCCAGTAGGAGAGATGTACAAATAAGGAGACTATAGTTATCTCAGGCATTCTTTATATTTTTTCAAAGCACTCTTCCAGTAATAATGTATTAGAAAAGCCACCACTGCATGCTCTGGACTGTTAGAATCCCATCCTCAAATATTATGTGGATTTTCACTTTTTAAACTTTTTATTATGGTAAAATATATAACATAAAAGATGCCATTTAAACTATTTTCAAGTGTACAAATCAGTGGCATTAATTACATTCACAATATTGTACAACCATCACCACTATTTCTAAAACTTTCCCATCAACCCAGAGATCTATAATATCATTACCACTAACTCCCCATTCCTCCTTCTGCGCAGCCCCTGGTAACCTCCACTCTACCTTCTGTCTCTATGAACTTAATATCAGGCATTCTTACTTAATTGTATATACCTCCTAAAGCATGGCAGCAATAGAAAAGAATTGAAAACTATCATAACTGAGTACTTGTATCCCTCCCCCCATTCAGAGAAAGCAAAATGACAATTGCTCTGCTATGCAAATTTAGCCTCTTTCTTTCTTCTTTCAGCTACCATGCAGCAAGTGGCCAGAACAGTGGCTAAAGTGGAACTCTCAGACCATGTGTGTGATGTGGTGTTTGCACTCTTTGACTGCGATGGTGAGTGGGGCTCTCTGGAGTCAGCTGGGAAAACTGAGCCTTACTGTCCTTGTTTATGATGGAGCCTTGCAGGCAATGAACTAGGCCCAGTATACTAGCCTATACTTCCTCAGCTTACCTTTTTCACATATCAAGAGCTCAGTCCTCAGCGTCATGACACTGAGAAATATAACCCTTGGTCCTGGCTTGTATTTTCTATTTTTTCTTGTAATTCCAATTTGCCTATAGGTCTAAATTAATTTGTGACCATAAGTATCTTAAAAATGGAAACAATTAAACTACAGTAGTGTTTTAAAAATTAAATAAAGAATAAACTCAAATATAAAAGTTCAAAAAAATGGAAATAAAAATGTTGGACACAGCTTGCTGCTTAGTAGATTAGGAGCACTCGAGTATTTGAATGCCTCTTGGAAGAAAATGGTACTTCTCTCTTCACCTTCCAAGGCACGTTTCAGTCATTCACATTCCATCTTAGCATTCCAGCTCACAGCGGTCTATTTTGTCTGTCACCACCCTGTAGTTAGCCCATTTAAGAGATTCTCATTCCGTTCTGGCATTATTTCTCAGCTATGTTGGCTGAAATAATAATGATGATGATAATGATGATGATAACAGTAATAATAACATTCACAATGGAGACACACTTCTTTAATAATAATAATAATAATAATAACATTCACAATGGAGACTCACACTTCTTTCAGTGCTTACTATGAGCCAGGCACTGAGAGCTGAGCTGCTCATTTAATCCTTTGATGTAGAAATTGTTACTAACTACATTTTCCAGATAAGGGAGCCGAGACTCAGAGGTTGAGTAATTTTCCCAGGATCACCAAGGTAGTAGATGTCAAAGCCAGGATTTGAGTCGAAGCTGTGCTGCCTCCTTCATATATAACCTTCATTGCTTGTCTCCGGGTCAGGATTCATTGTTCATCTTCCTTCAGGAAACAAGGCTAATGGAATTCAAGAATCAGCTCAAAAGCTTCTGCCTATGTGAAAGCTTTCATTTTGGTCCCAGCATAATGAATCGCTCTGGTTTTTTCATTCCTTAATTTGGTTCAGTTTGTCTGCTTATCTGCTACATTACGCTCTATTTCTGTGTATGTGCCTTATCTTCCCTACTAAATTGTGAACTTTTTAAGGATGGACCTTACCCCATAGGACCTAAGATAGTACTTAGCACATAACAGTCGTTCGTTAACTTAAGTGATGTAAGTTATTAAGTTGAGCTTGAGTTGTTTAAATCTGCCACCTGCACCCACAGCCAAGGTCTGAGTCAAAGGAAGTCCCAGGGCTAGGATAAGGAGATGGCCTCATCCGCAGATAGGGGTGGCTCAATATCTAAGCATCCCTGTCCAATATAATACCAGTAGTTATATGTGGCTATTTAAATTTAAATTAATTAAAATTAAATACACTTTAAAACTCAGTTCCTTGGTCTCCCTAGCCGCATTTCAAATGCTCAGTAGCCGCATGTAGCCAGCAGCTACTGCACTGAATAGCACAGATAAAAAAGATTTCTCCCATCAAAGAGAGTTCTGATGAACAGCACTGCTATAGAGATGAACTGTCCCCAGATTTTGTTTTTATTCTATCATGTTTAGGTGGTTTGAGTTTTTTCCAAAAAAAAACCATTTATTTTTATAACTTTTGAAGCCAACATCCTAGAGCTGGTCTGTGAAGTGAATATGAGAATAAAGGCAGCCAGCTTCACACCATTCACCTCTTCTCTCGGGAAGACCTGGGAAATGGTGTTTGATTTTCCAACCTTTTAGAAGCAGACTTTGTCACTACCTATTTGAATCACCTTTAAGAAAATCATGTAACATCTCTGGGGCTTATTTTCTAAATCTACAGAAAAAAAGAAGTATATATTAAATTAAAAGGCCATTGTTATTTCTATCAGTGCAAGGTCTTAGGTCAGAATGTCAGAGGACAGAGAATTCCGAGTTTCAAACAGGCTTACTCATCACAGAATTTAGAGTTGCACTCAAAGGTCTCACACATGCAGATAAATAACATTCAGTCACATACTTGGTTCAGAGGCAACAGAAGCCAGTCTGACTGCTTAGCTTAGGGAAGCAGGAAGTAAATCCCATGACAGTTTAAGTGAAATAACCTCAGACTTTTTTCATCTTAAGCTTCTTTTTTTAATATAAAATATTAAGAATCTTCTTTAGAGATTTTTATTCTTTAGATTACACACTTAATAAGCCATGTTATTGATTACTTTTCAAGCTAGCCAGGCTACTTTTAAACTTTTTATATTGAAGTGTAATATACATACAGAAAAGTATAAATATCATATGTTAAGTGTACAGCTTAGTAATTTTATAAAACTGAACAAACCTGTGTAACCACCAGAAACATCACATTACCTGGACCACAGAGGCCCCCTGGTGCTGCCTTCCAGTCATTTCCTCTCCCAAGGATAGCCACTTTCCTGACTTCTAGTATCATTGATGGTTTTACCTGTGTTTGTTTGCTTGTTTAATCTTGCTGTGAGGTTATCTCTGAGGCTGTCCATGCTCTCTTCAGCCAGAAAACGTGGATCAGTTTAGGCTTTCAGGTACTCTCTACAAAAGTAAACCATTTATTCCCTGTTTCCACTCTTTCCAGACTGATTGTTAGTAGAGAGGTCTGTTTGCTGGTATCCTAGTACCTTATCACCATCAATAATGGCTGCCTTTCTTTTAATCAGCAGACTTTTTACTCCTGGGCATCTAGTTAAAAGGTAACTGTCTTCTCCTACTGGAGTGGTTACTATTCCATGTGATTTGAGGGGTGACCTTTTGTTAAAACAGATGCTCTCCAAGTTTTCTTCCAGACCTGAGAGTCTGCCACTGAATAGGGTGGGATGGAAAGCCATGAGATAATGGGCTTAACCCACAGCCAGATTGTGATCTTCGTTTTCGTCATGAAAAGCCCTCACTTCTCACCTGGACCATTGCAACAGTCTCCTGACTGGCTCCCATACTTCAGTTATGCCACTCTCCAGTGCCATCCCCATATATCTAACCAGAGAAATCTGTTCAAACTAGAAATCTAACTACATCTCACTCCCCTACTTCCAGTCCTTCCCTGGTGCTCCACTGCATAGAAGATAAACTGTAAACCCTTTAAAGAGAATGCAAGATCCTTCAGAACCTATCATCTCCTGCCCGCCTCTTTAGTTCACTCTCCATGCCCCATACCTCTGTGTGTCCAGCAACACCTCACTACTTGTACTCTCCATCAGCCGTGCTGCTCCCTGCCTATGCCTCTGTTTATGCTACTGTCACTGCCTAGAATGCCTCCCCCATCTCACTCCTCTTTACTTGGCCAATTCCAGTTCATCCTTTGGGATTCAACTTAAGAGTCACCTCCAGAAAGCCTTTATTGATCTGTACCTGCACCACCCCCCAGCCTAGGTTAAATACGTTTCCTCTGTACCCCATAGCATCCATTGTTCACCCATTATGGCATTTACCACACTATTGAGATAATGTTTTGTCTCTGCAACAACCTGAGAGTATTTCAAGGGACAAAGTCTTGTTTATCTCTTTATTCACAACACCAAGCACAAGACCCAACATATAATCTCATTCACCTTTGTCACGCTACACTAAACTGTCACTGAGTTGCATGCAGTTGGAAACACCAGGGAATGAGCAAACTAGTTCATTTTAAGCCAAGAGAACTTAAAATGGTTGTGAGAGAGCCCTGGGCTTTAGAACCCACATTGTGTGAAGAATGGAATTTTTCTCAGTGTCTTTGTTCCAAGGCCTTCTCTTATCTATCCCTGTTGTGTCTGCCTCTTCCTCTAGGCAATGGGGAGCTGAGCAATAAGGAATTTGTTTCCATCATGAAGCAACGACTGATGAGAGGCCTGGAGAAGCCCAAAGACATGGGCTTTACCCGTCTCATGCAGGCCATGTGGAAATGTGCACAAGAAACTGCCTGGGACTTCGCTTTGCCCAAACAGTAATCCCAAAGGGCAAGGGGAGCCCTTCCCCCACCCAAGCACCCTGGCCTCTCTACCAGAGCCTTGGCACAGCCGTTCCGGCTGCTCCTTCTGGAAGGTGTGCTCCCTTCCTTCTGAGAATGATCTCAGAATTCAACCAGTTTCCCCTCTCCACCTTTCCCCCATCCCAGTGTTCTGCTAGGCTCTGATTTCTGCCCAATGGTTATCCCCGTAGGTTTTCAAAAACATGAATAAATCCTAAAAAGTCAGACTTTTGGCACCTTCAACAGCACTACCCAGTCAAGCACCCTATGGACAAAGAATGCAAGGATATTCACAGCTATCTCCCAACCCTGGGAAATACGCAGTTCCCAAGTCATTTTTGCTGTGGGTTTCTATTAACAAGAACATTCCTTGCCTTTTCTCCTGCTGGTGCTTTTAAGCTACAAGCTGGGAAAACCTCTGGCAGGCAAAAGTTTGTCTGTGATGAATGATAATAAGGATGACTGGGCCACTGTGCACTGGCAGGAAGCCTGGGCCGGAGGAAGGACCTGTGTCAGTCCCCAGGGTGGCTCAGAGGCCTGCTCCAGGAAAGCGATGTGCACAGTGGGAATGGAGCAAGATTTGAAAATTAAAGGAGCTGCTCACTGGCTCTGTCCGCTCCCTAAGAGGACTCCAGCACAACTCTGTGCCTCATGAGCAGCAGTGACTGAGTTCATATTCCCTGCAAGTGCCATTGTGCTCTGGGAGTGTGTCTCTGAAGCTGAGCCTGGCTCGGGAGCCTGTCTGCCCTCTGTCTTAAACACTTGTAAAATATCACTTTAATTATAGCAGTTTGCAGTAAACCCACACAAAGGCTCTTGTCTCCTTTATTTCAGAATCCTCTGGGGCCCTTTTCATTTCGCTTCTCCACTGGGTTTGAGATCCTGCTCGCAACAGACCTGTTTTCAGAGTCTGGTTGTTCCAGTTGAAAGGCAACTTTAGGCACAAACAAGAAGTGAGGGGACTTGGAAGTTAGTGGTGGCACTGTCCCAGCATAGTTCGGACAGCATTTCCTCCTGAGTCAACATATATGGTCCTTGATTACTCATACCCCATACATGATAAGGAACTAAGATGGAGTGGCGGAGTATATGAGGAGCATCTGGCATGATGGACCTAAGTTTTAAGAACCATAATAACCAACCAGTGTTTTATATGGATTCAACTCTGCCACTAACTCAGTGTGGCCTTGAGCAAGCAAGTAATTTCCCATCTGTTTTTTCAACTGTAAAATGACAGATAGGATTGAGCTTAATGGGCTCTAAGATTTCTTCCAGATCTAAAAACATCTCCTTCAGCTCTCCTCCAGAATTCCTACAGCTTCCAAACTCCTAGTGGTTCCTACAAGGCCTGGAAGTTGGTAGAGAGTGCTTATCAGGCAAAGAAGAACAGAGGCCTACGGCTTCACCTGTGGCTCTGTGAGGACAGTACCAACCCCAGCGTTTTCTCCAGAGCAATTTAACAACCTCACTTCTCACATCCTTTCTGGGAAGAGATTATCTCTTTAACGAGTTTGCCACTCACCCATCTCACCTGTCTTCCACTCTTTCCTTTCTTGAGGTATGTATTCCTGGGACCCAAGTGTAGCCTTTGCCTTGCTCATTGTCCCAGAACTGAGGCATCAGCAAAATGTGAGCTTTTCTTAAAACTATCCCAGAATCCCCAAATCATTGTCTTCCCAGATCCTCATTTCCCTAGCCTGAAAGAAAGGTTCACATCACAGATTTCATGGGACATTCATTCCCCTATAAGGAGATCTGCTGATTGACCTGGGTTCACTGGAGCTGAAAGCCAGAGCATAGCAGGAGAGGGTACGGATCTCACCTATGACATCTTGAAACCCAGGGTCAAGGGCACCTTATCACAGGTACATGGAATTCCAACTGAACTCCATTAGCTCCTAGGAGTGCCTGAGGAAGCAAAGGTCTAAGTGCTCAAGAAGACAGGACAGCAACACTTTGGCACAATAGGGTAAATGTGCAGGTGAGAAGTACAAGTCACCCAGAAGAGGCCAGGGTCCCCCACGGAAGTCCTTGAGCAACGTGGCATAATGAATAGGCCAAGAGGATTTTAGCAGGCAGAGTGTGGAGGTAGGATAGAAGCATTTGAGAATACAAAAGACTGACTTGTGCTTCCCTCTTTATTCAAATTGTTTCGTCTACCCAGAAAGAATAACCTTCCCCTCTTCCTTCAAGACAGCTCAAACTGTCCCATCCTTAAGAAGCCTTCCATGATCCTCTTCCAGACAAGACTGGTAGCCTCTCCTTTGCCTCCCAAGGATCACTTGCCCAGCCATAACAACACTGGTGTAATCGATGTAATTTTTGTGAGATTGTCACCCACAAAGTTCCAACCCAAAGCAGTGACACAATCAAAGACACAGTTCACCACCAAAAGCTAATTTAAAAATAACTCTCAGACAATGTCAAAGTGATACTAGCACTACCTCAGTAAATTCCTCCCACAGCCATTCTCTACTTTTGTTGTTCTCTACTTTTTTAAATAACAAAACTAACTCTTTCTCCAGTTCTAGTCCTTGGGCTTCGGAGAGGGAAGGAAACTCAGAAGGGACCCAGGCTGCTGGGCTTCCTTGACTTTGGAGTAAACATCATCCACAAGGACAAGCAGGAAGAATATGGGAGGTAACTAAGGGAAATGGGCTTAAGAACATGCATGCTCCTTAAAAATTATTTTAATAGCTTTTAGTGCCCCACCTAGTTTTAGCTCTAGTTGGAGCACATGCACTTGAACCAAATTGGAGTCAAAGACAAAGGAGAACTCCAGACAATGACTGCTACCAGACAGGGAAGAAGGAACAGCAGCATGGGAACCAAGAGCCAGGTCCCCCAGCCACAGCATCCTCTCCAAACAGCTCAGAAAAGGAAGGAGGGAGCAGAGACAGAATTCAGCTTTCAGGCTTCAGGTGCCACCTACTGGCAAGAAAGCTTAGCACAGCAACTCACTGGTCTGGAGCAGGGAGGGAGGCAAGGCTGCTTGAGTCCAGTCTAGCCTCAGCTCTGCTCCTGAGAATAGGCCTCCCAGAGACCTGGGTGGAATAGGGTGGGGTGAGATGAACATCCAGAGATGGAGTAAAATCATAAAGAGAGACACTATGGATATGATTATAATTGAGATGAAGAAAGGAGCAATGCCATGTATTGTTCTCAGTGGCTCCAGAATGGGAAATTTTACCAGCAAACAAGAGGGTATGAGTCACTCTATTCATTCTGCAACTTTTTAATGATCACCTACTGTGTGCCAGGCACTCAGCAAGGTCTGAAAGGAGTTAGCATTCTAGTGAGGAAAACAGAAAAGAAGCAACAAAGTTAAGTACAGGCTGCAACGAGAGTACCTGGAGAAGTAGAAGTGTCATCTAATACAGATTTGGGAGTTCAGTGCAGGCTTGCAGAGAGAAAAAAATGTTTTTTAATAAAAATATACCAAGACCAGAGTGTCGAATAGGAATTAACAAAGGAAGGAAGAGAGTCCAGGGAGAGGGTACTGACTGTGCAAAAGTCCAAAGGCCAAACAGCATGGGAAATGACATTCAAGGGAGTGTCCAGCACAGACTGGGAAGTGACTTTGCAACCCAAGAATTAATTAAGATGGCAGTCATTCACAAAAAAAAAAAAAAAAAAAAAAAGATATGGGCATTTTAATACATAACTCATAGGTTATAGAAAAATGATGGAAATTTTAAAATGCTTAGAAGCGAATATGACAATAAAACAATAAGATATTAAAACTTGTGAGACACAGTTAAAGAGATGAACTTAACAATTTCCATACTTAATTACAGACAATGGGCTGATAAACTAAGCATTTGCCTCAAGAAGCTAGAAAAAAAAATTAAAACCCAAAACAAACAAAAAAGAGCAAAAATAAATAAATATGATTTTTAAATGCATATAACTAAATACTAGAGCAATTTAAAAAATAATATTGGGAACAACTCTATGCTAATAAATTTGAAATGGATAGTTTCCTAGAAAATGTAATTTACCAAACAGAAGAAAAAATTAAAAATCTGAATAGACTAAAACTATAATAAATCAGTAGTTAAAATCTACTTACAACAAAAAATACCAAACCCACATGGCTTTATCTGAGGGAGAAAAAGAACCAGATCCTCTAGGACCTTGTAAGCCCTTATAAAGAGTTTAGATTTTCATGTTAATGATAATTAGGAGCCATTGAAGGATTTTAAGCAGAAAGATGACAAAATGAGCTTTGCATTTTGGAATGAGGACTTTGCTTGCAATGCCACAGATGGATTGGAGTGGGATCGAGGTTGGAGACTGCTGTAATAACCCAGTTAAGAGATGCTGGAAACCTGGATTAGGGGGATGGCTGCAGAGGTGGAGAGTCATAACAGATTTGGGGGATGTTTAGCTCAGCCTGAGGGAGAGGGGGAGGGTATATAAACTGGAGGATGGTAGGGGAGAGGGAACAATTAAGAGTGAAACCTAGATTTCTGTTAAGGTAACTGGGGATATAGTAGGACTCTCCAGTGGGACTGGGAAGCTGAAGGAACCAGGTTTGAATAGAGGATGATGAGGCCATTTTTTAACATGTTGAGGTGACTGAGAGCCATCCTGGTGGAAGATTCTAGTAGGAAGTTAGACATAGGAATCTGGATCCAGGAAGGGGGTCTAGGGTGGAGATATGGTTTGGGGATCTCCTGAAAACCTAGGCTCTCCCAATTTCAAGGCCAACTAACCATGAACACATAAAGTCTGAATCAGTTTCCCAACTGTAAAATACTAATACAAACTCCATCTCTTCCCCAAGGGAAGATGGGAATAGAAATTATTAAAGTGAAAAGACTTTGACTCAAAGAACCTGTAATTGGTGGGATATCCCTGAGACAGACGAGTTTGGTAGACAGAGCTGCATGTACCCTGTGCCCTTATCTTTCCAGCCTCCAGCCTCTGGCTCTCCCAAGGTGTCAAGAACTCCTTCTCCAGGGACAAAAAGAGAGCAGAGGACTAAAATGAAGATCCATAGACGCTATGGGGGAGAATTCATATGTTCCTTTAACAATTTATTGAAGCCAAATTGAAAAATCAATTACCTATCAGTCATTCACACTCGGGTGAATTTTCATCATCCTCATTGTGAGACTTTTTTTTTTTTTCCACATAGGTAAACATTCACATGGTTCCAAAATAAAGCTTACATAAAAAGGCATACATTGGAAAGCCTCCCTATCATTCCCACAGCTGCAGAGTATTCCATTGTATACCATAGTTTAGTCAATAAGGGTAGTTTCTTCCAGGAGAGATTTTGGAGCCTGGGGATCTCTGAAAGGAAGGCCTTGGTGGGTCACATGTGGAGAGAGCAAAGCCCACTGGGGAGCCAAAGAGCAAAGGACAAGACGTGGGGCATACCCCACTGACTTGGCGATTCTGAAGACTTAGGAAGAAATGTATCCTTCAAGCTAGTTCAGGGAAACTCTAGATAAAGTGGGGAGAGAGAAACCTGTCTCTGGGATTCATTTAACAAATATGTATTGAGCCCATATGAGGTATCAGGCCCTGTGCTCAGACCACGGGGAACATGAAGGCAAGATCTCCACTCGATTTAGCTAGAGACAGGTGTGCTAACTGTGCAGGGCTGTGAAGGTGAGTGTCCATGGAGGAGCCAGGCTTAAGTGCTATGGGAATTCAAAGCAGGAAGAGCTCTTGGAGAAGGAAGCCCTTTCTCAGACTCAGACCCTGGCTCAGATGTCATCTCCCCCAGAGAGCCTTTCTAATTCTACACACACACAACCAGCAGCTCCCTCTTCTGAGCCTCCTCTGGAGCTTACACACAATGCCACTGTTGGACTTACCACAGTCCTCTAATTCGTTCAATATGTATCTCCCTTACTAGATTGTGAACACCTTAATATCAGGTTCTGTCCTTTATTCATGGCGCATCTCTGCATCCCTAAAGCTCTGCACAGTGTCTGGCTTTCAGGATAGACATTTGACTATTAAATGAATTCTGTCTCTTCACAGGGAAAATAGGTTTTAAGCTGAGCCCTGAAGAACAAGTTAGACCTGGACAGATGGAAAAGATAATTAAGGAGGGCAAGCAGATATATAGGGGTGGGAGAATTGTATCTTAGAGAAAAGGGGAGAGACAATAGAAGATTAAAGCATGTTAAGGTCAGACTGTGAATTCTTGATGTTCTCCAGAAGACAGAAATCTGGAGGCCAATGGTCACCTAATACAAGGATGGTTTTCAGTTCTAGGAGCAAAATGAGATGCTGAGATTCAGTTGAAGATGCATTTTCCCAGTGACTTCTAGGTACCTGTGGAGGCAATTAAGGATTTTGTCTCTCTTTTTGACCCTCATTCTACCATGAATACCATGATTCCAGCTAGTCAGGACAGAAGTTTCCAATTTTTTCCTTATATCAATATCATGACATCTTGATCTAAAGAACTATCAAAGAGAAATTATAATTTCAGGTCATCCCTGGCATACCAGTTCCATTTCTAAACTAAATCTATAAACCAAGGACCATAATGTTTTATGTGAACTGAGCAGGAGTGTGGCTCTCTTCCTGGCCTTTGGACTGAGAAGGACCTATAAAAAGTTAGATAGCCTCAGAACAAAAAACAACATACCCAGTTTGACTAAGATCTATAAGAAAGATAGGGAGTGATAACACGAAGGCTGGTTAGACCAGCATTCAGGCTCAAGCTTGTAATCCCTTCTGAAACAGAACCTTTCTGAATTGAAATGGTTCGGAGACCCAGCTCAGCAGCAGAGGGGAGGGAAGAATAATGAGAAAACAGGCATAAAGGGGTCCTACACATACACACTCAGCCCACCTCTCCAGATCTTTAGTGTTCCAGGTGCTGCCAACCAAGCCAAATTACTAACTACAGACACAAAGTTTAAATAAGATTTTGTCATTTGTGTGCATTGGGGGAAAGGAGAGGAGGGGTCACCAGCCAGTAGCTGGGCAATCACAGTCCAATTCCTTAATACAATTCCTTAATGAAATTACACACCTTTTACACATGAGTACCTTCTTCACAAAGTGAATTACCTGTTGTCAGGTGGATAAGGGGCCTTATGATACTCAGAAAATGGAAGAGGAGACCTCGTGATACTTAGCAGTATGGACGAAAAGGGGGCACTTTAATAAATCTAACTGAAAGTAACCTCATGGGGGAATTTGAACAAAAATTCCTAAGTGGGCAGGTCATGGTGGTTAGTCACGCCTCTGGCCTATAGCTTCTCTAGTAAAAGTTATTTTTGCCCTGTCCATTGTTTTTGTGCATCTTGGTTAACACACCTTTGAAATGCCTCTTTTTCCGACCCCTGGAAAGCTAACACCCTTAAGAGAGCACAAAATTTTGTTAACCATCCTGTAATTCAATCCCTGCCTTGCTTTCTCCCATCTTTATGTAACCATCCTATGTTCCCTCCTAAATTCCAAATGTATAAAAGAAACTACAAAGCTGTCACTTCCCAGATCACTTGAGATCTTACTTCCCAGCAGTGTTGTCAGGTTGGCTCAAATAAACTCTCCTAAAAATTCTCTGCAGGTTTGGACATTTCTTACATCAACGGCAGGGGAGAAGAAGGTGGATGCTGCAGTCCTAGGTCAACAAACCTTAGAGAGATTATTTGAAAGGAATCTGGTGTTTATCTATTCTATTAACAGGTATTAAGGACCTATCAATTTGTGAAGACCTTAACTTTCTGTAAGTGTAGGGCTCTTTTATTAAGGAGGGGCTGATTTCTCCATCACCAGGATACCCTGTATCGGGCCAAGTTGGAGTCATAAGAGTTTGCATTGAGAAGGGAATAGTGGGAATGGAAAGGAAGGTTGGATGTAAAGAAATTTCCAAAGAGTGAGCACAGCCTTGCTTCTTACTACACTGAGAATATAAAGGCTTCTGAATTTACCAGCGGCCTGCAGTGTACCCAGCTACACTCTCTTCCCTCCTGAAAATCAGTAAGTTGTCTATGCATGTTTCTAAGGCCGTCTCCTCACTTATGCCCCAGATTCCACTTCCTCTATTCCCATAATTGTCTTCGCTCTTTCCTATATTACCAAAATTCCTTTCCCACTTTAAGTAATTCATATCACAGAATGCTATAATAGATCTCATCTAAAAACAAAAACAAAACTTCCCCACATTCCTCTCCACTACCAATCCGTTTCTCTCTCACCCCTGCTCTCTTGAATCTATTCCCGAACAGTTTTCAGCTCTACCATCCACTGAAGGAAATCTTGTCAAGGTCACCACTGACTTCTGTATTGTCAAACTCAATGGTCATTTCTCAGTCTTCATATTGCTTGGCCTCTCCGCATGGTTTGCCAAAGTTAGACCCCTCCCTCCCTCTTAACAGTTGTTTCCTTCCTGAAATAACTAATTTTATTACCTGAAAGAGCTGCTTTTTCATTTTCTTTTCCTGGATTCTCCTTTTTCCAGGCCTCTAAAACAGTCACAAGACTCAGTAATCAAACTTCTACTCTTCCCCTATCTACACTCACGTCCTTGGTGCACTTAGTCCCATAGCTTTAAATACTATTTATATATACTGATAATTTCCAAAATTTTACTTCCAGCTCCACCCTCATCCCTAAACCATACATGTATACAACTCCCTACTTTACATCTCCACTTGATTCTAAAAGGCATCACAAACATACACCTTAAATTAAATATTTAATATTCTTCTTACCAAGCTGCTCCTCTCAGTCTTTCCCCAGTTTTGGTAAATGGAAATGCTGTTCTACCACTTACTTAGCCCAAAAACCTTGAAATCATCCTTGACTCCTTTCTTTCTCTCATGTCCCACATCCATTCCATCAGCAAAATCACTTTGTGTCTTCAAAATGTGCCCAGAATGTGATGATTTCTCACCACTTCCACAATCACTCTTATCCAAGTTACCATTAATTCTCACCTGGGTTATAGTAGTAGCCTCCTAACTCTCACCTGTAGTAGCCTTTTACTAAATCCTGCTTGAGAGGCCAAGTAATATAAAGACTGAGAAATGGCCAATGGATTTGGCAATATACGTCATTGCTATCGTTGACAAGAGTGCTTTCGCTGGAACGGTAGGCATGAAAGCCTGACAGAACTGAATTCCGCTCTATAGTGGAATCCTACGTGTTTCCTATATAGTGGTGTATTCTCCTTGTTGATCGTGTAATAACTTGCCAGAGAAGTTCCTGATTCAGAGACTTTGTTTTTCTCTTCCTTCTGCCTAGACCACCCTTTTTCATATAGTCACATCTGGAATACCTGCTTTCTCTCCTGAATTCAGATTTCTCTTAAAACAGTTTCTGAGAGATTTATCAGACCACTTAAAATAAAACCTTCAACTCTCTATCCCTTTATTTTTCTTCATAGCATTTATCACTATCTGAATATATCTATTTATTCGATGTCTTTTCACCCCCTACACACACTAGAATGTAAGCTCCATGAGGGCAAGGGCTTTATTTTGTTCACCACTGTATACCCGGCCTGGCAAATAGTGGGTTCTCAAGACATATGTTTTATAAATAAATAAATGACCTTTGTCTCAAATACACAGAGTTACTACCAAGAACGTGCAAGCATATTCAACTTTAAGAGCTCTGAATATAACCCTTCGGCTTCCAGAAATGTGGGCATGCACCCTTAACATCCCTTAAACATCGCCCTCTTAGAAGACATACGGTAGCCCTTCCGCCCTCGCCCAAACCTCAGAAAGGAGGGGCGGAGGCTTTATGTCATCAGCCTGCGCCCGCCTGCATCGCAACGCGCCGACAGCTGGCGCAGCCCTTCGCTCTCCCGGCCTCCCCCTCCCTGGTTCCGCGCTCTGGTTCCGCCATGGAATCCAACAAGGATGAAGCCGAGCGCTGTATTAGCATCGCCCTCAAGGCCATCCAGAGCAACCAGCCCGACCGGGCGCTCCGCTTCCTGGAGAAGGCGCAGCGACTGTACCCGACGCCGCGAGTTCGCGGTGAGTGTGAGGTGCCGGCGAGACAGAGGGGACATTAGAACTGATGGGGGGAATACGGGAACGGACCGACGGGAGCAGTTGGAGGAGGGGGAGGGGAGACGAGGCGCGGCTACGCCTGCGCACTGGGACGCGCGGTGGCTGCTGGGAGGTGTAGTCTTTCGCTCTCATGCCGCCGCGGGATGCTACAGATAGGATGAGAAGGGCCACCTCGACTTCAGCTTTCCGGGTGTTTGCGGAACCCTCTGAGATTTGGAGTTCCCAAGAATGAGAGGCACTGGCAGACGGGGCGAAGGGAACTAACCTGGAAGCGAAATCGAACTACTTTTCCCAAGCGGCCATTCGGTGGCCCAGGGGCCATTGCCGGCCTGGGAAATGTTATAGTTTAGGAAAATAAGCATAACTCCTCTGAAGGAGAGAAAGGGTTCTAGAAAGGGAAAAAAGACTCCGAACTTCTGACTGCCTGGAAAGGCGTCTTCATATCTTCGCTCCCTTCCTTGGTCGTCTCCAGATGAAGGACAGGGACCACTCTCCCGAAACTAGAGCTACCTTTCCCCTCCACTCCATACCACCACCTTGGACGGTGTGCCCAGAAACCCGGTTTCTCACTCCTTCCTGGAGCCTCTTCACCCGTTTGTGAGATCCAGAGCAGACTGTCTGGAAGACGTTGGCCGCAGCCACCCCCACCCACACTCGCCCCCAAGAGTCCATCAGTGGCTAGTCATATGGACGGCTGGACAGCACCAGGCTGTCATGCTCTGCAGCCCTGGACTGAAGCCTTCCAAACCAGGGAGAGAATAATGAGGTCGTCTCGACTCATCATTTCGCTGTACCTGGAAACCCTGTTTTTCTTTAACCTAAGTCTTCAAAGAAGTTTTTCATAATACAAACTGGAGGAGAGAAAGAGGTAGTCCGTTTAAGATCGGGTTTGTGCCTGCAATTACTATTTAGTAAACCGTCTTGTGTATGCCAGGTACTCAGAATCAGAAGACCAGGGTTATCATCCTGACTGCTACCATGTGATCTTTCTGAGCTTGGATTTACTTACCTAGAAGATCGAAGGGTTGGCACAGATATTGTGAACAACAGTAACACCCATAGGGCTTTTCAATTTAAAAATCTCTTTTGAATGCATTTTTTCACTTGAGCCTACCCTACCAGGGAGGTAGAGCAAAGATTATTATCTTTGTTCTATAGATGAGGAAATATCTCAGAGGCAAGAGACTTACCCAAGAAATCGTTAGAAATTGGAAAGCTCTGTGACTCTGTAAATGTTTACTAAAGGAATATAATGAAATTGAAGAGCAGCTATCGGCCTCCTAACCATCCTTGCCCAGATTATGAAATTGAGAAAGAGGAACCCTGGCAGAAGAGGCTGCCTGGAACGCCTGAATTTTCCTGCCTCCTGCCTCCTGCCTCTTGCATGTTAATCTTTTGGCCTAATTGCATCTTCTCAGGATTTCAGTCTGCATTTTCCAGGACTCCTGAGGTAACCTACTGAAGGAGCTTCTTTATAAAATAAATCACACTGTATAAGAGGAGAGCAGGGTGGGGTAGGGGGGATCTGAATTCTGAATTCGAAGCCTCTGGGGGCTCAGGAGCAGGCAGCCAAGAAAGGATGGTAACAATAGAGCTCGTGTAGATGTTCCTGTCAGCAGGCCTCCTGGGCTAGTTCAGGAGCGTAGATGTCCTTCCTGGGGCTCAAGCATTGGAATTTGCTCAGGCAAAAGAGTCACCTGCTGCATATTTGTCATATTTGTGATATTCTGGGAAAAAGTATATACCTCGTGCCTCTCTGTAAATGTCACCTGTACCATCTCCAGCCCTGCATTGAGCTGACAGGGACCTGGGCTTAATTTAGGCCTGGGATGGGGAGATCTTGGTCAGAAAAATACTAAGTAGTGTTGTCTATCTGGTATTTGATATTTTAGGTCCGAGCTCATTCCAGATGCTCATTAAGTGCAAACAAATTTTTTGTTTTGTTTGCGAAGTTCTCTGCTTGGTGCTAAGTGGTATAGCAGCATTGGCAAGACTTGATCCTTTGCCTTATGGAGTGTATGATCTAGTGAAGGAAACAAATTACAGAAAAAATTATAAGCCATAAAACAATGTCATTAAACAAAAAATAAGCACAGTGTTAGATGCTGAGGA
The DNA here is from genome assembly GCF_014176215.1 of Rousettus aegyptiacus. Classification (NCBI taxonomy): domain Eukaryota; kingdom Metazoa; phylum Chordata; class Mammalia; order Chiroptera; family Pteropodidae; genus Rousettus; species Rousettus aegyptiacus. The sequence continues at coordinate 14,550,522 of NW_023416309.1, forward strand.
CTTAAGGATGGACATGAAGAATCTAGTCCTTGCCCTCCATGGATTGGTTCACAGTCTGGTGATGTGGAGGGGAGTGCCAGGAGTAGGGGGTGTGAAGGACGATCTTCTGAACATTAAATTATAAGCATAGTGAGGACAGAAAAATAATGGTGGATTACAGTGAGAGAAGGCTTTAGGAAGTAGGATGAGAGGCAACATTTAAACTACTTTGGCAGAGGGTAGACTTGGAAAAGGGCATGCTAAGAGAAAGACATGGAGGCTGGAAGTTGTAAGAGGTTTGGGGGAAGGAGTCAAGAGTGGCAAGATTTGGAGGCTGTGCAGGTGGTAATTTGAGTACAGAGAAGATTGAGTTTGGAAAGTAGAATGGGGCCGGATTGTGGAAATTCTTTCCTGCCAGCCCAGGATATTCACTTTATGCTGTATTTAGTGAAAAAACTATTGAAGTTTTTGATGGCAGGAATAAGAGAAGGGTATTTTTCTTAAAAGACAACAGCATGAAGTATTAATAAGAGAGAAGAGAGACTCAAGGTAGAAACCAGTTGGGAAACAATTGCAGGGCCTGAGATAAGGCAGTCTGGAGGAAGATAAGGTCATTGGAGAAAAGGTCAGAGGTACCAATTCTGTGTAAGAGAGGAATGCTGAGAAGAAATGGGGACTCAGAATCCAAACCTGTGTGACTGGGAAGAAACCAAGGCTGAAGAACATGAAAGGGAAGAAATAAGCAGAGTACAAGATGCTAGTGGCTTGTTCCAAAGGAGCTGTCAGGAGAGAGCTCCAGGTCTCAGCTAAAGTCTGGTCTCAGTTTGATGGAGCTCATTGGAGTTGTGCCTGGCTGAAGTCATTGTAGGAAAGTGCGAAATTTGTAGAGAAGGTTGCTATTGTCACTCCCATGGGGCACATCTGTTCTTAACCATAGAGTACAATGGAGCAACAACAGGAAGAGTCTATCCCAGGAGCGAACAGCTGCCAGGTAGCCATGGAGCAACATGTCAGGGAGGTGTTGAGTAGCACTGTCGGTTGCTGCAGAGGCCACATGGGAAAAGGACAAGTTGAGAAATGAAAGGTTAGGATCAAGAGCATTAGTGGAGGATTGGTCTTGGAGAAGTGGAAGGACAGACAAAGGGAAGGTTTAGGGTGAGAGGAGGCTCAGAGCAACCTTGAAGGGTCAAGGGACCTCACAGTGAAAAGGATATGAGGGGACTTGAAACTCAATCTGCAGAAGGTAGCACCGGGGGGCACCAAGGTCTGGACAGTCATGCTGTGCAGCCAAAGTCAGGCACTAAACTGAGATGCCACAGGGCAGATGTAGTAGAGCCAGTCAGTCCCTTTCCGAGAGTTTCTATACAGTGCCTGGCAACCTGGTAGCCACTGGCTTTGCCTGAGGCTTAGCAACGATGGTGGAAGGTACCAAGTTTTCTAGGGAGCTGATGAGAACATCTGTAGGCCTTAGCTTCCCCAGTATACAAAGAAAGGGTTGACCTGAATGATCCTGCAGTGTGTAGGCTGCCTGAAGTTCTATGAAATGGCTGGTTCTGCATCCAAGCTAAGTCAGGAAGGCCATGCTGGGAAGGCCAGTGCACGGGAATGGGGAGGATTAGTTGCCAAGAGGTTTTGGCATTCAGGGCCTAGGAGTGAGAGTTACACAGATACTGGCGAGGGCCAGGGTGGGGTTGTCTACTTGAATCAGCCTTCATGAACCTCACTGAGTGCTCAGCCCTTCCAGTCACCTGATTTCACTGAATCTTACCCCTCAGAGCAACCCTGTGAAGGCAGGGATCATGTCTTCACTGAGGAATTCGATAATTTGACAAGGCTACATGACTGCTTAGCAAAAGAACCAGACTGTCTAGCTCCACTCCCAGACTATTTCCCTACTCTAATCTCCCTTTCCCAGCTCACTTTGAGCATTACAGGTACATGGAGAGAGCCTGGAAATAAAAGTCGCAGTAACAGATGACAGTATTTGCTAGACATTGGGCCAAGTTCTTTATATATGCATTTACGCCTTTACTCTTCCAACTCTCTCATGAGAGAGATACATTTTCATGCAGAAGTTGTTAACTTGTCTAAGATGACCTTGCTAGCAAGTGGCAGAGCCAGGTTTGAACCCAAGCAATGACTCTCCAGTCCGGGTTTGAGGAGGGCACACGCCTGGTGGCTTCGACTATAGAAATGCTTTCACCTCTGCCTCAGCTACCACTCCTCCCACCCGTTTTGGTTTCTTCCACCAGTTTCCCTTTCTAAGTGTCTGCCAGCTTTACTGGGAAGGGGCAAATCAGGATTTGAATGTGGCCATGTCTGTCTACAAATTCCACACTTTCCCACAATGACTTCAGCCAGAGCCACATTAAGACGTTTTACCTCCTACTCCTTTGTGACATTTGCCAATCAGCCACTGTGCCATTTAGGGATGTAACAGTGAGTCAGGATGAGGCAGTCACACCCCCACGGACCTGGTAGAAGGGATATCTGGGCCACAAAAGAGACCTACTTGTCAGCAACCAAAAGTTTCTCATTGCTAACTCAAGCAGGAATCATCTTCTGAACCAGAGCTTTCTTTTTGCAGCCTAGGGAAATTAGAGTGGCTGACTCCGTGTAACTGCCCTGAAAAGCTTCCAGACTATTCCCTGAGAAGTACTGGAGAGAGTCCGTCCCATCTTCTGGCTGACATTCTTGTGTATCGCAATCTAATGGCTGGTCATGTTGTCCTTGGGGTATGTCAGCTCAGCCTGGACCACTGGGGCTTCCAGAAATCTAAACAAACAACTTTTTTAAAAGCCCTTAAAAACTCAGCAAACCAAGCTCCTCCCTCTGTCCCATTTGATCAGCATCTCTTCATCTTCGAGTTTCTTTCTTTGCCATTCCCTTGATGCCTGGCATGGACCTGGCACATGGGACAGTGTAAAATATCATGGTTGCAAGTGGGTCCAAAGCCTGCTAAGTGCTGAAACTTTGCTTTCCTAAGCCTCGAAGCTCCCCACCCCCACCACCTCAAGTCCTCTCATCTTCCTGACCAGCTAGTTCATTGGCCCAGGTCATAATAGCAGCTACTCATTTTGCACTCTTACTGTATGTCAGTCTCCATGCTGGGTGCTTGTACACATTGTCTCATTTCATCTTCATACCCCCATTGTGAGGAAGAGGTTTTACAGATTGACTAGGGTTATAGGATTTAGCTGAGCCGAGATTTGAAACCTGGGTCTTTCTGAATTCTCTTCTATACTTGGAATGACTGGGAAAGTGGTTTCCCCTGCCAGATTTGTGTGGTCCAGGCTAACAGCACAGTTAAGAGCAAGGTCCTGTAAGTTGGACATTATGGGATTCAAGTGCTGCCTACCGAGCTTGTACAGCCATGGGCAAGTTGATCAAATACACAGCTCCTCATAATGGGGATGGTAGTAGTAAGACCTACCTCTAAGGCTGTCGTGAAGACTGGATGAGCTAATACATGCAGCGCACTGTGCCCATACCCGCCTGACATAGTGAGCACGCATCACTGTTGCTCCTCTAAGAGTGCCCTCTCAGGGTTTGCTACAGGAGCTGTTTCTCCACCTCCCTCATGTGGGCCAAACTCAGCTATTAGCTCCTCTGTATGGATTTCCCAGCTGCTGGCTCGATGAGAGCCCGTGAGCAACTAACAGCAGTGGCTCAGGGCACATAGGTCCACTTGAGTCCCAGTGTTCTGTTCTGAGCAAGCCATGCTCAAGGTCCCTTGGGTGAGTCACAGTATAGGGTGTCTGACACCCAGCACAGTGCCTTGAGCCCAGCAGGCACCTGGAACACTTGAAAGAAGCTAGGGCGCACTGGACTATGATGCTGTCCTTTGTCAGCACAGAAGTGTCTTGGGTGCTTGCCTGGGTTCCCAGGGCATTGTGCCCCAGGCAAGACTAGGGGGTTCAGAACTGTTTTGGCTCCTGAAATGGCACAGGAGACTAATGCCAGATATTTGAGCCTGCCCTTACAGAGTTAGCAGGAACCAAGGACTTGGGTATGAATAACCACTAACCTGAGGGTGACAGCTAATGACCTGTATAGACTCTGAACACTGAAGGAGGACATTTGACATGGCCAGCCATTTGAAAAATTTTAAAAAAATCAGCAAGTAGTTAGCACAGCAGATGTTGATCCTGAGTCTCGCACTACCCCTGGCCCTCTGGGGCAAATTCATTGCCCCCGTTCCTCTTCATCGGCTAAGTGTAAGCCTCTAGAAATCCTTCTCGACCAATCTCAGCTGAATCAGATAGTCTTGCTAAGTGGAATGCCCATTGCACAGCACTTTGCTCATCTCAGCTTTTAACAGAGGATGGCTGTTGGACACACTATTTTAAGATTTAAGAAAAAATTGAAGGATTAATAGTTTATTTTGGGGAACAGAAAAAAAGAAAAAAATAGTTTTTTCTTATGCAGAGTTTAAAATGACCTATATATACCCTGCTGACTCCTGAGGACTGTGGGGCCTGAGAGAGCAGGTGACTATCCCGCTAGCCCCCCACAGGCTCGAGTCAGGAAAAGGGCTTGTGGCTTAACAGGGAAAATAAGCAGGTAGGGTACATGGCCTTGTTGGAGCAGGAACCTTGAATGGTTTCCTTTCCTCGCACAGGCCTGATCGAGTCCCTCAACCAGAAACCACAGTCTGCTGGTGACCAACCCCAACCTACAGACACGACACATGCAACCCATAGGAAAGCAGGTGGATCCGACACCCCCTCGGCCAACGGCGAAGCCGGAGGAGGAGAGAGCACCAAAGGCTACACTGCAGAACAAGTAGCAGCCGTGAAAAGGTAGAGGGCTGGGCCCAGAGGGCAGGGGTCGGGGCCCCATGGTGGTGGGAAGTTCTCAAGTCTAGAGACGGCTTCCTGTGGCACATCCTCCACCTCACTGCTACCTATGGTCTGTATGGGCCCTGGGAGGGTCTTAAAGATGGAGAAGGTTCCAGTGGTCAGGCTCACCGGGCCCTGGAATATAGTGTGAGAATCAGGGCTCCACTCTCTCCTCCCACCGAGACAGCCCACAGCAGAGGCTGGAAACGCTGACACCGCTGGCTTCCTCTGCTGCTGGCCAGGCAGGCCTGGCCTCTTTACACAGCTCTGTTTGTCAGATAGAAATGAAGCCTGGTCTGCTCCACCAGATTTTCCCCCAACCCACACCCTCAACAAAGACCCTTTCAGACCAGAGCCTGTGTGGAGTAAAGTGGAGACAAAAGACAGTTATCCCTCCACGGTTTGGGCTCAATACTGGCTGAGACGGTCCAGCCAAGGCTTCTCAGGAGTAGAGACCCCAGGTCTTATTTCTCCCCAGGCCTCCCCCCAAACTGTCCTCGAGATCCCTCCACAGTCATTCCCACATGGTCCTGGCTGCTAATTTCAGGACTGGGGTTCAGCCTGCGTGCAACCTAGCATGACTGTAGTTTGCCATAAATGCACATGACAAGTTTACATTTTTCTGACAAGACAGGGTTTTGACCAGACAAGTCTATCAGCTGTAAGCAGTAGAAACTGATTGAGGGGAGACAGGAAAGCTTGGAAAAGGCCAAGAATCAGGGTCTCCAGGGACCCAAGAAATAAGAATTGATGCAAGAGAAGCAGAGTCTCTTCAGGGTCCTGAGATAGGGTGAACAGATGCCTGTTATGGCCTTAGTGTTGCCCACTCGAGAATCAGATTGTCAGGAGGAGACAGCTAGCCGAGTTTGGGCCACACCTGCCCTTGGGCAGAGAACCCTGATTGATAGTCTTTCTGAGGTTTCCTGCAGTGAGGGTGCTTTTGGCAAAGGGCAGTGGTTCCTGGCCTGGCAAACAGAGCAGCTGCCCCCTCTTAAGTCCTAAATGTATTCTTGGTGTTTCCACGGGGCGCTGCTCAGATCCCATCCCAGCTGGAGCTTCCTGATGCTCCCTTGTTCTCTAGGTCTGACTTGTTCCCCTAAGTCAACTCAGAGCTGTGTACCCTTGCCACTTATTCCTCACCCACCTCAGTGCCACGGGCCCATGTAGAGCTCCCCCACATGCTCTTCTCTCCCATCAGGGTCAAGCAGTGTAAAGATTACTATGAGATCCTGGGGGTGAGCAGAGGGGCCTCAGATGAGGACCTGAAGAAGGCCTACCGCAAGCTGGCCCTCAAATTCCACCCAGACAAGAACCATGCACCTGGCGCCACTGAAGCTTTCAAAGGTAAGCCAGCCCTGGTTTTCTGACGTTTTGGTGTTTATATCTCCTGTCCTTAGGAGTGAATCAGAGACTTTTCCAGGAAGTAGTCTTGGATCTAAGTCCTACAGACTCAGGAGCTGCTTCCTAAGAAGGTCCTAGTAACCACCCCTAGCCTCACAGTTCTGTCAGAGCTAAGATAGTGCCACCTCTGCCCGGGGATTAGAGGAAGAGAACTGAAGCAAAGGAGGACCCATGGCTTCTCCAAGGCTGCACAGTGATTGAGGAGAGGCAGCAGTTCTCCTGACTCACCTCTATGCACTTCCCCATCTTGGGATCTTGGCAGCAATTTTCCTTGTGCTGAGAAATTGGGCAGCCCCGTGTCAGGGCCTCTGGCCTGGTGACCTCCTCAGCACCATAGCCAGCCTCCCCCCAAACCCCATTACACATACACTCTCTTTCTGTCTTACTCCACACATACCCTAGGGCCTGCAGCAGGGGACAACACAGTCTCTCTAGCCTCAGGGCCTGTTGGTTCTGGGATGAGTATTTTGTTCTGGCTAAAATCATCAGCTGCCCTTTAACCATTTGTATTTTCATTGAGTCTGTCAGGCATACAGGTGCAGACTCTGTGCCAGCACTATTACTGGGCATTGCAATTTCACATCTCCCCAGACATCTCTTCTTTCATGCTTGCCTTGTCCTCCTTGTCTTAGGCTCACCTCTCTCTGGGATATAGTATAGTGACTAGACCCTCCTGGCCCAGGTAGGGTACTGCACAGTACTGGGCCTGTGGCCATATCTGGGTGAGGAGCCAGTGGCAGAGCGGACCCCTGAGACCTAGTGTGCTGTCTTTGGGGGCCCACTGCAGGTATTCCATTCCAGACTGCTTGGGATTGGTCCTACACAGGACAGTCTGCAGGCATCATCCCCTGCTGCCTGTCAGCCAGCTCCAGAAGGACAAGGAGAATCAGAGTAGGGAGGCAAGGTAGCTGTAGTTAATGTTTCTCTGGCCTGACCTCTGCCTGCACCCTGCTCTGAAAGGCAGTGAGGGGCCAGATCTGACCTTAGAGCCTTGTCAGAATGGGAGGAGGAGGGGAATTCTCCTTATTCTCAGGGGTTGCAGGTTGCAGATGCAGGTCTGACACACTCTTGTAAAAGAGTGGGCTGCTTGAGAGGGAGCAGGAGACTCAGGAGAGCCCAAGCTGACATCCTTTGGGGCACAGGCTTCCCACCTGGGGAGCTCTCCTAGGGAGGCCTCAGGGCCAGGCAGAAGAACAACAGCTGGGACCTGGAGCTCGGGGAAGAGAGGGCGCCTCGGCCAGGCCACACTACCAGCGGCAGAGGAGCCTGGACTGGAACTGGGACTTTGGCCTCTCCTGGAAGTTCCTGCTGCTTCCAGTTCGCAGCAGCACATCATATGTCTGTTTAGACCTCATGTTACACTGTGACTTTAAGATTGCATAACCTGCAGATTGGAATGCCCCACCCCACTGGGCATCTCGCAAGGGAGGAATAGGTGTGGGGTCATAAAGTCAGAGAGCAGACTTGAAGCAAGACATACCTGGATTTGATTCCTGGCTCTGTAGTATCAGAGCTCTGTGACCTTACACTGAACTTCTCTAGGCCTGTTTTCTCATTGATAAAATGGAAATGGGGTTGCTGTTGGAATAAATAAGAGAATGCCCATAAAGGGCCTGGTGTGTAGAAAAAGTTGGACTCTCATCATGAGGTGGAGAGCGAGGAGCCTGAGTGTTAATCCTCCACCCAGCCCAAGCTGCCCAGATCCACTTACAGGTATTCCCGCTTGCCCAACAGCTGAACTTCCCAGTGGCCCCAAGGACTCCTGCTTCCTAAAGCACCACTTAAGTACTTTAGGAAGTGAGCTCTTGGCTTCCATGAGAGCCTCCACCCGCACTCCTAACATTCCGCAGCCCTGACCTTTCTAACTCCTTTCTAGCCATTGGCACAGCATATGCAGTACTTAGCAACCCTGAGAAGAGGAAGCAGTATGACCAGTTCGGTGATGACAAGAGCCAGGCAGCCCGTCACGGCCATGGGCATGGGGACTTCCACCGTGGCTTTGAGGCCGACATCTCCCCTGAAGACCTCTTCAACATGTTCTTTGGTGGTGGCTTTCCGTCTAGTAAGTTCCCAACCCTCCCCACAGCCAGGTCTCCCCGGAGGTGATAGTGGGAGACTGGATGCCAGCCTCTCCCTTTCCCAGCAGCCCCACTCCTGACTCAGTCCCTCTGACCCCCAGGTAACGTCCACGTCTACAGCAACGGCCGTATGCGTTATACCTACCAGCAAAGGCAGGACCGCAGGGAGAACCAGGGTGACGTGAGTGAGGAAGGCGCTGGGGAGACCTGGGGCGGGGGGCTAGTGACATGCCCAGCAGTGACATGCCCAGCTGTCCATTCTGGGATGGTAGTATTCCCACAACTCTCAGCCAAGGAGCCATCTTGGGCCTCCCTTGCCATTCTGCTGTGTGACACCAGAGGGAGCCTCACTCCACATCGTCCACTGGAAGGAGTGGGGATTTGATGGCTTCTTTTGGAGAATGTAATGCAGAATGTTTTCCACCTATAGGCAGGGTGGAGTGTGAGCAGCCTTTGTGCAGTTAGTTCATTTACTCATAGAGCGAAAGTAACATTTTCAAGCAGTGGAAAGTTTCATGAGAGAATTGTAAAAGGTGACAAATAGGTGCTGACCCTTCTTTTCAATACTCAAAAATGTATGCAAAAGCTATAACAAGACACGGCTTCAAACACATTTTGAATGCCACAAGAGCAGCTAGCTGAGTAAAATTAAAATACTGTGAACAACCCTGGAGCATTTAAAATTATGGCAGGCAGAGGGGTTCCCTTTTGCTCCAACAATGTGGCCTTATGCTTTGATTTATTTTTTTAAACTTTTATTTTGCATGTATTTAATACAGAGAAGAATTTTTAAATCACAGATTATCACACAGTGAAAAAATTGATATTTATGATTTTCTAACTGGTAATTTTTTAATCGGCAATATATTTGTATAGTTTAAAATTCAAAAAGGCAATGTAGTGAAAATCTCCCTCCAGCTCTGCCCCCCCTTCTCCTGGAGGCAGCCACTTTTGCTCATTTTTTTGGTAGTCTCTCAAAAGTAAATGCATATACCCACCTTCCTCCTGTATTTGACACCAGCTGCTGTTTTGTTAGTATCTGGGGAAGCTGGCAAGTAGAGGGGCGTATGTATTTTAGGGACCTATGAGAGGGAAAGGAAGAAGGTATTGTCATGGCCTGCTTTCATGGAAACTGCCTCCCACCACCCGAGCTACACTGTGCTGAGGGAGCTGGTGGTGACTGTGGCTGACGACAGACTCCCACCCAGTTCCAGCTTGGGTGACCACTGGCTCTTCCTTCCAGGGCGGGCTGGGGGTATTCGTCCAACTGATGCCCATCCTCATCCTGATCCTCGTGTCAGCTCTCAGCCAGCTCATGGTCTCCAGTCCACCCTACAGTCTGAGCCCAAGGCCGTGAGTACCTGTAGCTGGGGGTGAGGCTGGGATGTTGGGCAGATTGGGACTATATCTCAGCAGCCATCTGGGACTTTCCTTTCCATCCTACAAGTTTTTGATCACAATGCAGAAAGCTGGCTTAGAATCAAGAAAATATACTTTCCCTGTTGAGCAGAGGTTCTTGATTTTTATTTTTACTTTGCTTTTTTTATTTTAATTTTTTTTGGATAAGAGGAATTTTCGTTATATCCTCTAGTAGTTTGTTTGTTTGTTTGTTTGTTTGTTTCTCTTATGGTGACATCGGTTAACAAAATCCAGTAAGTTTCAGGTGTATAATTCAACAGGAAGGCATTGTGTAAGCAGAGAGGTTCTTAATCTTTTTATGATCACAGTCCCCTAAGAAAACTTAATGAAAACCTCAGATCTTTTCCCTGAAACACTGTGCACGCGCGCACACACACACACACACACACACACACAATTTTGCATGTGATTTCACGGACTTCATGACCCAACCCCCCATATTGTCTGTTGACCTTGAGATAAGAACCTCTGTTCTTATGCTCAGGGTAGGGGCTCTAGGGCCATGAAAAGAACAAGAGCCATGGAAAGAACAAGGGCTCTAGAGTCAGACAGCAAAATTGGCTTTCAACCCTAGCTCCTCTGCTACCTAAGCAGCTGTGTGACCTTGGACAAGTTACATAACTTATCTGAGTTTTGGTTTCCTCATCTATAAAATGGGAACAACATCTCCCTGCTTGTGAAAATTAAATGAACGATACACACAAAATTCCAGGCTCATTAGAAATGCTCAACAATATTTGTTGAATGAATATGTGATCTCAACTGCCAATAGTGAATTTGAGCAAGTTATTTGATTTTTAAGGTGTTAGCTCCCCTAATTTATTTCTAGCACTTGACCTACTAGATACTCAGCTTCTACTGATGGAAACCCTTTGCTCCCACCCACCAAGCAGCTTGGCTCTAGCAGGGAGCCTGGCAGCATCCCTCTCAGCCAGCAGGGGGCAGAGTCTGTCCACTGGGCCCACACTAGCCAGCGCAGGCTCTCTGTGGCCTAATGCCAGCCCTTTACAGCTGGAGAAATGAGAAGCAGCATTGGGCAGGCAAGGACTGTTCTCCCTGGAACACTGGCTCCTGCCTGCATGTTGAGGCTCTTTCCACAGCCTGTGAGCCTGCTTCTGGAGCTGGAATATAGAATCTGAGAGCTGGAAAGATACAACTCCTGGGAAGTTGAAGGCAGGCAGGCCTTCAGCAAGGATTGGCTTAGGGGATGAATGAGGAAACAGAGGCACAGGGAGCTCAAGTCATACAGCTTGTCAGAAATGGAGCTCAGACTCATGCCGGGTTCCCTACTACCCTGACCAGGATCTCTCAGAAAGGGGCTTCTCCCCAAAGTTCCCCGAGTCAACAGTGTAGTGAGCAAGGAGCCTGAGGAAGAGCTTGCCCTAGGCTGAGCCACTCATGGGAGAAACATCCTGCCTTTTCTTCAGACCTTCATTTTGGTTAGTGTGCAAGTTCCTCTTCTAGTTTGGGAGGTAAGCAACTACTGTGGCCTGCGTTGCACCTCCTGTCAGGGGCCTCATCTCCATAGAGCTTCCCTGGGCCTGGGACCAGTGCCCACATTGTGCCTGGTGTATTTCTGGCCAGGTCGGTGGGCCACATCCACAAGCGAGTCACTGATCACCTCAACGTCATCTACTACGTAGCAGACACCTTCTCTGAGGAGTACACAGGTTCCAGCCTGAAAACAGTTGAACGGAACGTGGAAGATGATTATATTGCCAACCTCCGAAACAACTGCTGGAAGGAGAAGCAGCAAAGTGAGTGTGCGTGTGTTGGGGGCACAGAGCTCAAGAGCAAAGAATGGGAAAACCCTGCTCCCTCTGTGATTTGTGGGCCCAGCACCTGCCACTGCCCCGCACCAGCCACCTCCAAGCTAAGAGCTGGGCTCTACTCCTGTGTTTCCCTGGGGCCAAAGCCAGGGGACACCTGGAGATTTCCTCTCAGTTCCCATAAATCACTGCAATCAGCCTGTTTGGCTACAGGTAAGTACATAGAGATTTGAGCAGATCTCCTGGTCACCCCTCTAACTGGACATCTGGCTCTATCTGTAGGACCCTGAGGAGGTCTTACCAGGATGACAGGTTCTTACCTTGGCTGGCCTCACCCATACTCTGTAGAAAGGGCCTCTGTCCCCCTCCCAAGTTGGAATCATAGTCTTTGCTCCTTCAGGGTCCTCCCTAAAGGGGGGCGAGCGTGGCCCCCGCTCCTGAGCCTGTCACAGCCTTCCTCCTGTCCCTGCAGGCTAGGCAGGTGCCCTAGCAGCCTTCAGTAGGTATCGGTTTGTGTCCTAACCCTGCCCCATTACTTTGCAGAGGAAGGCTTGCTATACCGGGCCCGCTACTTCGGCGACACAAATATGTACCACAAAGCACAGAAGATGGGCACCCCAAGCTGTAACCGACTGTCAGAGGTGCAGGCCTCCCTGCATGGATAGTCCTGGGCCAGCCACGCTACCGAGGTCCAAGTATGAGCCAGGGCCTCCTCTGCCCTGCAACTCCTGGCAGCTCTGGCCCTGATCATGAGACACAGAAGGGTGGGAGGGAGGGAGCCTGGTCATGATGGCACAGACTCCTTGTCCCCAGCCTGACCTCTAGCCTGTAGGGTTGGGGCAGCTCTGGGGCATACTGGGAAACTGAGGTCGGCTTCAGGCCTCTACTCTTCACCCTACACCCACCCTGTTCCCTGGCTCTGGGGCTATGGGGTACCCAAGAGCTAGGCAGAAGGGGGAGCCCAAGAGCCACTGTGCCTCCTTGGTCTGTTCCAGCCATCAAGTCCCTTTTTCTTTATTATCTGTGCCCTGATACTTAGGCCACTGAATATTATTGGGCCCAGAAGAGCCCCCACACACTCGCCACCAGGGAGAACCATGTGGGAACAGGTGGGCCAAGAGCCCTTCTCCCCCTGCCCTTCCAGACAGTAGGAAACAGAAAAAGACTGGAGCCCAACAGTGGGCAGGGGAGGGAGCCAAAAGGCTGGGAGCCTGAGAGGCCTCTGCGCCAGGACTAATCCTCTCTGGTGGGATCACATGCTGGCTCAGTCTTGCTCTCGCTCCTCCTCCTTCCCCCTCGCTCCTCCTCCCTCAGTCCCTTGCTGCTATGCCAGGAAGCCTGGAAGCCACAGTCATTCAGCCTGCCCAGGCGTCTCACCTGTGGTCTGAGGAAAGGAACAGAAAGTCATAAGTTCAGGGTCAACTGCAGAGCCCTCAGCACAGAAGGGACAGGAAAAAAATGAAAGTTACTGATAGCAGGCTCCCTGATTCCTTTACCCCTATGTGTGGGTTGTGGGCTCTGCTCCCAGCATTTTCCAGAGGGGACAACTTGGACCAAATCCAGAGGAATGTGGGCATAACCGGTTAAGGGCCTTTTCATGTTGGTACCCTGTCCACACCTCTGCCTGCGTCCCCTTGGCAGGGATCCAGGTACAGGCTCTCTGCTTTGAGCTTGTTTGCTTGTGCCTCCAGGAGAGTGAAGCAGACTGCAGAAAGGCAGTTGGGTGCGGCTGAGGTGGGCAGGACAGCAGCAGGGAGGGTTGCTTGTTCCTGTGGGCTGAACTAGAGACTCTGGGCACGTGACTGCCAAGCTAACTGTTACTATTCTCCTCCCCAGACCATGAAATCCCTGGAGAATTTTTGGTGACATGCACTGAGCCAAGGTGATGGACTTTATATTTAAGGAAAGACATAAAAAGAAAAAACATTAAAATGGAATTGGAGGCCGAACGCCGTACAACCGCCCTCTCTCTCACCCAGTTAATGCAGAAAGCTCTTAGGACAGACAGGAAAACTGGCCACGGGACTGCTTCCCTTCCTCCCATGGCTGGCAGAGGCTCAGGCTCCACATCAGCTCTCTCCTAGGATACAGAAACCATGGCAACGAAAGTAGAATGTAAAACTTGCAGCAAATGTCTGTGGGAAGGGCTGGGGGAGGGGGCACCCAACTGCCTTTCTTCCCCCTCCCAGGAGCTTCTGGTCACCTCTCAGTGCAAGCCAGTCAGAGGTGTTGGCCAAGGACAGAGAGGAGGCAGAGAGAACTCTCCAGAGAATGTAATTTATAGATGCACGTATATGTGTATATATATATATCTATTTATATGTAAATAGCATATATAAAGATATATATATATATATACACACATATATAGTCTACTTTTTAAACTATGCAGGGATTTGGTTAAGTTGTTTAGCTGATTTCTATTTTAGAAAACGAGGACTGTTTGGGGAAGGCAACCTGGTCCTTCAGAGGCTAGACGTTAGCCACAGCTGACAGCATAGGAAAGCCGGGTCGTAGCTTTTAAGAGTCCCCTCAATCCCAGCCTGTTTTTGATGGCAGCAGCAATCATGATAGTATAAATCTGTAGAAAACTTGTGACAGTTGCCAGGTTTTGAAGGTTTGTGGTTAAGCTGAAGGAGAGCAGGCTGTGAGGGGAGAAAGTGCCCTTAGGGCCACATGCCAGGTCAGTATTGAGTCATGGTAGAGGCCCCAGACTGTCTTCAGGGGTGAGACCACCCACCTCAAGCTTTGGCCAGCTCAGATGGGCTCTTTGTCCTGGTGCCCAGGAGCCCTCTGATCCCTTGCCACAGAGAACAGCAGGGTTGGGAGGGGGACCAGGTTTTGCCTAGCCACCTTCCCCCCTTATCCCTAAGTGAGTTTTGCCTTATAGGTGCCACAGGGCACAGATTCATTGTTGCCACTGGTTTTTCCTGAGTCATACACCAAGGACTCCAGAAGGCTCTTCCTCCAAGAGTCAGCCAGGTGGTACCCAGGACCCCAGGGCAGCAGCCGACTCCTGAAGAAAGTCCACACCTGCGGGCACCTCTGTCTCTGCCCTCCGTGGACATGATGCCACTCGGCCTTCTCTTCCACTTTGGACAAAGGATGCACCTGAACCAGAAAGGTTTTCTTATCCTCACTTTCAAATGAGGATTTTTCTCAAAACAGCAGTTGCTGCCAGGAAAAGGGAGGGAGATTTTATTTATTCCCACAGGTTCAACTGGGTCTTTTGGAATTACCGTTTTTCCCGAATTTCCCTCTGGCAGTGGGTGTTATTGAGCCTGCCATCTTCCAAAGCCTTACTTCCCCAAGCTACCAGCCAGGAGGTGATAACCATCCTCCCAGAGCTTCTCCTGGCTCTTTTTTTAAAGTCCTCCAACAAATGAGATTCCTGCTGGGAAAGGAAGCTTGGTAAAGAAATGTCAAATCTGGTTTTTGAACAAGGTCCTGCCCTGTGATGAAGCAGCCACCCGGGCCCAGAGAGATGATGAGAACTAGACATGGGCAAGAGTGCCCCATTGAGGTGGCCCTGGTGCTCTGCCCCACCACTCTGACCAGCTGGTCATGGTAGATGTCCCTAGACAGGCTGACCCATGTGCAATAAGAACATAGATCCTAAAGGATCCCCTGAGAAGCTGTATTTCTTGAATTAGAATTCTGAAATTGTACATCTATAAATATATGTTTATTATGTGATTGGCTGTGCTGGGTCTGCATTGAGCAAGGGGGCTAAGGTGGGGGCCACAAACATCTGTTGCTACTAACATCCCACAAAGAATTTTTGGTGTCAAGCCTGAATGTCCCCCTCACCCCTTGCTCCAGCTGACAGCCACTTAGGTCACCAGTGTTGTTCCAGGGCTGACTCCATCCAGGTAAAGGGTAAGGGACTCAAGCCAGGACCCTGGGGTCCCTGATGCCAGTCCTGGGTTGGCAACCAGGACATGATCTCCTCTGCTTCCCCCTGTTCTGCTCCCTCCACCCTTTCAATTCTATCAGGCCTACTGTGAGCAAAAGGATTCAGGATCTTTCTTTTCCCCTGCCTGGAGCTCAAGCCCAGGAGGGGAAAGTTCTCTGAGTTTCTATCTCTGGCTGCACAGTCTTCCCAGCCATCCTTCCCACACCACCCCCACAGCCCGCCCTCTCCCAGAGGTCGGAAAACTTAAAAATGAGGCAGCCCAGATCGGGGCTTCCTGTGAATGGAACAGCAGATTTGCCTGGGCCTCCCAGAGACAGAGCTCTGCAGCCCTGACTGGCGGCCCGAGGCCCCTCCCACTGCTGCTCCAGCCAAAGACAGGCGGGCTGCCTGGTGGTGCCACTGCAGCCTGAGAGCTTATTGGTTGCCCTGCCCGGGGTCACCACAGCCTGTCCTGCCTGGTCTGCGAGCTGCCACTTGTTAGCTGCAGTTGGCAGAGGCAGTGCCAGCCACCCCCATTTACCCAAGCTGTCCCGGTGCAGCTCAGCAAGCCAGAAGGGGCGGGACAGACTCCCTCCAACTGTTTGCTGCAAAAAAAGAGCCTTTGACAAGTGTTCCCCACCCACTGTCAGGTGGAAAAACCACTAGCCCATTCAAGCTCCCAGGACCCGCCAACTTATCTCCACATCTCAGGCTGCCCCCCAGGTCTCTAAGGGAACTGCTACTAGGAGCACATATTGTGGCCCAACTGTATCGTCATCCCCACCCTGGCAAAGTCACCTGGCTGTCTAGGGCAGGCACACGTAGGCACACAGTGCCAAGAGTCAAGTAAACAGACACAGTGTTCTGGAGCCACTCAGAATCTTTACCAGACGTCACACCATGTGATTTGGGTGAGTCAGCCCATTTCCCAGAGCAGTAAGCTGAGGCTTAGGGGAGGGAATGCAGCGACCAATGGTCTTCGTGAAGTTGTGCATGTCTTTATGGGTGTATATAGCAAAGTAATCATTCTGCAAACATTCGCTGAACCCAAATTCACTGTCCTCAAGGAGAGCAACCCCATTTGTGCCAAGCATAATGGTGTAAGACCTGAGTTCAAAAGGGAAGAAAGGCCGCACTAAGGAAAATGGAACTTAATCTGAGGGGCTTGGGCTGGGGATGGATGGGCTTCCCGCAAAAGCAGGCACACTCTCTCCTAGCTGACAAAGGTGTCCACCCAGTTGCGCAAGATAACTTCCCTAAGTTGGCATCACCCCCAAGAGGCAGCATAGTAGATCAGTTGTTGGGTGTCATTATGGACCCCGCAGCCCCACTGCCTGGGCTGGATCTATCTACTGGCTGTGTAGCCTTGGGCATGTCACCTAACCTCCCTCTGCCTGAGTGTCCTCATTTTCAAAATGGGAGTAAAAAACAAAACAAAAATCCACCTATCTCATTGAGTTATTGTGAGGAATAAAAGGGTTATCACATAGACAGCACTTAACAGGGTGATACATAGGAAGCTCTATTCTTAATCTACAAAGATTAACTGATTCACCAACTGAGTGTTAAGTCCCATTCCAGGCACTCAAACCACAAAGGTGACAGATGGGGACTGCCCTGGGGGAGCCATGGGGCAGGGGTAGAAGTCAGTGTTCAACAGAGTCCTGTGGGACTGTGATAAAACAAACCTGGGAGCAAGGCAGGTGCAAGCAGCTCGTGCTCAGGATTCTTGATAAAGGAACCGGCATCTGCGAAGGAGGTGAGAGTGTGGGCAGGGCTGGGGGCGGAGTGGGTACTCTGGCCGGAGGAGACAGTGTGTGAGCAAAGTCCTAGAGCTGGGAAAGTACAGAAGTGACCGCATTCAGGGAGCTGTATGTGGGCCAGGTCCCCAATCTATAATTGTCGCCTTGCCAGTCATACCCAGTAGTCTTGGGCAGAGAAGGAGCTTCACTGGGAATGAATGAATAAGAGACCCCGCACTTAGGGCAGCTGACAGAAACAGGCAACTGGGTAAGGCTAGCCATGTTGGAGGTGGGGAGATGGGGCAGAAGGGACTGGCAAAGCTGGAGGCCCTGGTGTGGCATTCACCTGTCTCCCGCTCTCCCCCAGGTTCTCATGGGGATGTTTCCCCAGGACAGGGCCCAGGCCTCCTGTTGCTTCCATAGCCCCACATCCATTTGCGTAAGAAATAAAGGTGCAGGGCCCAGACAGGACGAGGGGTGTGAGGAAGGCATTCTCTAGGACCCCGCTCCCAAGCAGCCCAACAGTTGGGATTCTGCTTGGGAGGAAAGTGGGGGTCTGACTGCCACACCTTTCCCCTACCCTCCTTGGACAATTCAGTCCAAACAGAGTCCTAGGAGAACAGGGCTGCCTTTTGCAAATCTGACTCTGGCTGGGCTTCTCCTTAGAGAGGGCAGTAGAGTTGATGCTGATAAGGGCAAGAGGTCAGGCTCCGGGCCTTCAGGGACTCCGGTGGCGGCTCCACTTCCTTAACTGGATTGTTGCCATTTTTCTGATGGACAGACACAGTGAGGGGCCTAAGAGATTTGTCTGAGAAGCACAGGAGGATGCTGGCAGTCTCTTTTTACAGATGGGGAAAGTGGAGGCCAGAGGGGCACAGTGAGATCCTTTTCCTGGCTCCACATTGCTGGCAGGCCCCTTATGCTCTGACCTGGCTGCCCGCTGGAGCTTCCTCCACCCACCCTTTCCTGACACGTTGCCCCAGTTCCTTCTGCCAGCAGCTGCCTTGCTACTCCTCCCACCCCCATCTCCTCTGGGAGGCCTGCCCATGTTCCCACAGCCTTGGCCTGGCCACAGCCTCAGTCCGGCCTGGCCTTCACACAGTGTAATTCCAGAGGTGTTCGTGCAGTTCTTGGAGGGAAACTTCACACCCTGGAGAGGCAAGGGCCAGTCAGGGGCCTGTCTTGTTCGGTGCTGTAGCCCCAGAGCCTGGACACAGTGAGGCCTCCGTGAACACTGCTGAAGGAAGAAAGGCCCCTCTCAGGACCCAGCCACCTTTCTGATGGCCACTCGTGGCTGTCTCTCTGCAGTTTTCTCCACCTTATCAATTGCAACTACCCAGGGAGCCCTGTAGATAGTTCTGTAGCCATAAACCTGCATGCAGGACCAGGGAAACTTCTCCCAGACCTCGAGTGAGGGCTCAAGTGAAGTGTGCACTTATGGGGAGAAGGACTGGCATACGGCTGGACAGCGGGGAGAGGTAACCAGTTTCTTGTGGGATAAGCACTGAGTGGGGCCTTTCCCGGTTTTCCTACCTCCTGGGGGAAGCAGAGTCCTGTTGAGAATGCCCCATGCCTCCTCTCCCTGAGTGAGGATGGGTGTACCAGGGACTAGTATGAGAACCATAAACAGTGCTCATCCTCGAGAAAGCCTCTGACCCTGGTCTGAAGCTGTTACCGCCCCTGATGAGTAGAAGAGGATACTCTCTCCAGCACTCAGGTCTCTGCCAGGTGACACCACCCACTCCAGGACTCAGACCCAGTTCTGTCCCTTGGCTGCCCCAGTGCTGACCTGGCCCCGGGCCTCGGGGTCACTGCTGACAGGCTTTGCTACCTGCTGGCCACTAGCCCGTGTGCTGAGGATGGCACCCCGGCCCCTGTATGTCAGACGAGATCCCACTACCACCACCGGACTGCAGGTGCCACACGGGCAGCAACTGTTTCGGTGACATTCAGGCTGTGAGCCCCAGGCTTCAAGTAGCATACGAGCTCAGGGCCACTTCTCCTTGGATGACTCTGGGCCTCAGTCTCCACTTGGTGCCTTCTCAGCACTGAAGCCCTGGGCACAAAATCCTGAGATCAGCTTTCAAGCTTCAGCTGTTAAGGATGTTGGTATCATTTAATATTTTGTGTTATAATTTAAAATTATATACATACAGAACTTTCACTTGTATCATTTAAAGTTTTAAATTATAATTACTATTATCATCCCACAGACCTCACCGAATTAGTCCTTAACGTAGGGGTTCATGCAGTGCGGTGAGATTCGGGCCACGGGATGGAGTTGCATGACCCACATCTGTTCATATTATTAGCTCCGGAGCTGGCAGGCCACAGTGTAACACAATTCAAGGGACTGTTGACTCTGCTCAGCTCATGTTTCCAGCCCAGCGGCTGGGAGGGACACATGGAGAGGGGAGGAGGGGCCTCTGGCATACTGAGCCAGAAAAGACTGCTTAGAAACAGTACGTTCTTCCAGGGCACTACTGATGTCAGTGCAGGCACCGGGACCTCCTGAGAGCCCTTGGGTGACCCTGGGTCAGCTGCCTGGCCAGTGGCAACCTTGTCTACTTGTTTCTGCAGCCCCGGTTTCTGAGGACCCAGCCTCCCCTCCTCCCCCTTCCCTCCCTGGCCCCCCTGCACCTCTCTGACTGAAGTCAGGACACGGGGAGGGGTGGGGGGTGCGAGGATTCACCCTTCCTCTTTGGCTAGCTGGGAAGAATATATCCCTAAACCTCTAGAATATGGAAGAAAGTTTTCTCTCTTTCCTACCTTCCTCATATTCTTACCTCCTCTTTCTGTCGTTGGTGCCTGCAGGTGCCAGCATCCAGGGATAAGCTAGGGAAAGTCTAGATCTGGTCCAGGAAAGGACCAGGTTTTCTGGCTATGTGCCCGGCTTTGCCCCTATAGGAAGAGGGGTCTTGAGGCAGTCTCCTTAGATCACTGAGCCCCTTTTCCTCATATGTGAAATGGGAATTTCAGACTTGTCTTGCATGCTGTTAGGGAGGTGGGGGAAGTATGAAATGAGGTATATGGAAGTCCTTCAAAAGTCCAGAAGTATCCCACAAGGTCAGCTGTGGCACAGAATATCTTGGTCCTATAACTTCCCTGAGGAGGGACCAGGATCTATGGCCCCACTGAACTCTGTAACAAGGGCTGAGACAGACCTCAGTGTCAGTGGGAACAAAGAGTTAGAGAATTTGAAGATTTTTATACTTGGTAGAAGGTGCCAGAAAGTGCTGAAGTGCTGGGCTTGGGGCCTAAATACTGGGCTGCCTGGAAAAGGAAATGAGGACATCCTTGCCCTTGAGCCACAAATAATAGAGTGTTAAGATAGCAGGCACCCTGAAGAGGGGTTCTCAAATCGTGTCCTGTGGAACCCTTGGGCCCCCAAGGTGTGAGGGTGAGCGTGAGGGGGCCTGGGGTTCCAGCCCTGCTCATATTTCAGTCATTCACTGTTAACTCTTGTTGAGTGTAAATAGAACTTTGACCGGGAAAGAGATTCTACTACTGAAATAAATATTTTAAAATATTTTTTAATATAAATATTTAAAAACCAGAGACCTAATCTAACCCCATGATTTTACCAAGGAGGAAACCGAGGCCCAGAAAAGGGAAGTGGTTTGCCTAAGGTCACCCAGCTCAGTTGTGTCAGAGCTGATGACTGGGCCACAGACCTCTGGTTGTGGGAAAAGAGCCAATAACACCCCGAGAATGAGGAAGACAATGGAAAAGAGGGGGTACCCCCAGCAAGGTCTGGGCCTCAGCCATAGCCCCCTATATGACCCTAAAGGTGAGGCCCCGGATGCTGATCTGGGATGGATAGGAGGGCAAAAGCATCCTCTGCACATTTCCCCAACTAGCCAAGATCTCAGCCTCAGTAAGGCCTCTCCAGCTGACCGAAGACCCCAGCCCCAGCTGTCCAGCTTGTCAATCACTGTCCAAGCATTCTCTCAGATTCCTCGCCTCAAATATCTGAGGCAGGTGGACAGATGCCCCTCTTTGCAGTTTACAGTTGGAGACCGAGGCACCTGGCAGTAAGTGGGCTCCCCTGATACAAACCCTGTGCTCTTGTCATTATTTCTTGTTACTCTCAGTGTTTCTCCCCAGTCCTCGCTGAGGGTGGAGAGTTGCCCTCCTCTCCCAACACCAGCTCGGCCCTTGCACACAACCTTTTGCTGACTTCCCACCATTCCCCTTCAAGGTGTTTCACGGGTCTCTCAGCCACCCCAGAAGTCCTGGCCTTTCTCACAGCCTAGGCCCAGTCCCTCTCCTGTGAAGGTGAAGAGAACCATCCCCTGATAGCAAAGAGGCTGGACTAGGCCAGGAAATCCAAACACGCTCCCACACCAGCCCTTTCCCTAAGATACAGCCTCTAACTCAGCACCAGGGTGACCAAGTGTTGTGGCTTGCTCAGGACTCTCCTGATTAATATCAGAAGTCCCAAGAAGCTCCTCAGACCTGGATAAACTGGGGCAACTGGTCACCCTACTTAGCACACTCATATCCAGATCCAGGGTTATCAAATCTCTCTCTTCCTCCACCGAACAGGGTCAGTCTTCTTTCTGTAGCCCTGGTCTCCGCTTAGGCTAATGAATAGAACCACAGTTAGTCCCCTCGACCTGTCTGGCCCCCTCAGACTGGATCGGGGCCCACTACAGGCCCATAGTAAAGTCAGAGGCTTGGAGTCTGATTAGATATGAGCAGAGGACCCACAACCTGTTGGAGGCCCAGTCCTGCCCTAGGTTCTGTGAGATAAATAGCAGAGACGGTCCCAGAAAAGTCTAGTGGGATCCTGGGCATCGGTCCCAACCCAACTTTTTCCTCAAGCTGGGGAACAGGCCACTTTGGGGTGACCCAAGTGGGGCAACCCTAGAGCTGGAGCCAGGCAGGGCCTGCCTGAGGCTCACTGAGGCTGCCTCTACCTGTCTGGGTTTGAGGTGAGTCATTTCCTCCCTCAACTGGTATGAGGTTGGGAGGGGAAGGGAGGGGATAACATCTAAATATAGCAGGGCCCAGACTTGGAGATACCCAAAGAGCTTCTCCTTGGGCAAAGGAGGAGCTAGCTTCTCATCTGAGCTGACACCAGCTATGACCCCCAGCCACACTCCTGCATTAGGCCAAGGAAGAAGGAGATGCTGAGATTCCCTGCCTCTCCCCTTCTCAGGCTCAGTGCTGGGTGCTAGCTAAGATATGGAGGAGGTGCCTTAAAGGCTGAGACACAGAGCAGTGTTGGGGTAGGTGGGAGTTTGAAGAGAAAAGAGACCTCCAGCAGACAGGGTATGGGGAGGAGCAGGAGGGTATGTGATTAAGAAGGCTTGACCCTCGCTGGGGCTAGCAGAGGGGACAAGGATTGGATCACCAGCCTAGATTCCCTTCCCACGTCATCTCCACAGAACCATGTTCACTCCACACCCCCACCTACACACACAGACACACATGCGGACACAGACACAGACCTCACACAGCCTGTGTGAGTCATTTCCTCCTAATAGAACTCATCTCCCTGCTCAGTGGGACTCAGTTTCCCTGGTCAGCAGCATAGACTGAGGCCTCACTGTGTGCTAGAGCTACACCCTAGAAGCCAAGGAAGCGATGATCATGACTGGGCATCTTAAGAGGCCCAGTCAGGAAAGAGCAGGACAACACCCAGGGCAGAAACACAAGAAGCAGGGAATGCCCTGTTTGGGTGGGACAATCCAGAGTCAGGCAGACCTAGGTTTAAATCCTGGCACTGCTACTTTCTGGCCATGTGACCTGAGACAAGTTATTTGACCTCTTCCTGCCTCAGTTTATTCATCTGTATGATGAACGTCATATAAGGCCTTCATCACATGTCAAAAACAATAATCTCCCCAAGCAAGCAGAGCTCTTTACATCAAAGCTCATGGTATGAGGCTAACCACTATTGAAAAAAAAAAAAAAACAAAAGAATTCGTGAAGATTTCAGTATAGATTTCTATCCCAAAGACCCAAGATAATAATATGCTACTTGGCTCCCACCAGTGATAGACAAAGGTGAGGGGCAGTGGGGAAAAAGAGCTGCATTTTACAACAGCAATGGCCATGATTATGAACTTCATATTTACCTCACTTTCTCTTATCCTCACAACGGCCTTATAAAGCAGGCAAAATGGAGACCCAAAGGCATTAAGTAACTTGCTCAACATCATACAGGTAGCATATGGTAGAGAGTGGTGTGGGCACCAGTCTGGGGTGACAAGGCTATGCCAAGCCTTTGAGTAGCGGCCACCATCTTTCTGTCTCATTTCCCTCACCTGAGCCCTCACCCTTAAGGCTCCTCCTAGAAACACAGAATTGGCCACACCTTCTTTTGGGGTTACAACCTTCACTCCTTACAAGAGCCCAGTGGAAAGTTAATGCCATGACCTCCACTTGAATGCGCTGATGGTCACAGAGCTAGGGGAAGCTGAGCCTGGACTGAGCCCAGGCCTCTTGGACTCCTAAACTGAGGCTCTGTTAGCACACCAAGGTTGGGGGTTTGGGAGAGTTTCCTCTGTTCTCCCCAGCTAATCACGCGTTCCTTGAGCCATCCCTGCTCCCACTTGCAAAACCTAAACCTTGCATCAGCCAGATGGGCCCCGACTCTAATAAGAGCCTCTTTCTGCTTCTCTGGGCTTTCCCTGCCGTTATCTGACGCATCCACTGCCAGTCCCAGGAGACTGGAGAGGGGAGGCCTCTTATCCCTATAGTACAGATGGAGAGACTGAGGCAGGAAATGACTTACTTCGATGAGTCAGCACCAGAGCTGGCAGAAGCCCAGGCTAGGAGGCTACAGGTGTAGCTGGCATGGCCTGGGGAATGTTCTTGGGGCCCCACACATTCAGTTAAAGAAGTTGTAATGCCACACAGTAGGCACAAAATTCACGAGATTTGTGTTGAATGAATGAACGTTATAGGCCTTGGATGAAGAGACGAGGGATGATGGTATTGCAGAAAGGATAAATATGATATATGAAAAGAGAGAAAACACATCACACACACACACACACACACACACACACACACGCACACGCACATGCACACGAAGCCCACTTTTGCTCCATCACAGATTCCTGAGCCCAGCTTGTAGCTCACAGTTCTCCCCACTATAAGAATTATCATGGCTATCATTGACTGAGTGAGTCCTGATGACGACTGGGGCTTAATGCTTTACAGCCACTATTTTATTTAATCCCTACTACACTCCAGTGAAGTTGATATGACTATCAGCAAGCCCCAGGTGACTTATCTGAGGCTCAGAGAGGTTAAGCAACTTCCTCCAAGGACATACAGCTCAGCTCTTGTTCCAGCAGACATGGGACAACAAATCAGGGAGATGACTTAAAATAGCTCTCCAAATCCAGTGGGACAGATGGGCCCTGGAGCGCATGGCACTCATGTGTGCGACCCAGGTGTGTCTGTGGTTTGGCACTAGGAACCCGTGTGTCTGTCAGTGCAGTGCAGGGGTGGAGGAACAGCTCAGAACAGAACACCAACAGCCTGTGGATAATGAGCAACAGCGCCTGGGCGACAAAGGGGATTGGAGCAAGGAGGGCTGCCCAGGCTATGTACCTACAGGTGCTCACCGGTGTGCGCACAGCCATGGGCCTGGCCTGTGCAGGTGCAGTGTGCCATCAGTGCGGTGCTCTCCCATGAAACCCAGCACAGGGGCCCGAAAGAGCTGCGGGAGGGGATCGACTGCTGCGAGCCGGTCCCTTCGGCTCCCCTCACCCCCACCCGCCCAGTGCCTCCAGACCGGCGCTGCAGCACATTGCCAGCGATTGCCCCATTCCGCCACATCCGCTCGCTCTGTCCTGCACGTTGCGCACATAGTGCACACGGCATGTGGAGCCGCCCAGGCTACTCTTGGCCACCGCCACCGCCCCGGCCCGGGGCCGAGACCCGGATCAAAACGATTCCCCAGGTGCCAGAGTCTCGTCCTGGACACCTTTGATGGTTGCCCTTTGCTCGGTCTACTCTGAGCAGACAAATGGGGGAAATTGAGTAAGCCAGCTCAGCAAGACAGGAAACTCCTGACCACTTTGTTACCCAGGATTTTTCAGCAGCCTTTTTTTTCTGGTGGGAGGGCAGAGGAGGAGAGTTTAGGAGTAAACCTCTGAAGAACTTTCCCGAGTGAAGGCGATTCCAGACTGATGCAGGCCTACAGGCCTGTGAGCACCCTTTAGTCTTATCTTAGTGACCTTGATCTACCTCCCAGGCACAGTGCTTGACACTTAAAAACACTTCTCAAATTCTTGTTAAAATATATTTCCTTACTCTCCTGATTTGAGTGGCTGCCAGAAGGAACTCCCAGGTGAAAGGGGGTATGGGTTTAGGGCTGGAGCCGAAGGCTGACATTTGGAGACTTAGGTTCTGCCTTTGGCATGGGTTTGCTGTTTCACTTGGGCAAGTCCCTTGACGTCTGGGCTGCATTTCTGTGGGGTAATTAGTGATAAGGTAACCTGCCTGGCCCTAAGCCTCAGGAGTCTTTGAACTTCTAGCAAACAGGAGAAAACACTTTCCTTCGGAAGCAGAGATTTCCTCTTGAACATTAAAATTCTTCTGAGTCTTTCAAGGCTAGGGCTACAGTATTCTGTGTCTGGACTCAGTGTAACAAGTGACTCTCTTTTGCCTATAGAAATCGAGTCCAAATTCCTGGGCTTGACATTTGAGGCTTTCTGACATTGAATCTACCCTACTTTGCTAGCCTGACTCCCAACTACGCCCCTACACTGTAGCCTTCGGAGGAGTCTCAGACCTCCCCAACATACTACAAAATGCCCATACTTCTGTGCCCTTGCTCATGCTGTTCCCTCTGCTCAAAACGTTTCCCTGACACTCCTTAAATGATTGGCTTCTTCTCATATAGCTCTCCACTTAAATGTTGCCACCAGTGACTTTTAAGACCAGAAAGGTCTTTCCTGGGTACCCAGTCTAAAGCAGGTCCTGATAGGTCCCTTCAGAGCTTCTTGTTCCTTCCCTCCACAGCTCTTCTTGGATCTCAGGAGAAGTCTGACTTTCTACTGAAATAGAAGGCCTGAGGAAGAGACTGTATCCATTTCTTTCATCTCCATATACCCAGTGCTTATTAAGGTGGCACACAAAAAGAGCTTATAAATATTTATAGAAAGGAAGAAAAGATGGATGATTGATTAACAAACACATTGAGAATAGCCTAAATGTCCGCCAGTAGGGGACTGCTGTTGTAAAGGATGGTATTGCCAGACAATGGAATACTGTGAGGCCATTAGATTGACATGAAAAAGTGTTCCCGATACCTTGAGAAGTGAAGAAAGAAAGTTAATCCCTTTCTAACTTAAAAAAACCAGGGGGTAGGGGTAGGCATGTAGTTAGATAAAGGCATAGAAACATCTGTAAACATAAGAAAAAGTCAAGACGGTATACACCAACTTAAATAACCCCGAGGAGTAGGAAACAGACATTGTAATGGTTTATTACATATCTAAAACCTTACTTTGACATCAACTCCTCTGGAAGTCTACTCTGATTCTGCCCTTGTAGTCGAGGAACTGCCTCTAAGCACACAGCCGTGTGCTCCGAAGTGCAGCGAGATGCTCCTTCCTCAGAGTCCAGTCCAAAGGCTGAGTATGTGAGGGCAGCCCAGACAGACAACAGCAGCTCCTCTGGGTGCATGAGTTTGTTCATTTGGTACAGGTCAAAACAGAGCTGAGGACAATGACGGCAGGACTGACACCAGACAGCCTATCTCCACCCACCCCCTAGGTGATATTACTGTAGGTGGCCTTGGAGTATCAGCAGAGACAAAATGTGACAGGAAGCCTGGCCTTAGTACGAGGCTAGGCCCAGTTGGCTCACTTCCAGATTCAGAACACTCAGCCTCTGCTGCCGGAGGCACACAGGGCAGCTTCTTACTCCACCTCGGCGTCGAAGAGAGTCAGATACAGCTTAGAGGGAGCCAAAGGCTTCTGACTGACTGCCCACTTGCTCACTGTCTGTCTCACAACAGCTCCCATGAGATCTGGAACAACACAATTCAGTACAACTGGGCCAAGGGAGAGGAAGGAAGAGCGGCAAAGGGCTCAGGGTCAGATGTCTGAGCGTCCATTCCCACGGGTGCCTCTCGTTATGCTTGTCAGGAAGCAGAAAAGAGTGCAAACCTTCACCCTCACTTTAATCTCACCCTGGTCTCTCTTTCCCCTGCTCTGAGACAGGCGAGGGAAAGAGAGACCAAGGTGACCAGTGGCATGACTGTGGACAATTGTCTTTGCCCCTCTGTGCCTCAGTTTCCCTAGTAAGTTAGACAATGCATGGCAGGTGTTTAGAAGCAGGCCTAAATCACGTAAGTGTATCTGTTGTATGAATGCATTAGCTATTATCATCTATGTGGCTAGGAAAATCTATATGGCCAGTACCTACTTCACTGAGCTATTGTGAGGATTAAATTAGATAATGCATGTCAAATGCTTGGCCGTGTTAAGCAATTACTTGTCTTACTAAAGATAATAAGATAGGAGTATAGATCTTGGTCCCTGAGATGGCAAGGGTTTGCTTCCTGGGATTTGAGTGCAGGGCCTTCCATGACCCAGGCAGCCTCATTTGTTCTGTGTTCGGTGTTGCTGAGCTGTTTGGTTAGTCGACTGCCTGCTCCCTCAAACCCATTTAAACCAGCTCTGTCTGGCCTGGCTTTCTCAACACGCCACCCTGGCAGCTGTCACAGGCCCAGAGCACTGGGCAAAGTGTCAGGCCTGCTGCAAAATACATTGGAACTTTATCTGACCCTTGGCTGCTGTCCCAACTAGAAATACATTGGCTGGAACTTGCAGCCAAGCCCAAGCAAGCCTGGGAGTTGGAGAAGGAAGGCGGCAGCCTCCTATCACAGACCAGATATTCCCCCCACACCTTCCATCCTTGTCGGTCCCCCTTCTTATTTGTACAAGTCTACTAATTAATGCTGTTTCTAGTTATGAAGTATCTTTTAAAATGTTGAGCTCAATCTTGAGCCCTGGATTTGTGAAAAGAAAGAAAAACATGACCATTCCACCCAAACTCAGGGAAGTTCACTGTACAGCTTTTCTCTTTTTCCTCAGTCAGTATTGATTTGCAGCAGCCTTTTGGGAGGCCGGGACAATCCTCTGTGTAGCAATGCCGTCTGGAACTCTCCAGAAGCTGCTCATGACAATGGCAGCAGAGGCAGCCCTGCCAGGTTGGAAACTGGCCAGCTCTGGAGGGGGCATTGCTCAGTCTGGGAGTCTCCACCAAAGTCAAGGGTGAGCCTCACACCCTATCCCCACTCCCTTTGGCAACTCCCACGCTGAAGTCCCCAGGAGTGTAGCAGGTCCCAGGCCAAACAGGTCTTCCTGCAGGTACTCCTCGAAAGGCCATTGCCAGAGAATAAAAGGAATTCCAGGAGCGCCCCACCCCAAACACTCATTTGAGCATTCAGTAGAGCTTGCTAGTGAAAGGAAACAAGGGAGAGAAACAATGTGTTGGGACCTCGAAGACCTTCAGTTGTTAGGTTACAAGATTTCTGATTTTACAGGTGATGTCTAAGCCTTACAGGTTTAGAGTCCTTAGATTAAGAATTTTTAAAAAGTCAGCCTGGTCAAATCTAAGTATGTACTCGATATGAGATGATATTATGCAACTATTGTTAGTTTTCTCAGATGTGAGAATTACAATGCGATTATGTAGCAGAAGAGCCGATTTCTAGGAAATTCACGTTGAAGTATCTGGGGATGAAACATCATGATGCCAGCAACTTCTTTTCAAATGGTTCACCGAAAAAAAATCCACATAAGGCACCTGTGGCATAAGGTTAACGATAAGTGGAGGATATCTAGCATAAGGTTAAGCTAGGTGGGGGATATCTAATTGTTCATCGTGACATTCTTGGAACTTTTCTGTATGTTTGAAGACTTTCTCCATAAAACATGAAGGGGAAAACATTTAAATAAAATAAGCTATTCACATGGAAACAAAACAATACAGAATTCAGCTTGCTCTAGCTGGATTTCACCTCTCATTAAAGGATAGACTAGTAGAAGCAAGATGGTGTCCAAGGCTGCTATGAAGACTTACTATGAGCAAAGCCTTGAGAGGTCACAAAAGGTATTTCCCCCTGCCTATAATCTGATATTGAGTACAAGGTAGCCACAATTTTTTTTTATCGTGGTTGTTATATATCTAACTGTGCCCCACCCCACCCTCATATATTAAAGTCCTAACCCCCAATACTTCAGAATGTGACTTTATTTGGGAATAGGGTCATTACAGATATAATTAGTTAAGATAAGGTTGGTAGGGTGGACCCTAATCCAACCCAACTGGTTTCCTTATAAGAAGAAGAAATTTGGGCACACAAAGGGGTACACAAATAGGGAGAACACCATGCAAAGATAAAGGCAGAGATCAGAGTGATGCTTCTACAAGCAGGAATGCCAAAGATTACCAGCAAACCACCAGAAGCTAGGAGAGAGGCTTGGAATTGATTCTCCCTCACAGCCCTCGGGAAGAAACAGCCCTACTGACACCTCAATTTTGGACTTCTAGCCTCTAGAACTGAGACAATAAATTTATGTTGTTTTGATCTCCCAGTTTGTGGTAATTTGTTACGGCAGACCTAGCAAACTAACACGGTGGTAAAGTATACATACCATGAAATTTACTGTTTTAATAATTTTTAAAGTGGATAGTTCATTGAGATTAAGTGTATTCACATTATTGTGCAACCATTTTTTAATTTTTAGCTAGGGCAAAATCCACAACTCCGGGAAGGTTGGAAGATCTAGTTCCGTATCTGCTTCTGCTTAGCTGAGTGACCTGTTTCATCATGTGTGCAGTAAAGAGACAAAGCAGACAACTTCCTGCTCTGATGCTATCATTGCCCATGTGTGGAGAAATTATAATAGCATAATAGCTCACAATTTACTGAACAATTATTATGTTCCAGGACCATGCTAAGGACTTTACAAGAATTATCTCTTTTAATAGTCACAATAACTTTATCAGGGATGTGTGGTTAGTCCCATTTGACAGATGGGAAAACTGAGCCTCAAAGAGATTAAGGGATATGTTCAGTTTTGGCAGCCCTAGGATTTTAATGCTGTGTAATAATGCCTTCTTTACCTTTTGGCCACAGTGGCCTAGGAGAAAATAAAAAGCTTAAGATATTGATCAAGTTGAAACACGTTTGTGCCAAATCAGCCAAATGCCCTAGAACCCCATTACACACATTGTCGTACCACCAGCCCCCTCTCCCATGTCCTCGTGTTCCGCGTGGGACTCTGAAGAGTACGAGAATTCTAAATTCAAAGTTGGTTTTCCATGTCATTCTGAAGGTGTATTTATGCAGGTAGGAAAATAAAACATTTTATTTGACAGCTTATTACCTCGACTTTACACATTTTGAATATTTAGACGAGTGCCCCAAAGCTTAGGGGCAGCCCGTTTACCATGGTTCCCTGAGCCAACAGATTTCTAGTGGCCTTCCAGTGGTGGCCAGAGCTTGACTGTCTGTCCCTCAGAGTAAAAGGGAGAACAGCATGGACCAGGCCAGCTCTACCCTCCAGCAATTTTGCGTATTTCCATCAAAGGGCAGAAAGTAAATTGGTATAGTAGGGGGAGAAGTCCAGCTCACCCACATGGCCAAACTTGCTGGTCCATACACTGTAAAACCTGCTTCTCAGTAAGCTGCACCTACCTGTTTGGCCTAGATTTTGCCTCACTCCTCAAATCGTGTTTGTTTTCTTTCCCTTCTGCATACATCTCTGTTTCCTAGAATAGAAAAGGCTAGAACAGGTGTGCTGGCCAAGATGAAAAGAAAAGGTTGAAAAGAGGACAGAAAGGGGCTCCTACTAGGCAGGGTCCTGGAGAAGATGCCCAGGTGGAGGGGAACACTGAGAAGGGTAGGGACTCTTCGCCTCTGGGGAAAAGGAAGCAGGATAAGACGGGTAAGCCAGAGGGCTCAGTACCGCAGAGTGGTTCTGCTGGGAAGAGCTGCTGTGTCTGACGGAATGGGTGCTTGGCTCGCGTGAGGCCCCCAGGTATGGCAGAGAAGAGCCAGTGCAGCCTCTTGGGCAGACTGCAGTCCCACAACAGGGCCAAACTTGAAATACTGACTCCAACTGAAGGTTGACTGAGGAGATGAGGGAAGGTGGCAAGTGGCTAAATGTGCCCAGGTTTGGCTGTTGCCCAATTCAAATCTCTTTCTTCCACAATGCCCTGTGCCGGGATTTGGTGGCATGAGGAAGAGGGGAAAGTCCCTCTACCCTTCTAGGTTCTTCCGGCTGCTAAGAATTAAATTGACATGAAACATAAAATCAAATTTAATTTCATGTGTACAGTGGACTCCACATTTAGCCAGGTAACTGAAGCTTATATAATTTCAGGAGCTAAGGAAAGGGGTAGGGGTATGGGGATACAAAAGGATTAGGACCATTCACAGGAAGGCAAAAGAGATATTTGGACAACAAAAGCTTGCCCTATTATGTAGATAAGTTTCTTAGGAAAAAAGGAATCTCAGGTAATGTTCTTCTTTACAGTACAGGTCCCCTTTCCAATATAAATTCAGGTAGTCGAGGGGGAGATAAAGAGCTTTCTTGAATTTACTGGATTTTGATTGCTTTCGTCAAAATAATTTTTATGCCAAAGTGGCACATTTCAGGGGGACTTCTTTTGAACCCCTTTAATGACTTCCAAAGCACTATGGGAAACTCTCCCTTGGCCCTGAATAGCAAGCCTGTGGGCTCAGCCAGGCAGTCAGTGAGGACATGAGAATTAAATAAGTGACTGCCTCGCTCAAGGTCACAGAGTCAGGAAGGTATGAACATGAGGTGAGGCCAACATCCAGCCTTGGGAAAGGAAAACCAAAAACCAGATTCCAGAGAGCATACGCTAATTCTCCTCATGACCACCATCAGAGTTCCCATTGACTGAGCACTTACTGGATGCCTGCTCTCTTGCCTAACCCCTTGAGCCTACGGGAAAGGTCCCATAAGGTCATTATTATCCCCATTCTATAGATGAGGCATCTGATGCCCAGAGAGGTTGTCACTTGCCCATGGTCACATAGTAGCAAAATATGAGATTGACAGCTCAGGTCTGAGGGCAGAGCATGTGCTGGCCTGGTTGCCAAAAGCAAGCTTCTGCCATGAGTACACATGTATGTTGAGAAAAACCCACGGAGAACACATGTGTTGTGGAAGATGGCGGGCCTGATTCCGAGCAGTGGGGGAACAGCTGTGTTGGTAGGAGCAGGTGAGAATATGTGATTGAGCACAGCTTTGACAGCAGCAAACAGCGTGTGGGAGTATGTTGACGGCAGGGTGTGGGATGGCAGCACCATTGCCATGTGTGTTTCTGCTGGCAGCAGAATGTTCTGGTCTGTGTTGATAAACAACAGTCTGGGCAGGCATAAGACTGGAGCAGGGACAGAAGAGAAGCACTGGTGGGGGGGTGGGGGGAGTTAAAGGCAGGAGGGAGGGGCCGTGCCCAGTGTTGACAGCGGTGCAGCTCCCAGAATGAGGAGCAGCAGGGTGGCGGCTGTTGTTTTCTCAGCTGACCTCACTGGGTGCGCATGTCTGGGTGTGGATTGTTCTACAAACCACCTGATGCCTATAAACATAAAAAACAGGAGCCGGGACACAGTGTGAGGAAGAGAGCGTTCTTCCTGGGGTACTAGTTGCAGAAATGGAGGTCTAATTAACAACTGAAGTCAGTACAAACATATCATGATTCCTATGGCCAGGCAGATTCCTCAAAAGCCAGCTTCTTGGAAAAGGCAGCACCCCTGAGACCAACCTGGCTCATGACTGTAATCGGAGCCCCTGCATCTCACCCTCTCATCTTGGCAGACACAGGTGCAAGCCTGCAAGGGCATCTCAACCTGGGAGTTATCCCAAGAGAGACTTCCTGTGGCTCAGCCCCTGCCTCATCACACCCCTGGCAGATCCACCCACCAGAACGCTCCCTTCACCTGCTCCCTCTCCAATATGTATTTCTCTATGTATTTCTCACCACGTCCTGAAAGACTTCCAAACCACCGTGGGAGGGCCTTAGAACTGCCTCCTTCGGCACTCCAACTGCTCTTGTTGCTGGAGCTCCTCTCACACACTCACTGTGTGGATGTTGCCTGAATATCTGCTCTGTGCAGGGCACTGACTTGGGCAAAATGGGGACCTACATAGACCCAAGAAGACCAGTAGCTGCCCTCAAGATCAGCCGGGGTGCATAGAGGTTAACCACATGAAAGAGGGTATGATGAGGCCTGAGTGAGGGTACATAATAAACGTGGTGGTAACAAGAAAATAAAGGGGGGGAAAAAAGAAAGCAAATAAAATCAAACAAACAAACTAATATGGTGGGACATCAGTGAGGAGAGCTATCACTTGAGTTTGGAAAAGGAGATAGTTAACACACAGGAGCGAGGTAATGGACCTGCCCAGTCAGTTTCAGCTCCTTATGTTCAGGGATCTTTTAAAGCCAGCACACGGAACCTGCTAAATCAGTGCTTGTGGTTTCTTAACCGAAAGTTTCCCAACCACTCTCTGAAATCCTTGGTTGGAATCTGGAAGCTTCCCCTGCCCTCCTGCCCTCCATGGGGTACAAGGAAAGAAGTCTTGGCTGGGCCACACTGGTGGAGGAGGCTGGTGCAGTTCTCCCCTGTTTTGCTGGGTGCCACCTTCCTGCAAAAGGCCTGTTATTCCCTAGGGTCGGTTATCACATTCCCGACTTGCTGCTGTGTGCCAGCCCTTCTTGTCCACCAGAGTTCTCAGCTCCTGCACCCCAAAGGCCAGGGCCCAGGAGAAACACCTTAGACTGAGGCTCCTGCCAGGATAAGCGCAGACAAATCCCCGAGGGAGGGCTGGCCTCTCTTCTTTCTTGGCTCAGAAGTTTAGCACAACGATGCTCTCCCTGTGCCTCTCCTCATGAGGCCTTATCAAGAGACAGCCCCGCTTTCCTTCGCACACCCAAATGGAGTTATTCTTGGTTTTAACGTTTTAACAGGACCAACCTTACCACCTTACACCATGCCTTGCTGCCTCTGTGTTTCCATTTAAACAATGTCACAAGGGTCCTTACCCAAAAACACCTTCCCCACTGGCCCACTGAGGTGTCTGAAGTTGCACGATTAGCCCTATCTTCAGAAGGCCTAATAAAAATATGATCCATGCACACTTAAAAATGGTTAAAATGATAAAATTTAGGTTTTGTATTTTACCATGAAAAAAATTGGAAGGATGTGCTCCAAGATGTTAATAGCATTATTTTTCTACATGATGGAAATTTGGATAATTTTACTTTTATTTTTATACTTTTCTATATTATTTGATTTTTTTTAAACAAGTAGGCATGTATTACTTGTATAATCAGAAAAGAAGATAAAGCTCTTTCTGTTCTGAAAAATAAATACAATGGCTTTCAAAAAAAAAAAACAACAACAACTTATAGTAAGGCAACACCTCAAGTCAGTATGTGTCTAGCTTCTTAGCTCAGGGAGTTTTGAAAAGAATTCCCTGGAAGGGATCGAAGAAATGCAGGCTCCCCAGTCCCGGCAGCCAACCAGCCCAAAGCCTCTGAAGGTAGGTAGGTCTTCCAATCCCAGCCTTGCAGACCTGGGGTGGAAGTCGCCAGGGCAGTGGGAAGGGAAGAGGGAAAAGGAATGCTCCTGGCCCCCAACCTGCTGTTGCTGACTGCTTCCTCTCAGGGGCAGGGCCAAGACGAGGTTTATCCCAGTTCCTGTAAATCAGAGCCACAACATGCCTTTCCTTCTTTAATAGATGCTTTGGGGGAAATGGCAAGGATAGCCACCTTGATGGTAGGGTGCATACACTCTTTGGAGCTGGACGAGGCCTGGAGAGGTCATTCAGTCCATTCCCCTGCCTCCAGGCAGCACTGGAATTATCCCAATTGGGCAAGCCTTTATCTTGTTTTGAGGACTTCGGAAACCAGGCATTCCACACCCTTCCTTGGTCAGGCATTCTCATGTCTAAACATTTCTACCCAGGAAGTCCTTCCTCATGTCTAATCCAAACTCTCTACACTATGAGTTTCCATCCTGCGGCTTGTGCAAGACTCACTGGACACAGAGAAATGCCTCCTGCTCCCCTGCCTTCATCCTAGGTCAGGAGCCACCAGAGCCTTGAATCAGGACCAAGGTCCTAACTTGCTGTGTGACCCAAGGCAAGTTACTACCACTCTCTGAGCTTCAGATGAGCTTCAGCCTCATCTGTAAAATGAGGCCAATGATGCCCTACGGTGCAGGAAGTGAGAGGATCAAATGAGACTGTGAATATAAATGTGTGGAAGAGGCATAAAACTCTCCATTAATGTAAGGTTATAATTGTTATTAATAAATACTGACCACCCACACTGGATGAACCAACCATTGTATAAGATGGTTTCCAATGTGTTGGTACATGAGATATTTTTAGGTGATATAAGAACAAATATTTTAAATTAAAATTTAATGTGTATTAGAAAAGAAATAAAACTAGCATATTAAATCCAGGGTTTCACAAGTATTATTGCTTAGAATAAGAACATGTTAAAACAACAATAAAGACTTAACTGTGTTTTAAAGAAAAAATATTGACTAAATAATACTCCAGACAGCACAAGACTAGGACAGAAGCGATAAAGGTGGTTTGAGAAATGCTGGCTGAATGGAGCCAGCAAAGGGGAAAAAAAAGGAGGTTGTTTCTTAAGAGTGAGCAAAAGTAGCTGAGTCAGAGGAGGGGTGAGAAGTTATGTCCCAGAGGACAGCAGGAGACTGTGAGTGGCTGTTGAGTGGCTGTTGAGTGTTCTATCCACAGATGCCCTCTCTGTGTTCTGGAACAGTCTGTCTCCCCCAAATCTGGGCCGTTAGCAGGTCCAACAAGGCCAGTGGGCAAGCAGGGCTGAAATTTCTTGTCCATATTCATAATTCCCAGGGCTCAGAGCAATGTCTGCATCCAGCTCTCCCCTGCCAGCAAGAATCGAATGATTCTAACTCCGCCCCACATTGAACTGCTCCTGAAACATCACTCATCCAAGGTTTGTGAGCCTGTGCTGCAGAATTCAGCCAGTGACAGGAAATTCACGACTTCCCAAACAGATCTCCCTCTTCTAAACTCGATATGGGATTAAGTAAAGAGGCCCTGGCAGTGAAGATCTTCTAAGACCCTCTGTGTGCCAGGCCTTAGGACAGAGAGGGAGTAAAAGAGACCCCTGTCCCCTAGGATCTCACAGCCAAGTCAGGGAGATTCCACTCTCAAGGCCTTCCCAGCTATGATGGAGCTAAGTCTAAGACTCAGAGCAGACTAGGGGAAACGGTCTCCTCTGTCTGGGGGTCCTCAGCCTCCTAGGACCAGGCATTCTACTGGAAGAGGGTATCATCTTCCTGAGGCTTGAAAAAAGGCTCCAGGCCCTTAATTTTACCCTCTGTGTGTAAAATTTCCTTTTGAGTCGAGATGTCTCAAACCCTGGATCTGGCTATACAGGGGTTTTATGGAGTCTGAGAGGTCTCTATGAGATTGAAATGTTTGTGTTTTCATTTTGGAATAATCTAAAAGAATCAACATAAATATAAACATTCTACATCATCTGGATGCTTGGCTTACGACTGATTATGTGATCACAAAATTTTAGTGTCTGCATTTGCACTGATGTTTATGGAAGCAGTTAACTTGTTGTCGTTATTGTTTAAGTAGGAGCCACGTACAGAAAAATATACAAACCTTAAGTATATAGCCGGATGAATTTTCACAAAGAGAACACATCTGTGAAACCAATACTCAGATCAAGAAACAAATTTTATTACTGTCACCCACCCAGGGACCTTTCTCAAGACCTTCCACTTCCCCAAAGAAAACCACTATCCTGACTTTGCCCATCACAGATCAGTTTTGCCTGTTTTTGAACTCGACGTAGCTGGGCCATAAGAACAATTCTTTGGTCCCTGGCCCCTTTGTCGCAACATCTCACCTATGAGATTCATTTATATTTTTGGCATGTAGCCAAAGTTAATAGTGGCTAGCTTCTAATTTAGTGCTTCTCAAACTAGGATCCTCACAAATGGTTCTTGGGGATCCATGAATCTATCAGTTGGAAAAAAGTGAATGTGGGCGCCTGCTGGCTCAGAAGGGGGTTGAAAGCACCTAGCTGTGTGGCACATAGTTTTGTCCTGGGCATTCACTCCACAGCCCAGATCCTGTCTCAGTCCCACTCCAGATTTGCAGTTTCCCCAGTGCACCATGCTTAGCCAGGCCTCTAGGTCTTTGCAGATGCTGTTTCCTCTGCCTGGGATGCCCTCCCCTTGCTTGTCTGCCTAGCAAAGGCCTGTGTGTCTTGTGTCCTCTGAAAGGCTGCTTCCTCTGTGAGGTCTCCCCTAGTTTTCCCAGGCAGACTTGGGCACCCCTTCTTTTCTGCTTCCACTAAGCTTTGTCTGCATTGTCTCTTCAGCACTTACCATGCTATGTGGTCACTGCAGATCTATTTCCCCATTAGACTGTGGGCTTTTGTGGACTCACTCTCAGAGTGAGGGAGTCTTGCTGCACTCCCAACCAGGACCACCAGAGGAAAGGGAAGGGTTCTCTGTCCTGGCTTACCTGCCTCATAAAACATAGGGTTCAGTTGGCCCCAGCATCCCTGCACCATTGGCAAGTGTGGACAGCATGGGACTGTGGCATAGAGCTTCTTTAGACAAGCTACCACACCAGGGAATTAAAGAGAGCTCTGCTTGGCCAGACCCCAGGTCCCAAGGGTGGAACACTTTACCAGGCAGGCACCAGTTTCCCAATCTGTGAAATGGATCCCCACCTATGAAATGGGAACAACTCTTCTCTTTCCTGAGAAGAGTTCCAGGTTCCAAGACAGGACATGAATATACCTAAGACAGAGGGCAAGCTGCCTCGAGGCTAGGGAATGGCCTTGGTAAACTTGGTTCTTTCTTCCTGCCGAGGACTAAAGGACAGCATGAATGAGACCCACAATTCAGCCGTGGCTGTTCATCTTGGTCCCCCTCCCTGCTCTGGGTGGGTCTTGGCTTGGAAGCCCAAATCTGCTTGCTAAGCACTCATTCTTACCTAAATTTGCCCAGCCCTGTTCCTTGCCCTGCAAGTGCTATGTCCACTCCATTTCAGTAAATTGAGTTTCTTTGTCTCTATTTGTAATGCCCCTCCTCTAGGCAGCCTTCTCTTACCAATCTTGGGCATGCTGGGATTCATCTACACTGCTTGCTTTCATTTGTGAAGGATTGGGTCTTGGTTGTCCCCCAACTTCCAATCCCCACTCTATCCTAAGGTAGAACTGGGGCCACAGAGTGTGGTCCTTGGAAGAACAGGCTCAGCCCTGTGGGGAAGCGACATGCAGCTCCCTGTTGCCAAGGTAACCAAAAAGCATGCCCCATCTCCGCGCCTCATCATTGGCTACTGAGGGTCGAGATCCCTCCTTTGCCATCAGAAGAGACCAACTGGAAGCAGACTGGGTGAGACCCTGTTGGGGGATGAGTGGGACTGATGCGTCTGGCTTCCCATCTGGCACGGAGACCCGCGAACACATGATTCCACTTCTCATGGCCATTCTGGCTACGATGGAGCTATGTTCAAGAGTCAGTGGATTTTGGGGGTGGGGCGGGGAGAGCATCTTGCAGGACGTTTCCTCAGGCAAGGCTGGGTAGATGCCAAGCTGGGTGGAGGAACCTGGGAGGAAACAGTTTTCCTTCCCAGCAGTTCAAGCCGCGAGGGCCAGGTCCCGAGGGCGGCGGACGGAGGCGGAGATGGGGGCGCGGTACGGCTGGAGTGGAGGCTGAGGAGGAAAAGTGTTAGACAAGAGGGGAGGATCCCACAGGCAAAAGGCGGGTGGAGCTCCTAGAGGTGGAAGGAGTCTGGGCTTGCAGTCATATAAGACGCGTGTTCGAATCCCCCACTCTACCCTCAGCGATGTGTGCCTTCCTCTCTCTGTTTGGGGGCGGGGGGGGGGGCGGTGTGGGAAGAGGATCGAACCCCTGTTGATTTGCTCAGATCCCTGTGCTGAAGACCCTAGCAAGTATTCTCTCCATAATGCCCTCAAAATGACCCTGAAATAGGTTGCTTGGGGAGCTATTTTACAGATGAGGAAATTAAGGCTCAAGGAGGCTACCCGAGAAAAGCCCAAGATGAGCTCAGTTCCCAGACTTGAGAATGATCTGGCAGGGTTGGTGGTTATCTAGGGGGAAGTGGGAGGTGTCCTTCCCACCCGCAGGCATCCCAGCTTTGACGGAAGGAAGGGTCCTGCCAAGCTGTGAGATTGCGTGGTTTCCTTTAGCAAAACTGCGTCAGCCTCTCTCTAGGGGGTAAACCGCTTCTAATTGTGACAGTTCCTTGACTACACAAGATCTGAAAGGGCAAACTTAGCCTTCTCCGGAAAGTTCCCTTTGCAGGAGAAGGCAAATTAAAGAAGATAGAGCTGGCCCTCAACAGGATGGAGGGAGAGTTTGTAACTCCTTTTTGCCCTTTCAAAACCGCCTAAGATTACTTCTGGAAGCCCCCACTTAACAGGAACGGACCAATCTAACTTAGCCTGGTTTGGATAGAGACCTGTCAAGGATTGACTCCTGTGGGACAGCACCAGTGTGCTCCAAGGGAGGGACTGAGCCAACAAAGTGGGTGATGGATTTAGCATTAGACTGGAACTAATCTCTGAGCCTCACATACGGGCTTGATTAGACTGAAGATTAAGAAAAAATAATAATGACACCCACTAGAGCCTTTCTTGGTGCCACTTGTTATCTGGATGGGTCAGGCAGTTCTCTCTGCAAAGTGTGTCCCAACCCTCACCCCCACACCAGAATTTCCTGGGATCCCACAGAATAATGGGAAGAGGCTTTTTCCCAAATGCCCTTACAGTTCAACTCCCGAGGCCAGAGTCATTAACAAACACTTATGGGGCACCTAAAAGTTGATGTTTTCTGAGTGCTTAGCATGTGTCAGGCTCTGATCAACTCTTTAAATCATCCCAGAATAACCCTTCCTTTATCCTGAGAATTACTGTTATCCTCATCCCCATTTTGCAGATGAGAAAACTGAAGTTTTTAAAGAGGTTAAGAAAGTTCATCATATGAATTTCAGACTCTTTCTGATGCAAATGACAAAAAAACCTGACTCAAATTGGTTTATGCTAAGAATAGAATTTTCTGGCCCCAGGAAGTGAAAAATCCAGGCATGACTTGATCTGGGGACTCAGGAAAACATAATAAAGACTGAATCTCTCCACTCTGCCTTCACTATCTTGGATAATATTTGCGCTCTGTGAGTGGTCTTGTGCAGCTCCAGGTTCTTATCATTCCAAGTTTTAGTTCAGTAGAAGGAAGGTCTCTTCTTGGTAATTGTGACACAAATTCCAGGGTTTACTCTAATTAGACAGTTGGGTAGTCACATGGCCACACTGATGAAGGCACTGGCCAGGAAGATTCACTGCTGATTGGTGGGTCTGGTGGTCTGGTCGGAAGAACAAAAGAGATGGAAAATGGGTGCCAGCAGCTAACTCAACCTGTGTCCTCCATGCTGAGGTCACGGGTCACATAATTGAGAAGAGGTGGGGCCTGGATTGAGCCCTGGCAGTCTGACTCCAGAATTTATGTCCTGAACTCCTCTGCACCTTCTACTACAGGTGCCAACCTGTGCTAAGTACCTAATAGAGAAAATATAGATGTAGAAGGTGAGGCCCCTGCCCTGGGAGAGAGCCCGCCGCTTTCTCCACGGTCCCAGGTCAGCCTTTATCACATCCTGTGACCATCCCCGCCTCCAGCCCTGGCCATTGTTGTTCCTGGAGGGTCCTGGAAGTCTTGCTGATAGTTGGGCCTGAATTATTACCTGCCATTCTACTGATGGCCCTCCACATTTAGCCAGAGTTATGCGTTGTCCTGGGGTCTAGTTGCTGCCTGTTTCTCCAAGTAGTGGAAAGGTTCTTCAGACATATAGTCTATTTTCTCCCTTCCCCTGTGTGTGGTCCCTCGGGCACTAGGTAAAATTTGTTCAGTAGGCAGCAACTGTGATTTTGAAGGCCCTAAGGAGGCCCTTCTCTACCCCCTATATACTTCCTCTACTTTTAAAATGCCATCATGAGGTGGGATTTCACTCCTTTAAATTCCTGTTAAGATGCAATTTCTGAGGGTGGGGAGGAAGAGAGAGAGAGATTGAGAGCACAGTAGGTCTTATCACTCACACTTTAACGAGGAGTTCACAGAATCCTTCCTGAAGGCAGGCTTCATTACCATAGGCACAATTTATTGAGTGCCCACTATGTTCCCTACACTGACTCAAGAACTTCTCATCCATTATTTCATTTAATCCTCACAAGTCTGTGAGGCAGGTACTATTATTACCTCTGTCTTAAAAATGAACACACCGAGGCCCTTGGCCTGCAAGCAGTGGGGCCAGGATTTGACTACACAAAGTCTGTTTCCAGAGCCTACGCTGCTTATCAGTCCACTAAGATAATCCCTAACACTCTTTAGTTTACAAATGTATTCAGTGTATTCATAATTATCTTTTGAACTTTCCTACAATTCAGCAAAGTTGTTAGTATGATCATCCTCATTTTATATAGAGAAAGGTGAGGAAGTAAAGTTCAGTCAACTGGTGTGTGGCAGATCCAAGATTTAGACTCAGTATTCCCATCTGAGATCAATTCTCCTTTTTGGACCCCATATAGCACATAGCAAGAGGAGCCTTGAGTCAGCTCACTGGTGTCCTGGGGACAGAGGGAAAGTGTGGTGGGCATGGAAACTGGGGGGTCCCAGAACATATCTGCTTCTTCCCCCTTCTTCCTTTTCTCTTCCCTCCCTCCTCTTCTGTCTCTCCCTCCTTCCGCTCATTCATTCAGCTACCTGAGTACCTAGTAATGGTGATAGCTATGGATAAGCAATGGCCAAAACAAGTGTCCCTGTATCCTCACAGGGCTGAGAATCTAACAAACAAACAAAGAAAAGATACTCGCAATTTCTTGAGTGTTTATCGTGAGCTGGGCACTATTGCACGTGCTGAACATGCACCATCCTGATAACCCTCTTTTTCGTATAGGGGACTCCAATGTGACTCTCGAGTCCGACCATCTCACCACGAGGCTGGACTGCCTCCCTCTAGTGTAGGCTTATGGAGTGATGAACACACACACACACACACACACACACACACACACACACACACACACACGAGTATCCGGGACAGGAAGCTGAGTGGGGAAGGGCCATCTCCAAGGCAGGCACAAGCTGGCACACTTCAGGAACTCTGGGTGGAAACTACCAAGGAAATTGGATGAGAGTGATCTAACCGGAGATTCTGAAAAGAGAGCTCCACTGGTTCCCCTAGGCAGCCTTTCAGCATGACTTCCTTGTGCCTTAGTTTCCTCTTCTGTAGGTTCACCTGCTCACAAGAAGAAACATCGTTGAACCGACTGGATGCTTTATCCTCCTCTATTTCTGACCTGGTTCTTTTCCAGGATCTTCATAGGGATTGTGTTTCCCTCGTTATAAATGTGGAAAGAGGCTCACAGAGGCTGACCCACAGCCAAATAATGAGTGTTAGGAATGCAATGAGAACCCACCTAGGTTCTTGAGTCTACTG
The DNA here is from genome assembly GCF_014176215.1 of Rousettus aegyptiacus. Classification (NCBI taxonomy): domain Eukaryota; kingdom Metazoa; phylum Chordata; class Mammalia; order Chiroptera; family Pteropodidae; genus Rousettus; species Rousettus aegyptiacus. Next base: position 14,593,208 of record NW_023416309.1, read on the forward strand.
CCTCGACAAGTACCTACTAAACAATAGATGCCAGAATCTGAGCTATGCCCAGGAGATATGGTAGTGAGCAACTAAACTTGTCCTACCTCTAGAAGTGCCAATTCTGGTAGGGGATAACAGACAAGAGAGGGTATGTTGGAGATGTGGGCAGGACAAAGTGATAAGAGCTTAAAGATTTTTGGTGGGGCAGAGGGCAGTACCCCCATACTTGGGAGGATCTAGCAGAGCAAAGGTTTGGAGGCTGGGGAGCTGAAGAGGGGGAGGCTGGTGTCCAGGACAAGTAGTCCTGGTTCATGTGGGGTGCTGACTGGGAGAGGGAATTGGAGCTGCCCCACCTCAAAAATCCCCAGACCAAGCCCACTTTTGGCTTCTGCCTGCTGCCTCTCAGGCTGTGCTCTGCCTGCCTGGAGTTTCCACCCCAACAGTTTCCTTGTCTTAGATGCTTTCCAGCTCTACCTGCTTTCCTGGAGCCCAGTTCATCCATCCATTACTCTTACCAGGCATATGCCAGTATCACCCTGAGTAACTCTAGGGACTCAAAGTGACCTCACCTGCTCCTGATTCAGTTTGACTCACCTTCCCCATTTCTGAAGGTAGCTCTTGGCCGTTCTTATCTCATTCTCTGCAACCCAGGACCTTTGGGAGTGGAACATCTCCGTCCTGACTCCCAGTGGTTAACCAGGTCTGTGTCATGCAGGAAAAATAGGAGAGTCCTGAGGAGGGAACTCTCGTTCACCTGGGATTAACTCCTTTCCTCTATTACTCACTTCAGACATCTTTTCCAGTGATCGTGAATATTCTCCAGACTACTCCTCTGTTCTTAACAGGAAAAGGACATTATCTAGGAAGAATAGCTATTGTTAATTGATTGTTTACTGTGAGCTGGGCACCCTATAGACATTATCAGACTCTCACCACATTTAGTTATTGGTTGTCATTCATCAGATGAGGAAACCTAAGCTCAGAGAGGGAACTTGACTTGTCTAAAGTCACATAGCAAGAAATTGGCTGAACTGGGATTGGAACCCAGGTATACTTGACTCCAGAATTTTAACCAAGGCCACACACCTGACCCCCCTCCAGCTGCCCATCAGGCAGGGAGGGAGAAAAGAGGAAGATCATTCTATCCACCAAGCTTGAGCCTGCTTTGTGCACCCCCAGGATTCCTTGTGGTAGTGTTCGAGGGAATAGAAGCTCTGAGAAGAGCTACCCAGCAGTCTGAGGGCCATCACTTTCTTGGTAAGAGGAAGCCCAGACCTACAGAAGGCCCATACAAGGTGCTCCCCTTGTGAGTGGGCCACGCTGGTGCTGCTTGGTGGGAGTCAGGGCTGTTCATCCCGACCTGAGGCAGCCCGCGCCTTCTGCCTCAGCTTTCCCTGCCTTTCTCTCTCACAGCTGGTCCCCAGTCTGCTCTGGACCCCTCCCACTGGACCTCTTTCCTCCATCCTACCTTCACACCAGATGAACCTGTATAGCCTAGAACTGTGCTGTATAGTACAGTGGCCACTAGGCACATATGGCTATTGAGCACTTGAAATGTGACTAATACAGCTGAGAAGCTGAATTTTAAATTTTATTTAATTTTAATCAATTTACACCTAAGTTTTGAAATTGATAATGTAGTTATTGGAAAACATTTAGGTATGTGTGGAACAACTTGGGTATGTGAATCTACTTTTTCAACTGCAAATTTTATGAAATCTAAATACAGATAATTCTGATGAAAATTTATCAAGTGCTATAAGTGTAAGCTAGGCACAAGATTTTGAGCACTTAGGAAAGTAAAATATAAAATCATTTCACTAATAATTTTTATATTGGTTACACGCTAAAATGATATTTTTAATATATCAGATTAAATAAACGATGTTATTAAAATTAATTTCACCAAATTATTTTTTAGTGTAACTACTAGAAAATTTTTCAACTACTTATGTGGCTCATATTATATTTCTATGAGACAGTACTAGACTAGAGGTTAAATGTGGGTTCAAGTCTTGGCTCTGTTTGTCTTTGCAGAACTTAACCAACCTCTCTGGAACTCAGTTTCCTCACCTATAAAACAGGGGTAAAAGTAACAAGGCAGCTGACCTCCCTTACAGAGTTGTTCAGAGTAATAAACGAGATAATGTTTATAAGGCACTTAGCACAGTGCCTGGCACGTAATAGTGCTCAGATTTAAAAAAAAAAAATCCAGTATCATAAGTTTGCTTTTATTGTAACACTCCAAGTGCAGTTCAGTTAAACTCAGTATTTATTGAAGGCCTGATAAGTGCTGGTCTCTGGGGATTTGATGGAGACAGGCCCCACCACTGCCTCTGCTCTCCTGGCCCTCCCATCTGCTAGGAAGGAGGCAGCTACTAAAAGAAACAAGATAAGTGCAGGTGGTGGTAAGTGCTGGGGAGAAAATGAAATGTGAAGAATAACTCCAGGCTGCTTCAACAGGAGTGGCCAGAGAAAGCTTCTCTGTAGAGCAGGGCACATTTGAGCTAAACCTGACCAACGAGAAACCAGCCAGGAGAGGTTCTGAGGGAAGGGTGTTCCCAGCAGAGGGAACAGCTAGTGCGGAGGCCACGACACAAACCCCTGCTTCTGCCGTCTGTCTGTGTTGCACAACCTTCTTCACCAAATTTTCCACTTCTTGCATCCAACTCTCTCTTGGGCACTGCACTGTCCCTGCACTGACCTTTGCAAAGTGAGTCCGCATTATCCCTCTTCTCATCTGTTCTTTACTTTCCATTCTGCCTTCAAAAACCTCCTCCTCCATTGCCCCTCCAGCTCAGGTACCCTGTTCTAGGAAGTTTTACCTGACAGTCTCTGTCCCTGCTGGTCTCTCTCTGGAGTTCTTCTAGACTGAATACTTTGTTCTACACCATCCTGGTTCCCACCCAACCCCCTTCATCTTTCTAGGGCAGTCATGCCTCCCAACACACTTGCCCCCATTCCAAGGGCAGGAACCAGAACCAGAAGGAGAACCAGGTCTCACAATCACCCCAGCACAGAGATGAGCCATTCACTAACACCTGTGGATTGCCAGATCCCTGATTTGAGAGGCATGTCTGCCCAGGCAGAGTGGAAAATCCCTAGCTAAAGGAAGGGCCATGGAAATTTCTTCTTAACGTTCCCTTTCCAGACTTGGACTCGCCCCAGAATGTAGTCAAGCATTTGCCCAGTGACCTGCAAGGCAGCTCTGTTCTTCCTCCTCCACCCCCACCCCAGGCTGGAACCCAGGGACAGTGATGGACAGTGGGGGCTGGGGAAAATCCACAGTGGCAGCAGTTGGCAGCTGAGCTCTGCCTCGAAAGATTGCTCTCATGTTCTCTAGTCCCACCCCATCAGTTCAAAGATGAAGAAACATGGGTCGGTGGCAAAATCATACTAGACTGCAGGTCTCTCCACTCCCAGTCCAAGCTCCTTCCATTGTCCCATGTGCCTTGATTTCCTCATCTGTAAAATGGGAATAATAATAGTAATAATAATAGTACCCACTTCATAGGATTGGTGATATGTTAAGTGAGGTAAAGCTGTAAAGCATTCTATAAATATGGATTCTGTATCCTCTCTAGTCCTGAGCCTACCCTTTTTCATAGTCCCACTGGTAGAGAGTACTATTCGCATTCTGTGGGCAGGACCTCTGGGGTGAGCTTGAAGTCATCACCGAAGGTGGGAAGGTTCTAATGAGGCCTGACCTCATCTTGCCTATAGACTGTATCTATAGCATGTCTGGCCCATATTTATCCTGCTGCTTTTTAAATGTAGGTGCAATTTTCATGAATAAAATATAAATTCATTTAACATTGTTATTGGAATCACATTTTTATCACATATTTTCTCAATCAATGACAGCAAAAACCAACTCAAATTTTTGGAGGTTCAGAATGGGTTGAGGGCCACTGGGACAGGTGCCCCAATCCTCAGCCCTTCTCTCCAGAGGAGCCCAGGCTCCTCTCCTGTCCTGTGAGACGTACCAGCCCAAATCAGCTCTAGTAATCTGTCCCCAGCCCTCAGACAACCCACAAGAGGGTCTCCTACAGGAGATTGAATTGCCTTGTGGGCGGCCCAGGAGAATGAAGAGAGCTGCCCTCACATCTTCAGGGCTGAAGTCTTGTCCTTCCTTCTCTGTCTGGCTAACAGCCCTCTCTCCTCTAACTTCCTAGAAGATATAGAATACCACAGATGCACAGCCCTCATCCACCCCTTCACCACTTGCCACCTTGTAAGTATAGGTGCAGTGAGACTTTACTGTTGGGGTAATTTTAACTTGAACTGGGATACTTAAAAGTACTTGGAAGTTTTGCACTGTTGGTAGGAATGTAAAATGGTGCAGCTGTTGTGGAAAACAGTATGGTGGTTCCTCAAAATTTTAAAAATAGAATTACGATATGATCTAGAAATTCCACTTCTGGGAATATACCCCAAATAAGTGAAAGTGGTCTTGAAGAGTTATTTGTATACCCATGTTCATAGCAGTATTATTCACAATAGCCAAAAGGTGGTATATACAGCAATGGAATATTATTCAGCCTTACAGAGGAAGGAAATTCTGACATGTGGATGAACCTCGAAGACATTATGCTAAATAAACCAGGCACAAGGTCTTAGTGAAAAATTTACCATATTTATTATATTTATTTACATGTTTACATATGATTTTTAAATTACCATATTTAATTATGGAGCCACAATTTATGTTTTAAAACTTCTAGAGCTCATTTTATATATCATATGTGTGTTAAAACACTTTTTTAAGTTGAGGTATAATTTGTATACAGGAAAATGAACCCTTTTTTAGGTGTACAAGTCTACGAATTTCCAAAAATGTATATTGTAAAAAGTAATTTTATTGATATAGTTTATACCATAAATTTCACCCTGAAAAGTATATAATTGAATGATTTTAGTGCATTTACAGAATTCTGCAAGCATCACCACAATCAATTTTGGAATATTTTTATCACCCCCCCCCCCAAAAGAAACTCTGTACTCATTAACAGCCTCCTCCACTCCTCCGAGGTCTAATCAATCACTAATCTACCTCATCTCTATGATTTGTCCATTCTGGACATTTCACATAAATGTCATCCTACAATAAGTGGCCTTTTGTGGCTTGCTTCTTTCACTTAGCTTGTTTTTGAGGCCCTTCCATGTTGCAGCATGTATCAGTACTTCATTTCTTTCTATTGAATGATATTCCATTGTATGGATATACCGCATTTTGTTTATCTATTCATTTGTCGATAGACATTTAGTTGTTTCTACTTTGATATGAATAATGCTGCTATGAATATTCATATGTAAGTTTTTATGTAGACATCTGTTTTCATTTCTCTTGGGTATATATCTAGAGGTGAAACTGTTGGATCATATGGTAACTCTATGTTTGCCGTTATGAGGAACTGCCAAACTGTTTTCCAAAGTGGCTGTACCACTTTACAATCCCTCCAGCAATATAGGAGAATCCTAGTTTCTCCGCATCCTTGCCAATATTTGATATTATCTCTCTCTTTGATTATAGGCATTCTAGTGGTTTGAACTGGTATCCCATTGAAAGTTGATTTACATTTCCCTAATGGCCAATAATGTTAAACATCTTTCCATAAATGGCTTATGGGTCATTTGTACATCATCTTTGGAGAAATATCTGTTCAGATCCTTTGCTCATTTTTAAAATTGACTTATGGGTTCTTTACACATTCTAGATGTAAATCATTTATCAATATGTAATATGCAGAATACTTTCTCCCAGTCCGTGGGTTGCCTTTTTACTCTCTTGGTTGTATCCTTCGAAGCACAAATATTTAATTTTTATAAAGTCCAACTTATTGATCTTCCCTTTTATCACTTGTTCTTTTGGTGTCCTATTTAAGAAATCATCGCCTAATCCAAGATCATGAGATTTACTCCTATATTTTCTTCTTAGAGTTTTATAGTTTAGCTCGTCAATCTAGGTCTATGATCTACTTTGAGTTAATTTTTGTGTATGTATGTTTTATCAAAAATTCATGTATTGAGGTATAATTTACATTCAATAAAATTTACCAATTATAAGTATACAGTTTAATTACTTTTATCTTATATACTCGTAATTGTTCTATACTGTTAGATATTTTTTCCTGGAAAGTTAGGGATAGGGAAAATTGGGTGTGTGCCCATTTTCTCCTCTCATTATGCTCCACAATTTTGCTTATAAATGTGAGAGAGGAAGAGAGAAAAAGAGAAGGAATTATCTTCTTAAGGGTTCCCATTTACTCTGGCTTTCTCTTACAGCCCCATGGACCCATTTAATTATATATAGGTTGAATGGGTGAATGCAGTGAGCAGACCATGAGTGTCTGCCTTCAGATGTCAGTACCATGTGGCCACAGATGTTGCCATGCAGCTGCTTATTGTTGGGCTTGAGATGCAGACTCCTCAGCTGAGCTTCTGCATGGACATGTCTGGGTTTAATGGACTTTTCTAATTTGTGATTCCTTCATAAAGAGCCCCCATTTCAGAATAATTACGGACTACTACAATAATCCATTAATTGGGCCTGGATTCTGTGCCTCATGTTTCCTCAGCCTTCTGCTGGGCTGCCCCAGCAGCACTTGGCCACCTCTGGCAGCAAAAGCAGGATGTGGCTGACCTGGGCACTCTGAGCAGCAGGACTCATGGGGTTGAGTGGAAAGCCTGGGAGGTACTAGGCCACACTTACCATCTCAGCACTGCAGCCCCACCCACTGAACTACTCTAGGCCTTTGAATTTCCTTCTGAATCATGAGGTAGAATTAAAGGAACCTTATATAAGGCGCTGATATGTTCCGGGCTTAGAAGAATACAGCTTTGGAGTGAAACTGCCTGAGCATATCAGCCCCAAATAATATATTTTTACAAGCATTTACTAAGGTTAGATGATGACATGACTGTTATTCAGATGGTGACTTCTGAAAAGATGTTAGAGGAAAGCAGGACCAGAGAGGAAAGAAGTCAAAAGTGGTCCCTAGTGTGCAGGGTACTTGATCTGCAGCCAATTCCACCACAGCTCAAGCCCCTAATCTCTTGCCTAGCCACTGGCTTCCTCACTATTGTCCCCATTTTACAGATGAGGAAACTGAAAATGATTTGCTCAAGGTCATCGGCTAAGAAATGTCTGAGCCAGGATTCGAATCCAGATTTCACTATCTCTACTGCATGATGGCCTTGATCACAAGGACCCTACTTCCCTTCTAGGATCTCAGCCTATATATTCCTCTACACTAGGCAGCATGCATAATAAAACAATGAAGTGTTCCTACCCTGTCCTTCTCTCTTCTTAGCCTGAGAGTCTGAGGTTGGTGGGAGAATCTGTGTTGTCTGAGCCAAGGGACAGGCAGAGATGATCAAGCAGTCAGACAGCCAGGTCTGAGGGGAACCCAGGGGTGTCCCACAGAACTGCGTGGATACAAAACAAGTGCATACAATGAGATCAGAAAACTGCAATTGTGGATAGTGAGGTAAGAGGAGGCAGAGGAGAGTCATAAATGGGCTGGAACTTACTCTGGGCCTTAAAGAAAGGGCAGGCTTTGCAGGCAAGACATCCCCGGTGGAGGGCAAGGGAATGAGCAGAGTTCATTCTGCAAGGTTAGACCGACCTGTACCAAAAGAAGCGGTGAAGTGGTAGGGAGTGATGGGCAGTCAGCCTGGGTAGGGTGAATAGAGCCCAATACCAAAAGTCTTGAGAGGCAGGCAGTGGGATCTGAAAATAGGGAACTACTTCAGGTTCTAGAGCAGTATCCTGATGAGGTGGAAAATAGAAATAAGAGAGGGAATCCTATACTAAGGGAGGTAATCAATACAGATTTTATAGGCCAAATAAAACATTTTCTGAAAGCATTTTCCAAAGTTGGGTTTCAGCCTTTGCAACAAAGGAGCCTGCCTCATGTTCTCCTTAAGAGCCCAATGCCTGGGGCAAAGCTCCCTGCCGCATCTTAGGAAGCCTAAGAGGTCCCACCCAGGGGCCCTTCAATTCTGTTTGTGGAAATCTTCAAGCACCATGAGAATGATAAAAGCCTGTCAAGCTTCAGGAGAGAGTGCCTCAGTTGAGCTTTTTTGGGAACCCAAGCTTTCCTCCAGCCAGTCTGACCATCTAAGAAAAGAAGCTGAATGTGTTTGCTGCCTTCTGGTCCGGGAGCCGGGTTAATACGTAATGTGCCATCCAACCTCCAAATGCCAACAAGACTCTGTTCTGGAGCTATACACAGTTGTTTTCCTCGCTCCTCTTTGGGGCCAGGAAAGCATAGCCATGAGCATTGGCACTGATCTCAATTCCTGGGAAAGTGCCCCTCAGACACCACTCAAATGTTAAGCTGGCTTCACTCCCAGCTCCCACCCTGAAGGGCTGAGTGGACAAGGTCAGTCATGGTCAAAAGATGATCATTCAAGGGCCTGAGCTTCTGTTTACTAATCTGTAAAACATTATAAACCCTTGTCTGATCCACCTCTCACAGGGTGGCTATTAGAAGGATGTGCTCAGAAATGAGTATGAGGGCTCTCCTAAAACTGCTGTGGACATCTTCTCATTTGCTATCATCATTTTCAAATCTAGTTCTAACCTAAGTTCATTCATTTTGGGGAACAAGTCACTCAGTTCTACCGAAGAGATGAGTCTTTTAAAACATCCCAAAGTTCAAGACCTTGTGTCAGAATCTGATGAAAATGTAGACTCCTGGGGCCCTCCTCCAGACGCACTGTCAGAATGCACCAGTGCCCAGGGATCTGTGTTTTAACTGGGGACCCAAGAGATTTGACTGCACACTCAAGTGGAAGAGCTACTGTTTTACAATAGGGAAAACAGGGCCTGAGACCAGGAAGAGAAACAAGGGAGATAACTCTCCAAAGGCCAGAATGGAGAGTCACAGGGAGAGAAAAGTGGGTAGGGCCATGGCCTTCGTTTGACCCTACCACAATTCCACTGATAAGGGAATTGGGGCCCAGAGAGCACAATGAGTCCAGGTCACCCAGGGCATTCATGAAGACACACCTGCAATTCCTTTGTTTTCTAAGCCCTCACTCCATCTCCATATGCATGCGTCCATGTGCTTGCTATACCTTCTGCCACCTACCTAGACCATACCTCCCAGTGGTTGGTCATTCTCCTCTAAGCCCTAGGTTTCTTGTCTAGTGAGAGGCTTGAGAAGTAATCCTTTTCAAAATCCATTTCTTGGTGATCCTGCTCTAGCCTTTTTATATCCAGATGAAATTTGTAATTTTCATGACTGCAGAAAATTACAGAAAATTTGTCATTTCCACAGAAGAGTGCCTCTTGCAGTCCTTCCAGTGCCTGTATGGACCTTGGGCTTATGGGACCCTTGTGTCTGAACCTCCAGACCCAGGGCAGCCAGGTAAGTGAGCTCTCCCTACTGAGACTTGCTCTGTGGGTTATCTGACACATTCCTTACCTTCCAAAGCCTTTCAGCACTTTCCCCTGGTAGCCTCGACCAGCACACACAGAGAAGGGAGCCAGGCTTCTTGGCACAGATGGTACACAACCCACATACCTCCATTATCAAGCTGGCAGGGAGCATTGGAAAGGAATAAGCACAGGTGGACCTGAATCTGATGAAACCCACCTTTTACCCACACCCACCCCACTCCCTTTTATATCATGACACTAATGAGACTCAAGCATTTTAACAAACATTTTTTATTAGAAAAGTAAAAAATATTGCATAGGTCTTAATACTTGAACATCAAGTGTATTCATGAACAGAGTATCTTCGTGTAAACAGTTCTAGATGGAAGACCCAGATGGCACTCCCTGGGTGAGGGGTTCCAGCCCCCACCCCATTAGCCCCACCTCTCACAGATAAACTCTTCAGTAGAGTGGAGGGATGGGCCAAACGCAGCTCCTGGGTGTATTTTCTTCAAGTGTCAAAGATCCTCCAAAGTGATCCCAACACCCACCCCTTCCTACTCTTACATTCATGAGTCTGTAAGATAGCTGCCTAGAACAGGTCAGTAGTGAAGCATAAAAAAAAAAAAAAAAAAAAAACCCACAAAAGATGCAAAAAAATGTACAAACACATTTGGCCCCTTCAGACCATGAGATACGCAGAACACCTCCATGACCCCACCCCCACCCCCACCAGGGCCAGCTACCATGAGCACACATCGCTTGAAGAGGCCAGTGCAGCCCAGCTGCTCTCCTGGCTGTCACATCACTGTTGTCTTAACTGTCAGTAACAATAAAAATAATAAAGTACATGCTACATACACATCCAGCCAGATGCCTGGTTGGCCTCTAAACCTTTGTTTCATGCTACAGTACTGAGAGACAAGCGAGTGCCCCCAAAAGGAAGCTACCTGCACACACCTCAGTGAACTTCCCAGGAAACACTCTCCACCCTCGACCTTCTTCCCTTCAGGTGGCTATTGTCAGTTTTACAACAGGCATCAGTCTCTTAGCTCCTACCTGCCAATGTCCACCCCTAAAGTTGTCTCTGCTGTGGGGGAAGTGTCAGCCCCTCCTCCCAGGCCCAAGTTCAACACTCCTCAATGAGCAACTGCTCAGAGCTGTACAGCTTCTTCTTGATGACTCGGAAGCCAGTGCTCAGCGTCAGGGACTGGCTGAAGCCAGGGACGAAAGGAGAGTTGGCGGAGCTAAAGAGCCCCTGGATCTTGGGCCAGAGGCGTGAGTCCAGGCGCAGCACGAGGGTCAGCTGGAAAGTGGGCACCAGGCTGGGGTCGAGAGCCAGCTGGCCTACGCTGTGGCAGCTCTTGCCCTGTTCTACGCAGACGTCAAGCAGCGCCCCCCGCAGGCCGCATGGCTCACTGTAGGCCAGACGCAGTAGTTCTTTGCCCACCTGGCTCACCAGCTGGCTGGGCATCAGCAGGCGCGCGGGGCGCCGAGAGCCCAGCCGCGCCTGAGCCAGGCTATCTTGTAGCAGCTGCATGAGGTTGGCACACAGGTGCTCGTCCTCAGGGTCGCTGAGCAGCTCGAAGTCGGGCAGGGACACCTCATCCAAGTATGCCGCGTCTAGGAGGAAGAGCACACAGGGAAGGATGTAAAAGCAGCTCAGAAAGAGGGAGATGCTGTTTCGCAAAGAAACCAGCACTCCTTTCCCACTCCGTGCCTCAGTTTCTGTCTCACGCTCGTACCCTACAATTCCCCCTCCGCCCCCGCTCCTCCACCCTTCCGTAATCTGGGTTCTGACGGGATAGGAAGCCAAGGTGGTTTTTGACTCCTTACAGCGCGGCTTTCCTCCCACCTCCCCGGCTCGAGTCGCGTTCTGCCCGCGACCACAGCTTACCTTCTTCCAGCCCAAAGCCACTGTTGCTGCTGTCCAGGGACTCGCAGTCCGAGCTCTCCAGGCTCGCGCAGCGGCCGAGGCCCTCTTCTCTGGCCGCCGACCTCCAGGCTGAGCGCGGCGGCTGATCTGGAGTGGGAGTTCGGGACAAGGACGAGGACGAAGAGGACGACGACGAGAAGCGATCCCAAAGGCTAGGCATGGTGAGGACTGACACCAGGACGTCTGCAGATGAGATCGGGGTGCGGGAAAGCAGAAGACGCTGCAAGACAAGAAGGGCATGGACCTGGCGTCAGTCTGTGGGTTGGACTAGCCTGCGAAAGCTAGGACCCTCATGGCTGAGGCCTCCCGGCGCAGGGATTAACACACAGAGAAGGGACGCTTACCAGCTAGCGCGTCAGCGAGAACTGCTGCGAGAAGTGCCGCTTGAATGGGTGCGCGAACTGGTGCCAACTCCTGAGTGTTGCCCAGACTTGTCTCTCCTACCGAACCGCACCTCCCCTGTGGCTTACTGCGGTCCGTAGCCCCAGCGCGGCGAGACCTATAAGGACTAGCTTGGAGAAACCACGCCCCTTTTGCTCTGCAGCCCAATCCAGACCCGGGAGTGTGGCCCACCTCGGCCAATAGGCTCCGGGCGCACGTTCGCAACGTTCTCTCCTGCCCGGTGACAGCGGCCTGGACCCGCCCCCGTTGAGCCCCAGAACGCTCCCTGCCGAACCCCAAGCCATGGCCACGCCCCCTTTCTGGAAGGGATCCGCGGCAGCTGCAGCTGCCAAGGTCCCCGAGGGCGCTTGCGGCTGGGGAGGATCAAGGAAAGGCTTGTTTATTTTAGGGTCGTGTTGCTGGGGGAGGGGGTAGCCCATGTCCGCGAGGTAGTAGAGGCCGGGGAACTTAAGGCGGTGTCGGGCAGGAGTTTAAAACGGTTGCCCCCAGCATCTAGGAGCCTGTGAGCTAAGGGCACAGCTGGGCGCACGGTGGATGACTGTGAGACGGCGGCGCAGGGAGCAGACGTTAACCCGGCCGGCCCTCGCGCACTTACCCCTGAAGGATTCAGATATAGATTTTGAGTCCAAAGACTGGGCAGCTCTGGACACTGACCACCCTCTTCCCCGTCGCCCATCTGCCCACCTGCCTGTTACACCTAAGGGGATAGGTTAATGAAGGAGTCCGTGCCCCCCATATGCTCCTGGCCCCCAAATCGTGTCCGCCCCTATCTCCCAACAGCTAGCTCCCAAGGAGAGGGTTTGGGGATGGTGGTTATTGGAGTGTTAATGGGCTCGGGTTCCCAGCGCCTGGTCCTGGGGCTGAGAACAGAGACCCATTTGGACATACTGACCCACTCATCATCCCAATAGATGTCCGCGGTGCGACGGTGACTCCCCGGCTCGCTGCGGCTGAGAGCCCCCGGGCTTCCGCCGGGTCCTAGCGCCCCTCGGGCTACAGTGCTTTGTGTAAAAGACCCAGAGAGTTGCATCAGGACCGAGGACCTAGATCTCCGGAAAAGCCCGGGAGTGCAATTGCCATCCCCTGTTTCATCATTCAGGCGGGGTCACAGGAAATTTGGCCTGACGGCGGTACTCGAAAACAAAGTGATTGCGGAGGGTGGGAGGAGGTTCCGACGGTGTCAACCTTTATTTCTTAAAAAGTTCATCAATCTGGGACACTGGGATCCTGATGGAATAGGGAACCAAATTTACATCAGATGCTTACGCCCCGGGGCGTGCGGGAACCTACCCAGATCCGACTGGTAGGCCTCGCCTCGGGGCAGGATTGCGCAGTGCTAATGACTCTGGCTGGAGAGGTCGAACCACTGCCTTCTCCACCCCTATCCCCATTTTTAAAAGGCTGTCCCTTGGGCCACCCGGGCAAATCTAGACCCAGAACTAGAAAGGACCAGAATTCAAGCCCTGCACCCCACCCCACCCCTATTTCCAAGATGGGAAACCACCTCTGGGGACAAATTTATGGATAAAATATAAATTAAGGGACTCAGATTAGAAGATATCTTCAAAGACTGCAGCAGAATAGAGTAGTCATTTATTCTCTGGGGCTTTCAAGGCCTGAACACGAGTCTTTTTCTATCCCGTCACTTGCTGGAAGCCTTAAAGACAACAGCTCCCAGCAGTTAGGTGAAGAGCTTGGAGGGCTGGGAGTAGATGACATCCTCTTGAGAGCACCCTGTACTAAAGTGGAAAGAAGAGAGGGGTGACCTGTATGGATATGGATATAGCTTACTGTCACCCACGAGAGAATATCAGAGAATTACTCCATCAGAGGACTGACCATTCACTCCTCTCTCCAGGCCGACTGGGCTGGGGACACCTGAGACAGCAGGAGATACTTAGGGTATTTTCTTTTGCTCCTCTCTGTCTCTCTCAGGAAAAAAAAAAAAAAAAGGAAATATTTTAGAAAATTGGAACACTAAAAAAAAGATTTTTAAAAATGGATCTTAATAAGCAAAAGAATCCAGAGCTAGTTTGGTAAGGTCCGTTTACTAGCAATCATTCATTTGTTCAATAAACACCATCATGGAAGCAGTGTGCTATAAGCACCTTTTTCATTCACTGTCTCTTTCTGTTAAACAACTTTTCCCAAATGGGAAGAACTGTGTTAATGGGCACTAAGTAATTTTATTTCTTTTCAAAAGAAATCTATGAATGGTGTTCTCTCACTGTGTTTTTTAAAAGTGTTGAAAAAAGGGTGGGCAGTCTTCACCCTGGAGCATTTTCCCAGAGTAGAAGAGAGTAAGGAACAGGGTAAAAATCACCTGCAAGGAGGCATGGCTGAGGCCTGGCAAGGGGAGCAGGGAGAGAGCTCTAAATGGCTTCCCCAGTGACACTCTTCACCCCTGTGAAGGATGGGCAAAGCCCCATATCATTGTCTGCCAGGAGAATTGTTGGACCTGGGGAATTAACCGTTAGTCCCTCCAAGGAGCCGGGGCCACAGGTCTTGGTTCATCCTGTGAGTTTAAGGGTAGGATCCCTTCCACCTTGCTAGAGATGGAAAGACTTTATTACCAACTCACACACCCTGCCCTGCATTGAAGCAGAAGAGGTCACTCCTGGGAGGAAGTAGCTCCATCTCCTGGCCTCTAAGCCTGGCCTTTTCAGAGTAGTCAAAGATCCTATAAATCTTGCATTTGGTATGCTTCTCTTCCTGTCCTTCTTTCTCGCCTTGGGCCTAGGCTGGCTGCAGGTCAGGCTTACCTGGACATGTTCCTGCCAGCAGCCTTGGAGACACAGCTCCAGCATTCCTTCTTCCAGGAAAGCCTTCCCCAGTGTCTCCACCTCAATCCTCCATCCCTCAGGTCCCCCTGCCCCCAGGTCATCCTTACACCTGTGCATATCTCTATTAATAATTGTTTTCACTTTCATCTTCCCACCGGACTATGAGCTTCCTGAAGGTGGTGGTCTGTTCTTCTTAACTTCCTGTGCCAGCTCATAGTAGAAGCTCAGTAAATATTTCTTGGGTGAATAAATGAGTGAATGGATAAATGGATGGCTAGATAAAGCAAGAAAGTGGGTTTTCTCACAATTGAAGTCCTACTTCTGGATTCTTAACATCGAGGTGGACCTTCAGGAGACCTTGATGCTATCTTTCTATATCTCCTTTCTTCCAAGTGCTGCCAAGAATCTTGAATGAATCTGAACATTTCCCTTCCTCCTCAGCTCAGGTCTGGGAGTGGGGCTTCTAAGGCAGGACTCCCCAATCCCCAGGCTAAAGACCAATACCAGTCCAGTGGCCTGTTAGGTGCCTGGCCACACAGCAGGACGTAAGCTGCCGACAAGTGAGCAAAGAAAGCTTCATCTGTGTTTGCAGCTGCTCCCCATTGCTAGCTAGCATCATTGCCCCAGCTCCACCTCAGATCACTGAGCAATAGATTCTCATAGGAGTACTGGTCCCTGGTGCCAAAAATGTTGGGAACTGTTGTTTTAAGGTAACCTTATTCTTCTGGTTGAAATATTGTCAGCAACTCCAGGAAGCTTGGGAGAGAGGTGATATTATGCGGATGGCTGATTTGTTGTGGGGAATCTTTTAAAGCGATTAGTATTTTACCTTCAAATGCCTCATAATACTTTACGGATTTCTTTTATCGAGATGAAATTCACATATAAAACTAACCATTTAAAAGTGAATAATTCAATGGCACTTAAGTATATTCACAATGTTGTACAACTACCACCTCTAACTCTAAAACATCTTTGTCATCCCAAAGGAGACCCTCAAACCCAACGAGCAGTCCCTCTCCTCAAAATACTTTTGAAGATTATATTCCTATGTTGGAAAGAGTAAAGCTGCCCCTTTCCACAACTCTAGAGGGCATTATTCCCACTAGAGTCTATGCATTTACATGACTCTGGGGAATTGTGCTCCAGGGAGCATTATTCACATAGACACAAGGTATAACATGGAATCTGTATCAAAAAAAACCCTGGTGGGGAGAACGAATGAACTCCGGGCAGGAGTGGGTTAGTGCCATGTCACAGGTGACTCAGGTTCCTGGAGTTGATAACCAGGCCAACCTAGTCTCTGGCCAGAGTCCTGACCATGCAGATGCTGCCTCTTGGGCTGTGCTCCATTCCCGTGGGACCCGATGCAGCCTGCAATTTAAAGTCAATGAGCACTCACGCCTGGCCACCTGCCCCTCCCTGTTTAGGCGGCTTCTGTCCTGCGCACCAGTTCCCAGGGCCTCAGTCTGGCAAGTCACCCCAATCGAGTTTGGGGAGTTAAACCAGATCTTAGGGTGGGAGTGTGATTCTAGGAACCCCAGAATTTAGGATGGGAACCCCTGAAGGCCAGCCAGCTTTCCTGCATGGCTCCGCTTGGGACGTCTTTGCAGCCTGCTGGAAACTTTTTGGGCTGTGGAGTGGAGATGGCAGGAGCCGCTGGTGGGTCAGCGTGGTGGGGGGAGGGTGGAGTGGTAGTAGGAGGTGGGACAATGAAGCCAGCAAAAGTGTTCCCAGGATTTCTTTTGCTTTTTTAGTTGAAAAATAACTTAGTAAAATGGCAAGGTTATAAGTGCACCTGGTTTACTTAGAGGGCTATGAAAGCTGTTGACAGCCCAGGGCTTCATCTATGATTTTCATTGTGCTAGTCTAGGGAAGAAGAATTTAAAACTCAGTGAGGAGTCTTTTTGCAAATGAAGCTCCTTTTTGAAATGGAAATTCTAATAATACATTGAATTGTGCAGCCTTTCAAAGAAGCTTTTGAAATGTATTATATCTACTTACACCCTGAGGAATGAATATAGTGCCATTATACAGATAAGGAAATTGAGGCCCAGCGTGATCCATCCATCAACCAATGGCTTTCCAATTATCAAGTCGGATTGATAATTGGAAACCTCTGAGGGGCTTGTAAACCATAGATTCCTATCTCCCTAACTCCCATTCTAATTCGATAGGTCTGAATGGGGCTTTATTGTACAAAAGCTCCTTTGGCTGTACTGAAGCTATTCTTCAGTTGGGACGTCTTCTGACCTCGCAGAAAGGTATCTATTGGAAGGAATGCTGTGTTGGCTCCCAGCCTATTAAAAGGCTTCCCTGTGGGTTGGGGATGAGTTTAGGAGCTGGTGAGATGACGTGCAGCTGTAAGGCTTAGCCCATGTGTGATAATGGTGAACTCACAGCCAGCAGGCTCTGCTGGGCTCGGAGGTTTCACAAGAAGTTATTTCCTCTGGGGACAGGACAAGAGCAGTGAGAACCCCATAAAGGGATGGCTTGAGAAACCACCATGAAAAAGGATGGGGGTTTCAAGAGCTAGAAGGGTACTCTTAAGATCCTGATAGACCTCCGTTAACCCCAACCAACTGTGGTGAAAGGCACAGAGGTCTACTAGACTTCTACTGCTCCTCACCTTGTTTCACACACAGCCAGAGAGGTCAAGTGCATTGTCCTGATAATGTAGGGAGGGAGCAAGAGAACTAAATGTTAACTCAAACTGCATTCAGAGACTGCAATGTGCTGATCAGCCCTAGACCAGACAGACTATGAGGAAACCTGCAGAACAAAGGAATATTTCTGCTGGGATTACTAACAAACCATTTACTCATACCTTGAAGGAAAACGGAATCTTTAAGTTGAGCCCTTCACAAACACAATCTTCATTCCCTATGCTAAAACCATGGGGTAACCTATGGATCAAAGGCTAGGAATTGCCAACAGAACTTTCACACTACATACTCTTACCTTTCACACTGTATGCCCACACCAACAAAGGAAAATAGGTAAACAAAGTCTTTAAATTGTAATTCATAGAAACTAAAAATAATACATAAACCTAATTCCCACTGGGGCTCTTTCTCACTGTCTTTTTCTCTGTCCCTCTCAGCTCTCTCTCTTTGTCTCTGAGAGGAGACCACACTGTCTAGGGAGCATTACCCTTCTCTAACAAACTTTCTTTTTGACTCAACCTCTATTGTTTTTTGAATTCTTTCCTGCGCTCAGTCAAGAACCCTTTCTCTGTTGGTGCAGGGCTTGGGCTCCCCACCACTAGGGGGAATTTGCCCTGTCCTGTGTCACTAAGGACAGACTCTGGAGTACCATGTCTTTTCTCACTACCCTAACCTGCCTTTCAGGAAGAAATCCCATCTGCTCCAGGGCCAGCTTTCAATCAGCTTCCCAGGATCCCTAGCTTCTGAATCTTTTTGAGGGGGGAGGGAAGACAGAAAAATGGAGGGAGGACAAGGCAACACCCCTCTTCTGTTAGTATCTGAAGCTTAAGCTAAATGGCTCTGAGGCAAGCCCAAGTTCTATGAGGGGACAGAAGTCAGCTGACCTGAGTTCAGGCTGTTTGGCCACTAAGGATGAACTGGGTTCTGGGCTGTGGCCTGAAAGAACTTCTAGGAAACATGTCTTTGAAGTTTGGTATTTTTATAACAAATAATGCAATCTTGCCTTCTATTTTTACATTTTAGTGGCAAACTTTTAAATTACTAGTTAAATTATTTAATAAGTTAAATTAGGTTTTAAATTAAAAAAATTTAAACCCTTTTAATAAACAAACAAGATACACTATGGTTATCCTGTGGCTTCATGTAGTGTTGGGGTTCTTAAATTCCGGTTTTGAAAACTTAAAACTAGAAAATCTCAAAGGCCCTTCAACTTCCACAAGGATCATAGGGAAGGAAGGAGAAATCATGACAAGTTCCATGGAGCTACTGTGCTAAAAATCCCAAGCCTGGCTTGTAAGGGGGTCGACCATCTGGAGGAGGCCTGCCAGAGGAGGTAGAAACAAACATTCCAGTTCCAGCCCTTTCACTGTTCTTGCCTTTTGAGGGTTTCAATGGCCATATATCAAAGGGGGAGGCAGGGTCAGGATGAGTTTTGTTCATTAAGCTGGGGGTGGGTTGGGGAAGGGGAATGACAAGAATGATCAGTGGGGACATTCTGAACCCAGACTCACTGCCTGCTTGGACAGCAAAATGAGATTTTTTTTTTTTTTCCCCCTCAGAGAAGAAAGACAAGAGGGCTGTCTAGCTTCTGGGTACCCCGAGGAGCTGTGGTGAGTAGGGCTGGATTTGAGTGCTCAGCAGAGAGAGGAGTTAGCCCTTTGACTTCTCAGGATTCTTCAACCAGTGGAATGAAACTTAAAATCTTTGAATGTTAGGGCCAGCAGGCCCTGGGAGAGCACCTCCCACCTACAAACTCCCCCCGCCCCCCCATACCCCTCCACACTTTATTGATGAGGAACTAAGCTGAAAGGCTGAGAGACTTAAGAGGTACCCAGGATCTCTCACTCTCCTGGCAGTTAGGCCTCACTCAGTTCCTAGGAACTTTCTTTTCTCAGGCACGCAACTACTTCCTTGCCCTTCTGCCAAGTCTCTAACCGCACTCATTTTTTTTTTTTTTTTTTTTAATCTCCAGTGCCCTTAGTAGCCAAAGGCTTGGGAAACTCAGGTTTATGCAAAAGATGGCTGCTTGGGATCTGCATCCTAGCCTTTTTCTAGAATTCCTTGGCTGGTAGGTGATGGGAACTACCAGGTCCACCTGGCAGCTTTGCCACCCTCTCACAAAGAGTTTTGACCCTTCTAGAGCTCTTCATGGTTTTTAAAAACACTTCCATATCCTTTAGTATTTTCATGACTCTGTCAATAAAAACAACAACTAATATTTGTGTAGTGTAGACAGTTTAGGCCTCGTCAATGTCATTTTACAGGTAAGAAAACTGAGGTTCAGATAAATCCAGTGACTTGTCTAAGGTCACACAGCCAGTCAGCAGTCTAGAGCCATGACTCTGGATCTAGGCTCATTTCCTTGAGTCTAAGCCACTAACATCCTTAGTTGTGAGCCCAAGGGGACTGTGTGGCTAGAAAGGGGGGCAGTACATGTTGGAGAGTGGCGGTGTAGAAGAGATAGTGTGTACCTTAGGAGTTGCTGACAAAAAACTTTCTCTCCTGGGTTGGCCCTTATTTTATCTGATAAGGTTCTTCCCCTTGCAGAATTAAGCAGGGCCCAGCAGTGCTGACTCAATGGCAAGGTAGACTGCCACCCAAGGAGTTTCCCTTTAGCTAGACACCCATAGGCTCAGAAGTGATGGTGATTCTGTCACCACATCCCCTCTCCAGGTATCGGAGAGCTCTGGTATCCTCTAGGAAGGCCAATTTGGGAAATGGTGCGCCAAAAGAGGGACCTCTCCGAATCCTTAAAGGGTCCAATTCATAACCCGCAAAGGGCAGACTTTGGCATAGAAATCCAGGAACCAATGTTGAATCTTCTTTGTACTGAGAAAACAAACTCAGGGAGAAACATGAAAAAAAAAATCTGTATTTCTAGAGTCTATTCTGGGAAGAGGTACACGCGAGAGCTGAACCCACTTCCCCCGCGGTCTGCAATGGGGCCAGGCAGGATGGGGGAAGGGAAGACCCCCTGCTTCCTCTCCCCTGTCCTCCTCCCCCACCCCTGCTCCCCGCCCCCCGCTGAGGTGCGACCTCAGGGGAGCCCTGCCGCGGAGGTGACAGTTGCTGAGCAGCTGACTTAGGGAGGGGTCAGTTTACGCGGACCCCCTACGGTGGGGGAAAGAGGGGACGTGACTTGGAAAACGTGCATCTCGGGGATGAGAGGAGGATGGAGAGATTGGAAATGGGCAGGAGGGCGGGGTTGATCCGGCCCCGCCCACCCCTGGGAGAAAGGAGACTCCTCCCACTGTCCGGGCGGAAGGCGGTGCGGCACTCAGATGCTGAGCTCAGCGCTTCGGTTGCCTGGCTGCTGGGTGGGGGCAGGGCGGAGGGGCCGGCGCCTTTCTGGTGAGCGCCGAAGAGGGGGGCAGGGCGGGGAGGGGGAGAGAAGCTGAGGAGGCTCTCACAACCCTGAGGCTGTAACTCTCCTGGGACCGGGTCTGCTAACAAAGCGGTCTCTGTTGGGGTAAGGGAGGCCTCCTGGGTGCACGCAAAACCTTGTGGGGGTGGGCGGAGGAGTGTTTGTGAGTCACCACTCTAAACCCCGAGAGCCCCAAGAACCCACGTCAGAAAGGCCAAGCAGCCATGCCCTCTGACCCCAGGATTTGTTTGATGGAGGGAGTGCAGAGAGTAGTGCCTGCCTCTGTAGGGCTCCCTGCCAGAACTGCCCAGGCCACCTCCAGCTAGTGCAGGAAGGGACTTTTATTTAAGGCAGCCTTGATAAAAGCAGGGAAGATCAGCTTTCGAGGAGAAGGAAGAAAACTCTTTGTACCCACCTGGAACAAATGGTTACCCAGGCCAAATGGGTGGGTGGCTATTTTTGAGCTGACCTACATACCT
Organism: Rousettus aegyptiacus; assembly: GCF_014176215.1. NCBI lineage: Eukaryota > Metazoa > Chordata > Mammalia > Chiroptera > Pteropodidae > Rousettus > Rousettus aegyptiacus. Next base: position 14,614,208 of record NW_023416309.1, read on the forward strand.
ATTTGCCTCTTTATCTTTTTATTATCACACATGATTATTATGGGAGGTTTTCTTTAGCACTTGCTGCAGCTGCTGCATTTGCTGAGGGCTGCACAATGAGGAGTCTTGCCTCACTCTCCCAGGAAGTTTTAAGGGTCTCTGGTCCTGGAAAGAAAGACATCAACACCCCTGCAGAAGCTTCACCAAGCTCTTTCCCAAAAGAACAGGATCTTAATCCTGATGTACCAACTCCAGAGCTGGTCAGCCCTTGAGGCGAGGAATGACATTCAGATTTGACAACAGTGTGACTGGGTTATGCAGAGGCTAAAGACCCCTCAGCCTCTGGTTGCTTGCCTGAGTTGACCTTCTGGCCCTGCATCCCCACACTACAGCAGGCTTTCCTTTACAGATGGAGAAAGTGAGGCAGAAATGAGTTATGGACAGAACTGGTTTGGGATTTACTGCTCTGATGATGGAGACAACTGTTATTCTTAAGTAGAAACAAGGAGAGCCTGAAACTTTCTATATATTGTACCTTTGTGCAGCCTCCCTAGGACTACCATCTTGGAACCTGTTAATAGCTCCTCATTGTCTTTAAAGCAAGTCAGGCTCCTTACCTTGGCCCACCAAGCCTCCAGGACAGACCCTTGCCTATCTCTAGATTCATCGCCCTCCCACAGGAGGGAGGAGCCAGGAGGGGAAAATCACATACGGTTCTAATTACCTCTGAACCACTCTTAAATTTTCCATAAAGTACTGTATGCATAGCTTTGTGTATACAACTGTGCATAGTAATATGTATATAGATGTGTAAAATATATACAGCCATGTCCAGTGGATCATAAATAGGACATCAACAAAGTATAAGGATATAATTTACAGTATTTTTAATCACGTTAAAGAGAAACAGACACATAGACCCGGAAGTGAGACTTGCAGAGGTAACAGCAGATTCCTGTCCTCTCCTGTCTGGTGTCCTCTCTGGGGCATGAAATACTTGACTCTGGGTGGAGAATGGAGGATGCTTGCATTCCTTAAACAGCTCTTTTTTGCTTGGATTTTTCTTTCAACATGTATAATTAACTTCAACCAGGTTCCCTGTGGCCTGTAGCAGTGGTTTCCAACCTTTCTGGCACCAGGGACCAGTGCTCCTATAAGAATCTAATGCTTGATGATCTGAAGTGGCACTGAAGCGATGCTAGCTAGCATTGGGGAGCGGCTGCAAATACAGATGAAGTTTCATTGCTTACCCGTAGCTCACCTTCTGCTCTGTGTCCCTGTTTCTAACAGACCAGGGACCAGTACCTGTTCATAGCCTGGAGGTTGGGGACCCCTACCTGTAGGATGCCTTTCCTTCATGGTCTTAAATGTCTTCCCCTTCAGCTTGCTCCCATCTTCACAGCATCTTCCCAGATGCCTTACTAGCTCCTACTAGCTCTGACTCACACTCTACACTTGTCTGAAGCACAGGGCCCACCAGGAGCCCTCTTTCAACACACTCGGGAAGCTCCATGTTCTTCTGCAGGGGAGTGCAGGGCAGGGAGGCCAGCCCAGACCTGCTTAACTTTGAAGCCAGTGCTCAGTTCACATAGCTGTGGATGAGTTGCTCTCTTCTCACTTGACATAATATATTCAAATGATCCTATTCTGGGTCTGATGCACCATGAGACTATAAATTCCTTCAGAAATCACATATTTTAAATCTTTAGGCACCCATAACCACCACCACCACCACTACCACCACCAAACTCCCAATGCACGTGCACAAACGTGTGTGCACACACACACCTCTATATGTTAGATACATATGGTGTATGCTCAACAACTACTTGGCCCAGAACTGAATGGAACTAGAGCCCATGTATGAACCAAGTCAATGCAAAATCACTGAAAAGTCTCCTTTACTCCTCCCAGGCAGTGGGGAACTTTGCTTCCCCTGAACTCCAATAGCATTTATTATTGTCACAGAAAGTTAAAACCGAAAGGGGGATTTCCCTTCTTGTCAGATGAGAAGACTGAAGGGGAAGTATCCAGAGTGGCCTAAGAATGGGAACTAGATCCCATGGTCTGCTGGCTTGCCCTGGCCTTCTCTCCATTGTACCTCATTACCTCTTCAGAGAGGCTTTGTCCGCTGGCCCCATCCTTCCTTCTCTGTTGTTTCCTTTCAAAACACTCATGCTATATGTATTTATACATGTGTTTATTTCTATGACTATCCAGTGGCTGCCTTTCCTACTCACTGTAAGCTCCAGGGGGCCAAGGTCTGTATCTGGAGCTCCCTGTACCAAATTAGGTCCACAGAATTCCCAGTAAGTATATGTAAGAAGAAAGAATGAGTATCCGTGTGGCCTGAGAACCTCCTTACATTTCCCTAGGGCAGCACTGAGATTTGCTGAAAAACTGCAGAGTTGATAGGCCTAGAGTGCTCCTTGCCAGGAGTTCCTAGGCAAACACCCTGTCTTGAGGAGCTTGAGATCTAGGAGGGAAAAAAGACATCTAGTGAATAACCCCAACACAAGGAAATGGTTGAGCTGGGAATGACAGTCAGATTGGGTGTTAGCACTGACCAGTGGTGTGGAGGGCAGATTGGAGGTTTGAGACTTGAGGCAGGGAACTGATTAGACAGTAATTGTAAAAACTGAGAACCACATAAGTGTCTATGGTAGGAGAACGGTGAAATAAATTATAGTGGATCCAAATAGTGGACTTTTATGTGAGTGTTAAAAAGAGTGAGGTAGATTTTAGAAAGATGTCCAAGATACATTGTCAGGTAAAAGGCACAAGTTGCACAATAATTTGTATACTATAATCTCATTCTGAAGAAAAAACAGAGGCTATTCCCCTGCTGACACATACTTAAATGTGCAGAGAAAACATCTAGAAGGATACTGGAAACCTATTCCTAGAGGTTATCTCTGAGGGATGGAGGGGAGGGGAGCATGTACTCTTTCATTTCATACCTTCTGTACTGTTGGGTTTTTACCATGAGCTCATATTACTTTCACAAGAGTTTTTGTTTTTGTTTTTGTTTTTGCTATTGTAGGACTGGGGGATGGGTAGAGGTGGGGTGGGGCCAGAGCAGTGGAGACCCAATGAGAAGGACTGCAGAGTTAAGGGGACTGACAAGACCTGGAAAGATGGAGGGAAGGGTCTGAGGAGGCTCTGTGGTTCCAAATGGGGAAAAGTGGGATTACTGTGGAGATGGTGGCACCACATGGAGACGACATGTGGGGAACACAGTGCAGTGTAGGGAGGCTCATTCAAGGTGACTGACCTCCACTGTGCCGGTGACCCTGGTCAGAGGACAAAGAGCCCAAGACCAGGAACCTTGCCTTTTGTGAACAAGGGCAAAGAAAAGAAGGTGGACCTTTAGGACCCTATGGATACCTTGGCCATTTCACCTTCCTTTGGGTACAGACCGTTATGGCTGCTGTAAGGAAACAGAAAAAGGAGGGGCCAAAGCCACAGCCAGAGGAGGTCTGCCTTCCTTAGGCAAAGGTGGTGGTTCACCGCCTGGGTCTCAGCCCTCCTCCTGCTTGCTCTTCTGGGCTGAAATCCAGGACTGGGGTGAAAGGCCAGGGCTTCTGGCCTCTGCCGGAGGCGAAGCCCCTTCCCAGGACCAGGAGCAAAGGAAGCCAGAACAATGCTGTTCATGGAGAGATTGGTGGAAAGGGAGCTGTGTAGGGGCAGGAGAAGTTTCTTGACTCGGATAGGCTAGTAAAAGCCTGGAGAAGGTCAAAGATGAGGAATGTTCTGTGATTTTTAAGACAGCAGCTCATTTATTTCATAAACACTTGCTCTGAGTCTGAGTCTAGTGGTAAGACTGGCCCCATGCAAGCTGGATAAGAACCGTCTCCCCAGGGACTGTGCTTGGAATCCGTCTCCAGGTTTCTCCACAAAGTCCTTATGAAAGGAAGGAGGGAAATTTCTGCCATGTGCCATGGGGGCACTTTTACAGGTGTCCATTTAGTCTGCACTATAACTTTCTAAAGAAGGTATTCTTTTACAAAGCAGGAAAGGGAGGCTAGGAAGGATGGTGCATTGCCCATGACCATATGGTTAGGAAGTGTTAAAACTGGGATTCGAACCTGGGTGTGCCTGTGTCCCACTTACAATTTGGTTGCTTGGAGCTCAGAACACGTTTTCCCACCAAAATAATGCTGTAAGTGGTGGTTTGGTTGCCATAATGGCCTAGCTCACCCAGGGTATAGCTGGAATTAATTCTATGTTTTAGTGTGGTTGCGGATGAATCAGGCTTCTGTGGGCTAGCCTGGAAACCCACAGGGGAGGGTATGCCCAGCTGGGAACTCTTGCCCCCACTATAGTGCTTGATTCAGGTCAAGCAGGGAATATGGTAGCTCAGGGAGCACTTGCCCATCTGTCCAGCAAGCTCTGAGTTCTAGCTGTTCACAAGGGTGGGGCAGAGCATTGGCAGGTTTGGGGATCATAAAGCAGGGGGTATTGCGTGAGAATGTGCACTAATTTTCATACTCTGCACATATTAGTCCTTTCTTTTTCTTCTTTATACTGCCCCTCACTTCTGTGTAGTCGTCTTATATCTTCTTCCTTTAGGAAGGAGTGTTAAGGCAAGAATTAGCATTCATTTTCATCACTGTCTGTCTATGAAGAGGCTGAGTGATAATGACTGCACAGGGATAGGCATGATGGAGACCAAAGCAGCTGCTGAGAGAAGTAATGATCCCCCAAAGCTTTTAGAGTGACTTCGAAGAGAGAATTCACTCACTCGTTCATTTATTCAACAAACATTTGTTGCGGGTGTGCAGGGCTCTATGTTACTTCCTTTCATGGCACTTGTTGCCAAAAGAATCCTGGGAAGGACTGACTATAGGTCTAGACTCAGAATCTTAGCATTGGAAGGAATCTTTTTATAGATGGAAACTGTAGTCATTCGTTAATTCAGAAAGGTCTGAGGGTCAGGCTAAATACTGAGAATACATAAAACATGAAGTGTGAGGTCCAGAAAGAGGTGAGAAGTGATTTTCCCAGTATCTCAGTCCAAGGTCTCAGTGCCTGGACAAGTACCTGCTCCATCTGGCCATACCTATGGCCTTCCTGCCTCAGGATGGGTCCCAGTCATCTTTTAGGATTCCTCTGGTTTCCCTCAGAAATGGAGTCTAGGGCCTAATAGAAGGCCACAGAAAAGTAGCAGGATTCCTTTCTCACTGACAATAACAATGCCTGGGCTCTCCCCTGGAGTGAGAACTCAATTTCCTGTTGGTGGAGTTCAGGAAGACTTAGAAGACTTTTCTCAGTTCTTTCAATGAGCCACCTGCTTTCTAAATTCCAGGTTTTCACAAGCACCATTATCCCTGCCTGAACTTTCCTTTCCCAACCTCCTTTGTCTGGCTAGTTCCTCTTGGGTTTCAGCTTAAAGGTCTCTTCTTCAAGGACTTTCCTGGGCCTTCAGCCTACATTAGGTCTTCCTGATCTGGGCTCACCCACAGCACCCTGGACTTCCTCTAGGGAGACCATGGACCTTGGGATTGTTCTTGCTTAGTGAATATCTTTCTTTTCACTGGACTATGATCTCTAGGAGGGGCAGCCACCATGGCTGTCTTTCCTGTTTTTCTTTTTAGCATCTGCATGCCCATTATCTCAAGCACTGCTTAGTACACAGTAGGTGCTCAATGTGCAGTTTTTGAATAACCTTGTGAACTATAGCTGTAGGCAAGGCCTTTCAATGAGTGACTTTCTTTCAGGTCATCTAACAACTGCTTACCAGAGACCAGTACACACAGAGAATATAAAGATGACTTGGAAAAGGGGGCTTATTAGAAGAATTTATAATATAGAACCTACTTTAGAAACTGCAAAAATCTTCTAACCAGAAAGCCTCCATCTCCTCCTAAGTTGCCTCTCCCTCTCTGCTGGCCCATTGATTCTTTGCTACTTGGGCTAGGGCCGATCATATGACTCTGAATTCCAAGACTCTCCACGGGCACAGGACGGTCTATGGCCTGGTGTGGTGATGCACAAAGGTCCCTGGTGGCAGCAGATCCAGGGAGCTCGTGCATAGGGCAGACACCATCTCTAGGACTCACTGGGCTCTGGGCAGGGCAGGGCTCAGGCTGTGTCTCCTCTAGACAGCTCTGTATCACATGGCTGAGCTTTTAGCTATTTTGAAGAATTTATTAAGAAAGTACCTTATTCTCAAATTCATCTGGAGAGGCACTTTGAAGGCAAGGGTTCATGTTCATTTCAAGGGTTTGAAGTGATGTCTCAGAATCAGTTATCCTTAAAGTGTCAGGAGACCCAGGTCCGAAAACCTTGAATACTGACTTTGATTGTTCCTCCCAATTTCCTAGAGCCTTGGTTTTGTTATCTGAAGGATGTTTTGTCATGAGGGACATGAGATGCTACTGTATGACAGTGCCAAGCACACCAAGGATGCTTTGGAAATGCAGGAAGAATAGGAAGGTAAGTGCTCACAGTCTGGTCACTGGGGGCCTCACCCAGTAGGCAGGACATGATGGAAATGGCCTCCCTAGGATCCAACAATGGGCTTCACGCAGGTACAGGAGAGCTAAGGCTGAGGGTGGGTGAGAGGCAGCACTAGGACCCAGGGGCGGCGTCCAGAGCCCGTTCAGCTGGGTAAGTTCCCAGCCAGAACACAATGTTCTCAGTGTACCCACAGGAAACCCTAAAGAGGAGAACTGCACATGGCCTTCTGCTGGGTGTGTTCTGGTCCCAGCCTTTTATTCTTTTTCCTAACCTCAGTCCCCACTTTCACATCCTGTAACCTGCAGAGCTGCCCACCCCACCCCTCTGGGTGGGTCTCAGGCCCCCAGAAAGCAATCAATACAGGAAGCCCAAGGCCTCCCTGGCCTTCACCATTTTCAAATAAGACTGTTTGCCTCTAACCTTGGCTTCCTGAATCGACCCTTTGTGATGGAAACTTTCCACAGTGCGGAAGGCGACACTGGGGACAAAGCTGAGTTGCTAGCTGAGGTGAGGGTCTTGGCTCAGATGCAGGGAAACAGCTGATGCCTCTGAACCACCTCCTCCCTTCCTCCCTGAAGGCCAGACCCCACCTGGGATAGGGTGAGGACCTCCACTGCTGCTGCATAAATCAGAAGAAACTGGGAGCTGCCTGGGGAATGAAGGCCAAGTTTGGAGCAGAACATCCTGTGATGTGGTTCCGAGTTTTTATTTCCACGAATGCTAGAATATGTTGTCCCACCGGGCTATTTTTATTGAATGAAAAAATTTTTCAAAAGCAAACTTCTGCAAAACCAACAACCCTCTATTACAGGGAAGGACAAGGTGAACTTTTCACTTCCTTCCCCACAGCCTATCAACTCATCTGTGGTTTGGTGTCACCCACACTTCTGTGCTATATTCAATCTCAATTTTTGTCTCCTTGTTTTTGAAACTGCAGGAGCCAGGCTCTTAAACCTGTATTGCTCTTACAAGTTGCAATAAGTTCTCAACACAGATTGCAAAATGGAGACCTACTAGCTATCCGGCCAGGTATGGAGGCCAGATCCCAGCCTCTAGGCAGAGGAGGGCCCAAAGAGAGCAAACAATGGGAGACGCCAGCAGCACCCAGCCATGTTCTGGCTACCTGCGCAGTTGGAGGGCTGCAAGTAAGGAGCAAATCTCTGGGTGACACACTACATATCTGCCTCCTTAACGAGGGGCCTGGCCATGGAAAATAAACCCCAGTGATTATATTAAACTCCATTAATTAAGCTCCTTCCACTCAGGCATTTCTGTTTTTTTTCCAAATACTGGTTTGTTAAGAGTTTTAGGGTATCCTTACCCCAGGCCTGTAAGGAGATTCTATAGGGTGTCTCCCAGACTTGTCCAGGCTCAGGGTTTTCCTTCTTAGAGAAAAGGCTTCCAAAGGCAGGCCAAGCTGCTTGTCCTGGGGAAGTCTGCTCAAGTCTGTGGCCCCACAGGGTTCTAGTGTTAGTTTTTTCAATTTGCTGTGTGACCTTGTGCAAGTCACTTCCCACTCGAGGCTTCAATGTCTTCATTAATAAAAGGTTTGGTTAGACATCTGCTGTTATAGGTGGAATTCTGTCCCTTCTTAAAATTTAGATGTTAAAGTCCTAATCCCAGTACCTTAGAATATGACCTTATCTGGAGATAGATCTTGATAGAGGTTATCACATTAAAACGAGGTTAGTAGGTTGAGTCCTAATCCAATATAATTGTGTGCAGATAAAAAGGGCAAATTTTGACACAGAGACATACGTAGAGAGGAGATGGTCATCTATAAACCGAGTACTAAGGCCTGGAAAAGAGCCCTTCCTTCACAGCTGTCAGAAGGAACCAACCACGTTGACATCTTGATTTTGAACTTCCAGCCTTCACAACACTGAGACAATTAAGTTTCTGTTGTTTATGCCACTCAGTCTGTGGTACTTTGTTATGGCGGCCCTAGCACAAACTAATACAGTTGCTAGGGCCCCTTCAGCTCTTGGGCTATAGGATCCTTCCCTGCTTTGGCGGTTTCCTCTGTCCCACATGGCCTTTTTCTTACCCTCTTGCAGTGAGTAAATGACATCGAGTGTGAGAAGTGCTTAGCACAATGCCCTACCTATAGTAAATTCTCACTATATATTAACTATGATGAACATTCTTAGAGTTCTCAGTGCCTGGCTACAACTCATACCTACCGAGACCCTCTGTGCCAAAATGAGAGGTTTGGATTCTGAGACCAGGCCCTCATGATCACTCGGGCCTTTATTACGGAAGACTTTCCCATCTTCGTCGGTGGCTTTTAAATCTAAGATTATTAAATTGGCACCTTCCAGGAGCCTAACTCTTTTTAATGGAAAATTCATTTGCCACAGAGCCAGTAGGACTAGAAGAGACTGCAGAGGCTCAGAAAGGGAGATTATTTCTCTGTCCTTGATGATCCCCAGGGTCACGCAGAGCTGCAGAACTCTGAAGCTAAGCCTCTGTTTTCCTATTTGCCTAATGAGGACACCCCTTGGCTGGCAGTATACTGGATCAGGCTTAACTACAGGTGGGGTCAGGGCTTGTGTTTTCAGACAGCAAGGCATTGCCTTTTCCCTTGATCCTCCATCCCCGCTTTGGCTTCTTTTCTAGCTCTGGGAATGAATACTCCTTTGTACTGTGTGGACCACGTCCTGTTTTGTTCCTGGCTCCTGAGTCCATAGGTCTCTGAAGGCGAGTGTGCCTGGTACTCCAGCTGCAATACTGGCTGGCCAGGAGAGTCTAATTTTCCTTTTCATTATCACGAGCGCTTTCAAAAAGCATTCTAGCCTTGAGCTGGTTGAAGTGGGTTCACAGAATGAGCCTTGCATCTTCTCTGGGTGATGACTCTGGTCCAGGATAGCAAAATCCTAGGTTGTCCTGCAGGAAGTATGTGTTTGTTTGAGAGCTAAGTTGCCCTGACTTCACAGAATATTTCAGATTGACTATATTTTGGAGACTCTGCAGAAAGTTAAGTGGGTAGAGCTTGATTTCAGTAGCTCCCAAACATGACCTTTGGATTTGCTAAACAAAGGAAATGCCCATACTTGTGTGGTTTATCATGAAGTATATGCCTGGAGATTTCTGAGAACAAGGAGGGGAGAGAGGGCGTGGGAGGCTTTCAGGGCCAGGGAAAGGAGGAGGAGAAACCATTTAGCAGGGAAAACATCTCCCCACAGTGTCCATGTACTTTACATTCAGTCACGTTAGGCTGCCTCTTTCCTGTTTTTTGGCTCAAAGCCCAGAAGGGAGGCTCCTTCAGTAATTCTCTCTGAGCTTAGGACATCTGCCTTACTCTCAAAGCGAATAAATATGAATCTGTAAATGTTTAGTTTGTAGTCAGAGCAAAAATACTGTTCACCACCTAGTGGCCTGCAAAGATCACATCTGCTGTATTATACTAGCCTATGGGTCTAACCCTTCCAGGCCCAGAGGAGACTGCTTTCTAAGTTATTTATTGTGAAAATAAGGATTCTTGGCCTCTTTCTTAGGTGTACCCTGGCTGTGTCAGAGAAATGCTGTTTTGATGGCAAGTGGAGCACAGTGAACAGGCCTTAAAACAATCTTGTTCTTGCCTTCTCCTGAGAGAGCTCACCACTCCCCTGTTTACACACTTTGCTCCAGCCACACCAAGTGACTTGGAGTTCCACAAATGCGGCTCTGCTTTTGCACATGCTGTTCCCTGTACTTGGAATGCTTATTCGGCATCGTCCCCTCTTTGCTCAGCCGATTCACTAAACACGCTCAGGCACAGGCTCTCTTCTCTAGAAAAATTTCCTTGTCATTCCCTCTTCATTCCCACCTCCAAGACTTCTTGGCTTCCACAGCATGGAGTTATAGCACTGTATATATTCCATTTATCTGCTTACTTGTCTGCTTTTGCCATTGGTCCAAGTGGTTTCCAAACCTGGCTACAGAAGTCACATGAGACCCCCAACCTGAGACTTATTGGACCCCAGAAATGAGGCCAGGGAGTCTATATTTGTATTAAGCTTGATTCTGAGGCATAGCCAGGTTTGGAAACTATTACCCTATCATTGTATTTCTGTTTCCTACATATTACTAGAGACATAGTAGGCCCTCAATAAATGTTTGACCCTTCTAGTTTCTTTCTGGTAACCTCTTATTTTCACTTCCTTCCCTTGCTAGCCCTAGACTAACAATTTGCTTACCCTCTTGCCCTTACCATACAAAACTGTAACCACTAACTGTTCATTTTTTCCATTCCTACTGCCAGGCTGCTAGGAGCTGCTGGTATACTTCCCCAAAGATTGGTGCCATTGCAAATTCAGGGAATCTTAACTGCAACAAGTCCCTAAATGTGCTTGGCAATCCTCTGACCCTGGTCAGTTCTCTCCCATGCTTCACAGAGACTATTCTCAACCTCCACTATTCCCACTTTTCCCTGCCCCTTACCACAGGCAGCAGACCAACTTGTCTTCTTCACAGAGAAGACAGAAGTCATCTGATGGGAACTCCTTCAACCTCCTGTCACCTCACCTACACATTTACCCACATCGGCACTATCCTTTTTGCCCTCCCTCCCTATAAGAGTAATCACTCCAATTGAGCTCTGGATCCCATCCCTTCCCACTTCCTCAGAGAACTTACACTCCCAATTATCCTCTTTCTCTTTGATCTCTCCCATCGTAAAATAAAAAACAAATGTCTTGATTATGTGTCCCCTTTTAACTGTCACCCTCTCTGTCCCTCATTTTTGCCTCCCCTTCCTGTTGAACTTCTTAAAAGTGTTGCCTAGACTTGGCCCCACGTTTTCACCTTCACTCACTGACCCATCCATAGAAGTCTGACTTTGCCTCCACCACACCACTAAGATGGCTGCTCTTGAGACAAGGTCACCTACAATCTCCTTGATAAAATCCAAAGACCTCCTCAATTCCTTACCTCACTTAATTGCTTGGCTACATCAGATAATGCTGTTTGCAGCCTCCTGATCAAAACATCCTTTTCCCTTGGTTTCCCTGATACCATACTCCTGGTTTTCAGGCTTTCTCTCTGAAGATCTTCTGCCAGTTGCTTTCCTGGGCTCCTGCTCTTCTGCCTGTCTCTTACACGTTAGTGTTCCTCAGGGATCCGACCCTTCCTTGGTCCAATTGTCTTCTCACTCCATGGGCTCTCTCCCTAGGCAATTCCACCCATGCACACCTTTGATTTAATGAACATCTCTGGGCTGGTGAGTCCCAAATCTAATTCTGGCTCAGCTCACTCTCCTGAGGTATAGACCTATAGTCACCCACCTATTGGACATCTCCTTGAACCTGCTCCTCTTTCTGTACCCCTATCTCAGTGAATAGTACCACCAGCTCCTGACATAAGAAACTGCATGTCCTTCCTGAATTCTCCAAGTTTGACCAGTTATCAAGCCCTGTATATTTCTTGAGTAACTCTCAAATCAAATCCTGTGTCCACATCTTTAATTCAAGTCGTAATTATCTCTCACTTGGATTTCCACGAGAGCTTCCTACAGGGCTGGATCTTAACGCCACTTATTTGCCACCATTCTCTCCAACTAAATTTTCTGAAGTGAAACCAGATTTTGTCATTCCTCTACTTCAAAACCCTTTAATTGTTCCCCACTGTCCTTGGGTTGAAGTTCAGATTCCTTAGAAAAACCTATGAGGTCCAATCCTCTGTCTCATCCCTTGCCCTACACTCTATGAACCAGCCATAACAAAGCACCTGCAGCCCCACAAAAGCATGATGCCCTTTCTCATCCTTGGGACTTTACCTATTTTATTCCTTCCACCTAGAAAGTCCTTTTGTCCTACCTTCCTTGTTCTTCAGCCTGAACATCATCCTTCCAGGAAGGCTTCTCTGGCTGAGTTCTATCAGCCATCTGATTTTATAGTATCTCATGCTTTCTCCTATTAGACAGTTTTTACACTTAAAATTACCTTTTTGTCTCTCTTAAAAATCTTAATATATTTATAAATTCAAGGTTAGTGACTGCGTCTTGTTTGATAGCATACCTTCTGCATCTAGCACGTGCTAGATACATAGTAAGTGCTCAGTAATCGTCTGTTGAATGAATAAAAGACATTTGGACAGGAACATCCCCTGTATTGTTGCTGGTAATAAACCACATGCTGCTTCATTACCTGCCCTAAAGCGCTTATATTATAAAAATGAAATAAGTCGATTCTGGAAAACGGCTCCTCTAGGGAAACTTGACAGACTGGAGAAATTCATGTACCTTGAGAGGTAGAGAAGAGCTCGTGGATGCTGACACCAGACCCATGTGCAGGAGCCCATGAGGAGGGCAGGAGCCACCAGCACCATTTGCCTTGGTTCCTCACATAGATGGAATCATGTGGCATGGCTGCTTTAGCAGTTTCCATTTGTTCCACAACTTCCACCTGTCAGTACAGTATTTTAGAGAACTCCGGGCTGAGATCCTGCATTATTGTTTTGGCCCTGCCCACTACCTATTCTCAATTACTTTAGGCATTACTCCACTACGGACGCTGCGCCGAAAATAGCTAGCACACCTAAAATACATTCGTTTACCTCATAAACACCTATAACACACCTACTATGTGCCAGGTAGTATTCTAGGTACTGAGTATGTGGCAGTGAGTAAGACAGACAAGGTCTTGACATACCAGGGGATGAACTAGTTGATCTCTGAGGTCTCTTCCAGCTCTAAAATTCTGAGACTCCCTCTAACCAGATGCAAATAAACAAGGCAGGCTAGTGGCAAAACATGCTCCTGGTGCCTTCTCCGGTTCTTCTCCCTTGGTGCCATCTCCAACTCAAACTCAGCTCTCGGAAATACGAGATCTGGTATCGTTTGTACTCTGCCTGCAACCCAAGATTTAACTCTTCCGAAGACCTGTTATTTAAGCCTTTTTTCTCTTTTTTTGTGTGTGTGGAAAGGCTTTGTCTGGGTTGGAACTTCAGGAAATTACAAGGAGGCCTGGAAAGATACTTTAGGTAAAGTCAGGTGTTTTGGCAAAATAGGGAGAGGCAGAGTAGCCTCCTCCTCTAACTGTGTCTCTTAAGTTTGCCTGAAAGGGCACCACATCATCGGGCAGGTTCCTCCTCTGTCTTCTGGCTGATGGGCATACCCTGGTCCTATCTCCTTTCTTCCACCTCTGAGTTGGCCTTAAGGCCCAAAATTTCTACCACTTCAGTATTGGTGTTCCAATTGGGAAGGAGGGATTCAAGGATTCTCAATCATGTGGGGAAAGGGAAGTCATAGGCTACAGAGCAAAGAGAGGTTCTTGAGTCAGGAACTTGATTCAGAGTTCCAGACCCCTGTCATTACAGGTGAGTTATCGGCCATGGGATAGCACTGATAAGTGTATCAGTGAAAAATCAGGACTTTAATGCTGATCCTGGATGATTAATGGGAAATCAAAAAGTAAAATTTTTGTTGGATTATGTAAAACCAGGTTTATTTGTCTCATTACCATGAGACAAAAGTTATATGAAATTATATATCAAATTGACATGAATAGTTCTTTATTAACAGCAAATTCTGCCTTCAAATTATCTAGTATATAAGGAATTAGAAGGCATAGAAAAACAGATTTGAAAGACCCAGCCCCCTTGCCTATTAACTATAATCTTGGTACTGTAGCTACTCTATGCCTGTTTTCTCAAGTGTAAAATAATACTTGCCTCATTTATCTCACAGGGTTGATGTGAGAATCAAGATATGACATACTGCAAAATGTCTTATGCAGAGGCACAATTTCTTAGGATGGCGGCCTTTGCAGTCCTGGTATTTAGCTGCCTTCCGCCCCCTTGCCTTTCTCCTTGCTCGCTTAGGTGTCCAAGGACCTAGCTACATTTTCACTATACTAAATCTTAAAAGGATATATAGACACTAACACATAGCTAACTCCTGTCAGTTCCTAAAGCAAGAGGCTATTCCTTCATTGTGCTTGATACCTCTTATTACTAAGCACTGGAAGGAAGAAGGGAGGGTAGTGACAAGGCTTATTTCCTCCAGATAGTTGTTTCATTTTATTATAAAAAATTTTAGGCTTTTCCTTTATGCAAGATACTCGAATGGGCTCAGTGGGATGCAGTATCATGCATCTAAAATAATCTCAGCTTTGGAGTCTAGCAGACTTTGAGCTCAAATTCAGACCTGTCCTTTTACTTAGCTATGCAGCCTTGGCAAGTAATGCTTGCTCTGAGCTTCAAGTTCCTCTTCTGTATCAGGGGGTATGATATCTCTTGCAGTGTCATTAAAATGACTGTAATTAATGCCTGAATGACTGGCACATAATGAGTGTAGAGATGCCAGATGAGTAACAAGGTCCATCTTCAAGACTAAAACATGGTCATAAGAATTGTGTGGATGATGAACCATAATAACCAACAGAAGAGTAAAGGGATGGAGGGGTCATCTACAAAAAATAGTGAGGGTCTTTTTCCTGGCAGCTGAATGATCACTGTGCAAGGTGCTTTAGAAAGCATTTCTGTTCAACCCTAGGCTCTCTTCAATTTCTAAAGTCATAAAAAGAAATGTCCAATTTAAAGAGAAAAAAATTATAAGGTAAGTTCAAATACCAAAGGATAAAGATAAGGTAATAGTGTCTGTGTTGTAGTTATACAAAAGGAACACATGAGAAAAAATTAGTGACTGCTTCTAAATTGTCACTAAAAATATGATTTAAAGGTTTACCATAGTTTAGGTATTTTAAATTTTCCCTTTGGTAATAATCCACATGGTTGATGCTAAAAAGCACAATGTTAGGAAACTCAGTGGTTTTCAAATATGGAACTTGTTTGGGTTGAGAAGTAATAAGGAAATAGGTGAGTTTACAAGCTAGTAATTTTTGTGCTCTGATGTACTTTAGAGAAAAGGATAGTGGGCTGAATTATCAATTAACTACAATCTATTCCAAATTCCAAGATTTTCTTGCCTGGGCTGTGTGACCATGGGTAGGTTTTTGACTTCTCTGTGCTCAGATTCCTTACTGACTAAATGAGGTCACCATCTCCCTGTCAGGTAGTATGTGTTAAATATTTTGAACTGAGATTAAGGCCAATTGCTACTGGCAATATATTCATTCATAGTTAAGCAACTCTAAGCAGGTCAGGTACAAGTTATTGAGGAGAAAGGCAAATGCTGTCTGAGGCAAAATTTGCATAAAATCTAATAAATGATACTCCTAACTGTGCAGTGTGGACCCTGGAGTCCCATGAGGGAGAACAAAGGATACCTCTCAGCCTTCCAGGTTTTTCCCTATTATAATATAAAAACCTACTCAGATATTGTTAAGATAAATTCATATATTTCTGTAAAGATAAATATCCCTGTTGCTTAAGAGAAATGGTTTTCAGATTCCCTTCTTATAAAAAGTAATTTGACCTCTTCCCTCTATCCCAAATCCCTGAGACTTTGAAAGGATAAAGAAACCAATTTGGAACTCTTTCAAAGGATTTATTTGCTACAGAATTGCTTGAGCCCACCAACAAGATGAACTCAGGATTTCTGTGTTTAAAGGATTTTGCTCACTGCTTTTACAAGTGCTTCAACATTCAAAAAGCAATTCTTTTTGCCAGTATTTGGCATGTCTAGAAGAGGTCAGAAAAAGAGTTAGAATCTATAGAATTAGACGTCTAAAAATAGAAAAAAAAATCCGAACATTTAAAAATTCCTCATTTGGACAGGTCCTGAGTTGAAATCACATTCCTCTGCAAAGAGAACTGTTTTAGGTCAGAAATTCTGAATTGTATAACTACAGATCCTGACCTCGGACTTGACTGGTGAGGCTTCCGTGCAGTGTATGAATGTCAGGAGAGACGCCATTCAGTTGGTCAATTCTGGCATGTCTCCTACCTGGTTTGCAAAGTTTTATAAATCTCTCAAACCCAAGCCTCCTGGTTCCCTGACACCGATTGTCTCAATCTAACTCTCAAGGCTTTTATAAACAAATGAACAAATTTTTTTCCTGCAACATCACACATTTAAATATTTGTTGCTTGTGGATAAATAGAGAGAAATCAAGTATGGATGAGAATTAATAATTCAGCAATGGAGCCGTGAATCTCTGGATGACTATGCAAGATGTAAGGAAAGGCCTTCGCTGGCTCTACACTTGCTATGCACACCAGAGGTGACTATCCAGGCAAGGTCAACCTGAAGAGGGTGTGAACCCCAGCAGTTGCTCGATGGGTTTAAACCGCCACTCATCTGCCTCCAGCTCTTCTACCAAACCAGCTAGTTTTTCCATCCGAGCAACTTGCTGATCTGTAAAGAGTTAAAGAGGTAATATATAATACAACTTATTTCCCACAAGACAGTTGCCAACATGATGATTGGTTTAAAAATAATCTCTAGGAATTTTTTTCCTCAATATTCTAACAATGGGGTCTTACTCTATGTTGATCAGAAGACTTAATCTTAAAAAAAAAGTAGTACTTATTCTCCATGTTACAGTGATGTGTACTAAGATCCTAGGGTTACAGGCAATTGCAGTCCCCTACCGCTCATTATGCCTTCAATGGAAAAATGGTGGGGGAACATAGTGCCCTGATGCATAAATGAAGGACTGGTGAGGCATGATGGGACAGAAAAGGTGCTACCAGGATCTTAGAGTCCAAGTAGAACATGAGGTATTACATAAATACTCGAAGATGAAGATGATGATGGTAACCAGTGGAGGAAAACAGTTAAAGGTTTCAGAAAGGAGAGGAAAAAGCAACATAAGAAAAGCAGAAAGCATTAATTGCTCTAGAAAGCTATCCCTTTGACTTCAATTTTAAGCCTTTATTCAGACATTATGTCTGGATTAAGGCTATAGAATGTTCTTGTCTGCAAGTAATCAGAAAGTCTACCTTGCTGAATTTCAGGAGTTTGACCTTTCTGAATCCCCGTCTTTGCTTCCACTCCCCACCCTACAGTAAATTCATTCTCATAGTTAGGTACACAACATTCATGTGCTTACCATGTTTCACTTGTTTAAGTGTAGATGCTACTTGATAGCTGAAAACTGATTCACAGAGGAATCTCTCAGAGCCATCTACAAACAAAAGAGAAAAAGTTTTAATCTGCTCTAAGGGTTTAATGGCTTCAGTAAACCAAGTTAACATGCCAATTCTTTTCCCTGCTTTTGCATTCAGGGTCTACTTTTCAGTGTTTACAAAGAAGGCTTCTGTTTCATTTAGAACTAACACTGCTCTGTTATAAAAGCTACTTCTTCTATACCTAGAATATTAATATAGTCCCTCTACTTGTTTAAGAGTTTAAAAATAGTGTTTAAAAAAACAAAAACAAGAAACCTCAGTCTGATGTCCTGGTCAACACTTCCCCACCTCCCAACCCAATAGTTTCTTAATGTTCTCCTATTCTGTATGTTAGGCAAACATTGAAAGCCAACACGTTTGGCCCTATGACCCTGTGCTATCAAAATACAAAGGTACACCAAAACTCTAAATCATTTTCATTTTAAAAAGTGATGCTGAGGGAAAAATAGTTCTTGTTGATTTTTAGTATATCAAATTACATCACTATGACCATGACAAAACACTGCTGGGAAATTTCAGTAAACGCAAATTGTAACCTTGATTTTCCAACTGAACCAAAACACTGCAATTTGGATGGCAATATGAGTATAGTGCAATTGCAAAACCTAGCATTGTACTGGTGCTGAGAACTGGCAACAGGAAGGTAGTTAAATCAGTCATCACAGCACTGAAGATGATTGTGAAATATAGACTAGCTCATGTTATTCCTTGTCTGGCAATGGCTGATACAGCAAAACATACCCCTAAAGACATCAAGCTCATGTAGGAAATGTGACATTTAGAAGGGCAGCTCAAACCATTTGGAGAAGGCACTTGATTGCAAAAATCCTGAAACAAATGGAGGGAGAGGACACGGCTGTCTTTTTTTTAGTTAGGAGTTCATGCCAGCACTATTAGGTGTCAAGCACTCACCCATCATGTATTGGTGTGTCAGCCAGGTATTAAGTGATAATGAGTTAGGACTAACACATTCTGGCTTCATGCCGATTTTCACACAAAGCAGACCTTATTTCAGAATTCACGGTAAACAGTAAGAAAAACTACAGATATTGTGTCTAAATGGCTTGAATACATAACCAAGGGGGCTTCTGTCCAATATTATCTTCAAAATTGGTGCAATGTATATATATATATATATTTTCATACATCTTATGTATTATTTCAAAATATAATTTATTTCAGAAAGTGATGTACATTTTAGGGATAGTGTTACAGTCTTTAAATTCAACCTCTTTTCTACATATTGTGCTATATGGAATATGATCCTATCTCCCCCTCCCACTCCCATTCCTCTGGCTGAGTGTAAGTAATTTATGAGCAGATCTTCTAAACTGAGCATAAAAAAATATTTTTAATTAATTGAGCATTATACTGATCTTTATGCATTTAAAGATCTAAGTAAGCTAATGGTATCACTGAGTTTTTCAGATAACTGGGCAGCAAATAACTATGAAGTCCACTATGAGAAGAAGGGCTACATTAACATTTGACACCAATGATGCGATTATGGTTTTTCTACGTAGATATGTCAGTATTCATGATCCTATTCATACACTAGCTTAAAGAGTCAAATTATAAATCACATTTTATTTTAGAAAGAGCAAACCACAGAGAATTAGAGCTCACTTCTCGGGTGGTTTCAGCCTGAACTAACCTGAACTTTAGGATCTCACATAAGGCAGTGGGGATTATTGACTATAAGGATCAGGACAAGATGTATTTGGAAGTGGTTAGAAGTGCTACCTTCCACTTACATTCAATCACAGGTGCTATAAGGATAAAATGCATAAAAATTATAACATTTGCATATTTCCTTTGGTAATTAACCTCAAAGCAAAAGGATGTAAGCTAATCTTTAAAAATGGCACTCTATACGCCTTTCTATATGCCTTTGCCACTATCACTTTGCCACGCGATATACCTATGGAACACACTTTTGCTGATTTGCAGCTCTTTATTAACCATGAAGCTCACTGCTTCTTAGCCACATCCTATTAAATGTGTTATCTGTACCAATATAAAGCCTGGAATTTCTTCAGAGAGGAGTCAGCCTGGGGGAATCTGTCTTCCACTTAGAAATTGTAATCGAACCCTTTGTAACACACCAAGTAGCAATACATCAGCTTTCCTCTTTAGGGACAAGCAAAGGTTATAAATAGTAAAAAGTTCAGTAAATTGCCCAAACATAACATTATTGTAACACCAATAAACAGGACGCTAACAAATTCATTTAAGAGAATATTACCTCATAAGAAATTAGACATTGCCAGATAATTTATACACTGTCACTAAAATCTAGCTACTTCTGTGCTACAAAGCAGTGTCTGTCTAATCTGCTCACTACTAATTGGGTAAGGATGATCTTAGCCAAGGACAGAATACTGAAAACTGCTGTATTCTGCTTTTGTGAGGCATCTGTTATCATTGAGTAAGTAGGTGCACAAAAAAGTTAATTCAGGATAACTAGAGGTTATTTGGGTTTATTTTATCTTAGATTTAGGAGGATGTAAGATCAAGCTGAATCTGTTAAAATTATCAACAGCATCCAACCTTGATTCCTGATCATTTTTGTTCCTTATTCTTGATAGACAACTCTTCCTACTCCATTTTCATATTCAATTAAACTACTGTAAGAAAAATGGTCATGTACGTGGTGTGTTAATTGCATAGTAATATCACCTATTAACATGGTAGAAGATGCTTCCAAATCTAATATCCTTATTAACTCACACTTAGGAGTACTCTTTTCAACTTAACATTATTGATTTGACCAGGATAGTTCATGGATTGCCACCTCTAGTTTTTCAGTCTGTCTTTAAAGTGTAAGCATCTTTAAATATGGGTGAAAATTTAAACCTAAGATAAAGAATCAAA
Source organism: Rousettus aegyptiacus (assembly GCF_014176215.1). NCBI lineage: Eukaryota > Metazoa > Chordata > Mammalia > Chiroptera > Pteropodidae > Rousettus > Rousettus aegyptiacus. The sequence goes on from NW_023416309.1 coordinate 14,634,536, forward strand.
ACTATGCACTGTGAATTTAAAGTTGATATAAATTCATCCTATACTAGAAAGCCAACACATTCCTTCATAAAGCATAATGGTATGGAATAAAAATGGATAGAACTATATAACTTGTTAGAACATCAACATTCAGACTAATCTCAGAAATCTTTCTTCTTTTAATGTTTCTAAGTAATCTGGTGTATACTGACAAAGAATGCTTATAGCTTTGAGATTAAGGAGGTACCTTCAGTATTAAGTTCTTCCTGTAGCTAGAATTTAAATAACTTCGACCTTAGAGTCCATTATTAAATAGTGATTCCTCTTCTGCTGCTATAAAACTCATTGAGCAATTTAAATGCCTCCAACTTGTTTTGTGGGAAACTTTTTAATACTAGGTCTCTGTTGCATATAATTAAAGTCGTAATATACTTTTAGTGCGAATATAGTAAACAAGGCCCCAATTGTTCACTGCCTCCAACTCGGTGATACTAACTTGAGTATTTAGTTAAAACAACTGAGGAAATGAACAGGCAAAGACAGAAGTACATATACCTCAGATGTATCATTAGCTACGGTACTTGGTCATCTACTTCACTAATTATGATCTGAATCCATTCTAGAAAGCCTTATGGTTTTAATCTTTCCATGTTTTCCTATCAAAATGCTGCTTCTGTTTGCCCTGGCTTAACCCAAACCTGCTTTTTATTATACCTGATAAACGTGAATAAAGATCACCCCCAGATGCTGACTCCTGACTATAGTTTGTACTCTTCTCGGAGACATTTCCAGATTAAATATACTTGCTAATATTTGCAATATTAAAGGCAAAAAAGATCTATAAATAAGCACAAAAGTGCTACAATCAAGTAGATTTTGAATCTGTAATAGGTTCTTTGCTGATTTCTTTCAAAATATGACGAATAGTTTAATAGCTAAGAACCATTTTCATGAGAGTCCCCTGGATATTAGTTAAAATGAAGATTCCTGTACTGCGCCCTAGACGAATTCAGAACCTCTAAGGTGGGCCTGAAATGTGCATTTAAATAAGCTCTTCAGGTGATTTTTATGCTCCCTATTAAGAATTTATTAATGTAGCACCTAAAGTGACATGAATCTGATGAATTTCAGGTACCAATGCTGTTCCATGCTTATAGGCTGTGCCCTGATCTTGCCCAGCCAGTTTGCAAATGTGTGCTGAATAAGATGGTGGATAGTATGACGCAAAATTCAGCGTCATAGAAAAACCACATAGTATTGTCCTGCAGTGGGCCAGCACTGTCATCTTCACATATGAGAGTAGTATATTAGTTTTTCTTTTCAGAATCTCTTTGAGGGGCTTACTTATCTGTAGGTTAACTATATACGAAAAAAGAACCCTATCAATCACAGAGAGATAGGCTGCTGTCAGGATAAAGCAAACTGGAACAGGAGGTCAAGAGAATTTCTGGTTCCAGTGTTAACTTTGTCTTTAACATGGTCAAATTACTTTAACTTTTCTGGGTCTAAATAACTCTAGGTGACCTCCTGATTTCCAAAGTTATTTTCAGCTCCAACATTCGGATTGTTTTAAAGATATTATTTTAAAATGGGGACAAAAGATGAATGTGGAGCTGAAATCAGGGCAAATTTATCTCTAATTCACTTAATAGTTTCTTTACAATTAACATTCATTGCAGGTCTGAATCCAATTTTTCAGCAAAGAGCAGCATGAGATTACCTTCTAACATCTCCCCAGCTCCTTTGGGGTAGGTGAAAAGAGCTTTCCGTGGTGGGGCAAGGTCTGAGACACTGAAACCAGATCCAGTGACGGAACTTCCACTGACCCCGCCAGCTGAGGAGGATGATGAAGAAGCAGCCATTTCCTTTCTAAGAGAATTCTCACTTCACTATGGAGAAAGAAAAACAGCAACTGGTAAGTTTATGGGAGTGAGACTGACAACATTTCATTCTAGCTGCCATAAAAGCCAGCATAAGTTTAGGAAAGAATTAGCTCCCCTTTTTTTCTACCCTCTCTACTCCCGCTATCTTTTATTGATGCCTCAGGCCAAAATGTCACTCAGGATTTTAAGTGAAGATCTGTTTATTCTTAGTTTTTCTACTTAAAACATTACTTTCTACCATTAGCGAACTGTTTATGTTGCTTGGGATTGACCAGTGGTGATTTATGGATTACAAAGGGGTGACAGGACAGTGCCAAGGTAGCAATTTGACTGAGGAAATAAATTATATGAGGATAAAACAACCATGCCTCATAGTACAGTTTGTCTTGGATACATCCTGACCAAGCCACACCAAAAATTCACTTATAAAATTTTCCAAATAAAACTCCAGAATAACACTGTGTTCTGTTCCCAAGGAAGGGGAATTAGTTAAGAAATACATATTGGCCCTTTTATTAAAAAAATTAAAAAAAATTTTCATCTAAATGTAATATACAAGTTGATCACTTGGTGGCGTCCCAAAACTGGAACAAAACAGTGCAGGCAATGATCTGATTTCATGGCCTATTAGGAATAGAGCAGCTGTGGTATTTAATCCTGTCATATCAAAATAATTAAATAAATAATTAAAAAGTGCAAATGTAGATGAGAAAATCAACATTGAATACATGGTTCTTACAAAAGTTCAAACCCAAAACCCTCACTTTATCATAGGTTATACCACACATTTATAAGATTCTAAATAAGTATATTGTTTTCTTAAAAAGATGGTCTAGCACTGTGCTAATAGAATTATGGAGATGTTCTAATGTTGTATTTCTGTGCTGTCCAACATGATAGCCACTAGCCTCATGTGGTTAGTAAACTTGCGTGATTGAAGAATTGTATTTTAAATTTTATTTGTTGTTAATTGAAATTTAAATAGCCACATGTGGCTAGTGGTTACTGTATTGGACAGTGCAGCTCAGCATTTAGACTAAAATATGACTACATTGGATTGTACACTTTAAAATGGCTAATTTATGTTAGGTGAATTTTAAACTCAATTAAAAAAAAAAAGATAAAAATGACTTTAAGCGGATTTTAAAAATGAATTTCCCTCTTTAACGGCCAGAGAGAATTTTGGCTGAAAATTTTTTTTTTTTGCTAGTTGCAAAATGCAAATGTTATTAAAAGTTGAAACTTATTTTTGAAGAACTAGAAAAAATGAGGCAATGCTTTGCAGATAGAAATCTCATATATACATAATCCAGTTCCCTAGCAAAGAAAATGATATACTGTGCATTTCTGAAAATCTAGCTATTCTGTTTCCTTAATTTTGTGATGATTTAAAGCTGTGAGAGCAGCAGTGCTTAGTTTCTGATTTAATCTTATGTTTATAAGTAATACTGATTAATACCGAAGTGGGATATGGGAACAGAAAGGCAACTTCTATAATTAGAATGTCAGCCTATTTAAAAATGCAAATTGACTAATGACATTTTTAATCTTGTATTAGATCACCTTTCCTTTTTTTCTCTGAGCTCTGTAACTTTCCAAATTGTAGTCATATTCATGGAGGCAATAACTTTTTAAGTTAGATTCATATCCCATCCTTTGGACCACACTAACTCAAAATATAGCTTGACAAGTTTCTAAATGCTCTTTTATTAAAAAACTGCTTAAGGAGTAATGTACCATGTCCAAATTTCTCAGTAGATTCCTGTTGGGATCTAAATAAAGTATACAGACAATTTAGCTATCTTTTAGAGAGTAGCTCGGTCTTTTTCCCCATCAGTTCAGAATATAACCCACTGTGAACTGTTTATATCTCTCACCTAAGATTTAAAACTCTAATATTTTTCCTATACCTTGATATATGCTTATTCAGTTGCAAATGTAAGGGATACTTTGTATTTTGAAATCAAGTTGCTCAGCAGAGTACTTAAGCTACTGCCAGAGTGAGGACAGCTTAAAAGACTAGACACTGTGTGACTTCTAAACTGAATATAATCAAAGAAATTCCCTTTCATCTTATTTTCTTTCAAATTCAGAACTACTAAATTAAATACACAAAACAGCCAGGGTTGAAAACTGGAGTGCAGAAGTATCACAAAGCTAACTTTAACGTAAATAAGCAGTCTCCTGCTGAGGTGGAAAGATACACCTAAATTATTTCTAGCTTTAAAGGTTTAGGTTAAATTTTTAATGCTATCGGCAGATGGTAACAGGAGTTAAACTAACAATAAACCCTAATTTGTAACTGCTCTATGGAAGGCAGGCATTCTGATCACCAGCACCAAACATAACTGCTTAGTCTATACTAAATAGCTGTTGATTTAAATAAATGTTTGCTACATGAATTAAACATTTCACAAGAACCACAAGGTTCCTTAAAGGTCATCTAATTCAACTCTCTCATTTTACAGATGACAAAATAAAATTGAGGTGTAGAGGCTTATTTGCTGTGACATTTTTCAAACAATGGCTCTGTTAGCATATCATGTGCCACGTGAGAGGTGAAACAGCATAGTAAAGAGCTCATACTCTGAAGCCTCTGGACCTGTGCTCACGTCCTGGTTTTGTTACTTAACTTGATATATAACTCTGGACAAATCACTTAACCTCTCTGTTCTTCAGCTGCCTCACTTCTAAAATGGGGAATATAATAGTACCTACCTCAGAGGTGTCATGAAGATTAATATAACTAAAGCACTTGAAATAGTTACAGGCGCAGTAAACACTTAATATCACCTATCTGAAATCACTAATGCATATTTTACCCTTGACCCCTTGACTCTTTCTCCTATGTAGATCCCACTTTTTCATACTTTATAAGTCCTAGTACGCCCATGAAAAATGTTCTAATTCTCTCCATTTGACTCTGAGTCAGCAAGCTCCTAAAGGGGAAAGGGTCTGCTCAGGAAGAGGGAAAATGTCCTTCTATTAATGCTCTTAACAATTTCATTTTAAGGTTCATGACCTTACGAAGAATTCTTATATCTAGGAAAGGGAGAAGTTGTCTTTCTATTCTCAAGGCCTAGCACAGAACCTGGACATCATTTCCTGAATGAATGATGAACAAATGACAGACAGAACACAGGGCTAGCCACTTGGCAACTGTTATACAGGGGATAGAGAAGCTTCATGTCATGAGGATTGGTCCATTACTGTTTACTTTTTTTCCTGATTCTGCAGATCAGGTTACACAACTCTCTCCCACTAGGCTGCCAAGCCCAAGGTAGGTGGTTAGGTAAGATTTTGTTGAATGAATAAATATTGATTGATGAAGTAACCTTGGGTTTGGCCAGATCAGGGAATCTAGGACTACTGTTACTAGAGATCGCATAGGAGAGCATTGCTATTTTGGGCGACATAGAATGACTACATACACACTAAGATGGTTAAATATTTACTTTGCATACAACAGGGATGTCCTCATATTCATAAACGACTTTCCTTCCTAGCAGACACATACCTATTTTGTTAAAAAGAATCTTTCTTTTTGAAAAAGCCTATCCAAAAGACGCTGAAAGAGGTACCCTGGGTACAATGGCAAATTATAAACAATCATTAAATTTCATCAACAAATCATTCCACCGCGTTCCACTTAAATAGCTGGATTACCATTCAAACAGATTCTGCAGCTAACGCCAGGTGGGATGGAGAGAACGGGGCTGTTGAAAGAAGGGTTCAGAATGACAACGATTCCCAAGCTAACGCCAAGCCGCACTCCTCCCGCCTCTCCCCGCTACCCCCATCTCTGCGCTGCCCCCCTCCTCTGCGCTGGGTTCCAAGGGGAAGAAGCCATAGGCGCCGTCCCACTGCGCATGCACCACCACACCTCGGCCCGCATGCGCAGTCAGTCCAGCGCGGCCTGAGGAAATTTCCTTACACGCCCTCTGCTGTAGGCTCCGGTTTCCCACCCATCTTCTCCATTTTACTAGTCCCTGCAGGTAGGATCCCGGGGATCAACTCCCTTTCAACCAAGCTCCCAAGGGTCCCTGAGCCTTTGGCCACTTACCTCAACGGTTTTGGCACTTTCTTCAACAGCCCCGCCCCCAGGGCCGGTCGGAGCGGCCGCGCAGACTACGACAGGGACGGCGACGTGCTCGCGCGCGTGTTGCGGTGGGCGTGGCCAGGCTGGGGAGGCGTGAGGAACGTGCTCGCGGTGAGGACGCCGGAGTCCTTTGTCGCCTCTCCCTACTTCGGTGTACCTATAGCAGCAGAGTTCCTCTTTTCTTTACTCGTTTTGGGGTACTTGGTTTTTTTTGCTCGCTTTTATGATTCGGGGCTTTAGTTTCCCCCACGACATTGCAGGCCTTCAGCTTTCCTCTCCTCCAAACCACCAAGAAGCATGGTTAAATTGGCCCCTTTCCTTCCTCTGAGCAGTCTTGTAGCCCACGGCCGGTAGGGAAGGCAGATGAGTTTGCTGCCTCTGAGGCAACCCCCTCTTCTTTCAAAGCTCGTGGTCTGAGAGCCTGACTTTGACATTAAAATCTTTTTTGAGGTTGTGGGGAATGGGGTACTAGGGTGTACTGCCCTTAAACTTGCTAATTATGCTCCCTCTTCCTCCATTCAAGTCTGCTTTCTGTGTTACTTCTCAACATGAAAATCTCTCTTTAGTTCTGTACACAAACTACCAGTTAAAGTGGCTTACTTGCTGAGTAAACCACTTGGATCAAGTTTATTTAAGGATCGATCTGTTTTCTTTGGAATTCTTTATGTACTTTGGGTTTCAAGACTATCCAGCCTATGTGCTGGAAACATCAATTGAACTTAAACATAATCAGCTCATAAGCAATCCTTTTTTCTTGAATTATCGATTCATTAAGTAGTGACTAGGACCTTGGCTTCTCAGTGAGTGTTGTACAGTTTGTTGAGTTGAATTGTTCCTCTCAGCAATGTTTTCGTTTGAAGAACCATGTTGGTTAAGTCATATTTTAACTATTTTCATAGGCAGTCTGATCTAATTGTGTATATTTCAAGTACCTGTGAAAATATTTATAAACTACTTAGGGGCTTCTTTTCCCCTGAAGGGTAAGTGTATTAAATATTCCTAATTATCTTAATTATGCTGAATAGAAAGGGTGAAACACTTCATAAGTGCTTAAACACAGAAGGTCGTATTTTATTCCTTTTAGGTTAAAGTAATAAACAGACCTCTATTTTCTCAAAATTATGGACAGACTATATAAAAGGCTCACTTTTTTTTTTTTTTTTTTTTGAGTGCTGAATAGTGTACAAATCACTGTCTAGAGTGAGCCAGGAATGGAGTAGTGTAGTGGAAAATACAGTGATAGACTTAAAACAGCTTATGGGAAGTCTAATGGAAACTGCTGCCTTTGCTTAGGAGGTACTGTGAACTGATGCCCAATTATGTTCTTTTAGGCATATGTAATAGTCTATATAGTAGAGATAGGGTTTTTATTTCTGATTAAAACAAAAGGTAAGGTGATCATTTATTTTTCAGGATTTCACTGGAATATTATTTGAAGAAAATATGGAAGTTCTGCGCCCACAGCTTATTAGAATTGGTGGACGGATTTATAGGAAGAATCCTATTCAAGAACAGGCTTATCAACATGAAGAAGAGGATGAAGACTTTTATCAAGGTAATCCTAGTCGCTCCTTGGTCATATTAGAAGTAAAATGTTCTCTGTATTGTAGAAGCTGTTCTTTGTTTCGTTTCAGTGTATTTCTGAGTGAATACTGAAATTTGAGGTGTTTGTCCTCATAGATCCATTTGTGATGATGTCTAAGGGGACTCATTAGTTTGAGTTTGATGAGGTGTTCTCAATTGCATTTGTAAATTATGTTTCATCTTTGAACAGAGGATTAAATGTATCGAGGGGTAATTTTAGTTAACTGTGAACTTCATCTGTAAAGTTTTGAGGTAATATATATGTAAATCATTGAAATGAACATATGTAAAGTATTTTATCCAGTGTCCAATAATGTTAGCTGTTATTATTATTGCTGTTATTTTTCTCTTCTTTGCAGTCATATATATAGGCAGTTCCAAATACACAATTAACATAACTTTATTATGTAGGGATAATTTTAATAAATAAACAGTCAAAATGGATTGTAAACATTTTTGGGCTAATTAATTTAGGTTTGAGTTTAATATATAAACAGACAAGGCCTCTCAGGTTCTTTGCTTTCTTTTCCTTTTGCTTTAAAAGTTTTTTCATCGGGCCCTAAGTCTTGGAGGTTAGTCTCCCTCCTGATGCTCCCCATTGTTTCCCTTCAGCCTTGGGCCTTTGAGCTCCTTTATTTCATCCTTCTCTTTTCTCTTTGTTTCTGCTGTAACTTACTATGGAGAAAGTTCTCCCAATATCACTACTACTTCATTCACTAGAATAATCGTGAATCTTAATACTAAAAACAACTGAGTGGTACATTTTTTAAGAGGATGAATTTTATGTCATATGAATTATATCTGCATAAAAAATAGTAAAATTTTTTAAATTGTGCCTTAGTTTTCTAGGAGGAAACATTTGGGAGAAACAGTAGTATGTATATACTACTTTTCCAAGGTTCCAAGACTGGAAGATTTAAAATAGTCATATGTTCTTTATTTTTCTTCTAAGCAGGTCAGAAGGAACATCAGTATTCTGCAATGTAAAGTGTCAGGCTGTTCTTTTTTTGTGTGTGTGTGTGTATTGTTTTTTTTTAAAACCTTGAGAGTGGTTGACTGCTGGGGAGAACATGTTCATAGACCAGCAGCAGATTTGCACAAGATGTTCTGATTTCCATACAGGCTTCACGGAGTGTGCTGAAGAGCCCTGTGATGGCTACGAGGTGATACAGACCCAGCAAGGTTTCCAGTGTACTGTGAAGGCCCCCAGCCTGCTTTACAAGTGAGTGAGGCCCCCTGCAGTTTCATGGGGAGGCATTTCCCAGGAAACTCAGCTGGAAGCTGACTCTTCTCCCTTCCACACATAATTTCAATGCTTGATTATTATTATTATTATTATTTTTATTATTTATGCCTATAGCACCTGGTCTTCCTAGGTGGTCTCTCATCACAAGTACTAACCAGGCCTGACCCTGCTTAGCTTCCGGGATCAGACATCGGGCTTATTCAGGGTAGCATAGCCATACACCATGGACTGTGGCTCCACTGGGGCGTGAACCCAGGACCTTCTGCATGTAAAGCAGATGTGCTCACCATTACACTATGGGACCACGTCCAGTGCTTGATTATTAATGACAAAATAGTTTAATGTTTTATGTCCTAGAATCTAAGGACTGATTACAGATCAGTTTCATTGTTCCATGTATATTACCCAGTTTTGTTGATTTTGCCTCATATATCTTTCAGATCCAGCGGTTATCTCTTTCTTTGCTGCCACCCTGCTGCCTCTTCTGTGGATTACTTCAAATAGCCTGCTTACTGGTCTTTCCACATTGATTCTTGCTCTCCTAATCACTTCTTCACATTGAGGGTGGAGCGATCTTTTTGAAAAGCAAATCTGATTATTTTATTGCCTCTGTTTAACATTCATCAACATCTTTCATTGAAGATAGAATTCTGTTTTGTTAGATTAATGGTCAAAGCCTTGAACACGACTTAGCAGGGCCTGCATTTTTCAGTCTTAGCCCACACCATTCTTTCCCTGGCTTTGTGCTTAAGCTCCATTGGTTTTCTTCAATTCCTCAAATGTGGTGTGTCCTTCCTGCCTTAGAGCTTTAGCATATGCTGTTCCCTTTGCCTTATAATCTCTTTTCTTCCTTACCCAATTATATTCTTCATCCTTAGGGAAGCTTACTTTGACATCATCATCCCCACCAACCTCATTCATTGTGCTACTAAGTGTTTTCATAACACCCTCTAGTTTTCTTTTGTAGCATTTCTCAGTCTTGTGTTTATATTTATTTCTATGTTATTTGACATCTCCTCCACTAGATGTGAAGGGTCTTGAAGGCAGGCATGTGTCTGTTACATTAATTCCCAGTGTTTATCAAAGACTGGTATCCTTTTTCCAGGATCACCTTTATTATTTGTGTGGAAACTTTGTGATCAATTCAGCCTGTGTTTGCATGCCCACATTCTGTCCCATATTAACCACTAATATAGTTAGTGTACGTGTCTAACAGGCTTCTTTTGGGCTTATACCTCTGAGGGATTGGCTGGTCTAGAAAGTCCATAAATTCTTTTTCTGTGTTGTACCAGACGAATTAGGTCTTTCCAAGCTCCTCTGGGAGAGGGAATCTACAAATACAAAATCCAAAGCTTCAAGAGGCAATAGTATTCTGAACTTTGAGAGCATTCTGAACTTTGAGTGTATTTTGAAATGCCTATTAAGGATGAAATTATTCTGGAAACCCTGACAGCTCACTTTCCTCTCAGGTTCCAGTGACATTTTCTTCTAAGAAACATGATTTGAGGAAATAGCTCAGTTTCCTGATAAAAGCAATGTAACATGTTTTATTTAATGGGTGTATCTGCTACTGCTAAGGTGTGTAAAAGTTCCTTAGATTTTAGATTCACTTAATTTGATTTTTTTTGAGTATATTCTAAATATTCATTATGTTCCAGATGACTTGCATATTAGATTAGATATTGGTTCTGCTAAATACTAATTCATAGACAAAATAGAAATTACCTGGCTAAACTAATTTATAATCAAAGTCTAATGTTGGTAACATCTGTCTGTGGATTAGCTCTGATATTGTGGTTTTCAGCCTTAAGTGCACATTAGACTCACCTTTTAAAACTCCTGATACCTGGGTGTACCTCAGACCAACTAAGTCAATATTCAGTTTTTGAGGTACCCCAGGTGATTCCATTGTTAGCTAAGATTGAGAACCACTCCATATGGTAGGAAATTTCCACTTATATATTTAATAATACAGTTACCCATTTACTGCATATTCGTATTGTTATAGTGAATGTCTTAGACTTTCCACGTAAACGTATTTTGAGTCTGGCTATATTCTTAACTGGAAGGATGCCATTATGGGCTTAATGAGGATAGCATGGTAAGCTATGTGCCAGTTACTGGGAAGCCCTTTTATGTATGATCGCATTTAGTCCTTACAACAACCTTATGATGCTTAGGTATTATTCACTCCATTTTCATAAGTGAGGAAATAGGCTTATAGTGGTTAAATGACTTGCTCTAAGTTGGTTTGATTCTGAAGCCTCTTTAACCTCACCTCAACCACTTCCCTTTTGAAAATGTGTAAACTGTTAATAACTCTTTGAGTCAACTGCTTTTTGTGACACATTTGTCCACTAAGAACATGCTATCAAATAAGAGCATAGTTGAAAGCCACCCTTTATTGATAAGGCCTGCAAAGACAAAGTCCTGGCAGAGTCGATACAATAGCCTAACACAGAAGAAAACCACACGGGAATTATGAAGTTCTAATCCTCTAAACGTCTTGTTTTTTAAAAAAACTGGCTTACTACAATAGATCTTAATGGAAATAATTGAGCTTGGTAAGCCTATCTAAAAGCAAATGCATAGTTTTAGACATAGTCACCCATGCTATTGGGTACTGTAATCGAAATCATAAAAGCCAAAATACTGTTGATGATGGGGAATTTTTTTATCTTAACTTTATAGTCCTGTGACGGTCTTTTAGTGCTTTATAGATTCTGGAACTTTTCTCCTGGGATCCAGTAGTCTCATTCACTAACGCATCTAATTACTTTGGGTTTCAGAAGATAACTTTGATTGACAGAGTTATTTATACTAGGAGGGCTAGGCAGGTAATGTAAATGAATCAATAGATTGAAGTGGAGTAGGTGAAAGGTGGTAAGGAGTAATGGGAATTGTGATGAGCTCATGTTCTATTTTAGGGACGAGAGTAGGCCTCAGCCTGTTGTTGCCATTTGTCGAATCATCTAATTTATCTAAAGAACCCGGAAATCTAAATTTTTAGGTGAAATCACCCAAATAAAACATGTCTATATGAATTCAGCCTCCTGAGGGTTACCTGTTTACTCTGTGCTTTTGAATCTATCCTGGTGAACCCTGCTCTTTAATCAATCAAGGATATTTCTCTTAGAATGAACCCATAGTTAATTTAGTCTCCAAAAGGACAAGGTTCTACCCCCCTCAAACTGTAGTACCATTGGTTGCTGGAATTGCCTTTGAGACTATGCCAGCTTTCCTTTCACTTGAACTGCAGATCCAGATTTTAATCTAATTTTGAGAAGCAAACAGGTGTTGCGTATAGATATTCTGCCTATACATTGAATTTACATTGAATTAGCTTTAGGACATAATTTTGTCAGTTAAGTTTAATGCAACAAGTTCTGTAAAGCTGAATGACTTGTAAGTTCCTCTCTAAATTTGAACTTTTATGGAAGCACTTTTCTGTAAGGGAGTATCTCTGGCTACATGTGATTTAAACATGACGGAATTCTTATTTTGGTACATTGTTGCTTAATTTCCTTTCATTAATTAATTTTTCTTTATATTATAGGCATATAGTTGGAAAGAGAGGGGACACCAGGAAGAAGCTAGAAGTGGAGACCAAAACTTCTATTAGTATTCCTAAGCCTGGACAAGAAGGAGAAATTGGTGAGACCCGGTATATATAAGTTGTATTTGCAATCACTTCTGCGTGTGTATGGAATGATATAACCCAACTGAGCTATTGTTTAGTGACTATATTCTTTATGGGGTTCTGCAGCTATTGGCCTTTTTGTGATATATCAGTATCAATCTCCCAAATGAGGAAAGATGTAGTTATACCTTGATTGACTACCTGGGCCTTCATTTACCATGCACTGATGGGATAAAGTTTCCAGATTTCATTGTGTATTAGGTTTCTTTTATGCTTTAATGATGGAGTTTGTGAATTGTTTCAAGTTAGAATTAGAGAAAACCAATGAGATTTCCCAGTTTGAAATAAAGTCCAGCCCTTTCCATAAGTGTTCTCCTGTTTTTACCTTGCTTTGTAGACCATGAAGGAAATGATAAGAGTCATGATTAAATTAACAACCTGATATAAATAACCGCTTAGGTGAGGACAAATAGTTTGGCAATATAAGTCAAGTCCGAGAGTGACTGTACCTAGTCCCTCCTTATCTGCAGGGGGAGATGTTCCAAAACTCCTATTGGATGCCTGAAACTTTGGATAGTACCAAATCCTGTATGTACTGTTTTTTCTTATGCATACTTAGCTATGATAAAATTTCATTTATAAGTTAGGTACAGTAAGAAATTAACAGCAATAATTAATAATAGAATAATTGCAGATGTGAGGGAAAAAAGAAAACGACTGTACCAAGCATCAATGTGAACCAAGTGCACAGGCTCATGCTGTAAAATGGCTTCATGTGAGGGACACCATAGGGACAAGTTTTAAAACTATAGGATTTTCTCAAAGTCAAGTGCAACAGCCTCCAATAATCCATTTTCCATAAACACCCATAGACAGTATTAAGTTTTAAGAGAAAAAGTTACAAGTACTGTTCTTATTTTGTGCTAGATAAGAATAATCACTGTAACAGATAAGTAGCAATTAACTTTAGAACAGTGTTGTCCAGAAGAACTTTCTGTGATGATGAGTATGTTCTATATCTGCACTATCAGATAGAGGAGCCACTAGCCACATGTGACTATATGAGTACTTGAAGTGGGCCAATGTGACTGAAGAAATGAATTTTTAATTCTATTTAATTCTAATTTTAACTTTTAATTTAACTAGCTCCATCTGGGCTCTTGTATTGCCAGTGCAGTACCAGAGTTCCCCAGCCCCTTGGTAACTTCGGTAAGCTCTAGCATAAGAACTTGAATGACATTTTTGAAAGACTTTTATTAAAATAAATACTCAGTTCATTAGAATTACAAATAGAAAAAGGGCCTTTACGCTTTAAAGTTCAAGTTACGAATATTAAAATAATTTTATAATTGCATTTAAGCTTAATTCTCTAGTTTTTTCTGATTATAAAATTAATACATGTTTTCAAAAAAAAGGAAAGCTTGCAGAAATTATGTATTAGGTATAAAAGAGAGTCTCTTATAATATAAACCCCAGACATAATCGCTATTAATGGTTAAATATGTTCTTCATTTTTTTCTATCCATATAGTAACATATAATAATTTTTATCATATGGTATAAACGTTGAGGCCTTAGCTATTTTAAGATACTGAATCATTCCAAAATTTATATAGAAAATGGTAGGCAAGTTATAAAGATTCGATTTTGACTTAGAAGGCATAGATATTTCATTGTAAAACGATTGTGTCTAATCATTAAATGTAAGAATTTAGTGGAACTAATTTAATTGAAAAACAAGAGGATAAACTGGCTTATTGGTCTTGTAGGGAAGTAAAGTTTATGGAAAATCAAATTTATTGGTTAGAGTAAATTGAGTTGTGATGTGAAATCAAGGCTGCAGTTACTTTGGTGTGGTATTTGCTATCATTTAGTCCTTTTCTTTTGCCTCTTTTCAATTAGAGAAGGAAATGATTTAGTAGGTTTTAATTTGTCCTCTAGGCAAGGATCTGTTCCAGGCAATGGGATAGCGGAAGAAGCTTTAAAATGATATTATTGTAATTAGAGAATAGTTTTTTAAAGTTTAACTTCAGTGCCTTTAATTATTTTCTTCCTGCATATCTATTTTTCTCTTTAGACCCATGCTTGTAAATTCTAGTCCTCTCAGATATTTGTAGTTGTGGAATATTTCTAACCTTATCATATTTGCTTTTTTGTCATTATTGGATCAACTTTGCATCTTTTCCAGAAATCAGTCAGAGTACCTTTCAAGTGACCTTTTCAGCTTACTGTGTTATAAAAATGAAAACACCTTATTAGCCTTATTCTCTATGAAACTTAATGAAAAAGAACAGATTTAGCATTTTGTACAAAACTTTTACAGAAATAAAACATAAACATGGGTTTTAAGTTTCCCTTCGTTCTATTCCTTTTCCTTTTAGTTTGTCCTCATATTTCAGTCTCTGGCAGAGCTAATTATAATTTCTACTTTAATTTTGTCCCAGTTTACCTTTGAACCCTCCTTTATCAGTATTCCTCTAGCACAGTATTTGAGTGTCAGTTGTGGATACTTCCCTTCACTAGGCATTTAAGTCTTAGATTTTCAAAGTTTCTATCTGATAATATAAATAATGTCATTAGGAAACACCTTATCTCTCCCTCTTACAATTTTTGGTAATTATGTCAGTTTTTTATTTAGTCAAATAGTTCTCAGGCTTTCCGTTAATCCATTCATTCATAATTAACTTTTTTTCCTAGAAATTTCCGTCTTATTTCTCTACAACAAAACGAGTATGATACTTTCATTCTTCTTAAGAAATAGAAAGGTTCTTATAGAAAATTTCAGGTGCTTTAATGGAAAGTATTAAGACAAATAAATGGAATTATTTCTTTAACTTCTGCAGCTGTCTGGAAGAAACGAGCTTTGTGGTCTTTAAAGCACATAGCACATTTCGCTACTATTATAGTTAATACTTAAGTGTTTTTATCATATTCAGAAATCTGTCTCTTACTCTTTAACAGTCTGTTGAAATGCCAGTTTTGTTTGTTGTTCATATCTTCTGCACCTTTCCTTACTTTCTGTTTTGAACCAGACTCTGCCAGTTCTGAAACCTATAGGTTTAATCTCTGCTTAAACAGAGACTGTGTAATCCCTAAATGGTTTTGTTCCTTTGCAGACAGTGGTTTATGCCTTGTGACTTTTTTCCCCTCCTGCTTTCATTTATATGTACATAATGACATAGCCCAGATCAAAGAAGGTCAGATTATACCAAAACATAGACATTTGGTATCCATACTATAATACAGATGTAGATAAACAATTTAACTTTCTATTTTTATAAATATAGGATAGGATTATATATATTGTAGTAGACTCTCCTTTGCTCCTTTACTATAATGAATCACTAATAATTTTTGCCACAGTATTTCAAAAAAAATTTTAAATTTATTTTTAAAATTCACATGACAAAATTCAATTTTTGCTCTTAATTTTTTATTGTTATATGAATTTCCATGTGACGTATTGTTCTCACTTTTTAAAAATTGTAGTAAAATATACTCAACATAAAATTTACCACTTTGACCATTTCAAAGTGTTGAATTCAGTGACATTTAGTACCTTTACAATGTTGTGCAACCATCACCGCTATCAAGTTGTAGAACATTTTTGTCATCCCAAAAGGAAACCCCTTATCCATTAAGCTGTCACTCTCCATTCTTTCCTACCCTCAGTTCTTGGCTACCCACTAATATGCTTTTTGTCTCTATGAATTTGCCTCTTCTGGATTTTTCCTATAAATGGAAACATAGAATATGTGGCCTTTTGTGTCTGACATGTTATCAGTACTTCATTTCTTTCTCTGGCTGAGTAATATTCCATTGTGATACCACATTTTGTTTATCCATTCATCAGGTGATGGACATTTGTGTTATTTCTACCTTTTTGTTTTGTGAGTAGAGCGTCTATTAATATTTTTATATGAGTTTTTTTGAACACCTGTTTTTACTTCTTTTGGTTTCTATCTAGGAGTGGAGTTGCTGGGTCATAGGGTAATTCTGTTTTTAACTTTTTAAAGAACTGCCAAACTTTTCCATAGCGGGTCACCATTTTACATTCCCCTAACAAGATATAAGATGAGGCTTTGCTTTGGATCTTTTAAACTCATTTTTCTCATCAGCTGGTCTTAAGGATATTCTGTTTTTAGACCTCATTCTGTTTAGATTGAATTCATTAGTAACTTTCTTACCTTTGGTACTGTCCCCTGTTCAGAATTATGTATACATTCAGGACCGTTTTGGCTCCCCACAGTATCAAGAAGTCACCTATCTTACAAGCATTAGATGATCCTTAAGCATTTAACATTTTTGTTTTTTGTTTATAGTAATCACTGGCCAGCATCGAAGTGGTGTAATTTCAGCCCGAACTCGGATTGATGTTCTTTTGCTGACTTTTAGAAGAAAGCAGCCCTTTACTCACTTTCTTGCCTTTTTCCTCAATGAAGTTGAAGTTCAGGAACGATTCTTAAAGTTCCAGGAGGAAGTACTGGAGAAGTGCTCTATGGTAAGCAGCAAATGAAACAAAAAAAGTTTAAAAGAATAATGAAGAGTAAAAAAATGGTTCATAAGTCAAGCACTACAGATAAATGCTACTCCCACTAAAAAAAGGTAATTATTTCTGATGGTTTCTTTTAATTCTGAGCTAAAAAAATTTATATAGACATCAGTACATGAATCTCTATATATGACTGAAATATTCGTTAAAATTTTCAAGGCACAAAAAGATCATCATCTAAATATACACACCATTTTGTACCTTGTGGGTGGCAGTGTTAATGAGGTGCCATTATCTGTAGATCTGCCCCTAGGCAGTCTTGGCTTATTGGGGTTAGTAAATAAAAAAACAAATTTGCATATGGAATATTCATACTTATGTAACACTGAAATGCTTATGACCAGGATAATAGCAGATAATTTAGATTAGAAAACAAGTTTTAAAACTTTTTGGATATGATTTCAGGTAATTTATTATTTATTTATATATATTTATTTATTGAAATTCATTTCAAGTATATTGTACATTGGTTAGACATCTATATAGTTCATAAAACAATCCCTCCAATTGTTCTCCCCCTTCCTTGGCCCTCCACCTAGCCATCATATTAATGCTAACTGCATTCCCTCCTCCGCTAGGCTCCTCATCCCTTTGACCAACTATCAACTACTAATTTGTACTTCTTTAACCCTTCACCCCATTCTCCCATCCCCCATCCCCTCTCCCCTCTGTCCATCACCAAATTGTCCACTATATTCTGAACACTTGCCTACTATGATGGTTTTTGATTAGTTTGTTCTTTTTATTCTTTAAATTCCACATATAAGTGAAATCATATGGTATTTATCTTTCTCTGTCTGACTTATTTCACTCAGCATAATAACCTCTAGGTCCATCCATGTCATTACAAATGGTAGAATTTCATTTTTTTTTTAACAACTGATATACCATTGTATATATGAACCATAATTTCTTTAATCGTCTGTTGATGGGCATTTAGGTTGCTTCCATAAAAAAATTCTGAAAGTAGTATATACTTATAGAAAATTTAGAAAATACAGAAAAGATTAATAAAAAGTTACCCAAAATCTCACTGTTGAGAGATAATATTGTGGCATATTTGCGCGTGTATATACACACATATTTAAAAAATATGTCTTATATAGGTTTTATATTATGTTTTCTTTGAAATTTAGCATTATACCATGATCATTGTTTTGTTATTGAACAAAAACCTAAATCTTTTACCCTGATTTTAGAGACCAGAAAGGAAATTACAGTAGTGATTACTAAAACATCATCTGATTTCAATAACCGTTCAGATTGTTACTTCTGGGTGAAATCTGGCATTGCCCCAGTGGCATGTAGGAGGAGGATGGTGGTATGTTGTGTGTTGTCCCTTGGTTCTTCCCTGCCAACACAGCAAAGAGTTACAGGTCGGCAAGATTTAGAAAAAGTAAGTTTTATTGAAAGTGCATTTTAGACGGATACGGGCCATGCTAAGGAAGGCTGCAGCCCTGTGGAATTAGGAAGGTGAAGAAATAAGACAGAGTACCACTCCAAGGGAGGAGCGGGTTTTCAGCAAGGAGAGCTGTAACAACTCAGAAATGGCAAGGTCTGTTTATATTTGGGTCATGATGGGAGGTTCTAGATGATCTGTATGTGAGGTTACCTTGACTGACAGTTGACTGCTGTATAACACTTGCCTACTATGCATGTGCTTACCCAGAATTTAGTCTTATAATTGGAATCGTGAACTTCTAGGCATAAACATGATATTATAATGAAGCTTAAATCGTGGGTAATTTAGGGTGGTACCTTCTACACAGGCATCTGTGGATGGTTTAGCCAGCAGCTTTTATGGCCTTTGTGCTCTAGGATTTGGGGTAATTTATAACCCTAAAAGGAAGGTATTTCTGGGAGGTCTTTAAAGAAGGTCTTTAAGGGAAGTTTCTATGGTTACAGAGCTGGGCCTTTGCCCCTGTGCTCATGCCCTAACTACTTAACAAGATGACATTATTTTTAATGGCTGCTTACTATTCTGTTATATGGCTGTATAATAATTTCTTTAATTTTCTATTTTTATTATCATGAATAATGATGTTATGAATATTTTTCTACATATGTTTTTCTGCACTAGTCTAATTCGTTTCTCAGTAAATTCCTGAAAGTGGTAGAGAGTATGTGTGTATTGGTTTTTGATATGTAGATTCAAATTACCTTCAGGAAATGTAGCACTTTATACTACAAATTATAGCTTTCTTTTCCCACCCTTACCAATGCTCAGAGTTAGAATTCTTTTAAGTTTTTTTTGTAATCTAGTGGATAAAAGATTAGCTCATTGCTTTACTGTTCATTTGATTATTGGTGAGATAAGACTTTTTCATATGTTTAACTCTTGTTTCTTCATGTCTTGGCTCATTTTCCTCTGAGTGTTTTCTGTTTGTTTGTTTGTTTTTTATGCCTACAGCACCAAGTCTTCCTAGGTGGTCTACCATTCAAGTACTAACCAGGCCCAACCCTGCTTAGCTTCTGAAATCAGAGGAGATTGGGCACATTCAGGGTGGCATGGCTGTAGATCTCTTTTTTTTAACCATTCTTATATACTCTTCAGTGAGGTATCCACATCTTTTGCCTATTTAAAAATTATTTTCTTACTGTTGAGTTTTGAGAATTCTTTCATATATATTCTGGATACAAGTTCTTTTTAGGATATGTAAGTTCCAAATATTTACTCCCAGGATGTAACTTGTCTTCTATTAGCGTCATTGCTGAGAAATGTTTTAAATTTTTATGAAGTCTAATTTATTACTTTTTTTAATCGATTGTACTTTTTATGTCATGTCTAAGAACTCTTTGCCTAATCCTAAGTCACAAAGGTTTTCTGTTAGAATTCATACTTTTGCTTTTTTATATTTAGATCTAGGATCCAGTTAATTTTTTTTATTAGGTGTGAAATTTAGGTTGAAGTTCATTTTTTTACATATGGATATTTATGTTATTTTCTCAATCTTGTTGTAAAGTGAAGAATAAAAGCATGTGGAATAAAAAAGATCTATGATTGATATCTTTATTTCTGGAAACAATGGACCTAGGTCTGATTCTGGGTTCCTTGTTCTGTGTAGACTTGGGCAGCAAACCTCTTCAAATCTGTACAGCTTGCTTTGGAGAGTTGCAGGAAGGATTAAATGAGATAACATAAAGTACTCGGGATGGCACTTGATACATAATAAGCATTTAATAAATGGTATTGGCTCCTCTTACTGTTTTTATGGCTGGTTGGTTAAAGTTATTAGTATTACTTAGAGTGTTAAGAGTAGATGAGGGCTGTCTCTGATAATTGTGGGCAAGGTCAGTGAAAATATTTTGGGTGAAAATCTCTACAAGATCCTTTCTTTCTTTTCTTCCCTTTTCTCTTTTTCTCTTTTCCCTTCCTTTCTCCTGTCCAGTCTATATTAGTCAAGCTGGGTCTTAGGTGTTAAAATATGGTGAGATATAGATACACAGATAAAGAAGTATTATAATCCAAGTATGTTTGTGGGGTAGGAGCTGAGAATTGATCAAATTAATTTTCTAAGAAGGAGACTATGAAGGTGAGTAGATTCAGACTGGGCAAGTATTAGCAGGCAGTATAGCACTGTGTAACCCATTTTGAAGTGACTAATTTGGCATTTATGTGCTTGAACAAGGGCCTATCTATAAGTCAAATACTCAAATACTATATAGAAAATTTACCATCAGAATATTACTAATTATCTTTAGTGAACCATCAGAATGTCTACTTTCCTCAACATTTTATAGCAAGATGATTTCATTTTCAGAGCAAGTGGGAGGTGTGGTATGAGAAGGTCAGGAACACCAAAGCTTTAATATGGGCTGGTAAAGTTGGGGGGTGGTAAATTTTGAAATAATTTATCTTGTAATTATTTATTTTTTGGAATGTTATAAATACCTGGTATGCAAAAAGCAGATTATAATAGATTAGCCTTTTTTCTCTGTGCGTGTGTGTTCGTGTATGCTTTCTCACTTTCCTTTTGGCTCCTCATATCATGGGCTGACAGGGAACAAATATTTGAATAATTATTTTCACTTGGCTGAAGTGAGATTGGCCACTGAGACTGTCATGCTGGCCTTAATCAGTCCAAAGTACTTCCTTCCTGCTTCTATGGAGACTTCATACTGACATTGCCTTCTTCCTGCTTTTAAATTAGGTCCTGATGACAGCAGGGAAACAAGCCTAACAGAAAAGAGTAATGGAAGAAATTTTTAGTGAATTTCGTTCTGGTAAAAGAACGACAGGCACTTGGCTATCAAAGTCTGTATTATGGCAACTTAGGAAGTTCCCATCTAGTAGCTTCGAAGAACATATACCTGTTTACTGAGGTAGTAGTTGTTTCCCGAAAGACTGTGGCATTCAGTCTTGTTTTGGTTCCTTAGAAACTCATCTGATGTTTCAGATAGAGTTTCTGATAGAGTCTTGACATGGTCATGTAACAGCCATCTCAAATAAGATACAGAACATTTACATCACCCCAAAAAGTTCTCTTGTATTTCTTTGCAGTCAGTTTCACTCCCTGTCATCTCATCTACCAGTAATTTCAGGCAACCACTTACCTGTTGCCACCATTAGATTTTTCTTTACTAGAGTTTTGTATAAATACAGTATATAATCTTTTATATGGCTTTTGTGTTGTTGTTCAGCATCATATTTTTGAGAGTCATTTATGTTGGGGTATGTTACAGTAATTTCTTTTTATTGCTGAATAATATTCCTTTGCTTGAATATACCAAAATTTGTTTATCCATTCAACTGTTGATGGACATTTGGATGGTTTCTAGTCTTCTAGTCTATTATAAATAAAGTTATTACATATCATTTGTGAAGAAATCTTTGTATTAAATATAGGTGTTTATTCCTCTTGAGCAAATATTTAAGAGTATAATTGTTGGATCAAGTACAGATATATATTTGGTTTTATAAGGAAACTGTTAGATCTTTTTTCAAAGAGGTTGTGCCTGTTCTACCACAATGATGTAGGAGTGTTTAGGTTGCTCCACATTCTTGCCAGCATTTGGTGGTGTCTTATTTTGCTTTTGGCCACTCTGGTAGGCATGCTGTGGTATCTCGTGGTTTTATTTATTTTTATTTATTTATTTTAATTTCCCCCCACCCCCACTTCCACCCCCGACTTCCACCCCTGACCTACAGATGTTGCCGTCTCCCCCTTAAGAACTTGATCTCTGAAGGCAGGGCGTCTCCACCCATGAGCTCACGGCACATACCCGGGGCCTGGCACACCTGGGGCCTGGCACACTGCGAGGCCTGGTACACCTGGGGTATGTGCTGTGGCTCCGCCAGGGCTTGAACTCAGGACCTTCTGCATGTAAAGCAGACACGCTGACCACTACTCTATGGAACCACCCCTTGTGGTTTTAATATTAACAGTAGTACCTACTTATCTGCAGAGGTATGTTCTAAGACCAGCCCCCCCCATGGATGCCTGAAACTACAGATAGTACTGAACTATATGTATACTATGTTCTTTCCTATACACGCATACACTTTACAGCTTCTCTTTGGCACAGCTGAGTTGCCAGCATTATTAATCTTGCGTTTTGGGGCCATTATCAAGTAAAATAAGAGTTATTTAAACATAAACACTGAGATACTGCAACAATCAATCTGATAATCAGATGGCTACTAAGTGACTAATAGGCAGGTAGTGTATACAGCATGGATAAGCTAGACAAAGGGATGAATCGTGACTCAGTTTGGACAGCTTGAGATTTCATCATGCTATTCAGCATGGAGAGAAAACAAAATTTCCTACCATTCTGAGTGCAGTTTTCTCTTGGTTAGGCATTTGCTTGGTTGTTGCAGCTTCTTAACTGGTTTCTAGAGTTCTCCTGAAGCTACTTTGATCTGTATGTTGTTGTTTATTTGGTATTTTCTGGGAGAATGAAGGTCTGGATATTCTTAGTTTGCCATCATGTTGATGTTGTTTTCAGTTTGGATAATTTTCCAGCATTATTTCTTAAATATCTTTTCTGTTTCCTTTTTTTCTTCTCCTTCTGGAACTCTGAATCCACATACATTAGACAAGTTAATATTGGTTACTGCACAGGTTACTGAAGCTTTGTTCATTTGTTTTCCAGACTTCATTTTCTCTCCCTGTTTCAGTTTGGATAGTTTTTGTAGCTGTGTTTTCAAGTACACTAATTCTTTTTTATAGGGCCTACTCAGTTGTTAATTCCATAACATAGAATTTACATTTTTGCTCTTTTTTATAACGTTCCTTGAAGTTACATTTTTTTATATTATCTTTTTCACTCTTTAATATATCTTTATGTTTTCTTTAAAACAGATGAGCTTATTTGTAATAGCTATTTTAAAGTCACTGTCTGCTAATTCTCTTAGTGTAGTGGTATTCTTGATCTCTTTCTATTGACCAATTTTTTACTTTCTTATGGGTCACATATTTTTGCTTCTTGCACATCTGGTTATATCTTATTGGATGGTGAACATTGTGAATTTATTTTGTTGAGAGCACATTTTGTTTTTTCCCACTAGAAAGTCTTAAACTTTATTCCGGAAGATAGTCATTTGTGGATCAGCGTAAACATCCCAAAGCTTGTTTTTAAGCCTTTTAAGGGCAGATCTAGAGGATTATTTAATCTAGGGCTAAGTTAGCTTCATTATGAAGGTGTGTTCCTTCTGGAACCTCTGTTCATTGCTCTCTATATTCAAGTGTGGTCTCTCCATTCTGGCTGAGAACTTGAGTGTTTCTCTGCTGTTTGAACTTTGGGTATTGTTTGGCTTATTACCTTGTGCATGAGCAGATTGTAGTTTTTTGTTTGTTTGTTTCTTTTGTTTTTAACATAGGTTCCTGCTCTTCAGTGCTTGGCCCTGCAAATTTTGCCTTGGCATTCCTGAATTCCAGTTTTTGTCACCTCCATTCATAGGGAACACTGGGCTCTTTTTGGGTGCCCCACTCTATGCCAATGTCTGGAAACTGTCTCTAGTCAGAAAACCAGCATGGTGCTTAGTTGTTTTGTTTCTCTTTCTTTAGGGATCATAGTCCATCACTGTCTGTTATCCAATGTCTGAAAACATGTTTTAAAAATATATTTTATCTAGTTTTCTAGTTATTGATGGCAGGAGGGCAAGTCCTATAAAGTTAACTCTTCATGGGCAAAAGAAGACATTCGCATACATTTTTAAATTCATATAACATAAAATTCCCATTTATAAAATACACAATTCAGTGGTTTTAGTACGTTCATTATATTGTGCAATCATTGCCGCTATCTAAATTCCAGAATATTTTTACCAGCCCCAAAAAGAAGCTGTTACTCCTTGTTGCCCTTGTCCCTCTGTCCCAACAACCACTAATTTAATTTCTGTCTCTGGTATTTCTTATTCTGAATATTTCATATAAATGGAATCATACGATATGTGACCTTTTATGTCTGGTATCTGTCACTCATAATGCAGTCTAAGTTTATCCATGTTTTATCATGTAACACTACATTTCCTTTTATGGCCCAATATTCTTTTATTTAGATATGCCACATTTTATTTATTCATTCACTTGATGAACATTTGGGTTATTTCCACTTTGGGGCTGTTATGAATAATACTGCTATTCATACATTTTTTTCTTTTAATAATTTGTAATATTGTAAACAGGCCTGAATTTATCAGTATTTTTATTTACTCAGTCAACACTAAATGATATATAAAATAGCAACTAATTATAGAGCTTTTGCATTGTGCTTGACAGTGTTCTGAGTGTGTCCTATGTTTTTTCTGTTTAATCTGCAGTTCATCTGTGTGAGCTAGATAATGGTATTCCATTTTACTGATGCAGAAATAGAAGTTTGGAGAGGGTAACTTGCCCAAGGTACCACAGCTAGTAGGTGCCACCATGCTCAGTAGAGTGGATGATACAAAGTTTTGTAGGACCTAGTAACTGCTCTAATTTATATAGTGCAGTAGAATGAATGAATGTGTGTGTGTGTATGTATATATGTATACGTATATATGTGTGTGTATATATACACATATATACATCTATGTGTGTGTGTGTGTGTGTGTGTGTGTGTGTGTGTGTGTATAAATAAGTTCTGGGCATCACTATGGAAACTCACTTGAATTTAAAAAAAATCCTGTTTAAACTGAAGATATTTTGATGGTTGCTTCTCTGTTAACCAATTGCACCACTCTTTCAGTAGGTATTTTCATTGGGACCAGCCTTGACTAGAATTGGGTAGTAATTTGCACAGTATTGAGGATTTAGAAGAAGAGCAACAGAGTCTTCCCAGTTGTGCTCGGGTTTTCAACTCCAAATTATATCTTATTTCCTAATTGTTAAAAAAAGATATGGATCTTATATCCTCCAAGGACTTTTGTTTATTAGGCATTATCCATCTTCAGTCCTGAATCGTACCGAAAGAGGTGAGAGTCTTTATCTTCTAAAAAAATTATTAATTTTATTATTATTATTATTTTTTTTTTTTGAGAAGGTGAATTTATCCTCCTTTATAGTTTATGTCAAATATATCAAGTCCTTTTGGGATCTTTGGGGTGAAAGGTACTATTGAAATTTGAGTTTATTAGTTTACCTTCACACCCTACCCTGTTGTATTAGTTTTCTATTGCTGATAGTAAATTACCTCAATCTTAGCACTTAAAATAACACCCATTTATCATCTCACAGTACTTTAGAGCAGAAGACCTGGTCGGCTCAACCGAGTTCTCTGCTTAGGGTCTCATGAGGCTGAAATCAAGATGCTGGCCAGACTGGTCTTTTATCTGAAGGCCCTGGGGAAGAATCCCTTGCAGGTCCATTCAGATTGTGGACAGAATTCAGTTCCTTGTGGTGATAAGTCTAGTTCACATTTCCTTGACATATGGCCCCTCTAGCTTCTGTTAAATCCTTCTTGTGCTTTGGATCTCTGACTTCTGTCACTAGCCAGAGAAAACTCTCCTTTGTAAAGAGCTTATGTGTATAGGTCAGGCTCACTGGGATAATCTCCCTATCTTAAGGTTGACTGTGCCATATAACATAGTATAATCACAGCAGTGATGTCTCGTCACATCCACTGTTTCCACCCATAGTCAAAAGAGGGGATTATACAAGGATGAGGGTCATTTTTAGAATTCTGCCTACCACAGCTATTAATTTTCATTTTTAAACATTGTTGTGAAGGTCACATTTTTGATACAACAGACAGCTTTTCTACTTCCAGGTCTTATTTTGTTCTTCCCTCACTCTTCCTTTAAAATAGTCGACCTCTTTTTTTTCTGTTTGTTAGCATGTTTGTCCTTGACCTCACCCTAGACTCTCCAAGGAAACTGAATTTACCTTTTAGAATAGCATTTCCTCAAATCACCTTCCTTTGTGCTGATCAATTATATAAAAAATGTTCTTTGACAATAGACATTATTACCATTATCCCTGTGCTTCAGCTTCCTAAGCCTGAGTATTTAATATAGGATTTAGCTGCTTACAGAAATAGTTATAGTACTGTATGATAAGTGCTATTAGAGGGGAGTGTAGTGGGTACCCAGAGAAGAGGTTCTCCAGTGGTCAGAAAAGGCTTAATAAGGGAGGTGACAGAGTCTTAAAGGAAGAACAAGAGTTTTGCCAAGCTCGTAAGGAGAAGATGAACATTTTGGGCAGAAGAATGGCACTTGTAAGGACTGGAGGTATACAATTCTGCTGTGTTCATGGGAGAGTGAGGAGTATGTTCAGACTGAACCCTTAGAAAGTGGGTAGGGTAGGGAAGAAATAGGTGTCAAGAGTTGAAAGGTGAATGGTATCCTTTTGGTTGTGAATGGTTGTGAAAGATCTGGTGTGAGTTAAGGATTTTGAATATATTGTATAGGTATTCAGGAACTAGTAAAGATTTTAAGTAGAGACTAATATGATTAACTTTTAACAACATTGTAGAGAAATAATCCTGAAGGCAGTGTGGAGCTTAGTTTGAGAATTAAGGAGTAAGGTACCAGTTAGATACTATTGATAAAATCTGTTGAAAAAAAAGGCTAGGGTATGTAGCGTATTCAGGAGGGAATATATTCCAGAGATGTTTCAGAGGTCTTCTCTAAAGTGGCGATAATAATAGTACCTACCTTTAGTGTTGATATGAAGAGTACATGAGTTAATAAATTTAAGGTGTTTATAGCAGAGCATGGCACATAGCTAGTACTGTATGTGTTAGCTGTTATCGTATACCACTGATTATCGTATGGAACATGAGGGAAAGTGTGGCATCAAGAAGCAGGTGAGGTTCTGACTTGAATAGGTGGTGTACCATTAACCCATCACTAACATTTGAATGTGACCCTGTCTATCTTTGGGAATAAATGTAGGTTGCAGGTAACATTGAGGAATAGATAAGCTTTTAGAAAAGTATTTTTAACTATTGTGCTCACTAAAGGAAAAGGGACAATACTTCAGTAAAGGGGAGATGCTCTTTGCTCCTTTTTAATGGGCAAGGATATTTAGATAATGCAGTCCTTTTTTCTGGTCAGTGTTAAAACCCGACATTTGAATATTTGTCCTTTGTTTTTAAGAACCTCTCCACTTTTCCATAATTATGTCTGGATAAAATTTATAAGCCAGAAGAATTAAAACCCTATTTTCTGAAGCTTATTTAACTTAAGGTATTTTATTAATAGCATATAGAGACTCTCAAATATAAGTCAGCTTTGGGGAATGTTCTTAATGAAAAATAGAAATGAATCAGCAGAGCCTAATTTAGCTCTTGATGGTGTTTTAAAAAGGAGAGCAAAGATGAAATATGTTTAGAGTGTTGCAAGGTCATGTGAAAAGAAGAGAGGGAAGGCTGTATTTATTCCATACTACTATATTCCAGAGGCTCCACATATATTTTATTTAACCCTCAGAAAAACTCTGAGAAGGAAATGTTTCTTTTATGGATGATGAAATTGAGTTTCAGAGTGACCGAATAACTCATGTTAGGTCACATTGTTGATAGGGCACAGAATTAGAATTTGAACATAGTCCTGTCTGGTTGCAAAGCCAAAAGCTCTTGTCACCAATGTGCCTTATTTGAATAACTTTCCTATGTGAATGAGGTTTATGTGGTCTGCCCAGAAGTGATTTTATGGAATTTGGCCATGAAAAATAGAAAATATAATGAACATAAGAGAAGGCTTCCATGCTTATTTTTTTTTTTTTTTTTGCCTTACATAGAATATCAGGAAGTTAATTGCTAGATCCCTCACAAGTGCCTATTTTGTACTTATTTATAGATTTTGTGGGAGCATGTAAAGATTTTATAGGATCTTTGACTTAGAGGTAAACTATGCTTGCCTAGTTACAACTGGTTTGCAACAGTGTTGCAATTAGAACCCTAGACTCTGTATTCCAGGTTAAAGGCCTTTTATTGCTAAATCACAAACCTTTGTTATGCCTGGATTTCCTAGAAGATAATATATGTGAATATAATTTGAAGATTATTTTTTTTTGCTTCTGGCTTTCAGCATGTGCTGTCAAGGTGGAATACTATAATTTTTTTATGTTCTGTATGGTGCACATTAGGATCAAATTCATAAGCATTCTTTTCTAAAGTCTCATATAGTGGTACATTATCTTTGAGGTCTGAGACTGAAGAGAGGCTCTGGCAGCTGTACCTGCGTTCTATCCCATCTGTGTGGAAAGGATGGTTGAATTTTAACTAGGGCTTTAAGGAAGCAAAGATACTGGTCCATAGTGGGCTAATCCATACTTCTCTTTACTGGCCTTTTTCCAAGTTTGACATGTTTAGATTTCACTATACCTTTGTTAATTGTTCATGCTGATAGCATTACTGCCCCAGTGGAGCCTGAGTGCTGGATTAAAAGTGAAATCAGTGACGGGCCAGTGATGATGTGGTGATCGTTAGTGGTAAATCATGGAGCAGCAGTTTGAATGAGAGACTTAAGGTCTTGCCCCTGGGACTGCTGAGTTATGACATGACTTTAAACTCTGAGCTGGGGTTTAGGCCTGCACGTAAGCTTTCTGCGGAGGTAGCTTTTGCATGCATTTTTTTTTTCCCCCCTTGGATAAGACCTTATTTAACAAATGAAGAAACTGAGACTTATTGATATGACTTAGCCATAAAGAAACCTTTTTTTTTCCATCCAGACAAAACTGTTGCAGGGGATTTCTGTTACTTCACCCTTTGCTTCACCTTGCTGGGTTGAAGGTCACCACCATTAGAATTTTCAGGCGCCAGCCTGGTTGGCCAACCTAATGGAGTAAAATAGTTCTAACTCTGAGTAATGGTGAACTTGGAGCAGGGCCCAGTGTAATTAAACCCCTAGAGTAAAGAATTCGATGTTTGTCTTTCTTCATTTCAATGAAGAGGCTTGTGGGTGGGAATATGATATATTCTGAGCAAAGAAAAATAGTGGCTCTAGAGATTTATGCCATTGCATTGAAGATTGTTTGGTTTTACATTAAATTTAGATAATTTGGTAAGAGAAAAGTTTTCTTAGTAGATGGCATTGCTAAGCAGGGTAAAATTTAGGGTGTTTCTACATTTATTAAAAGGCTGTCCAATTGGGTCACATATAACTTATATAATTTCCAATACTGGTAAAGATTGTTTGAACTCTATGACTCAGAAGTCCCTAGAAGACTTCAAATTATATAGCATTTTCCTGCTCTTTTGTGTTCTCTATGTTATATTTCCCACTATTCAGTGTTTTCTTGGTAAGTGAACTCAAGTTGACAAAAGTGGTAGGCTCCCAAAGAGTTAAGAAAGAAAAGTTCTAGAGCTTCTTTTTTCTAAATAATAAGATAATGAATTTGTATAATTTTAAACCACTAAGTTTGTGTGTAATTTGTTGTAGCAGCAGTAGGATACTAATAATTTAAAACTCACAGAGAAGTTGTAAGACTACAGATAGTACCCTTTACTCATATTCACCTAGTGTTAATATTTACTCCATTCGTTTTATCGTTCTCTCTTCTTTCTTTCTTAACTACTTTAGAGTGCATTGCATAAGTCACGGCCCTTTACTCCTAAATACTTAAACATATATTTTCTATGAAATCAGAATTTTTAAAAACATAACAGTATAATTTTCAACTTTGATAAATTTAACATTGATACTTTTATCTATATTTTACCATACCATTCTAATTTTGTCAATTATAGCATTTTTTCCCCCCTCTGGTATAGAATCTGGTCTAGGATTAGATGTTGTGTTTAGTTGTTATGTCTCTTTAGTCTCCTTGAATCTGGAACATTTCTACCGCCTTTCTTTGCCTTTCTTGACATTGACTTAAAAGAAAAGAATGCTTCTTTAATAAATAAATTTTAAAACAAAAAATGCTTATTTAGGGTCTTTTTGACGTTTCCTCATAAGTAGACTGAGGTTATGCATTTATGCTAGGACATTGCATAAGCGATGATATATCTCTCTCAGATTATCTCATCTAGATACAATGCCATTCATTGGTAATGCTAATTTTTACTCTATCCAGTTAAGGTGTTGATTAATTTCTTCACTGTATAGTTACTATTATTTTTCCTTACAACCAGTAAGCAATCTGTAAAGAGACATTTTAAGACTATGCAAATATTCTAAATCTCAACCAAATTTCTTCTTTGATTTAGCATCCTTTGATGATTCTTCCCTAAACCAACCTTTACAATGATGGTTGCATGTTTATGTTTTTCCAACTTTCATGTTTTCTTTTTATTTATCAGTTGACATTCAATATTCTTCTTTTCTCATCTGTTACTAGTACAGAATCACACATTCCTATTTTTTGAATAGTTTATAAATTATTCTTCTTAATTATTTTAGTGCTCAAATTAACCCTGACTTAACCAGTGTTGGGGGGCCTTCAGGCTGGTTCCTGTGTTGGTGACGTGCCTTCTTTTCACCCCCACCCCCCAATTATTTCCATACTTTCTGGCATAATAAGATGTTCCAGGGTTATCTTATGCTTCTCTGTCCCAGCCCTAGAATCACCCATTCCTGTAAGAGCCCTGGTTCCTTTTAGTGGAAAGTGGTATATGGTGCTAGATACGCTCAGGATATCTTTGCTTCTAGACCTTTTTCTGTGGACAGAGCTAGAAAATATATGCATACACACACACACATACACATGCACACACATATGTAACACATGTACATACATACATATTCATGCATATACAGCTGTCCTTTGATATCCTCAGGGGATTGGTTCTTGGACCCCCTGCAGATACCTAAAATCTAAGGATGTTCAAGTCTCATGTAAAATGGCATAGTATTTGTATATAACCTATATTTGCATACAGGCTACAGCAGGGTACGTCTGCATATGACTTCATCTGCACAAATTCAGCCTAGTGCTTGGTATGTGACAAATACAAATTTTGCTTTTTGGGACTTTTTGAAATTTTTTTTCACCCAAATATTTTTGATCTGCAGTGGTTGATCTACAAGTGTGACACCCACAGATACAGAGGGCTGACTGTATATATTTTAGAAATCAGGAGTTTACAAAGATACTCTTGATTGCAGTTCATCCCCACAGGGTTCTTTCTTGACCACCCCTCCCCCATTCCATATTTTTATGTCCTTCCATAGCAAGAATCCTGGCTTCCAGTATCAACACCTTTTTCATTCTCTCAGTCCTGTAATACATCTAAAATAGTTTTGATTTGCTTTGTTTATATGTTTATAAGAAATAAATCTACTAAACTTGGGAAGAAAATGGCATAGAGGATAGAGGCTCTGTTCATCCCTCTGGCAACCAAATCAAAGTCGTGACAGAAACAAGGAGCAAACAGCAAAGGAAAATCTGCTGGAATCTAGATGAACAAGCCATACAACTAGTGAGAAATCCAAAATCACCCTACAACAGCAGAAGGTAGGACGGGATGAGGATGTGAGGCCACCAGGTCTGGAGCAGCTGAGTGAGCCAGAGGCTGCAGCAACAGCGGCAGACGCCTCTTAAAGGGGCTGCATCTGCGAGTGGCTTTTCGCGGTGATGGACCTGCTTGCTCTGAGCACCAGTGCCAATTTTGGTTGCGCGTAGGGAGCACCAGGGACTTACAGGGAGACATTGTCAGAGTGAGGGCCGAGGCATGACTTGCTCTGTACAGAAGTGCTGGCAGTATCCATTGTTTCCCATTGAGCCCTCCCTGCTCCAGTGTGCACAGTACCGCCCATAGCCAAGTTCTCATCACACTGGATAACAGAGGTTACTCCTCCCAGAGGATTTCCTGAAACTCTGCCTCTCCCAACTCATGACCCCACCCAAGTCACATTCCAGGTATATCCTCAGTGAGTCAGGTGCTCTTTGCTGAGCAGCGCCTAGACTCACACTGGAGGCAGCTAGCCTCAGTTTCCGTTGTGGCCTTTTGAGGCATCTAGAAGCACAGCATCTGTGGATTGCTTGCTGAATCTTAACAGGTGGCCCCTTAGGGGCAGAGGCTTGGGTTAAATTTGGCCTGTAGCTGAATTCTTCTTAGGGCTGTGCCACTGAACACCTACTTCACAAATCCACACTAATAATACCAGGAAACATAGGAGCTTTGCTTAGTACATAGAAACAGACATGGAAAGGCAGCCAAAATGGGAAGACAAAGAAACAGAAACCATAAGAGAGGACAGAACAGAGATCCAGAAATAATGGAGTCAAGCACTCTAACAGATGCAGAGTTTAAAACACTGGTTATAAAGATGCTCAATGAACTTTAAAGTGTAGATAAATTCAGTGATAACTTCAACAAAGGAATAAAAAAACAAAAATGGAAATGGAAATTATAAAAGAGAATCAGTCAGAAATGAACACATTATCTGAGATGAGAAGTATATTCAAAGGAATACACAAAGTGAATAAAGAAGAAGATCAAATGACCTATCTAGAGGACTGGAAAGCCAAGGACACAAAATCAGAATGGCAAGAGATAAGATGCCAAGACTATAAAAATAATTTAAGGAGCATATGGAACACTATTAAAGGTCAAAATATCCGTGTCATCAGGGTACCGAGGGAATACAAGATATTGAAGAAACAATGATGGGAAACTTCATTAACCTGGTAAAGGAAATAGACATAAAACCCCAGGAAGCTCAGAGAGTCCCAAAAACCAAGAACCCAAAGAGGCCCACACCAAGACACATTAAAATGCCAAAAGTTAAATATAAAGAGAGAATCTTAAAAGCAGCCAGGGATAAGCAGATATTGACCTACAAGGCAGCACCCATAAGACTGGCAGCTGATTCTTCAAAAGAAATTATGCAGGACAGAGGGCTTGGCACAAAATATTCGACATGATGAAAACCTGGGTTCTACAACCAAGAATTCTTTATCCAGTAAAGCTATCATTTAGAGTTGAAGGACAGATAAAGAGCTTCCCAGACAAAAATAAGCTAAGGTATGTATTATCACCGAGCCAGTAATACAGGATATGTTAGAGGGACTATTTTAAGAAGAAAAAAACATGTATCAAAAACAGGAATAAAGAATGGTAACACTACATTCCTATCAACAAGTATGTCAAGTGGAAAAGAATTAAGTGTTCCAACCAAAAGACAGTGACTAATAGGATAAGAAAACAAGACCCCTACATGCTGCCTACAAGAGACTCAATTCAGATTAAAAGACACGCACAAACTAAAAGGAAGGGGATGGAAAAAGATATTGCCTAGAAGGTATTTAAGTTAGAAAAAGATAAACACTATATGATTTCACTTATATGCGGAATCTAAGGAATAAAAACATACTAATGAAAAACAGACTCACAAATATAGTGGACAATTTGGTGATGGACAGAGGGGAGGAGGGTTTGGGGGGCTGGGAGAATGAGGTGAAGAGTTAAAGAAGTAGAAATTAGTAGCTGATGAATAGTCACAAGGGTAGGGAGCATGGCCTAGGGAATGCAGTTAGCATTAATATGTTGGCTAGGTGAAGGGTCAGGGGAGGGAGGGAGCAATCGGGATTGTTTTATGAACTATATAGATGTCTAACCAATGTACTATATAATTAAATTAAAAAAGAAAATGAAAGAAACCTACTAAAAAGAATTCAGGATTTGTTTGCAGTTCCCCTCCCCTAAGAAAAACCTGAGATATGAAGTCAGATATTGTGTTTATAAGTTGCTTGAATTAGTTCTTCCTTTTTAAATCCCCTGTAGTGTAGATTTGGTATTCATTTTAAATGTACCGGGTTCATTTCCAGTTTGCTTTTAACATTTCATTTTTTCCCTCTTCACATTCTTGTCGATTTAATTTAATTTGAATGTGGAGAACATCAACATACTTCCAAAAGTCAAAACTGTACAAAAGGGCATATTCAGAAAAGCGTCGCACGTACCTGAGTCCCTTCCACCGTGTCCCCCTCACCCCTTCTAGGTAACCACCTTCATTGCTTTCTGGTTTATTTGTCCCATGTTCCTATTTGTAAAGACGAATGAGTACATGTATATTTTCTTATTTTCTCTTTTTTCTTATACTAATGGTAGCAGACTATACGCTCTCCTGCACTGGGTTTTTTTTCATTTACCATTATGTCCTGAAATACCACTCCAAGTCAGTTTACACATAGTTTTCAGCCAGTCTTCTGTACTTGGACCTTTAGGTATTTTCCAATATTTTGCAATAATGCTGTAGACACTAACCTTGTGTGCATTTATTTTATATTATTGAAAATGTGTCTTCAGGATAAGTTCCTAGAAGTAGGATTGCTCCATCTGTTAGACTGCTTGGGCTGCTATCACAGAATATACTACAGACCGAGTGGCTTATACAACAGAGATTTATTTTTTTACAGTGGTGGAGGCTGGAAGTCCAAGATCAAGGTGCTGGCAGGGTTGGTTTCTGGTGAGACCATTTTTTTTCCTGGCTACCAAACAACTGCCTTCTTGCTGTGTCCTCACATGGCCTTTTCTCTGTGTGCATTTGCTCCTGGTATCTCTTCCTCTTTTTATAAGGATACCGGTTTTACTGGATTTAGCTTTTCTTGACACATTTAAAGCTGATTGTCCCTTAAAGTCGCTTTCATTAAATGAGGCAGTTTGAGCTGATACATAGAATAACATAACTCTTCTCCAGTTGTAAAAATAGCTCAACCTCCATTAACACTTAAAAAATGAATTATCTCTTAACTTCTGTTGCCAGGGCAAAAATTGGGCAATCCCAGGCAAAACAAGTATACTATGTGAGTTATCTGCATTTGATAAATACATTTCTCTGCCTTTGGGGTGGTTTCTTAGTCCAAGGATCAGATTAGGGGATAAGAACTTGGAATTCAAAGATAAAATTCCTGCTTCGCTCCTGTTGAAGGAGAATATTCTCAACTTTTTAAAATTTTTATTTGCAGAATAAATGTAATGGAATTTGAGATCTACTTACCTTCAAAAGGGATTCATGATCTGGTATCAGAATATGTAAGGAATTCTTATAACTCAATTAAAAGACAGAAAAACAGGCAAAGGATTTAAACAGATATTTCTGTTTAAAGGAGATGTACAAATGTTTTAGCAAGGACGTGAGAAGATGTTCAGCATCACAAGTCAATAGGGAAATGTAAATCAAAACCTGTATGAGATACCACTTTGCACCCACTAGCATGGCTATAATAAAATTTAAAAGGAAAGTGATAAGTGTTGGCAAAGATGTAGACAAATTGTTGCTAGGAATGTAAAATGGTTCAGCTGCTGTGGAAAACAGTTTGATGGTTGCTCAAAATGTTAAAGATAGAATTACTACATGATCCAGCAATTCCACTCTTAAGTATATACTCCAAAGAATTGAAAACATACGTCAACACAGAAAGTTATACATGGATGTTTTAGAGCAGCATTAATCATAATAGCCAAAAGATGGAAACAACTCAACTGCCCATCAAAAGATGGATGGATAAACAAGTCGTGTTATATACATGCCATGGAATATTATTCAGCTATAATAAGGACTGCAATACCAGTACATGATACAATTTGGCTAAACTTTGAAAATGTGCTAAATGAAAGAAGCCAAACCAAAAGATCATGTATTGTATGCTTCCTTTTATATGCTATATCCAGAATAGGAAAATCCAAAGAAACAGAAAGCAAATTAAAAGTTACCAGGGGGTGGGAGATGGAGGTGGGGAATGGGGAGTGATATTACTTAATGATTCTGGAGTGTTTTTATGGGGTGATGAAAAAAGTTTTGAAACTAAAATGAGCACAACATTGTGAATACTGTAAATACCATCAAATTGTACAGTTTAAAATGGTTAACTTAAATGAATTTCACCTCCATTTTAAAAAGGGAATATGAGTATATTTCTGAATATATATATATTTTTGCTTTCCAGAGACAAAAGTTTTAAAGTGCAAGGAATGATGATGCCAGAAAAGGATGATGTGGAAACTCAGTGTCTGGATAACTCTCCAGATTCATTTTTCACTTATCTCTTTGCTTGGAAGAATTTATTCTTAACACAAAATATTTTACCTGAAAATACTGCAGTGTCTGCAAAGATAGAAATCATGTTTTTAAAGAGTATTATGAAGAGTTTATTCTTTGGGGAAGCCCATAAGAGGTCCAGTTGCTTGGAACTAACATAGCTGATAAGGAGCAAAAGATATCTTAGAACCTGTATTTAGATGGTATTCTTTTTTCCCTGGCTTGCCATTCTGTATGGCTACTAGTTTTTTTTTTGTTGTTTCGTTTTGTTTTTTTAATGTAGATGAAATTTACATGACAAAATTAACTTTTCAGGTGAATGATTCAGTGGCATTTAGTGCATTTATAGTATTGTACAGCTACCAGCTCTATATTGTTCCAAAACATATTAATCACCCAAAAGGAAATCCTGTACCCATTAAGCACATCCCTGTTAGCACGTGTTATTTTCCAAATTTTTTATTGTAACCAGCCTAAGGGGTATGAAGTTGAACTTCATTGTGGCTTTGATTTGCATTCCTCTAAATGATTAATGAAATTGAACATCTTCATGTATTTTTTGGCCATCTTGTGTTTCTTCTTTGGAGAAATGTCTACGTAAGTCTTTTCTATTTTTTAAATTGGGTTCTTTGTCTTTTAGTTGCTGAATCGTAAATGTCCTTTATATATGTATACTAGACTTTTATCAGATATATGACTTAAATATTCCATTCTGTAGGTTGTCTTTTCACTTTCTTGATAGTGTCCTTTGATATACAAAAGTTTTTAATTTTGATAAAGCCTAACTTATTTATTTGTCTTTTGTTGCCCTTACTATTGGTGTTATAGCTAAGAATCTATTGCCAAGTCCAAGGTCGTAAAGATTCCTCCTATTTTTCTTCTAAGAGTTTTATGGTTTTAGCTTTTATATTTAGGTCACTGATATATTTTGATATAATTTCTATATATAGTATGAGGTAGGGGTCCAACTTTATTCCCAGCATCATTTGTTGAAGAGACTCTTCTTTCTCCATTAAGTTGTTTTGGCACCCTAGTTGAAAATCAATTGGTCATAAATGTGTGGGTTTATCTCTGGACTCTAAATTCTCTTCCGACTGTTTACTTTTGTATGAACTGAGTTTCTTGTTTTTCTCCTTTTGATACAGGATCATGGGGTTGATAGCAGCATTTTCCAGAATCCCAAGAAACTTCATCTAACTATAGGGATGTTGGTGCTTTTGAGTGAGCAAGAGATTCAGCAGACATGTGAGATGCTACAGCAGTGTAAAAAGGAATTCATTGAGTGAGTATCCACAAGAGTGGGGAAGGGTGATCACCCATACTGGCTTCTTTTTGGTATCACAAACTTGTTTTAGGACTAGATAGCTGGGTGACATGGAAACAAGGTTTCCTGACTCATCCATTTGTAACACTTAACATTGAACCATTGTCTGAAAGGTTTAAAATGAATTTAAAGCATATATTTATAAATTTTTGGGGGGAAGCCTCTACCTTACATTATATCAGTTCAGTAGGCAAATTTTGTTCTTTACCAGGACATCCCATTATTTTCTCCAAAGGGAAATTTTCTTCATTATCTATTGAAGAATATAGGCTGCTGTATTAGTTTTCTGTGCTGCTTTTAACACATTACTGCAAGATACTGCTGGCTTAAAACAATACAAATTTATTATTTTATAGTTCTGTGAGGTAGAAGTCTGATATGGGTTTTTCTGAGCTAAAAGTAAGGTGTTGGCAGGGTTGTGTTCCTTTCTGGGGATTCTAGGGAAGAATCTATTTCTTTGTCTTTAAAGTGCAGTGTCTAGAAGCTACTCATATTCCTTGGCTAGTGGCCCGTTTCCTCTGTCTTCAACACTAGCTCCGTTGCATCTTTCTGACCCTTCTTTTGTCACGTCTCTCTCTCTGGCCATAGCAGGGAAAGGTTCTCTGCTTTTAAGGACTCTTGTGATTTGATTGAATATACCCAGATAATCTAGGGTAATCTCCTCATCCCAAACTCCTTAATCTTAATCACTCTTGTGCAAAAGTCTCTCTGTCATGTAAGGTAGCACATTTACAAATTCCATAGAGTAGGACGTGGGCGTTTTTGGAGAGCCATTATTCTGCTTACCACAATAACTCAAACATTGTAAAATGATTCCCTAGGAAAATCTTCATTGTTTTTCAGAAATGTGGACATTGATTTTCTTTTTCTTCTTCTTCTTCCTTTTTTTGTTTTTTAATATAGGCAATTTTGTGTGAGTCATTGTGAGGACACTGAAAACTATCCAAGCAATCTGTTTCGGCTCAGGGAAAACATTGCTGTTCTGGGGACAGAGTTATTCTTTTTACTGTAAAATTTAAATTTATACATACATCTAACTTAACAGCTTTATATCGAAGAATTTTCTCTTCCTTTCTCTCCCTTTACTCTTTTCAGGATTGATAAAGAATAAGAGATATTTTAAAACCGACTCACTTGAATAATTTTTTTAAAAATTCAGTTATAATTTTTAAGTCCCA
Source organism: Rousettus aegyptiacus (assembly GCF_014176215.1). Classification (NCBI taxonomy): domain Eukaryota; kingdom Metazoa; phylum Chordata; class Mammalia; order Chiroptera; family Pteropodidae; genus Rousettus; species Rousettus aegyptiacus. The sequence continues at coordinate 14,673,374 of NW_023416309.1, forward strand.
TACTATTCTAACATGGTCTTGTAGAAATGAGTTACTTGGTTCATTGGGTAAAATAAGATAAAAAGATTAAAATTTTTTTCTCTCTACTTATGTTGTATTTGAAACTGTGTCATGTGATGACTAATTTGTGGACCACGTCTCCCTTTTCCATAAATTGTTTTGAACATATTTTTCTTGAGCAGAATCATGAGCCACTTGGGTTTGTAGTCTGCCTATTCTTTCTAAATCTCAAACGGCAAAGAATTCTTCTTTGTCTTGTTCGCTTAATGATGGCTATGACTGTTTTCTCTCAATTTTACCTGAAATTTAAAATAATTTGGTGTTTGTAATAAGATACATACAATTTTCCTTACATAAAAGAAAACTTTATGCTTTACCTTACAAAGTAGAGCAGTTTTACCTGGTTTAAGAATCATTTCTGATACTTTAACTTGTTCCCAAATCCCTTTTTGCTAAATGAAACTGAAAGCAACTTCATTTTCTTGGCTGCCATTGAGATAATCCTGCTAAGGAAAAATTTAAAGGTAGATAAATTTAGAGAAACTTTTATTATTTTTTTTACCTTATGAAAATCAGGTCTCAGTTTTTAATCACTGAAGGTTTATCATGATCTGTGTGGGGATTTAGTCTCTCTTTTATGTCTCTTGGTGCTTTTTGTGACCAAATACCCAATCTGAGCCTTTTAAGCATGTCAGAGTTGGTGTGCATAGGCAATGAAGAGCAGCCTTAATTGTTCTTAAGAATTTTTGACAGTAATTGTAGTTTTTGAAATTCAGCAAAGCTTTTGAAATAGGATGAAGTTACCCTGCCAGAAATCTGCAGTGCAGGCAAATTTTTTTTTAACATACTTTTTAAAAAAAGTTGGGAAGATCTGAAACCATTAAAACAAGCCTCCCAACCCTCTTCTCTCACCTTCTCTTTTGCTACATACTTGTTTTAAAACTGTATAATGTAAAATTAATTTATTTCTGAGAAGGAGGATGAGAGAATCAGACTTGGCTCTTTGGATTGGTTAGAAGTGCCTTGTTTCCCTAAAAGGAAGAGATGTTTCCCCAAAAAAAAGGAAGGAAGGGAAAGGAAGGGAAGGGAGGGAGGGAAGGAGGGAGGGAGGAAGAAAGGAAGGAAGGAAGGAAGGAAGGAAGGAAGGAAGGAAGGAAGGAAGGAAGGAAGGGAAAGGAGAGGAAAGGAGAGGAAGGAAGGAAGGAAGGAAAGAAGGAAGGAAGGAAGGAAGGAAGGAAGGAAGGAAGGAAGGAAGGAAGGAAGGAAGGAAGGAAGATAGATACTTATAGCTCTGGTGAATAAAATGTGTCATCCAACTTTTTTCTTTATTCTTGCTCTTTGATCTTAGTGTTTGTACTTGATGTACTTCAATAAACAATGGCATTTCTGACCTGAACTTTTTATGACTTAATCTCAAATTAAAATATAAAAAAATGAAAACATTGAAAATGAATCTTAGTACATAATATGCTATGGTTTAATTTGATAGCTTTTTAAATGAAAGTATTAATGTGGCTATTTTGGAATTTAATTAAAACTGGGGTGCTGTATCGCTATTTTAAAAGAAATGCATAGTTGAATATATATTTTTTAAATTTTGGGGTGGTTTTTAAATTTAAGTATGATGAGAAACAACTTTAGTTGCAATTTGTAGGCTAAATACTGTAGCTATATAGATTTCAAGTAAATTATTCACAGTGTTCAGTAAATGCTAAGGCTCTGAATGTGTCCCTTGTGACTTTTCTTTGTGATATGTAGAACATGAACAGCTCAGTGGCTCTGAGTATATAGTCTGATAAATATGCCTTACTTCCATAGCTCCAGTATCGCTCTGCTTATACCTAAGTGTTCCCAGTAGGTCTGAGGTTAAACCAAATAAGTTAACAAAGGGACAAGAAGGAGAAGAGAAGAAGAGAGAAAAATACCCATGGATAATATTAGTTCCTAATTGTTACTCAGATGTCACTCAATTGAAAAATATGCTCACTGGTATCCCAGGTGGGGAATAGTTTGGTCACCAAGACAAAAAGCATTTATCAGGCAAACCGTTGGATTTCTCTTCTGCTCTTTAATCTCCCTCTTGATAAATTCTAGGAATAGGTTGAAAGAGTTTCTGTTTCTGCTTATTAGACAGGCTGTGGATCCTGTTTCATTGTTTCAATTTTTATGTTCTTGGCACCCCAGCTAATTCCAAGGATTTGAGGTAGTTTATAGTGAGGACATACATACAAAAGAAATATTAAAGTCAGAGAGCCCAGAAACTGTAAAGATATAATGGGGAGAAAATTCTACCTGAAAAGTTAGGTAAGATCATTGTACTTGATCATTAAAATTTAGTACCGTTTTCGAACACCAGTGTACTTGAACTAAATTTCAAAAAGAAACAGCAGTTATTATAGTTCTTATATGATCAAAAGGAGCATAATATTTTTTAGGAGAGAATCTTATTCTGGTTTTCAATCTAAGAAAAACTTGTTGCATAAATCTTAAGTAACCCAGAATGATGAGCAGTGTCTTCAACAAGAGTTTTGTAGAAGATACAAAAACATTGTTCACATGGCTCTTTCTGCAGTGATCTCTAGAAATTGAAGGTGTAACATTCAATATTAACTCAGTTAAAAACATTTTAGTGGGACACTAAACAAATGGTATGCTGCTCTCTGGTGATCTAACTATGCAGGGATAGAGCTGAAAATGTAGAGGAGAGGAATGTTTGGTTAGTAATGAGCTTTTTATTTCAAATAAGTTTTATTGACTGCACTTTGATAATATCAAATGGCAGTTGTTCATATGAATTCTTTGGCTATTAGAATGGAGATAAAGTGTATTGTTGATTGAAGAAGCTACAGGTCTCAGATAATAGTTCAGAGCTTGGCTTGTGTTTTTGGAATATCCCACTTATTAGAAGTGGCTACAGGGATACTTATGATCAAGGTTATAATTTTTTTTTTGATCAAATGTCTATCTAAAATATAAAATAGTTCAGTTATTTAGTTTCTTACTGAGAAAAATTCTGGTCTTGTGCAATAACATGACCTTGAAGTTTGAAGCAAATGTTTTCCATTAGGGTTCTAAAGCTTCAAAGCATCTTTTATGGCCTTAGTTTAATATCAAGAGAGGTTTTTTTGGAATTGTCTTTGGTGTATACTAGCATCTTTATGTCTTTGAGCTGATAAAATCTTATTTTATTTAATAACAATATAGACGTGTATCCACATTCTTCTCAGAATTGTCCAGAACAGCATCTCCCTTTATAGCAGAACATCCAGTCAGTGTTTCCCAGAGATTTATGGAGTTCCTATTTTATATAAGGCACTGTGCCAGGTGCTGGGGATATAGGAGTGATCAAGATGAATAGAGTCCCAGGCCTCATGGACTTGGAGAAGGCTGTGTGTGGTGACCAATTTTTAGTTGGGTTTCAGCCTGGCACAGCAAACTCTTTTCTGGTTGAAGTATAAGTCTATTTAACGTGTCTGGGAAGAAAGTAGGATGGTGGGTTTTACATAACATAAAAGTAGTATATGTTAACTTTAGAAAAGCTACAAATTGCAGATAAACAACAATATCACCAGTTATCTTACCATCTAAAGATAATTACCATTAATACTTTGGAATATGTGCTCCCATACTTTTTAATATGCATATGTAAAAATATTTTTTTTGAGATATAATTTACTTAGAGTGAAATGCACAGATCTTCAGTGTAGTTGATGAGTTTTGGCAAATGCATACACCCATATATGCATTTGCCAAAATGTAGAACATTGTCCTCACCTTATGAAGTTCCTTCATACCCTCTTTAGTAAATTCACTTACTTGAGAAATAAATACTGTTCTGTTTCTTTTACCATAGATTAATTTAGCTTGTTCGTTAATGTCATATGTATCTAAGCATTCAGTATATACACTTCCGTGTTTGGCTTCTTTTGCATATTTAAAACAATTTTAGTTTTTTAATGAATAATACATTTACATGGTTCAAAAATTAAAGGTACAAAGGATATGCAGAGAAGAGTTTCCTTCCCACTGCTCTCCCATCAAGCACCCTATTCTTCTTTCTAAAAGTAACAGATATTAATAGTGTTTTTGTATCCTTTCAGAGATTTTATACATGTACAAGCAAATATATGTATAAAAAAATTTTCTTACCTCCATCTTTTGCATAAATAGTAATATTATAATGCACATTGTTGTGCACCTTTATTTTTTAAACTTAAAAGATGATCATTACTTATCGGTACCTGAGAAGCTTCCTTAGTCATGTATAGCATATTTATTGCTCATAATACTTCAATTTATTCAATCAGTCCTTTGTTATTGGACATCTAGTCTGTTGCTAATCTTTTGCTACTCCAAACAATGCCTCAGTCAGACCTTGTTGCATCATAGCAGGAGGCACATATTGTTTGGTTGTTTTGTGTGTATGTGTGTGATAAGCATCATCAGTGGGGTTTGGGAGTGGTCACCCTAATCCATTGTTTTGTTTGTTTGTTTGTTTGTTTTGCTTTTTACCTTCGAATAGTCTTTTAAAAAGATTTTTATTAAAATATAGCTAACATATAGTATTATATTAGTTTTAAGTGTACACCATGGTTATTCAATGTTTATATACCTAAAGAAGCGATCACTGTAAGTCTAGCAACCATCTGACACCATACAATGCTATTACAATATTATTAACTATATTCCCTATGCTGTACTTTACATCCCCATGACTGACTGATTTCTGGAAATCTGAATCTCTTATTCCTCTTCCTCCACCTTAAAAAATTTTTTTCAATTATAGTTGACATTCAGTATTATTTTTTATTAGTTTCAGGTATACAGCATAGTGGTTAGACATACATATAATTTACAAAGTGATCCCTGTGACTAGTCTAGTACCCACCTAGCACTATACATAGTTATTACCATATGATTGACTATATTTCTTATGTTGTACTTTACATCCCTATGACTGTTTCATAACTCCCAATTTGTACTTCTTAATCCTTTCACTTTTTTAACTCAGTCTCCTAACTCCTCTTTCATTTGGCAACTGTCAGCTTCTTCCCTGGATCTATAAGTCTATTTCTGTTTTGTTTGCTCATTTGTTTTGTTCTTTCAATTCTACATATAAGTGAGATCATATGTTTATAGAGCTCTCCCTTGTAGGGATCTCTTTATATTTTCTTTAGCTTTTTGCCTAAGTTGCAGCAGCCATTAGTAAGCTTGCCTAGATCCATTATTTTATCAGGGGTTGCAAAATGGTGATATTCTGATTCTGTCATTAGTTCTGCATTTATCACTTGGAATTCTTCTGTAAAGAACTTTCCTTTATCAGCTACCCTTGGATATGTAGCCGAATTCATAATTATTTCCCTAAGGTTAGCTCCTAGACATTTAATTGTCTGGGTAAAGGATTTCTCTTCTTGAAGGCTTTTTATAAATATTGTCAGACTGTTCTTAAAGATATTATATCAACTTACACCTCCACTATTGTTATAGAGTGAATACAGCTTGCAACTTATAGAAATAATGATGTAAAACCTCAGAGATGGGCCACTCAGAAGTTGTCTCTGTCAGTCAGAACCTTCATGTCATTGCTTGGCTTTTTCTCAGTGCTAGTGTGATTTTGGAAATACTAGTGTCTCTAGTTTGTGTGTATTCAACACGTATTAATTTTGAAATTGGAAGGATGATTAGATAATGTTATTAGTAAAAAAACCCAAACAAAAAAGTTTGACTATGTATATTAACCATGTTTTAAAATATAATAGCCCTCTTAGCTTAAATAAGTATAAAAATCTGTTTTTTTTCTTTGCAGTGACATTTCTGGGGGCAAACCCCTGGAAGTAGAAATGGAAGGGATAGAATACATGAACGATGATCCTGGCATGGTGGATGTTCTTTATGCCAAAGTCCATATGAAAGATGGTTCCAACAGGTATGTTGCTGGAATATGTCCTTGTTTTAATCAAGAGATGCCCAAAAGCATTCCTGGAAGTTCAGCCGGTTTTGATTCCTTCTATTTGAGACCTTAGAATTATAAAGAGTATGTCAGTTCTTTCTATTTTTAAATAGTAAGCTGGTACCTTGAAAGAGGAATTTGTTGTATGAAACAATATTAGACTTTTAGTCTGATAATTATCGAGTTACTTGGATGGAAGATATTGAGAGTAGCAATCTAGTTTCTATGGAACTCAGTACTTCCTTAATATTTTCCAGGATAATAGGAGGCAGGAAGGATGGCATTTTAGAATGATGGTTTCAAAAGTGAAATAATGCAGATCTAGTGACTATGTGGACAAAATGGTGATGATGACTATACACACTTACTAAGCTTATTAGGATTAAATTAATCTATATAAAATGTGTAGAATAGAGCTTGGCACATACTAACATCATCAGAACATACATCAGAAAATGTCTACTATTTTTTATTTTTGTTTATTAGCATATCTATTTTAGAGATTCTCAATCTGCAACCCAGGCCATTTCCAAAACTAGTCTAGGCCTCTAGAACTATTTTCAGTGTTAATACCATTTGTTGATCCACTTGAGACCTGTGTGTGTGTGTGTGAGAATTAAAAATTAAAAATTTTAATATTAGTTTCAGGTATACAGTACAATGGTAGACATTTATATAATTTATGAAGCGATCCCCTCAGTTACTCTCACATCCATCTGGCTCTGCACACAGCCATTACAATACTATCGACGATATTTCCTATGCTATACTCTAAGTCCCCGAGACTATTTTGTAACTACTAATTTGTATTTCTTTGGTGAGTCGAGGAACCCAACCTAAATTAGAAGTTTCTTTTTATGTGGTCTTTTCATTAGGGCAGAATGGAACAGAGCTCATATTCATCCAGAAACCTTTAGAGAAAATTCGTGTTTCCAAGCAGGCCCCAATTGATTTGCTTTCCCAGAGGATCTCTTGTAAGGTCTCTCTTATCTCACTTTGAATTGATTATCTCAATTATCTCTAAGTTTAGCTGGAAGTGAATTTTGAGGGAAAGGGAGGAAAAAATGGTATTGAATCAGTTTTTTTGTGTGTTCTGGACCAGATTTTTGTTTTCCTAGATACCTGGCATATGCCTAAAGGGCATACTAATAACCTCACCCTAAAAACTAGGGACACATTGTTACTTAACAGAGTATCATATACTAGGATATCCCAAAACATTTTTACCAGGTTAAAATTTGATGCCTGTATGGATCATTTACTTTGTGTTTAAAGTCATAACTATCCAAATACCTTCACCGTGTTGTAAAATTACTACATGTGGGTTAGATTACTTTTGAACTTTGTGAACAGAAACAATGAAGATAGTTCTGAAACTTTTTGGTTTTATAATCTCTTAATTTCTTGAAGATTATTGAATACCACAAAAAGCTTTTGTTTATATGGGTTATACCTATAAATATTTACTTGAGTAGAAATTAAAACTGAGAAATTTAAGATTTGTTAACTTATCAAAAATGATAATAAAATATTTTTTATATATAAACACCATTTTCATGAAAAATCACTCTATTTTCCAAACAAAAAAATTAAGTGAGAATATAGACATTGTTTTACATTTTCGTGTTTATAGAAGACGGCTGAATTCTCATATCTGCTTCTCTGTTCAATTTATTTTGATGTGTTGTTATGATTGAAGTATATAAGAAAATCAGGCCTCACTCAAAGATGTAGTTGGAAAATTGAATAATGGCCTTTTCAGATAATTGTTGATAAAATTTGACAGGTAAGAGTTTCTTAAATGTCAGTTACAGTGTGAAATCTGAAATTACATCAATGAACATTTCACACTGTTACATTAAAATCCATTGATCCATCTTGTACCTTGCCTGGATCTATAACTCATGCATAATTTTGTAACATTGGTCATTTAGAAAATATTGTTTCACTGAGTTATGCAGATCCAAATGTTGACACATTTCATTATGCAATATTAAAAATACATGTTAATATCACTACTAATTTCATCAAAAAATCTTTCATTATTGAGGAGCTGTCAAGCTTATAGTGGCAGATACATGTTTTTTGAAATTCAGATTTTCATCTGAAAGCTTAAATTTTTTTATTGGCAGAAAATACTGGTAATTTTTCCCTTGAAGTTTTTTTTTTTTTTAATGTCTGCAAAATAGCCAAGTCCAAATAACCATAATTTTTCTGGCAGTTGTTCTTTCAAGTAAAAGTTTTGTTTCACGGACAAAGAGGCTAGTTCAGCTCACAACTCTGACAATCCCACAAGTGCTTTTACTCTAGATAGCTGTCTGTTTTAATACACAGCCCAAGTACTTTATACTATATTGCCAATTTCATCACACAAAAGATTAAAAAGACATGCATTCAAGGGCTTAGATTTAATAAAGTTACTTTTACTATTTCATTAAGGATAAATAAAACTGGCTCTTGATTTTAAAACTGTGACTGCTTAGTAAAAAATATACTAGTAGTAGTTTGATGATAATTGTCTTAATTTGTGGTAAGGTGCCATCAGTTTTGCCTACCATTGCCTTTGTACCATCAGTGCAAATGTCATTGTGATGAAAAAGGCAAATAATGTCATATGACTATTACAAAAATAGTTTTGACCTCCTGGACCCCCTAAAAGAGTCATCAAAGGTTCATAGACCAGACTGTGATCTAAGTAAGATTTTATTTCTAAAATTTAAGGTTGTATTGTTTCTGGGGAAATTATAGCTAACTTTTGTTCAGTTATTACTCTTGCCTGGCATTGTGTTTAGACTATTATCTCCATTTTATCTTCACTTCTGTATAAGATAGATACTGTTATTATGCCCATTTTATCAATCAGGGAGGTTCAGAGAGCTTAAGTAACTTGATTAAGGAACCTATATAGATAGCTCCGAACCCCTATGCCATAATAAAACTTTTCAGTGTATGTATACTAGGCTGAGTAGGATAGACTATGTTCCGATTTTCATTCCTAGAGTAAAATGGAGAATTGTGACCCACATTTTTGGAAAGTGGTAAAATTCACATAACATAAAAAAAATTCACCATTTTATCCATTTTAAAGTATAGAATTCAGGGTGTCAACATAAGAAGAACATCCAAACCTGTAGAGAGTTTTTATGAGTTTATTTGAGCCAAACTGATGACATGTGCCAAGGAGCATGATCTTAAATGCTCCAGAGAATAAGAGTTTTTTAGCTACTTTTATGCATTGAGGGGATTGGATTATGGGATAGTTAACAAGATTTTGTGTTCTCTTGAGAGTTAATACCCCCTCAGAGGGATATTACTTCTGGTATTTCAAAGATGTATTAACCTAGATGCGCAATAACAGTGGACAGGGCTGGCTTAAAACCTTTCACTAAAATTATTGACCTGGGGCATGACTACCCACCATGATCTGCCCAGTTAGGAATTTATGATCAGGTCACCTTGTGAGATTACTTTCCATAGAAACCCTTTTTTCCATCCACACTGGCAACTACTGATCTACTTACTAACTATATAGGTTTTCCTATTCTAGATATTTCCTATGAATGGAGCCATACAGTATGTGGCCTTTTGTGTCTGGTTTTCTTCCGCATAATGTTTTCAAGGTTCGTCCATGTTGTAGCATGGATGTAGCATTCCTTTTTATGATGGATGAATAATATTCCATTGTATGGAGATACTACATTTTGTTTATCCATTCATCAGTTGATGGACATTTGAGTTGTTTCTAACTTTTGGCTGTTGTGAAGAGAGCTGTTTTCCATTATTTTGGGCTGACTCACTTTTTAAATGTATTAAAGAAGTAATTTTAATTTCCTTGATTAACTTTGTAATGTGACAGAACACCACAGCCGCTCCGCCTGACTTCTGTTAATTTGTTAACTTATCCTCTGTTATGGTATTTACTTAATTTTTGTGCGAACTACTGTAAATCTTACTGTTGTAAGACTGATATCTGTGATATTCTTACAGACATGTGGTTAATGTGAGACTATGTGAAAATTTGGGATTACTGTTCAGTCCAGGAGGGCCCTATCCCTTCTCTCCCATAGTGTGGGAACCAGACTTCTCCCTTACCTTTGTGCGGGAACCAGACCTTGCATCCGAGTTAGCAAAAGGGCTTCAAGTCTTTTTTAACATATGTATGTCATAGACTTCACAGTTTTGATTTACCCTGTTCTTGGTGGTATCCAAAGGGAAAGAGTGGCCAGTGAGAAAGTATGATAAAATTATTACCTTGAGTGTGCCAGAGGATATGTTTCCCTTTTGCTTTAATGGTTAAACTCTTAGTTTTATAGGTCTTCAAGTATAGAGAAAAATAGATTTTTGAGATTTGTTAACCTAAAATAAAAGTAAGATACCAAAGTGAGAGGCAACAGGCATTTTTTTTTTGAGATCTAAAAGAATATTTGGGAAGCACTGAATAAGGCAGAAATCCAAATAATTTTCCGGATTAGGAAGGCAAAGAAAAGGTAACAGTTACATCAATTACCTTATCAATTACATCAGTCAAAGAAAGGCATTTCTGTAGGTGCAGATACGCTAACATAGTGATGCTTATTCTAAAGAATGTTTTAGAATAGTCATAATTATCTGTTTTCCTGTTATCTTTGCAAACAGTTGTTTTGGATACAATGTTGCTTTAGGCTCAGCCTGAAGGTTATTTTGCAGTTTTAATGTTCCAAGGGTTTGAGGAGTTAGATGCTCAAGGCAATTCCTTTTGGGGTTATGGCAGCTCCCACTCCATTTTAAAGTGGCTCCGTTTACATTAATTTTTACAGATTGGAAAAAAAATAAAAGCAATAGAAGCTAGTTGTCTTTTGAAGTCAGTGCTCAGGCATAATTTGTACCCACATTAATGGAAGGATAAGGGCTCAGAAGGTTGAAAGTACCCTTTATCCCATAGATCCAGCCTTTAAAGTTTTGCATATTCCTGTTGTCAAGGCTTTGTAAGTTGAAAAAGGTCATGTGAAGTTGTTGCTGGAGAGCTTTGAGCTTTAGTAATCAGTTCTTGTCTTATGCCGTGAGAAAGAATTCAAGGGCAAGACAGATAGCAAGCAGAAAAGCACAAGGTTTATTAAAGCAAAAGTATACAGTCAAGAGAGGGAGTGCGGCCTTATTTAGAGAGGGAGTCACATGAGGATGTTTCAACTCCAGGTTTTTGTTCTGCTTGGGCCCAGAGCCTGGAAATGTGGTACTGAGGTAACCTCATTGTCTCCTCTCAGTAGGCAGGGAGCTTAGTTTCCCGCCTCTTTCTTCCTTGTTTGGAGTTTCTGGAAGTGCCATGGTTTCAGGTGCATGATAGGAGCTGGCATATTTGTAATGCAGATGAGATTATAATGATATTTAGTCAAAGGTCATCCCTTATCCAGTGATGGCATCTAAATTGGAAAAGACTGGTTTGGGTTCATCTCCTCTTGCCAGGTTCAGAGCCATATTTTGAAGAAGGTGGGGGCATCCCTGAACTGTCTGTCCTGCCTCACAGTATCCACTGAATCCACTAGCATTCTCAACCAAGCACATTTTTGAGTAATTCCTATCTCTGTTAGGAATCTATTTTTTCTGTAGCCCATTTCTCCTTCACAAGAGTCATATTTGCATGACTTCAAAAAGATTTGTAAATTCCCTTCCCAAATCTACAGTGTCTGAGAGACTTGTATACCTCTTCCTGAATTCAACATTAAAACTATTTAATGTCTCCTTTGTGCAAAGTATTTTGCAAGGCTGTATAAATTGATACAGAATCGAGTAAGACATGGCCCTCTTTTTAAGGAACATTTGATCTTTTGCATTTCTTTATGTGAAGAGACATGACTCAGTACAAGTGGCATGGGGGAGATGCCATGTTGTAATAAAAATACAAACACTCAAATTTCTTTGTGTGATGTTATATATTTTAAATCAAATATTGCCTTAAAATGTTTGTGAAGTACTTGACCTTTAAAAGGATGGAGCCACTTAGGTCATATATTTTTTTTCCTTCAGCAAACAGAGCTGGGACATTGTAGCTACACTTATTGATGCATCCTTAGGTTTGGTAAAGCATGATTGGTTAAGGAATTTGTGTTCAACCTTTTAATCATTAATTAGTAGTCAGCTATTGCTAAGACTGAGTGTTGAACACAGTGGATATTCTGTTCTGTTTGTTACTCTCTCAGGACTCCACCCTCAGCCCCTCTCAGAAGAATGGCTATCTTATATTTTACTAAGCACATTAAGCCAATTTATCAACTTCCTTACTTTTTCCTTTACAATCTACCTATTTTCATCATACACACCCCACTCAATTTTACTCTTTCTGCAGAATGGCATACATTATCTCTGATGAGGCTGATCCCTTTACTTCTGCTCATGACCCCTCCCCCTTCCTTCTTATCTCCTCAAAGACCTAACCTCATCAGCTATTTTACTCTATAGGGCATTTCCAGTACCTTTTTCCCTCAGATATTTTTCACATGTCCAGTGTATGAGATGCAGTAGACCCTAGGGCTCTGTCTGAAGGTAGATGCAGATGTCAGTAATTAGGTTACTCTGGAGTGATTAAGGTTATGATTGAGGTTCTAGAGGTTGAAGGTTAGCAGCAAAATTATGTCCTTATGTAGACAAATTTTATTTAAAAAAAAAAAGGCTTCAGAGAGGAGGTTTCTTGATTTCTTGGGTGAATAAGAAGTTTGCAGGCTGATGCAGTAGCATTTTAGGAAAAGAATAAATAGCAAATGCAGATCTAGAAGCACTATTATGTGCCATGTAAAGGAAGTTGGATTTTTATTTGATCATTTGTTTGTTCAACAAAAATTTATTGATTGCCCAGTGTGTGCCAGGTACTGTGCTAGGCTTTGAATATAGAATGGTGAGTAAAGCCAGACAGTCATTGTCCCATGTAGTTTACAGACTAATTGAAAAAATAGGTGTTAACAAATGACAAATATATAATTGTAAAGTGTGATAAATATAAAGCAGGGGAAATATGGTGCTCTACTAAACAGAGAGAATATCTTGGCATTTTAGATTGGGGGTGGGCGGGGTCAACAAAAAGTTCCCTAAGGAATCTATATTGAATCGAGATCTAAAAAAGATGGGAAAGCTCTTCTCACCTTTTGTTTTAGGCAAAAGAAAATGCAGAGCAAAAGCCCTGAGGCAAGAAAAAGCCTAGTAAATCCCAGATATGTGTGAGGTATAATGAGAGAGGGTTAGAATGACATGAGATGGCCATGTGAAGAAATTAAAGGGGCAAGGATTGGAGCAGTGGCAATAGATAAGAGAAAAAAGGTGAAATACAAGTAGAATAAATAAAAATAAATTCATATTAGGATAAATCATAATGGAATGGCAGAATACTAAAGACAAAGAGAAGATCTTAAGAAAAGTCATTTTCAAGGATTGACAATTATAAGAACAGTGGACTTCCCAGTATCAACAACAAAAGCCAAAAACAGCAGAATATTTTCTAGGGAAAATAATAGTCAACCTGGAATTGTGTACTCAGAAAAAAAAAATCTTTAAAGAACAAAGTTGAAATAAAGACTTTTATACATGAAAAAAACTCAGAATTTATCACCATGAGATATCTGCAGAAAAGGAACTTCTAAAGGATATATTTCAGGAAAAGGAAAATGAATTCTGAAAGTCTGAGATGCAAGAAAGATAGTATGAGTTGCAGTAAGAAATGTTTATATAAAAAGACATTTGTCTTTATATACTATTTTTAAAAATGATTAACATTGTTCAGCTAACATAAATGTTAACTAACAGCATGCAAGTTGGGACTAAGGGGAATTCTGGAGTTGAAGTATTTTAAAGTTTTTTATTATTTAGGAGAGGGTATTAAGATATTTAAATTTCTTAAGCTAAATGTGCAGCATAGTACAGTTTTAAAAGTAAGTCTAACAACTGTGAGAATAAATTCTAAACAAATAGAAAAAGGAAAGGAACAAATATAAATTCAATCCAAAGAGAGGCAAGAAGGGTAGGAAAAAAGTGGAATGAGTAAAAATTAAAAACTAAGATGATAGGAAGAAGTACACACATATAATACTCATATAGTAATGAAATAAACCAGTTAAGAAAGGTATAATATGAACAAAAAGGTTAGATATGAACAAAATTTAGTTATATGCTTCTTATAAGAGATACATCCACAGCATAAGGTTGTGAAGGAATTCAGTGCAGGCCTCTCCAAAATGTGCCATTTGGCATGCAAACTATTTTGATCTGAAGGCAGTTGAGATCCTGTAGGCTCACGAGAAACTTTCACCTCTTCCTTAACGAATTTAAATTAGGGGTCTTACCCATAATAAGAGTTGTCACCAAAAATAACTTCTTTATTTTACATTAAAAAAATTTTTTTTATATTGGTTTCAAGTTTACAGCACAATGGTTAGACATTTACATAATTTATAAAGTGATCCCCCTGCAGAAATAACTTTTTGTGACCTATCTATATAGTAGGACAAGCTTCTAATTACTGAATATCTGCTCTTCTTATCATCCTGCGAATGACCTTTTTCTCCTCTGAAGTCCCCAAGTTGCCTTACCTTATCCTACTTCAGAATGTCATATATACTTCATTTTCTTTTCTGTTTTTGGACCTCTCATGTATGTGGGGTTTCCTTACGTATATATGTAATTAAATTTGATTATTTTATCTTGTTAATCTGTCTCATGTATATTTAATTATTAGTGGAAAAGAACCTTGAAGGGTAGAGGAAAGTTTTTTCTCCCCGCTACAGTTGAAATAATAGAAAGGAAAATGATATACTAGTCAAATATCAAAAGAAAGCATAACAGAATGAATATCAAACATGATAGGCTTAAAGAAAAATGCAATAAGAGAGGACTATTACTTATTAGTAATAAGAGAGGACTATTACTTGGTAATAAAAGGTTCAGTTTACCAGGAAGATGTAAACTTGTATGAACGTAACAGAACAGCCTCAAAGTAGTTAAGCCAAATTTGTATAATTAATATTTTATAGGGGAGAAATCAAGAAAGCCATCATCATAGGAGGAGATTACCACATATCTTCCAATTATTGGAGAAAAGCCCCGATATTGACCAGTTATTATAAGTCAAGTAGCTGTAAAATCAGTAAAGATACAGAGATTTTAGCAATTAACAAATTTAATGTAATAGTTATCTCTGGAATTATATACCCAGTATTAAAAAATTCATTTTCTGTTCAGGCACATGAAATAGTTAAAACAAATAGATTACAAAGTAGATTCATAAAGTAAGGATTAATAAATTTCAAGGAGTTGGTATCTTACAAATCACATTTTATGGACCGGAAATGAAACCAGGTTATTTATAATTATCAATCAAGTTATTAGAAATAACAAGAGAGTTTAGCAAAGTGATTGGCTATAATATTAGTATAATAAAATCAAGTGCTTTTCTATACATTGTAAACATCTTTTAAAAAAGACACCATCCATTCACAGTAGCAACAGTGACTATAAGGTTCTTAGGAATAAATATAACAAAGTACGTGCAGGATCCTTTTGCAGGAAATTCTAAATAAATTGAGAGATGCCCATATTCAATGATAGACTTAGTTTCGTAAAGATGTCACTTCTTCCCAAATGATTCTCTATAAATTTAATGCAGTTATATACTATGTATATAATTGAAATGAAGAGCCAGGAACAGGAGAGGAAATATTTAAAAACCATTACAATAATTCAGATGAGAAGGAAAGAAGACTTGAAGTAGAACAGTAACAATGAGATTAGATACATCAGTGCAAGAATAGTAAAATCTGCTTAATTTGGCAATTTTCTGAAAGTGAAGTGTACAGGTCAGATGATATGATTTATTATTATGACTAAGCTGGTTTATCTCAGGAATGCAAAGATGAATTAAGACCAGGATATCTAATAATATCCTGATTAATAGAGCAAACTTAAAATATCTAAATAATGCGTAGAAGGCTTTTAATGAAATTCAAATTTTTTCATTAAAATTTCCAGAAAATAGGAATAGAAAGATGCTGCCTAATATGATAAATATCTGTTTTAAAGCAAAAACAACAGTCATATTAAATGGTAATTTTTACTGAACTTATTCCCATTCTAATCAGAAATAACACAATGGTTGCCTAAACCATTAATCTTAAACACATCATTTTGAAACTTAAAGCTAATAATACTTAAGCTATAAAACAGAGAATCGAAAGGATGACAAAAATTGTTATTTTTTGTGGATAAAGTCTACTAAGAAAAGCTCTAAAATTGACAGATCAGTAAAAGAGCTAACAAGTGATTAGACAAAAGATAAATACCCCAAAATAAATAGCTTAGTACTAACAAGGTACAAGGCACTCTTTTAGACACCATAAGGGACACAAAAATGGATAAAATGACCTTTTCCATAAAGACCCTACATCTTCTTAAGAATTGAATTATTAAAACACAATTTTAAAAGTAGAAAAAAACTAGTAGGTGTTTAATAAGTAACATGAGAAAGTCACTGCTGGTAAGAGTATAAATTAGTACAAACTTTTCAGAAATCAAGCTGGCACTTTATTCCAAAGTTTTATACTTCTTGGACTTGCTAAATCTCTGAATAGGAATTTCTCCAGTGGAATCAATCAGATACGCAGACAAATATCTATATATGGAGATACTTATTACAGTATTGTTGTAGAACAATAAATACCAGAAAGAGTCTAAATAGTCCTCAAAATCAAATGGTGGGGGAAAAAACGAGAACATTTGTAGAATAGAGAATAGTATGGATCTGAATAAAAAGTGTCTCAGAAAAATGGAAAATATTCATTATAGACTATGTGATGAAAACAGATTACAAATCAGTTTATATATATACATTTATTATTTTTCCCATCAAAGGTGGGAAGAGAGAGCAAGAGCGAAGTAAAGCAGTTAATCTGAATACATAAAAATCTCACCAGTGGCTATTTCTGGATAGTAATTTTTTTTCTTTTAGCTTATTTGATTGTTTTTAAAAACTTTATAACAGGCAAGTTATATTTATTTAGGTATACTTGGTCAGGTCAAGGTCAGTAGTAATTGGTATGTGTTTGTAAGTGGTAGAATTATGGTTTGGCCTAGCTCTGTTTCACTATAGAGCCTGTGCTTATGATGGGGCAGATGGAGGAGAATAAGAATTATCGGAGACAGACTACTCTTTTGAGAAGTTTGGTGAAAAGACGATGAGAGGTGTTATGTGTATGTATAATAAGAGTTAAGTTCTACAGCTGTGCAGCCCAGCATCGCTGTGCCATCTTTCAGTTTGCCATCTTCCTTTCATAGCCAAGCTGCTTCTTTTTACATTGTTTTTTCTTATAAAAATAAAGCCTTACAGATTGGTAAAGTGAAAATTAAATAGTTCTCTTCCCCCATTCTAACTCTCCCAGTTTTTGTTCCCAGTAGATTGTAAACAGAGCAAACACTGCTGAGAGTCCTTGTCTATGCATATTATTTTACACAAATGGAATCACATTACATATGTTGTTCTATAGTTTACTCTTCTCATGATATTACTTTTATTTAGATTACTTAGACATTACTTTTATGTCAGAGTATTAGATCCTATGAAATACTGCTACATGAGTCTTCCTAAGCCATAGCTTGTATGCCATAGAACTTACTTGCTTAAAAATCTATACTTTCACATCATCTTTTGAATTTATTCATATTCCTCAGTCTAGCATTCAAGATCTTCCAGTATGAAACCAACTTAATATTTCAACTTGATCTTCCACTGTCTAGTACTTGCCCTAAGTCCTAGCCAGCTTCACTGCTTATCGATGATCCTCTGTGTCTGTTAATCTTGTTTCTAGAGACTTAAATTTCTCTCATGTTACTCTTCATTTTTTGTGTGTGTCCAAATGCTATCTTTTCTTCTTGCTATCCTTTCTTCTTTTTCTCACACAGACTGTAAGATTTTGGGGAGCAAGGAGGATATCTTATTCAGCATTGTATATTCAGTGCCTTTTATAATTCATGGCTCATAGTAGATGTTCAGTGAATATTTGTTTTATTTCAAGGATTATTTGAGTACAGTTAGCTTGTTCTAAACCCATTCTTCTAGTAGCCTATTCTTGTCCCCACCCATAATTTCTTCCATGTTTAAATTACCCAAAGCACCCTGTATTGTTTGTGTCATTACCAAAGTCTTATTTATAGTTATCTTAATAGATTGTAAGCTCCTAATAACAAGGACTATGGTCACTTAGCATAATGCTTGTATACAGTAAGTACTCAGGAAATATTAATTGGATAAAACAATTAAATTCAGGACAAAAAAAGCCCAAACAAAAGCCTGGAGTTTGCATTTTCTAGGGAGTCAGTGGTCATTTTTCAGCTCAAGTCCATATCTGTAAAGATGGCTCTGGAATGCTTTGTAGCACTTACAGACTGACAGGCCTTTAAATTAAAAACTTTAATTTAAAACATAATAACTGGAGTCTGTTTTCAAATCCAAGCACTGTCTAAATCAGTGGTCCCCAACCTTTTTTGGCACCAGGGATCAGTGCTCCTACGAGAATCTAATGCCCGATGATCTGAGGCAGTGATGGTAGCCCTGGGGAGCTGCTGCAACTACAGATGAAGCTTCACTTGCTTGCCTGCTGTTCACCTCCTGCTGTGTGGCCTGGTTCCTAAACAGCCACGGACCAGTACTGGTCCATGGCCAGGGTGTTGGGGGCCCCTGATCTAAATGGTAAAGCTGCTGAAGAATAATTTGTTATTTTTCTCATAGCAACCCTCTGTTATTTTTAATTCAATTATAAGGAAGCAAAGGCATAGAGAAGCTTTGTGACTTATTCATAGTTTAACAGGAAAGGATCAGTGAAGTAAGATTCGAAAGACTATTCTGTTAGAAATATACTGACTTATTGTCAAATGTATTAACCATGACATCAACCTGAAATTTAGTGATTGTACCGAGTATCCTTAAGTTTTTTTAATAGAATGTCAAAGTATTTGTCATCTATGAATTCATGCATGCATACATGCATCCAACAACTATTTATTGAGCATTAGGCACTAATTTAGGTGCCAGCATAAAGCAGCAGATAAGATAAGGAGCCAACTTTTGTGGAGTGCACAGTGATAACAGAGCAAAACGGCTGCTAGGAGGCTTGGGGATTCGGGTCTCTTTGCCTCGACTTTGAGCAAGTCAACCTGTCTGTGCTTTGTTTCTTCTTGTGTAAAATGATCAGGTTAGACAAGAAAATTTTAAAGGTCTTTAGTCACTTCAAAGTTCTAAGTCTGTAAATTAGACAGAAATCTTAATTTTCCAGAAAGTCAAAGCTGGAAACTGGTTTCTTTCACTTAGTCTATATAATTTCCTTCCTCTAGTATTTCTTGTTCCCTGTTTCTGTTTGATAAGGAGCTGAACTCCCTATCTACTTCTTTTTCTTTAATAGAGGAGAGAGAAAAGAGAGGCACCACTTTGTTGTGATTTGTAATTTGGTGGATTTTGCGGTGCTTGATTATGTTCAGACTTAAACTATGTTGCAATATTTAGAAATATTTCAAAACTTTATGGCTCTGTGATGTGTTAATCAGAAATTTTACTATATATATATTTATTTATTATTATTTATACCTACAGCACTTGGTCTTCCTAGGTGACCTCCCATCCAAGTACTAACCAAGCCCGACCCTGCTTAGCTACCGAGATCAGACATCGGGCTTGTTCATCGGGCATGGCCATAGACCATGGACTGTGGGTCCACTGGGGCATGAACCCAGGACCTTCTGCATGTAAAGTAAAGCAGATGTGCTCACTGTTACACTATGGAACCACGTCCAATCAAAAATTTTAGATCCAATTTACTGTAGGTCTTTATTTGGAGATCCACATGCACAATTAATTAAATCAGTTAGTGACAGTCAGAGTTATATCCAGACTGAATATATTTTATTTTCCCCTTAGGAATGTAGGAACAAAGTTGTTTTGTTAAATCAGCCCTCTTTCTCCATCCTTACCAATATTTTATTGGTTAATCATGTCTCATTGCTGGTTCAAACTCCTCTAAAAGGTATAGAAATGATATTTTAGAAAACTATTTCATGCATGGATAAATATTCAAGCAATTTTAAGTGAAGTAAGCAAGTTATAGAAAAATGGTTTTTTAAATAAATTGATATATATCTGTAGAAAAGTCTTAAACATTATATTACAGAAGTTAAGTGTTTATGTGTGGATGGTGAGGTTATGCTTTCCTTTCAGTGCTTTTCTGAATTTTCCATTTTTTCTATAATAAACATATATTTGTAATCAGAAAAAAATTAAGATAACTATGTAAGAAAGCACAACATCTCTTAACTGTCTTCCTGCTTTTAGTTTTCCCCTGTGTAGCTTGCTTCTTACAAACCCTCATTGATTTCCTATGCCTACCAAATAAGATTTCAACACTGTCTCGCCCACAGGAGCCATCACAACATGGCTTTAGCCTGCCTTTCCATTTAATTGCTGCCCTTTCCTCTCTACAGAATTTCTCATAAATTCTTGGATGTGTTATGTTCTTTGATGTTCAGTCTTTCAGTTGTTTAGGACAAAGATTCTTTTAAAATTATCTTTAACTCT
Source organism: Rousettus aegyptiacus (assembly GCF_014176215.1). NCBI lineage: Eukaryota > Metazoa > Chordata > Mammalia > Chiroptera > Pteropodidae > Rousettus > Rousettus aegyptiacus. The sequence continues at coordinate 14,693,896 of NW_023416309.1, forward strand.
TGATTCCAGTATATCAGAAAAGCTGCCTCTTCTCACCACCTCTACTGCTGCCACCCTGCTACCACCCTAGCCACCTATGACAGCTTCCTAATGGCCTTCCTGCTTCCATTCTTTCCTCTACCAGTCTGTCCTCCACATGGAAGTCAGAGGTTTTCTTTTAAAATGTCAGTCAGATCGTGTTATTCTTCTGTCGAAAACCCTCCAAAAGCTCCCCATCCCACTCAGAGATAAGCCAAAGCCCTTACGAGGGTATATGAGCCCTATGCAAACCCCATGTGACCTAGTCTCCTCTACCTCTCCAACCTCATCACCTCCCTCCCTGATTTCACTGCATATATTGGCTTACTATTCTTAATCATACTGTTCATATGCTGCCTCAGATGTGTGTACTTACTGTTTCCTTTCTCAGAAATGCTGTTCCCTCAGGTATCTGTTCAAATGTCACTTTATCAGGGAGGTCTTCCCTGATTACCTCATCTAAATAGTACACCTACTCCCAATTGCATTTTTTTTTTTATCTCTTTTCCATTTCATTTTCTTCAGAGCACTTAGCACCACCTGATGTAATATATGTGTATGTTCACTGTCCAGCTGTCTCCTACCACTAGAATATAAGCTGCCTAAGGGCTGGGACTTGTTTTTTTCTTCACCTCAATATTCCCGTCACCTATGAGCACATTGGCCCTTCTTCTCTCTTTTGAGATCTTGTTATGTTGTTTCTGTTGCCTAAAGTTTCATCTTCCTTATCTGTTGGATAATTTCTTGTTGTCAGTAAGCATTTTCAACTCTTTCTTCTCATTGAAAACAAAACACAATCAACCTTCCCTCAACTCCGTACCTTTTAATTATCAAGGCATTAGTTGTCACATTCCTTTCAAGTTTCTTGAAAGCGTTTATGTTCACTAACCCCACTCCCCTTCTGGTTTCTCCCTTGGTCCTCTGTAACAAGGTTTTCATCTCCAGTGTGCCAGCAAAATGTTCTAATTGTGATAAATAAGTAGGCACTTTTTGTTCCTTTTATTACTTTAATTTACTGTAGCATTGTACTATGCTGATTATTCCTTGTTTTCCCCCTTGTAATTCTCCTTTCGGCCTTTCCGAAGTCTTACTTTTCTTATTCCTCATCCTTATTGATTGTCTTTGCTGGTTCCTTCTCTGCCCCTTACATATGAATATCCCATAGGGCTCTTTCCTTTCTCTTCTTGGCTTGCTCTGGATCCTCTTTTCTCCTATGACTATATCTGTCCTATGCTTTCAACTTCTGTTTGTGCGCTAATGACTTCCAAATCTGTATCTTTTGCCCAGATTTTTCTCTTGAGCTTCAGACTTGTATTTCCATCTCTGTCTCAAACATATCCTACTTGGTATCCTGTGCCACATGTTCGAAAGCATATACAATATAAACCCTCCCCACAGAACAACACAACAATAGCAATTCCTTCTCTGCAAGTCCGCACCTTGGCCAGAGACCCACCTGGTCCTTTAAGATATACTCTGAGGAGTCACTCTCAACTGCTTCCTTTGCCTTAGCACTGCCATATCTGAGGGTACTGCTCACTCATATTGTTCTTTAGAATCTATTCTCTTGTTTTGAATTGTCCCTGCCATGTTTAGATCTTCATCCTTTTCTCTTTTATAGTGCTGTCCTTCATGTACTCTGAAGCCAGACTGAAATTGTTCTAATTTTGGATGTTCCACTTGTTAATTGGTCAAGTTTCATAACATCCCTACGCCTCTGTTTCCTCATTGGTAAAATAGAGATGGTAATGTATTTGAGGATCAAATGATTTCACCTATATAAAGTGCTTAGAATAGTACCTGACACATTATTTGTTGTTATGTGTACTGTTATATAGTACCACCTAGCTGACTTCTATACCACTGATCCCTATCCTTTCTAAAGCATTCTCTACTCTGCCACAGAGTCAGCTTTCAAAAATGGACAGCTGACCATATCATTTCCTTTAAAAAAATTTCTGTGGCTTCCCATGGTCTGACTACTACGTATATCTACCTCATCTCCACTGTCCCTTTTTTCTCACTGTTATAGCTATATTAAATAATTGGCAGTTTTCCAAATAAGCTGTGATGGTTGCAGGCTATTCTTCTGCTTGAAGTCAAGTTCTTCCTTTCCTGATTTTATTTGGGAATCTTTAATGATCCTTTAAGACCATGTTTATTTTATTTTATTTATTTTATTTTATTTTACATTCGGGTCTTACTTTTTAATCAGTCAGGTTCATCAGTTAACCAATCACAGGCAATAGCTTCTGAAAGCTAAGTATAATGGTGCTCTGCCAGATACAAGACAAATATAACATGCTTTTAAGGAGCATGTAATCTAGTAGGGGAACAAGATAGACAAACTTGAAATATTAAGGGACCATCTCTAAGAATGCTAAGAAGAGCACACCTTATAAACAGGGCAGCATTTCAGAGAAGGGTGTTAAGATAGTTAGGCTTCATAGAAAAGTGGGGTTTGGGTTGGGTCCAGAAGGATGGTATGATTTGCATAGGTGGAGGGAGGGGGTGGCTACTGTGTACCAGGGAACAGGAGGCACAGAGGTGGCAGCTGTCAAGTAGTTAAGTGGAGGAAGCCTGGTGAGAAAATATGCATGTTGAGGAGTGCTGGTATTATGAGGCTGCTCTAATAGATGTTGGAGCAAGCAAAAAGAAGTCACTGGGGTCTCTAGAGCAGGGAACATCCTGAGGAACGGGTATGTTGTAATGATCTATCCCATGCCAAACTGTACTGGAGTCTGAGGCAAAAGGAAAACTCAGTAATACTGATCCCATCTTCATTCCAAATTTTGATATTCTGTTCATTGTAGATTTTTTCAAAGTTAATTTTGATTTTTAAAAATATTGCACTAAAACATGATTTATCTTGGTTACTGCGTTTTGGCGTAGCCCCTTAAATTTTGTGTTCAAAGCAAGTGCCTCACTTGCCTCACTCTTGTCCCAGTCTTATGTTCTATTTCTGAAGTTTGGTAGAGAGGGCATGGGTGTTTGTTTTATTATTAATTATGGATTACTCATGTTATAAATGTTTTTTGGTTAATAGGCACTATTTCATAAAAACAAGTAAGATAAATTAGAATTTTGAGATTAATTTGGAGCTTTGGAGGCTGAAAACCATAAAGTTAAAAGAATTGTTTGTGCTCCTGAGTCAGTCTTGAGGGGAGAACAACTCCCTCTTGCTGCAGTATGCAGTACATATAGCAAAGGGTTGTTTTGTCCATGTCTAAATGGGCGAAAGATAACTGGGAGATTGAGGTACTAGAGGCTGTTGTCCACTTGGAGATAAGTCTCAAGCAACTCATCTGCTGCAGCCAGAACAATTGCCAGAGGTAGGCTGCCACAAGGTGAATTTGGCCCATGTCTCTAGTAAAAACAAACCCATCTCAAGGAGGAGCTGCTCACTGCTTACCACAGGGCCATGGCGCAAGAAGCAGTAGAAGATTCGTGAGCTCTATAAATATCTCAGAGCTACTTGTATCCAAGAAAAGAGGTGATATTTGACACAAATATCACTAGTACATCTAAAAATGTAAAATCTAAGAAATGTGAACTCCATTGTTCATTAGTACATTAGTGACTAATAAAAGATTATTTTGAGCCAGGGAAGAAGTCAATTAGCATGCAGCACATATCTTTAAAAAAGCCAGTGGAAATGTTGAAAGGTACAGGCTCCTCCCTGCAATTGTCACCAGGTAGGTACACTGCTCCATCATTTGATGCGGACCTCCTCATCAGTGGTAACGTTCAGTGAGAGCTTCTCCAGGTTCAGGGTGGATGTTTTGGCACAATATCTAAAAGCTACAATCTGAATTTTACCCTCAGATGAGTGTGTAGTCACAGAAGATGGCTGCTTCCTTAGGCCTAGGACCAAGATCTGCTCCACCACATACTTGCTGGGATAATGATCCTTTTTTTTTTTTCAGCACAACTGGCAAAGTTATTCTTCAGAATTAATGGAGAGATAAAGAGTTTGTCAGACAAAACCTGAGGTTCATTACCACTAGACTGACCTTACAAGAAATGTCAAAGAGAATTCTTCAAGCTGTTATGCAAAACACTTGAACAGAACAAAAACATCCTGTACAGGAATTGATACTAGTGAAGATATTAGAATGAGTGGCTTTCATTGTGATAGAGCTCACCCACTATAGAACTTGTAGTGCTTAGAATTACCTGGAGTCCATACACAGAATGTTATGCAGCCTGTGGATTTTCTTATATGTAGTTGTTTTTATTGGTACTATATTTCCACCTTGTTTAAATACTGGTACAGTGTCCAATGCTACTGAGATCTTCATAGTGCATGCCCCTTCCCAGTGAGCAAATGTCTTATTAGAGTCGTACCAGACCTCATTTGATCCTGGCAGAAACCATAGTAACTTTTGGTTTGCGACTGGATGAACCAATAAAGCATTTCATTTTAGGCAACTCTGTTGAGCCTGGCTTCTTGAGTTCTGTTCCCAAAATGTACTGTGATTGGCCCAGAGCAGATCCTCCATAAACGTTGTTGAATTAGTAATCGGGGATTCAGGAATTTACTAAGATTTCTGTACTTCTTTCATCAATTTCTCTAGGCTGCAGGAATTAGTTGATCGAGTGCTGGAACGTTTTCAGGCATCTGGATTAATAGTGAAAGAGTGGAATAGTGTGAAACTACACGCTACAGTCATGAATACTCTATTCAGGAAAGACCCCAATGGTAAGTCCTCCATAGAACTGTAGTACAGTTCTTTTTTTAAAAAATTAATTATTATTTTTTTAATGGTGACATTAGTTAATGATATCCAATAAGTTTCAGCTGTACACTTTTAACAGTAAGGCATATACATATTTACATTGTGTGTTCACTTCCCATAGTTAGATTTTTTCCTCTCACCACATATTTGATCCCTTTTACTTTGTCTGCCTCTTCCCTTCCTCCTCTCCCCATTCTCTGGTAACCATTAGTCTGTTGTCCATGTCCATGAGGCTCTGTTTGTTTGTCTTGTTCATTTGTTGCTTTTAGGTTTATATCCCACATATAAGTGATATATCATGTGATTTTCAACTTTTTCTGTCTGGTTTATTTTGCTTAACATGATTGTCTCGAGGTCCATCCATGTTAGCAATATTTCATCTCTTCTTATGGCTGAGTAATATTCTATTGTATATATGTACCATAGCTTCTTTATCAAATTATCGTAGGCCACTGTAAATAATGCTACTAGGACATCGGTGTGCAAATATCTTTTCGGATATTGTAGCACCATTTGTGATCAGTAAGGCTATGTGAAATCTCGGGTTTGAATAGAATGGGCTATCAAAGCATTTCTGATATATCTTCTTTTTTAGATGTTAGCTTGTTTTGATGAGCACAACATAAGTGTGTAGGGACATAGCTAGCATGGTACCATGACATTCCAAATCTTTTATTTCTGTCACACATAGGGTTGTCATATTTAGCAAAGGACATCAAGGTCAATTTTGGGTAAACAATGAATAATTATTTTAGTATAAGTATGCCCTATGCAGTACTTGGTGGCTTATTTTGAAAAGAAGAAAGGAAGATTAGCTGGTAAAAATAAATGTTAGACCAGTGGTTTTCAACAAGGGACAGTTTTGCCTCCCAGAGGACATTTGGGATTATTTGGAGACATTTTTTGTTGGCACAGTCACGGGCTGGGAGTAGATTTCTGCAGGCATCTAGTGGGTTGAAATCCTCTATGTGACACATAGGACAGCCCCCATAACAAAGAATGTTCAGCCTGAAATGTTGATAGCACCAAGGTTGAGAGTAATATTTTTTTTCCTTCATGGAATCTGAGATCAAAGATCCCAACTGGAAGTCATTTAATATTAACCCCATTTGGTTGATCCACTGTAGTACTAAGAGATATGTAGCTATCCAATTTTTAGTTCTAGTGTTAATGTTCTGTAGTGCTAGATTGTATTTTATTTAAGACTTTTCTAAATAAATCAGTATTTTACCTTAGGGAGCACTGAGATCAAAAATGGTTCAGATGGCTCAGTCAAAGCCTATAGACTCTTTTTTAGGTAGCTAATAGAATCCAAAGCTTTGTACTTGTTATCGTTCTGATGGATTACATTTCTTTCATTTGGATAGTAGTATCGCAGAAGCATGTTTGCAATTCCAGAAAAAAACATTTTCTGAAATATTTGATATATTGTAGCTTTTCCATTGGTAACATTTAAAGGGATTTATGGTATTTGTCTTCTTCTGGACAGTCAGTTTTAATTTCGGAAAACACAGATCCCCAGAGGATGTACATTTTAACACCATTATATAAAGACAGAGTTTCAGAACTCTAGAGTATACTCTAAATTAATCGTTTCAAAAAATACATTGTATTCAGCACCATCGAATAGAACTTTCTCTGATAATAGAAAGATTCTATATCTGTGATGTTCAGTATGGTAGCCACTATCCACATGTGGTTATCGAGCACCTGAAGATAGCTAGTGAGACTGAGAAAGTGAACTTTTACTTTTAATTTAAATTAATTTAAATTTAAATAATCATGTGTGGCTAGTGGCTACTGTTTTAGACAGTGTGGGTATAGACAGTATTTTATTAGACATTTAATATTACCAATAGTACATTCTGCATCTGTCCTGGTCCTTAAATCTTAGTTCAGAGCCCTTATACTTACACCATGCCTATTATTAACTAACTTCTTGACATAAAAGAGTTGAATTTTGTATGAATCAGTATCTTCTAAATTGTGTGGTTCTAGATTTATATCAAGTTAGCACTAGAGCTTTGTATAAGAAAATGTTCTGTGTTCACAGTTACCCTTCCCTACTTACAGATATTTAAAATATAACAGCATTGACATATAATTCACATACTATATAATTTTCCCATTTAAGATATATAATCCAGTGATTCTTAGTATATTCAGAGTTGTGCAACCATTATCACAATCAATTTTAGAACATTTTCATCACCCCCAAAAGGAATCCTATACCCATTCACAGTGACCTTGTTTTCCCCTAACCCTCTAGTCCTGAGCACCACCAATTTACTTTCTGGTCTATAATTTTTTTTTCTAGATATGTCATATAAATAAGATTATGTAATATGTGATCTTCTGTGACTAGCCTCTTAATATTTGCAAGGTTCATTCTTTTTATATCATGTGTCATACTTCATCCCTTTTTATTGCCACATACTATTCCGTTATTGGATATTTATGGATATACCACATCTTATATATCCATTCATCAATTGATGAGCATTTGTGTTGTTTCCACTTTTTGGCTGTTATGAATAATGCTAGTATGAGCAGTTATTATGTACAAGTTTTCGTGTGGGCATATGTTTTCATTTCTTTTGGGTATATACTTAGGAGTGAAATTGCTGGGTCATATAATAACTCTGTGTTTAACTTTTTGAGGAACTGCCAGGCTGTTTTCCAAAGTGACCACCATTTTACATTTCCATCAACAGTTAATGAGGGTTTAAATTTCTCTATATATTTGCCAACACTTAATATTATCTGTCTTTGATTATTGCCATCATGTGGGGGTGTAGTGGTATCTCTTTGTGGTTTTGATTTGCATCTTCCTAATGGCTAAAAGCAACTTACAGTTCTTGAATCTGTCTTTAATGTTACATAATGATTACTGCTTTTTTTTTAATTGATATTTATTTAGTATGATTTACTTTAAAATTTCACATCTCTTCAAAACAGGAGACCTATTTTTAAGTTGTGAAATGTCATCAGAATTGTAATCTTTGATTAAGAGATTTCTTCTCATTAGAGAATGGTGCCATAGTTACCCATGTATAATTCTAATGGGCTAACTAAGGTATATTATGTTCATGGAGTTAGCACTCTGGATATAGTAGACCAATTTTGACTTGGTATTCTCCATTACTATATACAGTAAAAGACCATACTCAAAAGTGGAAGTAATATTTTTGAGAGTCTGTTGTGGGCAGGAAAAAGTTGATAATTCAGAAAATATTCTGAGAGTTAAATAATTCTTGAGGATGCTTTAAATTTTCTCTGCCTTGGGTTCCTCTCTGTGTTGAATTTTTACTTGAAAGGGACATAGAATATGGTGTTCCACATTTTCTTTCCTGTTATCCTTTTCCTTTGACATCCTTTTCTTGTTGTGCTTTAAGGACATTTTTTGAGATAAGCAAGCTAAATTAACTCAGGGATTTAGAGCACAGCTCTGATGAGGCTAAGGTCATAGATTTGCTTCATTTCTCTGTGTTGCGTCTGTAAGGATACCTTTGTGTGCAACTAAAGGGGTCTTTCTCAGTTGGGGGTGTCCTTAAATCAACCCAAAGCATGGTAGCCAGCATTTGTAACTAGTTAATGTGTGAACTTTTGTGGGGTTTTTTTTACATATTGAAAAATATGTTCAGCTTTTATAGAATCTTGTGTTTTTAACCTGCAAGGAACCTTTAGAGATCATCTAATCTTAACCTCTAACTTTGAGGGATTGAGGTCTGTAGAGGAGACATAATTTGCCTCATCACATAGTTAATGTACAGTGAGTACTTGGACAATGTTGAATGAATAAATGTATATTGAATGAGTTGATGACAGAGCTGAGACTAGAAACTGGGTCTCTTGACTCATAGCCTGATGTTTTCCCCTCCATATTATGCCCCTTTGGGTAGTACATGAAGATGTACCTATAGAAATCTAAGAGAAAACATAATCTAAGCTTCTCTTTTAACATTACCTTTGCAATATTTACAGCTGAAGGCAGGTACAATCTCTACACAGCGGATGGCAAATATATCTTCAAGGAAAGAGAATCATTTGATGGCAGAAACATTTTAAAGGTCAGTATGAAACAGAGTGAATTGGAAATCCATTGGCATCTGTTCTAAATAAGGGAGGAAAATAAGTCATTCTTTCAACAGTATATTTTTCTCATGCTTCCCGTGAGGCTCATTAACTAAAAGGGCTGTTTAGAATTTTTTTTCTAATGTCCTAAAAGAAAAGAGAAATCTTTTTGACTCTGTTATGGCTGTGGTATTTCTAGGGTATTTGAAATCGATGATTTAAGAAACAAGTACCAACTACTTGGGTCCATAGGAATAAGTTGATTTTAACCTGGCGAGTTTTATTCTGTATTTTACCTTTGGAGGTCTGAGTTTGCATTTTTTTTTTAGTTAAAAAGGAATTGTTTGTCTTGTTCTAGTAGTTTTTCTTTCCTCCCATAAAGTGACTCCCCAAAGTTGCTTAGTAATCTGTATTTTTACTCAGGAATAGCCCATGCCCTAAAAAGTAGGTAGTCCAGTTCTGACTCTTGAGGCTTTACTTTCTCAGTGTTAAATTAATGTATGAAATTTAAGTAAAATCAGGATTGCATTTATCTTTCTCTTATAGACCACATTCTTTACTATCCACAGTGTATGCCCTCTCTATCGGGTTAACATGCTATTGTGTTTCTGGGCAAAGAGAAACATAAGTTGAGACCAGTAGAGAGGTTTTTGAGTCTTCATTTCACTTGTTATGTAATGGTTTGGGTCATACATTTGCACAGCCATGGGTGTTTTTTGGAGCTGGATGAGAGAGAGAATATGCATATAATTTCAGAATAAGCTTTAGCTTTGGAAATGCTTTTCTTTTTCCTTTCCTACCACATCCTCCAATTCCTTGTCACTTGACAGTTTTCTTGCCAAATGCATGATGTGACCCTGTTGCCTCTACTTAATGAGATCACTCAGCAGCTGCAAGCTTCTTCCCACAGAGCCCACAACATTCACACAGGGCAATGACAGCGTTCACTTAGGCAGACGTTCCAGCTCCCACGTTGAGAGTTTTGTTGATTCCTTCTTTCCCTTATTTCTTCCCTGTTTTGAATAGTTTTCCTGTTTTCAAAGTAGTTATAGTAGCTTTGGGTTTGAGTGACAGGCTGCCAATGAATTCAGTTGCAGTTAACTTTGCTGATTTTCCCAGGCCACAGCTTCAGTGTGATAGGAATCTTTCTCCTCTATCTCATTTCCTTGGGGCTTTTCCAACAGTATCATTAATTACTTTGCTTTTTCGTTGTTGTTAATTTGATTAAGGACGAAAATAGAATGGGAAAAGAAATCTGAAGGAATGACTCAAACCAATTTGGTTCTTTGGGAATTAGAATTAAAGCCCAGAAGATGTATCGATGAAAGTCAAGTATGAGGTGCTTTGATATCTGTAAGAGGGAGATGACAGCGGAGAGCCTGTGGGGTATCTGTATGAACAATATGGATCTTTCACTTGATATTTAATTTGTCTTGTTCTGTAAAGTTAGTTTTCTATTTAAAGATACTTTGCCTTGAAATTTCCCTGACCACCCCAGTGATGACATGTATGTGGCTCCCTCTAGTGTTGACAAGGGCTTGCTATAGCAACAGTACCTTACTGGTTATGCTTAGCTGGGCTCAGCTGGGGTACTTGGAGACCGTTTCTTTAATCCTGTTCTATACTTTGACCTCTAAGGACCCAAGATCCAATGTGTTTAAAGTGACTTGCCAAAGGTCACTCCTAGTAAGTAGCAGAGACCGATCAAAACAGAAATTCAAAACTCACAAATGAAAATTATTTCTGCTTCCCATAAAGATACTCAGTGTTTAGGCAGAGATCATTAGATATTTGAAATCGGGCATATCTATTTGAACTGCGATAATGTCTTATTAAAACTTATTTAATAAATGTTGGGGCAGTGGGTGTGCCAGTTAGTCTAAAACTGTGGTTAATTAAGTATTAGACTTTTTTGAGCTGATTTTAATACTAAAACCAACAGAAATACTTATTGTATACCATCTGCCAGACCATGTGCCTTGCAGATAAAACAGTCATTATAGTGCATCCCTACCTTTTAGGAGCTTCCTGTCTTTGAGGGGTGCAGATGGTTAATAGGCAATTACAATACAAAATGATGGGGCAAGTTATGAGTATAGAGAAGTATCTTTGAATACAGATATTTATAACAAAGTACCTTTTGGTATAGTTTACAATATTTTACTTTATAATCATTAGGTCTGGAAAATATAATCTTTCATCTATGTTCAGTCAAAAAAATTAACTTTTCTTTGAGAATAAAGGTGATATATAACCCCCAAATTACCCCCCAAACACGTAAGAGGTAATAACTATTTTCGTGAAGTAGTTATACCAGCCTACCTTTTGGAATTACCACAAATACACATATCTTTCTTAAATAGAATATGAGAACCCATGGCTCCTCAAACCCTTGGAGAAAAAAAAAGATTCAGAAAACCAGTGGATTATATATAGTTGTTGTCCTAGATAAAATTTTTATGTTTAGAAAGTGAGAAAAATCAATTTCACTAACAAGATAGGAACTGACTTGGAGTAAGCACAAAGGTTAACTGCATTGGTTGTTAAGGTTGTTAAGGATATGTGTGCAGCATATTAACAGCTACATAGGTCACAGGTCAGGAATGCTGGTGATGGGAAGCAGCCTTGGAAAAGAATCAACTTCATCTCCTATTCACAGAGAAACAAAATGAGAAGCAAGTCATTGCTCATTGTAAGAATTTAATGAGTAACGGCCAATTGCTTTTCTCCTCCATGAGGAGAATTTGTCCTCTTGGCTTGGTGTAAAATTATGTGTTCTGGGTGCCTTAATAAGAAAAAGCTCTAATGACTTTTGGAGGTGGAAGCCACATTTTAAAAAAAAATTTTATTTTTGTACAGCTGTTTTGAGAGTTGTTACAGGTGTAATAGACCATTATCTGGTTATTCCTAGTTAAAATAAGACTTCTCTTACCCTAAGAAGGACTTTGATAGAAGAACTGAAAGCTAAAGAATCATTGTCCTGTGTTTTTCAGGCCAGAAAAGAAACAAACATATTTAGTTATGGTGGTTTTTTATAGAACACTTTTTATATAACTATGAAAGGAGGACATATGAGTGAAAAAGACCTAGGCCAAATTAATAAGATAGTGTCCCCTCAGAGTGTTTCCATTTCTAATCTAAGATATGAACCAAGATGCTATTTGTTTATCCATGAGCAGTGATATACTTGCAGCTGGAGAAATTATGCTGACCTAAAGGCATACTGCCAGGAAATAACTGCTCCCTTGTGAGCTAGAAGTAGAATGGTCATTAACTGCCAGCTTCTGGAAAGAGAAGTGATCTTAATGGCACTCTTTGGGGGACTTATGAAATGGTCTTAAGCAATAGAGTCAATATTCCAAGAGTGTGCTTTCAGCAGATTGAACAGGGGTACAGTACTAACTGTTAAAAAGCAAAGCTTCTAACTGCAGAGTGAAGAGGAGACGGTAGAGCTTTATGTTGTACCCACCAGAGAAGGTGATTTGGTACAAATAAAGGCACAGTAATATATTCGGGAAGGAATAGAAAGTACTATATGTCCAAAATCACAGGGAACTATGGAAGTGCCATTTTTTTAGATACTTAAAAGGGAAATGTAAGCTAAGTAAAAAGGAGATGAATTTGTGCTTTTTCCATTTTTATATGTAAGAATCTTTAAATTTAGAAAAAGGAATTTGCAGTTTTCAACTAACTATATTAATTTCATTGCTTTACCCAAAAATATGTTTTAAATCTGTCTAGCCACATTGAGACTTTTTTTGAAAGATGTAAATGAGAGTAACCCAAGTATTTCATTCATTTTTTCTTTTATTCCATCTCTGCCCCTTAAAGTATTTAAAAGGACAGTTAGAATGAATAAATTTAAATTAGATCTTTATTTAGCTTGCTTTACTTAGAGAAGTTTCTATAAAGGAAGCTATTTAAAAATACATACTATTTATTCTTTTTTGGTGAAGCGTGTATATATAGAAAAGTGGATTGTTTAACAAGTAATCACACAGTGAACAATGTAACTACTACGAAGGTCAAAAAGTGGGACATGCCCCCCCTTTCTCTCCCTAGCCAACTCTTTGTTTGTCCTAAGGTAACAAAGGCAAATTAAGTTCTTAAACAGTCTCAGTGAAGAGGCTTGATTTGAATGATTGCTTTGTTTCAAAATATTGGAAGACTATTGAAAAGATAGATTCATTTTAATTTTTTTCTAAGGGAACAGAGATGAGATTGAGAACTACATAGTAATTTTTAAGAAAAGATTAATGACTTCAAAGGAAGTATCTTATTTCTAATGAAGAAAAGTTATGTTTTTTACTATCAGATTCAATATTCAGCCATAGTATATACTGTTACTGAAAATAACTTCTTAATCACATGGTTCTTCTTTAGACTTTATTTTCAAAACCTGACTTTTTCAGACAGTCTTTCCTTGAGAGTCTCATTAAATATTTTATTACACTGTTATATCAGGATAAATAACAGCAAATGGAATGTAAAATAAATTATTATCTCTCATTACCATTATAGCTATGGTGTCATTTTTACTACCTGATATTTCTATAACTTGAAATTGTAATCTTAAGTAAAATCAAAGCAAATATCACTTCCTCTCTAAGCTATTTATGTTTATACATGGTTGATACTTATTAAATTCAGTTCTCTTGGACATAATAATATTTTGTAATAGCTTTTATCTATAGCATGAAAGCAGTCATACTATTCTTGACAACCATGTGAAGTATGCAGCTTGTTGGAGAAGCTAATGTACAACTTTCAGAAGAATTTCACTTGGAAAATAAAAATAAGATGTCGAAAAGGTAAAATAGAGAATAAGAGAGCCCTTGGAAATTCTACATAGACATTAACACATATATTCAATTAGGAAGATAAAGTTAAGGAAACCTCTGGCAAAGGTGAAGAGCTAGAAAATATGAGGGGAAAATGTGACAAAGAGGATCCTTATGCATTGTAAAAATTAACTATTAGGGATCTAAAAGTAGAAAATAGACCTTAAGCTCTTAAACTTGCATGAAAGGAGCTCTGGACTGGTAGTGTTCCCAGGTACTGAGCAGTAGCAAAGAAAAATTCTCTTTGGGAGAAAGTTTCATCATTCTGTACCTAGAAATATTCCCCCTCAAATAGCTAGTACACAGTCAGAGATAACTAGATATATGTGGAAACCATTCCCCCTAGCAGAGAAACAGCCAAAACTTATAAAGACATGAGACTTAACCGAGTTAGGTTAAAAACAGGTTTGCTTATCATGTTCAAAGAAATAAAAGCCAAGTTTAAAGTTCTTATCAGGTAATTGGGAATTATTACAAAAGAAAAGTGATATAGCAGTTTTGAAGAAAAATCAAATAGAAATGCTGGAACTGTAAAATACAGTAACTGAAATTAAGAGCTTCCATGGTTGGGGTTAGCAGCAAATTAGGCATAGCTCAAGAGGGAAATAGTTAGCTGGAAGTTATTTCAAAAGAAATTACCCAGAATGTGGCATGCACAGAGGGAATAAAAATGACAGATGAGAGACATAGAGGATAGAGCGAAAGGATCTAACATACATTCACTTGGAGTCTCGGAAAGAGAAAAGAGAGAATGGCGCAGAGCTGATGAAAGACATAGTTCTACAGATTAAAGAAGCTAAATGAATTCTAAACAGGAGTCCAGTTAAATGAGCTTGTATTGTACTTTTCTTTCCTGCAGCTTATGAGTGAATCATGGACAACATTAACTAAACTACTTGTTGGCGGTATGCACATTACAAAGAACAGAAAACAAATTCAGCTAAAGAATGCTTTTCTTCAAGTAGGTTATTAAAAATAGGATAAAATCTAGGCAGGAATTTTTTTACTATTCTTGTAATTTTTTTGTAAGTCTGAAACTTTGTCAAAATTGTTTTTTAAAAAATTGAAAGAAAGCCAGACCTTAAGAGGGGAATAGGACACTTTCTCGTGTGTGTGTTTATTTTTTTTTAAATCACTTTCTATAGAAGTCTGTTGAAGTCTTGGCTCTGTTTTCTTCCAATGTTTAGGACAGATGCAAGTTATTAACTGCTGATCACCATAAAAATTTTGTCATTTGATTTCAAAGGGTAAAAAAAAATTAATATGAGAAACAACCTTCTGATTAGAATGTTTCATATTAGAGCAAGTCATTAAGAAGTTAGATGCATCTTTCATTAGAGTATTTTTTGTTTTGTTATGAGAAATGAGAGTCCATTTCTCTGTAAAGCTGTTACTCCTACCATCATCCCTTTCAAACCATTCCCTGTTAAATTCCCTGAAACCTGTCCCTCACCTCTGTCATTGTCCTGCAACAGCACAGTAAAAAAACACTGATACGTTCCTATTTGTTCAGTGCATTGGCCTACTTTTACTTTTTCCCAGTAACCACATTGAGAGCATTAAGCCCTTTTCTTCACATGCTCTCTTCTCTTGGCTTCAGTGGCAGTTGGCTCTCCTGGATTTTTTCCATTTCTGGATCTACTTTTTGAAAATTCACTGCCTTATATGGCTACTCTCAAAGGTTTTGTCCTTATCTCTGTGTTTTTCTTCTACTCCACTCTTGTCCAAATGCAACTCATTCTTCAATGTCTAATACAGATATGACCTCTCCATAATGGTAAGGACCATCCCAGTCAGTGCTACTCTTCTCCCTCTCAGCTCTTTCCCTCTCCTTACTTTGGTTTTGCAGAGACCTCAGTGCTTAGTAGTGTGTCTCGCATGGGCAAACACTGAGAAAGCCTTTCCGGCTGATTAAAACTGTTTTCCATAGAAGTCAGATTTTGGAAGAGGAGAAGAGAGATTTTCTTTTTGCCAAAGAGGATATTTTTTGCCCAGTACTTGTAAGTTCTAAGACCAGGGGCCATCAAAATACCATCTGGGGGCCAAAATGACCTGCTACCTATTTTGTGTAGGGCCTTCAAACTATGAATGGTTTTTATATTTTTTAAAGGTTGAAAAAAATTAAAAGATGAGCAATATTTCATGACATGTAAAAATTATATGAAATTGAAGTATCGGGGTCCATAAGTAACATTTTATTGAAACACAGCTATCCTTGTTTGTTTGTACACTGACAGCTTTTGTGCTGTAGTGCCAGAGTTGAGTAGTTGTGACAAGAGATCATATGGCTACCTGGCCTTTTGTGGAAAAGTTTCCTGACCCTTCCTTAAAGGTTAGAGTTTAGTTTAATTTTCTTTTATTTCACCCAACACAATTTCCTGCTTTATGATTAAATACGATGCTCATATTTAATAGATTCTTAAGATATACTAATTATGTCATAAATAGTTAACCACAGTCAATCTTATTGAATTTCTATTTACTTAAATATTTTCCAGCAAGTTTTTTTTAAAAAATGAGTTTACTAAAGTCAAGAAAAAGAAAACTCCAAATTCACTATACCAATAGCTCATATTCATAATCTTGCATTAATTAATGAAGTTGATTTTTCAATTAAATTTGATCGTAATTTTATTATTCTACATACCAATCTCAGCTGATATGGATAATAATCAGCTTGAATTTATGTTTAACTTTCTTTCATTTTAAGATACCTCCAAAACTAATTTTATTCTTCTCTGTGTACACTAATTAACTTGAAACATGAACAATGATTTCTTTTGAAGTTTCATTTAGGCCTTATTATAGAATGTATTAATAAAAATTATTAAATGAAAAATTATTTCTGAACTTGTAAGTGTATTGTGCCAATTTTTGTAATTAGCATGAATATCAGAAAAAATATGGGGTTTAGGAAGGAAACTGGTAAGAAAACATCTTGCCAAGATATGGCTGGTGTTATTTTGCTGTTTGTGATAAAATATGGCTCTGCCTCTATTCTTGATACTTAAAAAAAAAAACTCATGAAAATTATTATTAGGACATTATTAGGGGCTTTTCATATTTTTCTAGTAATAGAAACACCATACTATATGTTAAAAGGTCTGAAAAACTTCTGACAGGTGATTGGCCAATTTCTTACTACATCAGATACATAAAGAAAAGTTCAGTTTGAAATGCCTTAGTTTGGTTTTGCACATTCTTATTTTAGACTGTCGGGTTGGAGTAGGGGTGGAAGGAAGATTCAAATTCAAGTACCATTTTACCAAAACTTTTTCTCAGAATTTATGTTTCACTTTGCCTGGAAAGTGAAGTGTTAACACACTAATGAGGGCCACCAAAGCTATAACTGCAGTGAGGTGGAACCATCATTAAAATGAAACTGGGGGGAAAAAAATGAAACTGGAAAATGAGCAGTTGGCTGATTTTTGACAAAGCCAAACCAACATCTGTTCTAAAAGATGCACCATTCCTGGTCTCTTATTGTCTGTTCATACACTATGTTTTTTTCTCCCTTTCTTATCTTTTGAATTTATGTGTATTGGTTATTCATCTTTGCAGTGGCCTGGAATATTTCCTTGTGTTTTTTGGCTTAGACAGGTTAAGGATGGGTTGGAAGGTTCTAACCTACACAATGACAAGAAATAGGCCATGGTTTGGCAAAGGCAATGAGAATAGAAAAAAATTAAGAAATTAAAATTACTTAAAATTATTTCTGGTTCTCAGGATGAGGGGAACCAAGATTTTAAATAACAATATATTTTCCAGCTTCCTGTCTTTATACCAAAATAAAGTATTGACATATACCAAAAAAAAATTATTTCTGGTTTTTATCAGGATGAAAAATAAATATTTTATTAACTACCTACTAAATATAAAACACCAGGCTAGATGCTTGGTGTATTTGGGAGAGAGAGAATAAATATTCAGTTGTCTTTGGTTCCTCTGATCCCATTCTGATGAACTCCTTTGAACAAGGTATCTGTTCTTACTGTGGGAAATATTTATCTCTTTTAGGCATTCACTTTCAAGGGTGCAGTCATATCACTTTAGGTGTAATTCACAAAGTGAGTAGGGTTATGGTTCGCTTTGGGTCGGTTGTGGGTTTTTTTAGTTCTGATAAAATATACATAAGATTTACCATTTTAATCATTTTTAAATGTAGATTTCATTGGCATTAAGTACATTAATCACATTGTCATGCAACCGTCACACAAATTGAACCTCTGTACCCATTTAACAATAACTCCTTATTCTCCCCTCTGCTCAGCCCTTGGCAACCACCATTCTACTTTCCATCTTTATGAATTTGACTACTCTAGGCACCACATATAAGTGGAATCAGACAATATTTGTCCTTTTGTTTCTCAGTTATTTCAGTTACATATTTTCAGAGTTCATGTTGTAGCATGAATCAGGATTTTATTTCTTTTAAAGGCTGAATAATATTCTGTTGTATGTATATACACCATTGTGTGCTTTTAGCTATAGTGTAAACAAACCAGTAGCAGAATATAAATCTGTACCCAAAGATGGTGACAGGGCACTGTTGTCTTTGAAGCAGACTTTTTAAAGACCAGACCCATGGTCTTCTAACATGAAACCATGTTAGATTGGGTGGCACGGTGCCGATAATGTCTAGGTGTTGCTCCAAATGTTAAAGGACATTAGTGGAAAGAAATAAAAGAAACAAGAGTGAAGCCTACTATGCCACAAAACTGTGATGACTTCTTAAGAAATGATATCCTCTTTCCCATATACCAGTGATGAAACAGTTTTAGAATTAATGCTCAGGTGTCAGCATTATTACAAATTAAAAAGTGAAAAAAAAACAGGATATGTCAACCAGAGCTCCAATTCAGTTTACTCTCTCAGTTGTTGGTTAAAACGATACTAGCTTCTGAAATTGTAGAGGTCTCACAGCACCTGAGGTGTGTGCAGAGATGATAATCCTGTTCCACTGCCAAGGCCTTTTGCTTATTTGACTTTACCCCACACCTTTGCAGAGGAAAAGGAGGCGATGATAATCCTGTTCCACTGCCAAGGCCTTTTGCTTATTTGACTTTACCCCACACCTTTGCAGAGGAAAAGGAGGCCATCTGAACTGAATGATAAACAAGTGAGTGTGTGTTATAATATATAATGCTCCAGTGGTGCTACTGAAGGCAGGTTTCCAATGGTCCTGATGGACGGTGAAGTATTTCATTTCTTGCTTAATAAGATGACTTAGTTGAAAATCCAAGATAACATGTATCAGCCTCTCCCAACTTCCAAGGAACCATTACAAACAAACCCAACTATTATTTGGACAACTTTTTTATATGCGTATATGCTATTGCTGTTGCTTGACATTGCTGAGGGGAATCTGATTTGCTCTTTAATGTTTGGATTCTATTCTCCTGTTGAAGTTGGAATAGAGATGGGCTGAGCCTGATGACCTTGTTTTCTCCTCTCTCACTTTGTTCTTTTTCTGAATTTGTTGCTTGGCACAATAGTCAGCTAACCCCTTTATGCCCAGTCTCCTAAAGCCACTTGCCTAGAGCCCCCTAGGCCAAGAAAAAATCATCTCTGCTGCTGTCCCTAGTACTCCCCTTCAGGGATTTCTTTCTGCTGACTTGCACTTCCTTTCTAATATGTAATACACAGATCAAACACTTATCTTCTATTGTAGTTGTTTAAGGAATAATTATGAAAAATACCTGAGGGAAGATGACCAACCAAAAATAAAAGTGGTAACATATTTGAATGAACATTAAGAGGCATTCTTCTAAGGAAAAGGATTGATTTGCAGAAATACTACCTGGATTAGTTCCAAAAGGACACTGACCTTTAGGGCTGGTGGTCACAGGCTTAAGTTATTGAAGAGTCTCAGCTTCCCAGCAGCCACCAGGGGAAGTTTTGTCCTGGTAAAAGCAGTAATATTTCTACCTTGAGGCAAAACTTTTCCTGGAAGAAATTTTGCACCAAACTGAATTCCCAGTGGCCCTTTTCTGATGCTAATTTTACATGCTGCTGTGGATATGGGCAGAGCGTGCTGGTGTGTTCCGAAATTAGGTCTAGGACCTTCAGCTGTGTCAGCACAGCCTCTCTCCTCCTTCCTACCTCCATCCCACATTTTTTCTTGCTACTTTTTAAAATTGAAAGGCTCTGCAGGGAGGGCAAGTCCCTTGGCATTTTGAGTATTAAGGTGCTCAGCAGAACTGCCTGGCATCCTGTTTGTGTATAGCAGTTTTAATTCACTCTCTAATAGGTCATTTGGCCTTACCAGCAGAGTCTTAAACTTGATAATCCTTACATCAGCAGTGAGGCTGAGGCCAAACATCCAAAAGTGCAACCCTGAGTGATTATTTGAAGGAATTTTTAAAGCCTTCATTCCGTTGCTCTGTTTGTCTGGCTTCTGCCTGGCGCCTCCTTCAGTTAGGCGGTTAACATTCCTCATGCTCACTGTAGCCAAGACAGCCAGGTGGTTTGGAAGAGTAGAATGAATGAGGGAAGTTTGTGTTCATGTCCCATTGTGCACAAGGAGCCTGATAATGTTCATGTGCCATTAATTTCGGTAAGTGGAGATGGAACCTGTGCTTTAGTGGCATGCAAGCTTTTTGGTACTCTTTGAATGGAGATGTGCAAAGTAGGAGTGACATGACATTGGGTTGAAAAATCACAGGTATTCTACAATTTACAGCCTTCTTGCTGTTTTCCTTATGGAGGCAACTGATGATGTTAAGAACTAGTACTGCAGACAGGCATTAACCTTGCTTCTTAGATCTGAGGTGTCCCAGGCTTTCTGGAAGTACAGTGTATTCTCTTTTTTTCTTATTGGCTATTATTAGCTATTATCATTGGTTATGTCACCACTGATCACTGCAGTTTGAGGTTTCAGATTCAAAATGTCATCTTGGGCAGAGCTAGGGCTATATTTGGAGATGACTCTAGGATAGTAAGTACCTGCCAAGCACATTGTCTTTTATTCTGAAGTAGACGTTCCTATTCCAGTCTTTAAGAACATCATAGCCCTATGAAACCAGATTATGACTGCAGAGACTATAAGCTGTCAGAGTTCCTATTAAGCCTTTTCTTTTTTCTTTTAAGGAAATTCTGCTTTTTGGTTCTTGTAATGATGCGTTGATAGTTACAGTTGGTGAGTGACGATAATCAGAACTCAGAATTCCATCTTATAATTTATCTTACTGTAACTGCAGAACATCCTTATAAAGCATTGTCCTGTTCAAAGATGGAGAAATTGGAAGAAAGAGTGGCTATGTGGTTATGATAGGAAAGCATTAAAGTCTAGTTTTACCCTAAGAAGCGTTTGACCTCTCACTTGAATAGAAAAGAAGTTTCTGTCTTTGGTTTCCAGGTGAAGTTGTGTGTGTGTAGAGGAGCGTGGCTTGGCTTCATGTGAATAAGATCAATTGTATTCTTTTGTGATGATATTTAGAAAGAATTTATAGGAGTGCAGCCTAAGTGAATATTTTAGAAGTAGATGGAAGGTTTTTGTAATAAACTCTTGGATGATTGGATCTTCATTTTTCCTCTTGCTTCTTCATATCTCCCATGTGTTCTCTTCTCAGAAGTTATCTTACACATAGGCAGAAGAAAAATGCAAGGTACGGAAAGGCTTGAAAATTTGAATTACATGGTACCTTGCAAAAATTCAGAATCCTTTTTTTGGGGTTAGAGAATTTTAACAAATAAAACTTTGTCAGCTTACAATCCCTTGTTTTTTATTTTTATGCTTACATCACCTGGTCTTCCTAGGTGGTCTTCCAAGTACTGACCAGGCCTGTCCTTGCTTAGTTTCCGAGATCAGACAAGATCCGGCTTGTTCAGGGTAGCATAGCCATAGAACAGATAAAACTTTGAAACAAAACTTATTTGTGGGGGAAAAGCCCTTATTAGTGATCCTAATTCTAAGTGAGATTAGTAACAAGACATATGAAGAGTTGTGATGTTTTTCAACTGTTATGTTTTTAGTCTAGTTTAGTTTAGTCTTTCTGTTTAATAAGTCCTAAAGTCTTACTAATCCCGTACCTAGAGGCCAATTTCATGAAGAATGTTTCTGGAATAAACCATTATTTGTTTTGTTGTTTTTCAATTAGGATCTTTCAAGGGATGTAATTGTAGTTTTTCACATCATTTATTTCTCACTCTTGTCCATAAAACCACGTGTACACTTTCTTCACTGTTCTATTGCATATGTATAGATGAGGAGTGGAACCTAATCCCTACTTGAGATTCTTTGATACAGATTTATTATTCAAATTGTGAGGCCTTGTGGACATAGCCTTCTTCTGGACTGTGTTCTGGGCCCAGTCCCAAGAACTCTTAAATTTATATCACAGTGTTAGTGGTCCTAGCCTGTCTCTGTTTTTTATCTTTTAAATGAGGATAATAATGCTTAGCTCTGGTTTATATCACAGTAATTTTTTGAAGGGTTAATGAGCTGGGCTTTCTGAGATACTTTTAGATCCTTAGATGAAAGGTGTTACTTAACCACAGCAAGAGTTCTTTCTGGGAGTGCCTTCTCAAAGAGCTCAAAGGGCTTGTCAGACTATCTTCCATTCATTCTCATACCATCCCTGGTAGGGCAGTAGGTGGGTGAGCATTATTATTAAGTACAAAATAGTGTTATTACTGTTACTTTTAACTGTAATCAGGGAGTAATTGAGAAGTAGAAGTTGATAAAACAGATTATGGAAGAAAAACACTGGGAAAACTTTAAAGTAGCATGCATTTGCTATTCATGTTTATTCTACTTTGTTACTATTTTCAGTTAAACCAAATTTATGTTCTAAGGGTTAGTTTAACTGAATTATACCAGGAATGGCTATAAATTTCATGAGACTTACAGATTTTGAATTTTCATTTTGGACTTAAAACTGCATTTCTCCTTATCGAAGTCATATTGGACAGAAAATAGTTCACTGAGGCTGCCTAGCACAAGAAGTAGATTTCCTTAAAAGAAAGATCTTTGAAGAGAGTAACCACTACTTTGTCTAAGATTGAAGAAAGAGAGCAAGCCTCATTTGGGAGGTCAAGAGGGCAGAGATCTCCATCATTATGCTGTTGAAGATTGGCCTTTCATTCAGTTTTGTGGCTTGAAGTCACAGATATGAGAAGGTTCTTCTCCACCCTCCTCTTCACCTCTGTCTGAGATTTTCAGTCTCATTTTTGCAGCCTAGTCACACGTGGCGTTATTTCTGGTCTTCGATGATTGTCACAGGGCCTGTGAGGAAGGAGTAGAAGCTCTGAAATGGATACAAGGAAAAATGACCACAGTTAGCCTTTAAATCTAGCTGTTTGTTTTCCTTCAGTGTATACCACTACATTACTAGAAATCAATAATTCCCTCTGTGTTCTCCCTAGGAAACAAAAATGTACAAACTAAAAATGGTAGGCTTCAGAGATTATGTGAGCAGGGGACAGACAGCAGGATGGTTGGATTTTATCTTGTAATTTTCTGTCAGGGAAGCCTTGGTTTTGACCAAAACCTCTTATTTTGATGATCCATATTTCTCTCTTCACTTGATCATTGGTAAAGTTTGTTTAATTTTCTAAAGATGCTGTGAGTATTCAGTAAAGGATAGCAGTGCATAACGGTTTTCAAATGTCATACTTCCTTAGATTTAAATTTTTCTTCTTAAATTGTCTAAGTCAGTACTTACTAGTACTGTTAAAAGTGAAAATTCAGTCAAGTCAATTTAAGATCTAATTGACTTTTGTAAGTCATTTATGCTTAGGGAAGCATGCCTTTGACGAGTAGGGGTTTGGAGAAGCTGTACAACATGAAAGGTTTTTATAGGTAGGAGGAGAGAGGGGCAAGGAAGTTATTAGCAAAAGAAAAGAAAGAATTGTCTGAGACCAGGACATAATTTTTGGGGGAGAAGGGAACAGTAGAAGTCTTATCTTGCAGATTACCTCACTAGTGCTAATCAGAAAGTTTCAGATTCACTGCTCTGTGGTCACATTCCTGGGACAGGTCAAAACTGCAGTTAAGTCTTGGTTTGTTGTCATGGGGACAAATGACTCCATTTTGGGCCTGTTGCTTACTTTTTAACATTAGTTACAAGTCATATCACAAATATTGACAGTCTTAAATTCTATTTTTGTTTTCTTATCAAATATTTGGTAGTTTTGTGTAGCTATTCATTGTTATGTTCCTTTACAGCAGGCTTTTTTAAATGCTGGCTTCCAACACAACAGAGCTTTATGTGCGTGTGTGTGTCAGAGAGAAATGTTTTCAGGAAGAAAATGGTCTAGGTTTCAAAATTCCCAAGGAAATTGTTATAAAACAACTGAGAAAAGAATCAACATGATTTACGTGATTCTTTTTTAATTTAAATTGTTCCTGTTAGGGCTTTTATTTTCTAAACAATAGACCACTTTGCTCCTTGTGAGCTACGTGAGGCTAGAAAGAGCAACCAAGTTTCTTTTTTCTTATTTTAAATTTGTAGTTTAAGGTTTTTTCTCCTTCCCCATTCAGCTCCCTAATTAAATGGAGTCATTTAGTTGATTTGTGCTTATTTTCATCGAGAATTCAATTAAAATTCCTCCAGCTGAACTGGAGCCATTCCATTGTTAAACCAGGTCCAGGTGGCAGTGAAAGTAAGAATAACAAGTGAAAGAAATATGTTCATTTCAGTCTTTGGGAGTTGTGTGGGTCAAGCTTACTCTCTGTGGCTTAAACAGGGCCACACTTAAGGGGCACCACGTACAGGAAGGAGCCGGAGATTGCAGGGGTTAAAGATCTCAGACTCTAGTTAGGCTTCTTGGGTTTGAATCTCAATTTTCTTTCTTCTTCAGCTTTATGAATCTCAATTTTTCACACTTTTACTTGTGTATCCTTGGGCAAGTTACTTAAACCTTTTAAACCTCAGATTCAACTATAAACTAGGGATTAATAATAGTATCTGCTTCTTGGGATTGTAAGGATGCAGGGAGATAATCACATAGATCCCACAGCATAATGCCTGGCACACATACTGGCTCCATAAATTTTGACCGTTACGATCATTATTAGTGTTGTTGTCGGTACTTACATATGTATTATTTACCTTGATCTCTTAACCTCTAACAATATTGATAGTAGGTAACTTTGAATTAAAAATCTTCTGTTATGATATACATATGAGTTCATAAAATTTTAAGTTGATGTGGTGAAAAGCAAAGTCAAAAAACGAATGACATACTGTGGGAAAATATATTTGCAGTTTATAACAGACAAAGGTACCTCAGTTTTAAAATGGATATTAATAAGACAGATTTCATGTGTTTAATATTTATTCTTAGAGCATACCAGGAAAACTCTAGGTTGGAGAAGGGCTTAGGACACATGCAACTAAATTTAGAGCCATGAGTGTGTAAACGTACCTGAATTTCGTCTTTGTTTTTCCGCATAAAATAGGTAGGAGTGCAACTTCCTGCTATTGAGTTAGTCAGAAAGGTCAGCTGAAGCCTGATTAAGTTTCACAAGAATATCAACCCTAGGGTAACACCAGTGGCATTAAGGAGCTGGGAGGAGGCACACCATCACCAAGGGATGTTCAGTATCACCACCCATGCGCAGTAAAACCAGAGAGTGTCCTTAAGGACCTTTCTCTAATTTAAATCATGCCCAGGGGTGGAGATTTAAGATGCGAATGAAACATGCAACACATGAAGTAGTATGTAGCATACTACGCATATGCTAAAAAGGAACCACCACTACATTGTTGAGGAGGGAGGGAAGGAAGATGAGGGATGACCCCTACCCTCAGAGTGCCTGTAAATATGCTATACCTGTAAACCTTTGGAAGTTACATCCATTCTCTTTCATAGTGTGACCCCTTGGTACATTAAACTTTTGCTTTAATGAACTTTTCTCTTTGCAAAACTGTTTTGTCCATCCTCTTGGTTTCTGAGATGCAAGGACTCCTGGGTTGGTAACAATAGCTCCTTCTCAGAATTGTTCTGTTGCTATTAATGGTACCTTCTTATATGCCATTTACCCAGTCATCCATGATTCTTCTCATCTCCTTTTCTTATCTCCTTCCTCTCATTCAGAAAGCCACTGAATCTTTTTTGTTTCATTCATGGTATTTCACATCTGCTCCAATCTTTCCAGGCCCATTACTACTTTAGTCAAGAGTCACTAGCGCATGACTAAACGGCTGTTCTGGTTTCCTTTTCTTTCTTTTTCTTGTTCCTTTCTCCAGTCAGTGCCATACCTAGATTAATTTCCCTAAAATGGGGTTTTCATCTTGGACCTCCAACCTTCCCAGAAGCTTTTACTGGTCCCCCGCTATCTAGAATGAAGTCTAACTTCTGAACCTGATTCTTAGTACCCCTTAATCTAATTTACCCTCCTTTTGTCTCTAGCCTTAGTCTTTCTCACTGCTTTTAGGAACCCTTCAAACATCTTAACCTGGTCTCCTTGCCCATTTCTGTCTTCATGCTGCCCTTCCTCCTCCTCTTTGCTAAGTCTTACATTGTACTTGCCAAGTAAAGTCAGAGGTAGGTCACTTTCCAGCTCTAGCTGTGGTGTCTCTGTCACTTGGAAACTCAGAACAAACAAAAGAGAGGAAGGTAAAGGACCTATAGACTGATAATCTTTAGAGTAATCTGTAGGAAGTATGAGTTCCCGTTTAGTTTGTTTTTGTCTCATCTATTGTTTCTTTGGTTATGTCTTCTTTGTACCAAGAAGGCTTCAGTTTGCAAAGTTGTAAATCTGCCAGTCTTATTGACATGGCTTTCATTTCAATTTAACATTCAGCAAAGGGATTAGCAGATAACCTTTTCGGGCAGTATTTCTTTACACAAAAAGGTGGATATAGTTTGAACAGGCTACCAAAGCCAGGAAGAGGAGTTAATTGTTTAAATCAATGCAGACAAGAGCTGATCACCTTTCTGAAAGACAAGACAATGCAGCACACAACCTCTAAATAGATCTTTGGGGTCAAGTCGATGTCATGTTGAAGAATCAATATTTACTGGGCTTTTATAAAGTTAGCCTTTAATGAACCCCAGGCATTTTGCTAAGCCATTAATTGCAGGAAGAGGAAAGGTGACAGTGGCTGAAGTTCATGGCTGTGGAGGTAGTATAAAAATAAGAGAAGAGACAGCCACTTGCTAATGTGCAAAGGGTCCTACACTTAGGTTCTACTCAGACATTGTTGGTATGAATAATCGAAAGGCTTTCTTGAGATCTTACTGACAGTTTAAGAAAGAGCAACTCCTTTTCCTGGGATGAATTCTGATGTCACTTTAGAGTCTCTGTTATAAATGTGCTAATCACAAGAGCAGGTCTCTCTCAGAGTTTGGCTTATCCCTCCCTCTGACATACTTGAAAGCTTTTAAAGTGAAGAATTGTGTAAAGAGCATTTACTTTAAGATGCTGGCTTGAATCCAAGTCTAATGAAAGGTTTTCAATAAATATTATCATTTATACGTGTTATGTACAATAAAAGTGTTGCTCTGGCTGTTTTGTGTGTATAAAACTCTGGGTCGTCAGAATCATTTGTGGGTCAGGAACCTTCTATTTTAGTCAGTGCTTCTAATAAATGTCGTGGACTAGGTAGAAGAATGTATTATATCAAAGTTTATCTGGGCTGTAACAAAACTAAGATTCTACATGGTAACTGAAAGGTGTAGAAGCAGCTTTGTTTGGCCCTGTGAGTTAGGATATGGCCCATGACGTTTGTTTCAGGTTCTTGGTCATATTAGCTCAATAAATAAATTTTGGAATTGACTTTTCAGATCTCTTTCTCTAGTGCATTTTGCCAGAGGAAGCTTTAAAATTAATCAGAGAGAAATGCTGCTATTCTTTTCTCACTCCCACTCCTATCCCACCTCTCTAGGATCATTTTTCAGAATAAATGCTGAAAAGAAAAAACAAATTTGTTTTGATTGTTGTGGTGTTTTTATAAGAGAACCTGATGTTTAATATTTTCATTTGTAATTTTTTTTTTTATATTCATTCTGTGTTTTTCTTTTTCCTTTTCAGCTATTTGAGAACTTTTATTTTGGTACCCTAAAGCTCAATTCAATACACATCTCTCAGAGATTCACAGTAGACAGCTTTGGAAATTATGCCTCCTGTGGACAAATTGACTTCTCCTGAGGTGAAAGCACTAGAAATTGAACATCCTGACAAGGTGCCGAGGGAGAGTATAGTATCTTCATTTTTAATTGCCAAGGAGAGATGCAGAAATTTGGATGGACTGTCATGAATGGTTCCGCATGGACACTTGATCACTAATTGTTGTCCTCAGTCATTAGACTATCAGCCAGGATGGTTGTGAGCACAAAGAGAACTGTGCCTGTAACCCTCGGTTTGTTCATCTTTTGCAGAGTCTACCTTTCTTTCCAAAGCTCTTCTCTGGAAACGGACCTCTGAAGCCCATTGGAATTCAGATTCGCATTATTCTTATAAACCTACTGATTTTGCTCCAGTCATTGAAGTCTTTTGTATTGGTACTTTAAAAGAGAATTAAAGACATACGGTTTTATTAATCTCTCCACCTATATCAAATATGTGCAATTTTTAGAAGGTTTGATTTTTTTCTCCTACCCCTTATACCCTAAATTTTAATCATGACCCAGAATTTATTTTTTTTACTGTGGTGAAAAATACGTAAAACTTACCATCATAACCATTTTTAAATGTACAGTTCAGTAGTGGTAAATATATTCACATTGTTGAAAATATCTCCAGAACTTTCTCATTTTGTAAATTTGAAACTCATTTCCCTCTCTTCCAGCCCCTGGTAACCACCCTTCTACTTTCTGTTTCTATGAATTTGACTACTACAGAAACTTCATATAAGTGGAATCATAACAGTATTTTCCATTTTATGACTGGCTAATTTCATTTAACATAGTCTTCAAGATTCATCCATGTTGTAGCATGTGACAAGATTTCCTTTCTTTTTTACATCCGAATAATATTCCGTTCTATGTATATACCACATTTTTTTTTATTCATTCATCCATCAAGGGATACTTGGGTTTCTTGACCTCTTGGCTATCATGAAGTGCTCTATGGAACGCGAATGTACAGATATCTTTTTTGAGACCCTGCTTTCAATTCCTTTACTACTCAGGATTTTATCTTCAGAAAAATAACTGTTAAAAATTTTACCTTTTATTTTGCTCTGTCCTTTTTCTTCTTAAGTTGGTAACTCTTTATGTTTGTTAGATTCTTGTTCCTTCAGCCTACCCTAACCCTCCCTTCCCATGCCACTGATGTAGTTGCAGTATTGTAGCCCTTTTATGTTTACTTCTCAGGGCAGCAGAGTAGAAACAATGATGATATGTGCATAGTTCCCTGGGAAAATGTCAGCTGCAGAAGGTCCTCTCCTTCCTCTCCGCTGACCAACAGAGGAAAAGAGCTTCTGGTACAGCTTTGCCCCACCCACCAGTCCTGCCGCTTCCAGGGAGCTCCAGCCTCGCTGTCACCTTTCATCTCCCCCTCCTTTCTCCCTCCACATCCTCTCTCTCTTTCTCTCTCCTTCATTCCTTGTTCTTTTCTTGATTCTTACTTTCTGTTTAAGAAGTTTGAATCTCACCCTGTGTATTAAGGTCACTACATAGTGAGAGCTGTATGTAACTCAGATTTGTTTATTATTGTGACTGCACAGAGCATTTGTGAATAAATGAATTTTCAAAGTAACCGTGTTTTTCTTTTAATATTATGTAATTTTATAGTTTGACACCCTTAGTGTATGTTTGGGATACATTGTTGCCATCACATATTCACTGGCATAGCTATATCATTATTCCAGAATCTATGTACTGGTGCCTGCAGGATTGTTTTTTTTCCAGAAAACTTTCTACTAGTAATACTCATTTTTAATTTGAGATTTTATCTCACTTACCTCTGTTAGATGGCACATGGGAGCGAGTGCTCCCAGGCCCCGTATTGAATGATTGAATGGGGAAGTCAACTGGTGGGGGTGGGGCGGGGGGCCCTTCTCTCATCTTGGTGCTACTTCTCTCCTACCGGATTCTTTCTGACAACTGCCACTAGGTAGTCTTGGCCAGGAGGTAAAGACGTCTTTTGGATGTCAGAGATTTATGACTCCATGTTTTTAATAATTTTTTTTAAAGTTTTGTCTTTGGAAACTGTAACTTCATATATCAAATACTAAATTCTTAAAAAAGAATTGGAAAGTCAGTTATTTAGAATTCAGAGGTAACTGCATTTAAGGACGTATTATATTAAGTAATTTTTCACAGGTAATTTGCCTTTTTCATTCTCATTCTCTCATGACTGTACAGTGGATTTTTCCCACATCTGTGTGACATAGTGACATTCTCTCGCTGATGGTTCATGGAGTGTGTGCTTATATATTTTTTTATGTTTTCTAGAATTTTGTAAATTGGTAGGTATTGGAAGAATTGGGGAAAAAATTAATTTATCTTTAAAATTTTTTATTTAGAAGTCCACAGACAAATTTTTGAGATGCTATAACTCTAAAGAAAATACAGTTTTAACTGCTGTTGTAGAAGAGAAAATAACAATTTTGATACAGAACCTTTATGAAAGAGCAAGAATGGCAGAAAGAAAATAATTTTGGGTGGAGCTATAAGAATTTTTTAAGATTCAGGGTACCCTCTCACCAATTAATAGGGTAAGTATGGGAAGATTTGCTACTATGTTTATAATCAGATCTCCCTTAATATTACCACTTTGCAAATCATTCTGCATTGAAATAGAGTTAAATTGTGTTTAACATAACTCCAGCCATTTTTTTAGGCACTGACTAAGCCCTCAATTCTTGGAAGAGGAAGAGGGGAAAAAGACTCTCTCACCACCACAATTATTACGCAAGATCTGTGTTGTCATATTAGGCATTTTGTCATGGAGAATAATTTTGATTTTTTTTGAGGCGGCACAGATGGACTTTATACCCATGATAGAGACATGAAACATTGCTTACGAGAGTTATTTTTTAAGTGAGCTTCAGAGTTTACTTCCTAGGACATTGATGAGAATCCAGCTTTATAATGACAGAAAACTTTATTCAGATTTGCACTTGCACTGTGTTCTTTCCCTGGAGCCTAAGGGAACATGATGGCACCAGAGGCCATTGAGTTGAAAAACACCTCTGATTCCACCTTGATGCCTACAGGGAACATGGATATCCAATCCCAGGGATGCTATAGGTGAGAAAAGGGGCTGCTGTCAATGGTTGTTTTTATTAATAGTATATTCTGTTGTTAATAAAGTGTTCTTTTAAAGAGAGATAAAATTAGTTCACTTTGTGAAAAATCAGTCTATACACTTTTTTCCAATGTGTATGTTATACTTCAATTTAAATATTTGTTTAAAAAATAAATTTCATCACTCAGAGGTTACTACTCCCCATGCATTTAAACACATCATATTGTTAAGTAATTTTTCACAAATAACAGCTAAAATTAGCTGAACACTAGGATTTGTCATTTATTTGTATATAACTCATTTAATCTTCACAGTAGCCCACTTCAGTTGCTATTATCATTATCCTCATTTTACAAACTGAGGCTTAACAAAATTAAGAAACTTGCCTGAAGTCATACAGCTTGTACCAGTGGTTCTTAAAATGTGATCTGTGGACCCCTGGGAGCCCCTTAGAACCTTTTAAAGGTATGTGTGAGGTCCACACTGTTTTCATACAACTAGTAAAGTGTGATTTGGTTTTTTTGGTCTTATTCTCTCTTGAGTCTACAGTGGAGTTTTCCACAGGCTACATGACATGGTGACATAATCACTCTTGATGGTTAATTGCCATATGTGCTTGTATATTTTTGTCTTTTCTAGGATTTTGTGAGTTGGAAGGTTTAGGGTATAAATATGTAGTTTTAGAGATTAACTCAGTTTGCTTTCAGTATTTCTACTGTGCTCTTACTAGCTATTTAAAGTTTTACCTGTTGTTATGGGCTGGTTTGTGTCCCCTGAGAATTTATATGTTGAATCCCTTATACCCAGTGCCCACAATGTGGCTGTATTTTGGAGATCAAGCCTTTAAGGAGGTAATGAAATTAAAATGAGGCTAAGGCTGTTGTTGGGTGGGCCCTAATTTAGTCTGACTGATGTCCTTATAAGAAGAGGAAATTTGTACATACACAGAAATATCAGACATGCGCATGGACAAAGAGGAAAGACCATGTGTGACACAGCGAGAAGGTGGCCATCTTCAAGCCAGGAAGGGAAACCTCAGGAGAAAACACACCTGCCAACACCTTAATCTTGGACTTCTAGCCTCCATGACTGTGAGGAAATAAATTTCTGTTGTGTAAGCCACTCAGGTGTTTTGTTATGGCAGCCCTGGCAAACTAAGGCACTCGCTATAATGCAGAAGCTAATCTACCTGACTTCTTTTGAGACAAACATTAAAGGGATTTGAAAAATGTAAAACAATATTACCTCTCTCACGAATCTTTTTTGGGGGAAATGTGGTTGTTTTTCATAAAATGTATTGCTTTGTTAATATGTGATGCGTTTATTGTTATTTTTTTTAATAAATTTTTTAAATTCTTAGTTTTTTAAAAAAGATTTGATTTTTTTAGAGTAGTTTTAGGTTCACAGCAAAATTGAGAGGAAGCCTTAGTTTTATTTTCAAGTACAATAAACTATAGTTCTATCTATATCTCACATAAACAAAAGTTCTTACGGGCCCTCAATAATTTTTAAGTGTACAGGACTCCTGAGAACTGCTACACTGTACTTTCTTTCAAGAAATGATATTATGCCTGACCTATGTAATGAGCTTTTATCAACAAGCAACTCATAGTGGATCACATTAGCTGTCAATAGATTCTGCTCTACATCATTTTTTAATGTCTGCACAATAGTCCATTGTGTGTATCTATTGTGATTTCATTATTTGGTCCCTGACTAATAGACAGTGTGCTGGTCTCCAGGTTTGGCTATTCAACAATTCTGGTTTGAATATTTTTGTGCATTTGTCATTTATGCCTGTGAGATCATCTGGAAAAGGGATTAAATGGTTTTGAAGATGTGGTTAAATATAAGTTTCTTATTTGGAAACTAAGATTTCTCCATTGTGTATTGCTAAATATGAAACACAAACAGAAAAATGCATAAAGCATTTGCACCATTTGACAAATATACCCAACAGTGTTTGGACCCATTGGTTTGAAAGGCTGACCTGCTAGTACTCTCAAAATTTAGGAAAACCTTTTCTTCGTTATAAACTATAATTATTGCCCATTTTCTACAACTCTTTTATCCGTCATCTGGAAATTTGGATTCTCTTTCCTAAATAGCTTTAGTCTTGGTTTAACTAACAGTCATAGACTGTTGGTGATTTGCTTTCAGCACAGGGCTGTGTGACCCAGCTTTACGATGCTGCTAAAAGGCAAGTCCCACTGGAGTTGCTGCCCAGGAGTGTGGGAAATATTTTGACTTTCAAAGGTCTGGAAACAGCTATTGTCTTTTTGATGGGCATCTTGCCAATGCCTTTCCAAACTTTTTGGGCAACTTTTTTAATTGTAGAAGACCAGAGACTTCATAAGGTAGTGCTGGAATGGGAGAGCTCTATCTAGAATCTACCTCCTCAGTGCCTTGGAGACCCGTAATTAGCTTTGCTAAAAGACTGGAACTGAGATGGTGGGAAAAGATGTCAGCTTTTAGTACATCTTCAGGACTATGGGACATCATAGCCTTCTCTTCTCAACCTGAGGGAAGAAGAAATCTTAAAATGCCAACTATGCTCAGGCAATTAGTATCTAATTTTGCATCAGTTTCACAGCAATCTTCTGACGTAGGTGATATTATCACTGATTTAGAGATAGAAAATAGATTAGGTAATTTGCCCAAAACCCAGCTATTAAGTCCAATTCCACCCCAAGTCTATGTGACAACAAACTGTGCCCTTCTTCTATACAGTGCTGCTATACCTCCCAGCAAGACTGCTTTATTTTCTGTGAAATGAAGGTGTTAATGGCCAGAGCCTCATTGCAGCACCACCTCCAAGTCCAACTGCAAAGGACAAAGAAAACACGGAAAGGAAGCTATTGTTTCCTGTTTCCCCAAGGGGACTCCAGCCCAAGCCATTGATGCATTTAGAATTCCAAGGCCCGACTCAGAGTAATATAAACCTTATAACCTGTGTTTTTCCTACTGATTAAGATCATGTTTTTCATTGCCTTTGATTTTTTTTTTTTTTTAAGATTGCAGTAACCAAGTTTTTGTGTTTTGTTTTTTAATAAAAACACAATCTGGGGCTTGAGTCCCAAAAGTTCAGTGTTTTGTCCTGTCAAATTCTGTTTCCTCTTCAATTTATTTGTAATGTAAACCTCACCTTATTTCTGCTCTGATCCTGAAACTGAGCACAGCATTCCCAGCTGATGTGTCAACACATTTCTACAGGCAATGATAAGGGCACAATTTTAACAAAAACCTAACCACCTCGAACAAAACCAGCCCCGATCTTCCCCAGTAGCTTATTAAAATCAGCTTGTCAAAACCATGAGCAAATGTGCATTTTCCAAATTTGCAGCTTCAAGGTAGATGAATGGTCAGACATTTGCCTTTTAGGGTTGCTCTAGGAAGAGGTAACAAAAGGGGTGACAGCCCTTAAACAGCTGCTTAGGGAGGAGGACATATGCCTACTATACCAGCTATTCAGTGCTCAGGGCTTCCCTTGAAAAGAGCTTATGAGGCTAGGGAGCAATAGTTCTGAGGCAGCCAGGTGTTATATGGCTTTTGTCTTTGCGAAGCCACCCATTACTGTAGAGCCATAACTCGCAGGAAGCCAGCTGTCAGGGCTGTGGCTCAGACCCCTCTGGGTGGGAGGCAAGGGGAGAGGAAGTGGGTCTGAGGCTAAGTCCCCTTTTAGACACCTGAGCCTGGCTGGCTTTGTAACTGGAGAATTTTGTGTCTTCCTCCACTCCCATCCTCCCTGGGGAGCCTCCTGCGCTGTTCTTGCTCTTCACCCTTGGAAAGACAACAGGGCTGCCCTGGATTTGGATTCCTTGGTTTGCAACTCCCAGAGTGCTGGGCTGGGCTGGGCTCTGCTGCGGCTGGCTGGCATTGGGCACTCAGATCTAGCGCTTCCCTTTGAAACCTACCCCCTCCTTTTTTTTTTTTTTTTTTTTTTTAACCAGGTATGATGATGTCAAACGTGATGCTGATGCTACAGTCACAGACACGGCCCCTGCTGGCGCAGCCTCTCTGATTCTCTCTCTCCCTGTCCAGCGCTGGGCTTTTTCAGACAAGTGCATCTCCTAACCAGGTCACATTTCAGCCGCGACCCACTATCCATCCGTCTGTCACCGGAGTCAGACCGAAGGAGGAGGGCTGAGGAAGACGACAGCGTTTGCTTTGCCAACTGTGGCGTGGGAGGAAGGACATTAAAATACTGCAGAAGTCAAGACCCCCCAGGTCGAACCCAGACCAGGATGCACGCCCCAGGCTGCGGACCGCTGGCACTGCCGCTGCTGCTCCTCGCCGCGGCCGCCCTGGCTGAAGGCGACGCCAAAGGGCTCAAAGAGAGCGAGACCCCCGGCAATTTCATGGAGGACGAGCAATGGCTGTCGTCCATCTCTCAGTACAGCGGCAAGATCAAGCACTGGAACCGCTTCCGAGATGTGAGTCTGCAGGGCTACGAGGGCCGAGGGCCGGGCCGGGGACACGGGTTTGGGGAGGGAGCTTTGGAGTGGAGACCACCGCGCAGGGAGCGGCGGGTGCACATCGCAGCCAGAGGCTGCTGTAACCCAGCCTGCGAGTAATTGCACTGCGAGTAAACAACGCGAACCCACCAGGCTCTGGCTAGTCATCGCCCTCTCAGCTTGGTGCCCGCTCCTGGGGTTCCGCTGGCCTGGGAGCTGGCGGACTTGAGACCCCCAAAGTCCCACTCGCGCCCAGGCAAGGAGTCGCTTAGGGGGCGCGCACTCGCTACAGGGTCTCTCTCGCAGACGGGGCGCGGAGAGGAGTGCAGGATGCAGGTGGGGTGCAGGGCGGGAGGTGGGGGGGCCTGGCTGAGGCTGGGCTTCTGACTCCCCCCTTTTTTGGTGAGCCTCCCCCAGGAGTGCACCCAGCGGGGTGGATGCTGCAGGTTCCACATACGGGGCACTGCAGAAGGGGCAAGTCTGGGTGGGGCTGGTGGAGAAGATAGCGTCGTCTTGTGTGAGTCCCCTCTGTTCCCACCTTGGGCTTTAGGGGAAATGGGCACAGAGGGGACTGGGCCTTTGGCCCAGTTAGGGGATGGGGAGGGTCCTAGCCATCCTCCTAAGGAGAGATGGTGAAAGGCGTGTCCATGATGGAGGGAGGAGGAGCGCGTGATGGCGGTGAAAATATCTGAGGCCATCCCCGGGTGGCCTCCAGGGCAGGTCTGGGGTGCCCATGCAGAGTGGTGTGAGCACGAAGAAGGGAGGCTGGTTTTCCTGGAGCAACCTTTAACAGGGGAGCCCAGCCTCGAGCTGAAGGAAAGGTTCCAATACAGCGGAAAGACTCCACAGCCCCCTGGGCTTGAAAAGCAGACGGGGCAGCCCCGCAGGGTCTGGGGGCCCTCCGCTGATGGCCGCCGGCACCCTGGCTTAACCTTGGGCGGAACTTCGCGGGGTGGGGGTTGGGAAGGTGGCTGCGGAGGAGCCAGCCTCGCTGCACCACTTTGTTTACGGGCACCTGTAGATGAGAGGGGAAACCGGAGGTGGTGTTCCCAGCGAGGGAAGTGAGAGTGAGGAGGGGAGGGCAGAGGGCGTGGCTAGGCCCCGGAGATGGGAGGGTGTGTGAGGTGGAAGATGGGCCCGGATGCGTCAGAGGAGACAACTGCTGGTCCGCGCGACCCAGTGCTCTCAGACGCCAGTGCCCCGAAGGCCTCTTCTAGGACCCCAGTTCTTGCCCCTCATTCCCCATATTCTCTCATCGCAGCTTCCTAGTACAACACCGGCCACACTGTGACCTTTCTCATCTTCTCTTAAACTGTGTACATCCAGAAGTTCCTTAGAAATGTGTTTAAAACATACATGCTTCATATGATATTCAGCCAAATGTAGGGAGGACACAGAGATATGGATTTTTTTGTTATCAGGAGAGAAGCGACTGTTTCTCTCCAAAGGCATACTGGTAGGCTGTAATTCATCAGAAGGAATCGCCTGCTGCCAGGTCCTCTGGTGAGTGGCCTTGGCCCCAGAGTGGGGCCAGCCAAGGCAGCGTGGAGCTCCAGCCAAGCCTTTTCCGCCGTCCCTGCAGGCCCAGCACACATAAGCTGCAGTCGCCTGCCGCTGCCTGCGAAGCAGGCTGGCCATAGCAGCAAGGGGTGGCAGCAGGTCGGCCCATCCAGAATCCATGTGTCACTGGTCCAGGCCTCCCTCAGACTTACTGGCTGTTTTTATCTTCCAAAATGGGACCAGTGAAGGTCAGAGGGAAAAGAAATGCTTAATCAGAACAGTAAAGGTTTAAAAATAAAAGATGCCTCCCCACCTCCCTTCTTCCACCTGCTTCCAATAGCCAACTCTGTGGGTGAGGATAAATGATTGGCTGTTTGACCCTTGGCACAGGGCTGCCCACCTGTCTCCCTGGATTGGTGCCAACCACTTCTGCCTTCCTGACATGTTCATAAGGAGAAAGGTACCAGATTTGAAATTCTGCAGGACTTGCCCCCATAGGATCCATGGAAAGCTTTAGGGCATGTATCACTTTGGTTGGCCTCTAAAGCCCCATTTAAGGTAGTCCTGACTGTGGGACAGGATCAGAGAGAGAAGGACAAGGAAGGCTGGGCAAGAGGGTCTGGCTCTGGGGATCTGTTGGCAGTATCTGCAGAAAGTCAGGAAGCTTCTAGCTCAGAGCCACTGCATTGCATAACATTAGGGACGGCACATGTGAATGGCACCCCTGGAGTTGTGCAGTGCACAGACTGTACAAAGGGGCTCTGCCAGCACTACAGACTCTTCTCATCCCTCTTGTTAGTAGAGGCCCCAATTCCTACCCTAAAGGCTGAAGGCCCTCTAGCTGCACACAGTAGCATCAGGCTTTATATTCATTTCATCAGCCTAGCTTTCATGAAAATATACTCCTTGGTTCTTCAAAGGAGTTTCCGTTGAACCTCTAAGGCATTGCCAGGTCAAGCTAGAACCTTGTTTATAATCAATCATGAAATGGTGCAGGGTCCCCAGTTCACCTTGGTGGAAGGCAAGCAGGAGTGGAATATTCTCAGGAGATAGGATTGAGGAATTAGTAGTATGGGTGGGGCACATTTCTCATTAAATGATGTTGACTGAATTGAGGGAGAAGATTGAGGGAATCATGCCAAAGAGGTGAGGAAAATGAAGAAGAGGAAGAAAGCTTGGATAGTTGTTCCAACGTGAAATTGGTCCGAGCTGGTTAGTGGGGAATTCAGTTTAGCATTCTTTCTCTGAGCACTAGGATTATAGAGGAGGCAGGATTTACCAGCAGAGTAATCTTCCCCTCCAGTGGGCACAGGGCTCTCATATCCTGTGCCTGGGCAGATCTCATCTAATGCTCCGTGCCCTGCAGCTGAGGAGGAGGGAATTTCATGTCAGAGGAGATGGGGAGGTTGTGATCCAGCTGTGTCCTTCCCTGAGCAGGCCTGGACTCTCAGAGCCCTGCTCCCCAGTGCTACCATCTCTGGATTCACTCCCTGCAGAACCAAAGCATCCAGAGTCTCAGAGATAGAGATGCACATTTGAGAGGAGACAGGCCCATTACACAGCATTCTTCTGGTAGGTTCCAAGAGCCTGGCTAGGCAGCACTGACTGTTCTTTTTCTTCCTGACTCTTTTCTACTTTGTACTTCCATTAAATTGTAATATTTACGAGTGTCTAGCACTGTGCTTGGCACCCAGGAGGCACACAGTTAGTATGTGTTGAACCGCTGATTCCAGTGAGTGCTTTCATCTGCTATTCCCTGCGTAAGCCTTTCATATGCATTGCCTCTCGTGCCCCTCAACAACCTGTGAGATAGTTATCATTACTTTATAGTCCACCTATTTTGTGGTCGAAGACATGGAGGCACAGAGAAGTTATTACCCAAGGGTCAAATAACTAGTAAGAGGCAGAGCTGGGATTTGAACCCAGGTAATCTAATCCAACTCTGCATTTCAGGAAACTCTAGGCCTACCCCTTAGTGAAAATAGAAAAGAAGAGCCTATGCTGAAGAACAAAGTCTAGCGTGGCTCGTGCCCTTCGAGTCTCAAGGATGCCCTGGGCAGGAGCAGCACCTCCTAGGAAGGTGGGCCAAAACCCTCAGTACCCGCGTCAGCCTGCCTCCAGCCTGCTTCCCACCCCCTGGCCCAGTGACACTCCAAAGGCAGCTCTCCACCCAGGAGAAGCAGGAGTGCAGGGTGCTGGGAGAGCTCTGGCCTGGGAGTCGGAAGGCCTGAGTTCAGGTTCTGGCCCTGCCACTGGCCGGGCGTGTGATGCCAGGTATGTCACATAACCTCTCTGAGCTTCAGTTTCAGGCAATACTCTTCAGTCCCATAGGAAACTACCAGATGGATCATCATTTCTGGGGCTAGCCCACACCATGCCCCGGTCTCCATGAGAATGATGTTGACTATATTCACTAACTCATTCATTTGCTGCAGATCCGAGCAACTCCCATATGCCAGGGCTTCACCATGATCTTGGGCTCTGGCCCAGGGAAATATTACCCACTGGATAGTCAGGATTCTCATGTTTTTAGAGTCACCAAGTAGGCCAGTAGCAAGTTTTTAGCCAAAAAGGGGCTTCCTTATTCCCCCCTCTCCCCCTCCCTACCCCACAAACCTAAACCAATGCAAGTGTAGGGGTGAACTGCACAGATGTTTGTAGATAAGTATGGGTATGTGAGAAGAACCCCAAACTGGGTCGGAATGGAGTCCATAATTGGGGTTTGGAGTAGGAGGGTGAGTCCTTCCTTATCCCCCTCCTCCACCCTGGTTTTGAATCCTCTCTCACACTGAGCAGGGTGGCATCTTCCAGAGCGGTGTCAGCATGGTGAGGGACTCTTGAACACCCAGCGGGGCTCTAAGCCTTGGGAAGAGAGGGAGAGAAGAGCTCTCTTCCTGGAGAGGATGTCATATGCTCCTCTTGTCTTCCAGCCAGTCCGAAGAGGATGGAAAGCCAACAACACCCCCTCCCATTCTCCAGAAGGTCAGGAAGCAGGC
The DNA here is from genome assembly GCF_014176215.1 of Rousettus aegyptiacus. Lineage (NCBI taxonomy): Eukaryota > Metazoa > Chordata > Mammalia > Chiroptera > Pteropodidae > Rousettus > Rousettus aegyptiacus. The sequence continues at coordinate 14,733,661 of NW_023416309.1, forward strand.
TGGAGGAGTGGAAGAGCTCTATTCTACCCTAAGCACCGAGGGACTAGGGAGAGCACTCAGCTTCTCTTTCTTGTGAGAGGACAGAACTAGCACTGTGGCTTTGAAGGAGCCATTTCAGATTTTTGGCTCTTGATTTTCCCATTACTTTAATGAGCAGGCTAAACCGAGTAATCTACAGAGCTCTTATCATTCTACGGCTCCAGGAAGATGGCACTAGAGCCCGTCAATAGTCCCTTCACCCACAGACATGGCCCACCCATCCCATCCTTTCCCTGCCACAAACTGGCACTAAGTCTTAGGTTTTAGGGAAGGGATTTCCCTTTTGCTCCTGAGGAAGTATCTGTGACCATATTAGGTAGGGTACATATTAGCCAGAGACTGAGAAACCTGAGAAATGGGGCCTAATATCATCTTTGGGCAAACAGCTGGCTGAGGATGGGTGTACCATTCCTGTATTTGTTTATTGCAGGTGTAACATGGGTCGTCTTTGGAAACAAGGGAAATGTATGGCCAGGCATAGGCCTATATACAGAGCTGGACACCACTGTCTAACCCTATGGGCAAACTGAGGCCCAGCCGCGGGCTGTAGGGTGATGTGGTTCTTGAAATGGAACAGCCTCTGACCCCCTGAGGTCTCAGCTAGTGTTCAGTTACAGGTATAGCTCTTAACTCAGGGTTCCTGTAGTATTTATTGGCCTTAAATGCATTTGGCTCATGTTGGTGCTGCCTCGTGGCCTCACACTGTGGGCTTGTATCTCAAGAGTCCTCCTGCTGTTATTTTTAATGTGTGTTTATCACGTACCTCCCAAGGTAAGCCCCTGAGGACAAGGTCTGGGAATAGACTGCTTGGCATACCTTACCACCTTACCATGCTATCCTCGAGCACTGCGCAGGGTGTTTGTACACACAGTAGGTGCTCAAAATAAATTATGCACTGTGGAATGTGAGAGCCAGAAGGGATCTCAACTCACCCATCTCTGAGACTTTCCCTGTCCTCTTTAGGTAGTGACACTGTGGATTCAGACAGCAGAGCGCCAAGGGGAAGTTGTGGCTCTGGGCTGAAACATACTGGCTATTTGGGGAGCTCTCTCCCTCTTTCTGGACCTCAAAAGGTTGGAACAGTCACTACGAGAATGCTGGCACTCTGACTCTCCAGCGATTCATTTGTAGGATAAGGGAGTGAGTGACGCTGTGGAGGAAGATTCTCCCTTAGCCCCTATGTTGGTGGGCCTGGGCCTGATTGCAGCCAGCTTCCCCCTTTCTCCTGGGGGGTGGGAGCCTCTGAGACCTCCATCCCCAACCTCGGATGCCTGCAGAGCAGGCCAACCACACCCATCAGACCTGTGTTCCCTCAGGAGAATAGGTTGCCCAAGGCAGGGCATCCTGACACGCCTACTCTCTTCCTGGACATCTGAAAAGAGGTCAACGCTGCACTCAGCAGGAAGGATAAGTCAGGCCTCGATGGTGTCTTACCTCTGCCTGGATGCAGCCTTCTTGCTCCTTCCCTGATCCCATGTTACTTTGCACAAGTCGAAGGACGTGTAAAAATCTGGTCTTGTTCGGGCTCCTTTTCCCCTCTTCTCAAAGTTCTCATTTTGGAAGAATGAGGAAGCAGAACCATGGAACCTCAGCAGCATTAAGCACAAAGCACTTAGCCCCCACATTATATAGGTGGAGACACACCCAGAGAGGGGCAGGCACGTGAGAACCCATCTGTCCTCTCTCCACACCATGTCTGTGTTTCCTCAGCTCCCATCTCTGGGTCTTCCTCAGAACCTCTGAGATTGAAATCCTGCCTTCCACTCATGTTCCAAAAGGGAAACTGAGGTCTGGAGGCAGCTACCCTGTTCTCTGCCCTTCACAGACCTCTGGGACTGCTGCCTGGAGTAGAAAGGACTGGCGAGTGGCCTCAGATGTCCCTTGAATTAGTGGAGAGGTCAGGCCCGGGAAGTATAGGGAGTGTGTTGGTGTAGGCATACCTGAGACCAGGTAGAGCTCCTGGCATGCAGGGAGTGATAAGCACATTTTTGCCCTCCAAGGAAATTCCTCGGAGGAGAGGAGGTGGGAGGCAGGGAGTCTGCCAGATGCCTGTCTCCTCCTGTTTGTCCAGGCCTAACAGCCTCTGCCGCTCCCTCTGAGAGAGGAGCAAATATTTAATGACTGCTCCAGTTCCCAGCCCCCTCAAGTTGCCTTCTTCCTGGCATGTGATGAGGGTGTCAGCCCTTTGCTGAGAAGGAACCGAGGCAGCCTCCACATGGTCCTCCTCATTCCTCCAGGGTCCCTCACTCTGTTTACAGGAATGAGCAGACGGAGGCCCTGGACGCAAGTCCCCCCCACTCCTGGGCCTTCTGTAGTGCACTGGCTCCACTGGAGGCTCCCTCACCTGAGGAATGCAGCAGAAATAAACCTGGGGACAGGGCCTTTCAGAGGTTGAGAGAGGCCTGGCTCACTTCCATTTCTAGAGGTTCTTGATCTATTAAAAAATGAAGAAATGCCATAACAGGGTTAAAAACCTTGTGGTTTATTTAAAGTCTCATGATAAACATCTTTCGGTCTCATCGGTGTAGATCTTCAGTTAGAAACAATATCAAAAGTCTATATTCGAGGCTTATTGTGACCAAAAGTGCATCTTGCTCACTCCCTTCTCCAGGTTCCCACCTTGTGTGCCAAAGAAATCGGCTTTAATGGTCCTGTTTTGTGGTTTTTGAAAGTACAGAGCTTCCCAGTTTACAAAGCACTATCTCAGTCATTATCGTACTGGGTCCCTCTGCAGCTCAGGGAGGAAGGAAAGGGCGTCTTTCCATTTTATAGACGAGGAAGTGGGACCAGCGAGGGCAGGCCTCTCTAGCCCGCAGTCTTGCTAGCAGTCAGAGGTAAGGCGGAGAGGAAACCCAGTGCGCTGATTCCATATTGGTGGTGGGGTGGTGGGGGAGGCTCCTCATCACACTGCGCTGCGAGGCAGGTGGAGATTTGCTCAGGTGGATTTTAGCCCAATAAATCGAGTCCTTGGGGAGGCTGTTCTTTTGCTCTATTCACTGCTGCGTCTTATCCTCCCCACCAGATGGAGAGGCTGGGAGAGATTGGGTTAATTCAAGCTGTGAAGTGAGCGGGTGATTTTGGTGCTAATTAAAATGACAGGAAGTAAACAGTGCTTGGAAACACCCAGCATGTGCCCCTAAGCCCAGCTAGGCCTGCACACTCACCACCATTTCTCCCCCAGCTTGGCACAGTGGGCCCTGTCTCCATGGCAACTGAGCTGAGCCACAGAGATCAAAGCTGGAGATGGGTTAGCTCCAAACCAGCCAAACCAGCATTGAGTGAAGGGGATTTTTTGGAAAGTCCCTGGAGAAGCGGGGGGGCCCCCAGTTGTCTTCCCCACCACTGCCAGGCCCTCCAGCCTGGGGGAAAGCAGAGCCGGTGTGGTGGGAGAAACCACCATGTGCTGGGATTGGGCTCTGTCCAGCCCCAGGCCTGGGACTTTTTTCACCTGTAATGTGTATGGAGCAGTCCAGCATCCTGGTTAGGGGTACGGATTCTGGAATCATAGTTCTGGGTATGCAAATACTCTTCTGCTGTGCAATTGATGTGTGATCCTGAATGAGTCCCTTTGAGCTGTTCAAGCCTCAACTTTATCACTTGAGAAATGGGTATAATAATAGTAATTTTCTCTTTGGGTTGTTATGATGAGTAAATGAGCTGATGAATATAAAGTGCTTAGCACAATGCCTCCTACATGGTAATTGCTGAAAAGGTGTTTGCTAAGTGCTGGCATAGACAGATGAACTTTATATGGTCCTTGTCTTCAAGAAACTGACCATCTAAATAGGGCAGAAGCAATAACATTGTTTGGTGTAACCAGAGCAATAATAAACTACTACCAGGCACCTTTGGCCTGAAAGAAAGCTGGGCAGGTTAGGGAAGATGATGACCGAGCTGCGTTTTGAAAGATGAATAGAAGCTCTTGGGTTGGATGCAAACACACGTTCCAGATGGAGGAAAAGGCTGTGCCATGGTCTGGCCTCGTCAGAGTATCCGCTGGAAGGACATAGGGCTGGGGTGGCTAGAAACAGATCAAGGGTAGATGAACTTTCTTCTGTAGGTAGCAGAGTCCAGTGAGGATTTTAAAATATGGTGTTTTTGCTTTTATTAAAAGAGTAAAACATATTCACATTATAGGAAATTTGAAAACTTGGAAAAAGGCAAATACATGCCCAAATTCTCTGTATTCCTACCCACGCCCCCAGAGGAAACTACTATTGGTATAAATCCTTTTTACCTACTCACCTGTTAAAACATTTTCCAGAATGAGAGGAAACTGTATATTCAGTGAAAAGTTTTAAGGAGGGAGAGACATGATAATAATTGTGTTCTAGAAAGATCCGTGTAGCTGCAGCAGTGTGGAAGACTGGCGGACAGACGAAGGGAGACCCCTGAGGAAACAATACAGTGATTGAGGTCAGCGTTGGGAAGGTAGGAGCAGTGGGCGTGGTGAGGAGAGGGCAGGCTAGAAAGAGGAGGAAGTGGAGTAGACAGGGCAGGGAAGATAAGGACTGGGAAGAGTCTGGCTTGACATTGTAAGATTGGAAAGAGCTACATGATATATGCTCCGAAGGAAAAGCCTGGAGTTGAGAGTCAGGAGGCTGGGTTCTGGTGAGCTGGCCTCATCCTCCGACACTGAGCATCTGCTTTGCGCACGGTGCTGTTAGAGGGAGAGAATAGCTGCTCTTTTTCATCTCTGAGGCCCCATGTGAGAGATGAAGACACAGAGAAGATAAGAAGAGCATTAGACAAGATGTGGAGCCGAACGGCCCTTAGACCTGAGAGCCGGTGCCGTGGGCTCTCTCAACTGCCTGCTTAGCCCTAGTGGGAGGTCTCCAGAGCCAGCCAGCCAGGAGATTGCAGTGGGCTCAGGTGGGACTTGGGCAGTGGATGGTTTAAGAAGCTCCAAGGGTGATTCTGATGTGCAGCTGTAGCTGAGAGGTACCCACGTGGCACAGAGGAGGACTCTTAACCCTGAGGGGAAGTGACTTCCTGAGGCTACACTACGAGGCGAGTTTAAAGCAGATTCCGGGTCCAAAGTCTTCATTGCCTCTTTCCCTGCCCCCTTCTCACTGCCAGACTCTGCTCCTCTCTTAATGAGAGACCCCACCTACCTATAAGGTGGGGTGTAGGATCAGTCCTGTCGAGTCCAGTCCGGGAGTCTTGGCTCGATTCCTCACCTGTTTTGTGACTCTTGGCCAGTTGTTCTGCCTCTCTGAGCCTCAGTTTCCTCAGTTTTGGAGTTGCTTCTAATGGTCCTGCTTACTTCACAGGGTTATGAGGGTAAAAGGAAGACAGACATAAACATATTCAGAGAGGACTTAATTTTAAAGCACCATGAAGCACAAGCCACGGTGCGCTTGTACATTCCCAATGTTTTTCCACGTGCCAGCTCTGTCCTGAGCAGAGGTGGTCACTGGTGGCCGGACCAATCAGGTGAAAGAACCAAGTGAAATAAGATGTGCTATCCTTTTCCCAGAACTTTGGATCTCGACCTATGGCCCATCTCTCCACTGGCCTGGCCCTCACTCCAGAGCAAATCCCCCTTTCTCAGGGGAAAACTCCATCTGTGGCAGCAGAGGCAGCAGAGCTAGGGCAGAATCGGCCAGGGCAGAATCGGGCCTCCTTCTCCTGAGAAGACCTGGTGCCTTTATTGGACCATTGCTCACAAGTGCTAATGAGCCCACTGGGTACCATAAATAGACACTGATAAATTCAAAGGCGCTATTCGCACTTGCCAACAAACACCTCTTTTTCAGCTTATAGATGGGCCAGCCCACACCCTGCCTCAGGGGGCCGAAGTGTGGCCCTGGGCTCTGCCCCCATGCTGCCCCTCAGGACTTCCCCGCCACCCCTCCCCCCTGAGGCCCCTTGGGGGCAGCTCTCCTCATACTCCACCTCTCCCTGCAGTGGCCTCTCTCTTCTCCGCTTCAGGGGCTTCTCATGTGGCCTCTCCTTGCCCATTTTCTGATGCTTCACCGTTTTCTTCGCCCACGCTCCATGATCTCTCCTGCTCTAACAGCTTTTATTCGTTGAGTGTTTTCTGGACACCAGGCACCCCACAGACGCAATCTCTTTTCATCTCTGAGTAGTCCTAGAAGATGGGTGCTGAGCTCCTAAGGGTCTCAAGGTGCTCGCTTGCTCAAGGCGAGCTGACAAGGGGAGCATGGGGGTTCTGTGTGACGCCATGGCCTCTCTCCTCACCCCTCTCTGTTCAGCTGCTCCTGTCCTCCTGGAAGCAAAGGTCCTGGGATCCAGAACCACTCAGGGCTCCCTTTACCCACTCAACACGGTGCAGACAGGGAGCTTAGCTAGAACCGAGGACAGCACTTGTATACAGAAGGGGCTCAATTGCTGTAGGCTGAATCAGGGGGAGGAGTTGGCTCCATACCAGGGCTCTAACTAACGAGCTGGATAGAAAACTCCTTTCTTAAAACTCCCTTTCCCCCCACCCCACCCCACTTTCCCCTGGGGTTCTAGTCAAAAATTCTTGGTCGTGACCTTCGAAAACCCACTTTGTAGAGAGTTCCAAAGGCTTCTGCTGGCAGCCTAGTCGGAGATTGCAGCAGAGTAGGGCGAGAGTGTGGGAGTGAGCAGGCGTGGAGGCCCTTGGCTGACAGCCTAGCCCCCTCCCTACCAGTTCAGGTGCGGGTGGGTTCTGGGCACACAGGCCTTGTTGGTTGGGGGCCTGGGACTCACACCAGCCACGTCCCCTGTCCTCTTCACAGCCTTATGCCCAGTCCCCTCTCAGGGAATGGTGGAACAGACGGGAAGACTCCAGCTTGATGGAGGCCAGTCCCTACTTTTGCCCCAACCTCGTAACCCTAGCTTCAGCCACTTGGCCACTCTTAGCCTCCATTTCCCATCTGTGGATACCTATCCCCGACGAGTTCCGAGGGAAGAAGGGCCAGGTCTGGGCTGGCTTTCTTTGGCCCTAGCAAGTGAGAGAAATTGTGCTCAGTTCCCTGTCAGCTGCCGTGTGGTCTTCTTAGAAGCTTGCACAGGGGCTCAAGAGGGCTCAGGCCATGTCCTATGGAACTGGGTGGGTGCCTGAGCTTAGAGCCTGGGCTGATCAGTTAAGTGCCCAGGGCGTGCCCAGGCCAGGCTCCCTTGAATCTCTTCCTGGGGCCTTCTTCCTTCCTACTCTTGAGTTCGAGGACTGCAGGACACTTGGCTGCTTAGATATATGTGGCGGGGTGGGGGGGCAGGTGCAGGCAGAGTGAAAGGGGAATGAGAAAAAAGAGAGAAAGAGGGGAGAGACACAGAGACATTCGGACAAAGACACACATGAAAGCAAGACAGAGAGAGAGCAAAGCTGGTACAAGCCAGACCCTCCTCATAGGGGAAAGGTCTGCTGCTTTCTTGCCACCTCCCCTCCATACCCATCCCTGCCTCACCCTCTCTCCATGTGGAAGAGGCAGGAAGACCAAGCTGGAGGGAGAGCCTCAGTCCTCAAGCGTGAAAACTGGAGGCTGCTCTCAGACGTGTGCTTTGTTACTTCGTTTCTAGATAAAACCCATCTGGCTGTGGGTGAGTTGCCTCCAAGTGTCCTTATTTACTACTGTTGCTTACTCATGTACACATGCTCATAGATGAGGACCTGTACATATATATTGCTTCAGAACACATGTCTGTGAGCGTGCCTGTATGCACCCAGGGCCTGCATGCATGCGTGCACACACATCTGCAGAAGCTCACACTCAGTACGCATCTGACCACAGTGTTCTCTACCTGGGTGCTGATGCCAACTGCCTGCTCTGCCCTGACCCCTCTCTGACCTTTGCCTAGGAGGACACGTTGGTGAGGCCCACGCCCCTGCCTGTTCCTCTGATGCTAGTCATCTCCCAGAGGAGGCTTCCAGGGGGCTTTCAAAGCAGCTGTGGATGCCCTCCTTTATGCTGCCTGCTGCCCCCATGAGGCTGCTCTCTGGTGTAGGAGCCCCATGCCCTTCCCCTCAGGCCCGACAGGTGTCTGGCTCCTCCCCCCTCCACCACCTCACCCTCACCCCTACAGCCCCACAGCGTGGCCTCTGTCCTTCATCCCTGTACAACTCTGATCCTTGGGCGGGCAGGGCTCAGGATCAGGGGGCAGTTGTGTGGGGCTCCTCATGCCCTTCTACCTCCGTTCGGAGGAGACCGACCGTTGCTGCTCCTTGGCACCGCCAGCCTCCAGTCCTGAGAAGCCCTCTTTTCTGGCTGGCAGAGCTTTCACGAGGAGTGCCCTGGGAGCTGTTTGTCGGTTTTCAACCACTTCCACCATAGGCGGAAGTGGGGAAACCAGAATGAGTTGGGGGCTTTGTGCCAGTGAGCTAGACTGGGTGATAGCTGCTCTGCCTCTGGTCACTGTGAGGTCCGTGGGCCCAGAGGAGGCTCTCGTGGCCAGAGCAGGGTGAGGAGTGATCTCCCATGTGCCTTAGGTCTTGGAAACTGTGTGTTGTAACCAGAAGAGAGGCCTGGGTTGGGCCTCGGGAGACCTGGGCTCTGTGATAGTGGGACCTGGGTAAGGTAAATGTCCTGTCTCTGAACTTCCTGGCCTCTCCTGAGCCAGACGACCTCAGAGGGCCTTTTCAGGATACTCTGAATCTGAGGATTTGCAGCTGGACTGTGGTAACTGAGGAAGCCTTCAATATTGGGAGGGACTGTGGCCCTTTTTTCTTTTACTGCACCATCTGAATTCCGCAGGAAAGTCAGATATAGAGTAAAAAACAGTCCCTATGCAGCCTGGAAGAGAGGTCCTCCTTCCGCCTCACTCTCATGATGGGCAAATTTCAGGGGAGAGGAATGCCAAGGGAGGGACCCTAACAAAGGAAAACAGTGGTGTTTCTGGGACGCCCAGGACACAGGTGTGAGAATCATTCTTCCAAGGTAATATGGGCCCTCAGACATCTGTCCTAATGGTGGGGCCAGGGCTGGGCCATTGGGAACAGATTCGGGGCCTGGTGGAGAAGGATGGGGCCTCACCATCTCAATGCCATGGGCCTCACCTCTATTGCGCCTCAGGCTGGCCCTAAGTGGGCCCAGGTCTTCAGCTTTCTGTGATGAAGATATAGGAATACTGTCCTCCAATTAGAGGCTCTAGGGGTCAGAGGACCATAGCAATCAAAGACCAATGCTCAGCGCCCATGGCCATGTGATGAGGCCAGGGGAGCTTTGGGACCACACGGTCTGAGAGTAGACCTCACACTGAAATCACCCATCTCTTCCTTTCTCCTCCTGCTCCATTTCCCGTGGCCTGCTCCTGCTTCCTGATCCCAGGAGGTGGAGGTGAGTACTGCTTGGAGTTCCGCTGCATGTGGTCCGCTCCGCGGATGCTCTCTCTTCTCTCCCTCTGCATCCTCACCCCAACTTCTTCCCTGCAGCATCCGGTGTGGGATGGAGGGAGGAATAAAGACCTTAAGGGAGAAGCTGGAAGGGATTCTGGACATGGGTTTAGAGGGAAGGAGTAGATGGAAAGGGGAGGCAGCTAGCAGGGCTTGGGTAGACAGGGGTCATCTGGGTAGCCACTCAGGCTGGTGGCAATTTGCATGTAAAAGCAGTGGCCCAGGCTTTTATTCTTCCTCACCTTGGAGCTGAACCTCTCTTCTGAGATGTGCATCTTAGCCTGTTCCTTTTCCCCTGGCCCTCTCTGTCCTTCCCTAGGACGACTACATCAAGAGCTGGGAGGACAATCAGCAAGGAGATGAAGGTAATATGTCCTTCCCAGGAGGGGGAAAGCGACTGACATCCATGAAGACTTAAGGCTAGAAAGCAAGTCCTGACCCTGGCCTTGGGGGCTCCTTGGGCAGCCATGCGCCTGTGAGGGTGGGACGTCTGAGCTGAGGAGCTCTGGTTATCAAGGGTCACTGAGGAGAGGGGCTTCCCAGCTCAGAAGTGGGACTGGGGACTCCTGGGCTCTATGGCACTGATTCCCAGATGACCTGCATCCTGATTGTATGTCCCTGCAGCCCTGGACACCACCAAGGACCCCTGCCAGAAGGTGAAGTGCAGCCATCACAAGGTGTGCATTGCCCAGGGTTACCAGCGGGCCATGTGCATCAGCCGCAAGAAGCTGGAGCACAGGTGAGGGGCTTGGGGAGCCAGCAGCCCTGGATGAAGTTTGCTTAAAGAGTAAGGGCTCGATTAACTCTCTCCTATGCATTGGTTACCTTTTGCTGCAAAACAAAGTACCCTAAAACTTAGTGGCTTAAAACAACAGATGTATATTATCTCACACAGTTTCTGAGGATCAGGAATCCAGGAGTAGTTCTGTAGGTTCGTTCTCGCTTAGGGTCTGTCATGAGGTTACAACCAAGATATTGGCTGGGGCTGTACCATCTGAAAGCTTCTCACTTAGCTGTTGGCTGGTGGCCTCAGTTCCTAGTCACATGGGCCTCTCCATGGATGCTTGAATATCCTTACAACATTGGGAAGTTGACTTCCATTAAGGCGAGTCATCCAAAGGAGAGAGAGCAAGGAGGAAGCCACATTTCATTTATGCCTTAGTCTTGGAAATCACATCGTTACTTCTGCCACTTCTATTTGATAGGAGCAAGTCATAAGTACTGCCACACTCCAGAGAAGAGGGGTTCGGCTCCGTCTTTCGAAGGGAGGAATGTCAGAGAATTTTCAGATATATTTTAAAACCATCACACTATGTGGGATCAGTCACCAAATATGTGGGACTCCGGGAAAGTCACAGCTCTCCTCTGGGCCTTGCTGTCCATATCCGTAAGACAAATAGGTTGGCCCAGATGGTTTGAGGTTCTTTCCAACTCCGATATGCAATGACTTCATGAAGTAGTTAGGGCTGTAGCTTCTGAGGCTCTCAGAGGAGGGAATGGGTGAGGAGCCTTTGAGGACTTAGCTTCAGCCCAAGGATGAGACCCTGCCTGGTGCCAAAACCCCTAGAAAAGGTTCCAGTTTCCTTCCCTCTTTTCTGAATCAAAAACAGAGACCAGAGACTTAGGATCATAATCTTAGCTGCTTGCAGGGGCCTGGCAGGTAATGTGATATGTGAAGAGAGCTCACTGACAGACCCCTCTGCTGAGCCCAGGTCCCGTGGAAAGGGAGCATCTTCTGTTTTACAAAGAAAGGCCAGGAATCCAGGTTTTTATGTGAACTCTTCCATTTTGTAAATGTTGGTGAATAACTCAATTAAGAACAAAAACCCTTGGTGCCTAAACAAAATGAGTCTACAGGCCAGATGTGGCTATCCCTTCATTGCCTCTGATTTGATCTGGCCCTTTTAAGCGAAGTGCGACTCCTTTTTACATCATACAGTCAGACCTGGAGTTGCTTCCTGAAGGCCCTGCTGGACTCAGTGACCCCTGGAAAAGGGAGAGCTGGCAGTCTGTACCCTGCCCAGTTGGTTCTACCCTTATGAGCTGGAGGAGGGTCTGGCTGTGGGTGGTGGGGGAAGGTGGCGGGGGCAGGGAGGTGGCTGCATCTGCTATAGATTGCTGGGTCCAGCTACTTGTTGACATTTGTCTCCTGAACCTTCTCTCTCCTTGGCCCTCTCTCATTTTCATCTCTGTCCCTGTCTCTTCTCCATCCCTCTCCTGTAGGATCAAGCAGCCTGCCCTGAAACTCCATGGAAGCAGGGACACCATCTGCAAGCCCTGTCACATGGCTCATCTGGCCTCAGTCTGTGGCTCCGATGGCCACACTTACAGCTCCACGGTGAGGAACCCTGGCCCCAGGTGGGGTGAGGGAGGCCTAGGCCTGGAGGCCACAGGGAGCCAAGAGGACTACGCAGTGCAGGCACAGGGGGGCCCTCAGGGACTCCCAGTGCTGATGTGGGGTCAGAAGGGCTCAGTCAGTGCATCCCTGGGCTCAGGCCACCTGAAAGTCCGAGCCAGACCCTTGCCCCTGACCTTGGGCAGGTACAGATAGGGGGTAGGGCCTGGAAAATGAATGTAGGCAGGTAACTACAAATCAGAATGAATGAAGAAAGTACTGGGGCTATGGAAGGAAGTAGCTCTGTCTTCCAGTGGATGGAGGTGAAGGACAGAGCTTTCCACAGGCAGATTCCACACGGAGGGGGCGGTGTTCACCAGCAGGCACTGAGTGTTCCGGGAAAGGAATAAATGACCTTCCGTGAGATGATGTGAGAAGGAACAGTGGTTGAGGGAAGAGATTCCTACCTTATGAAATTTTTGTGAGGATTAAATGAGACGATATTTGTGAAAGCATCTTATAAACTTTGGAGTGCCGTGGAAGTACAAGTGCTAATTGTGAATGCCTCTGCTAGCGACAGGGAGTTGGGAATTGCTTGGCGTTCGGAGGGCACTGACTGTTAGCTTGGGTTGAGTTCTAGGGCTTAAGAACCCTCTGGGGGTGAAATGCAGATTTGAGGAAAGTCTCCCCACCTCCCCACTGTGAGTGATGATTGAAACTGGGGAGGAGATGAAGCAGAGAAGAAAGGGAGGGGAAAGAGACTATAAGCAGGTGGCTGAGGGGGGAGCTGCACTGAGTAGGCAGGAGGGATACAAAGGAGACAGGCGGCCTGATGAGGAGGAGACTGCCGCATCACACGCCCAAGGGCACAACAAGGTTTGGGCAGGAAGCTGTGGTCTGAGGGTCATGGCACTGCCCGGTGGGGAGGTAGAGGGCGTTGAGAGGTCTGGCTTCCGTCCCAACCCTGTGGCTTTGGGCAAGTCTCTATTTGAGCTCCATGTTCTCTGCTGAGCACAAGAAACACAATTCCTCTCTCGCAGAGCTGACGGGGACCAAGTGAGATAATGCTGTAAAATGCTACAGCCCGCTTCTCATTAGCGGTCACCCCACAGGGAGAAACCAGATGCCACCAAGGGAAAATGCTTTAAGGGCAAGGAATGGAGGAGCCCCTCTCAGCAGCTAGGTGTAGCTGACAACTGCAACCGAGTGTTTTTAGTAAAGGCCTGGGAATTAGCAGATGTACAATAGCCGGTAGCTGTTTGTTATCAAGAGAGCTAAGCATGGTGGGAAGGCCGTCGAAGGAGGAGGCCGGCAGCCAGTTATTCAGGGACTGTAGTGAGCAAGAAGAGAGGCCATGAGGACAAGGAGGGAGGTGGGCAATAGCCAAACATGGGAGGTGGGTCTGGAGGTGAGGGAGTGGGGAGATAGGTATGCCAGGAAAGATAAATGTGCAGAAAGGGCAGGCTGTCACAGAGTACAGTTCATGGGAGCCTTTGTTTGCTAGGACCCTCTTCCTGGGCCTGCCGCCCCTTACACTGTGTACTCGCGGCCTCAGGAGGAGCCAGGTGGACCCCTCCAGGCCATCCATGGGCGCTGTCCTCCTGTATCCAGTGGGGAAGGCAGGTGTGGCTGCCATGGTAGGTGCTCCCAGGTGCAAGGTCCCCATCACCCAGCGTGACCTTTCTTCTCATGCAGTGTAAGCTGGAGCAGCAGGCATGCCTGAGCAGCAAGCAGCTGATGGTGAAATGTGAGGGCCCCTGCCCCTGCCCCACAGAACAGGCTGTCACCTCTACCACCGATGGCAAACCAGGTAATGAGGAGTGCAGGACTATAGCCAGGTGGGGGTCTCACTGCCAGGGCTCTGGGATGGTAAGATTGGTTCTCAGAGTGGCCAGGGAGAAGGAGTGAAAGTGGAGACAGGCTTGAGGGACCTGCGGGGTTGTGGGAGCCTGGTGAACACAGCAGAGGGCTTTGGCCTCAGCCACAGGGAGCCTGTGCTTGTTTTTAGTGCTGGCGAGTGACGAGGAGGAAGAGGAGGGGAGAGGGTGAGAGGGGGAGCCTCTGATTTCTAACTCCCTTCCCTACAGCATCCCTGACCTCTGCCTGGCCTCCTGGCCTGTAGGGCAGCATCCTAAGCTGAGGTCATGCTTGCTGCTTCGCTCACTTTCACTTTCTACCCCCTGTTCTGCAGAGACCTGCACAGGTCAGGACCTGGCTGACCTGGGGGATCGGCTGCGGGACTGGTTCCAACTCCTCCATGAGAACTCCAAGCAGAACGGCTCAGCCAGCAGTGGAGCCAGCCCTGCCAGTGGTACCAGAGCCAGTTGCTCTGCTGGGAGGAGGGTGGGAGATGGGAAGACAGGTGCACACTGGGGCCAGCCAACCTTGTGCTCCCTGCTACCAGACTCTGAGCCTTTACAAGAGCCTAAACCCTAGAATGAGGGGCAGCAGGCTTCCACCAGACAGGAAGGATTTGGGCTGGGTAGTAGGAAGAACTTCTTAAGCCCTGAAATTGGTAGCCAAGGGAAGGTAAGGAGTTATTTTTCCCAAAGGTCTTTCAAACAGGGTTTTGAATGGCTTAGGTGCAGTCCTAGGTAGAGGCAGAGGGATGGACCTTTGCCCATTCTTGAGTTTCTCACGCCCACGCTTAGATTCCAAGCTGCCCTGACCCTGAACAGAGGGCTGGGGATGATGGAGAGGTGGAGGGGTGGATGACAGATGGATGGAGTACTTTACCTTGAGCATGTCGGAACTTTGGCCTTCTCCCCAGGCCTGGACAAGAGCCTGGGGGCCAGCTGCAAGGACTCTATTGGCTGGATGTTCTCCAAGCTGGACACCAGTGCCGATCTCTTCCTGGACCAGACAGAGCTGGCTGCCATCAATCTGGACAAGTACGAGGTCTGCATCCGCCCTTTCTTCAACTCCTGTGACACCTACAAGGACGGCCGTGTCTCCACCGCTGAGTGGTGCTTCTGCTTCTGGAGGGAGAGTGAGTGTGGCCCCTCAGCAGGGCCTCTGGCCCTCCCGGGCTCTGCCCCTTGCTCCAGGTTCTCTTTGAGAGTCAGAGTGGCCCATCAGGCCACCTCCCTAGTTCCAGAACTTTCCCCGTTCACCCACTTCCTATACTCTGTCAGCGAAGCCAACACTGTAACTCCTTTACTTGTCAGGCTCCAAAGCAGATCCAGATTATGTGGGTCCTGAAGCTTATGCACTTTTGGAGGCCTTCTTTAGGAAAGAGTGTTAAAAATACAAATGGAACATACTACGGACCCTTGAGGACTTAGGATGAGGGGTCCTGAAGCTAAAGCTACATTGGCTTCTCGATGATTCCACTTCTGGGCGCATTTCACATTATTTGCCCCAAAGATGTGATCATGTAGGTGATCGTTAGCCTTAGAGGTACAGCATCATGTGCTAGCTTTATATACCCTGAACCACAGCTGGACATGTGCTTAGAGATCATCTGGGCAACTGTCATGATGAGGAAGCAGGTTCTGAGGGTCAGCTGACTGGCCCGGGGCTTGGGGTAGGCCCTGGCGCCTGCCTGGCTCCACAGTGGTCATGGGGCAGAAGTGGAACATCATCTCTGGCCCGAGGCTCAGGCTTCTGCTGGGGCTCTGCACATGCTGGCTCAGGACCCTGGGCAGGTCACTGAACCTTTCCTAGTTCTGTTTCTTCATCTGAATCAGGAGACAACAATACCCACCTCAGAGACACTTCTGAGGGTGAACCGAGAAAATCTGGGTACAGAGCACCACGTAAAGGACAAATCCCTGTGCCAAGCAAGGTCTTTTGGTCGGTTTTATTGCCGCTATGTGCCTAGCCTTCCGCTGTCTGCGTCGCTGCTGCACTTTTACTCTGAAGCTCATTCTGTCGATTCTCTACAGCAGCCCCTTGGGCAGGAGCCTGGGAATGGAGCTCACTTTACCTTCAGCCAGGCCTCCAGCTGGGAAGGGCTAGAGGACTTCTCAAGGTCACAGACAAGTTAGAGTTGGTTGCCAGTTATTTTCAGGCTGTCATCAAAAATCCCCTCTGGTTTAATATTCTCCCTGGGGCCTCTCCCTCTACAGACTGTGTGTGTTCCCTCTTCTTTTGAATCCTGTTTACTCATCCCATGGGTCTCCCACACCCTCAGGGAGCCCAGAGCTTCTTGGGGACCTCAGCCTGCCCCACAGCCATGGAATGGCCTCTCTCAATTGGAGCCTGAGTGTTTTTATCTCATAGAGTCCCTGTGTCAGCATTTGAGACCCGAGAGGGATCAGTGCATCCCCCCACCGCTGTAGGGTGACCCTGTATCCGAGCCGGGTATTTTCATCTCGCAGTGTCCCCTGCCTGGGTTTCTAAGCCTTGGAGTGGGAGGTGGGGGGCCCAGTGAGTCCTGCCAGCACCACAGGACAGCCCCCATCAGAGGCTGCTTCTCTCCCCGTAGAGCCCCCCTGCCTGATGGAACTAGAGCGCATCCAGATCCAGGAGGCTGCTAAGAAGAAGCCAGGTGAGCGGCTCAGAGGAGGAGGCAGGGAGGGGTGCCCCGGGGTCCCTTTGAGACTGGAGGCTCCAGCCACTGGGCATTAGGGAGGACGCTGAGCCCAGAGGAGACCTGGCTTAGGAAGACAGGAATGGGAAACTCCTTTCTTGTTTTCATCACTGTGGTGGGGCAGGGTCTCCCAACCAGCCCCCCAATACATGTGTTTTAAGCACCAATTTCCGTCTGTCCATGCTAAAACTGGAGATTGGGATACAGAAGGTTCCTAGCACCCTCCATTCAGTTCAGTTCAGCAAGGCCCAGTGTAAAGCTCGAGTGAGGCCCCTCACTCACTACTCAGCAAATACTTGAGAGTCAGGGCTGGAAAGAAAAAACTAACCCAGTCCAGGTCAAAACCGATGGGCAAGACAGACTTGGCCCCTGGCCTCATAAAGCACACAGGCTACTTGGGGGAAAATGACGCACCAAAAGAGACGGAACTACCTACTGCAGCTTGCATATATTATGGTGTGAGGGACGTAGAGGCGGACGGAAGTTAGCCTGGGGTTCAGCAAAGGCCTCTCTAGGGAGCTGGCGTTTAAGGGAAGACTTGAGAACGAGCCAGCCAGGTGCAGAGCTGAGGGCAGGAAAACACTTGAAGTTCTTGAGGGAGCAGAAAGAAGGGTCCCATGTGGCTGGAGCATTATGGTTGAGGGGACAGAGGTCTGAGAGGCAGATCCTGGAGAGCAGCTTGGCATTTGACTGGGCCGATGAGACGAGCACATGTGAAACCAAACGCTGGAACTGAACCTCAAAGCCATATTGACCAAGCTCAGTGGCCTTCAGAGGTCAACTTCAGTGCTGCTTCTTCCAGAAAGCCACCACAGGCCTCTCTGGTCTGTATCCCAAGCACGCTTGTGGGCCTTTGGGCACCCATCATGTGGTGCCTGGTATTTCTATGTGTGTCTCAATACCCTGCCCCCCAAGTGGACAGAGTCCACCTCTGGGTCCCCCAGAGTGGTGATTTCAGAAGATGTCTGTTGAGTGGACAAAGGAGCAGCCGTTCTGGAGCCTGAGGGAAAGTGGGTAGGTCCTGAAGGCAGGTCAGAGTCAGAGGGGCAGAGAGAAGAAGCCTGGGCTTTGCCTGCGGAGGGCAGCCAGGCGGGAGGAGCAGCTGTGGATGGAAGGCATCGAGCACAATGAGATCGGATTGCCCGGCCTGCAAGACTCGGGCCATGGGGTCGAGGAAGTGGTGGAGGTGGATAGGAGCCATCACGGGGCTGGAGCAGGTCATTTAGGAAGGTGGGTTTTCTCATCTCCGGTCAGTGGAGCTGGAAGAAACACCAGCATCCAGGCTTCTTGGGTAGTTGGTACCCAGAATGGCGGGGTCTGGACCTCTGCTCGTGTCCAAGGCTCCAGGGTTGCCTCTCCAAAGAGCCCACACCTGAAGGCCCCTGCTCTGACCCTGCCGGGCCCTGTCCCATCCAGGAGTCTTCATCCCGAGCTGTGACGAGGATGGCTACTACCGGAAGATGCAGTGTGACCAGAGCAGTGGTGACTGCTGGTGTGTGGACCAGCTGGGCCTGGAGCTGACCGGCACCCGCACACACGGGAGCCCCGACTGTGGTAAGGGCCGGGCAGCAGCATGGGGGCTCTGGCCTGCACCTGGGAGGGCCTGAGTGGGGAATCACTTGGTGGGCAGGATTCTCGGCTGGCAGCTGGCAGGTGGCCAGCAGGGTCCTAACCTGCCCTTGGCTTGTTTACCTCACAGACGACATCGTGGGCTTCTCAGGGGACTTTGGGAGTGGAGTCGGCTGGGAGGACGAGGAGGAGAAGGAGACAGAGGAAGCGGGTGAGGAGGCTGAGGAGGAGGAGGGCGAGGCAGGCGAGGCGGACGACGGAGGCTACATCTGGTAGACGGCCCTCGGGGGGCCATGCCAGCCCAGGGGGCTGCAGCCGGGGGATGGGCCAGCAGAGACCTGGACAGAAGCAGGCAGCTTATGAATGGATTCAGAAAATAGTTGAAAGGACCCTGGCTCCAACAGGGAGGACTGGAAGTGTGTGTGTGCATGGCACTTGTGTGGCCAGGAGTGTGTGTGTGTGTGTGTGTGTGTGTGCGCGCGCGCGCGCGTGCGTAGCATGCTCTGACAAACATGTCCTTGGTCCACACTGCCCTTAGCAGAGTGAGTCACTCAAGGGCCCCTTTGGCCTTCTTGTAGTTGTTTTCTTTCCGTTTGTTGGTTTTAAAATACACAGGTTCACACACATATATTCGCTGCAAGGTCAAAATTGATGAAATGAGATGCCCCCCTAGCCACTTCCCCTAACTGCATCCAGGCCTGCTTTAATACCCCTGTCCTGATTTGCTACCTTCAGCCAGCCTTGCCTCTTCCTTCTCCTGCCTGCCCTTCTTTCTTCCTCTTCTGGGGTCAAGCTCTGGCCTGTGGGCGCATCCCTATCTCAGAGAAGGGCAAGTAGCTGTCTGCTGGCTGGGGACCCTCCCAAAGCTGGGCTGATTTGGTTATGAAAGGCCCACCAGCCTCAGGCGAGATGGGCGTGCATACCCACCACAGAAAGCCCTTTTTCTTTGCTGGACTCCCCAGCTGCTGGAGAAACTCTCCTAATATACACCAGTGTGACTGGCGATGGCCAAGAGGGAGCTCGGGGCACAAGCTGAGAAGCAGGGGAAGGCCTTGCCACGCCACCTGGGTGTGGAATGGAGTGTGGAGGAGAGTCTGCCATTGCAAATCTAGGTAGAGCTCTTAGGGGTGGAGGCAGGGCAGCCCTGAATGCCAGACCAGCGACTAGCCTCTTTCTGTGGGTCTCAGGTGGGGCTGTTCTCTTGGAGGCAGTGGGTAGTTATGCAAGTGATCTCTGCCTGGCCACATGGGGTGCCACACCTGCCTTTCTCCCCTGCTGGAGTCCTCTGGTCCACTCTGGGAGCCTGAGGATTCGGCAGCAGGGTGTGTGTGTGTGCCCACCTCCTCCCTGACCCCTTAATAAATGCTCCAATGCTTAATAAATGCTCCACCCAGGCCTATGGAAATGGTTGTCCCTTAGACCTTGTAGAGGAGGAGCAGTGGAAACCTGAAACCTTCCTGACCTCGGAGTCCTGACCTTTCTCCATCTCTCCTCCAGGGAGAGGCACTTTTGTGCCATGGGCCATTTCCAGCGCCACTCCCCTCAGCCCCTGGGGTTTTCTTTGTCTCTTCCGAGGGTCCCCTAGGGCTGCTGTAGTGGAGGGGCTTCTCTATGCTCTGAAGTATTCTGGAGTTGTGAAAAGTCAGAGGGGATAGGACTGGGGCAGCCAGCCCCGGAGCCCACACCTCACTGTTTCCCAAATCTCTTTACCAGGCGGAAGCCAGGGTGGATGAAAAGGTGCCCATGCTTCCCCACCCCCACGCCAATCTGTCCAGTTCTCCCTGTTGAAGCAAATACCTTAACAGCACTGGTGAAGCATTTCTTGCACAGACTCGGGCCACAGCTGCCCTTTGGCACATGTTGAGTTCAGTGTGTGTGTGTGTGTGTGTGTGTGTGTGTGTGTGTGTGTATGTGCGTGCACTTGAGTGTGAGCCTAGAAGCCATCCCTGGGGGCCTGGGATGGTTGGAGCGGCACTCTGTGTTGGCAGGGTGTGGGGTCCACGTGGCGAGGTTCCTGCGCAAGGCTCCGGCCTAGCTCTCCCTGGCTTCTGCAGCATCCGCTGTGTCTGTTGAACTTTGTGGAAGAACCTCGCCTAGTCCGCCCCTTAACTCCACTCTGGAATCCACAGCTTCCACTTCCTCTGTTGGAGGAACTAACGAAACTCCAGTTAGCTCCATAAACTGCTTCTCATTCTGCAGCACAATCTTGACCATTAAGGTGACGCGCTGTTCCAGATCCCCTGCGTCCCGCCTCCCCACGCTCCCCTTCCCTGTCCTCCCGCCTCCGCCCTCTGGTCTCCAGCTCAGTTCAGTTCAGTTCAGTTCAGGGAAATGTCGTTCACGTCAGCCCTCTGCTCTCTGAGCAGCCGCTTCTCTCACTCGGAGCTACTTGAAACTAACTCCCTGCTCTTGCTAGGATTGAAATCTGTCTCCTCCCTCTGCCCCAGCTCAGACTTCTGGAATGTCCTCCTGGGGTGGCAGCTGAGGATCCTGGGGCATTCCGTTCCAGGGTGGGAGGACAGGGAGGAAGGGGCACCCCTCGCCTCTCACTGTTACCCTCCTCTCCCGAGGGTGCACGTTTTAATGACCTTGTAAATATGTTGTAGAAAGAAAGCAAAAGGCCTTGAACTGGACCCTGGTGGGACTCAGGGCTCCAGCCTTGCCCTGCCTCTGAAGCCCCCACATTGCTTTTCATCCGACTCTTTGAGACAGAGGTTCCCCCAAACCAGATAAAGCAGCTTGTACCCAGCAGGCTGAAGGCCTCTAAGCGACTTCTCATCAGAGAAGCCGCAGGCTTCCTCGTGAGCAGGGTTACAGGGTGGTCCTTCCTCAGCTCCTCAGATGTGTGCCCTTCACTAAGCTGCCTGTCACCCAGCCCCTCCCATGCCCCTCTACTCAGATGTCCTCTCTCCATCCTGCCCCCATTCCCCTGGCTTAGACAGACAGCCATATTAGGGCTGCATTGAAAAGAGCTCAACCAAAAATTTAAAAGAACAGTTTCTTGCCTGGCTCTGGAGCTGCCCAAGACCTCCTTACCCATGGGTGCTGGGAGAGATGGGTGTGTCTGAGATGGGGCAGGTTGGAGCTGGAGAGAACAAATGTGCCTTGAGAGACCACTCAGAGAGTGTCCAAGGATGATGGGGGAGGAGATGTGGTGTGGAGCTCAGGAAGGAAGGAGAAGGAGGTGATGCTGATGAGAGTGATGGGGCATCCGTCATGACTGCTGGGGCTGTGACCACATGGGGTCAGTGGTCTTCCTTCCCTCCTCATGCCAGCCTGCCTGGTTTTAGTGGGCAGGCCACCTACTCAGCCTTTCATGAGATCCATCTGCTTCCAATCGCCTATGAGTGGGTGGGTCCATTGGGATCAACATGGAAACCCTCCATTTCACCAAAGCCTCACCTTCAGCCCTTGGGGAGAATGAATGGCTAATCCATTGACACCTGGCATCATCATGAGGCTGTGGGCTGGCAGGGATCAAAGGGAAGAGCCACTAGGGGTGCAAAAGGGGACTCGAGACATCCCAAGGAAGTCCCAAGCAGAGCAAACTGCTTTATAGCCTGAAGCTACTTAAACTGTGTCATGTGCAATAACTGAGCTTAGAGTTAAGAATTGTGTTCAAGTGCTTGGATTTCCGCCTGTATATTTTAAGTGCTGAAATTGTATCTCTCAGTAATTTTAGATGTCTTTAAAAAAAATCGAAAAAAGTGTTAGACCGTGTGTGTGCATTGATGGGCACTCAAGCGTCCATGGGTCACCCCACCCTCTCCCTTTCCCCTGTGCCCCCCACCCCTCACACCCCAGCCCCGCCTCCACTTGGGGACCCTGCCTCCTGTTGTCTTTATCTGCCTATTACTCAGCCTAAGGAAACCAGTACACTCCACACATGCATAAAGGAAATCAAATGTTATTTTTAAGAAAATGGAAAATAAAAACTTTATAAACACCACCTACTGGCAATACTCTGATTCTTTTCCCCCTTGGTATCATTTTTCACAGAAATGGCATTCACAGACAAGGTCCCAGAGTAGAGACTCCTAGTCGGCAGGTGCCTCTTAATCACCTTCACACAGGAGATGTGGGTAGGGCGGGGCTGGGAGAAGGGGCCTGACCTACTGAGGGAGGATCAGGAGGAGCAACTTACAGTTATTTTTGGTATTATTGCAAATATATATATAATCTATATTTGTCTATATATTCACCAGTAAATACATCTATATCACAAAGCAGAAATAAAACTCCATGTCCTGCTTTTTTTTCATTTAACCTACTATGAACCTTTCCCCATGTTATTACAGTCATTTGAAGACATGACTTGAATAGTTGCATAATATTCCACAATACGATGTGCTCTGATGAACTTAATCATTTCCTCTGTTTTTGGACATTTCTATCGTTTCCAATTTCTTGACACTTTCAACTCTAGCCCTAGAGCTAACCATGACCTTGGACCAGTCATCTGGCAGATGGGGAGAAGAGCCCATCTCACAAGGAACACGTCTAATACCCTGTGTAAGTGCTTTCTGAACAGTGGAAGCCCTGAACAAGATTCTCGTTGTGCCCCCGTGCCAGCCCGTAGCCGGGGCGGGCTCTGCCCGTCTGCCAGAACAGATCCTGAGGGAGGGAGGGCCTGCTGTGGCGGTGGGAGGCAGTGCAGGGTGGTTTTCTGCCTTTTGTCCTTCTCATGGCCACCTGCAAGGTCAGACTTGGAGGCTCAGGAGTCTCTCTGGAAGGAAGTGTGAGGAAGGATGCATCTTGCTGAGGAGTTGCTCCCAGCACACAGGATGAAGGAGAAAGTGAGTGGGGACAGTTCATTTGCTGGTCTTGCGGGAGCCTATGGTTTTGGTAATGGAGGACCCCTGGGGGTAGGGGTGGGCTTGAGGTTGGATTCGGTCAGTGGAAGCATACCAGCCTATGAGGTACTATTATTAATGCCCATTTTGCAGGTGAAACTGAGTCTCAGAGTTTCAGTAACTTGACCCAGGGTATACAGCTAGCAAGGGGCGAAGTCTGGATTCTGCTCCCTGTCTGCCATCTGACACAAAGCAGGCTGCCATCAGTGCCCAGTTATTGTGCTCTCATATGGCCCACAGGCACTCAGAGGAGGGTCACCTGTATGGGGTAAGTTTAGGAAGGCTTCCTGGAGAAAGCCTAGGTGTCCTAGGTGGGTGGGAATGATCTAGTGGCTCAATTCTGGCTGCACGTTAGAATCATTTTGGGGAGTCTAGGCCCCCATGCTCCACCCTCAGAGATTCTGATTTCGCTGTTCCGGATTGGGGCTGGGCATCAGTGTATTTGTGACCAGGTGATGCTAAAGTGCAGCCATATGTGTGCCATCATGCTATACAGACAGAAGCAGTGTGTGTCCCTCCCGTGAAGACAGGACGTGTGAGAGGCCAAGGCAGGAATGAGCCTGTGATGAGCCAGGACTGGGCCTTTATCTCTGGGTAGGGGCATTATGAGGCCTGCAGGCCAGTCCAAGAGCGGGAGCAGGAAGCTCCAGCAGTTCCCAGGCAGGAGGGCTCCCGTTTTATTTTTTCATCCAGCATCTTGTCAATCACCAAACCAGGCCTGAGTATCAGTTCCTGAGGAGACTGCAGCCTGGAAGCCTTTGAGTGAGCATCCTCAACCTGCAGGGAAACGTTGGAGTTTACACTCAGCGTCAACATTTGTTCAGGTGATAGGGAATTAGAGGCCAGGCAGGGCCCGGCTTCTGGAACAATACATCCATTGCCACCAAATCTGGCATCCTTGGTTCCCAGGGCCAGCGGCAAAGAGAGCACATTGCCGGGGACAAGCCTGTGTGCTGACAGCCGTTCGGGAAGCACCACTGTCCACTGCTGCCCCGGAAGTGGTCCCTCAGCACCGGCCTCCCGCCCTCTTCCTGTGCTGTGGGTGCCACCTCATTCTGGCACCTTGTTTTTCCTCAGGATTTTGCCTCCTGGGGACAGGCACTATGTATTTACTGCTCTCAGGGGAATAACTGGGGCCTGAGAACAAACATAAAAGGCAAATTGCATGCAAACCCACAAGGGCACAGAGGACCAGAACCAACCTTCCCCTACCTGCCACCCGGGCCCCACGCCAAGGCCGACCTCACGCATTCAGCGGGGGCTTGGAGAGGTGGCGGGTTTGATCAAGAATAAAGAAGCAAACAACAATAAAACTCAAAATTTTCAAAACAACTTTTTAAAATTCATTTTTGCGCAAAATAGGTGAGGAAGAGAAGGAAAGCACAAATGATGTATGTTCCCATCAACATCCTACATACCTTTTACGTTATGTTGTTTAATCCTCTTAACTCCATGAGGCAGGTATTATTACCCACCCGCCCTCAGTCATGCAGAAGACGTCTACGCCTCCGGGGGATGACCTTGCTTCCTGCAGTTGTACTGGTTGAACTTGGAGGAGCCACAGTGTCACCCAGGTCTGGCTGACTCCAGCGTCAGCCCCCACATTCTGCTGCCACTCCTGGTGTTATTCCCACAGTGAGAGAGTAAATACCACACAGAATCTGCGCCTTCACAAACAAGTCACCAGGGAACGTGGATGGGAGCACAAGTGTGGGGGAAGAGCCTGGAAAAAGGGCAGGCATCTGGATTTGCCCAGCTCCGCCTCCAGACTCGGGTCGGCACTGCTCTGTGAGCCTCAGTTTCCCAGCCTGTACAACCAGTGGATTGGACTAGATCACACAGTTTTGTGAATCCAGGAGTCAGTCTCTGTCGGGTTCAGGATTTCCTTCTCCTTTAACATTCCACAGTTGCTCTAATTAACCCCAAGGGCTCACACATTTGCAAAGAAAATTAACTGCTTTAAAGAGAACACTGGAGAAGGAATGTGAGCAACAGGAGCCATCTTTCTGAAGGTCAAACAACCAAGTGCTTCTGTTTGGGACATTTGGAGGTGCAAAATGTCCAGGCAGGGGGATGCTTGGAATTTTTGGAGGCTGTGGCCAGATTGTGGAGCATGGTGCTTCCTAAAGTTGGAGAAACAGGCTGAACGAGGCAAGCACCATCGCCTTTAGCCTGAGCATGTTGCCATGTGGGGGGCCAAGGGGACCAAGGTCAAGGGGTCTTGTCACTAACGCAAGTGGCTGGGGCAGACATTGACCTCAGGCCTGGCCAGGCCAGAGGCTGCCCACACGTGATTTCATCTGAGCCTTGCAACAACCCTCATCATCTTATGGATGAGGAAACCAGTCACGCAACCGACCGCCTGTGACAAGCCCTCTCACTGTTTGTTCCCCCTTTATGGATGGCGAGGTTGAGGGCATGGGTGGCAAAGAGAACACAACTGAGCAAGTGGCCGAGCTGGGACCTGAACCTAGGCTACAGACACCAAGGGGCATGCTCTGAGCTACCACCTGACGTAACTCGTTAAAAAACTTTTAATTGCATTTATTTTGTGCTGAATTTATTCCCGGGGCATGAGGTTTTGTTTTTTCAGTTTCTGCTGGTTTGGGAGCAACCTGCTCATTTTCAGTGGCGGGGGCTTCATGCGCCCATGAGCTCTGTACTTTCTGCGCTGCCTCCTGGAGGCTTTGCTCTCCTGGCTGTGCTCAACGACCGAAGAGTCTACATCTAAACCCGTCAGTTCAGCACTACTCTGCGTTTTTAAGCCTGTGCAGTAAAAATTCAGCACTGTTTTTGGGCCACCGACCCTGCATCCAGCCCCACTATCTGGCCTGAAAGTGACGTCCTTCAGATATTTGGTGGCTTTTTGGATATGCCCTTAATGGCTTTGGCAGTTTCACAAGTATTCTTAAAGTGAGCACGAAGATTTGAACCTTCCAATTTGCATGATGTTGTGCTGTTTTCTGGGTCAAGTGAAAAGCAAACCATTTTCAGAGTTCGCCTCAGGCTGCTTACGGGAAGAGCTTCTATGACTCTTTGTGCTGCGTCTCTGGGAGCCTGGGCAGCCTCCGCACTCTCCCTCTGGGGTGGGTAGGCCTCTAGAGAAGGCTGGGCTGACCCACAGGCTCAGGCTCTTGCTTCCCCCTCCTATCCCTTCCTGATTCCTGGCACGTAGTGAGAGGGTGGGATGTTTGTCTTAAACATTTGCTTCCTGGATCCCGGCAGGGGAGGAGAACCCCTCCTTGCACTCAATCACGTTTACGGTCAGTGACAGATACCACTGGAGACTTTACCCCGAGCTGGGCAGCCTTTCCTCCATCCCACCCCCAGCCTCCTCCCCAAACCCATGCCAGGCAGCTGGTCCCAGCTGGCTCCTCCAAAACTTGCCTTGCCGTGGGGTGGGGCCAGCCCAGGGCCTGGCAATGTGTAGCCACTAAACGTGAAGTATATCTGCCCAAGAAGCCTCAGAATCAGCCAGAAGGCCAGCATCCACCAAGCAAGATCCCCGGGCCAGGGCTGAGGGCTCCTGTTTACTTGCAGCCCAGCTGAGGTCCTGAGCAGCAAGCAGGTGTCGAGAGTGATGCTGGGCTCCTCATTGTTCTCTCCTGCAACCCATCGCCTGCAGGCTCCAGACTCCACCTAACTGGGTCTCTTTGATTTTGCTCCTTGTCCATCCCCTCTGCCCGTGTGCCAGGCTCCAGAGCCAACCTTGTTCAGGACTCAGGTAGACATGCTGAATCTGAGATTCTTGGACTCAGAGAATCCAGGAATCATCAAATCCCAGGGGTGTCAGAACTCGTCCAGTCTGCTTCTTCTTCAGAGCTACACCATCCTTGACCCATGGCGATGGGAAGTTCCACACAGTTGAGATTATTGAACCCCTTTTAGATGCAAGGCTTTCTGCTTATCAGGGCATGGAGAAAGGGAGTTGGGTGGTGGGAAAGAGGAAGCAGAGAGAAATGAGATCCAGCCTGCCTTAGGACCCCACAGACTAACTGATAAGATGGTCTCATGAGCACACACATCTAAGTGTGATTCTGGCTGGTACAGAAATGGGCTCTCCCAGGGTTGCAAACTCACTGTGAAGAGTGACAGGGCCTTGGGACAATAGGGAGGGCTGAGAAACATGCCGCTCTGGCAGGGACGTGTCTTGTGCAAAGGGGGCTGCTGCTACTCAGATCTGGTGTGTATCATGACTAGGAGTCAGGAAAAGGTTCAGATGAAGGCTAAAAAAGTAGTTGGGGTCAATCTGTCAGGGTTTTGTCTTTTCAATGTTGTTCCTGATTTTCAAGGCCCAGGTCAAATGCCACCTTCTTTGGGAACCACGGAGAGCAGATTTAGCACAGCAGGCCAGAGACAACCATCCTTCTTCGAAAGGCCTGCTTTCAAGCTTGGCCCTTGGCTGGAGTCCTGGGACTTGGATTTCAGGGGGGTTCCCATGGTTCCCTGAGAAGTGGGGCTCACTGTACCCAAATCATCAGTGTAAATTCTATGGCTGATGTTGAACACCTGCTGTCCTTCATGGAGTCTGGAATTTTGGTATGTACTAGGCAGGGAGTGCCTAGACAACCAGCCCCAATAAGCACCCTGGTGCTGGGTCTCTAACGAGCTTCCCTAGTAGAAAATGTTTCATGTGTTGCCTCGGCTAGAGGAATGAAGTGTGTCCTGTGTAACTCCACTGGGAGAGGACTCTTGGAAGCCTGTGCCTAGTTTCCTCTATCCTTTCCTTGTGTCAATTTTGTTCATTATCCTTTTACTATAATAGATATCAGTTGTGGGCGTGACTATTATGTGGGCTCCTGTGAATGTCCCAGCAAATCATTGAAGCCGGGGGTGGTCTTGGGGAAGCCACACAGGAACCTCTTAGGTCAGTAAGTGGCATGGTTAATCTCATCTTTCTTAGGATCCTGCAAAAGAGAGAGCTCCCTTGGGTGCAAAATGAAGAGTATTTGTGTATTGTTGGGTGTTGGGAACTTCTAGTCTGGGCTCCTGGGGTTGGTGAGACAGTTAACTAGGCTAAGTAAGGGGGAGGAGCAGGTGTGGAGGGGAATCCATGGTGCAGATGGCCTAGTCCACTGAGGGCTTGCTCTGTGCCAGGCCCTGTGCTGTGGGCCACACCCACTTGGCTCATCTCATTCACTGCTCACAGAGTCTAAAGAGCATGGGGAGCTCTCAGAGCCATTGGTGTCCAGAGAGATGACACAGGGTGTGGACGAGGGTCTTCCTACCCTGGGGAGGGAGGCCTGGCATGTGGCCTCCAGGGCCTGTGTGCCCAGGCAACAGATCCCAAAGCCCATGGATTCCTAGCAGTGCTTCAAACACAAGCTGGAGTAGAAGCCACTGGAGGGCCCCATGTCCACTTTCCCCTTCTAGAGCAACGGAACCCCCCATTTCTAGCTGGTCACTTGACTACCCAGACAAAGGCCACACTTCCCAGATCACTTGCAGCTCCACACAGCTGTGTGACTCCCTGGTGAACAGTAGGATGGGAGCAGAAGTGATTGATTCCACTCCCTGTGTGGCCTTCAAGAGAAGAGGCTGTGCCCTCCCCGCTCCTTCTGCCAGAATTCCCCCTTCCCGCAGCCGAACACGGACACAGCGGCTCTGTCTTTTTGATGCAGGACCAGGAGGAAGGAAGCCGGGCCCCACCTGCTTGGGAGTCATGTTCCAGCTTGGGGCTGCCCAGGCCTGACTGTTAAGGAGAGAGACATAGACGTTTGTTTTGTTCAAGCCCTTGTTATTTTTGGTCTCTGATACAAGAGCCAAATCTATATCCTAACTCGAAGGTCTCAAGCTTTCTTGCCATGACCACCGAAAGAATTAGACTTTACCTTGTGTTGTGTGCGTGTAACTAGAACAAGGCTTCATGAAGCAATACTAACATTAGGCAATCTGCATTCTACTATTTTAATTCTATTTAGTTTCTTTTAAAATGCTGGTTGTGTGCTCACCAAATTGTGACCTGAAGTCATAAAAATACCATCTGGACTATTGCCCAGGCTGACTCTGGTCCCCTCAGGCCACCAGCTTTCCAGCTTCTCTGCTACTCCACCCTACTCCCCCTTCCTTACACCAATTGTCTCCTTCTTTCAAACAGTCATTCACTCAATAAGTGTTTATGCAGTGTCCACTCTGGGCCAGAAACTGCTCCAGCAGTCATCCTGGTAACAGTGGCAAGGAACTGGGAGAGGCTAGAGGGGAATCTGTCAGTGATCAGGGGAGGCTTCCTGGTGGAAGTGGCATTTGCCTTGAAGGACAGAGATAAATGTGGAAGGGCAACAACCTGCAGGACTGGCCTCAGCTCCACTGCAGCCTTGGTTTCAGCCTCTCCCAGCCTCTCAGTTATGAGGTTCTAGCCACACTGGTCTTCTTCCTTCTATGCCTGAAAAGAGCCTTTTTCCTACTTCAGGACCCCCATATTCTGTCTGGAATACTCTTCCTCTGCCTCACTCGTGGCCACCCAACTTCTACCCACTGTTGAATCCCCAGCAGTGATCGCCTGGGCTAACACCTGTCTCTAGTCAGGTGGAGATCAATAATTACATGTCGAATGAATGAATTCCAACTTAGCCTGTTCATCTATCACTTAGACGAGTGTATCAGCCTCCGACCTGGTCTTCTAGCTCCACCACTTCCCTCCTACCCCCTTTCCAGCATTCTTGGTTCATATTTGTCACAACAGCCGTGGAGACAGGATAATTTCCTGCGTCTGCATAAAACCCTCAGTGGCTCCCTACCGCCCACAGGGTGAAAGTTAAGCTCCTTTTGACTAGCTTTTTCAAAGTCTGGTGATTTGGCCCCGTACTTTTCACCAGCGGCCTTTCTCTTTCCTTTCCACTTTCTATGCCTCAGAGCCTTAGCTTAGGCTGTACCCCCACCTGAAAATTTTCCTTTACCAGTGAACTCCTACACTTCCTTAGAAACCCAGCTCAAACCTCATGTCTCCCTACCATTTCCTTAGGCAGAGAGGATCAAACTACCTCTGTTCCCCACCGGCCTTGTGCAGGCCTATGTCCTAGGACAGGGTTTCTCCTTATGGGCACAGATCATCTCTTGTCACACCTGTCTACTGGAATCCTGATATCTTGTCCCAGTTCAGCCTTAACAGCACCCTTGTGCGAAATACTTATCCTCACTCCTGGTGCTGTTTATCACCATTAGAGTTTCACTTCTCTTCAGTTGTTTGAACAATTTTACCCTTTCCTGTAGAACCTTTCTGCAAATTGCTTCCAAGCCAACAGATCCCAACTGTTTCTTGTTGGAAACCAGAATGTCAATATTGTATATGATTGCTGAAAACTTTATATTTAGTTAAACAAGTTTTTGGTAATTTTGTTATTTTAGTAAATTGCTGCATCATCTAAGGCATATTTATTTTTTTTGGCAAATTGGCCTACTTTCTGCCTCCCAAACTTCTCTCCCAGCTTATATTTTAAGAGGAGCTTCAACCTAAAGGAGTGACTCTCTAAGAGTGGAAGTGTGTGTCATTTGAGGTAGAAATATCACAGAGAGGCTTTCTTTTGTTATCTTCTCTGCTCTTATCTGCAGTTTACTTGGATCCACATCCCTGTGCCTGTTCAGTGTCACCTTATCAGCACTAAGTGCTCCCATGCTCACCAGAAATGCAGAGGAACGACCTCTCTGAAGTAGAGACAGGGCTGCTGGCTTGGGTGGGCACTGTCCTCCTTTGCTCTATTTGGCTGTTTTTGCAGGGAGAAGTTTGGTAGCAGATTGATGTCATCCAGGACCCTTAGGTTACAAGCAGAAGAAACCCAATTTGGCCTGGCCTAGATGGAGAGAAATTTATTGGCTCTTAGAAGGAGGGAGGATGTTGGGACAGCACTTGGAAATGAAGGAAGAAGTCTAGGAACCAAGCCTTGGGGACGGCCACTGTGATGTTAATACCCCTAGGATTCTGCCTGTGTTGGCCATGTTTCTTCTCCACTTTACTCTGTTTCTTTCCACCTGTCGGCCTCATTCTCTATGACTCCTGTTGGGCCTTTTCTATGTGAACAAGCTGCCTCAGCAGAGGGAGAGCTACTTGCTCCCAGTCTATATATCACTCCTAGGGAAGGATGCCAACTAGACCACTTACAGCTGCCAGGTAGATGGAGCTCTGTGATTGGCCATGCTTGGATCACATGACCATCCTCGCACCAATACATGGGTCTGTTACTAGAGGAAGGGACACACGGAAGCTTCCTGGAAAGATACAAAAGCAACAGCTCTCTATACAAGAGGAGAATGGAGTAGTTTAGCTTAAAGAAAAAAAACCCAGGCATGTGGATAAATGTCATATACTCTACTTAACATGCTTGAGAGCCCAAGATTTTTAAAAATTTAAGCTCTTCACTATTAATTCCAACCTACTGATCCCACCCAGCTGTACACTGCCATTCTAACTAAGCTCACTACTTGCTGCTCAGAGAATAAATATTCATAGAAGGGAAGAATGAATGTTTCTATATAGTCCACATTTTCCTACTTCTGGGTCTTCCACTGTTCTGTCACCTGGAACACGCCTACTACCACACCTGTTTCTGCTTGTTTTGATCATATCCATCCTTAAAGACCCAGTTCAAGTGCTGCCTCCTCCATGAAGTCTTCCCCGATCCCACTAACCATCAAAGATTTGTTCCTTTTTAGGCCTTGGTTTCCTCCTCTCTTTATAGACTATAATCTGATTTTATATTGTTCGTGTTATATATTGGTTTAGCAGAAAGAACTTTCCAACAATTAATCCATCATTCAGATGGGAGGTAGTGAGCTCTCTGTCCCTGAAGTTTTGGAGCAGAGACCTGTTTGGGGGATGTTGTGGAAAGGTAAGGACTTCTTGGGATTTGTCTATTAGTCTCCTAGGGCTGCCATAACAAATGACCACAAACTGAGAAGCTTAACCCATTTCTCATTTAGGAAAAAGAGTCTAGCTCACTGCCAGTGTGAATTTAATTTTACATAAATGTACTCTTTGAGTCTGAAGCAAACCTGGCTGGTTTTCAATGTGAAAACAAAATATAAAAACTGTTCTTTGAGTTATTTCTACACATAACTTGTCTCTAATCCTAATATGACAGAAATTTATAGATGATCAGTATTTAATAATTTTGATTTGTTATCTTGGGGTAAACACTGCAGCCACCTCTGGTGAGTATTTGTGGGGCAAATGGGTTAAACAACAGAAACGTGATCTACAATTCTGGAGACCAAAAGTCCAAACTTACAGTGTCAATGAGGTTAGTTACCTCCAGAGGCTTATCTGTGTTTTTCTGTGCCCTCTCCCCTTCTTATAAGGACACCAGGCATTGGATTTAGGGCTTACCCTAAATCCAGGATGATTTTATCTCAAGATCCTTAACTCGTTACACCCACAAAGACCTTATTTTCAAATACAGTCCATCTTGAGGTGCGGGGTGAACAGGAATATTTAAGAGACATTTTAAAACACACTACAGGGATCCTGTGTAGGACAAACTGAACACACACTGAAGAGGCCGCAGTAGAGGCCAGATGGGTAGCTAGGGAGCACAGGCCCTAGCCCCAGCCATTATCAGTACAGTTTTCAAAAGAAGCCAAAGATCTGGATTTTTAAGTAAAGCTTCCAGATTTTTAAATATTGGTCACATATTCAGAATGTTTTTTAAGCATTGTGATCCATACATCTGTACATTTACAGACAGAACATCTGTAAGTCAGGTTTGGCCTTTTGAGCACCACAGGAGCTTCTTCTGGAGGAAGCTCAAACTTAGCTTCCGTGAGCTTCCACAGCCTGTGCACTTCCAGAAGACACCACCAGATGGCGCGCCAGTAATTGCGTTAGGCAGGCCTCTTCCATCCAGGACTGGGAGATGTCCAGGAGCTGAAATCCAGCAGTGGGGGGTTTTCAAGTTGGAGGCAGGGTGAAAGGGGGCGGGAGAGTGATATTAAGCTAATGGCCAGAGTTCACTGCATTTTAAACTTTCTCTTCCATCATCATTTCAATCTTTGATGTCTGCTACCTCTTCTTCGCTAGTGATACGCTCTCCCTTGGCAGACAAAACTAGTCCAAAAACAGTGAAGATATACTGCAGGAATAAGAGAGGAAAAGCCAATAATTTAACAACTTCTAAAAATTCTAAATTAATTAATTAATTTAAAAAACTGATACATGCACAGGGCAAAATATTTTAAACCATATAAATATTCCTGCTCTCATGCCAAGTATCTCTGTGAACACTTCCTCATTGCTTCAAAAGCTCTGAATTCAAAGATTGAGATTATTTTTTGTTGTTGCACATATATAATATACTGTTCTGCAAGTAAAATTCTGTATTTTTTGAACAATAGAATTAGATATATCTGTACAGATGGTTACTGTCTTCTGTATAAATATGACCCTGATAATTCTTATAGAAATCCCAGGATGAGCATATAATAGCTTTAAGGAGGGGATGTTTCCAGGAACTTAATTACACCTAATCACAGTTTGACTTTTAGAGTCAAAGCTTAACAATGTACAGTATTCCAATGTTTAATATAATTTTTGTACTTTTTATTATTGAAATATTTAAACATTCACAAAAATGGAAAGAATAGTATAATGAACCTCCATGCTTCAACAATTAGCAACTCTTGACCAACCTGCTCCTGCCCCCCGTGACAATATGCACTTTTCATTTGTTTGTTTGCTGGAATATCTCATACATTGTGTCATTTCATCCAAAAATACTTTAGTAGTACGCTTATTTTGTTCTTTTGTTGTTCTTCTTCTGTACAAGAGAGCCCAAGACCAATCACCATTCAACTCAGGCCAGCGAGAGCCATTTTTGACTGTCTCGGCCTCCACTGATTTAGGGATGGGAGCCCACACCTTTTTCTCCATTCTCACTAGGAGGTTCACTTTTTCTGTTTCCCGCTTATGTTTTAAAAATCAGATAACGTGGGTAAAACTCAACAGTGTATTCAAATAATTGCCCAAAACTCAGGCGAAGATGGGCACCGCCAAAGACCACGCGGTGGCTGATACTCGGTGCCGCTGTGCCATCACGGCCCAGAGTGTTTGTGGGTTGGCTGAAGCTTGAAATGGCTGAATTTTGTGTAGACAAAAAATAGTCTACAAATATCAATGTCAAAAGTACAAGGCTCAAAGGTCAGGCTTCCATCTGCCTCAGTTTGTCTTGCCTGCCCTGGATATTGGTGATGGCTCTGCGTGGAAAATAATATGTTTTAAATACAGTCGCAGCAACATTTCCCAGTCTACATGCTATTGCGTGACCTTGACACTCCTCTCATTGAGAGACAAGGTCTGTGTCCTCTCTCCTTGAATCTGATGGGCCTGTGGCTTGCTCATAGCCAATGAAATACAACAGAAGTAACACCGATAACTTCTAACACTGAGCCATAAAACATGATGCAGCTTCCACTTGGTTAGCTGGAACATTCGGGCTGGAAGCCTGAGCTGCCAGGTAAGTAGGCTGACTGTCCTGAGGCCACCATGCCGTCAGGAAGCCTGAACTATCACACGTGAAGAGATCACACAGAGAGCCCCTGAGACTGTGTGAAGAGAGAGTGATGCTCGGCCGTTTCCAGCCGCCCCAGTCTCGTGCTGTCCCAGCAGCAACCGCCATCTGACTTCGGCCTCATGAGATCCTGAGCCAGAACCACCCAAATGAGCTGTCCTTGATTTCCTGGCCCACAGAAATCATGAGGGAGAATAAAGCAATTGATTTAGGCCACCAAGTTGGGGGAGATTTATTACTCGACAATAGATAACCATGTTATTGGTTTTGACAATTATCATAGCATATTATTTTTGTTACTGTTGTTGTGTTATTGATTACTGTAATTTCAGTTTGCATCTACTGGAGAGTCTCAACAGAAACTGGCAGCCTCCCTCTCTGCATCAAACTCTACCTCCAATGTGCCGGGAACCTCTTAGCGCCTGTCAGGAACACCTCACTGTTTAAATATTTATTTATTGTTGACAACTGGGGCCTCTTGTCTGCTAGTGATACCTGCTCCCTTGGCAGAGTGTCCCCTGCTCCTCTGAGGGTGGGGAATAAGAGCCTCCTAGCCTTGGGTGCAGTAAATGGCTTTCTGTGTGTTCTGATTTCAGTAAGCTCCAAACACTCTTACCTGTGTTAGAAAGTCCACCGTGAATGCCTGGCTGTCTGGGCTGTGTGCCTGCCTCTCCTGTGAGAGGTGAACAAAGAAAGTTTCTGACCACACTGGGAGGAACTGAGTCAACTCCTTTCCTGAATGGGGCCAACAGAGGGGGCTGTAAAGTGTTCCCTGGACAGACCATCTGACGTTTGCAGACCCCTCAGCCCCACATCCAGGCTGTCAAGCACCCTGTCCTCGGGGAACATCACATTCTCTTATAAACCAACCTCCCTCCCACACCGCCCACCTCTCCAGAGAACTCTACCCTTCTTAATACCAAAGCAGTCACTTACTTTTCTTCTATGGACACCAGAAATTAATAACTGAGCACATATTTGTTTTTCCTTTGGTTGCTGGGAAATGTACAGCCAAAGTTGCGGCTTGCCATGATAAGAGTGATCACACAGGTAGAAAAACAAAGGGAGAAAATCGGTTACAATTCTATTACTGAGATAAGGAGACTGGATTTGGTGGTATAGCCTCCCAAATGATACACAAACATAGAAGTGGGGAGTTTATAACACATAGAGTTTGTGAACAACAAAAATATCTTGTCACGCATTATATATCCTTCTACAGGGCAGTGACTCATTAATTTCTTGAGGGCCAAAGCTATCTCAAGAAGCTTATGAGACTTCTAGTCTCCTTTTTTTTAGAAAAATACCCTTAGGCATAGACATGCAAATTTGGTTTTCTATAAATAAATAAATATTTATCAATTAGGTTCTATAAATAAATAAATATTTATAAATAAAATAAGTTCTGTAGCTGTCATTTCAATTTTTATGGCTGTATAATATTTAATTGTATGACTATGTTATAATTTACTTTACCAATCTCCTGTCCTTGGATATTCAGATGGCTAATAATGTTCCACTGTTTTAAACTATACTAAAAATCTCCGTAGCAAAATCATTATGAGCATCTTGTCCCAGTCTTAATTTACGCAGGTCGTGTGTCCTTGTGGCTGTTTTATATCTTCTCTGGAACAAGGCAGGACATGTTTAAAATTGTGCAATGTTTTAAAAATGAAAAATACATGAGTTGGCAGAAACCCCACTGTGGCCGTGGGGTGCTGCCCGGGGTTCCTGGCTCAGCATCACCCAGGACTCGGTGAGGGCCAGTGGAGGAGAGGTTTCCAGTGCTGGGTGTCAGGGACGCCTGTGAGGGAGGCTTCGAGGGACCTGGCTGTGCTGCCCAGCCCGAGGAGCAGTGATTTATGTCACGGCCCAAGAAAGAACAGGGGTTGTGTGTTCCCTCTTGGAGCCAGGCTGGGCAGAGCTAGGGGTAGGGGGAATGGGGTGAGAATGTGGAAGGAGGGTGGAAACGGCCACTTGCAAGAGCCTGGTGCACCGGCCTGCAAATCTTGATGTGCATAAAGCAAGCCTTCAGCAGCGGGCAGGGGCCTGCCTGTCCTGGAGCCATCAGCATGGCCAGAGGCTGCCCATGGAGGAGCCCGGGGCTCAACGCAAACAGCCAGCAGAAAAAGGGGCCTTTGTGGTGAGCAGAGGGACTGCTTCTGGACCAGAGGGAGGATGCCAGCGCTGTGTGGCCAAGGAGGTGGCCAGCAGGTGTTGCTCCCAGGTTGCTCCCACATTGCTGCCCTGGGGGTTCGGGGGCTTTATGTAGTAACTGAGGTTAGGGGCTTTGGTCTCCAGAGCTTTTCCTTCCTTCCTTCCTTCCATCTTTTTTCTTTTTGTTCTTTCATTGTTTTTCCTTTTAGAAGATTTTTTGTCTTCATTAATTTTAGTAATTACAAAAGCAGCATGTGGTCATGTACCTGGTGAATCCATACAAAGATGGAGAAAGAGCACAAGGCTCTCCCCACCCCTATCTCCACATCAGCTCTTCCGTGCCTCCCCAAGTCCCAGGTCCAAACATCCAAAACAGATAGTGTCTTGCTACTGTTTATTTAAAGCAAGCAAGCAAGCAAGCAAACAAACAAACACACGTACTAGGTCTCACCATCACAGTGGTTCTTGGCCTGGAATATTTGGAAACGCGTTAAAGCCTTTTTGTTTTTCTTTTTTTGACAATGACTGGGGGGAGGCTAAATGTCCTGCAATGTGTGGGACAGTTTTCACATCAAATTGTCCTGCTTACAGTTCCCATTGTGTCCCAACTCTGCAACACACTTTCTAAATTTAGCAATCAGTACACCGCCATTCAGAGAGTAGAACTACACCTAATCTGTTCTTGTCATTTAGCACGTGCATAACATGCAACGGTATGAATCTTCCAATGCTTTTCCAACCATTTCTCATGTAGAGAAACGGCTATTCAAATACCTAGGGATTTTTTCTCCTCTCTATTTTAAACAATGTCACAAAACCACTCCTTTAATATACCCTTTTGGTGGGCATTCTTATTCCTGTAGGAAACTTGTTAACGTTAGGACTGCTGGGCTGAAGTAAGTGCGTGTTTCTTATTTTAGAAAAAAAATGTCAGATGATTTTCCAAAGGGTGATGCAACGTGCTTACAACAAAGTGTGGCTGGGTGTTTCCGGATATCCCCAGTACCACGGAGAATTATTGTTTGTTTTAGGTTCCTGCCCCTGTGGGGGTGAAAAAATAGTATCTCATTGTTGCTTTAATTTGCATTTTCCTAAACTCTGATGATGCTGAGCATCTTTTCAAAATTTTATTGGCCACTGGCTTTCCTCATCTTAATTCCTGCTTTATAGATACCTAAGGGGAGGGGGGCTGGAGGGGGCTCCCTCGTGGGGTCGGGGAGAACATAGCAGTGAAGTGCCCTTCTCATCACACCATATTAAAGGTTTATGGTATCGACATGACTTAGCCCTGTTGATGTTAACCTGGTTGATAATCTTGGCACAGGAGCCCCCCGTGTTCATGTTGCACAGGGCTCTGACTTAACCTGCATGTCGTTCGGGACCTTCTGCTGCAGCTATGGGGCTCCTGCCTTCAGGAACCAGCTTCTCCTTTCTCCAGCACCTCAAACTTGAGGGGGACACAGGCCAAACTCTCCTGAGAACTCTGCTTGTACTTCTGGGTCACCAGATGGCAGTCCCTCTCTCTTGTAGGGAGCCCCAGTCTCCACACAGAATTCCAAGAGTCTCCCCGACACTTGGCTAGGAGTGGTGACTGGGTGAGCCACTTTCCCACCATGGGGCTAAGTGGAAATAGCTGCTCGTCCGTCACCTGCTCTCTTTCCCCTCAAAGGATTATCCTTTCATGCTTTGCTTGTGATTGAGTGAGGGCGGGGGCTGCTGGGGTGGGGTTGGTTCGGCTGGCCTGGGGGGCTCCAAGGGAGGTGTCTGGTCCCAACTGGGTTCTCTTAAAAGCTGCCCCCCAGCCCCCTTGGAGGTCCTCTGCTTTGGGACCACATGACAAGTCTGTCTCACTCTCCCGTTATGCTATTGAATGAGCAAGTGAATCCTGATGACAATTCTGGGCCCCATTCATAGGGACCAAGCACCCCCTGCACGCGAACCTGTGCTGGTGTAGAGGTGGAGTGAAGTAGAACCAGACAAGGCATAGACTCTGGGGGGCTCTTAAGTTGGTGGTCTGGGATGATGACTCCAAAATAAAGCAAATAACCAACAGTCACCAGTCCCCAAGAACACCCAGCAGGTAGGAGTCGGGGAGGGGGCTGCTCTACACAGTCAAGTCAGGGCGTCCTTCCTGAGAAGGTGACACTGAGAACTGCAGGGGGAGTGGGCAGGAAGAATTCCAGCTCATCACCCTGCCTTGAGGGGTGGGGACATCCCTGAGTCCATCCCCAACCCACCCCTTGGCCACCGCTTGCCAGCCTGGGCTCAGGTAGGATTTTCCCCCTGCAGGGGCCCAGTCTTTCCTATAGGCCCCAGGCACACCTTGCTGTAAGTATCTGTCTTCACAGCTGCCAGTCACCCCTGGGCAGGGCAGTGTGGGCCTCAGGACTACTTCTTCCTGTTCTTCTGTCCTCCAGCCCTGCCCTGGCCTCCACATCACCCTACCCTGTAATTTCCCTGTCTGCCATGAATGCTTATTCGAGACTTACTGGGGACTGGTCTCACTCATAGGGAGAACACAGTCCTGTGCCCTGCCCGAGACAGGGCCTTGGCCCACCCACCACCATCACCTCCCTGCAGGAGCCTGTGCCACGAGGGGTAGATGACAGGACACTGGCTTGAAGGCAGGGCATTCAGATCTCATCCCGGCCCTGCTGTGGCTCACTGCACGACCCTAGCCGTTACTGAATCTTTCTGGGCCCTTTCAAACTAAAAGCACAGAGTTCGAATGAAGGAAACGAAGAACATCGTGAGCATCTCAGATGGCAAGGAGCCGAGTATTATCCCCATGCTGCAGAGGGGGAACATGTCACAGCGTGCTGGTTCAGAGGCTTTACGGTGTGGAGACGAGAAGCCAGGCCTGGGCAGTGGATGGGAGCTGTGCACCAGTCCCAGCCCTGAACCCTGCAGCCAGGAGGCCTGGCCATGCAAGACTCTCAGAACCTCAGTTTCCCCATCTGTCAAATCGAGATGAAGCTCTCTTTCTGTCAGGGCTGCCATGAGGCTGAAATGAGGATAAATGACATTAAATGGCCCCATACAGAGCAGCTCTTGGGGAAGGGGCCTTCCTGTCTGTAGGAGGAGATCCCAGCCTCAGCCCTGCTCCAGCTTCTGGGTGTCGATGAACTTTGTGCCACTTCAGAGCTCAAAGCAGCAGATGTTGGAGATGTGTCTTCCTTGGTGACCATGAGGAATTTGGGAGGGGCAACGTGACAGGAAACAGACATTCTTCAGGTGTGTCTACGCGAGAATGGCTGATTTTGCCAATGTCCTTGAACCCCAGTTTCCCTATCTGTAAGTAAGAATCCCAATATCTCATGAATGCATGTATTAGCAATTCACCAAGTTAGAAGCTATTACTATTATTGTTACTATTACTATTAGTTGCTTTTTATTGATGAGGGAGATGAAAACAGGCATATGCGTCCCCATTTTACAGAGGAGGAGTGTAAGCCATAGAGGAGCCCCAATGACAAACTTGGCCCCTCTCTGCCCATTCTCCAGGCAGGAGGAGTGAGCTCCAGAGGTAAGGAGGTGGGTCAGGGGAAGCCTGAGAGCTAGGGGCCAGGATCCAGACTTGGACTCTGAAATACCAGAGTAGGTCACTGGGGGACAGGGTGCTGGAGGAGATGAAAACGAGCCTAGACCATTTCCTGGTTGGGCGCTGAAAGCCAACACCAACTCTTTTTGCACCATAAATAAATTTCACATTTAAGTAAATATAAACTGATGTGACATTTTTTTCCTTCTGCAAAAGAAAAGAGCATTTATCCGTCTCCAGAAGTCTGTTCCTTATTTTCAGCTCCTCTCTAACATTATCCGGGGGACATGGGAGGAATTTCCTCTTTCCATCCCCTGAGATGGGGATGGGGTGGTGTCGGGCCGGGCATGGGTGGGCAGCACTTGGTCCCCAAGCAGCAGACAGGCTCTGTTCCTACAATTCTATAGATCCATCTTGGGAACTCTGAGTGAGTTTTCCTTTTGAAACAATACTATCTTTGGCTCCCTGGCTAGACAAGCAGCCCATTTTGAAGGCCAGGAGGAAAAAGCAAGGGCTTTGGAATCAGATGACCTGGTGTAATCCCAGCTTTGTTGTTTCCTAGCTGTGTGACCTTTTGTTAGTGACTCAACTTCTCAGTGCCTCACTTCCCCAGTCTGTCAACGTTGGGAGATAATTCTCGTAGGGCCTCTGAAATTTCTGCAAGTCTTGTGACAGCTTTTGTTCTGGAATATCTTTGCAAGGATGTTTACTTAGCAATTTTTCTTGGAACATAGTTTCTTTTTCTAGGCCGGGGGGCAGATTTTTCTGGTTTCCCAGGGTAATAAAAACAGTTACACAGGAGCAAGGGCATGGACATGGAGCTCAGGTCGCCCGTTATGCCTGGAGTAATAAGTCCTTTGTTTCTTCTCAGAAGCCTTGTGTCTTCTGCCAGCATTCATGAACCTGGAAGGCTGACTGCCAGCTTGCAAGCAGAGAAAAAAAAAATCTCAGACCCCCCACGATTCTTGGCAGTCCATGGCCTGGTTCTAATACCCACCTTGTTGCTGGGAGGGTGGGATGCCAGGCTGTGCCTGGCCCTTGGTGGGAGTTAATAAATGATGTTTGGAACAATTTTACTATCAGTGGATGGGAAGTTGGTTATTCACAAGCGACTCAGAATTCCCACCTACATGCCAGCAGTGCAGCATGTTCTTGGCCCTGGGGTGAGGAATTCCATCCTGTCTGGGGGGTCTGGGAGCTGGAACAGGCTTGCAGGGCCTGGGACATGGGCTCCAGAAGGTGCAGTTTAAGTCCTTGATCACTGTTTCAATTCTCTCCTCTCCTCAGAGGCAGCCTCTGTGGTCAATTTGAAACATATCTTTCCAGACCTTCCCCTGTGCATAAATATGTTTAGAAAATGTATAGTTTATTTTTGCCTAAATAATTTACACTACGAATGTTATTTTGCAATGTTCATTTTTCACTTAAAGATACATCCCAGACAGCTTCCTGAGTTGACCCAGTTTTAAGAACTGCTAGATGGCGTTCATAATATGACTAACTGCCAGCGATTTACCGTTTCCCTCTGGATGGACATTTGGTTGCTTCCCCTTTCATCAGTGCAAAGATGCACACTGTACATGCTGAACAGCCTTTTTGGGTATACGTGTGAGGCTTCTCCAGTGAAGAAGTGAAGGTTCTTCGCCCTGATATTACAAATAGGGGAATGGAGACCCCGGAGGCTGCAGACTTTCCTAAGATCACACTGGTGGTGGCATGGCCAGTCTCTGTCCCTGCTGTGTCCCCTTCCCCCCCCCCCCCACCAGGAGTCGCGACCATGGGAGAGGCGAGGAGGGATTAGATGCCAGGCTGGGGGAAAGGAGGGGAGGTGACCGGGTCATGGGGTCTCTTTTTGAGATGCTGGCAGGCCCTGAGGAGGCGACCGGCGAGGCAGCGCAGAGGCCCCGGAGGAGCCACCACGTGGGTGCCAGAGGGGAAACACGGGTCACCGAGGGCCGCTGGGCCCCAGGTTTCCTAAGAACCCTCTCCTGGATGCTACGCTTTGGAAAGTGGCTTCGTCAACAGTGACACTGGGTTCAAAAACTGTGATGTCCTCTTGGGGAGGGTAGTCTCCTTGAACTCAAACTAGAATCTGTCTACCAGCCCTGAGGCCTCTTAGGTGGCTGCTACCTGTCACATATTCTCGTAGCCCAGGCATTGCAGACCAAACAAGTCGGGTCAGCCAACAGGTTAAGACCTTGGGGTAAGGCTAGCCAAGATGCTAGGCCTTTGACGGAAATGCCAGCTCATGTCCCTGAGAGCTCCTCCCAGGCTCTGCACGGGGCCTGCTGGGGACATCCAAAGGGGGCACAGCTTGCTGAAGTCAGGCAGGCAGAAAGATGTGACACCAAACATAAGAAGCAGAGCAGAATTAACTAAGAGTTAATTAACTAACCACTTATGGGGTGCTAATGTGCCAGGCTCTGTGCTAAGCTCTATCCCATCTCTCTTGTCTTCACAATACCCTGTAAGTAGGTATTATTACAACACCCACTTTACCAGTGAGGAAACAGGCTCAGAGAGGTTAAGGAACTTGGTCTCACGGCTAATAAGTGATAACTCCGGGACTCAAACCCAGTCTTGTCTGTCCCTGGTCTTCTGCTACCAAATGGTTTTTAATCTTTAAAGAGTTATGGACTCCTTTGAGATTCTAACAAAAGCCCTTAAGCTTCTAATCAGAAAAATACCTGCAGTGTAAACCCATAACGCACACACGTGAGCAGGGCCCACTTCCTGGGTGTATAGTCTGTGTAGTCACGTGGGGCTTGGGCTCAAATGGAATTGTGCTTGGTTTAATGTATTCTTATTGTCATCGTGAAATTATTAATACTTTTAGAACAATGGGTTCCACATTTTTAATATTCATCAGGCCCCACAAATTATACCCTGCCTGTGCTGCACTTTACACGCAAGCATAGGCACACACACCACAATTTCGCAAATTACTTTGGATGTGCAGGAATCTCATGAGTTCATTCAAAGATTGAAGAAAGACCCCTTTTGCTTTCCCTCGCTTCCTGGAAGGCTCTGCATGTGT
Source organism: Rousettus aegyptiacus (assembly GCF_014176215.1). Taxonomy (NCBI): domain Eukaryota; kingdom Metazoa; phylum Chordata; class Mammalia; order Chiroptera; family Pteropodidae; genus Rousettus; species Rousettus aegyptiacus. The sequence continues at coordinate 14,776,540 of NW_023416309.1, forward strand.
GTACATGTGTGCATTTGCAGGTATGAGCATGTGCATGTGCATGTGTATGTATGTGGCAAGTTGTCAGGTGGAACTGTATTCCAGGCAGGGAGCTGGGCCGGGCAGCAGCGGAGGAGGTGACGAGGACGGCATCGACCTCCACATAATCTGTGATGGCAGCCATTTCACCTCTGAAAGAGGAAGCCCAGTGTTGGTAATAGACAGCCCTGGTACCAAACCCATGTCCTTAAAAACTTGCCACCACCTGGGACTGGACAAGGAGCCTTTGTCTGGCATGGTGGCCTCGGGGTAAACATGGGAAGGCAGCCCGCTGCGGATGCTCAGGCTCCCTGTCTGGGGTAGGATTGTCTAGATGAGGCTTGGCATTTTGCTGAGAATGCTGCTGCTTGTGGCCAGCTGGAGGGCTCTCTGTGGCCAGTGCCGAGAGTGGAGACTCTGGGGCAAGGCGTGGATACTAAGATGCCCTCGCATAGCCCAAGAAAGAAGAGGGCACAGAAAGTCTCAGCAGTCGGGGTGGGGCTGCTCAGGGGGTCTTCATACAATCCTCGCTCTGATCGATGCCACCTTGGGCAAGTGGCTAAACTTCTCTGTGACTCAGTTTCCCTATCTGTGAAATGGGGATAATAATAATCCCTACCCCTGAGGATATTGTAAGTATTGAATTTGGTTGATGTCCTTCCAACGAAGCACAATAATGATAGCCATTGTTGTTATTAATTATTTAAAACTGGATCAGAGGACAGAGCTTGAAGCGTAACATCTGTACTTTTCGTTTTAGGTTTATTTTATTTTATTTTTCCAGTAAAGCCCCATGTGAGATATCAAGAGGGAGGGTTCTATTGCTAACAAGCGTTGGGGAACTAGTGCCAGGATGGAAAGTGCCCCGAGGGGAGATGTGGGGCTAAGAGGAGGGTCGTCCCTCAGGATGTGCGTCCTGAGAACCCAGGAGAGTCTGTGGCGGGTCTGTCTGCAGGGGGTGGGCTTAGATACTGAAGATTGCTTTTCTTTGTAGTAACAACAGCAATGAGCTGTTTCTGCCTTTGAGGGTGATAGATTCCTTGGTTCCTGGCCCTGCCCCCGGGCCTGCTCCAGACCCATACTGGAGAAAACAGACTCAGGTTCATGAGCAGAGAGGGGACACCCTGGGCCCCAGTGGAGAACTCCTGCTTGTGTCCTGCTGTTTCCTGTCCCCTGATGTGCAGCTTCTCACCAGCTGTGGAGACTTCCCAAGGATACAGAGCCCGGGGCTTCTGCCCCTTTCACGGCTTGGGGGTTTCCTTCCATTTCTTTACCACAAAAACGGTTATTGTGTGTTTGACTGTGACCCTGTCTTTTTGGAGAAAGGACAGAGGAACTTTTTAACTTTTTCAAAACTCTTTTGTCCACTATTACTATGTTTCTGGAACCATGAGGTCCTCAATGCATGAACATAAAACTAACTTGACCAGAAGCCCTCCTCAACCCCTCATCGCCTGCATTTTATATATGGCGAAATTGAGGTTCAGAGAGGCAAAGGGGCTTGCTTGGGGGCGCTAGATGGGTCGGTTATAAAATAACACACATGACTAGTAACACCAAGACTTTATTTTCTTCCTATCTAGTCTAAGGGTACTCCTGCACCAATCTGACAGGAGGTCACTTAGGGGTAGCGACAAGCAAAGATGAAGATTTAAGAAAATAAAGATGGCGTCTGTGTGCAGTGGAGCTGGGGGGAGTATGGAGTAAGAACCTGGGGGGAGAGGACAGAAGGCATGTGAATCAACACACACACACACACACACACACACACACACACACGCACACACACAGACTTTTCACTTATGGCTTAATATCAGACACAGGGAGGCAGAGTAGGTCAGCGGTCATACCTTCCAGGTAGAGATTGGCTGCAATACCCACTCACACTGTGGGAGCCAGTTCACTGTCTGCATGGGAAAGATGGGAAAGGCAGAGGTGCCTTCCTTCTAGACCAGACCTATGGGTGGGACCACGAGAGGAGACCCCCATGGCCCTCTGTTCTAAGGAGAACACTGCATCCTATTAGGGTGGAGGGAAGTAGGGAGGGAGAAGAATTTTAATTTCTCAGAGGTTTTCGACATCCTTGTTTAAAATTTTAAATGAATTTTTGTGTTTAAGGACAGTATAAGAATGGTTTAATGAAGTATGATTCCTGACTTTGGGGAGCTGACGAGATCAGCACAATTTCTTCTCATTATCAACATAGCTCCAAATGATTTGTAGACCTCTCCTCGCAGAGGAAGTAACTATCATCTTGTATAGAGAGCCAAAATTAGATAGGGGTTCAAGTTATTTTACTTATTAGCTGTGTGTGACCTTGAGCAAGTATGAAGGGTTGAATTATGTCCTCCAAAATTCATATGCCACCTTATTTGGAAATAGAGTTGTTGCAGTGAAATGAATTAAGATAAAGTCATACTGGAGTAAGGTGGGCCCCTAACCCTCCCTATATGACTGGTGTTTTTATAAACAGGGGAAACTTGGACACAGACAGGCACATGGGAGAACACCATGTGAGGATGAAGGCAGAGATTGGGGTGATGCTGCCACAAGCCAAGGAACAGCGAGGATGGCAGCGAACTGCCAGAAACTAGGAGACAGGCCTGGAATAGATTCTCCTTCGCAGCCCGCAGAAGGAACCAAGCCTGCTGATGCCTTCGTCTCAGACTGCCGGCCTCCAGACTGTGGGACAATAAATGTCTGTTGTTTAAGTGACATAGTTGTGGTCCTTTGTTCTGACAGCCCTAGCAAAGTAAAACAGCAAGTCCCCTCATCTGTCTCAGTTTTCTTATCTGTAAAATGGGGGTAACAATAGTACCTCCTCACAGCAGAGACAGTGATGGTCACCAAACATTCTACTTGTTGCCTTACATTTCTTGTCCCTCACTGCAATTGGGTAGGTGCCATATGACTAGCACTGGTCAGTTTTCAGTAGGCTGAAGTAACATGAGTCACTTCTGGGACAAAGCATAAAAGAGCCAGCATATGACATGCCAGCTGTCTTTTCCTCTTTTTCAGCACCAAGGTGGTCTCTTGTTCAGTTGACTGAGTCACAAAATCAAGACTGCCTGGCTTGTTGGGTCACTGCATAAAGGAAAGTTGCCCTAGGGAGTCTTGTGGACCTACAGCAGACTTTCTGTAGGAAATAAACCTTCGTTGTGCTGAGAATTTGGGAATTGTTTGTTACCAAGCACAACCTAGCCTATGCTGACTAACACATTACCACTACGATTGTTGAGAATTGTCGTGGGAATTAAATAGGTCAATATGCGTAAAGCAAGTAGAGTAGTGCCTAGATAGAGTAAGGACTCAGTACGTCAGTTAGTAAGTAGTATACAGTAAGTTAGCTATCATACCAGTTGTGTGACTATAGGCAGGGTATGTGACTAGGATATATGAGCCTCCATTTTCTCATTTTCAAAATAAGATCAATGACAGCACCTACTGTGGAGTTGTTGTAGGGATTAAATAAGAAACTGCTTGTAAATGCTTGGCCCAGGGGAGGCAGGAGTGTGTTTATTTTCCTCCCCCTGTTTCTTGTTACTGTGGGTTAATGTGCTTGCCTGCCGGTCTCTCTTTAAGGCTCCTCTGAGGAGGACTTGGCCAGCATCCACTGACCCTTCCCCTCCTGTGAATGTGTTGGGCCCCGTTCTGTGGTGAAGTCATTGTTAGAAGCATCTGCTCTTTGTTTTGTAAATCTTCCCAGAGCCTCGGCCCAAAGCTCCCCCTCTGTCAGGCTCAGAGCTGCCTGCCCAGGAAGAGGACTTGAGCTCACAAGCCCTTTGCTTGTGCATAAATCAAGGCGAGTCAGCTTTCTTGTGCTCATTCATGAGGAAGGCAAGACATAGGGGATCTCTACGCCATGTGCAAGGAGAGGGAACGTTTCTCTGAGAACAAAGGGAAGAGGGAGAGCATTAATACACCTATGAACATTCAAAGGGAGAGCTAAGAGCTGTAACCAAGCACTGATGCCCTAAAGCCTAGCCAGAACCAGGAGCAAAGCAGAGACGTGCAGAAAATGGCCTCTGGGAAGCTGTAGTCAGAAAAAGATGTCAAGATTTCTCTTTGATGTAAACAAGGAATAGGAATTAGATAAGGCTGTGATTGAGGACAGCTGGATTTTAGTAAGTACTTAACTGATAACTGGATATTTGTACTTACTTTTATAATGTGCTCTTGTAGTAGACCCCACTGTAATGGGCCTGCAAATGCAGTGGTGATTCTTCCAGGATCCCCTGGCACTTTTAAATAACAATGTCCAGCTCCCACTCCAGACCAATCAAATTGGTTTCTTAGCTCAAGAGCAGGGCAGTGGCTCTCAAAATGTGGACCAGGGACCAGTAGCACCGGGGCACTTATTAAAATGCAAATCCTCAGGCCCCACCCTGACTACTAAATCACAAACTCTGGGGTGGGGCTCAGAAATCTGCGTTTTAACAAGTCCCATAGGAAATTCTGATACACAGTTGGAGAGCCAGTGGGTGATTTTAATGTGTGTCCAGAGTTGAAAACCACTGAGTTACTTTAGGGAGTCTTTTTTTTTTTTTTTTTCCTTTTAAAAAAATAAGAGTAAAAGGGATAGCGTTTAGTGACTTCTTCAGTAGTGGCTTATCCCTTCCCTAATGAAGTTCAGAGTTCAGGATGAGGGCAGCTGGCTTTACTTACTGTAGGGGGAAAGGGACAGTGACCTTCCCACTATTTGAACATCTTCTACAAACATTAAGTGATGACAAGACAAAAATCATTGTCACAATTAATATTCCTGCCCACCCTTTTTTTCACCAACATCAATAACAGAAGAAGCCAGTCCAATGCCTGCTCAAGACATCCTGACAAACTGTATTCTGAGACTCTTACTGAAATGCAAAGAAGTCAAGCCCAGCTCCCTTTGTGAGTTCCATTTAATCCAAGTCCACGCCCTGCAAGCATAAAGCCTTTTCCTGGGTTTTGGCACATTTTCACAATACTAATCCTGGAGGAATTAACGTCTTATTTTGGAGTAATAGAATAGTTGTGGGAAGTGGGTGGAATGGGAATTTCTAGGAATCACAGCTTTTTTTCCATTTTGCTTCTTTCTCCATTTTCAGTCTGATGTTCTTGTCTGCCTTCTTCTGATGTCATCCAGCAACAGTTACTCTGCTTTGTCTTGAGTCACCAGAAATTAATATCTGCATTGGTATTTTCAATCAGTGGAGACCGTAATATCTTTTGTAGTTAAACCACTTGGGAGGATAGAGTCTGGCTGGAACTCTGTAGCCCGTCTGCTTTTATCTCTGGAAGGAGGTGTGTGTGTGTGCGTGCGTGCGTGCGTGCGTGTGTGTGTGTGTGTGTAGAGGGTCTGTGTATGTATGTGTATCCATTTGTGTCTTTGTGGCTGTGTTTATATAGGGGAAATAAGATGTTGGAGGTGAGCTCTACAGATATTCTGGACAAACAAGTGGGTCCTAGAGCCAATTAAACCTAAAACGTCACTGGAGGCAAAAATGACAAAGCTGAAGCTGTTCTCCTCTGGGCACATCATGAGAAGGCAGGGTTCTTTGGAAAATACAGTAATACTGGGAAAAATAGAAGGCAGCAGGAAAAGAGAAAGACCAAAAGTGAGGTCCATAAAAGAAGCCATAGGCGTGAGTCTGTAGGAGCTGAGTAGAGATGTCGAGGGCAGGACAGTGTGGATATCATTCATTCTCTTGGTCGCCAGGCATCAGGTCTGACTCAGTGTCATTTAACAACAACCGCGTAGGAGAAACAGCTCAATCTCATATTTCCTCTCACATCCGGTGAAGTCTGTGACCCAAATCAGGCAGCTCCTGCCTAGTGCGGGGCCACAAGAGAGGATAGAAACCCAGGGCAGGTGGGTGTTTGTCAGAGGCTGCTGTTGGCTGCAGTGGGCACATCTGTCTCTGGTCCACCTCTTCCAATTTCTGAACACGGCAGTCACGTGTACATGCCTTAACCCCCAGAAGCACCCTGGTCCTCACGAGGTTTTCAATCACCCTCCTCTTTCCCATCCTGCCTCTCTGGGCTCCTGCTGGCAACACTGTGGGGTTTCTCCTTGGCTTCTTCCAAGTCTGCTGGGCTAAGGGAGGTGTCTCAGATTTATTAAAATTAGCCTCATGTTGGGGGCCAGATGCTTCATAGCCAATGAGTTGGTCAAGACGAAGAGAAGAAACAAACAGGTAACACAAGGAGGCCCAGCGGTGAAGAACAGTCTTCCTGGCCTCACTGAAAAGTCTCCTTTCTTGGTGCAGGCTCTGTTCCATCTTTCCTCCCAAATCAAACATTTGCTTATGCATTTTTGTAAACTTCCACATCTCACTTTGAGGCCAGCAGACCAATCTTCCAAGTCCTCTCTGTGGACAGAGGTGAGGAGAACGGAAGAGCAGGGTCCTGGCAAGTGTGAGCCGAAGGCCTCGAGGACATTGTAGAACGAGGACTAGCCTTGCTGGGGGAAGGCTGGCAGTAATGGCTTTCCAGTTAGGTGGACAGAGGAAGTAGGCAAACACTCAGGATTTTCTCCTTTCTAATTTCAAGAGTTGTATTAATAATCATCACAATGATTAGTCACAGTAATCATAGCAATGGTAATGATAAGTCGCAGGAGAGAATGGTACTAGGAACTTCATACGTTATTTCCTTTCTAGCCTCCCAACACTCCCTGAGTGAAGGCTTTGGCGTCATTATCATCCCCATTTGTACTTGAAAACTGAACTTTAGAGAGGTTTCCATGAATAAATGATAAGATTGGGATTTGAACTCAGGCAGTTGCTGCAGAAGCTACACTCTTAAATGCTGTGTGATGGATGCAAAGAATACACGTTCGTTAAAGAAACTTAAAAATTCAGATAAGTTATTTATTACCAACAGTTTGGTTTATGTCTTTACAGTCATTTCTCTGTGTAAATATATTCACATTATAGAGAATACTTTATTTTATATAAATGGAGTCATATGGTACTTGTTTTATAGGCTACTTTTGTCATCTAATATATCTTAAACATCAGTAACTGTCATAAAAAGTCTTCTGCATGATCACTTTAATGGCTGCAGAATATCCTATCATATGTGTAACTATAATTTATTTGACTAATCCCATATTATTCAACACTTAAGTGGTTTTTTGTTTTTTCACGATTATAAACCATGTTTAATATTTAAGAACATTAAATTTTAACACTCAGCTACAATTATTTCCTTAGAATAAATTCCTATACTGGATTTCATAAATGAAAGAGTATGAAAAATGTTAAAGCATTTGAAATATACTACCAAACTTTGCTCCAAAAGTCTCTCATCAGATGAATGAATGATTCTCCACATCTTCACCAGCACTGGATTTTAGTACTTAAAAAAAAAAAAAAAAAAAAAAAAGATTGTCAATTTAAGAGGTCATTGTTATTTTGGTTTGCATTTCTTGGCTCTCTGCTGAGGTTGAGCTTTATTCCTGTTTATTGTGGGCTGGTATCTGGAGGGCAATGGAAGACCTTTTTTTCAAAGTTCTGCACGTGATGTTTCCCTACCTTAGTTCTGCATCATTACCACTGAAAGCCAAGTTCAAAAGAGAGTCTCAGATCCTGCTGTCTCTTTCTTAGCCAGGTCAAGAACCTATGAGCATTGTTCATAGAAGCAGACAACATCTGCAAGGATGGCCCAAGATCCCAGACACCTGGGCTGAATATAAATAAGTGCCTTTTATTTGTTCTGTCACCAAGGAGAGGACAAGAGTGCCAAAGGTCTTGAGCACATGCGCATCCCCACTCTGGTGTATCACAGCTGTCCTGAGGTCAAGCTCTGGTGGCAGAAAGACCTGGGTTTGCCACCTGGATCTGCCCTCACTCCACCTCTCCAAGCCTTAGTTTCCTCATCAATAAAGTGGGTGATAATCAAGTGCCCATTTTACAGGACTGAGATAATGCATGGAAGGCACTGGGCACGGTGCCTAGCAGATGGTACGTGCAAAATAAATCATCATTATGATTATTGACCAATTGTGAATATCTAGGGGTTTTGAGAGAAGCATTTTGAGTGAGAAACAATATTATGAATATACATTTGCTTAAAATGTTCATGGATATACAACCAATCTTGTCGTTTCTGGGAAGCAAAAGCATTAGAACTCGGTTTTACTCTGCTCCCACCTCTCACCAGATTCTTAACAAAATAGTTAACATTTATGAGCACTTACTATATCCCAAGCCCCTTATACACAATAATTTATTTAATCCTTACAACAAGCTCATGAGGAAGGTATCATTTGTATCCCCACTTTACAGATGAGGAAACCGTGGCACAGACAGGTTAAGTACTTTGCCCAAGGTCACATAGCAGAGCCAGGATTTGAGAACAGGCAGATTGGTTCTAGGTTCCACACTCTTATCCTTCATGGTATACAAATTCTGACATTTGCAAAGATGGCAGCATCTTCATGTATCTAAGAAAAAATGCCTACTCACACTTAAATTCTGTTTACCTTCTAAGAGGTCCCACGTGACACTGCCAGGGTCCTATCATCAACTGCTAGGGTAGGTCCTGACCCTCCTGCAGCCTCTGAGAAAAGATACAGAGGTGTGGACTCTGAGCCATCCAGGCCCTACTGCTTTCTGCCTCCAGGCTGCATTCCCTCCGGGGAAGTTCAATGACCAGACGTTTCGGTAGGGTCCCCCAGTGAGCCATCTCCTGCTTATATCCTCAGAACTCTGCTCCTATGGCCACAGGATCACAGGGCTCTCCTAGAGCAATGGTGAGAAATCAGTGAGCCGGCCGCAGAACTGGGATCGGGCCACCCTGCATCTATGTCCAGGATAAAGTATACTGCAGTAGAGGTCCTGGACCTCTCGAGGAGACGGATAAAGCTCCTGTAGAGAGCTGTTGCTACAGATATGGATGAAGCAACTTGGCACTGTCAAGTGCAAAAAGGAGCTAGTAAGTTACGCTTGAACCAGTGAAGCCCAAACCACTTCAAACTGGACAATCCAATCAGTCACATACAGGGAGGGACTGACACAGACATGGGGCCTGACGGTGGGTTTTATTTTTCCCTGACTGGAAATTTATTGGCACAGATGATTATAAATTAAGCCACCTTATAATCGTTAATGAATTTCTTTTATTGGAAAGTATAAAAGTAAGTAATAGCACTGAGTCTGCCTAGAGTCTGACATGGGATGTCTGGTACTGGGCAGACAAGAACTGAGCTTTTCACTTCTGTACCCTGCAGTCTGACATGGAGTCTGGCATCCTGCAGGCACACAGCCAACATTTGTTGAGCTGAACTGTTTCTGCTACTTATCTCGGCAAGTTCCTTAAACCTTGCTGAGCCTCAGTTCCGTTATCTGTGAAGTGGGGAAATAATTTCCACCCAACTGAGAGCAGTTCTGAGGGTTCAACAAAAAATAATGAGCAAGTTCCCAGCATAGTGCTTGGGTCATACATAGTAGGTGCTCAAGAAATGTTTATTAAATTAAAATACAGCTGAAAAAAATGGAAACAATCCAATGTTCATTAACTGATAAATGGATAAACAAAATATGGTATATTCCTGAATGGAATATTATTCAGCCTTAACAAAGAATGAAACTGTGATATATCCTACGACATGGATGAATGTTGAAAACATGCTGAGTAGAAGAGGCTAGACACAAGAGAATGAATGTCATATGGTTTCATTTACATGAAATGTTCAGAATAGGTGTGGCAGTAGAGACGGAAAGCAGATTAGTGGTTGCCAGGGGTTATGGGGATTTCCTTCTGGGGTTATGAAAAATTTCTGGAACTAGGTAGTGATGATATGGTTGCACATTATGAAGGTACTAAATGTCACTAGTAGCAAATTTTATGTCATACGTATTTTGCCACAACAACGACAACAAAATGAAAGTGCTTATTCCAAGTGCTTCTTAAACTTCATCATCATCATCATTCGTTCATTCATTCGGCCACTACTTTTGCGGCGTCAGGCACGGTGAGAGACAGCGTGAACGCTGAAGGTTTTCACTGAGGCCTAATCGCCTGTGAAAGAGAAAGAGAAAGAGGCGCTACATCTAGAAGCGAGACATCAGGAGGATTTGCCCGTATTCTCCTTGGATTCCTACTTCCACGGGCAAGTCTTGACACATGTTTTCTCAACTGGTCCTCTGCTCCCCAACCAAGCAAGATATGAGTCAGGAGGCAGTGGACTCTAGGCCAAATGTGAATACACCTCTATTTTGGGCCAGCAAGATCCCTCTGGGGCCAGGGCAGCGGGGAGAAGCACTGACCGTCCGGCAATGTTTTAAATGAGTTGATTTACATGCAGGTCTTCTTGGTTCTCAAGTGTCAGTCTCTCCACTCATATAGACAGAAGGCAGAGAGCGCTTTTTCCTGGGAGGGAGACTGCGTAAAGAAATCAGCATCAAGTAAGGGGAAGGAGAATGTTAAAACACAAAAGTGGAATTAAAGAAAACTTCCAAAAGGAAAGCAGAGATTTGACCTCTACTCAGTCATTCAACCCTGGGAGTTGCTCTGTGGGACATCGCAGGGTCTGTCCCTGGAAGCTCAGCTCTGGTTTTTAGGATTTGTCCTGCCGCCGCGGCCTGACTGCCTGGGGCAGGTGCTGAGGGACTCATTCTGTTTGGGTTCTGTTATAAGCTTTATTTGGGCCTTCCTTCAAGTCTTTAAAACATTTGTCGATTCACTGACTAACTGAGAGGCTCCCAGAAGAGGGGGAACGTGGGGCGAAGGGCCTCTGACTGTCTTCCAGTAAAAGCAGCCACTGTTTATTCAGGGCTCACCATGAGCCAGGTTCACTGCATTCATGCCATCCCTCACATTGATATTATCCCCGTTTTACACACGAGCAACCCGAGGCTCAGAGAGGCCAATTCACTGCTCTTAGGTCCTATAGCTGAGACACATTCCTGCTATTTGAGCCTGGAGAAGAGCAGACTCGGGCTGACTTTGAAAGGCTGGCGTTTAGGGGAGGGTTCAGGCTTGTTCTGTATGACCTTAAAGGGAAGCCTTTGGTCCTGGGCTTGTGCCTCCATGGCATTTACACAGACTGCGAGTTCTTAAGAGATCCAAGTGGGAAGCTCATGGCAAAAGATGGGACAGAAGAATCTGGAAGGATGAGGAATGTGGATTCACATCCTGACACTGCTGGTTAGCTCTCTGTGCCTCACTCTTTTTGTCTGCAAAATGGGATATAATTGATTAGACCAGGCCACTCTGCTTCAGACTGCCTTTCAATGGCTCCCTATTGATCCTAGGATCAGGTATAATCTCTTTTTAGTTTGGCTCTTGCACATTCAGGCCCTAGCTCTCCTCTCTAGGCTCTTGTCTGATCACTCAGCCAGAACAAACAATTTCTTGGTCTCCAAACTCTCCAAGTCCTCTTCATCCTCCAGGCCTTTGCGCACACTGTCTCCTCCATCACTCTATTGAGCCTTCCTCGTGGGTGAGAACAGGATAGTATTTAAACTCAGGAACTAGGGATTGCCATACTAATCATTGCAAGAGCACACCTAAGGGACCTGTCATGCCCCACGGGTAAGCATCCCCCACTATGTGCATTAGAGCAGAAAGTTGAAAACTTTCCAAAGAGGGCAGCTCTGGTATGGATTGGACGCAGACCTGGCTCCATCCACACTCCAGGTGGGCAAAACCACCTGTCCTTTTCCTCACTGCTTATTTGGCAGCTGCTCTGGGGTAGCAGTGGGCAGAGATATTCAGGTGGGTGTTGCGAGAGATGGTGATCGGTGGTTGAGTTCCATGGTGTCCTGACCAGGCCAACCTAGGTTTCCAGACTAATGACTATTGCTGGTCTAAGCATTAAGGAGCCAGGGCTGAGCATGGGGTTGGGAAGACCAACCAAGACCCCAACATACCATGAGGACTTTAAAAGCTGCGGTTTGAAAACTCGGCTGCCTACAGGGCCTGGGGCACTATGGTAATGAATGAAGTTGCAACTGTGGCCCTCTTGGCTTGTTGCTTTCTCACTTTGGACAGACATGGATTCATAGAGAAGATGTCTCTGTTGGAGGTAAAACACCAGTACAAGTGCTACGATAAATGTGGCTTTAAATTCGGAGAGACCAGAAGAGATACGGGGTCCGCCCTTCTCCCAGCTGCAGCCCATCGTTCCTGTGTGCATGAGAGCCCCATGTGACCTATCGCCCCAAGCAGCATGTGCTGTCCAATTCCTCCCCGTGTCTCACACCTGACTCTGAAAACTTACAGTGTGCTCTGGAAACTTCCAGCTGCCTGTAATCTTCATCTCCAGGCCTGATGCTTTTTCCAGAATTCTGGAATGCTATTCTGCCAGCAGGACAGTGCTGAGGAATTAATACTCCCAAGAGTAGCTTCCAGGCAAAGACTGACAAGGATCAGTGTGGAAGTACTTTAGGCTTCCTCAACTCGATAATTTCAACGTTCAGGCGTTTTGGGGGGATTCTGCTCCATTTGCCCGGGGTGGCAGCTGGCCTTCCAGTGTACCCTTTGTTGGCTGTCTCCCTTCCCTCTTCCCCTGCCAGGATGTCTGCAGCTCCCAAATAAACCATTTGCTTTCAAACCCTGTCTCCACATCACCCTCTGGTATAACTCAAACCAAGACACCTGATTTTCAGGAGAAAACAGAAATCTGGTTTTTATATAAAACTCCTTAATTTTTAAGTGTTGGCCTCTAATGCCAATTGTGAAAAAACAAAACCAGACACTGTGTGGGCCACACACCCACAGGGGAGCGTTGGTCCATGGCTAGTGGTGTGCAGGGCTGGGTGTGCACCTGGGCCTGGCCTAACCATACACGTCCCTTAAATTCTTGGACATCATGGCTGTGGCTTTAGTCATGGGTGTTCTTTTCAGTAGCTTCTCTGTCTTCCTGCATCTCATGAGAATGCCCCTTCCTTGTTGTCATTCTCCCTCCCTCCCTTTTTTCCTGCCTTCATCCCTCCTTCCTTTCCTTTCCTCTCTCTCATTCTGATTTTCTTGGGCAAGCCTATCCCCGCTGAGCCTTTACTACTTGCTTGTTCTTCTAATAAACTGCACAGCGGCATTTAGCAAGGGATTTACTAGCTACTAGAGGATTATATCTCCAAAGAACCTGTTTACTGTTGGTAACCTTTGTCCAGCTGTTTCAGAAATGGCTCCTTTAAGAAGTACCCTGAGCTCCAGTTTCCCAGATCAATAGTGTCCTGTGGTGTTTATGGTCGGCCTAGTTCTCCAAGGTCCTTAGTCTCTGTGGGGGTCACCACATCTTTTGGGTAATGCCACAGAGGCCCCACAGGTGTGGCTGAGTTGAGGAAGCCAAGGACCAAGGTCTTCAGGTTACCAGCAAGTTTTATAACAGCAGCGTGGATGCCTTGGGGCAGTGAACCCACAGTGACCCTGAGTGTGCAACAATCTCCATAGGCCAACTCTCCCTCTTGGCCTGCTTCTCAGGGAGGTGGCATGGGGACCTGAAACCTGACCCTGAACTTTTTTCTCCCCAGTCTTTTCACCCATCACTTTCTCGTCTTCCTATCGTGGCTTTTATTGCTCTAGGCTTGTACTTGCAGGTTTCTGGTTGCTACCAGCTGTCCTGTGGAATGCCAGAGTGACAAGAAAAAGTTTTTATGATAAAAGAATTCCACCCATAAAAATGATTCTGGGTCAAAGGAAAGCAGGACTTCTCAGAGTCTTGATTATGCTAATGTGCACAGTAACTTCCTAAGAGCGGTTAGGTGGCCATGATTCCTCCAAATACGCTCGGGAACGCTGCTGCAGACGCTAGGCTGGGCCTGCCTGGCAGGGCTCTGGGAGCAAATGGCACAGGTCCCGAGACCCGGCTGGTAATCAAACTGCCTGTTGGTGTGGGTCCAGCTGATGGTCACTTCCTCAGAGACCCCATGTGGTGTTAGACTCCTTCTCAGGGTTGGGTAACTTAGGTTACAGTGGAGGAAGATTCAGGAGCCCGAAGAGGTTTGGGATTTGGGAGGAAAAATAGCTTCTGGCCTGGGTTGGTGGCTGAGGGGATAAGTGGGTGGGGAGGTGTCCCGGTCTCTCTGCTCTATGATTAGGGCAATTTGTTTCTCCAGTGGGCCGTTTGTGGTAAGAAGCCCAGCCCAGAAATGAAACTAAATATATCCAGTCCCCAGAGGAGCGGAGGTAGCAATGGCACCTGGCTGGGGGCAGGGCGGTGACTTCACTCAGGGTGGGATGTCACTGCACTGACTCCTATATTTTAAGGGTTGGGAGGCAAATGGTTTGCAATTCCAAGGCCTGGTCTGGGTGAAATGGCAGAGACAGAGGGGAAGGGGTCCTATTCCCTTACATCATGCCTCACCTTGTCATCACCCTCTCACTCTGGGCACCACTGTCCCCAGACTCAGCTCTTCTCTGCCTCTGGGTGGACGGCTGCTGCTGTTTCTGCCTCCCTTGTGCCCCCCAAACCCACAAAGCTCGACTGGCTCTGACTTTCTGTGTTTTAAAATGAATCTTTTCTCCCTGGTGAAATGCCCATTCCCTCCAGGTGGCTGTGAGGAGACATAAGGGTAGAAATCTAATTCACACTGAAGTTGTTAGGACAGAGTAATGCAATTGCAATTTGAAAGGATTCCATTATATTGTGAGATTTTACTGAAGGCCAAATGAAACCTTCGGTGCTATTTCAGCATGTGAAGCCAATCAACATGCAGTTGCTGAGGGTGAGGGGGCTGACTTTTGAATCAAAGGTTGTAAACCACTGATTACATTCCTCATTCTAAAGAAAACTGGGGCTCGGATAAGGTAAGTGGCTTGTTCAAGGTCACAGGGCCAGACAGTGGTAAAGCTTGGACTTGTCTCCAGGTCCCCTGACCTGTGGCCGATGCTCCTGTCCCTGCTCCATAATGCCTGGGCATTTGTCTCTCAGACCTCATTCTTGCAGCCAGCTGCAAGCAGTCACCACCAGCTCTGGCATCCTGGCAACATATAGAACATTCATGATGCCCTCTGCACTTAGCCTTTGCGCCTTTCACTCCTCAGGAGTGGGTAGTGGGTTTCCTGTGCCCTGCTTCATGCTAGAAGTCGCCCCATTACTACAGCTGCTATCTTTTTCCCTGTTAATTTTTATGATTGCTGCTGAGACCAAATGCACAAGGCAGAGACACTTCAGGTTTTGCTCATTGCATGTTTCCATCTTTAATTAAATAAGTCAAGTAAGCCATCAAGTGATGGGTTCACATTCTGTTCTGCAAAGCAGACCCTGACCAGGGGTGGCCACCAGGTCTCTGAAGGGCAGCCCCTGCATTTCCAGGAGACAGCAGATTGTAACCACAGCAAGGACATCTGAGACGCTGATGGCAAGGGGGCCAGGAGCAATGTGGCTGAGCAGAATGAGCTGCGTGCTACACATACATATGTGTGGACACATATGTATACACCATGGCCACACATGAACATGAAGAAAGTGTCCTGTACTATGTGGCCATGAAACATGACACAGGGCCAAGGTCTTGGCAAAAAGACAGAGTTTTCAGGATCCAGGAGGCAACAGAGGAGCCAGGCAGACTTGGCCTAGAACATACTGATGAGATGAAGGCTTCAGGGGGTGTCAGGTCAAGCTCAGTGTTAGAGAAAGCAGGATACGTGGGTCGTTTTGTTTCCCAAACAAAATACCTGATCTATAATATGAGCTAGGCCAATGAGGTTGGCATCATGTCTGTATTTTTGGAAATGCGTAACTTATTCATTCCCCAGGCACAGTCATGAAATGACAAAGGACACAAGACCAAAGGATCTTGAAGCTCTTGAGACATCTGAAGTTGCCAATTCTGCTTTGTCTTTTTGAGGTAAAGAGCAGCTTCCACCGTTCCTGAAACCATGGGTAGTTGAGAAGCAGTGTGGCTGCTTTCAGGTCTTCTCCCTCCTGCCTAGTTGGACATGTCCTGGGAATCTTCACAAGCAAACTCAGCAACCTGGGGCCCTTGGATTTTAGGGGATGCTCCTTCTTTCAGTTTGTACAGATTGACAAGACCCACTTGTTCTCTGCGGGCACCTATTCCTCCACCCATCCCTTCTTCCCCCCTAGTTCTTCCTGCTGAGGACCTATCCCTCTGAGACCTGCCTTTGCTTTCAGCCTTTGGGGATGGGAGTGAGGTGACTGCCTTGGGGATGCAGCCACCCAGTCTTCTGCTCTTGCTCCTCATAATCCAGGGCCTATCAAGGGATAGGCCCTAGAGTCAATTAAAACAGACCCCAGTGTGGTTGAGGGTCAGCCAGGGACGGAAGAGACTTTCGGGGCAGAACCAGACCATCCGATGCTTTAATCTCCTGTCTGCTGTCCAGGTCAAGCATCCATCTTTTGGAACAGGAATCCCTTGACCTTCTGCTGGAACTCACTTCATCACCAGACGGATGGCAGAGATAGCAGGGAAAGAGGTCACTGAAATGGACTGAATGAGTGCCCTCTGCTCTTGGTGGCTTGGTTAGCAGCTGCCCCAGTTTCTGGCTGAAGGTGCTGGCAGACATGGAGTAAACTCTTCATTAAGCATTTTTTTTTCTATTCGTTTAGTTATTTATTTTCAAGTGTGTGCATCACATAAAGGGATAAAGGCTAGAATTTGCTCCTGTCTCTCAACCTTAGTAATAACTCGGTGAGAACCTGCAGGGGGCGTGTGACAGAGCTGCACATCTGCTTCTTCCTTTACCCTCTCCATGGGGACTCAGGAATCCTGTCCCCATCAACGACTCCCAAAGACCCCCCTGCCCCGCGCCCTCATCCATTCCAAGGTTTCCAAACAAGGTGCAGGAGAATCCAGAAATGGGCGGTAGTGGCGACAGCCTGTGGGTGTTAGACACTGCCCTGTCTCGCCAGTGCCTGGAATGTTCTGAACTATTTATACAGGCTGGGCTAGAGAGGTCTTCTTCAAGAAGAAAATGAGTAAACACTCATTGCTGAATGGCCCTCTTGTTCCGGGGAAGCTGGCAGCTGTGGAGCTGAGGCATCAACTGCTCCCTCTGTCTCGAGGCAGGTGGGTGCTGTGGAGGGGAAGGCTCCTGGTGCACCAGCAGCAGCAGCAGCAGCAGCAGCAGAGAAACCAGGGCTGGCCTTGCTGGAAAAGGCGGCATTAGTCCCCAGCTGGACCATTTTTCCCAGCCCAGCTCCATGCTGAAAATCCCAAAGATGACTCCAACCCGGTCCTACAGGGTGTAAAGTCAGTAGTCACCCCTACCCTGTCCTCTAAACCCGAGTATTGCTGAGCCCTGAGGCAAGACTCACTTAACTTGGGTCCTCCTTCAGATATGTGGGTAAAGATCACACAGAAGAAAAGGCCTTACTTTTGCATCTTCAAACCAACAAGAGGAAAGGAAGGAGATTCCTTAAACAATAGCTTGGGGCCATCTCAACTCCAGAGCTCTTGGTTTAGTCCCCTCTTGTATTCTGAGTCATCTTGGGAGTATCCTTGTGTGTGTGGAGTGAGTGAATGGTTTCTATTATTATGTTTGTCTTTCTTGATTTGGGTACAGCTTTGAGTCCCTGCAAATAATAAGGTATTTTCTGTCTCTTCTTTTTCATAAAATAAATAAATTAAGTCAGCTTGCAATATACAAATTGTCAATGTCCTGAGAGGTCCCAAAGGTCCATTCTTGGTACAGTCCTCAGAGCTCAGGGATGGAGGCCTTGGCTCTGGACATAGGATGGAAGGCAGAAGTCTGCTGTCCATACTCAGAAGGCTCCAGGAAGAACCCTGGATAGGGTAGCCACATGGGGAATAGTACAGGGAGCAGGGCAGGGGCTGGGGAAGAACTGCCAACACTTCTGGGCCTGCCAGAAAAATCCTGGCCCCACTCTGCCCCAGAGTCCAGTTTTCAGAGCTGGAATTCCTTTAGACCCCAACTTAGAGCCAACCCCCTGCATAACTTATTCTTGAACTGAAAAACAAAGTGGAGACCTCCTCGAATGGCTGAAATCCATGGTGATGGAGACCCGGCAGCTCAAATACAGTGATTATAATAGACCCCACAAGATGGCTACCATCCTCACCTTTTCAAAAGGTGGTTTCCAGCCAGGGCACACCCCTTCCTTCCCCATAGCAACACCAGCTGGGTTTAGATCCCATATTTCCCTTGTGTCCACATTACTCAAACCAAAACTCAGCCCTCCGGGTTTGACAATGGGACGGATCTGACAGAGAGGTTGTCCAGGAAATCAGAAACAGCCTTAGTGAACTGTGACAGCTCCCTGCAAGTTCTAAGGTGGTACTGAGTTTTGCTCCCTGGGTTGGGCTGGGAGTGGGGAAAGACTTCTATTTTGGGTACAATTTGCTGCTTGGTTATAGGCCCATGGGCCCCCAGAAAATGTGATTGGGCCTGGGAGAAATGTTCAAATCCGGCCTCGTCTCAGGGGAGGGCTGCTAATCTATGCTGTTTCTGGACACGCAGCAAAGAACATTGGTGGTTGCTGAGATTTGTTCCACATGGGGTTCAAACAGAAAAGCCCATGGGGCATGTGGGTTGCCACATGGCCACCTAGGCTCTGATTCTTCTGGGGTAAGGCTCTTCCTTTTCCTCCTCTCCCTTTAGCAGAGAGCTCCCTGCTGGTCCTCCCAGAACCCCCTCAGCCCCTCAAGCACAGATTGCTTCCAAGCTGCACTCCTGCAGAAACAAAACCGAAAACACAGCCACAAAACACCAAATCATAAATAACCTAAAAAACAACAACAACAAATAAAACACCCAGTCCATCCTGAGTTGAGCAATTCTCTTCCCAGAGCCCTAAAGGAGGAATTCCAGACACTAACCACATAACCGTAGTGACCAACCAGGAGGCCGATCTCGTTCCCCTGTCTTCTCAGGGGAGGGGCTATCCTGATGTGACTTCCTTCTCCCCAAAGAGCACTCTGGAATGTCTTCCAGGACCTGCCCCACAGAGGCCTGGCTGCAAGTGCAGGACCCATGCACTGCCTTTTGCTTCCAGGGACCACAGCTGCTTCTGCCCATCAGGCCCCAGGCAGCCTTCAAATATAGACATGCTCTAGGACACCAGCCAAACTGGGATGGGGCCTTTGCGCTGCAGACACGTGAGGGTGGGCCACGCCATTTCAAAACATCCTGCCTGCCAACAGTGAGGATATAAATGGGCCAGAGGAGGTAGTCATGTGACTCCAAGACAGGCAGAAGCGTAGGACTCGGAAGTTCTGTGTCCACCATTCATCCTAAACCTGGTTGGGCAACGAGGTTGTGGCCTATGACTGTTTTCTTCCTCTGCCCCCAAATAATTAAAGACTCCTCATAAGGTGCATGATAAAGAGAAAACCTGTAAACCCTGTGGGCATAAAGCAATGAGGGAGCTTGTCTGTGTATTTATATGCATGTATGTGGAGTTGTGTGTTTATGATGTTTTTCAGTGTGTGTAGTGTACATATAGAAATTTGTCTTTATACCTTTGTGTTCTGTAGTTCTATATGGAGCTGATTTCATCAGCAACTAGCACAGTTATGCCATTTATAAAACTATTCTATTGTTCTTGGTTGGTAAGCCTCAGCTGCCATCCTCTAACACCCTGGGCTGTCCTAGTCCTCCCCCAGGGACCCAACCAGAATCCACACTAGATTGTGTAGAAATCCGGAGACTGAAAGGTTAACACTGAAGCACTGTGGGAGATGCAACTGTGACTAGTTGATGTCCACAGATCCTTCTGATTTTTAAATATTTGGACTCTGTCCCACAGGGTTTATGGGCATTTATGTGTGTTTCAAGTGTGTGTGTGTGTATGTGTGTGAGAGAGAGAGAGAGACAGAGAGAGACAGAGAGAGACACACACACACACAGAGAGAGAGAGACAGAGACAGAGACAGAGAGTGAGAGACAGAGAGAGAGAGACAGACAGAGAAAGAGAAAGGGGGGGAGGGGCGCTGTCACTAGGCCAGGACAGGCCTGGGCCTGCTCAGGAAACTGCTGCTCCCTATGTCTGGTTTTGATGGCTCTTAAAGGGACAGGGCACTGTCCTGTTCTCAGCAAGAAACCCCAGCCCACAGCTGCGGTGGGGAAGCTATGTGGCTGGGGGCTACTTCTACAGCGGAGGGGCGGCCTGCTCACTGCACGGCTTCCCACCTTCCTCTGCGAGGGCCGCAGCCGCACCGCTGGCCTGGGTGTGAGGAAGGCAGGGCGGGACTTTCACGAGGAGGGGTGCACGTGACCCGGGCTCCCTACGTGACCCAGAAGGTGCCACGCTCCTCCAGCAGGCTGACAGAGCGATTGGTGAGCGAGGCGGCATCCCGTGCCAATTTGTAGCCAAAGAGGTGCATGGCGGGGCCGCAGGCGGCCTGCACCACCTGCGCCAGCTTGAAGGGCATGCTGAAGCGCCACTTCTCGAACTGCTCTGAGGAGTTCTTCTGCGTGGAGTAGATACCGCTGCCGTCCCGGGCCGCCTGGGTGTTCTTCTGGATCCAGTCCTCCACCTGCGGGGTCAGGGGGATGCCTGCGAAGTGGTACATCTCCCGGGCCTTCTGCAGGGGCCTGCGGGCCACGTCTTCATAGCGCACCAGCAAGTAGCGGCCCCGCAGCCAGGCCGGCTGCTGCAGGCCCAGCTCCGCAGACAGGCGGATGCTCTCACAGTTGCCCCTCAGTCGCTGCACCTCCTCTTCTCTCAGCTGGTCCTGTCCTTCCGCTAGCCACTTCTTCCAGGTCTCATACTTGCCGGCGAAGGCCACCATGCGGGATGCCAGCACGGCCCGGGGGTCACGCACCAGTTGGATGACGCGCAGGTCCAGCCGGGGGTCCTCCGCCAGCGGTTGCAGGAACTCCAGCTGCCGGATGCGGACGGCCTTGAGGGCCATGTGCTCCTTGCGACGGCAGGCCTCGGCAGCCAGCGTCACGTTGAGGGGGCCGCAGCGGCGGTTCTTGCAGTGGTACTTCTCAAAGACCTTCTTGACGAAGGGCGTGCACACGGGATCCTCACAGAGGGAGCGGCTGGAGCCCCGGCGGAACATAAACTGGGTCAGGTGGTCCTCGGGCACCGGGCTGATGAAAGGCTCCAAGACATACAGGTCGCACAGGAAGAGCTGCTTGAGCACGTCCCGGTAGACCAGGGCCGAGGCTGCTGCATTGGCGCCTCCTGGCTCGAAGGACACCATGCGCTCAATGTGCCACAGCGGCTCGAAGAGGTAGAAGATGTTGCCCTGCTGGTTGAAGAACTCGCCCACAAACGAGGAGCCCGTACGGGTGGTGGCCATGAGGAGCACGTGGCGCCGGGGCCCGGCCTTAGCTGGTGGCGGTGGCTGCTCCTCCTTCTCCTGCTCGGCCTCCTCCTCTGGCTCCATGCCCAGCTGCAGACTGACATTTCGCAGGCGCCTCTGCAGCTGCGTGAAGGCTGAATCAAGCTCACTCAGGGACAAGAGGGATGCGTTCTCCGCCAAGTCCAGGGCTGGGTCGGTGCTATTGACATCTACCAGGGACTGAGGGATCTGCTTCAGCTTGTCTGAGACCCTGTGATGACAAAGGGAGACCAGGTTCAGTGACTGGCTGGGGACTCCATCCTCTGTGCAGCCTCACAGGCTGATCACCCAAAGCCTGTCTCAGTTGGGTTCCACCAGATGACTCTGAGGCAAAGATTTGAGGGTAAGTAGTTGATTTGGGAAATGATCATAGGAAGAGCTGGTAAAAGGATAGGAAGTGAGGTGTAGAGGAAAAGAAGTTCATGAGGGATGAGCAAGCTATCCCCGTGGGCAAATCACTCCGACTTCGGGACCCTGGGAGACGTGTAGAACACATCTCAGGATTTTCTCCTGCTAAGGGTAGAGCCCAGCTGGCCTTGGCTGAGGGCTGCTCCCATAGGCATTTACTCCTCTGTACTGTGGCTTGCCAATGTGCAGGTGGAGAGTACACTGTTAAGTGGATAGTGGCAGGGACTTGCAGTAGGATCCCATAGGCACAAACAGGAACAGTCCATGCTAAGGAACCCAGGAAGGGCACTGACTCGATGCCTGCTACACAGCCCAAGTCCTATCCATCTTGGCTGATGCTTTCTTGCAGGCGTTGTGCCTGAGAAAGCAGGTCTAAGAAATCTT
Organism: Rousettus aegyptiacus; assembly: GCF_014176215.1. Classification (NCBI taxonomy): domain Eukaryota; kingdom Metazoa; phylum Chordata; class Mammalia; order Chiroptera; family Pteropodidae; genus Rousettus; species Rousettus aegyptiacus. The sequence goes on from NW_023416309.1 coordinate 14,798,556, forward strand.
TCTGTGTGTAGCTGGCCCACTAGTAGGGCTACTGCACACAGCCATACACTGCCAGCTCTAGAGGGTAGTATTCCCAGTAGCTTACGTGAGTGTACACCCTCGGAGTTGAGTAATATGCAACTTGCACATGGCATCCCTGCCCACCAGGGTATCTGTATCAGGGGCCCTGCCTTTCCATGGGCTCACCCTCATCCATGACTTTGGATTGGCATACAGGATGTGCTATTAAGTTGAGGCATCATTTTAGGCCAGGACGTTAATTAATAATATTAACCACAGCCAGCAAGCACTGGACACCAACTATGTGCCAAAGCACTGGGCTAAAAGCTTTTGCATCTTCTTAGTTAACCTTTATAAGGAAGGCCCCATCATTAGCCACATTTTAGGAACGAGGAACTTAAGACAGAAAAGTGAAGTGATATGCCTAAGCTATCACAGCTAGAAAGGGTCAGAACTACGGTTGCCTGAGTCCAGGGCCCAAATCTCATCACTGAGGACATATGCATAGATGATCACTGGTTGAAAGATTGCCTTTGCAGGTCCAGACAGCCATACAGCTGCTTCTCTGCTTCCCATACCTCCTTCATAAGGAAGACTCGTGCTTGCATCCCTCACCTCGAGATGATTTTATTTTCCTTTTCAATGAAGACAAAAACCACCACCACGAAAACCAGGAAAAGGGCATATTTGCTCCTCATCCTTAGGCTGTGCAGAAAGTCCCGGCACTCCTGGGGCAAAGCGAGTCCTTTCTCCATGGGGAAGGGTGGGGCCGTGGGCACTCAGCTTGGGGACATCACTCAGGACCTGGCTGGTTGTCTTCAGGTGGGGGACACCCTCTCCTGTGGAGAGATGGGGAGTCAGGACATCCTTGTTTGTAGATGAGAACAAAGAGGAGCTTTCCCACCAGACCTTTGAGGATCCTGGTCTAGCTTAGCAGCCAGAATCCCATACCCACTACCATAATGGACTCTAAAACAAAGAGACTTGAAATCAGGTCATTTAAAATGCTAATGACCCTCTGATTCATCCATGCCACTTCCATCAATTTATCCTTTGACCTCACACTTGACTCAAGGGAGAGGAATGTTCCTTGCAGTACAGATGTTTGCAATAGGAAAAGACTGCAAACACCTAAATAAAAAATCATGGAGGAGGGTCTATAAATGCTGATGTGAATAATCTATCATGTCTGTCTGTCTGTCGTCTATCTATCATCTATCTATCATGTATCATCATCATAATCATCATCATCATCTATCTTTCTATTTGTAAATAGCAATTATGTATGTAAAACAAGCTGCAGACACAGTGTGCTTACATAGGACAGGGTTTCTTAATCTCAACACTATTGACATTTTGGACCAGATAATTCTGTGTTGTGGAAGCTGTCCTGTCATTGTAGGATCTTTGACAGCATCTTTGACCTCTACTCATTAGATGCCACTAGCATCCCCTCTGCTGAGATGTGACAATCAAAAATATCTCTAGACATTGTCAAATGTCCCCTGGACAGGTGCAAAATCACCCCAGGTTGAGAACCTCTGATGTAGTATGATCCCATTTGAAAAAAATTTTTTCAGTGAGAGAAAAATATAGATATGTAATACAAAGGACTGTGACTGCGGGGAAACACAAGGCCTTGTAATAAAGGGCCAGGAAATTAGGAGAGAAGAGTGGGGTGAGTCTTGTATTTGTTGTGTAACACTGTGCACTGTTAGAAATTTTACCATGCGTTAATTTTTTAAAAAATAATTAAGGAAAAAAATCCATCATAGCACATATATTCTAACAAAATCCTTCACATGGCCTTGACTTTCAGGTCTCAGGTTCCTGGGGCAGCCTCCCTCGAGACAGGTTAGGGCTCACCAGCCCCATCACTGTACAAAGATTCCCATTAGCACCTGAGACTTTATCATAAAACAAACCTCCTTGAAATGATTTGTTTAGTGCTGATCATCTCTTCATGGAGGATGGGGAGTTTGGGACCCTCATTATCCTTTAGCACTGGCCCAGGCACACAGGAGACACTCATGCATGGTTGCTAACTGACAGAATGAGTAAAGGAATAAATGACCCTCAATGGAGGGTGTGTATATTTTTAAAAGCTGGAGCAAATACATCACCCAATGGAGCCTGAATCACCATTTCTTTCTGTCACACACCTGTCCTGCACCATGAGCCCCAGATTCCAGCATAAATCCCTCTTCCGCCTCTTCTGCAAATCTGTCCCTTTCTCCATAAGGACCCTCACACATGGGACAGAATCTGCTCCAAGTTTGGAAAAATCTTATTGTGGCTTTGTGCAAGGCACCCAGAACCATCCCTCTCTCTGGAAAAGATAGGTTTTCCTAAGGAAAGCAGCTAGTGTTGATATGGGGAAATAGGAGAGCAAGAAGTTGTGTCTCAATGCTGCACCATTGTCACACAATGGAATTAGCTTCAGGGACAGCCAGAAAATCTGTCTTTAGGGGAAAGTAGTGAGGCAGAGTTTCCACATGTGAGGAGATATATAGCCTGGCAGCCAAATGGAAGTCCCCAGCTGTGCAGGGCAGAGAGGAGGTGGGGCAGTAGGTAGCTTTCCCTGATGGGATACTAGGGGTGCTTCCTGAGTGTAAGTTGGTGAAGAGGGGCCCAGGAGGGAACAGGACTGCAAGGCCAGCGCTAGGGCAACTGGAATTTTCTTGCTTTCTTTCTTTCAATTTCTTCCGGGCCTTTTCCCATGCACTAATTCAACAAATATTTCCTGAGAGGCTACTGTGTGCCAGCCTCTTATCTAGGCACTGGGGATACAGCATTGAACAGGCAGACCTGGTCCTTGCCCTTGGGGTTTACACTCTGGTTGGAAGGGCCAACTGGAATGATACGGGTAGCTGAAGTTTATTGAGTGCTTACTACTCTGTGCCAGGTGCTACGCTAGCACTTGATTTGCATTTCCTCATCGATTCCTCACAAAAACCCTATTAGGTAGCAACCACCTCCATTTACACAACAGGAAAAGGAAGCTCAGAGAGGTTAAGTAACTTGCCCAAGGTTCCTCTAGCAGGGGCCCAGATCCAAAACATTCTAGCCTCTTAATGCTCCCCAATGACCCCCACTGTAGCACATATGGTAGGGCTTTCCAGCTGATGGTCTGTCTGTCTTTCTTTCCTGGACTGCAAGTCCCCCCCCCCCCCTCAATGTCGGGACTAGCATCTAGAATAACACCCAGCATATACCAGCTGCCCAACAAATCACTGGTGAGTGAACCTCTCAAAGCTGATGTCTGGTTCAGTGCCTGGCTGGCTGTTGGCATGAGTTTGTAGAATAATGGACAGGACCACGTTCCTTACGCACCTCGTTTAGCCCATGGTGGGGTGCAAAGCCGCCTGTCCTGGCGGAAGGGTGAGATCCAACTCTGAGTCTGCAGAACACAAGAGTTGAAATCCTGACTTTCTACCCTCTGGGCAGTTGGCTGAGATTTGCCTTGGTCTGATGGTGTGAGGGAAGAAGAGACCAGAAGCTGGGACCAAAAGTCCTGGGTTCTAGTCCTTCCTGAGTGTCTACCATGCTGTGTAACCCTGCATAAATGACTTAACTTCTCTGGGCCTCAATTTCTTCACCTGTAGCATGAAAAAGATAGTACCTACTGCATAAGATTGCTGTGAGGAACAGTATCTGGTGCATGGTAAGCATTCATTAAATACTAGAGAGGAGAAAAAAAGGCAGGGCTGGGTGCAGGAAGTTGCCTTTGCTGTCCTCTCCCTTCAGGGAATAACATCTTTGGTAAGATTTAGAAGTTTGGTTGCCCTGATGACAAAGCTCCTAAACCTTCTCCTCTCCCTTCCAGGCACTGTTTTATTTTTAAGCTGCCCTCCCAGCTTCACCCCTTTCCCCCACCACCCTCCATCATACAGGATTCCTAAGAACTCTCCTGGCATTACCCTAAAAGGAAGAAGCAAGTGAAAACTCCGTGACAGGAAACACAGGCAGGCTGTTGGCTCCTTCGGTTTGCCCCAGGCAGGATGCCCCTAGGTTTAGCTTTGGAAGCCCAGTGGGTGGGGGTGGGTGGGCAGCAGATGAGGGAGGTTTAGAGGTCCCGGGCGGAATGGGAGAGGTCACCAAGAGAGGGTCACAGGTGCCAGGAGGTCAAAGGATCATGAGGGAGGAAGACAGGGCTGGGATGGGGGTAACCCAGCAAACTTTCAGGCAGAACCTGCCCTACATGAGGCCCTCTGCAAGAAGTGGGTCTGTGACGTCTGTGACACAAATGGTGTCCGGGGTGCCTTCATATTACCTTCACATATGCTTTATACTACCCCCCTCCCAAAACCCATGGTGCACAGGCCAGTCCTTCCCCCTTGCTTAGCTCATGGGAAAAATGAAAAATCTCTTCCTCCTCTTGGTGGATGCCACTTCCCAGGGGAGTACTCGATACCTGTCCTCCCCCCCAACACCCAGCAATGACGTGACAGCCAAAGGAAAAAAGTGGCATCCCCCTGCCAGGATGCCAGAGGAGGTCATATTTCCAGCGTGCCTGGGCCGATGCGTGAGGAAAGCCAGGGGCACACGCCAGTGCAGCTCTGCCTAGATGTAGCAGGTGGTGGGACAGCTGCCGTTGGCCTACTTACACCCAGCGCTCAGCTCAAATGGCCTTTCCTCTGGAGTTTTGTCTCCACTGACCTAACGCTGACCATCTATCCTCCTCCGTCATTTTCCCTCTGGGCACCCCGCTTTAGTTCCTTCCTTGTTAGAAAGGTACTTGTTTATTGCCACTGTTATTTCAGCCACTGGAATGGCAGCTCCAGGAGAGGACAGTGTCGTCAATCCCCTTTACCTTTATATTCTGCGCCCAGAATCCTAGTCCCCTACTCTGTACACCAGGCACAGAGCAGGTGCGCCGTAGTACTTGTTGGATGAATTGAAGGATGTCTTTCTCAAAGCATTTAGCCCAGTGTGAGATACTTTATAATTCTAAGTTCGTGGAAAATATGAAGAAAAAAAGCAGTTGTTCCTTATATGAGGGAACCATGTGTGTGTGTGTGTGTGTGTGCTGTGAGCATGTGCTACGGGCGTGTATTATGAGTATATGCCTGAGTGTGTAATATAAGCATGTACTGAATGTGTACTATAGGCATTTACTATGGGTGTATGCTGTGAATGTGTACTATGGGCAAAACGTCATGCTTGGGGCTTCACATACATCAGTCTCTTGAATTATAACAATCTTGGGTGCCGGTTTGAGGATGAAGAAACTGAGCTTTGGGGCTTTCAGCCCAAGCCTCTACAGCTGTGTGCTAACAACCGGGAGAACAGAAGACAGCCAAAGGCACCTCAGCCAAATCTTAGTGAGAGAACACTAGAAAGAAAGTGGGCTGTGAGCTGAGGCCCTAAACGCCAAGCACAGGCATCCTACCTTGCTATCCCCTCAGGGGGCGCCTTTCTGATCAGGCCTCCCTCATGACCTGGCAAGGGGCCCTCACAAGACAACAGTTTTCTACTTGGATGGCTCCCAGCCAGGCCCTCTGCTTCCCCAGGCCTTCCACTGAGGCCCTAAATGGACTGCAGCCCACCTCTGCTTCTGCCTGGGGGAGACGAGGTCCCAGAGTCTGCTGTGAATGGAGCTCTGATAAGGGATGGGCCCTGCCAGACATTGCATCAGGCTGCAAAACTCCACTCCCCTCACTTGCTCAGGGCCAAGAGCTTAGAGGAGACTGGGGCCTCAGCTGTTGCAGGCCCTGCTCACACAGTCTTTCCACCAGGCAGGAGGAGGAGCCACCGAGAGAAGAGGGGCTGAGGGCGGGCCAGAGTTGAGAGGGAGGAGGCTCCCTGGGCAGAGATGGCAGCAGGGAAGCCCATGGTGCAAAAACTCTGAACCAACCCATGGGCTATAGCCCTGTGTGGCCCGGAGGCTGCCCCAATCATGCCATGTAACCAAACACCAAGGAGGAGAGAGCTCAGGAGGGTTTCCGTGAGTTGTCTCTGAATCCTCTGGATAATAGAGACAGGCAGGGCAGGAAGAAGGAACTCAAATTCTGGGCCTGCCTTTGATGTAGATGATCTTTGCTTGGGAAATGCAGAAGTCTGTCCAGTAGCCTGTCAGGCTAAGTTCTATTTCACGTGGCAATATCCAGAGCTTGGAAAGGACCAAAGCCTCCAATATCTTGGGCTGAGTATCTGACAGGAGAGTAAATGCTTAGAGGATGTTGGATAAACCAGTGAATAAAGGAAGAAGAGAAGGAATGGAATGAGGAAGTGAATGAATGCCTGGCTGATGCTCCCCTGTGCAGCTCAGCGTCATTCCTCCCCAAGCACCTTCACACCCCAGGGCTCCAGCTTCCTCTCTCAGAACAAACTCATCTGCACCTTCCTATGGACACCTGTCCAACCTTAGCCAAGATAGAATAGAAACAGCCAAAGGCGAAGGTGTGTGTTACCTGTGCAGCAGTGGACCTTGGGGCTGAGGGCCAGCCTGGTGGGGATGGGGTTACCAGAGACTCTCAGGGAGCTAGTCCTGGCCAGGAGGGACCCCAGCTGCTCCTCAGCCCTGTTTTACTGTACAGAGATGTGGGGGAACACACCCTCTACCCCTATTTGACACAGTTTCTTTATCAGGGCCAGCTCAGCTGTGTGAACAACACATCCTGTGTAAATCCCAAAGCTGACAGCTGTACAGAATATGGGGCCCAAGAGAACAATTTCAGGCCTCCCAGTCAGCAAAGGCACTTACCATGCCTCTGACGCTGAATCCCAGGCTCTGGGCTAGTCCGGAGCTGACCCACCACTCTGGGCTTTGCTACACACCTGACTGGTCAGGCGCTGCAATGGGAGCTGGTGTCCATGACGGCCATAACCATGAAGCTGGGCAGCCCGGTGAGGAGACTGCTGGCTCATTCGGAACTGACCTGGATGTGGGCCAAGATTTATGTCCAAAGATGTGCACCCAGCCCTGGAAATCCAAGTGTGAGAAGCAACTCAAGTGTCCCACTAGATAGGGCTGGCTGAGTAATTGCAGTGCATGGGAACAATGAATACGAATCACACAGGGGTTAAAAATGCTGCACAGCTACAAAAATGAACTATTAAGTGATGATTTTTTTTTCATTTTATGCCTTTTCATACTTGTATGAATTTTTAATGACCATGCACATGTATCACTTTAATAAGTTTTAAAATCTAATCTGAAACATAGAAATCTAAGATCACTTTGGAAATGGTGTAGAAAAGGCATTGGATTAGGGCAGGACTGGAGGCTGGGAGACCTGTCAGTTCTTTCTGCAGTGGTCCAGGAGAGAGAAAGCGTCCTGAGTAAGTGGTAGCAGAGAGGCAAAGTGGAAGGATAGACATGTAAGACGTTAAGAAAGCCAATTCAATGCCTATGACATACACAACAGGCATAAGCCTTGAGGGCAGCACCCCAAGTGACATAAGCAAGGCACAAAAGGACAAATACTATATGATTCCACTTACATGAGGTGCCTAGGGGAGCCAAATTTATAGAGACAGAAAGTAGAGGGTAGTTGCCTGGGGTGGGGGAGGGGGAGGGGGCAGGGGGCATTAGATTTTAATAGGGACAGAGTGTCAGTTTGGAAAGAAGAAAAAGTTCTGGAGATGGATGGTAGCGATGGTTGCACGATATAAATGTACTTAAGTCACTGAACTGTACTCTTAAAAATGGTTAAAATAGTAAATTTTATGATATGTATGTTTTCCATAGTAAAAAATATAAACGGTGCCTAATGGATGGGGGAAGTAGGGGAACAGAAGACTCTAGGAGGATCCCTGAGTCTTCTCTTGGACAGCAGTTTTATTCTCCACTGTGCCCACAGTGCCTGGCACAGCGCCTGGCACATGGCAGAGCTCAATAATATTTGTGAAGTGAATGAATTCATACACTGTGTAGAAGAGTTTGCGGTGGTTTCCTATAGGTTGGTCATCTCTTCCCCAGTGCTAGTGTTTTATTGGATACATAGAAGGTGCTTAATTAATTCGCTATTAATAAAAAAATGTTGGCATAAATTTAATTTCTTGCACAGAAAGACGTTCACAATACGATGCCTCTCTGAAAAAGGACACACCCATATCTAACCTAGAATTCCATTTAGTCAAAAAATGTGCATGTACACACACACACGTACATACATACATACACGCACATTATATATACATATATATAGAGAGAGAGAGACAGAGACAGAGACAGAGAGACAGAGAGAGACAGAGAGACACTCTGGAAAAGTCCAAATAAGTTAATAGTGATTCTCTCTGCAGCTGTGGGTACTTGACTTCCTTGCTTTTATTTATTGTCTTTGAAGCCCTGTGACGCTGGGAAAAGAACTTAAACCTGAGTGATTTCCTCATCTGCAAATGGGAACATTTATGGCATTTATTATAAACTCAGTGGTCACAAGGAATTCAAGGAGGCAGTGCCAGTGAAGTGCTTAATCCAAGTTGAAGATGTGGTGAGTAGGGACTAGAAAGAAACGGATGGCCCTGTCTTTACAGATCCAGCGAAATCTGTGGCTTGTACACTTGTGCTGAGTGTTGGAATGGGGGGAGGGTGTCAGTCCCCTAAAAATACTAAGAAGGAAAAGTGATAACCTAACCTGACCACCAGCTGAGAATGTCCCTCAGGCAGAGGAACCACACACATTTATGGATGGAATTTGGCCCTGGGCATCTCATCCTGGACTCTTAGCCTTATCTGGAGATAGACACTCAGACTTTCCTTGTCTCAGGCACTGCAACCACCTGTATTCCTGAGGCAGCGCAGCAGCCAGAGAGAGATGGAGACATGAACACCACAGGCAGAACCTTCAAAAATGCACTCTCTCCAACTTCCCTGCAGGCCAGAGCTGCTCACAAATTTCACATGGGCCCACAATGGACCCTTGCAGAGTGGCCTTCTCTACTCTGACTGTTGTGAAGGATGTGTACTGAGGCTTCAGAACTGTCAGTCTGAGGACAAGCAGAATGCCAGGGGACTGGTGGATTTTGCTCCCAGGACAAAATCATGTTGACAGCAGTGGCTCAGGCCAGTAGCCTCATGCAAAGCAGCTTGGCTTTCCAACTTTAATTGAACTTGCCTCAGACTGTGTAAGTCCGAGGGGGTATTCCTTTCCAAAAGGTCCAGGAGAAATCTGTCCTGTACATCTCCCCATTAATCATGAAAATCGTGGCTCTTGCCCTAAAACTGCAGAATGTCAGGACTGGAAAGGGCTTGGAAATTTTCTAATCCATCCTTCCTCATTTTTCATCTATAGAAATCCAGACTCAGAGAGGAGGGCAATGGCATACGACTGGGTGGTGACAACACTCAAAGGCCTCCTGTCTCCCAGATCAGTAATGGCTCTGTCCAGCTTTATCACCCTGACTCTCATAGCTTCCCTCACTCATCAACCTTCAGCACAGGAATGGCAAATACATGGCACGCATTTCACCACTCAGCAGTTCTGTGCCTGAAGCAGACATCACTAATCAATCATCCTCCTTTCTTCAGCTGAGACTAGATGTAGCCTCATAAGCCTTCTCAGTGCAGTGCCGATCCATTAGAGTTGGCATGTGAGAGAAAACTGATTTGCCCTCCCAACTTTACAGGATCCTTAGTGGCTCACCACCCCTAGTTTGGCATTCTAACCTCTGTTACTACCACTCAATGTCAGCCCAAATTCCAAGTCTCCTCTTACATAAACCCTCCATTTAAGCACATATGCCATGTACATCCATTCTCCAAGCCTTTAATTTAGCCCATAAAGCCCTTTACCGAACAAAACACCACAGCTTATAATAGTAGTGAGGTTACTAAGCATAGTTAAAGCATCGAAATTTGCTGAAGGGATATTCTTTTTGAAGAGACCTGCTATGAACTCAAGGTTCTTACAATCCCACCTTTCTCCCTCGCTTGGCTTGTGCTTTCAGGAACGAGAGTGAAGGTGGAGTTGCAGAGAGCCTAGGAAATTACACAGAACTCCTGCCAATCCATTCCACACCACAGCTGGCAAAGATCTTCACATGGCTAATTTTATATTATTACTCACATGCCTTTATGTGTTTTTATGAACAACAGCCAAAATTTAAAGTCTTCAGGCTTCCCCGCAAAATGTTTTTTTGGGTTTTGGGAAAATTTGGGCAAGTACACTGGAGTGTGTCTTGAGTGTGAACACAAACTGCTATGGGTATTGGAGCAGAAAAAGGTTGAGGCCAACTGCCTAAAGAAAGCATATAAGGACAAATCGGAACCATATGTGGTGCCATTTTCCCACATATTAGATTGAAGAACAAAATGTTCTATGCTATACTGTGTAGGGAAGTATAGGGAAACAACTGGCAGAGACTTGGTGCTCAAGTGCCCACATGCCCTCCACCTTCTCCAGGCTTCCTTGCAGTTAGGTTGGGAATGACCAGGTTCTGATCAGTGGGATATACCTTAAAGTGATGTAAGCCACTTCACGGCCTGGTCCTTAAAATGATCCTACACATTCCTCTGGCTCTCTCTTCTCTTACTGCGGCAACGCTGGAGGCCATGTGTGCCAACTGGCTAGTACAAGAAGGAAGCAGCCCAGATCCTGAGCTGCTGCTTCAAGAGCCACCCAACCTGCATCAGAAGGGATGCAAGCATAAAACAAGCCTTTGTTGTGCTAAGCCACTGAAACGTAGGGGTTGAATTGTTACTGCAGGATAACCTGTTCTGGCCCAATACACAGGTTTCTCATTATGTTGATGGGAGGGTCCATTTTGAAGGACAACTTGGCAAAACCATCAGAATTTTAAATATGCACACTCTTTGACCCCATGGAGACTCTAGAAATCTAATTCTAGGAATTAATCTTGCAGATACACTTACACCGTTACAAGGAAACATATAACAGTAAACGGTTTATAATTGTAAAAGACTAAAAATAACCTTAACATCCGTGAATAGGCAAAAAAAAAAAAAAAAAGAAGGAAAACACTAGTTAGATGATGGTACGTTTATCGGTGTAATACTCTGCAATGGTTAAAAAGAAAGAGACAGCACTATACGGTGGGACAATATTAAATATGGTTCAAGATATGAGTGATACAAGCAACGGGCAAGAGTGCGTGTGGTGTACTGCCATCTGCGTAAAAATCAGGGTGGATACACACGAATGCTGGGCACACTTAGAGTCTTTCTAGAGAGAGAAATAAGAAATTGGTAAGAGTAGTTGAGGGAAGTGGGAAACGGGTGGAGAAAGGGACCCACTTTTCACTAATACCCTCTTGTATCATTTGAATTTGTTACCATGTTTATCTATAACCTTTTCCAAATAAAAGGAAGTGGTTATAAAATAAACTGGAAAAAGAGTGCGTGGAGTCGTGTCCCAGTTCGCTGCCCTGTACAGCAGGTTCTTGAATAATGTCATTTCATCCAACATCTTTTTGTCATAATATTAAGAAGAAAGAAAAAAAACAATTCCTGGCGGGGCCACTGTGTGGAGTTTGCATGTTCTTCCCAAGTCTATGGGTTTTCTCTGAGTCCTCCAGTTTCCTCCCATATGCCAGAGATGCACACGTGGGGTGAGCTAGTGTGTCTCAGTTGCCCAGTCTGAGTGTGGGTGTGTGGGTGTGAATACACCCCATGACAAAGCGTGTCTTATCCAGGGTGGGGCCCGGCCTTGTACCCTGAGCTCAGGGGATAGGCGCTACCACCCGTGACCCTGAACTGGCATAAGCAGGTTGGAAAATAATTATCTTATTTGTTTTTATGTATCTTTCTTAAACATACGGATAGCTCACATTTATTCCAATGTTTAATATTAGAAGTGTTTTGGGTCTTTATTTAGAAGTTTGGTGATGTTATTGTGACCAGAGAGATGCTGTAGGCACTTAATTCATTTTTTTTTTTAATTTAACTCTTGTTTATATCAATTAACCTATGGTGAAATCAATTTTGTTATGTCATTTTGCTTAAAGTTGCAGCTTCCAAGAACCTATTGACAATGTTAAGTGAGGACTTAACTGTGCAGTTAGGGCTTAATATTTACTTTAATGACGAGTCTAAGAAGCTTTGTGATGAACTTAACCCAACATAAGCAAGAGAGAACTTGACAAAGATGGTGGCTATACCAGATTTGTACCAAAAAAATGCTGTTAAGCTGAGGACAACAAATAATTTTCATCCCATGGGCCAAAACCAATAGATTGGTATTGGTAGCCTGGAGCACTATGATGAGAACTGAGGTCAAACTGTGGCCTGGACATGGCCAATGCCAAAGCTTCAGGGTTCCCAGCCTAGGCCAAGGCTGATCAATTGGAAGTGACTGTCTGTAGCGTTGTATTTGGAAAGGTGGATATCCAGAGGAAGAACGTCGTGATTGCCTGGTGGGTGATGTCTGCCAATGCTAGAGGGGTAGTGTGGGTGTGGTGCATTTGCTGAGTCAGCTTTTCTATCCTGACAGCATGTGAGAATCACCTAGGGAGTTTCAGAAATTACTGAGGCCTGGGTCCCACCCTCAAAGATTATGACTGAATTGGTCTGGGTATGGCTTGGGTATGATTGTTTAAATCTCCCCAGGTAATTCTAAGTAGAATTGGCAAAGATAGGAGCCCTGCCTTACAGCACCTAGTTTCTTTAACAAGCAGTGCCTGAGGGTCTCTCTGAGAGCGGGAGTGTGCCTGTGTGGATACTAGCTCCACCCACAGGAGGACAGATATGCCGGATGAACAGGTCTGTGTTCCTTGTTTTACTCGGGACATAAGTGCTTGGGGAGTTTCTAGGCCCGTATTTGAGCAGTCCATTTAAAACTTGCTCCCCTGTACCGTGGTGTAAAGGAAAAAAAAAAATCAGTTGTTTTCCTTCCTGTGTAGGGAAAAACTCAGTTCTTCCCCACTGTGTGTTTCTTTCCTGTGTGTCTCCTTTACTTTTCACAGAACACTACTTCTGGTCACCAAGTAATGGGGCTTTTCCCCAATAACAAGTAAGTCTCCAACAAATTGTAGGGTGTCCTAGGCTTTGATGCAATTTTGGTACTACCCAGAGAGAATGTCAGACACAGGTTTAGGGTTGAGTCCCATAAAACTGCCCTTCCCCCACTGAAGGGGTCAGTCACAAGCTCAGGTTAGCAACTGTGCTTCTGACAAACTAGCCATTAGATCCCAGGGATTGGAGAGGTTCCAACGACCTTCTCACGTTTGACTAATCTGCTATAGTACTCACAACTCAGGGAAACAATTACTTATGTTTACCTGTTTATTAAAGGATATGATGAACAGCCAGATGAAAAGATACATATGGCGAGGTTTGGGAGGGCCCTGAGCACAGAAGCTTCTGTCTCTTGGAGTTGGGGTGCACCACCCTCCCAATGTGGACGTGTTCATCCACCTGGAAGTTCTCTGAATTCCATACTATTGGGATTTTATGGTGGCTTCCCCGTGTAGGCATGATCAATTATTAAGTCCATTTCCAGTCCCTCTCCTCTCTCTGGAGAAGCCAGGGGACACTGAAAATTCCAAGCTTCTAATCATGGCTTGATATTTCTGGTGACCAGTGCGCCCCCCATTCCAGGAGCCCACCCAGCGTCCCTTCATTAGAATGAGAGATGTGCCCAGTCCTCTTATCACTTAGGAAATCACAGGGGTTGTAGGAGCTCTGACAGGAACAGGTATTTCACAATATGGGATACTACCCAGCAGTTAAAAAGGCACGAGTCGTTGATGCACACAGCAACTTGGATGAATTTCGGGGATATGAAGTTGAGTGATTAAAAAAAAAAAGTCTCAAAAGGTTATATACTACATGATTCCACTTTTATAACATTCTTGAAATGACCAAATTCTGAGAAAAAGATCAGTATCACAAGAGTTAAGGAAAGGGTAAGGCAGGACGGTAGTGGATATAGCTATAAAAGGGCAGTATGAGAGATCTTTGTGGTGCTGGAAATGGTATATCTTGAATGTATCAGTGTCAATATCAATATCCTGATTGTGATATTGTACTAGAGTTTGTAAGATGTTATCGCCGGGGAAGCTGAGTAATGGGTTCATGGGATCTCTTTGTATTATTTCTTAAAACTGCATGTATATCTGTAATAATCTTGAAACAACAATAAAAAAGGTTAATTTGAAAGAAAAAAAAAACTGCCCTCCACAACAATAGGTAGGGTTTAAAGACATCTTTGGAAAATGGAGCTAGAGGTGAGCAAAATGGTCTTCCTAGGGCAAAAGAGTGAACTAGTTGAATAAAAACTGGAACTGAGTTTGGTGTTTTGTAGAAACATGGACTGGTGACTTTCCTGGGGTCTATGTATAAGGATAGGCTTGGAGGCTTTTTGAATGGGGAGGCTAACTGGGGAAGCAGAACTTGATGAAAAAGCCCCATCCTTACAGTAGGGGAAAGAGAAAGAGGGGACAGGATCCTGGAGGGAATGACAAGATATCTGAACCCTTAGCTGGAAGACCTGGTGGGACCTCCAGTCAGAGAGTAGCTGGGAGCAGCCATGGAGTCCACGTGAGGCCACACAAGACTCGGTGCCCAAGCAGAGCTGCCCAGAAATCCCTGAGAGACCTCAGCAGGTCAGTCAGGCATAGTCGTGGAGTGGAGGTGACCTAGGCAGCTATGTTAACTGCCAACATTGGCATTCATGGGTCGGTGAGACCTGGGGCCATATTTGAAGTGCTCATGGACCTACCAGGAGGCAAAGCAAGCTTCAGTGTGCTTGGTAGAAATTCTGCAGCTCCCCGGCAGGAAGAAGAAGGGTTTGAAGCACTTAGGCGGAGTTTTTAAAAAGTGAAAACATTTGAGAAAGTACCTAGTGAATCTCTGGATGATAAAAGCTCACATTGAACAAGCAAATTCATTTGCTGAGCCCTTGCTCTGGGCCAAGCATGGGAAGAGGCACCGGGAATAGAGGGAGGGAAAGACACAGCCTCTGCCCTAAGGAAACTGAGTAATAACAGAAGTTAACACTTATAATGAACCAGGCACTGTTCCAAACACACATACATGTATTCAGTCCTTAGAACAACCCCGTGAGGAAGGTACAGATAATAACAGATAATAACCGACACTGCCATATAAGGCAAGCAGAGGCCAAACAAATCGTCTTCAGTTAGGAGGTAGAATTGGGGTTTGAATGCAGGCAGTCTGGCTCCAGAATTCATGAATTCAACCACTATGTTGTATCACTGAGCAAGCAGATTTAGCCAAAAGGTGGGAGCTGTACAGCAGTGGGCAGCACAGAGTTCTGGCCAGAAACTGGTCTGCAAGGATCTGTCTGTCACCAGCTTGCTGTACAACTTTGGACAACTTTCTAGACCTCTTTGTCTCACACTCTAGGAGACACACATGGCCTCAAATACAAGGTTTTTGGAGTGTCTTAAAGAAACATGCTTTGGAGGCACAAGGCCGCTGCCCACTGCCTGCCCTAGATAAGAAATAAAAGCCCATTGCCTGTCTCAGATAAGCAGCTGTCACTGGCTGTGGAAGACAGGGAGTAGAATGCTGCTCTTGGCCCCAACCCTGCAGTTCCGCAGGGCAGCTGGGTTGCTGCAGTAGGCCAGATCCCAGAGACTGCGCGGGCCTGAAAGACAGCACCATGAAACTCAGGGGAGGAGAACAGGCCAGCACCCTGTGGGCTCCCTTCCTCCAGAATCAAGTTCAAACTCCTCCAAGTGGCATTCCAGCTGGGGACAATCTGACCACCCTAGCTTTCCAGTTGGTCTCCTTAGCTCCTACCCTGCAAAGAACAAGAGAGAATGTAACGGGGCTGGGATTTGAACTGACATCTGTCTGGCTGCAAGGCGGGGCAGAGCAGTGAGGCGGAGAGAGCACTGATTAATGGGTCAGACACACCCAAGTTCTTCCTGTTCTAGCTCTACCACTTGCTAGCTGTGTGACCCCAGGCGACTGCCCAACCTCTCTGTGCCTCATCTGTAAAACAGGATTATTAGTAGCCCCACATTAGTTTCCTAAGGCTGTTGTCACACATTACCGTAAACTCCATGGCTTAAAAGAACATTATCTTATAGTTCTGAATGTTAGAAGTCCAAGATCAGTCTCGTTGACCTAAAACCAAGGTGTCGAAAGGCCTGTGCTCCTTCTAAAGGCTCTAGGGGAGAATCTGCTTCCTTGCCTTTTCCAGCTTCTAGAGGCTGCCTGCTTTCCATGGCTCATGACCCCTTCCTCCATCTTTGAAGTCAGCAATGACTGATTGAGTCTTTTTCTTGATGTATTATTACTCTGACCTCTTCTGTAGTAAATCTCTCTCTTACAAGGACCCTTGTGATTACCTTGGGCCCACTGGTTAATCCAGAGTAACTTTATCTCAAAATCCTTCATCACACTGCAAACTCCCTTCTATTGTGTGAGATAACATATCTGCAGGTGTAGGGGGTTCATATATGGACATCTTTGGAGGGCCGCTGTTCAGCCTCCCACAGGCACCCACCTCATGAAGTGGAATACTACAGGCGAATGCTTAGCGAGGTATCTAACTGACGGGAGGCCAGGGAATGCTTAATTGCAGCTGGGCATGACAGTCTCTTTGAGAGAGTTTATAAAATATCAGTTCCTGAGGCTCACTCCTGAAGATTCAGGGGGTTGGGGATGTCTATGCATTGGAATTTTTACAAGCTCCCTAGTGACTCTGTTGGGCAGCCACAGGTGGGGTTGACTGTAATCGGCACTGAATTCATGTTGGCAATTATTCTTATTCCCCACAGCTACTTAGCACTGAACCTCAGTGCCCAGGAGCTGCTCAATAGATGTTTGTTGGATTAGACTGAACTGAATCACTCTTGGGGCCCCAAACTGCCCCTGGGGTGGGGTGGGACGGTCGAGAGGGTTTCTCACTGCTGCATCAGGGCCTGAAGAATGAGGTTCTGTGGGCACACAGAGGCTGAGGCCTCCAAATCAACCTCACACCCAGAAATGGCTGCCTAGGGGGCTGGAGTCCTTCCTCCTCCCCAAAGTCCAGTCAAGGGGGCCGACTGGGCAGAATCCAGTCATCAACGGGCCATTGTTAATGGAACAGAGGGGCTCTGTGCCCATTTAACACTTCCCTCCCTCATGAGGCTGCTCCCAGCTGAGGGCTGGCTTCTGGAGCACTATGAGGCTGGGGAGGGGGCCGTGGGGGCCCCCAGGCTATGAAGGGGGAGGATAAGGGGTGGGGGCTGGTTGGAGGCGCAGAGGAAGCTTAGAACATAAGTTAGCAGGCTGGAAAGCTGGGGGTGCTGATATGAGCACTCAGCTACAATGCCTGGAAGAGGTTCCAGTTAAAGCTGGGAATCCAGAAACAGCCAATGAAACGCACCGGACCCCAACCAGAGCCAGGCGGACAGCTTTCCCCATGGGGTGATCACGCTTGATCTACCTTCTTCCCTTTAAAAAACACTAAGGTGAAATCCATGTGGTAAATGGCACTTTCATTGCCTATGGAAGAACAGTGCTTTCAAAAGGACTGGGAGAGTTTTATGTTTTGTGGATTTGGGGTTTAAGAGGCAGGTAATTCAACCAGGGCCGGGCATCAATGTCTCTTTGCTTAGCAGACTTTTTCTACATTAAGCACTTGATATTAATAGTGTGAGCTGGATTTCAGGAGGGTTGGGTCTAAGATTCCCAAAACAGTGCCTGACCAGAATCCTCAAAAATGTCAGAAATCCACACTTATGCTAGCCATCAACAATTCTCATCTGTTGAATAAAGCGATCCTCTGGTAGTCTCTGCCAAAGGAGTACATTACTTTTAAAATGTTCGAGGAGGGTGAGATCTCAAAGTAGGGTCCTGGGCCAGCAGCAGCACCTGGGAACTAGAAATACACATTCTCAGGCCTCTCCCCCGACATCAATAAGTCTCTGGGAGTGGGCACAACAGGCTTGCAGGTGAGTCCGATGCATGCTAAAGTTTGAAAATCACTGTTCTAGAGCGATATTTTTCAAACTTCAGGTTGTACAACCATTTGGTAGGTTGGACAAGCTTTTGTAAAAGAATAGAACACAATTGTGTAAAACAGAAAATATCAGAGTGCATCATGTGTATTAAGGACACATATGGGTTTCATAAGACTTTTGTTTCAGTTATGTGTCTCTGTCTGAGGTTTTGATTAAACAATACAAAAAGATTGAAAGCCACTGTTCTCAAGCTGGAATGTACTAATTTCAACAAACTCCTCTTCTGTAATGTGTCTGAATCAGGAGCTTTTAAGGGTCATGGTGTGAGAGTTCCCTTGCCCCTGCGATGTACTCATGTAGGCGGCGAACAGATGTGAGGATCTACTTTGGGGGCAGACAGCCTCTTTACAATGTTTGCCTAAAGTTAAACTGTGCATTTTCTCCACATTTATAAAACCTTCTGCTCCTCTACTGCTACCCCCAACTCTATGTATATATACATAGGGTTGTATGTGGACCAAACGACTAACCGGTTGTATCTGAGTGATGGGACAAAAGAGTGTTTTGTTGCTTTCTTCTCTGTTTTTGACCATTTCTTTGAATTTTGAATGAAGTCTATCATTATTATAAAAACAGTAAAGTCGCTACTTCAAAAAATACAAAGCTAAAGGTCTATCTCTGTGGAAATACAGAAAAGGGAAGGCATTCTACCTAAGGATGAGGGCAGATCCCCCATGTCCTCAGAGTCATCTTTGATCAAGTGTCCACAGACATAATCCCCCAAAGGAACAGCACCACCGTCTCCCACCCGCTCTACCCCCACACACCCGTCACCCACTCCTCCTTAGCCCTTTTGTACCTCCAGGTTCTCACGCCAGCCCTGTTTGCAGCCTGGATCCTTACCATCACCCTCCTTGTCATTATACAGTTGAGAAAGGGAGGTTCCAAGAAGCTAAGCCACTTGCCCAAGGTCACCCGCTAGAGACGCAAGCTGAGACTTGAAGTGCAGCATCTGCTGATGCCAAATCTCAAGCACGTTGTTCTCCTGGCACTATTTGTTTTTCTACCTTAGGCCATTCTTATCACTTTCCACTTTGTATCAGAGTTAATGTTTGCTGTATGTACAGCACCAAATTTATAAAGAAAGTAGGAAGGAGGGAAGGATGCAAGAAGGAAGAGAGGCAAGGAGAGGTGGGGAGGGGAGGAAAGGGAGGAGGAAGAAAGAGGAGGGGAGCAGGGGAGGCCTCTGGTCACACTCAGAAGACCCTGAATACTGGCCAAGACGCAGTATTGTCTGGTCAGATCACCGTGGCCAGGCCGACACCACAGTCCCCAGATGAAGGCACCTGCCCAGCCAGACAAGAGGGGGAAATGCAGGAGCAGTCAGGAGCACAGGGTTAACCAAGAGCCTGGAGAATGCTACGCATGGTAGCTGAGGAGCCTGCTGGGACTACAGGGCAGGAGGGATGTGGGGGCCCTGGTTGTGTCCTCTTTGTCATGTGGGTGGAGTCAACGGTGACTGCTGAAGGTAGGGGCTGGGATGAGAGTAGCTGGCAAAACCTGGGGAGAGCAACACTCAGCAATGACCCGGCAGTGGGTACACTAACCATCCTGGGCAGAGCTAGACTCTGCAGGGAGCCTGTGTCATTTCCTATGCCGCTGTTTTCCAGTCGTGCCTCAGTTTGACAAGTGGTAAAACAGGAAGCTCAGCAAGTGTGATTTTAGTTGTTTTAAAACTGGACAATTTAAAAGCAGGTTAAATACAAAAAACGAATAACACTAGTTGCCTTTGTGGAGAGACCTGGGTGTCTGGGGCAGGTGTGAGAAAGAGATTTTACCATGTATCTTTTGTACCTTTCTAATTTTATACTATGGGTATGTATTACTTATTTTACAAAACTTAAACTAATAAAATAGATGCAGGTGCCAGTTCTTTTGAGGTGAGACTCTCCCATTTTGGACAAGTCATTTTAATAAGCCTCCGAATTTAAGCAGAGGCAAAGCCAGAAAAGAAAATTTAGGGGCAATGAAAAGCAAAAATGATCATACAGCCAAATTTAACTGTCTACTTTCTCTGAGAGAAAAGCAACAATTCTATAGAAATTATTACTGTAGTGACTGGGCCTGGGACTGATGAGGTGGGTAGTAACTGGTTCGGGTCCACACCCTACTGTGGAGGGAGAAAAGGCGACCCCCAAAGCCCGAGGGGACATGTGGGCTAAGGCGGGCAGTGTGAGGGGGAGCTGCCCTGCAGACCGTGGAATCCTAGGTTATTCTTAGATATTCTGGGGAGGGCAACTGGAATCATGTTAACCACGTGAACCTGGGCATTAAAGGGGATGAGGGACCCACGAAGGCTGCAGACCCTGCAGACCTCTGGGAGTCTGGCACCTGTCCACTGAGAGCAAGGTGATCTGTCACATCTGGGTAATCACAGAGGCCAGGCATCTCGTGGAGGCCCTTTGTTTCCAGGCCCTTCCAGGATCAGGGTGGCATTGGCACTCAAGCAGGAAGAGGGGGGTGGAGAAGAAACATGTCCTGCAACCCCCAACTGAAGCCTGGGTAGGGCCCCTATGGCATCAGAACTGCTCCTCGAAAAATGATGACTCATGGCCCAATGGAAATCAGTTTTTCTCTCACCCCAGAGGGTCACTTGCCAGGGAAAACAGGGACTCATGAGAGTAGACTGAATCAGAAATGCAAGTCTGAAAACAGAGCCAGCCCGCACCACTAGAGGTCAGAGGGCAGGCTAACTCCACCCTCCTGTCTCTCTGCGGAAAGACGGAAAGACGAAAGATGTGAGTCTCAGTTCCTCCCCTTTCCGGTCCAGGGAGTTCAGGAGAGCCAGAAAACCTAAGTAAGCCTCAGTATCCTCACTTGAAAAATGGGGATAATCACGCCCAGAGACTCAGTGTAGGCCTGGTCACTGGGCCCTTCTCTGGGCTGCTGCGGGGTGGACAGCACAGGAGGGAGGGGAGCTGCGGCCGTAGCTGAGGCAGACTGGCATCCTGTGCCAACAGACTGGGCT
This sequence comes from Rousettus aegyptiacus, assembly GCF_014176215.1. Lineage (NCBI taxonomy): Eukaryota > Metazoa > Chordata > Mammalia > Chiroptera > Pteropodidae > Rousettus > Rousettus aegyptiacus. Next base: position 14,819,407 of record NW_023416309.1, read on the forward strand.
GAGGAAGCTGGCACTCGGCCCCTTGCTTGACTCACACTCCTTTTTCCAGGTCTGGCCCACCAAAAGCAGGACAGGCGCCCCCTGAGCCCCTGTGTTCCTTCTGCAGGGGAGAGTCTCACTCTAAAGGCCATAAGAGCTGGATTTGCATGGCCAAGGAACTGAGCTCTCTCTGCCACCTCCTAATGGAACCATAATCTCCAAAGGTTCTGGTAAGTGACCCACACTCTAAGATGAAAACTTTCTGGCAGTTCCTGTCTACAGCACACCATCTGGCAGGCACAGGTTCAGTACACTCCACCTCCTGTAAGTCTCGGGTAGTTTCATTTCAACTGGATGGTAGAGTGGTTAAGAGCATAGATATGTCTGGCATTGAACAGCCAAGGGTTTGAATTCAAAGGCTGTGTGACCTTGGAAAAGTCACCTAACCTCTCTGGGCCTCAGTGTTGGCATCTGAAAAATGGGGCTACCTCATGCCATCAGATTGATGCACATAAATCACTCAGCCTGTGAATGCTTAGTACATAAAGAGCTCTCAGATATTAAACAGTGCCTTCCAGAAAGGCAGAGGCCTAGTGCTGGGTACACAGCTCAAACAGGCTTTCCTTTTTAAAAATGATTCCAAGAGAATAACAGGCATCATTCTCAAAGCTGTCCCCTCCCCGCCCGGAATTCCAGTCAGAGGCCTGGTGTGGAGGCCTCTGGAAGATCTCTGTGCTCATCACCACTCCTGGAAGCTCTTGCCTCAGAAGGGTTTATGTGTTGGGGTGAAGTGGGGGGCCCCAGGTTGGGTGGGGAAGGGAAGGACAGTGGGAGACGGCGGTTGGGGAGGAGAACCCAAGACAGGAAGCCGGGGAGCAGATCTGGCCTTGTCACCTGGGGAGTGCCCTTGTAGGACTTTGGGCACCAGATCACCAACAGAACTACAGAGGGCAGACCGACAGGTAGGCAGCAGACAGCAAGGCTCGGTGATGTCATGTTTTCCCAGAATGACTCAGTGGCTTGCGCCTGGGCTGTGAATGGTGAGCTGTGCGCTGTGGCCGCAGAGCCTCCCGTCTCCTTGCCCTCCAGGCTTGCCCAGCACCTCTCCTCCTGTCACCTCCTGCCTCCCCGTCCCAGGGAACCATGGCTGCAGCATTCATGCTCTGCTCCTCACTGTGACCCCAGCCCAGGGCACATCCCCATGCTGCCTCTGTCGTGTCCAATCTCCACACTGGGGGAAGACCTAAGTTCCAGACAGACCTGGGTTTTATTACTACCCCTGAGTCCTCTTGGCTGAGTGACCTTAGGCGGGTTGCTCTGCCTCTCTGAGCCTCAGTTTCCTCATCCGTAAAACAGATGCATTGCTAACAATCTTGCTGGGTTGTGTGGGGCTTACTGAGAATGTCTGTAAAGCACTTGGCACATAGTAGGTGCTTAGCAAATGGACAGTACAACATTCAAGGGCCTCTACGATCTGACCTCAGTTTACTTACTCTCTCTTCTTGATGTTCACTGTGTACAAGGCACTGCTCTAAACACTTGTATAGAAACACATTTTATTCTCCCATCAACCTCATGTGTTGGGTACTATTAGTAGCTCCATATTACAGATGAGAAAAGTTAGGCACAGAGAGGTTAAGCAATTTGGTCATGGTCACACAGTCAGTAAGTGGGGAGCAGTGTTTCCATGCAGGCAGCCGGGCTCTAGAGCCCGCATATGTAACCACGACCCTTCCTGCCTCATCTCTCTCTCTCTGTGCATCCTATAAATTATAGTTCGTTCTAATTGGACTCCTCCTCATCTCTGCACTTGATCCGAACTTGCCCATCCCTGTGCTTTTGCCTAGGTTCCCTCTTGCGCTGGAATATCCACCTGCCCATGAAGTCTTTCCCTCCCTCATGTCCACCTTTGTGGGCTCATCACTGTTGAATCCAAGGTAGTTATCTGCGCTGGTCTCCTCTCCTCTTCCAGCCTGGAGGTGCCTTCTGCTACCCCCAGCCCACCCTGCAGTGTCAGGCATGAGCAGGTACACAGTGCCTGGACAGACGATGCCCTGGCCAGGGCACCCTCATGCGTGCGCCCCAGGTGGAGTGGAGAAGAATGCAGCACTCAGGGCCCCACTACTTCTGCGAGGACGGCTCAAGGGCTGCAGCTGGAACTGTCCCCGTGGAGGCAGCCTGACAGCTGGACTTCTTTGTCTCTGCTTAGGGGAAAGGGCCCGGGCACAGGAGGCCTCCATCGCCTGGGGGTCAAGGCCAACTCTGGAGAGGCTGAATATTTGTCCATCCGCCCAGGCAACAGAACTGACAAGGACTTGCTGGTGGGGTTGAGTAGTGGGGCCCATGGTGTAACCACCCACCAGCCCGCCTAATTCACAGGGGCCTCTCAGAGTTTCAGGCCCATCCTCAGGCTTCTAGCTCAGCATCCACAGGCCAGCTGTCTCCTCCCACTCACCATGACTGCTACTACCTCTGCCCAGGCACAGATCACTCCCAGCAGGCAGCCACGGGAGGGCCGCTGACCTAGGCTACCAGAAGGTGACATCCAAGCTGAGGCCTGAGGATGAATGGGAGCTGGCCACAAGAAAAGACGGAAGCAGAGAGTGTTCTCAGCAGCTGGAAAGGCTACAGGGAGCAGGACACGTACAGATGGGACATGAGGACAATTTGAAACTCGGAACACCTAGTACAAGGTGAGGGCTGGTGAAAGAGGAGGCTGGGGAATAAAATTCACTGGAAGATCACAGGGCCCATAGAAGACATTAGGTGTCCCGAAGAACTCAGTGCTTACTCCAGGGTGGGGTTTCTGTCTTACTGGAATGGCCGTCAGGGAGACAGAGTCCCCAATCTCCCAGTTCCTTCTTGTTAATTTAAATCCTTTCTGCTGCCATCTACGCCACTTCCCGAGACCGAGTCATTGCCAAGGGGGAAGGGCAGTCAGCAGATGGCCTTGCAAAAGAGGCTGCTGCACCCTCAGAAATACCCTTCTTAGGTCAGCCTGGGAAAGGCGAGGCTCAAACATCCACTCGCAGTACCCACAGGGGCTGTGGCTTCACCTGAAGCCTGTCTCCCCAGAACTTCCTGGCCCGAACTAGTGGCATGCCCTGGCCACAGTTATGAAATAAAAAACAAAAATAAAAAAGTTCTTGTGTCCCATTTAGCATCTTGGGCTGCAGCCACAGTAGGAAAGACACACACAGGTAGTATCGTGGCACAGTTAAGATTACTGACTCTGGAGCGGGGCTGCAGGGCTCAGACTTGGCTTTGCACTTATTGGCTGTGGGAAGCTGGCAACTATTTTGCCTGTCTGGTTCTGTGTGCCCATCTGTAAAATGGTAATAACAGCAATACCTACCTCAGGAACTTTCTGTGAGAACTCAATGAGCACAGGCAGGAAAGGTGTGAAGTATGATACTGTGCCTGCTGGTTGTTATCACCATTATTTCCTGTGTACCCTACCCCCAGGCACCTGCACCAGATGCAAGAGGATGAGGAAAAGTAAAAGAGAAATAGCATCTTTCAGAATAAAAATAAGACAGGGTGTCTGACCTTTGTGGTTGAGGTGTTTCGGTTCTTGGTTCCCTGAGAGGAGAACTACCCCTTCCTGACTCTAACTCACAGATTCTAGGTTCTAATCTCAGGCCTCTTCAGGCATATCTATCCTTAACCCTGTAGCAACAGGCCTTTTCCAGAGAAGGGCCATGGGCCACCCCAAAGCCCCGCCTGCGTGGTCAGAGTTGTGAAATTCTTTGCTGAAAATCGGTGCCGTCTCAGCCAAGGGGTGGCTCGGTTTGTTTTCAAAATATTTCCTCAGATAGCATTGCTTTGGCTCAGACACTTTAGCACTTTCCAGAATCCTGCAGATGGTAAGGCAGCTGGAGAGGAAGGGAGAAGAGGGAAGGAGGAGAGTAGGAGAGGCCCAGGGGCTAAATCTCAGGTAGCTGAGTGGACTTGCAGGCACAGGCACGAGCACTGCACGTGTGAACAGACATGCGCGCACAGGGCGAATGGAAAGCAGATCAACCTGTAGAAGGGGCTTTCAACCATCTACGTTGTGGAGGCTTCTTAGGAAACAGAGCTTCTGTTGGAAGGTTAGCTCTCACTATGTACGGATACATCATCTAAGGTCACAGATATCAATTCATTTACAGCCCTATCATGTATGACCTATTACCACCCCCCTCTTATCGATTAGGAAACTAAAGCTCAGAAAGGTTAAGTAACTCACCCAAGGTCATACAGCCACTAAGCAGTACTGTGGGCATTCTGTGCTCTTAATCATTACATAATTTGCCTTTCAGAATGAGTGTGTCCCCATGTTTGTATATCTGTATGTGTGCATGTACTTGTGCCTACAAATGTTTCAGTGTGTAATGTGGCTGTGGGATATATCTGAGTGTGTATGCATTTCGGCCCATGACAATGTATGTGATGACCTGTGAGTATGTGGGTGGACCGCCTCTCTCCCAAGCTATGGGGCTCACCCACTAAGTTCCCTCTAAGCTGCCTGACAGCAGCAAGCCAAAGGGACTCCCCACCAGGAGGCAGCATCCAGAGCATTCTGGCAGTGCCCACTCCCCAGATCTGAGAAGTTTCAGTTTGCTGACCCAGCTTGGCACAGCCACATACAATAAGAAGGCCTCTCAACCACTCCCTGGGTCAGGGAGAGAGACCCTCATCTCCCGACCCTGCCGGGGAACTGCCCCCACCCCAGAGCCCTTGTTCTTCCCTTCTCATGGGGTGCTGGGTTTTAGAGTGGGTCAACTAAATTAATTGAAGTTATTAAGTTATCATGAATTTGCTTCTAACCCAATAGACATAATGTTCAAGCTTCTTGAACTCACACCCCTGTGCCCTAAGCTGATGAGGCCTAAGCTGATCTGACTCTGGTCAAAAGCAAAGAACCTTGACATTCTAGTTAGTCCAGAAAGCCATACAATGTAAATGTATGGTTTTTGTGGGTTTCTTCCCATGTTAGCCCCACCTTGGAGGGACACGACAGGAAAAAATTAACTTTGGTTCATCCACTCTACAGCGGTGTTTAAGATGCAAAGCTTCGTCAGATGCCACAAAACCGGGAAAAGCCTCCACCATTCTCCGTCATTAAAGTCAAACTCACCAACCTAGAGACTACCCTCTGTCTTGCTGAGCAGGGCAAGGCTAAGAGACTTACTCAGATGGAACGGAGCTGAGCTGCAACCCCCGGAGGTCTTTTCTCCCACAGGCTCCTCTGCCCCAGCCGTTAGTTAGGGTGCCAGTGTCCTGCAGCACAAGGACAGACCAATGGTGGGTGTGTTTCCTGCCTTTTGAAGCTCTCAAAGTCAAGGAGAAGGGGCTGGACTAGGAGGGGGCGGGAAGGAGGGAGCTAGAGAAGGCGGCCAGTGAGCCAGGTGTAGCCATGGGAGGGGAGGCCAAAACAGAGCTTCCAGGCTGGCCTCTGAGATGGTTGTTTATTTGTGGTATTCAAGAGACGCTGAGCTGGGAATTGGCTTATTTATTTTCCACACTTTTCCTCCAAATCCTTTTCAGAGAGTTCTCAGAACCCCAGAGATAAATTTCCCAGGGCCCCAAAAATCCCACAGTCCCTCAGCGCACAGCCATCTTTGTGGGAGGGAGGCAGGGTGCAGGGGCATGAAGGGAGAGGAGAGGCATAGAGAGGGAGGGTTAGGGAGGATGGATACATGAAGTTGCTGGTGGTCAGGGCTCCCACGGTCTCCCTGTCCCCCACTCCATGCTAGGAGAAGGGGTTGCAGGAGCAACCAGCCAAATTTGAGGCAATGGAGACGAAGGCTGAGTATGTTCACCTCCAAGCACAGAACAAACTGTCCAGTCAGGCAGGGACCACGCCACACTCAGCTGTGAAATCCACATGCTCAGGGCAAGACAAGCAGCATTTTATCATTTGTTTAGGCATCAGAAGAGGAAAAAAAAGACCTATATTTCTGTTGAAGGAATGAAAAGGAGAACTGTTTTCCTTTCCTCCTGTGTGACTTCACGAAGGGCAGAGACCTCTCTGAATGTTTCCTCATGGCTAATGTTCCCTGTTTTGTGACTTCCCAGCAGAGGGACTCAAAGCTGCCCATCCCTGGCCTTCACCCACCATCTGCCAACATTCTCTAGTACTCCCATGTGTCAGATATCAGGATGGAGACAGGTATATAAATATACACAAAGATGAATAGCCATTGTCCCTTGGGCGGGGGCAGCTTCTCTCCATACTTAGTCTCCCAACTTCCATCCTGGACAGCATGTTCACTCTGCACTGGAGCGGGGAGAGGAACTTGGGCACTAAGACACACCCAGATGGGCTTCCTGTGGAAGGCAGGCTGGGCCTTCTGGGTACTGTTCTTCGTTTCAGGTTGCCAACTCTTCCCGTACTATGGACATGTATATCAGAGGTTCTTGGAGCTGAGGTGGGAGTGGGCAGAGTAGTGAGGACCCTGATTCAACAGGGGCAATCTCTCTCAGCCCTTCAGGGGTATAGAATACCAACTAGACTGAAAACACGGCTGGCTGCCCCTAAGTGCCTGCAGGAGTGTCCTTGCAATTCCTTAGCTTCAGGACCTTGGGCATCCACTGCACCTCTCTGAGCCTCATTTCCTCATCTGTAGAGATGATAACCACTGTCCCTCTGTGAGGCATGTGTGAAAAAGCATAAGCTGGGGACCAGGTGAGCCTTGTGGTTATCATCCTTCCCACCCCTCTGCCCCAGCTCTCCTGAGGATCTGACACCGAAGAGGAGTCCAGCTTTCCAGGGCACGTGGTGCAGGGGTGGGAAGGACAGCCATTACATGTCCCTTTAATTTCACCAGGTAAGTGATGACAGGAGGTAGCAGGTGTTGATTTTCCTACATAATAGATTTCTATCCTGGAGAGGGCCGAAAAGGGAAAGGGTTACAGTCATCCATTTGAGGATGTTTACTTGGCAATTTCTCCCAAATCCAAACTTGTGACTTATAGGGTCACAAGTGGCAGCTTTGTCCCCACTTCTCAGATAAGCAGCAAATCATCTCTCACTGGAATTACTGCAACATCTCCCTGTAATCGTTCCCAAACTCCCCGCTTCCTGACTTCAGTCCACATGGAAGACTCCAGCAGCCTGGTGCCACCCAGCCTTTGATTCCCATGGCCCATGGTAACCCAGGCTGGGAACAGTATGTGGAAAAAGAGGACTGTAGTCAGAGGCCCTAGGACCACATTAGTAAGTGCATCAGGGTCGCCTCCTCGTTGCCATGGAGAACCAGTAGAGACCTTAGAGACAGCCTGACATAGTGAAGGCAGCATGGGTCCAGAGTCTGACATCTGGGTCCAGAGTCTGACATCTGGGTTCAGATCTTGGCTTTGTCCCTCACCAGGCATATGACCTTGAAAAAGTTATACTATTTAACTTTCCTGAGCCTCGGCTTCCTAATTTATAAAATGGTAACCTCATAGGTATGTAAGGGCTTAATGAGAAAATGTAGGTAGAGCTCTCGAGTCACAGAAGACATAATTAAAGTGAAAAGTGATATTGAGAAAGTACTGGCTGTAGCATTCCACCTGAACTTGGCGGTAGCCAAGCTCAGATCATTCCCTCTCTCATTTGGGACCACAGGCCTGGGTGCTGCCCACATGCTTTGCTAATTTCAGCATGAAGATAATTTAGAAGTTTGAATTGCACACTAAACCTAGTCACAAAGGGACAGGGTGGGAAATGACCCACTTCTTTGCAATTACACGGCCCCCACATCTTGCATGTTCCCAATCTCATGCCAGTAGGGAGTCATTCTCAAGTCTGCTTGCAATCCCAGCTCCAAGAACATGAGATGGTGTTGCTCTTCTGGAAAGCTCATGCCAAGTGGCACGGAGCCCTCCCCCCCCCCACCCCCACTCCATGTTCAGTGCAGGGAATGCGACTGCCCCTTCACCTGCTGCCTATGGTGCCAAGCCCCTGCTGGAGAATACAGCTTCCAGACCCTTCACAAGACCCATCTCCAGCCAGGCCAGCAGAAGCCAGGAAAAAACGCCCCACACCACCCCTAACTGAGCCAGCTGCAAAAATGGAGACTTTTCTACTTTTCTGCTGCCTTTCTTAGGGGAGCAGAGGCCAATGATGAAACTCAAGTCCCAGATGCCAGCCCACAGGGCACATCGGAGCAAGCTGCATGGGCCACTTCCCCAAACACAACTTCAGATACAATGAAAATAACGCTAAGGCTTCAGAATCACTGTGGTTTCTCTGCGACCTTGGAATCTTAAACCTCCCCCACCCCGTTTTACACTTCCACACCCAGGCCTGGAATCTCCTCAGCTAGTCCCCCTGGAAGTCGCTCTGAGGAAGCACATCCGCTGGGGGAAGGGTCTCTGCTTCCCTCACAGGCCCTGTCACTGCCACCTCCCAGCTGTCCAGCTCAGCACCGGCCTGCCAGCCTTTTCCACTCTGCTCATAGACCCCAGCATGCCAGGTCTGAGTTTATGAATCACTCCCTCCTCTCTCCCGGCCTCGCCTCCGGAAGGGCTGCGAACACCCAGACACATCACCCAGACACCGATTTTCCACACCAGACTTGCTCCTGATGAACCCCGAGAACCGACTGCAATGTCTACATTCCCCTCCCCACTTTTCGGCCTCGGGGTCTTGGCCACGATTTCCCAAAGACAAGGCAGCCAGCCCCCTCACCTGCCCGTCACTCTTTGGGGGCTCCTCACTGGAGGTCTGCAGAGGCAGCAGACAAAGACCTGGATTTATTTAAGGGCAGGAGGACACGTTTGGCGTAAAGATCCACGTCCCCGCGCTTGGGATTGTAAATTTCGGTCTTCAGCGTGTGCCTGGGCTGAGTGGCGCGTTCTCAGAGAGCGTGCGCTGTGTCTGTGGCTTGAGTGATGATGAGCTGCGTGTGTACCTGGCAGTTGTGACTCTGGGTGCAGTGGGTCTGGGGGTTGTGGGTGCCTGCGTGGAGTTTCCCCCGAGCCAGGATCTCTCCCTCCCTCCCTGCGTTTCGCCCCCTCTTCCTCCAAAGTTTGGTGCGTGCGCCGGGACAGGGAAGGTGGAGACGCACAGCTGGGCGGCCTCCTCCGGGTCCCGGAGGCGATTCCAGGACGACAGCGCCCAACTTACCCCAGGCGCCGAGCCTCCTCCGGCGGGGGCGGATCCGACTCTCCGCTGCTCGGGTGCCGCGCCGGCAGCATCCGCTCACAACTTTGCCTTCCTCTCGGCAGAACCAGCTCCCTCACGGCCCGGCTCTGCGCCCTCCCCGGGGACGGCGGCGGGGAGAGTAGAGGGAGGGAGGCGCGGGCCGGCCCAGCGGGTTCGCACGCCGGGCGGGAAGAGGCGCCAGGCGGGCGCAGTCCTGCGCAGCGGGCGAGCGAGCACTCGGTGCTGCCTGGCGCCGTCCCCGTTCGGGCCCGAGCCGGCGAGCGGCTCGCGGCGGCTGTGGATTCCTGAGCGGTGTCCAAAACGCCCGGGGAGTCTTCCTCCTCCTCCTCCTCCTCCTCTTCCTCCTCCTCTTCTTCTTCCTCACCCCACCCAGCTCCCACCCCTGCGCGCCCGTAACTTGGGAACCGTTGGCAAACTTGGTGCAGCGCGGGATACGCGCCGGCCCGGCCTCCGGGTGAAGGGAGGGGAGGAGAGGGAGGAGCTGAGGGGGAGGGGGAGGCGGCCGCCCCCGGGGAGCCGTGCTCTCCGGGACCCCTCTATGGGCCTTTGTTCCGGGCGCTACACCTCTGCCCGCCCCTCCCCGGGATCTCACTTGGGGCCACTCGGATTCCCCCCTCCCCGCAGAGAGTCTGGGAGGAGCTCCTGGGCCCTGGGTGGGTAGGTAGGGGAGATGCCGCGTGGAGACGGTCGCAGCATCACTCTGTTGGAGCCCCTAGGGCAGTTACTGGCCTCTCATCTTGTTCCTCCTTAGGCACACCCCTCTGGTTGTGTTCTCCGCCATCTCTGCCCCGGGGGTGGGGGAAATCCTCCCCCCAAAGGGGGACTGGTGGTCCGGATGATGGTCACCCAGGCTTACAAAGACTACAACACCCCCTCTCTGGGCAGTCACAGGTCACCACTGGCTGGCCCTTTTGCTCCTCGCATGGCCAGTCCAGGGCTCCTGGAATGCAAGACCAGGGAAGTGAGAAGGAAGTAGGGTTCACGTGGACCAGCTGGACCCTCCCCGGCAGCTAGCACCTTGGGCCAGGGGGCTGTTGGTTGAGTGGGGACACAGTTGCCTCCCGCGCTTGGGGCAGTGCCCAGCTGGGCTTTGGGGTACGAGGCTGGCTTTGCCAGGAGCACAATAAAGCATTCGAAATTGGAGCCTTCCTCTTACTTGCCTGAATCCCAGAGATGCCACACCTAGGGTTAGATTTCCGGCTTGCCATGCTTTTCTCCTGAGTCCCTCAGCACTTAGTAGTGTGAGCTAATTCAGACCTCTCTGAGACAGTGGTCCTGACATTTAATGGGAATCAGGTTTAGACACAATAAGTCATTTTCTGTAAAGGAGAAACAGGAAAATACAAAAAAGCAAAAATTCATCATTTGCACTTGGCCCCCTGCTGTCATTCTCCACATTTGTCCATGAGAAACCCAAATAGAATTTAGCATGATTTCTGCCTTCCCCGGAGCTGATCTTCATTCACAGTTTGGGCAAGTCAGAGGTCCCTGGTCATCTGGGTCCAGACCAGCCCAAGCTTCCACTAGGCGGTGGACTGGAGGGAGCCTGAGCCAAGTGATCCAGCTTGTAAGGTGAGACCTTGGGTCTCGTAGCAGAAAAACCTGACTGAGTGCTTCTGTTCTATTATTAACAGTTCTGTGACCTGCTACAGGCAACTAGAGATTTAGTGAGAATTCAGACCCCAGCTCACCTGAATCCCCTCTCTGCCTCTTCTGAATCTCCCGGCAACCCTCGCTTCTCATCAACAGGAGGCTGGCCTCTGCACTGTAATCAGTCTGCATGCCCTTCAACAGGTTTTCAAAGCCAGTATCTTCACACATGGGTTTCTCCAGACTCCATCACCTTTTCTCAGAAGGGAGAGTCTATTATTCAGTGTCACAAATCTGTCACAAAGCTACATTTACAGTTAAATAACTGTACCTGCTGGCCTTATAAGGGAGACCATCCTGTGGGACATGTGGAATCTTGGATCTTATTGCCAGAACTTGGTGACATATCTCAGGGTATACAAAGGCCAAAACCTAGAACTCTGTATCTCCATCAGATTACAGAGATTGTGACTCTCTGCTACTGAGGTGGGTGTGGGAAGGAGGATCACAAGTGGTCACTAGGAAATTCCCGTGTTCACCAAATACTTGTTGGACACATGTTGAGCACTGGGGCCCACAGAGGTAAACAAGTCTTATTTCTACCTTCTGTCTGGAGAAGATAGACCTATGTCTAAATAAATTGTAGTACAATGTGCTGTGTGAGATGAGGCTGGGGCTGGGCACTGAGATGGAGTGGGCGTCTCCAGAACAAGACCATAGGCTTGCACAACTCCGGGGAGCACCAGGCACATGGAATGTGATGTGACTCTTGGCCCCTGGAATTGTGCAATGCTGCGGCCTTACTTCTGGAGCTGAAGACTCCAGGCCTGGGTATATGAAGTGAGCTGAGTTCTGCAGGTAGAAAAGATAATAGAGGTCAAATAGGGCTTTTCTAGGTGAAGGGATGAACAATTGAAAGAAAAGGGTATGAAAGCTTCAGGCTGGCATGACAGCCAATACTTGGGCCTTCAGCGAGTGTCTCTGAGAGGCATAGGGTAAAGGTCTGGTCCAAGACATTGGTAATTTTTATCCTAAAATAGTTTCCCCACAATTGCTCTGCCAAGAGAATAGGTCTCAGTTTGTTTGTTTTTACCCTGTTTGAAAAATTGAAAGAACTTTGCAGTCCAGAGTCAGAATTGCAGAGCGGTTAAGAATGTAGGAGCCCGAGCACCATTTTAATCAAGCCATCCAAGTTAAGTTCACTAAGAATAGAATACAACTTCATTATGTGCCTTCTAATGTAATACGCTGAGAAGGACACAATGTTGAGTATTCCTGCCCCTAAATACATCACCTGAATCTAATCATGAGAAAATATCAGACAAACTAAGGGACATTTACAAAATAATTGGCCTACAACATTTAAAATGTCGATGACATGGAAGACAAAGAAAAAGGCCATTTTAAATTAGAAGAGACTAAAGAGACCTGAGTGCTATGGTAGGCAGACTCTAAAATGGTCCTCAGTGACACCCCCACTCCTGGTGTTCACATCCTGTGTAATCCCTTCCTTTGGAGTGAGCCTGGACCTGGTGACCTGCTTGTAATAAATAATACGGTAGAGATGATAGGATGTCACTTTTGAGGTTACGAAATACTAATTTAGGTTACAGAAGACTGTGACTTCTATCTTGCTAGCATTCTTTCTCTGGCTCTTCTCAACCCTCTTAGTCTGACTAAATAAATTGTTAAATTATGAACTGCACTCTGGAAAGAGCCATTTTTCAAGGAACTGAGGAAGGGAGACTTCTAACGAACGACCAGCAGGAAACTGAGGCCCTTAGGCCAAAACAATAGTCTGCGGTAATTCAGATCCAGCCAACGATCACTGAGTGAGCCTGACTGCAGATCCTGCTCCATTTGAACTTGAGATCACTGTTGCCCTGGCCAACATCTCAATTGCGGCTTTAGGGGACCATAAGTCAAAGAGCCCAGTTAAGCCACATCCAGATTCTGACCCACAGGAACTGTGAGATGATAAAGGTTGTTTCGAGCCACTAAGTTTTGGGGTGACTTGTTATGCAGCTACATAGAACGAATACAACCACTAAATACAATGTATAATCCTGAACTAGGTCCTGGAGCTAAAGAAAATATTACTGTGAAAGATATTATTTAGATAAGTGACAAAATATAGAGACCGAATGAATAATAATATTGTGTCATTTAAATTTCCTGAATTTGGTAACTGTACTGTTTTGTAAGATGATGTTGGTTCATTAGAGATAAACGTTGAATATTTACAGTCATAATTTCTGCCACTTACTCTCAAATGGTTCAGAAATAATAGAAAATATACATATTATATGTAATATGTAAGTTTCACTTATCTATTAGTTTATCTGTTATATAACAAACCACCTCAAAACTTAATGACTTAAAACAACAAAACTGTATTATTTCTCACAATTTTGTGGATTGACTGCACTCATCTGGAAGACTCCTCTGTTCCATGTGGCGTCAGCCACTGACTGTGCTGCCTTCAGCTGGCAATTGGGCTAGGCGGGAAAGTCCTAGAAGACTTTACTCCCATGTGAGGTACCTTCGTGCTTCCTAACTCAACACGGCCTTACTCTCCCCATGTGGCTAGTTTGGCTTCCTCACAGCATGGTAGTTTCAGAGCAGTCAGATTTCTTACAGAGCGGCTGGCTTCCAAGAAAAAGTGTAAGCTGTGTATCCTCTTAAGGCAGTCCAGCTGCATGCTGGGCATTCTTGGGGTCTGAGGCAAATCCTCTGTTCTGGGCCAGGAAGAACTGGTTGGCAATAACTCAGGGAAGAATCCTGGGGGCAAAGGAGGAAGAGAAGAGGAAGAATATAAAGAGGTTCCCTCAGCTGGAGTTAAAGAGCCCAGAGGCTCAAGAGCCTAGAATAAGCTCCTCCCTCTCCCTATTGCCCCACACCATCTCAGCTTCCTCTGCCCTCTGATCATTTTAACCTAAGAGCTCGCTTAAGATGTCAAGGGGTGGAGAGGGGGAAAGAAAAATGTCACTTAGCACAAAGTATCAAGAGTTTTACTCATCTTATTTCATTTAACCCTGCAAAAAAACCATTATTGTCCCCTTTGAAAAGAGGAGGTAGCAGAGGTCTCAAGAGGTATGGCAATGTGAACAGACTCATATTTCAAAAGTATTGAACCAAAAAATTTATTTGCTCCTTTGTTCAACAAACATTTTTTGGCCCAGGACTGTGCTGGGCTTGGGAACACAAGGATGAATGATGTCATAGTCAGCTGTTGCTACGATAATGCTGCAAAACAAACATCCTCCAAGTCTTAGTGGCCTAAAACAACAAGTATTTATTTCCCTCATTCACAGGTTGGTGGGTCAGCAAGGATTCTGTTTCAAGCCACAGGTTGGCTGGGCTTTCATCCAGCCTTAGGGTTGGGTTCAGGTCTACTCTTCACATCCCCATATTCTACTTGGACCAGTGGCTACCTGGGACACCTTCTTCTCAAGGTAGATTACAGGAGTATAAGAGACAAGTCAAACCACCCAAGCACATTTAAAACCTCTGTCGACAGCACTGACCAAAGCAAATTCCATGCCAAACCTAGAGGCATTAAGGCAGAGAAGTCTATTCTACCCACCATGAAGCCATGGCAATGGCATAGACAGCGAATTCTGTGACAAGGGGAAGGAAGAATTAAGAGCAGGGCATCCAGTCTGCCACAGGTGATGGGGCACAGGACTTGCCTTCAGGGTGCTCACAGTCTAGTAGGGGGACTCATAATCACAGAATTACAATGCAGTACAGTAAGTGCAATGAGGATGTGTAGGTGTATGGCATGGGTGTGTGCGTGTGCACTCATGCACACTATGGGAAAATAGAGGTGGCTCCCTGCAGACTTTCTAGAAATTGAGATTGCTGAGGTAAATGCTAAAGGATAAAATACATAGGCATTGTTGATTGAAACAGAGGAGGTGGGTAGGGAAGCCAGGAAGGACATTATAGGTACTTACAACTGTGTGAGCAAAGGCAGAGACCAGAAACAGGATGATATGTTCAGGGAAATTGAGAATCTGTTGTCCCCAGAGTGTGATGGGGAAGGCGTCGGATGTCAGAGGGAATTGGTGAGATGTAGGCAGGAGCCCAGCCACAGAGGGCCTTTGTCATGTGCTAGGTATCTTCCCCTCACCTCCCCAGAGCACTTCTCACCCGTCTGCACTCTGCTCCCTGTCCTGGGTAACTGGCTTTTGTGGACTGCAGCCAAAGCCTCTCTTATTCTGGGGAGATGGCAGACTGTAGTTTTTGCCTCTTCCCCAAGCTCCCCTATTATGGACTAAACTGTGTCCTCCCAAAATTCGTATGTTGAAGGCATAACCCCCAAAGTGACTGTAGTTAGAGACAGGGCCTTTAAGAATGTAATTTAGGTTTAATGAGGCATGGGGCCCTAATCCAACAAGCTTGGTGTCTTTAGAAGGGGAAGAGAAATCAGAGATCTCGCTCGCTCTCTGTGTGCTCACAGAGGAAAGGCCCTGTGAGGACACAGTGAGAAGGTGGCTGTTTGCAAACCAGGAAGAAAGTTCTCACCCCAAAACAACCCTGACAGCACCTTAATCTTGGACTTCCAGCCCCTCAAACTGTGAGAAAATAAATTTCTGGTGTTTAAGCCACTCAGCCAGTGGTATTTTGTTATGACAGCTCTAATAGACTAATACTCCCCTACCTCCAAAACGACACCAACGACAAAACAACTAGGATAAGAAAAAATCAGAAGATCCACAGATAACATCTACAGCAAAACTGGATGACAAGTTAAACCCGCAAGCCCAAAATACAGATGAGTTGGGGACAAACCACAGGCAGTTACTAGACTCATGTGATAGCAGTATCTGTGTGGGAGGAGGTAGAAGGAAGACGACTGGACTTCTGATAGTCCTGACAACAGGTAACCCCCTCCCTCCCCCAATCACCAACTAGTACTCAAAAGTACGGCAGGCCAATGCAATGGCAGCTGAATCTAGAAAAGAATTTTTTCAAAATCCAATTTGCATGTGAGTGACAAGGGACCACTGTGCAATGAAGTCTGATGGTGCTGGAGCCATCTGGGCCCTATAAACACACTTCTGCTTTTCCTATAAATTCTTGAAATTAATAGACTGATGCTCCCTTTCCTGACAAAGTCTCACACTGAGAATTCGAAAATAGAGTCCAAACTGATCATAAGAGGCATACTAGGGATAAAGAGAAGCTCTAGATAAAAGTGGGGTTGTAGCATGAAGAATCAAGGAATCTCAGCAAGTACAAAGCCATGTCTGTGTGTGTGTGTGTGTGTGTGTGCATGTGTACACATGTATTACATATGCACATGTATATCTATGTAAATATATATAATCATTAATGAAGATTTAATTTTGCAAAGATGGCTGTAAAAATGATCTCTTCAAAGGTGACTCTATAGTGTAGTGGTCAGAAAATCTGCTTTGCACACAGAAGGTCCTGAGTTTGAGCCCCAAGTGGAGTCATGGATTATACCCCGGGTATGCCAGGCCCCAGGTGCACCAGTTCCCGGGTTCACCTAGCACCGGGTGTACCCCGCGAGCATATAGGAGTGTATACCCTGCTTCAGAAATCCAGTACTTAAGGGTAAATGGCAATACCCATGGGTCAGGGGTGGAAGTGGGGTGGGGGGGATTAAAGAGGAGAAAAGAAATTGTCTCTTCATCTCACATGCTCTTTTATATTTAAATTTATTTTAATTAATTTCAAGTATACAGTACATTGTTTAGACATCTATATAGTTCATAAAACTATCCCCCAATTGTTCCCTCCTTCCCCTGGCCCTCCACCTAGCCAACATATTAATGCTAACTGCATTCCTTATGCTGTGCTCCCCATCCCTGTAACCATCTATCAACTACTGCCTTGTATTTCTTTAAGCCTTCACCCCATTCTCCCTGCCTCCCAAGCCTCCTCCCCTCTGGCTGTCCCCAAATTGTCCACTATATTTGTGAGTCCATTTTTGATTAGTTTGTTCTTTTTGTTCCTTAGATATTGCATATAAGTGAAATCATATAGTACTTATCTTTCTCTGTCTGACTTATTTCACTCAGCATAATAACCTCTAGGCCCATCCATGTCTTTGCAAATAGTAGGATTTCATTTTTTTTTAATGACTGAGTAATATTCCATTGTATATATGAACCATAACTTCTTTATCCAATCATCTGTTGATAGGCATTTAGGTTGCTTTCATATCTTGACTATTGTAAATTGTGCTACCATGAATATTGGAGTGCATAGATCTTTATGAATTATTGTTTTGGTTTTCTTTGGATAAATACCCAGAAGTGCAATTGCTGGGTCAAAAGGTATATCCATTTTTAAGTTTTTGTGAAACTTTATACTGTTTTCCATAGTGGCTGTACCAATTTGCAATCCCACCAACAGTGTATTAGGGTTCCCTTTTCTCCGCATCCTCACCAACATTTATTTTTTGATTTATCCATAGTAGCCATTCTGACAGGTATGAGGTGATATCTCACTGTGGTTTTAATTTGCATTTCTCTGATGATTAGTGACCTTGAGCATCTTTTCATATGTTTATTAGCCATCTGTATTTCCTCATTGGAGAAGTATCTGTTCAGGTCTTCTGCCTCTTTTTTAATTGGATTGTTTATTTGTTGTTGTTGTTGTTGAGTTGTATGACTTCTTTATATATTTTGGATATTAACCCCTTATCAGATGTGTTATTTGTGAATATCTTCTCCCAATCTGTCTGTTGTCTTTTTGTTTTGTTGATGGTTTTCTTTGCTGTACAAAAACTTTTTAGTTTGATGGAGTCCCATGTGTTTATTTTTTCTTTTGTTTCCCTTGCCCGGGGAGATATATCTCAAAAGAAATTCCTGTTAGTAATATCAGAGAGTTAACTGCTTATGTTTTCTTCTAAAAGTTTTCTGATTTTGGGTCTTATATTTAAGTCTTTAATCTATTTTGAGGCTATTCTTATATACAGTGTAAGAAGATAGTCCAGCTGCTGCTGCTGCTGCTGCTGCTTCTCCTTCTCCTTCTCCTTCTCCTTCTCCTTCTCCTTCTCCTTCTCCTTCTCCTTCTCCTTCTTCTTCTTCTTCTTCTTCTTTCTTCTTCTTCTTCTTCTTCTTCTCCTCCCCTCCTCCTCCTCCTCCTCCTCCTCCTCCTCTTCTCCTCCTCCTCCTTCTCCTCCTCCTCCTTCTCCTCTTCCTTCTTCTTCTTTGCATGTATCTATCCAATTTTCCCAATGCTATTTATTGAAGAGACTGTCTTTACTGCATTGTATATTCTTACCTCTTTGTCATATATTAAGTGAGCATATAGGCATGGATTTATTTCTGGGTTCTCTATTCTGTTCCATTGATCAGTGTATCTGTTTTTATGCCAATACCATGCTGTTTTGATTAATATAGGCTTGTAGTATAGTTTGATATCAGGTAGTGTGATACCTCCAACTTTGGTCTTCTTTCTCAAGATTGCCATGGCTATCCAGGGTCTTTTATGGTTCCATATAAATTTTAAGATTATTTGTTCTAGCTCTCTGAAAAATGCCATTGGTATTTTGATAGGAATTCCATTGAATCCATAGATCGCTTTGGGTAGTATGGTCATGTTAATGACGTTGATTCTTCCTACCTGTGAACAAGGCATATACTTCCATTTATTTGTATCTTCTTTAATTTCTTTTTTTAAATAACTTTAATTTTCTGAAAACAAGGCTTTTACCTTCTTGGTTAATTTGATTCCCAGGTATTTTATAGTTTTCAATGCAATTGTAAATGGGATTGTTTTCTTAATTTCTCTTTCTGAAAGTTCATCATTGGTGTATAAAAATTCCACTGACTTCTGAGTATTTATTTTGTAACCTACTACTTTACTCACATGCTTTTTTTACAATGTGGCCTTGATGTTTGTCCCTTTAAATATTGGAACTTTGTGATTGGTTTAACCAATAGAGTATAGTAGAAATAAAGGCCATGTGACCTCCAAGACTGTTCAAATGCCATGTATACCCACTTTTTTTAAAAAGATGCTTGCTCTTGGAAATCGATCACCATGCTGTGAGGAAGCCTGATAAGCTACATGGAGAGATCACATGCAGGTGTTCTATCAGACAGCCAGCATCCTTCACCAGATATACAAGCCTTCAGATGACCCCAACCCTTAGCTGTCATCACCTGCACTCAGCCTTCCAGCTAAGGAACCAAGCATTGTGATATGCCATCTTCATTGTGTTCTTTTAGGATGTCCGACCTACAAAATCTGTGAAAACAATAAAATGACTGTTGTTTTATGTGTTATATGTGGGGTGATTTGTTATGTAGCAATAGAATTAGAACAATCACTGTGTAGACTCAACATAATCAGGAGCCCAAGATCCATGAAGCTAGAAAACTATCCTTACTCACCCTGTCTCCTAGAGTACTGGAAAATTCATCTTACTTTAAAAAGAAGCACCAGAAAAGTATCAAGGCTGAATCCTACATCAAATTATAAGAAAAGGGAAAATAAGTAGAAAAATAACATTCCTACATATAATAATAGCATGCCAGAAGTTATGTCCACAAGAGATGTAAACTGTAACAAGATATTTCAAAACAAAATGAGAGAAATTTAAAAACTAATAGAAGTTATGAAGCAACATAAATAAAAATTAGGTAAACTCAGAAGTGAGGTGATGGTGGGGGGAGGGAAGTTTTGAAAAGAGTGATGATAAAAGTCAGAAAATAACTAAATGTGAAAGAATGAGAAACCATTTCAGAAATGAAGATGAGAAGGAACAGAAGAGAGAATAACCACACAGGTAATATTTAAGAGAAACATAAAATGGGAATGAGAGTATTTTAACACATAGAAATAAAATAAAGAGATAAAAAGATTTAGGAGTAAATGATAGATCCAAAGGAAGATTCAACACACATGTAATAGAAATCCATGAAGAACCCTGAAGAAAACCAAAACCATGGAATAGAACAAATACCCAAAACTATAATTCAAGGGAATGTTTCTCACAGAGAGAATGGCCTGAAATTTCATATTAAAGAGGTAAATAAACCCTGAGACTTAAGTCTAGGAAAACTATTGAATTTAAAAAAAAAAAAGAAGAAGAAGAAGAAGAAGAAGAAGAAGAAGAAGAAGAAGAAGAAGAAGAAGAAGAAGAAGAAGAAGAAATAATTCAAGTAAAAAGACCAAATCACTTATAAGGAAGGCAGAACAAATTGTCATCTGACTTTTCAACAGCAATACTTTGTGCCCTACGATAATATAATGACATATTTCAGGAACTGTAAACCAAGAATGTTATACCGAGTGAAACTGACTTTCAAGTATAAAAGTCAAACTGTTATGAACATGGAAAAACCCTAGAAATATTGTTCCCTTGAACCCATTCTCGATAACAGATTTCAGAAAACCAAGAAGATTGGTGAATTATTGACATGAAGTCTTGTGAAATATCCCAGCTAATACACAAAGGAGAAATCGTAGAATTAAAATAGCACCATTTTGCATCCATAGTGAGTTAAAAAAAATCAGGCAATGATCATCTGTGGCTGCTAATATCACAAAAAAAGGGATCTTTGGACATTGTGCATCTCCTGATGGAAGAATAAAATATCACCTATTAAAGAGTTTTGCTAAAAAGAAGAAGCAGGAGAAGAGGTCGGGGTGGGGAAAATAAACTTGAATTTGTTCAAGCCTCTAATCTAACTACTAATTTAAGGAGATACAACATAATCCAAACTATGGAAAATTCTCCGAGCAAAAGACTCAAGCTTTTCAAAAACAACCAAATAAAAATTGTAAGGAAAAAAGAGATGGAAAGAAAACATAAATTTTAAAAAATTGAAGAAAAAGAAAGAAATTTAAGGCATATTACTCAAACACAATGTGTGGACTTTATGTGGACCCTGATCCAAACGAAACTTATTTTTTAAAAATTATAGCTGGTGAAATGTGAACTCTGATGACACATTTGGTGATTTAAGAAACTATATAGATGTGATAATGGTATTGTGTACTTTTTTGTTTTTTTTTTTAAAAAGAGTTCTTATCTTGTAAAGGTACGTAGTAAAGTAGTTATAGACGAAATGATATGCATGATGATTGGGGTTTCCTTCTAAATAATCTGAAGAGGAGGAAGGAGTGGGTGGGAGTGTAGATGAAACATGATTGTCTAGGTATTGATAATCGTCGAAGCTGGGTGATGGGTACATTGGACTTATTTATACTATTCATTCTATTTTGTATGTGATTGACAGGAAGGCAGAGACCATTCCAGGTAGAGAGATGATGCAGAAGAACTGAGGGGAAGGAAGAGCTGCTGCTTTGAGGTGGTGGGTGGGCATGGTCAGATTAGATCCTGGAGAGATGTGTCTCTGCCACACTGAGTTCAAACACACCTTAAGGAGCAGTGGGGAGATGTGGCAGGGTTTAGAGCAGGAGAGTGGCACGGCCAGATTTGCACTTTAAGAAGGTCGCTGTAGAGGCCGACTAGAGGAAGGGTTGGCAGGGGGAAGCCTGGAGTTAGCACCCAGTCAGGGGCCAGGCGAGGAGCTGGTGGTGGCCTGGATGAGGTAGTGGTGGTGGGGATGGACAGAGGTGGACCTAGTTAGCCAAGGTTTATTTAGGAGACAGAGTGACTGGGGCCTGATTGATTGGATGGGGGGCAAGAGAGAGATGGAGGAGCCCAGAAGTGATAAGACAGAAGGCCCACTGGTGCCAGACCCGAATCTAAGCACTTTACATTAAGGGGCTTATTTCACCTTCTCACGAACACCTAGATGAGGATAATGGTTACGTTGCTTGGTTTTGTGAAAAGCAACGCCAGAGGCCAAGGGCTGATGCTTACTGCTTGATTAGGAAGAGTGACCCCACGGGACGGGAGGGAGGGAAAAGGAGTGAAGCAGGGAAGGCAGGTATGCAGTCCAACAGGCCTCCACCGGGTGCAGTTGAATGAATGCTCTGTCCTCTGGGGATATGAAATAGAGACTGAAAATGCACCTCAGGACAGTTGAACCAGGGAGGGAAAGGAGGAAGAATTTATCCATCAGCTCCTGTCTCCCATTGGCCAATGTCCACCCCAAGGGGCCTTAGCCACCCCTTTCCCCACTTCTTGGTTATGCAGGAGTAGATACCAAGCAGGGCCCTGTGGCATCCTGTACTTTGATGATCTCAGAGAAGCCCCAGGACTGGAGGCCATGTGCTATGAGGTCGTACACTAGCGAAGCTGGTCGTAGTCTACCCAGAGCT
This sequence comes from Rousettus aegyptiacus, assembly GCF_014176215.1. NCBI lineage: Eukaryota > Metazoa > Chordata > Mammalia > Chiroptera > Pteropodidae > Rousettus > Rousettus aegyptiacus. Next base: position 14,841,332 of record NW_023416309.1, read on the forward strand.
AGTTGCCACCACAGTGGTGAGAATGAATAATAGCAGAGGCCAAGAGCATCTGGAGGCATGCCTAAGGGGTGTTTGATACACGATCATCATTAATATCACCATCACCATCAACATTATTATCCCCATTTTACAAGTAAGAAAATTGATACAGAGGTCGCTCAACTAATTAACAGCAGAGCCAGGATTCGAACCCATGGTTTCTAGTTCTGAAGAGTGCATTCTTAGCTATTATATTAAGCTGCCTTCTGGGAGCAATGACCCTGTACCTCCATCCTTAGTGGGCCCAGGGATTCCAAAACCTTTGGGGGTGTGAGGGAAATAGGGCAACTGAGATAGGCTTAATTACGAGGGAGAAGTCAAGGGTAGGAAAAAAGGAGAGAAAAGAAATAATCTATATTGGAAAACAGCTTTGCAATTTTTAATTAACCATTCATTCATTATTCAACAAGTATTTGCCAGGCACCCGTTACATGTCCAGCCCTGTCCTCGGTGCTGGGGAGACAGGGGTAAAACCGATATACCGTCCCTGGGGAGCTTGCATGTTAGTGGGAAGACAGACATGGAGAAAATATTCCAGAGCAAGATAACAGAACGAGGCGAGATAGCTCAGATGCCAGCTGTGCCACCTGCTGGCCGTGTGACCTTTCTGAGTCTTAGTTTCCTCGTCTGTAAGATGGGCCAATAGCAGACTCTGTGGCATAGGTACTTAGCATAGTGCCTGGCACAGTATGGTAGTACTTATTACTACTATTATTATGTGAGAGAGACAGAGGAGGGAATATCCCTTTATCATCGGGTTGTCACGAAAGATTTTTCAGGGGAAAGATGCTTAACATGTTTTATGGTGATTCCATTTGCCCCCTCCTCCCCCACCCCCCATTCATTCTCTGCCCTTCTCAGCTTGCTCTGTGCCCCAAGAGGTGGACCTCTATTGACTAGGAGTTGGGCTCAACCTATGGGAGCCACTGGCAGGAGATGGAAACTCAAACTTGGGAGGAGAGATATTGGTGGATGCTTTACCGCTGCAGTCCCACTGGTGGCCTCTCCTCCCTGGTTCTAGCTCTCACTGGCTCCAGTAGCACCGCCTCTTCTTCTTGTCCCTGAGCTCTCAAAGTTTCCTGCCTATGCCAGTCTTTGGGTGCTTCCCCATGCTGGCTCTTCTAATCCTACCCTACACTCCTACCCTCCTAATCCTCTGTCTTCCTACAAAAGCCCGCTAAGATTGCCAGGACCCTGACTAAACAAGGTTTGAGTAGGCGTCTTTGGTGAAGAGGGGGCAGGACCTTTGGGACAGAGGAAATAGCATGTGCAAAGGCCCTGAGGCACTTGTTTATTTATCCATCCAAGACTGACTACATAATTTGCGGTGCTCAGTGAAAAATAAAAATGCGGCAGCACTTGTTCACAAATTAGTAAGACTGTCGAGAGCAGCAGCAGAACATTAAGCCAGTTACAGGGCACTTCTAAGCCGCAGGTTCTATGAGGCTGCACAGAACACACACCCATGAAGCTGGCCCTGTAGTCATCACATATTTGACCAGTATCTTCTAGGTGCCAAGCATTGGACTATGAGGTGGAGAGAAACTGAAAGTAAGACAGGGAAGAGAAGGGGCTTTGCAGCTAACAGCCTAGTGGGCATTCGGTCACTCCTCGGAGGGGGCAGCGTGATGGGGTGTGCCTGAGAGACAGACGGCCGCGTGCCCTAAGGAGGGGCGTGTGTGCTAAAAGGAGCCAGTGAAGAGTTCAGTGAGAGGGTCGCAGTCATTCCGTGGGCAGGGAAGGGGCTGGACTGGATGCTAGAAGGCCCTTGGGCTCTGTGCTGGCCAAAAGAGAGATGAACAAGCCTGAGCCTCGGCAGGGCCTGGTGGACAGGGGGAAGGGGAGGAGCAGGTAACTCTCTTTGACTCGTATTAACTACTTTGACAAATAACCAGCGAGTGTCCAGTGTTGGGGGCCACAGGGAAGGGTGACCTAATTGGACTCTGCAGGCCAGGCTCTCTCGTGATCTCTGTAGCTTTGAGTGTCCACTAACTCTCGAGGCCTCAGTTTCCCTTTTTGCAGATCAGGGGCGTGGGTGCCATGACCCTGGGCACCTTCCCAGCTCTGGGGATGTGAAACAGGGAAGGAGCTGACAGTGCAGGGCTCCACTCCCCTTCCTCCTGCCCCCCTGACTCCTGTGTACCCAGTGGTCTGATGTACGTAGATGAAGCCTCCACCCCCAGCCTTCTAGCAACGATCTCAGAGGTGCACATCTAGAGGGCCTCCTGTGTGCAAGGCCAGTCCAGCAGTGGGAGCCACACATGCCAATGACTTGTCCAGACACTGCCCACCTTCTCTTAGCGTTCAGTCTCTCTCCTCTCCCCCGTCTCTGACTTTGATATCTTTTTTCCCAACAGTTTGAGGTGGGAGAAACATCTGGTTAAGTGGAAAACTCACTGGACTTGGAGCCAGGGGAATTGGTCCCAGCCCTGGCTCTGCCACACAGTAGCTATGTGACCTTGAGTCACTTGCTTTCTCTGAGCATCAGTTTTCTTCCCTGGAGCAGACAAGAAAGATCCTCCTCTCTCCTCCTCCTTCCCCACCCCCGATCCCTTTTCCTTTCTGGGCACATCCTCTCCTGGTGTGCTTCCCTCGAAGGATGCCCTGGGCTGCCAGAGCCTGCCTGGCCCCTGCTCACACAGGAGCCCTGGCAGTGCCTGGGAATTCACATCCTCCCAGGGCAGTCCTTCAACAACAGCTGGCACCGGTGGAGCCGTAGACTCTGACTGATTGGGACAACTGTGAGGTGTGACCCACATCACAGATCCATGCAGGACTGGGTCCCCCCACTTCCTGTGGTACTAGGTTTGCCATCACTCTCTTGCTTGGCTTCTGTTCCCCCTCCCCCACCTGGCTAGCTTTCCCGGGATACCAATCCCAAATAACTACAAGTTACGCGAATCCTAAACTCAGGCCCACGTAAGGGAATCTAACCTAAGACCATCTCCAAGGCCTGCCGCTTCCTACCTTGACACACCTCCTGCGTGACCTTGGGCAAGTTCCTTTTCTTTTTTGAGCCTCATTCTCTCTGTCTGGACAATAAGGATGTATTGGACCAGCTGATGCTGGAGCCCCCTTGTGCTCTGGACCAACAATGCTGCAGGACTCTGTTTCTCAGCCTTAAGGGGTCCAGCTACCCACACCTCTCTGCCAAATGAGTCGATGCCTGTTCTCCTTTCTTGGGATCTTGACCAGAAACTAAGTCAACAGGTCAGCCTTGAAGTCCTGGAGGCCTCAGCCCATTTGGAATCTCTCCCCAGAGCAAGCTTGGGCATCAGGGGCTTGTGAGCTGATGGGACGCTGTCCAAAGATGTCATCAGAAGGAAGCCAAAGGCATTGGTTTCCATGGTGACCAGAATTCCCGCCAGGGGCTGCTGAAGAACACAAAGGCCCGTTTGACTCTTATTATAGGTCTGGCAGCAGGACACCTGCCTTGGATCCAAGTTGGCCAAGGGTCTGCCTCGTTGGCTGTGTGTAGGGGGATATGTTATACTGGGGGTGGCTAGATTAATAACTCCTCCTTGATGGAGCACTTTGAACAGGCTCTGCTGCCATGCTCAGAAATACTCCAGGTACTCACCATCCCCTCAAATCCCTTTGCTTGAAACTTTCTAGGCAGGAGGTGGGAGGAAGGAGAATGGGTGGTTGGCAAGAAGACAGCATGTGACTGGAACACCTGGGTTCAAACTCTGAGCTCAGCCTCCAGCTGGCTCTGTCCATCATGGAACCTCACTCGCTGAGCTTTTGGCGGGATGGTGGCATGGAAAAAGCACCCACTTTGGAATTAGCTAGACCTGGGACTGACTCTGGGCTTTGCCCCTGAATTTATTCTGCCAAACTTGTTGAGCACCCCCAATGGGCCATCCCTGTTCTAGAGGCTGAGCCGCAGCTGTGATCGAAACAGACCAGCTCCTTGTTCTCAAGGGCCTTTAGTCTAGTGAGAGACACAGGCCATGAACAATCAAATAACATAATGGAATGCAATGGAGTGTGGTATGGTGTGCCATGTAAGCATATCAGGTAGAGCTTAGTGCTATGAAGGAATACAATCCAGGGCAAGGGATAGCAAAGGATTCTCGTGGGCAAATACTATAAAATACGTGCTCGGAGAAGGGACGCTGGCCTGAGCAAAGCTCCTGGCCCAAATATGAGCCTCAGTTTCCTTATCTATGACTTGGAATGAAGCATGTCCACCTCCCAAGGAAGCTGTGAGGATCAGATAATGCTGCAAAAACCTTAACCATCCAGAGTAAATGATGCCGGGGAAAATGACCTGTTTCTTAGCCAAAGACTCATTGCCAATGATGTGTGTCAGGGAAGGAGTACAAGTGAGTTCATCCAGTTTCTGATTTTATTTTATTATGAAATCTTTTTTTTTTATTCCGTTTGTTAAGGTTTCTGTGCATATTGATGCATAAATACTCATTAAATAAATGAAAATCTACCCCATGCAAAACTACCTTAACTGTGTCGGGTCCTCTCTAAGCCCTCAATAACATCACATTCCTTCTTCCTGAGGAGTTGAGTTTCTTTTGTGGACACCTTTGGAATGGCATGATGCAGGTAGAGTTTTAGCAAAGTAACGTGACAGGCACACAGAGGGCCCCTGGAGTCTTCTTTGAGGCAGGAGAGAATGCGACCACGTCACTGATGGCGAGGAAAGTCAGAACACCTACAAGGGAATGTACACCAGGCTGGGATGGGATGCACTTTATCAAAGGCCACTCCACACCAGAGTGACCCTGCAGTGTGGCTCTTCCAGCCTTGCCTGTAAAGCCAGCCCCATACTCAGCACCAGCCCATCTCTTTTGAGAAGAGAAGGCACACATGTATTTCCAAGATGGCCAAGACCGACTTAATGGTGAAATTGAGGAGGGTGCGGAAAGTGCAGAGACCCCAGCTTCTTCCACGCCCCACTTTTGATTCCACTGCACAAAGTCCTGACCATAGCTTGCAGAAGAGACTTCCGGCCACAAAGCATCACCAAAGTACAAGTCGAAGGGGCCATCCTGAGGTCTGACTGTCTGCTGGAATTATAATCTAGTAGTGGCCAGCTCCCAAATTACATGGCTACCCTGCTAACTAGCGATTGGGATGGATAAAAATATTCCTAGGCCGAGGTCGGGAGGGAGGGGTGGCATCTCCTCTGGGAGAACTGGGACAACTATAGACGTGGTCTTGGCAGGGCCACACTCCCTTCTGCATATAGTAGCTCTGCAGCCAAACAGCATACCAGGAAGCCACGCCCTCTGCAGAGTTAGCCAGAGGGCTGGCCCTACCAAGGGAGGCCTTTGCACCCCAGCTCTGCAGCAACTGCTGGTCTTTACTGTCTAGCTGGCTGAGAACCACATGTTCAGAGACAATTTGGGCAAGAAAGAGTCTTTAAAACTCTAATACTAGTTATTTTACTTTTCTTCCATCTTTGGGGTCTGATTTAAAAAAAAAAATTTGTGACAATATTTTGAGGCTTGTTTGTAGACTTATAGTGTGTTGTTTTATTTTTCTTAAGGATCTTGGCTTTTAAAATGTGCTAGGAGGGCAGAATAGTGTGCGTAGTAGGCTATCATTTGTGTGAAAAATTGGCTGGGGAGGAATACCGATTTCTTTATACAGAAGCATGATTGCTCCGGGAAAGAATTTCCCAGAAACTGTAAACATTATTTGCCTCCAGGAAGGAGAACTGGGTGGCTGGGCCACAAGTGGTGGAAAACTTTTATTTTTGCTTTTGCTTATGGTAGAGACTCAGAAAATGCAAAAAATAAAAATGGGGCGGGGCATAGAGGCATGCCTTATACCCAATAATCCCATTGTTAGGAATGTATTCCAAGAAAGAACTGGTAATGTACACAAGATACCCTCAAAAAAAATTTGTGTGTGTGTGTGAACATATTTTCTTTTCTTAAACTCTGTCACGAAATTTGTTAATTTTCTTTTTTTAATATTATTTTATATTAGTTTCAGGTATAGAGCATGGCAATCAGACATTTATATAATTTACAAAGTGATTAGTACCCACCTGACACTAATAAAGTTATTACAATATTTTCGACTATATTCTCTGTGCTGTACTTCACATCCCCATGACTATTTTGTAACTACCAATTTGTGCTTCTTAATTTCTTCACCTTTTTCACTCAGCCTTACTCCCCAGCTCCCGCCCATCTAGCAATCACCAGTTCTCTGTATCTATAAGTCTGTTTTCATTTTGTTTGCTCATTTATTTTGTCTTTTAGATTCCACACATGGTATTTGTCTTTTTCTGTCTGACTTATTTCACTTAGCATAATACTCTCTAGGTCTGTCAGTGTCATTGCAAATGGTAAGATTTCATGTTTTATGGCTGAGTAATTTCCAATATATATATGTACCCACATTTTCTTTATCCAATCATCTATTGATGGCACTTAGGTTGCTTCCATATCTTGGCTATTGTAAATGGCACTGCAGTGAACATAGGGGTGCATATATCTTTTCGATTTAGTGTTCTGATTTTCTTTGAATAAATACCCAGAAGTGCAATTGCTGGGTCATGTGGTAGTTCTATTTTTAATTTTATGTGGAATTTCCAATCTGTTTTCCATAGTGGTTGTATTAATTTGCAATCCCACCAAGAGCTCATGAGGGTTCCCTCTTCTCCACATCCTTGTCAACATTTGTTGTTTTTTTGGTTTTTTGATGACAGGCATTCTGACAGGTGTGAGGTGATATCTCACTGTGGTCTTAATTTGAATTTCTCTGATGATTAGCGACCCTGAGCATCTTTTCATATGTCTATTGGCCATCTGTATGTCCTCTTTAGAGATATACCTATTCAGGTCTTCTGCTCATATTTAAATTGGATTTTTTTGTTTTGTTTTGTTGATGGTTTTCTTTGCTTGCAAAGCTTTCTATTTTGATATGTTAAGGGGGGAAATTTTTCAAGTAGCCAACTTCTGCTTGCTCGTTTAATGTTTAACCAAGGTGTAGCTCTAGGAGCTATCCTGTGCAAAGATATGCTAATGTTAAGGGTGTAGTTATCCTGTGCAAAGATATGCTAATGGCTAACTTCTGCTTCTGTAAACCTCCTTGCTTGTTTAATGTAGTTTTGGGCTTTATGATATTGTAGCCGCCAGCCCCCCCGGAAGACACACGGACCACCGGAACTCAGTGAGTTATAGGAAACACTCTTTATTCGGCCAGCTGGGTCTGCCAGGGGTACGCAAACCCCAAATTAAGCAGCCCCGAAATGTAGAGGTACAGGGTTTTTAAGCCCCAAATCCCATTCTTCGTTCTGTCTAAACACAGAGGGCTATCTTTCTTCTATTCACTACCTGTCAACTTACAGGTCAGGTGCGCAAGCTGGGGTACAGAAGCAGAAAGCTTGTTTAGAATGTTATGTTCCTATGGGTGACAGCTTATGTTCCCATGGACATAGCTATGTTCCCATGGGCATAGCCAAGCAGTAATTTCCCTGCAAGTAATAAATTTCTAGCAGTCATTTTTCAGCCATTACAATAAGCTGCCTCCTCTGGAAGCTTGGGGCTGATTCTCTAGTGGGGAGAGTCAGTTGCCGGCCAGGCTGGCTAATAAAGACTCATAATTAATCTCAATTGGCTCCGTGGGTCTTAGATTTAAACACGTCACAACAGATATAGTCCCATTTTTTTTTCTTTCATTTCTCTTGTCCAAGAAAATATATCAGAAAAAATATTACCAAGAGCAATGTCTATATTTTCTTCTAAGAGTTTTAATGTTCGGAGTCTTACATTTAAGTCTTTAATCCATTTTGAGTTTATTCCTGTATGTGCTGTAATAAGGTGGTCTAGTTTCATTTTTTTGCAAGCATCTGTCCATTTTTCCCAACATCATTTATTGAAGAGACTTACCCCATTGTATATTCTTGCCTCCTTTGTCATAGATTAAGTGACCAAATAAGTGTGGATTTATTTCTGTGCTCTCTATTCTGTTCCATTGATCTATGCATCTGTTTTTATGCTAGTACCATGCTGTTTTGATTACTATAGCCTTGTAGCCAGGAAGAGGAGTCCCCACAAAATCTGGCTGTGAAAATCAGTGGGGATTCCGACAGTCCAGGTAAGACGGAAAGAAGCTGGAAATCCAGCCGTCCTCTTAAAATGCCCAAGCACAGACTCATTCTCTTGCAGGGGCTCACCCTAGACTCCAGTGGAGGGACAGCAGCTTGGGAGGTGCCAGAGACATACAGGAAAAGGTTGAGTTGTGTGGCTTCAAGGTGAGAGCAGGAGTATCTCTTGAACAAATCATGAGGGGTATCTGCATGCCCAAGGCAAGCAGTGGCTAGCCTTCCTGTGATTTGAGAGTTTTGCTCAGGGCTGCAGGCTTAGCACTGGCACCAAATCTGATCTGTATGGGCCTGGTGAAATCTGCTAGCTTTACCCGACCCCAGCCAACTCTCGAATTGCTGAAGGCATATTAGCGTCTGGGTAACCAGCCCCAGCCGGCTCTCCCAGCAGGAGGTTCTTTTAGCAACAATCAGTAGGGCTGGGCTCACAGCACCTCCGGCAACAATTCCAGTGATGAGTAACCAGCACTGCCTGAGCTGCAGTTGTTCTAGAACAAATAACAGTGTCTGCAGGCCTGAGGAAGACCGCTGCTTGCCTTAGTGTAATGCTGCTAGACAATGAATGGATTAGCAATGAGATCAAGGAATAAATCAAAAGATACCTTGAGACAAATGAAAATGAAAACACAATAACTCAAAATCTATGGGCACAGTGAAAGCAGTCCTAAGAGGGAAATTTATAGCAATACAGTCCTACCTCAAGAAATAAGAAAAATCTCAAATAAGTAATCTCACTTTGCATTTTGTCCAGGCCCCCATTAGCAGCCTGAGAGGGCATGTGTCTAGGAAGGGGTGAGTGTGGGCCTAGGAGGTTCTCCCAGGGGACCTAGATCTTGGCTACTCTGCAAGGCTGGCCCAGGACTCTGGGTCCTGCACACTCTGGAGAGCGGCTGTGGGAGGCCATCCAGAGGGAAACCAGGCCTTCCTCTGCCCGTTCCTCTCCAGCTGGGCCTAGAAACTGCTCCAAGGCCCCCATGGAGCATGGTCCACATGGTCCTCAAAGTTAAGAGTCCTGGACAAGAACAGAGGATCCGTGCCCCACTCTGCCCCCTGGCAGTCACTGGATGGACACTCTGCCTCAGTTTCTCTATCTTTACATGGGAATGACATGGATTGCAAAGGTAATATTATAGAACAGTATATACAATATGACCCCATTGCATAAAGATATATATCAATTTCAAAAATGAAACACATACGAAGAAAAAAACTAGAAGGATGTATATATTTTTTACATCCGACGGGTAATGTGCTAATGTGCTGAGGGAGACACATCTCACACAGGAGTGTGAACACACAGTCATCATGCTTATGAACTGCAAAAGGATCTAGAAGGGTATCTTCAAAAATATGCTCAGTGATTCTCTCTGAGAAGCAGGAGTATGGTGGCATTTCTTTCCTTCTTTTCTTGTTTCCAACAATGAACACTGAATCAATATTGTGGTTTTTCACCTGCCTGACCCAAGCTAACTAATTCATAGGGTTGCTGCTTTGGAAAGAAATGCATGAAGAGTTCTGCAAATGAAAGGGAGAGAGGAAGAGGGAGAAAGGGAAGGGAGAAGTGGGGTGGGGGGGAGGGTCAAGTATGCCAATTTGCAACAGACACATAGTTCCCCCTCGTGGTCATATTCAAGAAAAAGGAGCAAATGACAATAATTTCAAAAGTATTAGGGGGATTTGTTCCCAGAGCCACCTGCAGGGATGGCCATGAGTGGAGGGCATCTGTGCAGTCTCCTTCCTCCCCAGGCTTGCTGGACAATGCCGTCCACCTGCTCTGGCCTCAGCAGTAGATTATGGCCTTGAGAAAGAACTGGCAACCAAAGAGTTTGCAGCTGGGTCCTCAGGATTTGGTTTCTGAGCCTTTCTAGATCCCTCAGGTGGTGACAGCATAACCACCTGTCCATGTGTGTGTCCAGACTCACCGTCAGACGGGAAACCTTAAGACAGATCCCAAGTCCTGCTCTTGGCGTACCTACCCAGGCCTGGGCCACAGTGGGATCCCCAGAAGTGTTTGTTGAATGCACGCATGATCTTTATCCATCATCTGACTCTGAGCAGTGACTCAGCTTACCCAAGGTCATTCAAAATCACTGAGCCAGGAGTAGAACTGGATTCCAGTTCCCTGTGGGCATGTGTGCTCGACTTACACCCAGTATTTCATTCACTCCTGACACTAGTGGGGTGAGCACTATTATATTGTGTTTTACAGATGGGGAAACTGAGGTTCAGGAAGATGAAGTCATTTGCCCAAAGTCACATAGCAAGTGAGAGGCTGAGTTGGACTTTAACTCAGGCCCTCTGAACTTGGTGGTTATTTGGCCATCCCAGAAGGCATCAGTTATTTGTCCAAGATCACACAGGTGAGGGTCAGACCCATTCTAGAACTAGACCATCTGCTCTTCACTGGCCCAGGGTGAACAAAGTAGGTCCAAAATCTTCATAAAATCAGCTCAGCAGGACAGGGCTGATAGGGTTGACTGCAAATATGAGAAGAAAGGGTTTAAGGGCTTGAATTAGTGTCAGCTCTGACCAGTTAGCAGTGTGATGTGTCTTCCAGATGGGTATGCTGGCAGCATTAACAGGAGCACAGAGCAAAGAATAAAGGAAGTGACAGACGCTCTCTGGCCCTCGTCTCAGGCCATACTGGGAAAGTTGGGTTCAGTTCTGTACATCCCTCTGTAAGAAAGATAGCAATAGGAGCATGTTGACGTGGCATGATACATCAGATAAGAAGCAATAGGAAGGCTAAGAGGTACTCAAAGACGTGGGGAACCCAAAGGGCACTCAGTCTATGATTTATATAATGTCTTCCTCCCCCAGCCCCTGACAACTACTAATCTACTTTCTTTTTTTATGGATTTGCCTACCCTGGATATTTCATATAAACGAAGTCATACAGTATGTAACCTTTTGTGACTGACTTCTTTCACTTGGCATAATTTTTTTGAGCTTCATCCATGTTGTAGCATGTATGGGTGCTTCATTCCTCTTTATGGCTGAATAATATTCCAAACAAACTGGCCTCATTCAGTTCCTGGAGGTCACCAAGCCTTATCCTACCTCCAGACTTTTGCACAGGTTGTTTCTTTGGCCTGAAACTCCCCTTCCCCCGCGATCCCCAGATAGGCTCCTACACCTTTATATTGCTTTCTTCATTCTCAGGATAAATAAGACCCCTTTCTCAAGTGCTCTTTCACCATCCCAAACAAAGTTTGGTGTGTGTGTGTGTGTGTGTGTGTGTGTGAAGTTTTGTTCCTTGTCCAGCTCCTCCACTAGATTAGAAGGCCCATGTGAGCAAGGCCTGGACCTCTCTTTCTCATCACTGCCGTCTCAGTGACTAGTACAGTGCCTAGCATGTTGTAGGTGTTCAAACATCTTTTCTTGACTAAATGAGTGAATAGTTTTATTAAGCACCTAGCTAGGGACTAAAAGTTTTATATACGTAATGTTTTCCTAGAGCCAAGCACAGCAGTGGTCAGAGTTGGCATCCAACAACTTTCTGGGTTGCAAATGCCCAGTTCTACATCCTCCTCAGCTCCTCCGGGTTTAGGGATTTGAGGTGCTCCTCCCTAAGGCTGCTATGGGCTTATGAGGAAGCCAGAGAAGATAGTTTAGTCTGCTAATAAGGGCACTTTGGGAATCATTACTGTGGGAAACTCTATAAGGTTATTCCTGTCCCAGCCTGGCTCTTCTTCCTTGGCCCCTGCTCCAGTTCCTGGGTACCTGGCTGGATGTGAGGCTTCAGAAGATGAGCAGGGTAGCCACAAGGGTCAGTGCAACAAATTTTGTGTTCTTCTGCCCTCTCGTGGTCAGTTTCAGGTTAGCCAGTACCAGCTTCCTTGCCTCCCTGATGCTATGCTGGAAGTGGCCAACAGAGGGCAGGGTTCTCAACACTATCCCACCCAGTACTTTACCCATCCAAACCCAGTTTTTAAAAAATACTGTAGATTATTTTAAAACAGCTTTATTGGACTATAATTCATATACCGTATACTTCACCCATTAAAAACATACAATTTGATATTTTCAGTATATTCATAGAGTTATGCGACCATCACTGCAACCTAATTTTAGAATACTTTGATGACTCCAAAAAGAAACCTTCATCCCTTAACTGTTACTCCCCCATTTCCCACCACCCCATCCCTAGGCAAACCACTAACCTGATTTCTGTCTCCATAGATTTGTTTGTCTTAGATATTTCATATACATGGAATTACACAGTATATGGTGTTCTGTGACTGGCTTCTGTCCCTTAGCACATGTTTTTAAGGTTTATCAATGTTGTAGCATGTATCGGTCTCTCATTGCTTTTTATTGCAAAACCATATTACATTGTATGGCTATCATCATACATTTCATTTTATTTAGGCATTCGTGGGTTGGAGGACATTTGGGCTGTTTCTACTTTGGGCTATTATGAATAATGCTGCTATGAACATTTGTGAATAGATTTTTATGGTGGATGTATGCCTTTGTTTCTTCTTAACTCTGTCTTCAGCAGTTTGAGAAACTGCCAGACTTTTCTCCACTGCCACTGCACCATTTTACATTCCAATAGAGCTGTGAGCTCACAGAGGGCAGGACAGCTCTTGCTTTCTCTTGAGTCCTCATAGGCCTAACACAGGGCCAGTGATGGTGATTAATCATATTCAGGAAACTGATGGATGAGGCCAGTGAATGGAGTATGTCAGAAGGTGTGGGTGATCCCAGTGGATCTGGAAAGAAATTTTGGTGGGGGATAAACCAGGAGGAGACGAGCTATGGGACATGGCAGGGGCAGCTCAGAGAACAAGGCCATAAAGTTTAGGGGGCTGTGGGAGGCTCAGGTGGCAGAATGCAGGCCTCACCTCCACCCCAAGAGGGACAAGGCCCAGTGTTGCCACGTGTGGCGCCCAGCCAGTGTGAAGAAAGAGAAGTTGTGTGAAAAGCCGCCCCTGAAGGAAGTGGGGTCCGTGGGGTTGGTATACAGAGCGGGGGCAGGGGTTACCAAGGCAAGAGACGGAGCTACTGGAGGAGGGAGAAATGGATTGCAGAGGCAGGGACAGGTTCAGGAGGGAAGGAAGGAAGAGGGCCAAAGAGAGGGAGTCAGGATGCAGGGCAGGGCCCTAAGGACTCCAGGATAATGGGCACAGACCACCTGCCTGAGGAGTGCACCCTCCATGCGAGGACCAAACAAGAAATCATCATACATGAAGTACACGGCCCTAAAATGTCTAAAATGCTAGGTCCACAGGGATCCTCAAACTAGTCTGCTCGACCATTGTAATGATGGAGAAAGAAGGAGTCCAATGTGACAGTTTCTGGGCAAGACTAACCTTTGCCTTTGTAGGATTTTTTGTCTGCAGAATCTCCAGGTTCCTGACTCCAAAATCCTTCCTCTACTGTGCTAACCTATGCTACAATACTGTGCATTTTTTTCCCTTCAAGGAGAAATCCTGGTTTCAAAGGCCCATAGGGACTCACATAGGGCTGGATGTGGACACATCCAAGGGCTCAGCTGAGTGACTGGGACCCCACAGGAAATCACCACGAAATCTATGTGTAATTTCATTATCGTAAATGTTGCTAATTGAAATTATTTATGAAAACCAAACATAATTCCTTTAAAAGCGTGCAGGTCAAATCCATCCTTCAGGAGAAAGACTCAGTGGCTGCAGGTCTGGAGCTCCAGCTGACTAACTGACTTCCTCTTAATTTAGAAATCTCCCTCAGTCCCCCCCACCAAAGGAACTGTCCTAGGAGATACTTTCCAATAGGAGGACTGGATTGGGGGCAAGGGTAAAGAGGGAGGGAGGAGACTGGGCATAGGGGGAGCAGGGGAGGAGCTGGGGCTTGGAAACAAAGCTGCTTCCTTCAAATGTGGTCAGAAACCTGGGGCAGGTCTCATTTATCATTACTGACATCATTAGCGTAGCATTCCTGAGCTTCTCTAACTCCTTTTAGGGCTGAGGAAAGAGACCCCATAAAAGGGTGACTTGCCCAGAGGATCAGCAGGTCGGTGGCAGGCCTGATAGGGGGAAAGGCAGAGGTTGGGGTGGAATCCAGGCCTCTACGCTCTTTCTTCTCTCAGGTGGAAGATGTTGCCAACGTGCCAGGAGAGGTCTCAGCCCTCAGCATTCCCAGTTCTGTACCCTTCTGACAAATGAGGCCCAGGATAAGGGAGCACTTTCCCAGGGTTTCCCAGGCAGCAGCAGCATGTTATGGTTGATACTGCTTCGGAGGTAGAAGGTCTGAGGCGAGGGAATTCCTGTTGAACTGGGAGAGAGAGGAGGCTTCTTGGAGGAGGTGGCCCCAAAGGAGGACAGAGAGGAGGTGTGTGTGTGATCTTAAAAGCAACCAACAAACATTCTAGAAAGGGGAAAGTGAAAACCGATTCTTCCTACTGACTCCCCTTCCATTTAGACTCCCGCACCCATCCCCAAGGGGACCACTCTCAGAGCTTTCCTAGCACCCCGCCACCCCGGGACTCGTTGGCACCCCGTGTGGACGCGTGCAGGTACAGGGAGCTCCGGCTCCACCGTCCGTGCGCGCTCAGCTCAACCCCACCGGGGACGCGCCCACCGAGTCACCTCAGCGGCGGGGTCTGCCGGCCGGGGCAGCCTCTGCACCCCCGCCCCCGCTCTGCTAGGCCCGGGGCCGCCCCAGCCTCCTTCCAGATGGACGCCCCTGCGCCCGAAATCACTCAGCGCACGGTTTCTGATCCTCTGTCGCTTCTCTTTCTTGGGAGGCCTGAAGCTCTCTCTGCCAAGGGTTGCATAAAATTGCATTTCGAAAGCGGATGAGGACTTTTGCCATAGGGCCCGACTGCTCTTGGGCAAGATGCGTAGGGAAGGTGGGTGTCAGCGGAGGGAAGTAGGCCTGGACGGCGGGAGAAGCATCACTGAGAGCTCCCAATACCTCCTTCCGGCCCCAACGGCAGATTTGCTGTTAACACAATCTTTGTGCGCTTAAGAGTAAGAGTCGGGCCAAGAGTGCTGCTTATGGAGGATAGTTTGGTCTCCCTGGTGTCACCTGGTAGTAATTAGTTAAGCCATACTTTGGAACCATAAAGTTTTCTGTCTCTTTGCTTTATTTTACAGTAATAGTATTTTTTAGTCAACAAAGTCATAGAAGATAAATTCCAACTCATTTCCCCTTTCCTTCTGTTCTTCCAAGAAGTTTTCCTTGTTTCTTTTTTCCTCTTTATTTTTCTTTTTCCTCTCTCCTTTATCTTTCTCTGTTGGTCTTTCTTTTAACAAATGTTTCCTGAGTACCCACCCTGTGCTAAGAAATGTTCTGGACTCTAAAGTTCTGTTAATGAAAAATGAAGTTCCTGCTTCCCAGGAGCTTATTGTCCAGTTGAAGGGAGGTTGACAAATAAGTGGGAAAACAAATAAATGCATAAGCATAAATTTTGATAAGTGTACTGAAGTTTGATGTACATAAAGAATTTTTGCATGCATGTGCAAACGTGCATATAATTTTGTAAACTGCATGTAAATAGGCCTTTTTAAAACACAGGGACCATACACAACACACACTGTTTAGTAACTTATCTTTCTCACTTAAAAATTCTGGCTGGAAATTTTCCCAATTGATATACGTAGGCTATCTTGTTATTCTTGATAGCAACATAGTGTTCCATTCTACAGTTGTGGAGTTGATGCCTCAAAGACTCCGCCGCAGATTCTTGGAGGCCCCACGGGAGCTGCCTTGACTAGGGTGGGCACTGAGCAGAGTTTGTGGCTCTGTCTCAGTTTAGTCAGAGCAGCCCTGCTTTGTGTCCTCACCCCTGGCTGCACATAAGAGTCACTCGACAGCTTTTTAAAACATTGAATTAAGACCTCTGGGGTAGGCACTGGGAATGAGCATTTTTTTAAAAGTTCCTCAGATTTTTCTAAAGTACAGCCAGGATTGAGAAGTACTGTGTGGTCATGGGGTCAGGGGGGCAGTTTCACTTTAAGATTTTGAAAGCCACTGACCCTGAAGGAGGATGTGGAGGCTGGGAGAACCCTGAGTGGGTGCACTCCATGAGCGCTCACAGCAGGTTAGGATTGCCCTGTGGGAGGGTGGATGACTCTGGACTCTAGCTGCCTACTCCCAGGCTCTGCCCCTCAGGCTACTCTTCTAGTGTACAGCCTTTTACAAGTTTCTCTGCCTTTGAATTCGAAGATCATGGGATAAAAAAGGATATGTTTTCTTGTTCTCAAATTAAGATTTATACTACTGTTGCAGTTATTAAGGAAACATATCTCTAATATATAAATAATCAAAAGATATAAATAAATAGGCACTTCACAAAAGATGAAATCCAAAAGATGGGCAAATGTGTATGAAGGAATCTCACCAAAATTTTAAGAGGCACAAACTAAACCAACAATGAAACATCTCCCCACCCATACCATTGGCAAAAACGAGATGCTTAATGCCACCAGAATGTTTGGAAATAGGTACCCCTTTTAAATTGGTACCTATACAGTCTTCTAGAAGGAATTTGGTAATATCAATCAAAAGCATTTAAAAAATGTATTCTGTTTGCTCCAGCAAATCCTCTTCTATAAAAAATGCAGGTGCCAAGATATATGTAAAATGGGGTCATTGCAGTTATTTGTTATGATTAAAATAATCGGAAATAGCATAAAGATCCAGAGATAAAGGATTTGTTCACTAAAGAAACAAACAAACAAACAAAAACAGTTCTGCAACCCATCATGGAATATTAAGCATCCATCAAAAAGGATGGAGCTGATCTAAGTGCATCGATATGGAGAAATGGATATATTACATGAAAAAAAGCAAGTTCCAAAACAGTGTTTGGATATGGTCCCATTTTTGCATAAAAGTAACTATGCATGTATATTTGCGAATGAATACACATGCATGCATGCGTATGTCTGTATGTAGGTATATATGTGTATATGTACATGTGTGTATGTCTGTATATGTGTGTGCATGTATGCTATATGTACGTATATGTATATGTTTGTGTGTTTGTATTTATGTGTGTGTCTATGACCAAGAGGATATTAACTACTAACACTGGATATCTTTAGGCAGTGGAATTACAGAGGTTTTTCACTTTTTACTTTCTTTAAAATTTTTTAAAATTTAATTTTGATTACAGTTGCCATACAATGTTATATTAGTATCAGGTGTACGACAAAGTAATTAGACTTTATATACCTTACAATGTGATCACCCCAATAAGTCTAGTCTGACACCAAATATAGTTATTAAATCGTTATTGACTATATATTCCCTATGTTGTACTTTATAACCTGGTGACTATTCTTTTCCCATCTCCTTTTAACCACCCCCCAATTCCACCCTTGGCCTATGGGGCCTGGCGCCCCTGGAGCCTGGCACCCCTAGCATACTCGAGGGGCCTGGTGCACCCGGAGTATGGTCCATGGCTCCACCTGGGGCATGAACCCAGAATCTTCTGCGTGTAAAGCAGATGTGCTAACCACTACACTATGGAGCCACCCCACTTGGTGACTATTTTTATAACTGGTAATTTATAATCCTTTTCGTCTTTTTCACCCATTCCCTCAACCCCCTTCCCATCTGGCAATCATCAATTCATTCTCTGTATCTATGATCACTTTTTACTTTCATACACATGCTGTTAAAAAAATCTTTTTACTATCAGAACGTATTAGTTTTATAATAAAAAGTTTAAAATATTTTCCATTTTTTAAAAGAAAAAATTATAAGTAATACATATTTATTAGGGGAAATACAGAAAAGCAGAATAAAGAACCCACATCCCCTTTGCTTCTATCCCACAAAGGCCGCTGCAGTGCCATTTTGGCTCATTCGCTTCCAGTTTTTCTCCTTTGCCTTGTTTAGAAAGCTGTTGTCACTCGGTATAAATAATTTCACATCCTCTTTTTTCTCCACCTTACATCTAATGTAAGTATTGCTTCGATTTTTAAAATACTTTTCTTGTTGTCAGATATTTGGAACAGCTCTGACCTGCTACTATTGCGCCTGATGCTGTGATAAGCATCTTTATACATAATGCTTTCTTGACCTGAGGTCTTAGGCTGCATTCCCAGTAGTAGGAAAATTACTGGGTTAAAGAGTAGGAATACTTTTAAGTCCCTGGCACTTCTTGCAAATTGCTCTCTGAAAGAATAGAGCCTGTCTCCACTAAAACTGGCTGTGCAGGACTTGTCCTTGAGAGGTAACTTCCCATTTCATTTTTCTAATAAGGCCAGTCCCTTTTCTGAATCTTCTCCTTGCAAATAGACTCAATTTTTCCCTCTTCTGTCCTCCCTCTTATGCTTTAGTGGACAGAGCAGGATACTGTGGGTTCAAATCATGGCTGGCCCCGTGACTGGCTGTATGGCTTGGGGAGAATCTCTTGACTTCCCTGGGCCTCCATTTTCCTTCTCTAGTTCCTGCCTTCCTTCTCATGTTGCTCAAAAGATGATGTACCTGACCATGGCTTCCAGAGGTCAGGCATGGTTTGGTACTATTATTTTCTTTCTTCTCTAGGATAGCACCAAACCTTTTCTTCTACATTTCCTCCTGGATCTGGTGGGAAATGCTCTCTTGCTTTGTAAGAGAAGTGTCCTGGTGCCTTCCCTAGCTCCACTGGCCATTGCCTTACACTGAGAGGAAGGTGCCCTATCTTCCATTCCTGGGTGCTTCTCTCCAGGCCATCCTCTTCCAGGGGAAAGAGCAGGGGCTTGATGGCTTAGAGACAGTTCTGTTTCTCCCTTTCTTGCAAATCAATATAGGGAAGGTGCAAATGACCTTCCTCTTCCTTGGCCTACCCAGCAACCAAAAAGGTCCTTACTGACGGCTCAAGGAAACAGCACTAGAATTCAAGAGTTCATTCGCTCATGTATGTGTGCATGCATTTGTTTATTAGATTATACATTTAGTTACATTTTCAACTGAGGTTAACAGCATGCCTGGCCTGGTGCACTCTGAGAAACGACAAGGAACAGAGAAGTCCAGGCCCTGGTTTCTGCCTTGCAGAGTCCCACGTTGAGGGAGGCAGTAGGACTATCCTAGCCTCCCAGGTTCCTTTCATTCAAGTCCCGATGGCCTCAGCCTGTAGAACTCTGTATGATCTGCCACCTCTGCCTGGAGCCCTCCCCCTCCTTCCACCTGGTGTTCTTGGAAACTTTGCTTGGTAGACCCTTCGCCAGGCTAATTTTTACTTATCCTTGGTTCCCAGCTTAGATCTGCCTTCTCCCAGAAGCCTTTCAGGACTGTCCTTTTCTGGACTGGGTGATCCTACATGTTTCTGAGGCAGCCCATCTCTTTAAATCTGACCACATGCCCGTCACGGGCTTTGCCCCTTCTCTTATAAGTTGTCTTATCAAACTGCAGCCTCTCAAGGGCAGAGATGGTGTCTGTCTTACTGAGCCTTGTATGCATTTTATCCAAAACAATTCTCAGCATATAATAGGTGCTCAATAAATACTGGGGGACAAGGTAGAGGGCATAAGAGCAGCAGGTGTTTCGAAATGAAAGCCTCTGAAAGTGTAGATAGACCTTGAGCATGCTGTAGGAGCCCAGTGGGGCTGCAATGATGAGAAGAGATTTCCTGGAAGAGGCGGGGGTAAGAATGGGCTTTGCAGACTGAGCAAGACTCAAGATGAGCAGAGGGAGGAAAGGCCCCCCGGTGAGAGATGGCGTGAGCAGAGATGAGATGGGAGCACGGCATGATTATGTGTGAATGTCTGAGCTTGGCTGAATGGAGCAGGTGAACAGGGAGGTTGGAGAGAAAGATAGGTATTGCAGGTTGTGGGCACAGGGGCAAAAAGTGGAGAACAATGAGAGATGAAGGGAGGAAAATCAAGCGTTGACTGTTGGTCCTGGGGACAGAGAAAATTACTGAGCTACAACAAGGCAGCTGAGTGTGGTGGTATGAAGTATGGTGGGCCCAGCTCTGTACAATCAGCCTGGAGACCTGGGTTCAAATCCTGTCTCTACGACTTTCTGTTCAGGCAAATCTTTCTAATTTTGCCAAGTCTCATCATTGAACCAAAAAATGTTGAGCTCCTTCATGCTAGACACTGTTGTGGGCCCACACGGATCTTGGGGCACCAGGTCTCGCTCTCCCAGTGAGTTGTGTCCCTAAACCCAGTGGCTTCCAGATAGTGAGAGGATTGTTGCAGATAGAAGCACAGGCCCGGGCAAAGATTGGCCTCCTTCTGGCCTTAGGACCCATCCTGGAGTTTCCTTCCAGAAGTTCACTGGGTGACACCTACCTGACTGCTCAGGGAGTCAGCCACCTCAGGGCCTTTCAAGGACTGATAACACTTATCTGTGGCCAAAACTAGATAGAACTGTTTCTACTCTACTCTGTCTTTCTAGAGTCCTGTCCCCAAAGGTCCCTGTTCCATCCTGTTATGAATCCAGAGGTGAAGGTGAGTTTCTGGAGACTGAGTAAAGGTGAGGTGTTAAGTTGCCCAGAGCTGACTATGGGACACAGAATTACAGGACATTGGGTTTTAAATTTTATTTCTTACCCTGGCTGCTATGTGCCTCTTGTGTGTGTGTGCATGCGCGCATGCGTGCGTGCGTGCGTGCATGTGTGTGTGTGTGTGTGTGTGTTTGACTTCCCAGACCTGCAGCCCCCGTGGGCAGGTAGGCTCTGCACACAGTAGGGCCTTAGGTATCTAGTAGGTCTAAATTCTCCTCATGAGAACCTCAACACCATGCCTTCGGAGGTCAGCCTGGCACATAGCAGGGCTTCAAGAGGGGAAACTGAGGCCAGAGGTGCTACTGTGAGGGAGAAACAGGTTGACTAGGGCTGTGCCATGGCTTGTGGTGCCTGTTGGCAGCTTTTGCTTTCTGCCTCTCCTCTGAACCTATAAATTGGGTCATTTGATCATAATCAAGCAATATTACTGGTTAAGGAAATGCCCTTGAGTGGGAAGCTTGGGCCGTGAGAAGCTCAGACAGTGCCGGGAGTGACAGGCAGCCAAGCTGAACTCCTGAGTCCTTGATTCTCCACACGTGAGCCTACAGGACTCTACACCCTGCAGCTGGATGGCGGTTTACCAGGAGCCCAGTATGCTGGCCCCTCCAAAGCTGTCCCCTCACCAGCTCACCTTTACGGCTCCTTGACAGGCTAGGCCAGGATAACTTGACAAATAAGCCCCAAAGAGGTTCAGTGACTTGTCAAGGTCACTTAGCCACTTAGTAGTGGGATTGGGCCTTAAGTTCCTAGACCTTTGCTCTTTGCACCAGGCCTGGGTGCAGTCACCTTTCCAAAGAAATGTGCCAGACTCCAGAACACAGGGGCAGCCAAATATTTCCTCAACAAAGCCACCTCACATCACCCCCACCGCTACCACCTCACCCAGGCCACCTCGCATCCTACAGGATGGTCTCAATCCATTCACTTGTCCTACAGGATGGTCTCAGTCCACTCACTTCTCCATCCTTCATGTCAGGAATGTGGGTGCATCAGTGCAGACTTCACAAAACTCTCTCTTAAAGTCGTCCACACCCACACACCTCAGATACATAGAAACGTTTATGCAGCTGAGGTCCCTCCGTCCTGTTCCTGGATGTTTTCTCCCACGCCACTCAGGAAAGGCACACCTCTCACACTCCCAAGTCCTCTGTGGGCATCGCCCCATGAAACTTCTCTGTACCCAACAAAGGGGCAGTTTGAGAGGAAACATCAGTGAGGGCAGGAATGAGGGCAGTGCTCGCTGAGCCTCGAAAAAACTAATTTTCCTACAATCTCACAGTATTTAGAGCTCAGACACGAAAAAGTTGTCATGGTGACACATGCTTATTTGAATTTAAAAAGTGAAGTCAGATGCTTTCTGACAATAAAGCAAATCTGTCTTGGCTGACTGCAGTGACTGAGCATGATGTGGCAGACATTCTTTTTAAATCAAAAGAACTAACTCTGCAGCTCCAAGTTTAGGTGACAAAATATTTTAAAAACATCTACTACATACAGCAAAACACAGAATGCATTATTTGCAAGTTTAAATTTATGATCAAAAATTTTTAAATATGTTTTAAAGGTTGCCCGTGGAAAAAAATGTGAAGATCATTTTCTTATTGAAGTTAGCTTTTGAAATGTTGATCGTATTACACTGTTGGCATGCTCAAAAATTTCCAGGGGCATTTTTTTTCCCCACTCCTCCTCAAATGCACCCAGCTCATTCCTGTTGCCCTTAGTTCCTCCCCCAGATATTCCTTCTGGTGTCTCCTCCCCAGCCACAGCAACCGAAATGGCTTCCACTACCACCCTATCTGTCACCCTGTTGCCGTTTTGCCCTTGGCATTATCCCTGACCTTCTAACATATGTGTACTTCCTGTCTAGCCTATTGAATGTCAGTGTGTGAAAGGCAGGGCTCATCTTGCTGTATCTCCAGCTGTCTAGGTCAGGGCCTGGCACATAACAGGTGCTCTGGAAACATTCTCCAGAAACACAGGAGAAGTGGGGACAGTTTGGATCTGGTTTGGGCCACAGATAAGCATTATCTGAGGAATGGCTGAGTGAATAAATGAAGGACCAAAGAAATATGGATATGAATGCCTGCAACGGCTGTACTCTTTTCCCAGCCTGACAAACTCCTTACCCATCTTTTGCCACACAGCTTCAACATCACCCTCCTTTAATGAAATCTTCCTCAATCCACAGGTGAGCACATCCCCCATGATGCATGGAACGACCTCGTTGGGGCTCCCAATGCCACACTATTGCCAGTGCCTATACCTGCTGTGCAACAGCTTCTGGACAGGCATGCATTGTGGGGATGGGGACAAAAGAGGGTTTCGGGTGCAGGGGATCTGGATAGCCTAGTGCACAGTGGGTTGAGTTGGGAATCTGGGTCTGAATCCCTGATCTTCTGGGAAGTGACCTTGGGCAAGGCCCTTGGCCTCTTTGAGCCACTGGTTCCCCATTTGCATGATAAGGGCAATAACCCGATTGGTCTAGAGAGCAATCTTGAAAAGCCCTTTCAGCTTTGATTGTTTCGGTTCCACTTTTCTAGGTTTCATGGCTGTGCGGTACTCTGCACTGGGCCCGAGATTTCACAGCAGCTTCTATATCCCATCAGGTGTGGACCTCATGCCCAGTGAGTCCTTAACCCCGACGCAGACTGATCCTCTAACCCAACATGAAGCTCAGGAATCTAGATAGGTGGGGTGGACAGAAATCTCTGATCAAAAGTGTGCTGGTCAGAATGACAAATTAGATGGTGTTTCTACTGTAGGTTGTAGGACCTAGCCACATCTTACCTCTCTGAAGGCCCACAGAAGGCCAGAATCCAGCTTCGTCCTGAATGGGGAAGGGAAATTGAGAGGTAAAGCCAAATCAGCTGACTCTTGGGGCACCCACCTCCAACACGCCTGCAGGCCCTGACTTGCCTGTGCAGATTAAGCCTTTCCCAGAAATTCCAGCTGCTACTGCCACGCGTCGTCTTCTTGCCCTGCTCTGAGGCCTTGTCCAAAACCAAACTTCACGGTCATTCCTCCTCTTTCCTTGGGCAACCTTCCTTAGGCCTTAGAGATTAAACGAAACCCCAAATCAATCTTCGTAGCAGGTTATCTCTAGGACAAAAGGCCAAAGCAGTGGAAAAAGTGTTGTCTAGGGAGTCAGGAAACGGGTTCTGCCCCCATTCTAGCTCCTTGCTGGGTGACCTCGGAGGAATCCCTCACCACTTGGAGCATCAGTTTCACTTTCTGTACCAGAAGGCCTAGGGGCCTCTCTAAGGGACAGTAAATTCGATTTTAACTGGTGTTGGTGTCTCAGGGTCTCCTTAGCCCTGTACTGTGCTTGCTACACGAGGGCCCCAGCCAGGGCTCCAGTGAGAAGCTGATGGCCTAAGACCAGAAACCAAGCATGAGGGTAGTTTTAATTATTACTCATATTCTGAAAGTGATTTTTGGCATGGAGACATTTTGGGTTTGTATTCGTGGCTCAGCATATGACTCCAGGTCTTCTTGGCCATCTGACTTCTAGGAAAGGAGTGTGTGACCCAGGCAGCTGCAGGCTGTGACTTGCAGTATACTTCCTCGAGGCTGTGATCCCAGGTGAGGACTCGAAGGCCCTGGGTGTGAGTGGAAGAGGGCCCAGGAGGGCCTGTATTTGCCCCGAGAAGTGTAGGCACTGGCAATATCTCCTCTGAGCCCCTCTAATTGAGGCCTTGCTTAAGGTGAGTGAAGGTTTTTTTTCACAGTTCTCGGGAGATAAGATTTTTTTAAAGCCCTAGAGGAAAAAGGATTTTTACCTCCCTCTTTTTTTGCTTTTCCGCATTCTACTCTCATTAGTTGACAGTGACTATATATATACTGTTTTGGTAATGGGGCAGGGGGAAGCCTGTTATTATTATTATTTTTAATGCCATTCCTGAAGCCAGCAGCATCCACCACTCTGCTCATCTCAGGATTTTTATAAGGAGCCAAGTACTGGGTGGTAGAAAGAACACAGGCTTCAGAGTCAGACAGACCTGTGCTAAAAGCCTGGCCCCACCATTTCCTAGCTGTATGTCCTTGGTCAAGTTACCTCGCTTCTCTGAGCCCCGGGTTCCTTACAAAATGGAAATAGGTCAATCGCATTGTGCATTTAACATGTGCCAGTCACTGTTTTAATCGCACTACGTGTATTATTTAACCCTCACAACAACTCTACTAAGAAGGTACTATCATTAGTCCCATTTTACCAATGAAGAAACAAGGCACAGACAGCTTAAATACCGCTCCCAGGTCACTGAGCTAGTCCATAGTGGAGCTGGGATATGAACCCAGGCTCTCCCACCTCAGGGCCTGGATGAGCGTGCCTTCCTAGTTACACTTGGCTCCCATGCCAGGGAAGTTTCAATGAGATGGAGCGTGCAGAGGGCTCAAAGCCCAGCACACAGTAGGGTCACAGCCCTTCCCTTTACTCTTTCCAGGGTCAGAGATGGCTCAGGTGGCCCAGTGACACCGGAAACACAACTATCCAGGGTGCCCAGGGCCTCTGAACCACTATGTCACCATGGGTGTTGAGAGCTGGATAGGGCCTGAACAGCCTGCACCCAGCCTCTCCTCATCCCATCGGTGGTGGGGCCAGCACAGCTGGAGAGGCGCAGTACCTTCCCCAAAGTCCCGTTGTTCAATTGTGAGGAAAAGGAAGCAGGAACCAGACTCCCTGACTCCTATCAAGGCCGTTTCTGTGGGCCACAACCTCCTAGGCCAAGTGAAACCCCTTGAGGAAGCAGGGGCAGGCTCCCACGATCTTGACTCCGGATGTTGTCACACTCTCTTAGTACTTGCTGGCTTGATTGGGGGGCTGCAAGAGCACCTGTCAGTTGTGGGGAGACCAGAGGAAGCAAAAGCCCCAGACCACACCTGGCAGAGCAAGCCCTCCAGCAGCTGGTGTGGGAGGGTTAGTGGCATTGGGCTGGGATCTCTCTCCTTCCCCAGCATTGACATTACTGCCACTCTAGCCACTGCAGAGCCCCTCGCCCTGCCGCCACCAAGGGGATGAGGTAACCGTGGTGATGGGACTGAAGGATGGTTACATTTTTTGGGGGGATTGTGGCTCTAGCTGCAGAGAGAATCCAAAATTGTGGAACAGATATAGGCCCGGGGAGGGTAGAAGGGGTAGGAGAACAGCTGTCCCCTGAAACACGCAGCCTCGAGGGCAATTTCCCCACTTTCTTTGACCACTTGGTGAAACCTTCTCCTAGTCTTAATAAATAAGAGGGAAGCAAAAAACTCACACTATCCTTCACCGATGATGTCTCATGATCATGGTTCCTGTCTACGCAGTGCTGACTAACAGGCACGGGGCCTGTGCTGGGCGCCTCACATGTCTGATCCCCTCTAAATCTCACAATGCTGGACCACGAAGGTCCATTTATTCTCCTCATTTTCTGGAGGAGGACGCTGAGGCTTGGTAAGATGTTCAAGAGCTCAAAGTTTGTACAGCAAGCAATAGACCTGGGATTTGGACCCTGGTAGCTCTTCCTCTAGACATTTTAGGGCCTAGATTGTTTAGGCGTTCCTTTTTTCTTAAAAAAAAAAAAATCTTTTTGAAGAAAACTATTTTAAAAAATATTTTTTAAAAGATAGACTAGCTTTCTTTCACATACCGTACACCTTACATATTTATAGTGTATAATTCACTGGCTTTTAGTACATTTACAGAATTATACAACAATCACCACAACCAACTTGAGAACAACTTTAGGACATCATTACCTTTTCCCACAAAGAGACCCTGCACTCCTTGGCTGTTACCCCTAAATCTTCCATCCCCTTCAGCCTCTGGCAATCATTATTTTCTATGGATTTTCCTATTCTGGATGTTTCATATAAATGGAACCATACAATATATGGCTTTTTTTTTTAGCTTGTTTCTTTCACTTAACAAAATGTTCTCAAAGTTCACCCATGTTGTAACATGTGTCTGTATTTCAGTCCTTTGTATTGCTAAATAATATTGTATGGGTATACCACATTTGTTCATCTGTTCATCAGGTAGTGGACATCTGGGTCGTTTCTACTTTGGGGCTACTATGAATAATGCTGCTATAAACATTCATGTACACATTTTCACGTGGATGTATGTTTACAATTCCAATTCCAATGAGTATATACCTAGGATCTTATGGTAACTCTATGTTTAACCTTTGATGAATTGCCTGCCTGTTTTCCACAATGGCTGCACCATTTTACATTCCTACCAACAGTGTAAAAGGGGTCCAGTTTATTCACATCCTTGCCAATTCTTGTTATTATCTGTCTTTTTGGTAATAGCCATTCTAGTGGGTGTGAAAGGGTCTCTCATTGTGATTTTTATTTGCATTTCCCTTGTAACCAATGATGTTGATCCTCTCATCTGATAATTAATGATATTGGCCACTTTATAATAGTTTTAACCTTCTTTATTTTTTTAAAATGGGAAATGCCTTTACATGGTTTCTAAGTAAATTCTAAAGGAAGTTTAGTAAAAAAATTTTCCTTCTACCTGCCCTAAATCATTCCAGAGATATTCTATGCAATTATAGTAAAATATGTACAAGTGTTTTTTTCTTTTAACACAAATGGAGCATATAATATAATACAGAGATATAATATATCTCTGTACTTTGATTTCCCCCTTTATATTGTCACATATTTTAACATGGCTTTAGTGTTGTAAGAGCCACTGGAGGCCTCAGTGTGTCTGCAGAGTCACAATGTTTTTATTTACTTCCGGGGCAAATCGGGCATCAGTGGCACCCGAATCCTGGAGGCCTTTTAAGGTCTGGTTTCTGGGGCTGGGTGTTTTGTTTTAATTAACAGAATTTATTTTTTAGAGCAGTTGAATTTTTACAGAAAATTGAATAGGCGATGGAGTTCCCATGTGCCCTTCCCTCCTCTCCCCACTTTCCCTATTATTACCATCTTGCTTTACTGTAGTATATTTGTTACATTTAATGAACCTGTTTTGATATACTATTATTAGCTAAAGTCCATAATTTACATTAGGGTTCATTCTTTGTGTTGTAGTTTTGACAAATGCAGATGTTGTGGAGGAGAAAAAATCTTCCCTTTACCCTTGAGTTTCTCTCAATGGGTATAATAACAAAATCGACATGAGGCAGATTAATGAGAGAAAATAACCAAGTTTAATAACATATGTATGTGTGGGAACCCCACAGACATGAGTCTGAGACCCCACATACACGAGAGGTTCAGAGACAGAAAGTTAAAATGAGCTGTATATGGCATTCTGAGCTAAGGATGAGAGGCAAGGCGCCTGAGGCTTCAGAGGGGAAGAAGGCCACTCTCAGAATGATGAGAACAGACTTTCAGTAATTAGATGTTTACTCTGCCCTCTAGACGGGTCTTAAAAAGTTATTTCTGTTGATAACTCTTATTATGGGCAAGGGCCCCAATTTAAATTCTTTAAGGGAGTGATAAAAATTTATTTTAAGCCTACAGGGTCTCTGTTGCCTTTGGCTCAAAATACTCCACATGTCAAAGTAGCAAGTCTTGGGGAGGCCAGTTCCAAACTCCCTTAAGGTCTTGTATTCACCATTACAATATTATACAGAATAGTTTCACTGCCCTAAAAACCCTCTGTGCTATGCATCTCTCTATTCCAGTTCCACCCTGTGGCCATGACTGATCTTTTGACTGTTCCTCTAGTTTTGTGTGACCGGGTTTAAAGGGGGAAGATGGTCCCGTTCACCCAATGTTCCCAGCTCTAAGGAAGGGCTGGCACCCACTCAAAGGCTGTGGGGCAGGGGTCCGTTGAGAATTGTCAAATGAAAAAATGAATACAATTTAGTAATGAGTTTGATGCCCTTTATTTAAAGGAAATCATCTATGGACTGGGGAAGTACAGGGCCTTAGAAGCAGTAGTGTACTCTCAGAGATTTTGGGCAAGATTGAAGTTTGTTTGTTTGTTTGTTTTTCAGTTTTGAGTATATAGTACATTGGTTAGACATTTATATAGTTTATAAAATGATCCCCCCCAATTGCTCCCTCCATCCCCTGGCCCTCCACCTAGCCAACATATTAATGCTGACTGCGTTCCTTCTGCCTCGCTCCCCATCCCTGTGACCATCTATCAACTACTAATTTGTACTTCTTTAAGCCTTCACCCCATTCTCCCAGCCGCCCAGTCCCTCTTCCCTCTGGCCATCACCAGATTGTCTTCTATATTTGTGAGTCTGTTTTTGATTAGTTTGTTTTTTTTTGTTTCTTAGATTCTACATATAAGTGAAATCGTATGGCATTTATCCTTCTCTGTCTGACTTATTTCACTCAGCATAATAATCTCTAGGCCCATCCATGTCATTGAAAATTGTAGGATTTCATTTTTTTAATGACTGAGTAATATTTCATTGCATATATGAACCATAACTTCTTTATCCAATCATCTGCTGATGGGCATTTAGGTTGCTTTCGTATCTTGGCTATTGTAAATTGTACTGCCATTAAGGTAGGGATGCACAGATGTTTATGAATTATTGTTTTGGTTTTCTTTGCATGAATACTCAGAAGTGCAATTGCTGAGTCAAAAGGTATATCTATTTTTAATTTTTTGAGAACTCTCCATATTGTTTTCCACAGTGGCTGTACCAATTTGCAATCCCACCAACAGTGTATGAGGGTTCCCTTTTCTTCACATCCTCAACAACACTTTTTCTTTGATTTATTGATGATAGCCATTCTGACAGGTATGAGGTGATATCTCATTGTGGTTTTAATTTGCATTTCTCTGATTTTTAGTGACCTTGAACATTTTTTCATATGTCTGTTGGCCATCTCTATTTCCTCTTTGGAGAAATATCTGTTTAGGTCTTCTGCCCATTTTTTAATTGGATTGTTTTTTTGTTCTTGAGTTGTATGCGGTCCTTATATATTTTGGATATTAACCTTTTATCAGATGTATCATAAGCAAATATTTTCTCCCATTCCATAGGTTCTCTTTTCATTTTGTTGATGGTTTCCTTTGCTGTGCAAAAATTTTTTGTTTGATGTAGTCCCATTTATTTTTGCTTTTGTTTCCCTTGCCCAAGGAAATATGTCTGAAAATAATATCAGAGAGATTACTGCCTGTTTTCTTCTAGAAGTTTTATGGTTTCAGGGCTTAACATTTGACTCTTTAATCCATTTCAAGTCTATTCTTGTATACAGTGTAAGAAGGTGGTCTGGTTTCTTTTTTTACATATGTATTTGTCCAATTTTCTCAGCACCTTTTATTGAAGAAACTGTCTTTACCCCATTATATATTCTTGCCTCCTTTGTCATGTATTAAGTGAGCATATAGGCATGGCTTTATTTCTGTTTCATTGATCAATGTATCTGTTTTTATGCCAGTACCATGCTGTTTTGATCACTGTAACCTTGTAGTATAGTTTGATATCAGGTACTGTGATACCTCCAACTTTGTTGTTCTTTCTCAGGATTGCTGTGGCTATCCGGGGTCTTTTATGGTTCCATACAAGTTTTAGGATTATTTGTTCTAGATCTCTGAAAAATGCCATTGGTATTTTGATAGAGATTGAATCTATAGATTGTTTTGGGTAGTATAAGGCTGAGTTTTATATGTTGTGCCCTTGGAGAGCCCCTGAAGGAGTCATGCATTGCATGGGTCCCCTGGGTGAAGGATTTGGATCTCAAATTTGAAAGTGTCTTGAGGATCGTACCTTTATAATCCTCCATGGAGAAGAAGGGAAAACAGAGTGCTCAGAAATCTTCAGCCATTGTCTCCTTTCAGAAAAGGCAAGTGTTCACTTATCTGGATCCCCACCCAGACTGTGACTTCCTGGGGACAGAAAGACATTCGTGCCATAATATACCCAGTGCCTGGCCCAGGGCTGGCCACAAATATGGTTTTGTTGAATTTGTGATTGAATGGGCAAATTTGACCTTGAAATAGGCTTATGTCTCCAAGGGTCACAACGATTTCTTCCATGGACACAGCTCTTTCCAGTTGGCTTCATAGGCTGTCAAAATCTTGATGATGTTATGGTGGTCCAAGGGTCTTAGTCCACCTGGCTGAGTGAGAAGTTTAATGTTTTCAGAGCCTAGAGTGGATGAGATTCAAGAACAAACTTTGTCGTAGCCGCCAGCCTGAAAGACACACAGACCACCAGAACTCAGTGAGTTGTAGGAAACACACTCTTCATTCAGCCAACTGGCTCTGCCAGGGGTACACAGACCCCAAATTAAGCAGCCCCGAAATGTAGAGGTACAGGGTTTTTAAGCCCCAAATCCCATTCTTCATTCTGTCTGAACACAAAGGTCTATTTTTCTTCTATTCACTACCTGTCGACACACAGGTCGGGTGTGTAAGCAAGGGTACAGGAGCAGAAAGCTTATTGTTAGAATGTTATGTTCCTATGGGTGATAGCCTACATTCCCATGGCGATAGCTTTGTTCCCATGGGCTATAGCCAAGCAATAATTGCCTGCAAACAATAAATTTCTAGCAGTCATTTTTCAGCCACCACACTTAACAGTCCAATACATGAACCACACCAACAGTCTTTACCTTGTGGAAAAGCCCTGTCCCATGGACAGAATAATATGCCTAACCAAAAGTGCATTTCCCCCCTGCAATCAGGGCAAGCGGAACTTGAACACAGACCATGATTGTTTGATGGCATCAGGCCCTGATGGCTGTGGTGCATCTTCATAGTTAACATTTGCCTGCCTTGGGCATCAGGGTGAGTGTCCCAGCCAGGGCACCCATGAGCAATTCTGGCCATCCTAAATGGAGGCAGGGTGGGGTAGATATTGGCCCCAAGCTGTCTAGGGCTTAAATCCTGGTTCTGCCAGGATCAGGACTATCCTAGGCAAGCCAACTTCCCTGAGACTCAGTTTCATTACCTGTAAAATGGGAATAATCGATCTTTGATTTAAAAATTTCAGATCATGTTTGTAGATTAAACAGCAGAGAGCCTGGCATACAACAGGCAGTCCATTAATGCCAATCGTCATTGTTATTGTTGTTGTTATTACTATACGATGCTAGTTTGCCTTTTCGATTCTTCTATCTATCCCTCCCCTAAATTCCAAGCCCATAAGGAAGCTTTGCTAATGTGATTAACTTGCTTATAACCCAGTTTTTGTTTTCCTTTCGGGTTTCAGGAACTATTTGGTCCAATATCATCTTCTTTATTGTTTACCCTCCAGGCTTGGCCAAGGGCTTGAGAGTGCTCTAGAAGTTGGAGGAAGGAAAAGATGCTTGAAGCTAGGGGAAGCAGGGAGTCTTCCCAGGAGGTGACATGCTGCCAAACCTTGAAGTAGGGGTGTCGGGAGGTGGCGAGGCTTTGATTATTGTGAGGAATAGACTGAAGAAATAAAATGGAGTCATTATAGCTAAGCTGCTAAATTACTGAAATCAAGCAAGTTGAGGTATGAGGAAACAATTCTATTTTTGTAAGTAGCCTGGGAACTTAAAATACTGGACTTTCCAGTCCTGTGTCAATGCCTAAATATACATCAAACCTCCAGATAGCCCTCTAATTATGCCCTTAAGGACTAGATACCCATCATCCAGACCATTGGTTTTCTAGGGGATTACTATCTCAGACTAATCTAGAAGCTAAGATGTCAAGACTGATTCTTCTCAAAGACATAATTTTTATTATGTATGCTCAGCTTTTCTTTCTTGTTTGAAATACTCTGATATTGCCTAGTTGTATTTATGGTTTGCAAACCCTAAGACCCTGGAATAAGTACCTTTTTTTTTTCTAGCTGAAGCCTAATGAGTTCATTTACCCTAGGTACTTGGGACAGGGAGATTAAGCTGATAAATTGAGAGGATTGGAATCCTGGAGGGCTGGTTTTTCCCCTAGTTTTGTTATTTGCTGACCACATGACTGGTGAAGTCACTTCCCCACTTTGGGTTTATTAAAGTTCTCGTTCTGACATTCAGAGATGGATGGTAGAGGTCTTAGAGCCTCCTAAAACCCAATACAAAATGATTTGTCTATGCAGTTTTTGGCAGAGTGTTCACAGCTTTCAGCAGATTCTCAAAAGGGCTCTGACCTCATGGACTTGCAGACTTTCTCCCAGTGACTCAGCATTGCTCTTCCCCCTCAAGCTCTGCTGACTCAGCAGCATTTGTGCTCTGAGAGGCTTCTGTTGGAGCTACCCACAGAACATCTGATTGGCTCAGCTGGGCACAGTCCACTATGAGTGTTCATAATAAAAATTATGTCTCCATGGGCAAAACTCTGGGTCCTTGCCACATCCCGGGGGCCAGGCAGCCTCTAGGATAGACTAGTTGCCTGGCACTGCGCTCATGCCCAGCCCAGAGGAAGGCAGGGCCTGTGGTCGAGGGAGCTACTGGCCTGGTGGGTACTCTGACTTCTCCAGAGGTGACAAGGTAATATCAGGCCCCTTGTGTGGCCTTCCCACTTAGCCAGGGTCTTTCAACTGGGTGTCATCAGCCCTTAGTACAGAGCTTAATATATACTATGTGCTCAATAAGTGCACTGCTAAAACATTAACAAGAACTACCTGAGAAGAAGGTGCTTGGGACAGAGATATTAAGCTGATAAATTGAGAGGACTAGAATTCTGGAGAGCCAGTTCTGGTCCAAGTTCTGTTATTTACTGGCTGTGTGACTGGTTAAATTACTTTTCCTCTTTGGGTTTACTAAAATAAAGAAGCAAACAGCTAACAGTGGGAACAGGGAGGAGGGAGCCTCTGCCATCTCCTAAAGCAGAGAAAAGGCTTCACTCTAGGAATATCCTTTTAACTGAGTTTTGAAAGTTGAATAAGAGTTCATCAGGAAAAGAGGTAGAAAAGGTAATTGGAGACAGGGAAGTATGGGGCTGGTATTTATAGGATACATAGATGTGAAACTGCTTGCATTATTTAGGCAACCACAGAAGATGTGAGGTAGAGTGGCTGGAATCATGGGATGGAGGGCGAAGCTAGGAGTTTGAGGGAACAGCAGTTGCAGAGTTGGGTTAGGGCCCAGGCCTCGTATTCTGAAATGTCAGAGGAGGGGAACAATTGAGAACAGGGATGGTAGTGTTGTAGCCGCCAGCCCCTGAAAGACACACAGACCACCAGAACTCAGTGAGTTATAGGAAACACACTCTTCATTCAGCCAACTGGCTCTGCCAGGGGTACACAGACCCCAAATTAAGCAGCCCCAAAATGTAGAGGTACAGGGTTTTTAAGCCCCAAATCCCATTCTTCATTCTGTCTAAACACAAAGGGCTATCTTTCTTCTAGTCACTACCTGTCAACTCACAAGTCAAGTGCGTAAGCAGGGGTACAGAAGCAGAAAGCTTATTATTAGAATGTTATGTTCCTATGGGTGACAGCCTATGTTCCCATGGACATAGCCATGTTCCCATGGACACAGCCAAGCAATAATTTTCCTGCAAGTAATAAATTTTTAGCAGTCATTTTTCAGCCATTACAGAATGAAGTCCTGTGGCTGCAAGGGAGGTTGAGAAATGTCTTTATTCTGGTTGGCCATGTACCCAGTCAGAAATAGGGGATTTGATTACTATTAAAATCAAAGAAAAAGAGGTGAAGGATTTAGGAGACAATAGCAGATGCTGCCACAATGGAGGGCTAAATAGGTGCTGAGTACCACAGAGGACTTGGTGAGCCTGGCTGAGATGGTTGATTTCTCTAGCAGCCCATGGCAGGTGGAGATTAAAGAGAAGAAGTCAGAAGCAGAGAATTGGTGGGTGGGTCACTGAAATTTGATGGGGAAAGGAGTCCCTGGGAGGGGCTAAGCCTTACTTGAATGGTTGCTTGAGGGGTCCAGATTAGGCAGAAAGGCAAAGGCCAGTCAGAGAGACTGGAGGCTGGAGGTCTTGATGAGGGAGGTGCCTCAGGGAGAGGAACCTGAACTTCGTTGTTTGAGACATAGTGGAGATGGGTAGGGGGGTTTCCAGGGCAGGATGAGGTTCCAGTGCAGCCGTTGGAGAGCCAGAGTAGAGCTGTGGGGGCAAGCTGGTGGGCTGAGTCTTTATAGCTGATGCTGCAGTTGTACCAGCTGTGTTGGCTAAGGACTCTTTGAGTTGTAGAAACGTAACAGATGGAAGCCCTCTGGGGCCAGCATGGGAATTGATAAAAGGAGCTGGCAGGTGGGTGTTTCAAGAGATGTCAGGCAGTTGAAGTGGGGCATCATGAGGAACTGGGACCCAGAACTGGGAAGCCATCAGAAACTCTGCCAGGATCTCCAGGACAGCTCACATTTCTGAGAAAAAAATGAACTTTTCGGTTCCCTGAAAACTTGAACTTGCAGTAGGGAGGAAATCAAGGGCATTTTCTTTTCTTTTGTAAATTTTCCTATAATTTTTGCTTTAAAAAGTGCAAAGTAACATGTGAACATTTTGATGAGTGAAATAATGCAAAGACAGTTGACTCAAAGTCAGCAGACTCTCTTCCCATCTCCAGTTCTCTTTCCTCACTGAAAATACAGCCTCTTGTGAGAGACAGGGCAGGGGGGCATGGCTCCACAGTGCCTGCCTGGACTGGAGGATCCTGAATCTCTCTTACCAGCACTGTGGTTCCCTCTGGGAAGTCAGTGGCAGGGCTTGAATTAGAAGATAGGGCTTTGTTCTGCCCATATTTCTTGAAACCCACTTCCCTTGCAGGCCTGTTGCTTCTGCCTCATGCTCCACAGCTGCTTCGAGTACCATTGTTTTGTCCAGGCTGGTTTCCTCAGTTAGTCAATCATTATTCAGCCTTTGGGATCTTTTCAGTTTCTGCTCTTATAAAGGGCCCTTCTGTGAATACTTTGGATAAAATACTTCTTAGCTCTGGATTATTTCCCTAGGAGGTATTTACTAGAAATAGTAT
Source organism: Rousettus aegyptiacus (assembly GCF_014176215.1). Taxonomy (NCBI): domain Eukaryota; kingdom Metazoa; phylum Chordata; class Mammalia; order Chiroptera; family Pteropodidae; genus Rousettus; species Rousettus aegyptiacus. Next base: position 14,876,694 of record NW_023416309.1, read on the forward strand.
GATAGGATCAAAAGGTCCAAATAGCTTCATGGCTCCTGTTCCCTATGTATGGATGATTAGGAAGGTATTTTAAAAGGATTTAAGCATTTATTGGTTTAGTAAAAAATTATAATATGTGACTTTCTGTTTTAATCTTCTTTATTAAAATTCTGTCTTTAAAGAGAAGGAAGTGGAAGAAGGAACATATTACTGTTGTGTTCCAGTTGTGCAAATGAAAAGCCAGCAAAAATTCACCTCAAAAACACTGACATAACCCTCTAGTTATAGGGTGGGGGTATTAAAAGAGTCCTGGTTGGTTCGGGTTCTGTCACTGATTGCTCAGTAACTCCACCAAAGTGGCTTGGAGTCTTGTAACCTCTGCACAGAACACAGGGATGCTTTGCCTGTTGCATTAGCTAGGAACTGAGGGACAGGGTTATTTTATAGCCCCACCTTCCTTTTGTTTATCTGGCTGTTGGGATGGTCTGCCTTTTGCTTGTGCATGGATTTAAAATGCCTACAGATGGGACAACCATGCAGTCTACCTCTGGCCATTGAGACTGGTGAGGCATCCAGTCTAGACTAAATCTTGTCCCAACTTTACTCATTTCTTTCATAATGTCCATGGTGGTGCACACTTCCCCATGCAGCTACCCACTGGGAAGTAAGAGCTGCAGTGTGGGGCGGTGGAGGAGGAGAGCCAAAGGCTCTGCGACTTCTGTCTATGAGCTGTTCCTGAGAAGTTACAGATTGCGTAAGGTGGATGGAATCTAGGGTTTGTTCTACCCAGGTCAGTTGTGACCTTAGATAAATGTTTTTCCCCCTCCAGATCTGTTTCCCCTTTGGTACAAGGATGGACTGTGACTAAATGACCTTTAAGAGCCTGCCCTAATAGGTGAGATTTCCCTCCTTTCCTTCCCTCCAGGTGGTAGGTATTGGGGGGAAGTGAGAGGAAGCAGGGGCACATCATCCCACTGCTGAACCAGACAGGGTCAGTCACAGGTATAAGGCAAGTGGTTTTGCGTAGGCGACCCAGGTCCTTCTTATTCTGGAATAGGATTAGGATTGAGGCCTAGACAGGGCGGGGCCTCTTCCTTCTCCAGCAAGGGCCCTGGCTGATTTTTTTGTCTCCTTGCTTACAGCACCTGGTCTTCCTAGGTGGTCTCTCATCCCAGTCCTAACCAGGTCCGACCCTGCTTAACTTCTGAGATCAGAAGAGATCTGCAGATCAGCAGAGGAGATCAGTGGAGATCTGCATGTTCAGGGTGGCATGGCCGTAGATGCCCCTGGGCTGATTTTTATTTAGCAGGGTTTTCAAATTCAGGCTTCACTTCTTGTTCCCTTCTCCAGTGGCTGAGGCACTTCCCTTTCTCCCGCTCACTCCTTAATCCCTTTCCTCCACTTCCAGTCCTTGGACAAACCGAGGTGGAAATTTGGGAAGGGCTGTATTGACTGAAAAGCTTGCCCGTGGGTCATTGTGGAGAAGTGACTGTAAATATCAAGAGGGAAAATCAGGGCGCAGGATGAAGCTACACGTTGGCCCCCAGCAAGGTAAATACTATAAACATTCAGAAGACAGTGTGGGACAGGTGGTGAGTTTGAATTCTGACTGTGAGAACTCAAAGTTGTTAACCATTTTTAGTATGGATTCTCACTTGAAAACGGTACTAATAATAAAAAATGTTAACTCATAGAAAAAATGTGAGGCTTAAAATACATTTTATACAGATAATCCCTAATGATGACTTATTGAATTATTAGTTTTCATTTTGGCTGCCTCTCCCTACGCTTCCACCACACATTCCTCCTACTATGGTGCCCCTTTTGTCCCCGCCCGTCCTCTTCCTGCAGCCCCGCCTGACCTTCGCGCAGGCGCCCTGTGCGGCGCTGAGTCAGGCCGCTGGGAGCTCCGACGGGCCCGGCCGGGGCGGAGCTTGCGCCTGCGCGGTGGGAGGCTTCGGGGCGGGGCAGGCTTATATTTGCGGAGGGTCAGCTGACGCTCTGCATTGCAGACAGTGGAGTCGGGCGGCGCCATGTATTCGGTCATCCTCCTGGCCAGCCTCCTGGGCGCGGGTAAGCCCTGGGACCCCCAACCTGAGGAAGAGGTCCCCAGCAGAACGCTGCCCACCGGTCCCGGAGCGGGCTGTACCGAGCCTCGTCCTTCTGCTCCCCTTTGGGGCTGGCAAGGGGAGCGCACTGCGCAGGCGCCCGCGGGAGTTGGCTGGGAGACTCGCGGAGAAGACGCCCAGCCGGCGGCTTAGGGTCTGGGGTCCGGCGAGTGGGCGAGGCGGGCGGCATCTCCCTCAGGGCTCGAGTCGGTGCCGGCGCGGCTGGCGCGGGTGCGGCTGGGGCCGCCCGGGGCCTTCCCCACCGGCTGCCCTTCTGGCTTTGGCGGTGGGCCTGTAGGGTGAGCCTTCCAGTAGCTGCGTTGTGCTGGTGCTGGGCGCACATGATTGAGATGGACCGGAGCCCCATCCAACTGGATACTTTGGCCCTTGACCTCAGTTGCCCCACAATTTTTAAGAGTATTGAAGTTGCAGGAGGCTCATAACTACATTATACCATCTGTGTCGATGTTTATCTTTGCATATTTCTCTACTTTTGATCTTAGGTTTTGAAGGTGTGCGGTTTTTGCGGTCCCAATGATTTTGCAGTGGAGCCCCCATTTCACCTGCTTGAAAATGTCTTTCACAGTCATTGGCCGGCTTTAGCAGTGCAGTGGCCTACATTTGGGGAAAACATAAGTATGGGAGAAGTTGTGCATAGGAGTATTCTTACACCAGTTTATTGCCTTGAAATAATACTGGTTGTTAAAAACCACTGCAGATTATGAAGGCAGCTCATGGGAACAAGCCACACTGCCTTCCTGGAATTAGAAAGGGCCCTTGTGCCCTCCCTATGTCACCGTGACCTTTCCCCCCTCTAATTCTTGCTTTCTCATGCTAACCTAATTGAAATCATGTGGTACAGGGAAAGGTGCGAAGTTGAGTATTTACCAGAATTCTGTAGTTTGATAGCTGTGGAGCCAGATTTTAATTTATATGTAGAGAGGATCCCAGGTTTGGCTGTTTTCAAATAATAGCCCAGTGAGGGAAATAAACCTGATCTTTAGGACCAACTTTGATTTCTGTTTATTAACTATATAATTTAGGGGCTAGCTTTCATTCTTACTACCATGCATCCATCCAAATTTTAATAAGTAGTAGCAAAATGGATGATAGAAGTTGGTGGAAAATCAAAGAAAATATAGATGAAATAAATTTAAGATGTTTTTCCTCATATTAGTTTTTAGTAACTCTCAAGAAATGTTTCTGAGCCTTAAACCAAGCTCTTTGATTTGTTTTACTTGTATAATGCGAAAGGTGATCTGCTTATATTTTTTGTTTTATAGTCACTGAAGAAAATTTATTTCTTACTGAGATGATACTGCTTGTTAGTCCATGGTCTGTATAATAAATTAATACTAGCCTCTAAATTTCCTATACTGATCGAGAACAGGTGGTGTTTTTTTTTTTTTTTTTCCCCAGTATCAAACAATTGTTCTTAGGCAGTGAGTCACTTGTCACAAGACATTTAAGAGTTCTGAATCACTCAATCACCCAAAAGGGGCTTAATTGTTTCTTTGGAAATGCAAAGTCTTCTTCTGGAATATGTGGGTAGGTGGCTAACCAAAATATTAACTTAGCCAAGAGACTCTCTTCCCTGGACACTTAGGTAAATGGCGTGTATTATAATGGCCTTCCTTTAACCTTGCTGCCAGTCCTTTTGGATTATGCCAGGGTCATGCTGATAACATAGTATATGAATGCCTGCTTGCTTTGACAGCTCTGGCCCCATCGTAACTTTTTGGAAATGTTATTCCTAAAATTTCTAATAATATTTAGTTTGTTAATGAAGGTGCATAGCGACTGCAACTATCATTTGCTCCCTGAAAGATCCTTAGAACTGGCTGTTCCAGCATGTCGCAACAGAGTGTCATCCTGAATCTGGAAAAGCTTTATGGTTTGTGTTTTAATGATGTCCTCATGGTAGAGACACCTGCTTTTTAGTCGTTTTTCTACCTGTATGGTTGTCCCTCCCTTTTATGCACCTGAAAAAGGGAAGTGATGGTATACTGAGAGAATTGAAGAGCATCTACTCTCACCTCTGTAAGGAATCAAGACACAGAGGCCTCTGGAAATTGACTCTCCCAAATCATAGGCCATTTACTGGGGAAGTCAGTATCAGAACCCAGGACTCTTGGCAATGCTTGCTCTTTCCATATCCTTCCATCAATATGTACCTCTTTTACAAACTTAGTGGGTTGTAATTTACATACAGGAAACACACATTTAAAGAGTTCAACTTGAATTACCACAGAGTGAACATACACTCACCATTAGCAGCCTCCAAGGCCAAGGATTAGAGCATTAGCATCCAGAATCCTCTATGCTTCTGCATGCAGTACCCTGTCTCACTTGTCTCAGAGGAAACCGCTTTGTTAGCTTTTAGCACCATAGATGTAAAAACTGCAGTTTAAAACTTTTTATAAAGGAATCATACAGTAAGGACATATTGTTGGGTGATTCCTCTAATGGTAAAAGGCTATCCAGTGTTAATGAGGTAGATATGTGTAAAGTGTGTGGCTTGGTGCTGGGGATGTGGTATGTGCTCATTGAAGTTAAGCTGCCTCTGTTACTGTCACATGTAATGGCTAACAAGATGAATGGCATTTGCCAGGTATTGAGGCAGCTAGGCTCTCTAGAGATCTTAGAATGTATTATGTACAAATACCGTTTATTTGATAGCTACTGCTGCATGTGATGCAAGATATAAATTTATGTCATAGTCTGAATATCAACAGAATTCCAGTTCTCACCTGCCAGGAATGTTGGATAAATCCCTCATTTATCAATTTTCAGTCAGTGATTAGTTTTATTCTGAAACTAATGTAATTCATGATGGGGTTATTTGTATTAACCAATTAGGGATTTGGTGAGTGTCTCCTATGAGAGCTGAAAGGTATTGGACTGAGTGGTCTGGGTTTTTCTAGATTAGGGGAAGGAGAATTTGCTCCTCCATTTTCTTGGTATGTCAAGTCCCAGGCTGGGACTTGACAATCAGGAAAAGGAAGGACAGACAGGGTGTGTTGGCTGGGGAAATCACCTAATAAGGCATGGGAAACTCTCAAGGCCAACACCAGGCCACTTGCATGCCAGGACTTTCGGATGCAAACTTCTAGCATTCTAGATTACTGGATGCCAAGCTCTAAGCTCTCTGGTTCTGCCACCATGAAGGAAGGTCTGGATTTTCTTTAAATCAGCAGAAGAGAGAGAATGGTAATTACATTGCCTGTTCTTTTTTTTTTTTAAACCATTTAAAACAATGATAGGACATGTTTCCATAATGTAGAGGTTAGCCTGTCTGCTTTACATGCAGAAGGTCCTGGGTTCACGCCACAGTGGAGCCACAGTCCATGGTCTACGGCCATGACACCCTGAACAAGCCCGATGTCTGATCTCGGAAGCTAAGCAGGGTCAGGCCTGCTTAGCCCTTGGATGGGAGACCACCTGGGAAGACCAGGTGCTGTAGGTAATAATAATAATAATAATAATAATAATAATAATAATAGAAATATATTGATTAGGGTGAAGAATTAGGCTGCTGCAGAAGAACTAACTGCCTTATTTTTTGTTCCATGAAGTTCCAGAAAATAACCTGAACTATGGCCTTGGGTAATGGCCTGTGTACTAAAAAATAATTTATAAAATCCATGTTTTCCTGTGGAATTTGTAATTCTTTATGATAGGACTGAGACGGTACTGTGGAATAGAAGTTTAACTTTATCATATTGCTGACAGTAGATGTATGACCTTGGGCAAGTTACTTAAACTGCTTCTCCATCTGTAAAATGGGATTAATAATTGTTCCTATATAATTGTGTTACAGTGAGGCTTTGATAAATTACTGTATGACAGGGCTTAGATAGTACTGTAAGCTTAGCTGCTATACCACGAATAAAAACAGTATTGTTTGTCGGTGTTCTTGTCCCACCAGCACAGTAACCCTTCTCTGCTCTTGATTTTATGATGTCCCCTTGTGTCTTACATGTCAAAGGATGTTGTAAATTTATAAAATTAAATTGACTTATAAATATGTGTGCTGGACAGGATTACTGGGTCAGGAAAATAAACCAGTGTAGGTAGTTAGCAGTTAGGAGGGAGATGGAAGTCCATATTCGAGGCTGCCAAACTCAATTTTTATTAGAGCAGCCCAGCAGATCAGCGCTGGTTCCTGGTAACCTGAATTCTCAGATCTAGGCCTGTTGTAACTAACTGGTATCTGAGGTAAGTCTGTTTTACCACCCTCTACCTCTGCACCTCACCCCCACCCCCGCACCTTTCTCCATAGATAACCATGTTCCTCAAATTGGTATTTATCATCCTCCTGCAGATCTTTACACTTTCATGCATATAAGTGTAACCTTCAATAGTATGTGCAGTATTTTGGATATTTTAAACGTTTTATGAATATTGTATTTATTCCTGGGTTAGTTTTTTTTTTTTTTTTTAACTAGTGAGGTTCATGCTGATAATATGTAACTATTTCATTTTCACTACAATCTAGTATTCCATTTATATAATACTTATTCTCCATTCTATTGGTAGACATTTGGATTATCACCACTTGTTTTTCTGTTATAAACTGCTTCTGTAAATATTGTTGTGCACATGTACATACATGTCTTTAGCAGAGGTTCCCAACCTTTTTGGCACCATGGACTGGTGCTCCTTTGAGAATATAATGCCCAATGATCTGAGGTGGAGCTGAGGTGGTGATGCTAGCACTGGGGAGTGCATGCAAACACAGATGAAGATTCACTCACTTGCCTGCTGCTCATTTCCTGCTGTGTGGCCCAGTTCCTCACAGACCACAGACTGGTACTGGTGCGGCCTGGGGCTTGAGGACCCCTGCTTTAGAGGATATACCTAGGAACAGAATTGCAGAGTTGTGGAGTGTACATATTTTCTCCTTGACTAGAAATTGCTGAATTATTTTCTAAAATGATTTTGGCAATTAATTTTTCCACCATATATGTATTTTTATTTGCATTATTAACATTTGATGTCAAACTTTAAATTTTGCCAGTTTGATAAAAGGATAAAGTTTTCATTTGCATTTTATTTCTCCTTTTATTTATACGTGGAGGTCATTTCATGCTAATCCAAATAGATCCGTGCTACTACTTTTTAAAAAAATATTTTTAAATTTTGGAATAATTTTAGATTTACAGAAAAGTTATAAAATACATTGAGTTCCTGTATACCTTTAATCCATCTTTGCCTTCTGTTCACATCTTCAATAACCAGTGTACATTTGTCGGAAGAAAGAAATTAACATCAGGATGATACTGTTAACGAGATTGCAAGCTTTATTTGAATTTTACCAATTTTCTCACTAATCTCATGTTTCTGTTTTAGGATCCAATCCAGATTACCACATTGTACTTATTGTCATATTTTCTTAATCTCTGCCTACCTCTCAGTTGTTTAAAACATAGCTGCAGAGTATTTTATTGTATGGATGTGTTGGTTTAGTTAGCCCTATTGATGGACATCTGTGTTTCAGAAAAAGCGAGGTAAATTCTAATGATACTTTTAAAATTTAAAATTGAATTCTGGCCATATTTGGGTAGATCCTGCTTTTATAAAGAAATAATTACTTTAGTGGACACTTCATAAATAAGATTGAAGGAGATACTATAGAAAGTTCTTTTTGTCAGTCTTAGTGATGTTTTTACAATAAAAAAAAATTCTTTAGCAGTTGTGATGGGATTCTGTCCCACATGTGTAGGCAGGCATTGATACCAGAGGGTCACGTGACTTACCGTTTCAGTAGATTAGAACCTAAAGTTTGTCCTGCAAGGTCACATGTCATCTGGCCCTTGGCTGCCTCTCAGAGCTCTTCTCCCTTACCTTCTGTCAGGTCAGGGCTGACCCCTGGTACCTTTTATTGCTCAAACCTTTGCAGTTTGTGTTCCACCTGCTGGGACATCTTCCTCCCGAGATAACCCAAGAGGTTTACTCCCTCCATTCAAGTTTGCTCAGCTGTTGCTTTATCCGAATTCTCCATGGCTCTTTCTGCAATGGCCATGGTCACCCTGCCCTGGTCTAGCTCTTCTTTTACTTTGTTTCATTTTTCTTCATAGCACTCACCACTACTTGATATTATATGGTATATTTATTTGCCGTCTTGATCCCTTGCTGTCTCTGCAGCATGTACAACAGTGCTTGGCACATAGTAGAAGCTAAGCATTGCTGGGTGGCGGTGTAAGGTGTAGCCAAGTAGACTTCAACTCAGGAAGTGCTGTTGACACTTAAATGTTAATAGTGTGAAATTTTATCACAAATAAAGCATTTTCTTTTATTTACTGAAATTTAAAGAAATTGTGTTTAGGAGTTGACAAATCAAAGGTGACTTTGGGCTCATGTGAAGTTTGTGTTCAGGGTAGAAGGACCCATACCCAAAACTATGGGAGAGGGTTTTATGTGGGTGGTAGGGACACAGGAATCTAACATGACTTGGATACCCCTGGTGGCTCTGATTTGAGGTAAATCTGAAAAGAGAACCAGCTATAAATTGAGGAAGTTGTTTTTCCTCCTTTTGTTTCCAGAAGTTGGTTGTTCATAAATGTTTACCTCATGGTTCTTAAACGTTTTGAGAAATGGGGATCTCAGGATCCATGTATTCAGGGACCTCAAAGCTTTTTTTTTGTGTGGGTTGTATCTTATGATACTTACCATTTTATAAATTAAGCCGACAAAAATTTTAGAAATGGTAATGAACCCATTACATTTAACATATAATTTTAATGAAAAATAACTTTTCCTAAAACACAGGCCCTCCAGGCCTGCAGTTCCCTCCTTGATCACAGCCATCATGATAGCTAACACAGAGTTTATTGTGTACCCAGCACTGTTCTAAGTGCTTTTTGCTTAGCATTGATTTAATCTTCACAACAGCCTTCTGAGGTGAGAGCTACTTAATCAGAATGCTGGGGGCATTCTAATATCCTGCCCTAGTTTTTGCCACGGTCCGAATTTAGAGTTTGGCATTTCAAACGAAGGCAGTATTCCTGTTAAGTATTAACTAAAGTAAGTCAAAAGTGACTGACTTTATAGTAGTAGACAGATACATACCTAAAACTTTAATTAATAAATAATCACATGGGACAATTCCGGAACACTGAATTTTCTTAGTGGGGTTTGCATGAAATATTTTTGTAACATATTATTGTCTTCTACAAGTGTGCAGAGACCACCCGGCCAGTTAGCAGGCATGGGGGTAGGGCCCATGCCAGCTTCTGGCTCACTGTATCGACTTAAGCAGCACCCTGGGCCGAGTCCAGAACCATGCAGATGCACCTTTCACTGCTACCTGTACCTGTTCACCTGACTGGGCACTGAGCAATCCTGCCAGGCTGGGTTCACTTCTTCAAGGCCCACCTGTAGCATAATCTTACCTAAGGTGATTTAAGTTCATCTCTGATCATCACCTGATTGGTTGACATTTTGGAAGAAATTTGCTAGCAGGAATTTATATTGAAGTAGAGTATTCTCAAATAACTAGATAGGAATTTCTCTTCCCAAAATTAATTGTGCCATCTTGCATTGCTATTGTACAATCTAAGAAGATTGCATTCTTGTCCCTCAGTGTCTCAGTTATTGTACAAGGTAGTTTGCTTGAGAACTCTATAGCCTTCTCCATGTAGATTGATTTCTTGTTCTGGAATGATCTGACTTGTGAGGAAAATTAAAAAGCAAGGCAGTAATAGGAGAGGGGAAGCAGGGAAGAAAGAACCTTTGTCTTAAATAACACATAATAGCTTATCTGGGCCAGAGGTGATGGGCTATCAGCTTTATGAGCTTGAGAGCTTTATTGCCATGGATTTCTTTTGTGATAAGAGGAATGTTAGGACCTTACTTTCTCCAGATTAAGGCAGGCTGCCTCTCAGGGTATGCAGTTCTGAATGATTAAATGGGCAGAGTTTTTTCCTGCTCTGCACAATGTTTTCCAGAAGCAGGGTCCTATAAGAAAGAGACAAACGTTCCCTGCCAGAAGCTACTTGTGACACCAGCTATGATCAAGTAATGTTGAGTGCGTTGCATTATCTCCTGCTCTTAGGGGATCTAAGTGCTGGAATTCTTCTGAGAAATGTCTGAATGCAGGAGATCTAAGGTAGATGCTGCCCCTCCTGGGGTTATCTTCTAATGGTTTCTTAGCAACCTGCTTGTTGCCATGGTGATACATTTCCAGGCAGCAGATCCACTTCCCTGTGGAATGTTTGCTCTGATTATAAGTGGTAGGAGCCTTCCTGCCGTTTCTGTTATCCTTTTATCGGTAGCTAGACTTGAACAGTATTTAGCATATGCTACCTAAAATATTTAAAAGGAAAACATGTTATATGACTAAAATAATCAGACTGATTGTTTTAAGAAATAGAGAATAAGATACACCTTCTAGGAAATGTCCCTTTCATTCTGAGGTTGCTTTTCAAAATCTTTGGTAATTACATTGTGTACATAGGCTTTTAAATACCCTCAAATGGAGGGTAAGCCTTAGTAAAGGCTTGTTATTTGGAGACTGTTCTGGTGAATGAGGTAGGTGATTAAGCTAGTATTTACTTAGGCTTAATTTTGATGGTAGACAACAGAGACCTGGAGTAGTAGTGAATTAAATATGATGGAACTGTTCCTATCTAACATAGAAAGTTCAGGAGTCAGGCAGAATAGGGCTAGTATGGTGGTCCTGTGTCCAGAACTCACAGTCTTCTAGCTCGATGTTCTGCATCCTTGATATCAAGCCTCTTTTTTCATGGTCCAGCATGAGTGCTAAAGGTCCAGCCATCACACCTCTCTCTAAAGGTGATAACCTCTACTAACATCCCATCAGCCAGCATGTGATTTCATGGCCAGATCCTGCTAGAAAAGAGACTGGGAAATGTTTTTAATCTTGGTAGCCATGTGTGCAGCTAAAAGTCTTTAGTTCTGTTCCTCTGAAAGAAGTGAAGAATGGACATAGGGAACAACTTACGGTCTCTGCCATGTTGGGTAATAATTGTTCCCTGAGACAGGTGGGAAGATTTCACTTTTTTTTTTCTTATTGTAAAGGTAACATGGGAAAAACTAAATTATGCCAAAGTATAAAAATTAGAATCAGAACTCTTCTCCTTGGCCAACCTCCTCGTCAAGTCCACCATTAACAATTACGTGTACAAATAACTCAGTTTTGTAGGTACTGGGCATTCTCAGTGCTTTCTCTATTTTCTCATTCATCTTCACAGAATTTCCGAAAAGGGGGCACTCTTATTTTCTGTATTTTGCAGATAACTGCGGTGTAAGCGAGATGTATGGGTCTCAGCTTTAGCAAGCAGCAGAGCAGGGGTTTCCGTCAGGTCTGCCCGCACCCAACACTCGGGGCAGTAATTTTGTTGCCATATTGTTTCCTCACCCTTCCAGTAAAGGAGAGGCTTTGAGGGGGCTCTTCTAAAAGGTGGGTTCCAAAAATAATTTGAACTATGACAGTTTTATTGGGACAGGAGGAAAATCAGCCCCTAGCTCACTTTCATGAATTACTGCAGGCTTTTCTCCTGTCTCACTTTCATTGTCTTGCTGGGCGGCTCTCCTTGTTCACCCGGGGGTTCTCGTTTAGCAACCAGGTTACAGTGTCGACACGTGGCTCATGACAGTGTTCTGCATCCTTGATACCAAGCCTCTTTTCATGGTCCAGCATATGACTCCTGGGTCTTGAATTTAATAACCAACAACTTCTGAGGGTTTTGGGATACAGCCCTTCAGTTCATTAAGCTGCCAGTTGATTACTTTATTAAGTGTAAAGCAAACAAATAGAAGAGCCTTGATTTAGCTGTTTGTGGAGCATATGTTCTGGGCAAGATAGTGGATCAGAGAAAGGCCCTGTTGCTACTACAGATGATGGGGATGATGGTAATGCACTCATTGGACTGCTACAGAATGCCAACATTGCGCCATATTTTACAAATATTGATTAATTCCTACACACTCTTAGAAGAGTGAGTACAAGCAATAGGCCATTTTGCAGAATCAAAGACAGAAGTCTCAAGGTCACATGATTAGAAGTGGTGGAGCAATGATCTGAACCCTTGACTGTGATTTCAAAGCAGCCTACTGGGGCAGTCAAGATACTTGAATAAATTAAAATACCAGAGAGATGATGGTAAGGGCATAATGGTTGAGAGATTTAGTATTCTGGCACTTGAAAATGTCTAATTCTGTCATCTTGATTCTCACAACCATCCAGTGACATTAGTGGCTTCATCTTCACTTTACAGATGAAAAACAGACTCAGAAAAGACAGTCAATTGCTTAAGGTCGTTTGGACAGGACTTGGAGACAGTTCATATTTTCAGTATATCATGTTTCAAAAACATTTAATTCAGATGGTGGGTCAATTGCCTTAGAAGGCTCACTTTAAACTCAGGGTTTTATTCCTTTTCACAGGAAGTCATCATAAGAGGACCTGACACACACTTGACTCTAATGAACTCTCCCTTCCTCTCCAGCTCACTGAGGTTTTTGTCTAGCATATAGAGCTGCCACAAAGCCCATGGGCGGTCCAGCTTGTGGCAGCCATTCTCAATACAGTAAAATTCTATTGCAATCTATTTTTGATGAGTGACCTACATGTAGAATGTCTTAGAACATGCCTGTTTTCTTCTAGGGCTGGGGAGTAAAAAGGGAACAGAGCACCCACCCTTTTCCAAAGGAAATAACATTGAAGTGTTAAAAAAAAAAACAAAAGGCCTATTATCTTAATAAAATGAAACTTACCCATAGAGTTCAGAGTCTCTGAAATGCTAAGTTCTCTAATTTCAGCCTATCAGAGTTTTGAGGGCTCAAATGCCATCGCTTGAATTAAGAAGTGCAGTGCTTGGTTCACCCTGGTAGTGTTCATTTCTTAATATGACATATTTTAATCAGAAATCTCCAGGGGGTCAGACAGACATTCTAAGAACTTTCTTAGAGTTCAGCATATTACCTCAGAGAAGGAAGTTGATATTTGGGGGTAGATTGTGGGAGGATGAGAATAGAGATGAAAGTTTTTCTGGGAACATGTTTTGAGAAATAACTCATCAGAAAGGGTAATTTTTATATATTATGTATAAATACTGAAAATGTCCTTTGCGTCATTGTAAGAATGAAGACTTGTAGCCCCTAAGAAGTCTTCTGGCCCCGCTTACCACTCTGGATCTCTCTTACACAGAATTCCTCAGAGGTTGGGCATTTTGTTTTGCTTGGTTGCTTCAACTGTTGGAGAGCTCATCACTTAATGAGGGAAGCCATTTCCTTTTTATATTCCTGTGGATGTTAAATGTGTTTCTTTGTCTTGAGCCAGGCTCATTGCTCTGAGGTCTGGGATTGGAGACCACAGATAACATGAAAGGTGTCTTTCACCTATGAAGTTGACTGCATATCTCCTAAACATTCTCTCTCTCAGATAAATGCCTCCAATCTTCTAGGGGATTCAGGAATACCCTCACCTTCCCGACCTGCTGTGCTTGTCACTGGCTAACAGAAAGCAAAGCACCGAGATGTGTTCTGCCCTTCATGTGGCCTGCGCCCTGCCCTCTACTCAGGCCGGCTTGGGCAGCTGCAGCTTCTGACCACCACTTCCATTCTTGTGTGTTGGCTCTTGCTATTTCATTTTCTTTTAGCCTAAGAGACATCACATTTCAATTTAACCCTGTGAGTTCTATTTTTTTAGCTGTCTTGCTCTTTCAGAATCTTTCTGTTAGCCTCTCTTTCAGCCCTGCTGCCTCTGCTTCTTGCAGGGACATTTCGAATGAGCTCTCCATACCATTTTGGTGCCCCATCACCTGAATCTCCCACCTAATTTTCAGTCCTTCTGACACATAATGTCACATCATGCCTAGATTATGAAGATTCTTGCGTGAGCTGTTGGTCACAGGATGGACTCATCATCTGGGGATGAGCTTGCCCGGTGTGCATGAGGTCTGTCTTTGCAGCTTGACGCCTGCCACCTTCCTTTGCCCCACTCTTGAAAAGACAAAGGGGAATTCTTCCCCTTTGACAAAGAGAACTGCTGTGTCTTTGTGTTTCGGAATTCCCCCATGCCCTTTCCACTAGCCAGCCAGTCTTTGATATCTCCATCTTTCAGGTGACAGTTTAAACTTCATTTTGAAGAAGCCACCTCTAGCTCTCCCTAAGCAGTCATTTTCTTTGCTGCTCCCGGGGCATGTGGGGCCCTGCATTTCTATTAACATGTCACCATTTACTTTGTTGTATGTCATCTGTTCACATTGATCTTCCATCGGAGGGCACCGAACTTGCCCCAGTCAATGGGGTTGGTAATCCTGCCTTTATTTTCATTGTTTTTCCACTACCATGGAGAAAAATGTTTGCTGCTAGGGCTTTCAGTCCACAGTTGGGAATCTCTGGACAGGCAGGTATCATGGTTCCTGAGAGCCCCCTAAAATGGTATGAGGATTTTGTGTATAAATACATTTTCTGGGGAAAGGATTCATGTCTCCACATGTTCTGACCCATTGTTTGATTCCCTCTTAGGAGATTAGCTTCTGAAATAAGCACCTGAACCTCTCAGCAGGTATCACTCAGGCTTGTGTTTCAGCCTCACATTACCAATCTTGAGGACACGCAGTTGTTTCTTAGTACATATCTGGTCATATTAGGAAATTACATCTATATACCACAGACTGTTACTATAACACGCACCTTTATAAATTTGGCTTTAGGTCACAGGTAAATAGGGATTGCTAAGAACTGAATTTCTAGGAGCTGGGACTTGAGTTTTATTTCTCTGTGTCCATAAAATCTTTTGCATGCTTGACTTGGATGACCTTATAGGGTCTACGAGATTGGCTACTATGTGTGCCTTTTACTTCTAGTTCTGAGGTGGGAGCTTGCCTTACTTAACTGGGAAATGACCTTAGGTTTGTTAGCTGGGCCAATCTCAGATAAAAGGGGCTACCCAGGATGATTTTTAGACAAATAATAAAGTCATTATTGCAAATGATTACTGTTTCAAGTTCCTAGGTGGAGGAAATAAGCTACAAAGTATTGCTGCTTGGGCTGGTGATGCTGCAGTTGTGTTCCTTAAAGTTTGGTCATTTGTAGCCAGTTCCTGGCTGGGAAGACACAAGAAAATCCCTAGATCAAAGTTCTACTTGACTATTTGTAAGAATGGAGAACAGCCATCAGGCCATGTGCAGAGGACTGGTCACTGGCTTTTTTTCTGCTGATGTCGATTCTCTTTCTGGCTTCCCTGTGTATCACTATGTGTTTCTTTGTCTAAAGACTTATTTTATAGCTTCCTGTTCATTATTTGGGCTCTTTTCTAATTTGGTTATAGAATCAGGTAGCGTAGCTTAGTCGCGCTTTTCAGGAGTCCTGGGGGACCAGTGCCTGGGAGGAGCATGGGAGTAAGTGGTGGGAGCCGCCAGGTCTGAGGCTCCCATTTGTGTTGTCTCTGTGACCCCATACTCCCCAGAGCACTTACTCTAGTCACTTAACTTCTGTTCTCCCACCCCTCCAGCCCTACAGCTGAGGGCTGACCCTAGCCTAGCTTGGCTACATTACTAGTTAACTAAGCTTTTGTGGGCCAGTTGGGGCGCTAGTATTATTTTGAATCTGGTGCATGTTTTCCCATGGAAACTAGAGTCTAAACCAACAGCTTTTGGAATGTGGCTAGTTTGGTTGAGTTTATGAACTGGTTGTGGTGGTGATTTTGGCTCCAGGGGGACAGAGAAGGCTATTATGTGGACAGCAGATTAATAATTTATTTGCTGGTGTCTGAAGGGCGTGGATAGTCTGTCCTGAGCCTTTTTGGGGACCTCTGACTTAGTCTTTTCCTCGATAGTTCGTGGACTGGTAGCTTTGGTTGAACAGCTAGTAACAATTGCATTTCATTTCCTTCCCTGTTCTGAAAGGCGAGCACCTAACCACCTGCATGTGTATATTGTGTGTATGTGTGAGTGCATGTTTGTTACATGTCTATAGAATTACTGTGCCCTTTTTTGGCTTACACGTTGAAGCAACATGCAGCATGACTCCTGGGGTTCTAAATCTATTTCTTAGTGGCTGTGGGGTTTTTTTCTCAGACTTTGGCCTGTTTACAATAGCACAGTGGTTTAGCCACTGTGCTGTTTGCTGGAGTATGCCCCCTGCGCAGTTGCCTATCTCGTATAGCCTGATGTAATAAACCTGTTGTTTCTGCTTGAGAATTTTTCAGTTCCCAAATCAAGGACACCATAGACCTCTTTTAAGAAACATAGGAACTCTTAAGGTAATTTATAAAACATTTTTAAAAAATTATACGCACAGGATGTAGCACTGGGAGTTAAATAATTCAGCTAACCACCTGCTTTGTTCTTGTCTGATTTTTGTACAACTCCTTTACAATTTCATATTCTTGAATTTTTTTCTATTTGTCATACATTATAAGTGTATTTAACAGCTACATAATATTTTAGTAAGAATATCATTAGTTTTTCCCTCTTTTTGGCTATTCAGGTTACATCTACTGGTTTTTAGTAGTGTGAATTATATTTAACATATTTACACATATCATATTTTACCTTTTGAATTGCTGTATTTCTTTAAAATGTATTTCTTGAAGTGGATTACTTTTTGAAGAGGGATTTTTTTTTCAATTATTAAAATCCACAAGTATATTAAGTACTTATAAGTCACACTGTTATCAGCCTTATAAGAATGCGTCTTATACTACAAACTTGTCCCTATTCAGTGACAAGGCTTTTTTGTGTGGCCGATTTAACTTAGAACATATGGCAGCTTCTTTAAGCTGCGTTTCTTTAGTCCCAGGTGACGTTGAACCTTGGTTTTTCCTAATCCTATGTCTGTGCTCGTGACCTCTGCCTGAGTTCTTTTGTCATTACCACGGAAGATGAGATGCATTGAATCTGGTTTTGAGTGGACACATGTTCATTTCATGATATCAAAGTGGATTACGTGTTCTTGTTTTTTCGTTGTTAAACTTGTTGATGTGCAGAAACTTGCATAATTAGGTTTATACAAGAGCTCATTTATTAGAATGTTAAAAATCATTGTTCTGTGTAATAAGGGTATGAATCTTGGTGTTTTTCCCTACAGGTTAAAAAAAAATGGCTAATTTTCTTTTTACCTGTAGAAGTTAAAATCTGTATTTTTATAGAAGTCAATCTCTTTTCCTGTGATTTCTTTCATTACATCATGGAATTTTTTAAAGGTTTAAAGGTTAAAAGGCTTGATACTCCCTGATACTGTTTAACAATAGTTTGAGAGGAAAAAAGCAAACCAGATAAATTAGTCCCTTCCAGCCCCATGTCTTATATGACAACACAGCTTCTTGTCTGGATGCCTTGCCTCTGGTTTGTGTTTCATACAAACCGGATGAGGGGCCAAGCCAGAGTGTCCAGCTAAATGCCAGGGCTAGCCCTTAACCCTGGGCACACAAACTTGGTATGTGGGAAATGAGCCACCTCCTTACACTGTTTTTGCCTTTTAGCTCTAGCCAGCCCTGTCCTAGGCCTTGAAGAATGCACCAGAGGCTCAGCAGTGTGGTGCCAGAATGTGAAGACAGCGGCCGATTGTGGGGCTGTGAAGCACTGCCTGCAGACTGTCTGGAACAAGCCAACAGTGGTGAGTGCCATTAGTTCTGAACTCGAGATCCCTTTATGGTGTCTGTAACCACCGCCCTTTACAAAACACTTTCTCTTGCCTCATCTCGTTTGCTCCCCATGGTGACCCTTTGAGGGAGGCAGGCCTGTTGGTGGCCGTACCCATTTTACCAGAGGAAATGGAGGTTGGAGAACCCAAGGTTTCCCAGTCTCCTGGTGACAGAGTTAGGATGAGGTCCTCCAGTGCCCTCTGCTGTGTGTTCCATGCTGCCCTCCAGGCCTCTGCAGATCACAGCCCTCCACTCCAGATCAGGGACCAGCAGGTTCGCAGCTTCCATTCCCAGGACTGGGCATATCATTCACTCAAAGAGTTGATGCTAAGCTTTTCAAATCTTTCCCCCCTTTTTGATGTTTTCTCTCCCTCTTTCAGCTGCCTGTTTTGGATCATTGATTTAGACCGTAGAACTTTAGTAGCTATTTAAAATTTTATTTTCAGTTATAACGAAAGTGGAAAAGATATCACTGATTTTTCATCTAAACAGTGTTAAATATAACATATTAATGTGGAGCTCTTAACACTCATGGGGAATACTCTAAGACGACAAACCTCAGGTGCATTCTTCACATGACCTGAACCCTCTCAGGAGACACCCGAGCTTTGCTGGCTGCACCAGCCAGCTGCAGAAGATACTCTTGGCTTGCTCTGGGATGTGCTACATCCTGAGTACAGGCCAAGTTTGACTGAGTGGAGTTCAAGTTCTAAAACTTGTCAGTGGCTACTAGTATTCCTTTAGTATGAAGAATAATGAAATAACACTGCTCTTTTAGAAATATTTTCCGAATTTACAGGAAAACCACCTTCTCAGCCACACTTGCTTGCAGATTTGGTTTCTAATTTACTTCTCATCTTGTTTTTAATACTGCTTCTTTCTGAATTGAACGTTTATCAGATGAGGACTTTAGAACTGTCTCTTGATAGGACAGTTTCATGAGTAATGCTGAATCTCTTGGTTATGTCCATGTAAATTATTAGCTTGACTAGGTCCAAAGTTTCAAATTGGTTTCTCTAAAGGCAGCTAAGTTCACAGGTGTTTTTTAATCTTACCCAGACATGTTAGTTTTTTCTTCATGGGTTGAAAATCAGTTGACATCAAGAAGGGAGCTCCCCAAGAGCTTTGAGAACCAACTGGATTTTCCATGGCCCTGGTCCATGTGGGGCCCTGGATGCCCAGCTTGTTAGAAGATTGGTGTCATGTCTGTAAGCTTTGGCATGGTGACATGTGGCGCCACATGAACATAGCACTATCGAGGCAGTGTAAGGCAGATGGCGTGCCAGACAGAAGTGCCAGTGTCTGGCTGGGGCTTGTTTCCCTGCCCTACCGCCTCTAACTCTGTGATAATGATATTGGTCCCAGGTGATGTTGCATTGCATTACTGATTTTCTCTGATTCCTGCTGCTTTGATTTTTACTTTTCTAAGCCTGTTTCCTTACAGAGCTTTTGTGAGCATTAATATAAAATTTGGCCTGTATTATGTGCAATAAGGTGCTAAGGGTTAGAGGATGCAAGAAAAGGGTGTCTGTCCATAGAAGCACAGAATATTTTGGTCAGTCACATCTAATCCTTCCCCTGTGGCATCCCAGTGCTCCTCATTTAGGTTGGGGAACCAGGATGTGCTGGTGTGTCAGACATGGCCACAGTCATATCCCTGGTTAGGTAAAATAGGAAACAGGTCAAGGGAATTTTCAGCTGTGCGTGGTGTGAGTTATGACCTACACATACAGATCTCTCTCCCTCATGTTCTTTCCTTTTAGAAATCTCTTCCCTGCGACGTATGTAAAGATGTTATCACTGCAGCTGGCAACATGTTGAAAGACAATGCCACTGAGGTGAGTCATCGTGGTTATGAGTGACTATGAGTGGTGGCCACATGCATCAGGTTCTTAAAAGAGCTGTGACCTGGGGATCTAATGAGGAACCCAAGCAGGAAATAATTTAGGTCTCATATTGTTTCTGTTACATAATTGTTTTTCTACACATCCTTTAAAAATGTAAAAGCCACTCTTAGCCACAAGCCATACAAAACCAGGCTGTGGGCCCTAGCTTGCTCCCCCCACCCCTAGGTATTACATGTCTAAGGTTGACTGAGATTTTGTATCACATTACGTTAACCTTTAGGTACATTTGGCTGTTTGTTCCCGCTTAGGATTCCCTGTGCCTGTGAGACTGCAAATGAGAGGGTCTCCTCTTTGCCTCACTGGTCCAACAGAGCCATGGCACCTACTTGCCCCCTTCCAAGTTTTTTTTTTGCCCTGAGAGCCTCTTGCTTTTGGCCCATTTGTAGAGAAGTGCTGATCTGACCCTTGCCTGTGTTCTGTCTAGCAAGAGATCCTTGTGTACTTGGAGAAGACCTGTGACTGGCTTCCAAAGCCAAATATGTCTGCCGTGTGCAAGGAGATCGTGGATTCCTACCTCCCAGTCATCCTGGACATAATTAAAGGACAAACGGTACATGGTGGAGACTAGATCTTCCTTCAGGGTACTCATGCGGCCCAAGGGCGGTACCAGACCAGAATAGAGTGATTAAAATGGAAAGTCCATTCATAGATTTAGGTTTTCTCAACAGCTCTTAACTATAGTTCTAACATCCAAAATGGTTTTGGCATGGCAGGACCCTCTGCTGTAACTTTCAAGGGTTGGGGAGAGTACAAGAAATGGGAACTTGTAGAATTACTGAAGGGAATGTAAACTGCCATAACACTTATAGGTGCTGATTTGATAATTAGATCTTTAACTGTCCTTTTGAGCAAGCAGTTCATTTTGTTTCTGTGATTTTTATCCTGAGGAGTAAGTCAGGGAATGTACAAGAATGCTCAACTTTCAGTTAATAAGTATCTGTTCTGCATAAACCCTGTCCCAGAGGTTGTGTTTTCAGCAATGAACAACAGCTGGTTTTGTGAAATTTGGAAAGACTCTTAGAAAGAATAGGTACTTAAAAAACTCAGAGGGTCACTGTTCCAAGATGGGACCAAGGTTTTGGCAAGGAAGATGGAGCTCACATCTTGCAAGGCCTTTTAGGCCATGTTTAAGTATTACGAGTGCAGCGGGAAGTCTTTGGAGAGCTTCAAGGAGAGGAATGCCATGATCATATATACCTTTCTAAGGGTTTAGTCTATGTCGTACCTATTGGGATTTGCAGGAGGGAAAACTGGCAGGATAGGTGTGAGATGTGCTGGGGACAGGGGAGATGGACAGATGCAACTCCGTTTTAGAGAATAAATGGGCTGGACTTGCTGATGGTGGGATGGTGGGAGGGGATGTGCAGGAGAGGGAGGAGTTAGGAGTGTGTTCTAGGTTTCTGGCTTGACCCGCAGGGAGAATGGTGGTGGAGCCATTTGCTGAAATGGAGATGGAGAGGGAAAGGGATGGGTGGTTTAGTTTGAGATGCTGTGAGCTGGATATGCATATACAAGTCAGGCTAAAAGATAAGGTAGGAGACTGATTCAGAGGCACTAGGTAGTCTGTTTTGATTTCCTCTGGTCAGAGGATTTCCAGCTGGACTTCTTTCCCCACCAGAGCCATCCCGGGGAGGTCTGCTCTGCTCTCAATCTCTGCGAGTCTCTTCAGAAGCACCTGGCAGAGCTGAATCACCAGAAACAGCTTGAGTCAAATAAGATCCCAGAACTGGATGTGGCTGAGGTTGTGGCTCCCTTCATGGCCAACATTCCTCTCCTCCTCTACCCTCAGGATGGTCCCCGTAGCGAGCCCCAGCCTAAGGTAAGGCAGTGTGTAAGCTTGGCCACTGGGCTCTATTTTTGGTTGGATTAGTATGAGACATGAAGACAGCAATGTGTCTGCGGTTCTTAAACTGGGCGCATTTATACCAGCCAGCCTTCAGATAGCTTCTAAAGAACCCAGATATTTAAATTAAATTAGAAGACTAGGATTTTAAAAATACACAAAGATATTCCCCCTTTTCTCTTTTACTAAAATCAATGCCCAGTTGGTTTTAAAACTGTTGAGATTTTAGAGCCTGTTGAAACACATTAGGAACTATTCAGGGAATCACCCCCTAGTGCTGTGGTTGTGAGCATGTGAGGAACTTTTCTTAGGAATTTGAATCCTCTTAGTTATTAGAGGACTATGCAGTGTTTACAGCTAACTGCCCCTGTCTCTATAGGCTGGTGGGGACGTTTGCCAGGACTGCATTCAGATGGTGACTGACATCCAGAATGCCGTAAGGACCAACTCCACCTTTGTTGAGGCCTTGGTGGAACATGCCAGGGAGCAGTGTGACCGCTTGGGGCCTGGCATCGCTGACATGGTAAGTCTTGTCTCTTCATGGACTCTGGAGACAGGAGGCAAGAACCAAGAAAACTTCACTTCTGGGGTACTGTTTTAAGTTGTAACCTAAGAGCTTTGAGGAAGAGATTGTTCAAACTCTCATTTCCTTTAAACTAAAAAGCAGCTAGAATAGGTGGTAGGCATTTAAATACTTTGTTGGTTAACTGCAGTTGTGTATGTAACGAAACTCTTGCTATAAAAGAGTGGAAGGAGACTACTTTCGTGAAGATTTCTTTTTTCTCCCAGTAACCTTTTATATAAAAAACAACACTAGAACCACTTATATTGCATTTTTAGAAGCCTCACTGTTGTATATTCATAATTCTAAGCGTGCTCTCCCCACAGCCAGCAGGGTTGTCATCCATGAGAAGCCGTGCAGGCTGGCTTGCAGGAGGTTCACCTGGGATGCCTTCCTTACCTTGGTGAATGTAGGGGCTCAGAAACTTATTTTGTTAGCCTCTTAGGGGGAGCTTCATTCTTTGGACTCTATTCACACTAACCACACTCATGAGATTGATGTGTAAAACCAAAATGCCAATTTAGCGCCTGACAAGCGAAAAGCCTCTGCCAGACTAGATGTAGAGAAGCTGGTTGTAATGACTCCATGGGTCTGGGATTTAGAGCAGCCTTTCTCAATGGGAATGGCTGGCTCTGGAGGTCAAGAGTTCTTCTCTGTCAACTTACTCTCTTGAAAACCTGGGACTCTTAGCCTCATTGAAGTATCGTTGCATATTGCTATGTTAATTGGCTTCTCCAATTTAACCCTCTTGGAGGGCTGTCATATTACCCTTTGTTTTCTCACTGTGTAGGCACTCCAGTAATTACCAGAACTATTTTCTCTGAGGGTCTGCAGCAGGGGTTCCCAACCCTGGTCCTCAGACCAGTAATTACCAGAACTATTTTCTGAGGGTCTACAGCAGGGGTTCCCAACCCTGGACGTCGGACCACTAGCTACTGGTCCGTGAGTTGTTAGAAACCAGGCTGCACAGCAGGAGGTGAGCTGCAAACTGGTGAAGCTTCATCTGTATTTGCAGCCGTTCCTCAGTGCTAGCATCACTGCCTCAGCTCCACCTCAGATCATCAAACATTAGATTCTCATAGGAGCACCGGTCCCTGGTGCCAAACAGATTGGGAACTGTTCATCTATAGAAAATATCTAGATGTGTATGACAATAGGCAGGTTTATCTACTGGATTTAAACTTAATAATTCTGTCCAAGAGTGCGTGAATGGATTTGAAAAGTTATCTCTGGTTTCTAGCAGCATTCCTTATAGCCACACTCACTCTAAATTGCCATTGAATAAGTTTGCTGGATGACCTTGGGGCAAGTTTGGGCCATAAAAGGTGATTGGAGGACTTTGAGGGCCTTTGGAAAACATTTTTAAAACACCTTTTGCACACATGTTTTTTCCCATAAGGTATAAAACAACCAAATTGCCATTTTTATCTTATTAAAACTTGAATAGTGCAGACATTTATAAGAATACTCTTGGGGCTGGAAATGCTGTTTTTTGTTTTTAGTTTTGGTGTGTATTAGCAATTTCACTAACCTGTTTTTCTCTCCCTAGTGCAAGAACTATGTCAACCAGTACTCTCAAATTGCTATCCAAATGATGATGCATATGGTAGGTGGCAGGGAAAGCACCTTGTTAACATTTTTCTTCATTTCAAATTTTGTGATTTCCAGTAATTTTGAAAAATATTTTGTTTAGTTCCACCCCACCTCACTTTTTTTTTTTTTTTAAACCTTTGAGTACTAAACTGGGCCAAAATTAGCCCTTTTTGACTCACAGGCTCTCCACTTACAGCTCAGTACCTCCCCCCTTGCCTCCCCCAGTATGACCCCAACTGCTTGGGTGCCTTCTTGGCAGTTCATTTGCCTCTGCATATGTGAGCTGGCCATCGGATTTCTAGCACTTGGCATTACCCTGGGCTCATGGGAATAGTCTGCTCTGTAGCTAGATCAGGCCTGAGAATTTCTGTGTTGCAACCTGAGTTCTGAGAAGGGGTCAGTCCCACCCCTTAGAGTTGGTCCTGCACTCTGCAGCAGTGTTAGCTGTCACTGCTGCTTGAGCCCATACCTCTCAGACTTGTTTCTGATGTATCCAGGTGGTAGGGGCATCTTCTCATTATTAGAAAGTATAGATCCTGGGAAGCCAGCTGGCCAGCTCCATGCAGATCATTTGCACAGAGCTGGGTGGTCTGAAGCATCATTTCATTGGGAACATGCTCTGGCCTCCTGAGACCTAATCTTTGGGGTTTGAGGGGTGAGTTGTACTTTTTCTCTCTGTCATGCTGACTTCTGACTATGTTGAGATTGGCCTATAGTCTTTGAGTTTGTTCTCTAACCAGGGGCTGTTTTTGTAGTTTTATTGGAACATAACTGCCCATTTTGTGCCACAGCAGCATACTTTAGTTGAGACATTATGGCCTACAAAGCCTAAAAGATTTACTCCCTGGTCCCACTCTTAATCACTAAAGGACTCCATCCAGTCACAGTAGGGTTTATTTGGGATTATTATTCACACCCCACCTTGTTCTTAGGCATCTTACAGAGATAGGCAGCTAGGGTAGGAAAAAATAAGCCTTCAATGTGACTTGATCTAGTTAAAGCTTCCCCATAGCTAACTAAAAAAATATTTTCTCACTGTAAAAATTATGCTTCATAGAAATTCTTTGAAAATATGGATAGTACTTCCCAAAGAAAAAGTCATTTGTAGTTTTAAAAAACATCAATGGGATCACATTTTATATACTACTTCAAACATTGTAGTGCATTTTTATTCTAAAATCATATCGGTCATTAAATATTCTGTCTAAGTGAGTTTTAAGTGGCTGCATAATATTCCACTGTGTGGCTAAAACATAATTTATGTAACCAGCCCTCAATGGCTGGATGTTTAGGTTGTTTTCAGGTTTGCCCTTGGGATGAAAAGCATGACAAACTTCCTTATAGCCAAATAGATGTATATGCACATCTCTCTTTTTTCCCTTAGTGTAGATACTTAAAACTGGAATTGCTGAACCAAAGGACAAAGTTCCTAATTTAGGCAGCCCTGTGTCTTGTTACATTTTGCGGCTCCTCACCAACCTGAGGGGAGGACCTTGCAGGCATGGTGGGTGGGGTTAGGCTTCTAAGAATGGAGTGCCCTTTGTAACAGTGTTTTCCGGGGACATGCTGCTCAGTGTTTGGAGCATGATTTGGTGTGTCAGGGACATAGGGACGGTGCACACACAAGCTGGACAGTGGGGCCTGTCCCTTGAGGAATGCCACAGTA
Source organism: Rousettus aegyptiacus (assembly GCF_014176215.1). NCBI lineage: Eukaryota > Metazoa > Chordata > Mammalia > Chiroptera > Pteropodidae > Rousettus > Rousettus aegyptiacus. The sequence goes on from NW_023416309.1 coordinate 14,901,968, forward strand.
GCTTTTAGAGCCCCATGTGCTCTCAGTAGTGGGAACGAGGTGGCTGATCAGTGACTGCAGGGGTATTTCCCCTGGTTAACTGCTTGACTGTTATTTTAATTTTTTTCTTAACTGTTGTGTCCTTTCCTTTCTCTTATTTTCATCTTCGATTTCCTGTTTTTTTGTTCAACAGCAGGAACAGGTATGTGATGGGGAATTTGCTTGTATTAGTGGTCTGCTGCTGCTTGTAGCTCTTTTACTCTTTTTTTTTTTTTGGTATGGCATGATTAGCTCTGACAGATACAAGGAAAGATTACGAAAGGCAGGGAGGGTCCCTCTCTGTGTTAATAGGCTGACAGGAGAGCTTCTGCATCTCTCCTCTGTGATACAGGTGATGGGGATCTCATCTCCCCTTCAGGGGGCCAGAAAATGAAGCCAGCAGGGCCTTACACTCTGGGCTAAATCAGCACCCAGCTGGCCACGTGCAGGGTACCGATGGTAGTGATGGGGAACTATGGGTGGTCCTGGAGATGCCTTAGCTTCCACCCATGTAGGCCTGACTTCCAATGGGACGCCTTGTTTCTGTCATGACTCGAGAGCACTGCATGTCTTTAGACCTGTTTCTCATAACCCCAGAAATGCTTCTGCTGCATGAGTAAATTATTTGCAAATAGTGAGCAGGCTGTTCCCCTCTCTGCTGGATCTAGAGAATTGGAAACAATCTCTTGATTGTGGCTTCTGCCCCTCTGGGTGATGGGGTGCTGTGGGTCCTGGAGCAACCTCAGACAACTTGAGAGCTATACCACTTATGGCATAAAGTGGGCCACTGAGCCCTCAGACAATTCATGAGCCATTTCGGGGGCTGTACTGAGTACCGCCCCTTTCTGAGCACTGTAACTAAATTTTTTTCAAAGGTATTTTGCAGTCTAGTAGGAGAGAACTTAGGCCGAAATATGTGAATTTTTACTTAGGCTCCACAAAACTGGAGTTAGTAGAACAAAGCTGAGACAAAGTAGCCATACACCTCGTGAATCTGTCTTTTTTTCTAAAAACTTGCTGTATCTTTGGCTCCATTCTAATTTTCCCTCCATTTTTAAAGTGTGCCAAAGACAGGATATTTAGAATATACTATCGGACTTCCCTAACCTTAATTAATTCTAGAACCTTCTCAATATTAAAACAAGACGAACCATTGCTGTGGTCTAAGTCTCTTCCCTTAACAGTTCTTGTTTTTAGCAATCCTGTTCCCGCTGCTTTATGGTTTGGTGGTGGGAGGCAGATGCCATCAGGCCCAGAGCTAGTTGCTGGTTGCCATTTGGTTTATAAATATGTATATTTTTCTTGGCCATCATATGGTGAATGGTATCTAGTTCTCTGTGGTTTGGTGTCTGTCTGGGAAAGGCGATCAATCTAGAGACCTTGTGACTTGAAAGGATTCATTAGTTTGGGGGACTGGGTTTTCATGTGTACTGTGTGCAATTGTGAATGTAGGATGTGGGTTTTTAAAAAGCCAGCATTTCTCCCTAATGCATCATTTTAAATGGTCCTGCCACCGAAAGATCTGGTGTGGTTTTATTTCTAACCCATTTGGCTTTCTATTACTTTATGAGCATAGTAGTTCCTTCTCTAGAAAGAACATAGAACTTCCTACTGAGTGAGCCAGCTCAACTGAAAAGCAGGTTCTAGGGCAGACCAGTGTCCTTGGGGATGATTACTTCTTAAAGGTGCCAGGAGTATCGCTTCCCCAGGGTGTGCTCCCTGGTTGGAGCAGAGACAGTGATTTTGTCTGATCTCCCTTCAGAGCTTTGTGTGGCCTTCTCCCCCATGTGAAACTGGTCCCTCTGCATTTGCATGAGCCCCTTTAGATTTAGTACGGAATTTTTGCCCGTGTGTGTCGGGGCGGGGGGCAGTCAGCCCTTGATGTTGGGACCAAGGTGCAGCACCCTGACATTTGTGTGTAGAGGGTGAGACAGGAATGGTGGGTGCAGGCCTGTATCTGACTGCTTTTTTCATGTTCTCTTCAGCAACCCAAAGAGATTTGTGGTCTGGTTGGGTTCTGTGACCAGGTGAAGGAGATGCCCATGCAGCCTCTGATCCCTGCCAGAGTGGTCTCGGAGAACGTCATCCCTGCCCTGGAACTGGTAGAGCCCATTAAGGTATCTGTGCGATTGTTTTGAACTGGCCAACGTGGTATTGAGTGCATGTATTTCAATGATTATAAACTCTAGAGCTCATGGGATTGAGTCTACACGTTATTTTACATTTTTAGCACTGCATTCAAGATCATTTTTCAGTGCCTGGCTCCAGCCTGACCTTTTCTGAAGTGCAGTGCTTTCTGTGGCTTCCCCCACATTCTTCCACACACTGTAGCCATCGTGCAAACTTGATTTTCTCAGAACACCCCAGAAGCCTCTGAGTGTGCATGCATGGGTGTCTCTTTTGTTTTCCCAGCACTCTTTACTTGAAGATCCTCCTTCATTCCATAATCAGTTTATATTCAGCACTTCTCATGGGTTGGGCAGCGTTTTAGAGAACGAGACTGAGAACAGCTCACCTCCAGTGGTGAACAAAATTGTCCTTACAGTCTAGTTCTCATGGGCCCAGGCCACGTGATGTCTTATCACATGGCACATGCATGCCTTGCTTATTCCAAACCTTCCCAAGTTATTTGTACTTGAGTTATCTCTTCTCCCTCTGCTGCCTTCTTTCAGCATGTGCAGTGTGTGGACCATAGGAAGGGTCAGAGTCAGGGAAGCTCTGCTGCCTGCCTCTCTTTCTCAGTCGAGATGCTCCTAGGCCCTGCTGGCCGAAGTAATGGCCAGAGGAAGTGGAGAGTTATCGCTTATACTCCAGCCACATGTGACTACTTAAATTTAAATAAAACAGGATTTTAAAAAATTCAGTTTCTTGGTTACACTAGCTTCATTTCAAATGCTCAGTTGACACATGTGGCTATTGGCTACTGTATGTGATGGCAGAGATAAAATTTCCATTGTCACAGAAGGGCTGATTTAACAGTACTGATTTTTAAAGATAGGCTCTAGAAAAGCCAATTTTAGGTGTTAATGACACTTGAAAGGCTCAAGAACAGACCTGAAATGTCTTCTAAATAGTAAATAGTGAATCCTCACTTCGTTGCTGCTCTTCCATCCATCTCTGCAGGGTGAATGCTGAATGACGAAATGGCTGTAACCAGACATATCACGTGGACAGCTCTTTGGAGTGGGGGGACAGTTACACTGCTTCTGTTTCCTAGTGTTTAGGGGACGGGGTGGCGGGAGGCAGTGGCAGTGAGAGAGGATTGGGGAAAGGGATGGGTCTCGCACCCCATAAAAACAGGAGGGACTAGAACCTAGACACTGAGAGTAAGCCACACATTGATAGGAAGTGGCTCTTTCCGATGCTAACTCGTCCCTGGCATCTGTGTCTCCTTTCCTTTGGAGGAGCAGGAGCAAGGGGTGAGATGAGGGTCTCAGCATTCAGGTGTTCTCCTTCTACCCTCTCAACAGAAGGACCCGGTCCAGGCGAAGTCTAATATTTACTGTGAGTTGTGTGAATATGTGGTGAAGGAGGTGGTCCAGATGATTGACAACAACAAGACCGAGGTATGTGGATTTGCAGAATGCGACCCTCCCAGCAGAGGGAGGAGTTCTCCTCTCCCTTGAGCCAGAATGGCCTAGCGGGAGAACCCCTGTAGAAGAGGCGGGCTTGGCCATAGCTAGTGTTGGACACCAGCCTGGGAATATGTACTGCCACTTCCTGCTAGTGGCTCTTTCTGGGCTGGGGCTGGAGGAGGCCACTTCACCCTGCTTTGTAGTTGTAGTCTTTTGCAAGACTTAACAGCGTCTTGCTGTTGACCAGTTTCTTGGTCATGTTAGTGTTTTCAGAATCTCTCCCACCCCATCTAGTCTATCTTCCCACGTGATTCTCTTGTGTTTCAGGAAGAAATAATTCACGCTTTGGATCAAGTGTGCTCAAAATTGCCTGCATCCATGTCTGAAGAGTGCCAAGAGGTGGTGGACACTTACGGCAGCTCCATCCTGTCAATCCTCCTGCAGGAGGCGACCCCTGAGTTGGTGTGCAGCATGCTCCATCTCTGCACCTCCCAGGGTCTGCCTGCACTGACTGGTGAGCCCAGTGGGGGTGAGGCTGGCTGGCCCCCTGGGGTTTGGGAGGGCCCTGCCACCACTGAGCTTGTGTCCTTTTGCATAGCACATGTGACTCAGAAGAAGGATGGTGGCTTCTGTGAGGTATGCAAGAAGCTGGTTGGCTATTTGGACCACAGCCTGGAGAAAAATAGCACGAAGCAGGAGATTCTGGCTGCTCTCGAGAAAGGTTGCAGCTTCCTGCCTGACCCATACCAGAAGCAGGTATGCCCTGGGCTGCCTTTGGTCAGAATCAGAACCTGCCTGAGGAATGCAAAGGCTGTGTTGTTCATTGATTGTACCATGACTGAAGTTTTGAGGGCAGACCAGCCATTTCTGCCTCTATGCATGGAATCCAGAGAGATTTTCTCAGAGGGCATCTGTTGGCTCAAATGGAGCCACTGGGAGAGAACGATTTGAGCAAAAGAGGCCAAATGTGGGTGGGTGGGGCATCTGGTTAGGCCCTGGGGCTACTGTGCTGGCAGTGTCAGGAATTCTTAAAAATAGTATGTCCAGTCCCCCTACGCCCCACCGCCCGCCTTTGATGTCCCCATCTGCTGGGACATACCTAGACCTGGACCCATGTCTCCTTTTCCCAGTGTGATCAGTTTGTGAGTGAGTACGAGCCTGTGCTGATAGAAATCCTGGTGGAAGTGATGGATCCGTCCTTCGTGTGCTCGGTGAGCTCTGCTAGGCGGTGTGGGTTCTCGGGGAGTGTAACCTGGGAGGTGGCGTGGACCCAGGAAGGAATGAGATGTTTGGCCATGGGGCAGAGTCTCCAGGGATGGGGTGTGGTAGCCAGGAAGCTGGAGACTCAGGCTTGTAGACCCCACCACTTCACTTAGCAACTCTGATCTTTATTGAACATGCCCATCGGAGCTCTGATTCTAGCTGCTTCTAGAAGCTGATAATCTGTTTTGTAAAGGATTAGATGGGCAGACCTAATTATTCCCCAGTCTTTTCACCTTTTATTTACCATATAGAAAATTGGAGTCTGCCCTGCAGCCCGTAAGCCTCTTCTGGGAACGGAGAAGTGTGTCTGGGGCCCAAGCTACTGGTGCCAGAACATGGAGACAGCAACCCTGTGCAACGTGAGTAGCTCAGTAGCTGCCCCCAGGCCTGCCTTACCAGGCAGCAGCTCGTGTGAGAATCATGCTTTAATAGGAGCCTCAGTGCCTGGCTCTCTACCCTGTCTTTATGTTAGTGAAAAAACCGAGGCCAAGAGAGGCCATTAGGCTTACTCATGGCTGCCCAGTGAAGGCAGGGCTATGTTTTTGTCTTTGAGGGTCGAAAGCTGGGGTGCATGTTCTTGAGTAATTGTTTTGCTTCTGCTTTCTTGGGTTTGCCCCCAGTTCCCTTGTGACAGAGTCACATTTGCACGAGGTCACCCCAGGGATTTCGCAAGGGCTGTAGGATTCATTGCTCCAGTTCTTCCGCAAGTCCTCATGCTCCTCCGGGGTCGCTTTGTATCTGCTCAGCTGCCTTAGGGTGCTATGGCATTGTCCTGGCTGGGTAGCCACTAGCTACTTTCCTGGGTGGGGATGTTTGGACTAGCCTGCTACTTAAAGTTCCTTTGCACAACTTTTTCTTCCTCGTGACCAGCGGGGCCTGTGTTGGTGTTGGGGATGTTGCATCATTTTGGGCCACTGCAGGGAGGGGCTGGCGAGGCCCATCCCAGCCATATCTAGCCCATCTTTGCCATCACCCCCACCCCATAGCATGGTCAGTGGTGGAATAGGTTTCTTCCACTGTCCTGGGTAAATATGCCTGTGGGTCTAGTTCTTAAGGCCCGAGCTGGTGTGTACCTCTGACTCTTGGGTGAGTTCTGCCTTGTGGGTCTCCATGCAGCCTGTCAGCTGAACACTGGCACGTGACTAGATGAAGGGGTTCTGGGCCCTACCTGCATGGGTGCTTGTCTGCAAAACACCATAGAGTGCTTTGTAGCTGCTGTTGTGGGTACTTGCCTTAAGAGCCCCCAAAACTGGCCACATGCTCCTTGGTTTTAATTGATATTGCCCCGGGACTTCAGTGTCTGATGCATAAATAGGCCAAGAGAAAAGTTTGTCATAATGAAGACTAAACCCAGTTTTATCTCTCTTTTCAGGCCATTGAGCATTGCAAACGTCATGTGTGGAACTAGAAAGAATGTTCCATCTTGGAGAAACCACAGTATCTTAATTGTTTGGTGGAACAAACACAGATCTATTAACTTTGTTAAGAAAACAAATAGGCCTCCCTCTCCCTCCATGTCTTATCTCCCTTATTGTAGCATTGCCGTCAGTGTGGGAGGTGCCTAACCGCTGACATAGCTGCTTCAGTGTCCCTTTTCTTTCTGCTGGATGGGTGATGACATACTGCGCCCTGGGGGTCTTTTAGCCTGCCTTTGCATGGTGGTTACCTGGAGGAGGAGGGGTCTCTGGATGCTGGCTGGCTTCTGAGGCCTCTGCCTACCCTAAGGAGGGACCTCCGATCTTCTGGGCCTGTTGGCGGCTATACAGAGAAGCAGAACAGGCAGTTTTGTATGAAAGATTAGAGGCTCAAAATAATCAGGCTTTTTAAACAATGTAGTTCACATTGTAACAGATTTGGAAGCAGCCGCTCAGGAGCCCTGGGTGGGGTTCACTGTTCCTGGGCCAACCTTTGATTCAGCTTTTTTTCTTTCCTGGCGATGCCTTGTTTGGGGTTCTGTGGATTTGCGGGGGAGGGGGAACATTTGCTTGAATGCAGCCTGCTAACTCTAGGGGGGGTCGTGTGGGCTTGGCTTTTGTGAGTATGTGGACAGTGGTGACCGCCTCATGCCCGCTCTGTATCTGCCTGACTGCTGAGGCTTCCTTGGTGCCTCTGCACTGTTGCCCAGAGCCCATCATTGCTCTAGGCAGTCATAGCCCCTCACCTTGGACCCATTTCATAGATGTTCTTTTTGACCTTGAAATAAATGTGGATGACAAGCTCCTGACCCTCTGGCTTCCAAGTAGAGGGTCTGCTGGGTGTGCTGTCGAGGGGCCTTGGCTGCTGCCTCTCCTCTTCTCTCGTTGGCATCTTCTGTTCCACTTCTGGTTGCCAAGAGACAGCAAGACCTGCAGTTGCTATTAAGTGGACTTAATGATTTTTTGTTTTGCACTAAAGTTTCTGTGATTTAACAATAAAGTCTGTCAACTAGACCTGAACATTTCTGTGACAACTCAGCCAGAAGCTTGGGTTCTTGGCCAGAGAATGAAGTGGGTAAAGAAAGTCTCGTCTGGTCCCTCCTGAGCTACCTGGAGCCAGGCTGGGTGCAGATCTGCCGTGCCCTTCACCACCCACTCCCTCCCTCCGAGACCAGCCACGTGGTAGTTCACCAGAGCCAGAGCGAACTGCCAGTTCCTCGTGAGTTGCTTTTAAAATTCAGACCATTCCAGAAACGTCCAGTGAGTACCGGTTAAACAAACTAGGGGGGAAGTATTGAGTTAATAACTTAATTAAAAAAAAAAAAATACACACGAACACTCTACATTCGAAACCCAAAGGAACATCAGTCATTTCTCTTTATGAGCCGGGCACGTTTGGGAAGCCAGTGAAATGGAGAGAACGCGGATCGTGGATGTTAACCTTGTCGGTGTGTAGAGGCAGGAACCGCTCACTGCCCCTACCTGGATGTCCAGCCAGGGATGTGGCAAAAATGCAGTGGGACTTGAGGTCAGGGAGTCAAGGCCAGGCAGGGGATGAGGACTGGTGGGAAAGGGAGCGCCTGCTTGGCCTCTCCACTCAGCCTGGTTTGAGCTGGTCCTTAAACTCCTGGGTCCCCAGGGACACTCCTTACCTCATCCTTAGACACTTAATGTTTTTGGTTTTCTTAAAAAAATAACAAATTTTATGAAGGTAGAGATCAGATGCTGAATGAGCGTCTGGCAGAAGTGGAATCTGAGCAGCTGAGGGGGGCTGCCACCACTAGGCCAACCCAGAGTTGTGAGCCCAGGGTTGGCTGGGGGAGGGGCCCACACCCCATGGTTCTGCCCCTGTCTCTGCCCTGGGAGGGGGCCGGGGACAGGTGCTGCTCTTGACCCCCACAGATGGTCATAGCTCCGTGATCTCCAGGGGGCTCTCCATGATCACATCTCGAAGCTTGTGCAGGGGTGTTGATTTGGCGGACTCCGTGCGGGCGTTGCGCTCAAATGCACTGGCCTCGGCAGCAGTCAGCGTCTCCAGCGAGCGACCCAGACCCTTCTGATCATCCTCAGGCAGGCTGTTGATGTCCGTGGCCAGCAGCGTGCCCGTACTGCCGTGCACCACATGGATTCCATCCGGCCCCTTGAGCTCTGTCGGCGGCTTGTGGCAGAAGCGCAGGCTGCCCTGACTTGGGCTGTGTTCCCCTGGCTCCTCCTCTAGCTCACTCTGGATCAGCTGCAAGAGGCCAGGACCCCCCACCCCACCAATGGCTCAGGGTCCCCCCACGTACTCAGGGCTATGCCCAAGGGGTGAGCAGGTGGGTGGCTCCAGAGTTCCACATGCTGTGTGCCTGTTTCTTCCACACTGCACACAAGAGACCCTGAGCTCGTGCTGCAGCGGGCCTGTCCAGCCTCTTAACAGTGTTTCTCAAACTGGGTGCAAAGGGAAGCCATGGATACTTAACAGTGTTACAGATGTGTTCCCATGAATATGGACTTCCTATGAGAATCTTTAATTTTTTGTTTTCACTTTGATGATCTACAAAGATCCTGTGATTCAACTGTATCTGGGTTTATTACCAAGTTGGCCTCGAGCAGGGTCAACACTCATTGTGGCTGGCCTAAAGCATCCACAGGTAAAGTTGGAGAGGATCGATAGGGTGTAGTGGAGACTCACAAATGGTGCTTTTGTCCTGTGTGGAACTTGGCTTCAGCCTATTCCAGTTGGGGATGTTGGCCCAGCTGGTAATCTGGGTTTTTAGATAAAGTCTTACTTTTTAAAAGTGCTGACATATTACTGCAGGCAAACAAACATGTAGATTCTACTTGACCCTACAGCCAGTTTCTTTAAATGACACCACCCTGTAAAGGTATCTTCTTGGGGTTCCTCAAATCTGAGAAACACTGCCTCAGTGCCTAGCCCATCCCTGGGAAAGCCCGCAGCAGAACCTGCTCTCTGACTTCCTGCACCCCTACCCATTGCCCTCTTTGGCCCTGGCTGCTGAGCTTCAGAGACTCTGAGTAGGACGAGGGCAGCAGGAGAGTGAGGGAGAAACAGCACCCCCAGGGCTGGGGCACGGCACACAGCTCCCCTGCCCGCCCGGCTACCTCGGAGATGGAGGAGTGGCAGGAGGAGGCTTTTTGCACCATCCGCTGTGCAAAGAGCTTTTTGAGGCGCAGGTAATCCTCCAGGACCACCTTGAGCAGCGAGCCCTGGGGGAGGGAAACGGTTAGCCCCCCACCATGGCCCTCACCTGCCCTTCACTCACTCCCATAACTGATGGGCTTGAGGAGGCAAAGGCCTCTAATTCTAGCGTAGAGGATTAGGAACAGAGCCTGGTGACAGCTCACAATGGAGCTGTGGCCCAAAGGCCACTGTGGGCGGAAGCAGCTCTTGGTCAGTGCTGGTGTCCAGGCCCTTTTTACTGCCCTGCTGGTCTAGCCCCAGTGGAGGACAGGTCTAGCTGAGCCTGGAGGTGAAGAAAGCTCTTTCCCAGTATCTTCCCTGTCCCTGCATCCTCTGGAGGGGGGTCCAAGCTCAGCCAGGGCTCTAGGTGCAGGAGCCTATAGGGAGGGCTCACCTTGATGGGGCCTTCCCGAATGATCTGGCCCAGTTTGGCAATGTTGTCGTACTCCTGGATGGCTGCCCGCAAGTACCGGTCATCATCAGGCTTGACTGCTGCTGGTTCACGCCCGAAAGTTCCCTGGTGAGAGGGGACATTAGCTGGGCTGGAGGCAGACGTCGCACACACATGCTCACATACAGGTAGGGGACCACTTCCCAGAGAACTCAGCTCCTTGGCCAGTGGTGGCAAAGATCTACCCTACCTCTTTCCCATCCCTCCTGATCGTCCACCCCTGCGCCCCACTCGCCCTGGCTCACGTGGGTGCGTGTGGGGCTGTTCCATAGGTCAGCGATCTCACTCAGGTTCTCCGGCAGGTCGTCCTCGTGCTCAGCCTGCGCAGCCAGTTCCATGTTCCGGCAGAAAGGATCCAGCCACACTGGGTTGGCCCTGTAAGAGGAGAGGAGGGAAGGCTTAAGTGGACAGATGTCCTACCAGCCTCATCTCTCATCCTTGCCCATTTCCCTGGCCAACTGCAGTGCTCGTCATAGAACCAGGGAGTTAGGGACCATAGCGTAAGTAGGCCCCTTACCCATGACACCTGTGAGTGCGTCCCCCTGTCTAGGATCCCACTAGACCCAGAACAGGACATGTCAATCTGGATCAGCTTTGGTTTGGAAGCCTCGCCCTGTACCCAGTGACCAAAGTCAACACCCCCTGGAACTTGGGGCCTATTAGGGTTAGGGAGCCCAGCTCTGTGACACGGCTTTTGAGAGTAGAGCGGGGTAGCTGGACCACCAGGGGGCGCACACATCCCAGGTTTCAGCTAGTCAGAGGTTCCCTCACTATTTGGGAGGCAGCATGGACGTCTCCAACCCAGCTGGTCTTTGGCAGTCCTCCCCAAAGTGCACCAGGCAGGGCTCCGGGACCCCACTCACCCATCAAAGGAATACTTGTTGGTGTTGGGCATGTCCATGATGTCAATGAAGCCGCGATTCCCTGCAGGGAGCAGGTGGGACATGGAAAGGAAGCGGCCACCCCACCAGCGCCCGGGAGCCTGGGCTGGTCCAGGGCCTTTTAGGGCCTGGGCAAGCACTCAAGTTCTCCAGGAACCCCTCCTGCCTCTCACCTCCCCACACATCACAGCCCTCGCTCACCTGCCGAGCCAGCCACTATGGCTTTGAGCTTCCTCTTGTGTCTGGAGAGAAGCAGACAGAGGGGCTGGTGAGGAGGGTAGGGCTAGGCTGGCATCTCAGGGCCCTGCCTGCCTTCATATCTGTCCCAGGAGCAGGACTGGTCAGCCAATCTCAGGGTAGGGGGCTAGGGATAACTCACACGGTCCTGTAGTACCAATTCATGAGGATGAAGAGCATGGCAGCCAGGAAGAGGAGGATGGCCAGGACAATGATTGCCATCTGGGGAAACAGGGCCAGGCGTGAGCAGGTGAGAGCATCCAGGGCAGAGAGGGGGTTGTGGGGTGGGTACCACCAGGGGTACCTGTAGGGCGGACATGTCATCGGGCAGCCGGACAGAGATGGCAGGCTGCACATCAAGGACATTGTAGTTCCGGAAAAGGTTCCGCAGCTGTTCCTTGTTCTCATCAATCATCTGGATCACCCTGGGCAAGGGGCAGGGACCTTAGCTCTCATCCTTAGCCATCCTCTAAGAGCTTTCCCAGTCAGGCCAGTCTGCCCAGTTCCTGCTTCATGCTCCTAAAGTTCACCCTCCCCTCAAGCTTTGCAAGATTAAAGCCCACCCAGCTTTGTATCTTACAGGGTTCACCATCCCTTCATGCAGGATCTTGTCTGATCCTCACATTCAGTGTAATACTCCCATTTTACACATGGGAAGAGTAAGGCTCAGAGGGGGCAGCACTCTGTTCATATCCACAAACTGTATACTACTAGCCCTGCCCACCTCTGGGGGACAGCCCCACACAGCAGGCCTGATGGTGCTATCTGTGCCTCTGTTGGTGGGTCTCCTCCCCAACTCCAGGGCAGGGAAGCAGACCGACAGTTGGAGCACAGGCCCCCACCCACCGGTCCACGTCCAGGATGCGGTTGGTATCACGGTTCACCACATGGATGAGCAGCTCTGTTTGTGCGAAGTTCACCCGACCCCTCTTGTCCACGTGGAACTAGGCGAGAAGGAGCATCCAGTGTGTGGCAGGTGCAAAGGATGGGCTGGGATGGGCTAGGAGCTCCTCCTACCCTGCCTTACCAATAAACCCATCACTCCTGAGTGCTCATTGAGGATGAAGCACAGTGACCATCACTTCACAGCACTGCACTGGGCACTATTATTAGCTCCTTTTTATAGATGAGAAAAGTGAGGCCCAGAGATTTGGAAGAACTTTCCCAATGTCATGCAGCTAGGAAGTGATTGAAGGGCATATAACCCCTTTCACACCCGGGACCTCTCCACAATGCCTTGTCCTTCCTGTGGCCTAGTGCCCCTCTCCCTCCATTGCCCCCAGCGCCAGCGTGGGTTCCATGGGCACCTGCACGTCGTCAGTGTTGACGATGGCGCCGGTGATGTTGGAGAGCAGGCGGATGAACTCCTCCTCAAAGCCACGCACGCGGTCAGGAATCTCATTAATGACGATCTTGACGCGCTGGTCATCCCTCAGGATGTAGATGCCGATGATAGCCGTGTCGTTGTGGCCTGCCAGGTCCCGGGCCACGATGTCCACCACAAAGTAGCCGGGGCTGTAGGCCATGAAGAGGTCGAAGGTGCGTAGGATGCCATCCACACTCCCTGTAGGAAAAGCCCATAGGTGGGGAGGAGCTCAGGGCCCCGCCCCCAGTGCCCCAGAATCCTCTAGGAAGGGGTAAGGTCCAGGGAAGTGACATACCGAGAGAAGACCGCACCTGCCTGCAGCAACTGAGGACTCAGATGTCTGCAGAGCCCAGGGAGGGCTTCAGCTTGACTATTGTCAGGAGAAAGTACAGCTCGTGCTGCCGGACCTGCATCTCCTCTAGAGATTTCTAGTGAACCCTCCTGATTTTTAACTATTGACCTAAGTTTTTATTTAAACATTCTGCACAGTCAACAAAACACAACCGTGGGCTGTGCTGGCCCAAGGATGAAGCGTTTGCGACTCTGGTGCCCCCTGCTGGAGTACTATAGACACGTCTGAGCCCCTTCAGTGTCTTTCACACTCGGTAGTTCAGAATTCAACAGTCACAGTAGGGAGATGACCTCAGGAGGTACAGCCCAGTCGTCTCTGAGAAGACAATAGACTTGGGTTTACTGACCTTTTATAACTGTGTGGCCTTTAGCTAGCTACTTAGCCCTTACGTATTTTAGCTTATTAAAATAAAAAGCAGAGAGAGCTCAGAGGACAAAGGGATGGTGTCTGGTTGTGATTGGAAGAGGTGGCATATGAACTAGATTTTGAAGGATGTTTGGCGAGAGCATATCCGAAGGCAGAGGTGAAGGTCAGGATGGTTTTCCAGAAAGTGAAGAAAAGGGATCAAAGGTGCAGGGGGGATGGTGTAGAGCAGGCTGAAGGAATGTGGGTTCAGCTTGACTGAGCACAAGGCCCTTAAGGATAGTAGGGGGAATGAAGAATCAGCAAGGGGGATTAGGAGAAAGACCTGGTCTTGAATGCCAGGCCAAGGAGTCTGGATTTACTCCTACAGATAGAAAAGAGCAGGGAAGATGTTAGGGCTAGAAGTAAGTAATGGGACACCCACTGGGACACCTTCTAGAACCTGACCCAGAGGGGCTCATCCATCAACACAGGCAAGTACACAAGCAGACATTGCACACTAGTAGATACAAGTGTGCTCTTTGAATTCTGGTTCCCCGGTGCCTGGCACAGTGCCTGACATGGGAAGGCGAGGTGCATGAATGGAAAGACAAGTGGATATATAGAAAGGAAAATGAGAAGATGGGTGGATGAATGTATGTATGAGAGCAAAGAGGAACAGATGGATGAATGGGTGGGTGAGTGGATAGAGGGATAAATAATAGATAGAGGAGGAAATGGGAAGAAGGAAGACAAAAAGAAGGAAGTAGGTGGGTAGATGTAGATATGGATAAGTGAATAAATAAAAGGATTAACAAATGATGGCCGGCTGAATGGATGAATGATGGATGGATGGGTAGATGAATAAAAGGACTGACATGGTTGGCGGGCCACCTGTACCCCATTGTGCCTACACAGATTATCCTCATATCTTCCAGATACAGTCCATGCAGTGACAGAGGTCTTGGTTGGAGGCCATCCATGTGTGACCAGGCCCCTACCTACCCATGGTGAAGACCTGGCCCACATCCTCGGAGTCGTTGGCAAAGGCCCGGAAGTAGTGGATGGCCAGGATGCTATAGAAGACCAGACTATTATTGCCGATGTCTGCGTCCAGAGCCAGCACCTGGATCAACTCTGAGCCCATCTTGGCGTCAGTGGCCACTCCTAAAGGAATAGGCAGGTGGGTGGGTGTAAGTGGTAGGGCAGGGGCCACCCCACACCCTGTGCCCAGGCTCCAGTCCCTGCACCTGCAGTGTACTCAGCCTTGGTGAAGCGCGGTGGCTGGTCGTTGATGTCTTCTAGCACTACGCGCACCTCCTGCAGGGTGAGGTCAGTGACCAGGTCCAGGTCTGGTAAAGGTCCACGGGGAGGTGTCCAGCTGCGATTGCTTGAGGCCTTGACGATGAAGGAGAAGACAGCTTCACGTTCCCGGTCCAGGTCCCGCAGCACCAGTAGACGTCCGTCGGGCTGAAGATGGAAGTTCTTCTCTTCGTTCCCAGCTGAAGGTGGGACCATGACACAGGGTGAGGGGGCAGGGTCAAGGTGGGGCATATTGGGGTCATCTCCAGCCTTAGCATAGGTAGGGCACTAGCCTCATCAGGACCCACCTGCAATGAAGTAGTACACGATGGCGTTGGGGCCCTCGTCTGCATCCACAGCGCCTGTCACATTGCCCACGAGGGTGCCATGTGGTGAGTGCTCGGGTACTGTCAGCAACTGGTACTGGGGGCTGCCTTTCTGCAGGGGGGAGGGGTATGTCATCACAGGAGGCCCAAGGGAGGCCCGTTTTCAGCTCCTGCCAGAGGGCCCTAGGCAGGGCTTTTGTGAATGCTGAGGGAGTTGACTGCACACACCTCGTGGGGTGAGCAGAAAGGCTGTGACCTCAAGGGAGCAAAGCCTGAGCCTCGGAGCTCCCAGCTCTGCCCTAAGGGATGTTACTCAGTGACATCCTCCATGAGGACAGGGCTGGGCTTGGCGTGTTCTCTGAAGTTCCCTAGCACATGAATGGATGTTTGAACAAGGGGGTCACATTCTCTTATATGCATGTGAGATGTGCACACCCATGCATTCTCCAGGGAACATCACGTCCCATGTGCACATGAGAAGGAAAAACCAAGTCAGTGAGTCTGAGTCCATGCAAGGGGCTCAGCCCCAGCTCAAAGTAGAGCTGATTTCCAGGCTTCCTGTGTACATTGTATAAAATTAGAATGTCAGCTCCAGAAGTCAGGCATTTTTTGTCTGCTGTGTAGTGCTTTGCAATAGTAGCTGCCCAATACATATTTGTCCTGTGAAGTGTGTGTAGGTTTCTGTGTGCAACTACGCGTGTATATTGTAAAGGGGAGTATGTGCACATGTGCCCTTGCAGGCTGGGAGTCTCTCTCTGTGTGGGTGTGACCGGCGCAAGGGATGGGTGAGAGCTCACTGGAGGCCTCACGAAGAGGGGCTCGTTGTCGTCGATGTCGTCCAGGGCCACCTGCAGCGGCTGCATGGTCTCATATGGCACTGGCTGGCCCAGGTCGCTGGCCACCAGGATGAGCTGGAGGTGGAGGAGCAGTCAGAGGATGAAACAGAGGGCCCCAGGCGGGCACTCCCCAAGAGCCAGGTCACCACTCTTAAAGACATTCTAGGTGGGGAGGTGGCGGCCCTGCGCCCAGAGGAAAGCTCCTCTTGGCCCCGCCCCTTGAGCCGGGCCCCGCCCCCTTACGCTGTACACCGCCTGCTTCTCACGGTCCAGGCGCTGCGCGGTCTGGATAAGGCCGCTGATTGGGTCAATGGTGAAGTACTCCCAGTCCCGATTGCCCGTGGTCTTCAGGAAGCTGTAGCGCACCGCCCCATTGAGGCCCTCATCCTTGTCTGTGGCATAGACCTCGTACACGTTGGAGCGCAGCGGGATCTCCTGCGGGGAGGGGGTGGGGGCAAGAGAGGGAGGCTCCTGGGACGTCTGATGGAGCTCTCATTCTTTCTCCTCCTGTAGCATAATGTCCCCGCCACATTTTAGCATTCTTAGGAGATGTCTGCCTGCCTGGCTGGACTCTCCTGGAGTCTGAGCACCTGCTAAAACATCCCCTCGCCCCACTCCTAGCCAAGGCTGCTGCCCGAATGATGGTCTAGCCTGGGGACCACCATGCCTAAACTCTCTCAGGTGACTGCCCTTCCGGGGCTACCCTTATCTCTCTGACCCATTGTATGCTAAGTTTTAGAAGACAGAAGGGGTATTCAAAAGCTGAGGCCACAACCATCCTCTGTTTCTAGGTGTGTCTTGTTTTCTGCTACCCCAAACAGTCCTAGGTACCCTCAAACAACACCATCCACCACCCAATGGGATACTTGAAAATGAGGGACAGGCGGGAAGGGTGACATGGTAGATTCAGGCTAGACACCTGAGTTCTAGTCTGTTATTAATTCGCTTTGTGACCTAGGCATGCCACTTCACTTCTCTGAGGCCCAGTTTCCTGAATCCCTTGAGTTACGTGTAACATATCAAAAAATCTGATTGATGTCACACATTGACCCATGATAAAGCTGCAAGGGCGCAAGGAAAAGAACAAATTTCTTTGCTTTTAGTTGAACAATTACCAGCTCAGCACAGTTTCACTGTTTATCTCATTGATCGTGACAATCAGAAACTCTGAATGGCAGTTATAGCTAGTTAATAGAAAGCCAGATGACAAACAGGTTATTATCTAACAAATGCTAGGTGCTGGGAGACATAAATCTTTCAAAAAATGGAGCTCTTGAAGAGAAAAAGTTAGTAAATGGGACCTTTGGTGTAGAAAAGAACTAGATTATTATGAATTTATATCCTTCCTCATTCAACAAAGGATTTGAAGCAGTTTACAAGAAAGTATAAATTATAATAAGAGTAAACAAGTTAAAAAAATCAGGGTAAATAAATGTGTGGCAGGAAAATGGGAACTGAAGGATAGGAGGTAAGGTGTGTATGCTAAGACACTGCAGGGCCACTCGAGATGGACTGGCCATTCTGAGATCCCTAATGGGCAAAGCAAAGAGGACTGATCATTACAGTAGGCACAGGTAAAAGCAAATCACAATGTAAAAACAGTGTTTCCTAGAGCTCGGCCCTGGCAGCAATGTCTCCCATGGGACCTCAAAGAGGAGATAAGAATGACAACACGGACTTAATTCTGACATTTGGAGACCTGGAGACATGGTGAAGTTTGGGGAGCAAAGAACAAATGGGAGATACCCTGATTGTACCACCAAGGAGCACTTTGGGCCTGACTGCTAAGAGGGAAGGAAAAGGTAGGAGAGAGAGGAGGACTTCTCCATCTTTACAAGGCAATTCAGAGCAAGGAATGAAAGGAAAATTGGAGCGGTTCCAGAAGCTCAGCCACTTCCCCTTGTTTCTTATTTTGATGCCCACCCTCAACTCCCAGGCTGTTTCCACTTTGATATGGGCAGGAACAACAGACAGACGGAAGGGGTATGTTTATTTTGAGACAGTAAGGGGGAAGTGGATTTCTGAGAGACTGTCCTTCTTGGCAGATATTTAAGAGCAAGAGATGGAGCATCTACTATTATTAGTCCCATTCTGCAGATGAAAAACCAGACTGAGAGAAGTTACTTGTTCAAGGTAATTTGGCTGGTAAGTGATAAAGTTAGATTTGAACATAAGACCTTTCGCTGACAAGGCCCATATTACTAACCACTGTTCAGTAATGCCCTGTGTGGCACTGAGCAAGTCTGTTCCCTGCTCTGGCATCAGTTTCTCCACCTTCACAGTGGGGGCCCTTTCACTCTCCCAGGCATGACTGTAGGATGAGGAAGCGGTCTGGATATCGGAAGGGGGATGTGGTGGGCAGGAGGCTCCAGGAGACAGCAGTACCTCTCTGATGTGGAGGATGGTGCCATTGGGTGGGCGCACGAAGACGGGGCGGTTGTCATTGACATCGATGACCTCCACCAGGAGCATGGTTGTTCCCCAGAGTGGGGGCTCTCCGCCATCTGTGGCCACCACGGTCAGGTTGAACCTCTCGTAGGAATGCAGTGGTCGCTTTGTGGTCACCAGGCCTGAGTCCATGTCCACGTGGAAGGCCTCTGGCAGGAGGGCAGGGCATGGCTCTGGCTGAGACATCCTTCCCATGGCCACTTGTTCCTCCCACCCCATACCCTCCCAAGGCATCACTGGTGGAGGGCAGGCTACATACCCACGCCAGGGCCCTCAAGCGAGTAGGCCAGCTCCCCATTGGTGCCTTCATCTTGGTCGGTGGCCATCATGGTGATGACCGAGGTGCCTGCTGGCTCATTCTCATACACGCTTGTGCTGAATTGGGGCTTGGAGAACTGTGGCCGGCAGTCATTGACATCGAGCACCTGGATCACCACCTAGGGGGGAGGTTGAGGTCAAAGGTCAGGAACATATTGGGGGCTACTTCAGGTGACCTAGTCACAGACAAGTGAAAAGAGGTGGACAGTGCCCGCTGTTGGAGTTTGACCTCAAACATATTTAACCCCCCGAGCCTCAGTTTCCTTAGTTGTGAATTGGGGACAACACATCTCCTCTCAGGGGCTTGTGGGGTTCACCTGTAATGGTATCTGCTAGATGGTGACAGTATGTTTGTGGTGTCTGGCGTGAGGAAACACTCGCAGCTGGGACTGTGCTTAACAGGTCTCTATGTCTGGGCCCTGAAGCAGGAGGCCCTCCCGCGCACCTCCTGCGCTGCCCCTGGCTCCTGCCTTGAGCGGCCCCGTACAACTCATTCTAATTTCCGGACCTCAGTGCTGGATGGTGATTCCTCCGCCCTTGAATGCCCCCTCTTGACTGGGATTTGTGTCTGGCCTGGGACGTGGCTCTCTCCGTGGAGCCCACAGCCCAGGGCAGGAGGACTTTTTTTCCTCCTGGCTCCTGCGGCCCTGCCTGCCTGCATCCTCACCGGAGCTTTTCACAGAAGTGATTTTAAGAGCCCCTTTTGGTGCACAAAGCACTTTCTACTCCCCACCGCCCCATCCCCCTGGCTCACCACCGCCTTGGGAGGGAAGCAGCCTTATTCTGAAGTCAAACGCTGTGCTTTCCCCCACACAGCACATGGCTAGGTGACAAGGACAGGATTCAGATGTGTGCTCCCAGCCTCTTCCCCTTACCTGCTAAAAGGAATTTGCCCACCCAGCTTTTCACCTTCTCACCCAGGACAGTTTTTTTGGATACTTAGGTTATTGTAGGGAGAACTGGAAGAACTGAATGGAGAAGGACATGCCTGGATAGGGCGGAAAGAAGAAGGGATGATTAAAGTAAAGCCTCAAGGAATGAGACTTTGGACAGAAATGGGGTAGAGTGTAGAAGGTAGGGTACTGGCCTTAGAGTAACTGTGGACGCTAGAACTGACTGGGAATGGGGCTGTGAATTTGATCTCTTGTTAATGGTTTTTAAGAAATATAAATGAAGATAATTGCCTTATAATTATGTTTAGGTGCCAAACTATTTCTTTCAGTGGGACACGATGGAGACGCTGGGCCGTGTGGAGCCCCAGGCTTTATTTGGGTTATATCCAGGTATGTTTAGCTGCCTTAGCAGGGGTTTGGCACAAGGGATTTCTGCTAGAGTCCCCAAATCCCTAAGCCACAGCCACTGTGACTTACCCAGCTAAGCTCTTGCCTTCTTCCTGCTGTCATATCTCTGAGGGGACCAGGTGATTCTGCTCCTGCTTTGCAGCAGTCATTCTCTAAAGGCTTTGCTTGCTGCCTCTACATCCCCAGTCGCCCGGTGTCCCTGGCCCAGGCTGGCACCCCTCACCTGCACTGAATTCTCTCGACGGTTGCTGGCTATATCCCCGGGGTTGTCTTTGGCCAAGGCAGTCAGGATATAGTGGTCCTTCTTCTCCCGGTCCAGAGAAGACAGCACATAGATGTCACCCTAGTAGGGGGAGGTGGAGCCAGGTCTTTCATCAATTCAGCATTTATTTATTGAGCATCTACTATGTGCCAAATACTGTTCTGGGCTCTGGAGATACAGCACTGAACAGAAGAGACAATGGCCCTTGCCCCGATGGAGCTCTTATTCTAGTGGCTCTGGCACTCACTATCCCGGTCCACCTAGAGATGGGATGAATGGCCCAGGCTGGAGCACACTACCTGGTTGAGTACATGGTAGTATTCCATAAATATATGCTGTTCATAGTGCCAGGCCAGGAGCATGTCGGATTGTTTACACCTAGCAGGAAGTGAGCACACTGCTGAGAGGGCAGAATGCAGGGGGATATCGGCACGGGGAGGCAGTAGGAGGGAAAGTCCAGTTCTAGCTCAGCAACTGGGGAAGGCCCTACCTGACCAACCACCCCAGGCCACAGGGCTCTCTACTGAAACAGCAGCTTTGAGCCAATTTGCAGACATTAGAAATCATTGCCCACCTTTTCTTGAGTTTCTGCCCTCCCTCAAGTCTGAGACTCATGGAGGCTTGGAAGATGTACTGAGTATAGGGCCACAGAGGTGTCAACTTTCTGCAGAGTTGCCTATGTCTCCCTTGACAGTTTCAAAAAGCAGTCATACGAACTTGAATCAAGTTTTTGAGTCTTTTGGGAATGCATCTCAGAAGTTTTTCCCCACAAAGGGCTAGCTCCAAAAGACTTTGGCTACTTCCTTCCATGTCTGCTGGGACAGAAAGGCCACAGTCTGCAGGATGTCTGGGACTCTGAGAACAAGCCTTGCTGACTTGACTAAAACCTGAGGCTATGGATGTCCAGGTGGCAGGACCCAGAAACAGAGGGATGACTATACTACTTTTGGTGGCTTCTCAGCCTATGATCCTGGGCCCTCCCCAGACCCACACACCTCATTGCCTGCTTACCGTAGTGGGGTTGATGGAAAACTTGCCCTCTCCATCCCCAAGGCTGTACTCAATGAGGGCAAAGTTGCCCGAGTCAGCATCAGTAGCAGTGACTGTCAGGATAACTGTGCCCACAGGCACATCCTCAAAGACAGCTTCCTAAGGCCCAGTGGGCAGGGAGAGAAAGAGTGGGCCAACATCAGTCCTGGAGTCTATGGCCCTGCCCTAGGAACTCACTGATACAGACAACCCAGGGCATCAAGCTGCTCATAGGATGGTTACTCCCATGAGGCTTAGAGGCTTGCAGAGTGGTAACAGAAGATGCCCGAAGACCCCAAAGAATGGGCACATGTCCTAGACCCAACTTATTGGCCTGGCCACCCACCTGATAGGAAGGCTGGCCAAAGATGGGGTTGTTGTCATTGATGTCCACAATCTCCAGGTAAACGGGGATCTCAGCTGCCCGGGGTGGGGACCCATTGTCTGAGGCCCTCACGGTGAAGTTGAGCCAGTGCACTTCTTCATAGTCCACTGTCCGGTTGGCAATAACCTTCCCTAAGACACAGAGGTACCCAGTGCCATTTTGGCTATTCCTCACTTATGGAAGCTCTCCAAAGTATAAAGAGAAGGATCTGGAGCTCTGAGGGGCAGATGTGGTCCCTTGAAGGAGGAGGATGCCCAGGCAGCACAGCCCAATGGCATCCAGTTATTCTCCTTACTGGAGGGTAGAGAGCAGCTGGCATCCAGCTGTTCTTCCTGGAGGGGTGACAAAGCTTTGTACAAGACAAAGGGATGAACATCAACATGCCCAGGACCCCCTCTGAGACACTTCCTGTTGGCCTTCTTGCTCCCTAACTGATACTAATACGGTCGGCCCTTTGTATGTGCAGGTTTTAATCCTCTGTTAGCTGAATCTGCAGATGTGGAACTGTGGATATGGACAGAGGGTCAACTATGGAACTTGAGCATCTTTGAATTTGGGTATCCACAGGGGGTCCTGGAACCAATCCCCTATGGATACTGAGGGATGACTCTTGTGGAAGCTGGGGTGGTAGAGATGGTGGTGGAGTATTCCAGGTTTCCAGCAGACCTCAAAGGGGCTTCCATCCCAATCTAGGACCAGGTACTCTGTCCTTTCCTCTAGTTTGGACATCTGCTAGTGACTGGAACATTGGCCATGTTGGCTTTGGCCTAGCTCACTGAGGGCCATGGTATGGCCTCAACTGGAGGGTGAGAAGTGGGATGTAGTCCCTCTTGGAGGCTAAGCAGGCACACATATGTCCCCCAACCCTCCTCAGGCAGATTTTCTACCTACCTGCTGAGGAGTCTTCCAGCTGCACATAGCCTGGGGGCACTAGATCCAGCAGGGTATAGGTGATCAGCCCATTGAGACCCTTATCAGGGTCCACGGCTGCCACAGCGATGAGCGTGGTGCCTGGGGTCGCCCCCTCCAGGACCCGCTCTGTGTAGTAGGTGATCCCAAAGGGCTTGAACTGGGGCGTGTTGTCATTGACATCCAGGATGTTGACTGTCAGCTTGGCTGGGGTGGAGGCAGAGGGTGAGGGTGATGTGAGGGGCACCAATATGGCTGGGCCGGCCTTCCTAAGACTCAGCCACACCCAGAGAAGATGGCAGCATCTCACAGCCCTCCTGGGATCCCTGAAGCATGACCCAACCCTTGAGTGGCACGTGATCCTTTCCTCTGGTCCGGCAGCTCTCTTTCAGAGGCAAAGGGGCTTGGGTTCTACCAGCTGTCTAGGTAACCTTGGTAAAGCCCCTGGCCCTTACTATACCTCAGTTTCCTAACCTGCCCAATGAGATAAGACTAAGATGATCTTTAAGACCCTTTCGACGATTCAGCCTTCTGTCTCCCGTCTGAGTTGTTCCCTTTATATAACCGGCCTTGGCCCTTTGCTCTCTAAGTGTAGGACATATAGAAGATGACCAAGTCTGCCCTTCCTGAAAACAGTCCTCTGGACTATAAAGGTAACAGATGATGTCTGCCAGGCATATCTCCTCACCCCAGCAAGTTGTCCTTGCCTCATGGCAGAGGCCACTTGAGGCCACCCATCCCTACATCGCTCTCCCTGCTCCCCACTCTTCTCACACAAAATCCATGCCTCTAGCAGCTCCTTGCAGCCCATGCCTCAGGCTGCAGTCAGGGCAGTCTGTGCCAGCCCGTGGAAGGCAGCATCCAGCTCCTCCTCCCTGCTGCAGTGCCTGTGCACCCCAATGTGGCATCTCTGGCTTCATACCAGCTTTCCTTATGCCTTCATTCCTCTAAACTGACCCTGTGGCTTCCTATTAGATCTGAGGTTCCTGTCTCACACCCCAGGCACATGTTCGTTACCAGTTCTGATAATGAATTCTGACCTGTAATCCCTTCTTTTCTCAGTTCTCAATCAGCCTCTACCAAGCCTCCTTCCCACTCTAAGCCTCGAGTTTCATGAACACACAAAATTTGGGCTTCTGGATACTCCACTGCTGAGCTCAGCCCAACAACTGGGACATACGTCCACCTTGGGCCTCACTGTAGCGGTCACCTTCTATGTCCCTCTTTCCTCCCTGGGGCCGGGCCTGTGCCTGTTCCTGGCCTGCCCTCCTGCCCTGACCAGCCCTGAGTAACAAATGGGAGATGCCTGTGTGGGAACCTTACCATTTGGCACGCTGACAGAGCGCTCTGGTAGGTCACTAGCATTGTCAATCACCGAGAGAGTGACCTCATAGGTGGCAACGAGCTCCCGGTTCAGGGGGGACTTCACCATTACAGACCCTGTAGACCAGACCAGATCAGGTTCAGCCCCAGGGGAACCCCCTAAATTCTGGGCCTCCCAGGGGTGTTCCTGGCCAATCCTCCTAAGTTCCACCAAAGGCAATGGTCCCCCATGGACATGAGATTTGGTTTCAACTTTGGCTGGGACGAGACCACAGTCACCTGCAAGCTGGGGTACATCAATCTGCCCCTCACTCATTGCTTACTAGCTGGTAACTTTGGGCAAATGATTTAACTTCACTACACCTCTATTTCCTCATTCGTAAAATGGGGATAATTACAGTACCTACTATATAAGCGTTTTTGAGGATAATAACAATTGAATGAGTGTAAAGAGCTTAGAGCAGTGCTTGGTAATAGAGAGTGCTATGTAATTGGTTGTTTAAAAAATGCTTGTATTCCATGACAATGTGAATCTACTGAACACTACTGAACTGTGAATGTGAAGATGGTTAAGACGGTAAATTCTGTTATGTGTGTGCGTGTGTGTTTTTTATCACAATTTAAAGTGCTTGTATTCTAGGGAGATCCAGTATAAATGAAGGTCAAGGCCACTAAAACTCTGGAGGGGGTTCCCTGGAGGGGATAGTGGTGGATCGGGCTGGATAGTCAGGATTACTCCCTTGTCTCTAGTGAGTGGGGCACGATGTGGCTGATGGTGGCAAAGTAACACAATCCTACATTAGTACCAGCAAAGAGTTGTTTCCTTCCCTCCTACCCACTGCCCCTCAGAACCTCTGCCGGTTCCCAGTCACAGAGGAACCCTCCAGAGACTTAGGGTTAAGCTAGACAGATCTAGTTTGGCTGATCTCAGGGATGCTCTGTTGGGACCGCTCTGCTTCCTGACTGATGGAGGGCCTGGTGGCTCCTCCTTCCATCAGCCTCATCCCAGGGTGAAACTTCCTTTACTTCCAGCTCCTTCTCAGGCCTTGAGGTCTCTGGCATTCCCTTCCCCTTGGCAGATCCCCCTGCTGGGTGTCTGTCCTCCTCGGGTCCCCAGCCATGGGGTGGTCACTTACCCTGGGGCGCTGCCTCCTCCTCCTCCTCCTCTTCCTACTCTCGCTCCCTGTCCCCGAGGCTGGGGAGCGAGGATGGGGAGAGGGTGGCTGCATTCAGTCTGCAAAGGCTGGGCCACGGCCTTGGCCTGGGCCCCACAGGATGGGAAGGGTGGTGGGGGTGCAGTGGGTATGGAAGGAGGCAATGGGGTGAATCAGAGAAGAGATGAGGTGGGAAGTGACAGAGAAACAGAGCTCAAACCTGTGGGCCTGCCAGCCGTGAGGAAGAGAGAAGAGGGTTAACATTAGTTAGTTCAGGGTGCAGAACGAATGGAGCAGAGCAGGGCGTGGGGTGGGGAGGGGCTGATACTCAGAGCTGGCCAGAGCAGGTGTTTTGGAAGGGAGGTTGTGAAGTGGAAGAGACAGAGGGGAAGGAAGCCAGGGTAACACGTGGAAGCCCAGTTCACAAGGAGAGGAAGGGGGAGGGAAGATGAGCAAAAAGGTGGGGAGAGTGTGAGGAAGAGGGGACAGAGAAGACACTGGGAAGAAAAATAGAGAGAAAGTGTCAGTTAGAGACAGGGAGGACAGAAAAGAGGAAAGTGGTAGAGACACCAGTACTACACAGCATAATGTTGGGCTAGGTGTGGAGCAACTCTCCGTGGTCCTGACCACCACTGCAATGAGATTTTGCTAACCTGGGACATGGCTTAACCTATCTGACTTCTAGTGCTAATGGTTTTCCTGTCTTCTTTTTCCCTTTGGGCCGCAGATGTAGATTGAGTTAATCATATTCTTTGCACACTGTGTTCATTGGCACCACTCTTGTTTTATGCACGTATCTACTCCTTTTTATTCCCATACTCCTTGCCCCTTCCCTTCTCGGAGATAATTATTATAATGTATTGAAGTGTATTTTTTTATTTGAACGTGTTTCTGAAAATCATTTATTGTTTCATGTGCATATATCTTATGTTTATGCAAATGGGACTGTGGTATATATATCCCATCCTATTTCTTACTCTCATTTTTAAGGTCTATCCATATTGCTCTTTGTGAGTCTAATCTGTTGCTTCTAACTGCTGCCTGGTATCCCATGATGCATACTCACAATGTTTTAGTTTCCAGCCTCCCGAGGATGGGTGCCCAAGTGGCCTCCAACTCCCACCACCAATAACATTGCAGGAAACATCCTCAGATAGTCCCATAATTGACCTGAGAATTCCCTTGGGACATATACCAAGGAGTAAAATTGCTGAGTTATAGGGTATGAGTGCATTTTGTGCTAGATTGCTGTCTGTTGGTAAAATTGGTCTAAACTCCGACAGCAGTGTATGAGGGTTCTGATGTGCCCACATTGTCGCCAATACTTAATATTGCTCAGCATCCTAATATCTGCTAACTACATTTGAAAAACTGGTATTTCACTGCTGTTTTACTATGCATTTCTCTAAATAACAACAATTTTTAGCATTTTGTAATGGTCATGTTAGTTTTTCTGTCACTCCTCTGGGCTTTCCAAGAAGAATACCTGTGAGGTCCCATGTCCTTTCCCTAACTTCCCAGAGGAGCAAATACACTGAACTTTTGGAAAAATGGTAAAACCACTGAAATTATAATGAGCTGCATAAATCATAAAAGAGGCCACAGTTCCCTTTGTTTGGTGATAGTGTAAGAAAATCATTAAGGATATACATACATACACACATATGGGGGGAGATGGATAAATAATATAACAGATGCTTTAAATATCGGTATACATAAAAAAGTGTTCTACCACTTAATTATTAAAGAAGTGCATATTAAAACAAAGTACCATTTTCCTAGAAAGTTACAAACATAAAAACTCTGTAATATTTTGCAACAACTATGTATAGTGCCAGGTGGGTACCAGACTAATCGCGGGGATCACTGCATAAATTATATAAATGTCTAACCACTATGCTGTACGCTTGAAACTAATATAAAATAATATTGAGCTGCAACTGAAAAAATAATTTAAAAAACTTTCTAATATTTAATGCTTGCAAGAGAGTAGCAAGATGGGCACTCTCATACAACACTGGTAGACTGAGAGAATCAGAAAGAGAGGGAGCCGGTAAAGGGGGGAGGAAGAAGAGAAAGGAGAGAGGGAAGGAGCAAAGGGAGAGATGGGAAGCAGAGGGAAGGATGTGGTATCAATAGGGAAGAGAAGAGCAAAGACAGAGGAGCAGCTGAGGGAAAGAAAGCGGGGCAGGGGGAGAGAGAGAACATGAAAGAAGAGGGCGAGGAAAAGAGACCAGGGCAGGGAGTCAGGACCTGAGTTGGGAGGGGAGCAGGCCCTTGTACCTGTGTTGATATTCACGGCAAAGGCATCCTCCTGGTCAGGCACCAGGCGGTCGGTGTCGTCCTTGGCCAGGATGCCAATGATGTGGTACTCCAGCTTTGGGTTGAGGTCACGGTCGATGGCGGTGACATTGGCAATGACAGTGCCTGGCTCTGCTGACTCCAGTACACTCACTGTCTGGATGGGGTTGAGGAACTCAGGGCGGCAGTCATTAATGTCATCGATAAGGATAGTGATGATGGCTGTGCCTGAGAGAGGGACGGTGCCTCGGTCGGTGGCCACCACTGTCAGCCTGTAGGATTCCTGTTCCTCCCTGTCAATGGTGGCATTGCCCACGCGGATGACTCCAGTTACTGGGTGGATGAGGAAGCGGTCCTGAGCCCCAGCTTCTATTCGGTAGATCAGCTCCCCATTGAGGCCACTGTCCTCATCCGTGGCTGTGACCTGAAGAACTGAGAATCCTGTGGGGGTGGGTGGGAATAGGGAGTAGCTGAGCACAGTGGCCTCTTCTAAAAACATCACACCAACTAACAGACATTTGTTGGTGGTTCACAAGGGCCCCTTCTTACCACGGCCTTGCCAACATATATCCTTTATACATTTTTCATGTTTGCGATTTTGTAGAAAAACAGTATCTTATTTTATTTTACATTGTTTGTGAGATCGAACGATTTAAAATAATTTAATATTCAGTTGTATCTTCTGCAAATTGCTTTTGTCCTTTGTCCATTTTGTCAATTTGTGCAATTATATAATTATGATAACTTGTGACAAATATCTTTTTTCTTAGGATGGCTTTGGGTTTCATTTTAATGTCTGATAGGGGGTGAGAATCTACACTAAATAATAATAGACGTTTCGCACACTAAATAATTAGTTTTTACTACTGGTTTCAGTGTTTCATTTATCACAAATTACATTCTTTCATTTACTTGTACCTGTTTCTGAGGTACCAGACTCTTGTGCTCATGATTTTAAATGCTGTAATTTTGTAATATGTTTTAATATTTGCTAAGTCGAATGTAGCTTTCTCATACCTATTTTCCAAAATGTTCTTTCTTCAAGATGACCTTTAAAATCAAATTTACCCTCCCTCCAAATCTTATTTACTTTTGATGGGAATCACATTAATGCCATTTTGATTTTAAAAGTCTTTCCATTCAGGAACATGGGTGGAACATACTTTAATCTCATTTTGCATACTTTAATCTCATTGTGGATCAGAGAAGAAAAGTGAGGGGTCTGGGTCTCCTGACTCCCTCTCCAGTGCTCTCTTCATTCACTCTGCTGCCTGTCCTTCTCCCCACTGAGGGTAAATTCTGCCTCCAGCCTGTGAGGCTCCAGTCCCCCACATACCACCAACCAGCTCCTGCCTGGGAGCCGGGGCCTGAGGCCTGTGCCCAGCTTACCTGGCGGGCAGTTCTCCAGTAAGTGGATGGTGAGGGCTGCAGAGCTAAAAGTGGGCCAGTTGTCATTGTCGTCTAGGATGGTGACGAACAGGTCAGCTGTGCCGTTGAGCAGCCCAATGTCCTCAGCCAGCAGCAGCAGCTCCAGGACAGGAGGTGAGAAGGCTTCCCGGTCAATGACAACACCTGACCTCACTGTTACCACACCTGGCACCCAGCACCACCAGCCAGGGAGATGCAAAGGAAAAGGGATGCAGTGGGGAGACAGGGCAAGAGCCAAGCAAGAGAGGACAGAGAAAGTCCAGGGCATGATATGGAAAACAGATAAAAGAGGAGCAGAGAAAGCAACAAATGACTTTCTTCCCCAAAAGCTCAAAAACAAATGTTTAGGGAGGTCCCCTAGGTGCCAGTCTCCTGGGATTGTCCCCTTCCCAGATGCCCTCTGCAGTTCTCCAGAGTCCTGCCTGGAAGGAGTGACCCAGAGTGGAGGACTGACCTGCTCTATTAAGAGAGGTACTAGTATATCCCTCCTTGTTATCACCTGTCACCAAATTGGCCTACTGTTTAAGACTAGACAGATGTGACATAGTTTCTGGGGATATTTGGGTCTAGTTTGAGGACAGACCTTTGGTTGCTTTTGGCTGACTAGGGGCCTGAGTCTCTGGCCTGGGCAAGGGGAGATAGAAGGAGGGGGCTGGAAGGCTCTCTGACTAGGCTGACGGTTTATGAACTAACAGGTCCCTTGTGTTGTCCCCAAGCCTTCTCCTGGGTCTTCCCACCTGGCCCCTAGATGGCCTAATCCAGCTGCAAGATGGGGGCTGTGAGAAATGGGGTCTCCATAGAAAGCCCGGATCCAGCAGTGAGAAGGGAAGCCCTAGATCTAGCCGTGGGATTACTCCCACCACAGCTAGAAGACATGGAGCCAGGCTGGGCGTGCTGGCCAGAGGCCTCACCAGTACTGTTGTCGATGTCAAAGAGGCCACTCTGGGTACCCAGCAGCTGGTAGGTCACCACGGCATAGACATCCAGGTCTGCATCCAGCGCCAGGATGGGCCCGTTGAGCACTGTGAGGGGGGTTCCTGGGCCAGAGGGAGAGGGGTCACTGAAGGGTCAACTTGCCCCCACCCCGCCCCCACCCCCAACCCCTTCCTGGTGAGCCATGGCTGACGATGGATGAGAGGGAGGGAGGTGAGGTGGACGGGGTGGGGAGGCCCTGGGCCGGGCTGCGGCAGCCTTGGCAGACTGACGCAGATGCCTGGGGAGCGGCCTCAAAGCCCTGCTGGGGAGAAAACACAACAGTGGTGAGCAAGCCCCTCCTGCCTGCCTGGAGCATGCCTGCCTTCCCAGCAGTCTTTGAGGCTGGCCACTCCGCGGGAGGGTCTGGGGGCTCCCTGACATCCCTGCCCTATGTGTGGGCCCTGTCTATATATGCTCACCCCACCCAGTATAGCCACACGTGTGGGTATACAGCACTTTAAACAGGTGTCTGACCATGCATAACTAGGTATCCGCACTTGTGTGCGGGACTTCTGTGCTCACATCGCCACGAGCATACACATGGGAGCACTTGTAGGCCTGGGAGTCCTCTGGGTATGAGCCTGTCTGCCTCTGCAGGGGGGCACGTTTGGACACCACACCAACTACACTGTGTAGGCACCCATGTGCCTATGTCCGTGCAGACGTGTACGCCCACACATGTGCCTTGACATGAATATGTACTAGTACATGTGCGTGCATATACACTGGAAGGATTAGAAATAAATTCATGTAGGGGAACATCCAGCAAGACACAAGGAGTATCTCAGGTGATCTCATTCTGACTTAGGATCAAGACTTGGGAGGCTAGGGAGGCTAGATGAAGAGTAAGGGGAACTCTCTGAGGGACAACAAAAAAGAGATTCTGTCCCCTTGAAGAAAAGTGAGGCTGTTCAGTACATGTGTGTGAGGAAAGGCCATTGCTTGCCTACCCAGGGCTCCCTGGCCTCCACCTCTGATTATAGATGTTCCCCGAGCTTCCAGAAGCCCCTAGGATGCTCTGTGACCCTGGGGTGGAGGGAGCAGAGAGGGATGGGCTTACGCCCCTCCTGGGTAGTCCTCACACTTAAATGCCCCTCTTGAGGCGATGGTAAGGCTGCTCTCAGACCACTTTAAGGAGCAGTGACCACTTTTAACCAGATCTTTGGCCTCTTTGCTGGCTCCTAAGAGGCCTGGCAGCCTGAGTTCACCAGGTCCTCAGAACTGTGCCCCTCCCTCTCCTCTACACCCTTCTGCACCTGCTGGCTCTGTGTTCAGCCACATGGTGAGGTTGCCTCCCCAGCCAGGCCTCAGCTGGGTCCCCATCAGGCACAAGGTGAATCCACAGGCATCTGGGGCCCAGGTGGTACCTGGCAGCAGCAGGAGTTCCCGGGTAGGCCCAGCACCTACCAGCAGGAGAGTTCTCCATCACTTCCGCCTGGTAAGTGCTCTCAGTAAAGAGGGGGTGGTTGTCATTCTCGTCAGCAAGAAAGATCAGCAGCAAGTCAAAATCCTGTGGGAAGCACAATGGGAGGGCATGTGTATGTCATCATATTCTAGCAGTGTTCCAGTCAGAGGAGGGTGGGAGGCAGGCGGAGGGGTCAAGGCACAAAGGTAGATGATTAAAGAGCCCACACTAGAGACCTGGGTTCAAGTTCCTGCTGTGTTAGCAGCTTACTGGGTGGCCTTGAGCAAATAATTTACCGTATCTGGGCCTCAGTTTTCCAATTTGGCAAATGGGGATATTTCTCAAAGGTGTTGTGAAGTTCATAGGATGCTATCCACTGCAGAACCGAGGAAACCAAGGGCCAGAGGGAGTGACTAGTCAAAGCCACACAGCTAGTTGGAGATGGAGTGGGGACTAGCCTCCAAGCCTCCTGATCCCCATCACTCAATGCTGCTGCTTCTCAAGGTGACCTGGGCCTTCCTAAATCTGGCAGAAGGGGAGGAATGAAAGCAGGAGAGAAAAGGAGGAGGTAGGAAGTGAGAAAAGGAAGGAAGGAGAGGAGCACAGGATGAGAGAGGTCAGTGGTTTTTGATGACCCCCAGACTAAAGTGTCTTCGGCCTATACGGATGGGGAAACTGAGGCCCATGTCTTGGATGAGCCATGTAGCCAGTCAGAAACAGAACTGAGATGAGCCAGAATGAACGACTCTTGACCAGGGCCCTGCCCCAGACTTCGTGGGCTGGGGAGGGAAAGCTGACTCCTACCCCCAAAGGGACTGTTTGCTTGCGACACCAACCTCCCCTTAGTAAAGAGAAACAATTTCTTTGGCTTTTGAGGGAAAAGCTACTCTTAAAGGAAAATGCAATCCTTTCAGAACCAGACGTGTGCTTGTGCGTATATACAGGGCATATGCACACACAACTGTGGTGTATGCTCAAGTGCCAGTGGTTTGAGGAGAAAAGATGATAGCTGAGTTCATTGAGTGTTTGTCTCAGCACTACGCTGAGGACTTTACAGTTATTGGCTCCTTCATGTCCTCTTCACAACTTTGGGGTCTTCACTTGGCAGAAGACACAGAAAATAGAGGCTGAGAGAAACTGGCCAAAGCCACACATCCACTGACAGGCAGAATGGGGATTTGAATCAAGAACTTGCTCACTCCAAGGCTTGTGCATCTAGTTCCCTGGCCAAACTGCCTGCATGTCTCCAGAACCCAGCCCTGCTTCCCGCCCACCCTCCGACCACTCCATACCCTCCAGCCTCACCCTTCTGGCTATGCGTGGATTTTCTGGGTTGTCCTTCACAGAAATGGTCAGCTTGTACTCTGGGATCCGCTCACGGTCCAAGGGCCGGTTCACGGTGATAATCCCTGTCTGGGATGTGGAGGGCTGGTGAGTTGAGCAGTGACCCCTTCCCTAATTTGGGCTCTGACTCACAGATGCCCAACTGCTCTGGCTGCACCTCCAGGAATGGCTGTGAATTCCCTCCCTAAATCACCAAAGGTATGGTCTAGAAAGCTAAATAGAGCTAGTAAGGTCTTGCTGGAACAAGAGTAACCCCCCAATGCCTAGGTGTTGCTCCCTCAGCGGATGGGTCCTATAAGGCCCTCATGATGCCAGCAGCTGGTAACTCTCCAAGAGGTCAGGTGGGAGAATCTTGTTACAAACCAAGTGGCATCAAAGCTCTGGCCCCATCTGTGTACACAAAAAGCCTTGGGGGGAGGGGGGAGGTGACAGGGACCCCAGAGATGGTTCAGCTGTGCATCCTGGATTCCATGCTTCCCTCAGGGACTCCTACTCCCAGTGGAGGGAGGAAGCTTCAGGAGGTGATGCCAGAAGGAGCCCAACTGGTGGAGTAGAAATGCCTCTAGGTGAGGGTCCTCTTTTTCAGGAAAAGCCCTGGGGGCCTCCCTTGGGTCAGTCCCAGCCCTACCGTGGCATTGATGGCGAAGGCCCGCTCCCGGTTGCCTGCAGTGATGTTGAAGGTGAGGAGCGCGTTGCACCCACTGTCGGCGTCACTGGCCAGGATGTGGGCGACGAAGCTGGAGACAGGGCTATTCTCACTGATGGTGACGTTCATGGGTAGGTTCAGCAGCACAGGGTCATTGTCGTTGATATCCAGCACCCGGATCCCCACCAGCATCTGGGGCATGTTGTGGGGGAGGGGGAGGAGGGGGAGGTGAAGGAGGGGACGAGGAGAAAAAGGGGCATGAGGAGAAAGAGAAGGAAGAAAAAGTGACGGTGGACATGGTGGCTGAGGAGGAGATGATGGGTGCGGCAGGGCGGGATAGAAAAGGGGTGGCACTTGAGGAAGGAAGGTGCGGTTGATCGCGGGAGAAAAAAAGGAAGAAGAAGAAAACAATAATGGAAAAGGCAAGAGAATGAAAATGATGATAAGGGGGAAGCCGAAAAAGTAAAGAGGCAGAGGTGGGGCAGAGGCGAGCTTGAAATGGCAGAGTGACAGGGGCCGAGGCCCGCTGACGAGGCAGCCTCCCCAGAGAGCTGCTGCTGCGGGGACAGCTCTGAGTGGGCATAGCTGCCAGGCCCCAGGTCCAGCCTCCATAGGTGAGCCCCGAGAGGCACTTGCAAGTCTGTCAGGGGTCCTGAGGGCCTGGACTGGCTCCAGAGCAGCACGTATCCTCTCTGGGCACGAAGGTAGCAGTGTTTTCCGGAGTTTCTACAGAGAGTTCAGGGGGCTGCAAGGCAAAGCCAGTAGAATGGGGCATCCGGACTCACCGTGGAGCTGAGCGGGGGCACCCCCCTGTCACGGGCACAGATGGTCAGGTTATAGAAGGCAATGGTTTCCCGGTCCAGCTCCACATCCTTCCGGACTCGAAGCACGCCTTCCACGGGAGAGATCAAAAACTCCCCTGGGTGCCACCCAGGAGAGGCCAGAGTTAGCTGGGAATTGCCAATAGTGGTGGAGAGCCCAGGGCTCTCCCCACTTCCTCTAGCCTTACTTGCCAGGGGCGGGGGACAGCTGGGTCCTCCGATGCCCTCAGCTTCAGATCTTCATGGTACCTGCCAGGTCTGGGAAGTGCGGGAGGGAGGGGACCAGATCACTGCTGGGGTGCAAGTGCGCATGGGCCTGCTAATGCCCTGATGTATCCGAGATGCCAGGCCAGTTTCCTTCCCTGCTCGTGGGCAGGCTAGGGACTGACCCTGGGTAAGATGGCCACAGTGAAAAAGTGGGATTCAGTAAAGTCGTGGGATACAAACTTAATATACAAAAACCTGTTGCATTTCTAGACACTAATGATGAGCTATCAGAGAGAGAAATTAAGAAAACAATCTCATTTACAATTGCATCAAAAAGAATCAAATATTTATGAATAAATTTAACCAAGGAGGTGAAAGACCTGTACACTGAAAACTATAAGATATTAATGAAAGAAATGGAGACACAAATAAATGAAAAGATATTTTGTGGACTAGAAAGAGTTGTTACAATGTCCATACTACCCAAAGCAATCTACACATTCAATACAATCCCTATCAAAATTCCAATGGCATTTTTCACGGAAATAGAACAAACATTCCTAAAATGAGTATGGAACAACAAAAGACCACAACTAGCCAAAGCAATCCTGAGAAAGAACAAAGATGGAGGCATCACACTCTCTGGTTTCTAACTACATTACAGAGCTATAGTAATTGAAACGGTTTGGTTTTAGCATAAAAACAGACGTGGATCAGTGGAACGGAATAGAGAGCCCAGAAATAACCCCACACATATATGGTTAATTAATTTACTACAGAGGAGCCAAGAACATACTATGAAGAGAGGACGGTTTACAAGTTAGGAAAACTGAACAGCCACGTGTAAAAGCATGAAACGAGACCACTATCTTTCACCATACATAAGCATTAACTCAAAATGGATTGAAGAATGGAATGGAAGACCTAACACCATAAAACTCCTAGAAGAAAACAAAGGCAGCAAGCTCCTTGACATTGATCTTGGTGATGAATTTTTGGATTTGACATCAAAAGTAAAGGCAGGAAAGGCAAAAACAAACAAGTAGGACTACATCAAACTAAAAAGCTTTTGCACAGCAAAGGAAGCCATCAACAAAATGAATAGGCAACCTACTGAATGGGAGAAAATATTTGCAAATCATATATCTGCTAAGGGGTGAATATCCAAAAAATATATAGAACTTGTACAACACAATAGCAAAAACAAATGAACAAATAGAAAACGAAATGGAAGTCCAGAGAAGGGTGATGACTTGTCTAAATGTCCCCAGCAAGTTAATGACAGATCGGGATTGAGCTAGGTCTCTGGGTCTCATCCTGCTACATCCCATGGGATGTGTGGTCTTTCCAGACAATACCACTCAGAACCGAGCTAGGTGGGAGATGTGGGAGGGAGGGGTGAGAACAGGGAGAGGGTAGAGAAGAACGAGGGGGCAAGAAGCTAGTGGAGCAAGTGGGAGTCCAGTTGGATAGGAGAAGAAAGGGTAAGGTGAGCTAGGGAGGTGGGGAGAGCCAGAGGAAGAGGGGGTTACCTGTATACAGTCCCCAAGGGACCGGGAACAGGGAGATAGTTACTTTCTTCACTTTCCCCTTTGACACCTGGCGGAAAAGGCCCAGAGTGGGGGCACTCACTGCTCAGGAACACAGCAGGTGAGGGCAATGCAAGGACAGAGGTCCCAGCTCTCCAAAAGTTCTCTCTGCCTGCCCCTTCACATCCTACCTCACCACTCCCTGCCCTCAGCTCCTGCTGCTCTGATTTACAAAAACAGCCGCTCCAAGGCCCACCTGCAGCTGGGATTTCCCACCAGCTCTTCTACTCCCAGCAGCGCCGCAGGCTGCTTGAAGCGGGATTTCCTGAACCTGATGATACTCCAAGGTCTCCAAAGAACTGAGGAATCCCTTTCTAGGGGTTTCCAAGCCCTGTCTCAGTCCCTGGCCATGTGCAAGTGGGTGGCCTCCTGCCCTCTCTCCAAAGCCTGCCTCCCACTTGAAAGAAGGAACGGAAGAGGTTCTGAAGGCTCAAGAGAGCAGGCTGGGCCCACAAGGTCAGCTTGATGGGGGGAAGTGCACAGGCTAAAGGACCCCATGCTGCAAATTATCCTCCTTGGCAGCTTGCCCTGGGGCCTGAACTTCCTACCACTCCACTTCACTGGACATAGGGTGTTAAAGGCAGAGGCTTTCTATCCAGTCACTTCCAGGTCTGCATTCTGAGTTCACTCCTGTGTGCTCTTGGGCATGTTACTGAGACTTGCCTTGTTGTTCTCAGCTGAAAAACGAGCTAATAAAGAGGTACCACCACGGGACTGTGCTAGCGGACAAGGCCCAGTCCACCTTGTGTGTGATAGATCCACGGCAGCTCTTGGTATCAGTAGGGGGATCCTGAAAGGGAGTCCAGGCAGCCCTCTCAAGGGACGCAGGGCTTTCATGGAGGATGAAGATGTAAGAAAGGGTCCCAAGGAGTGAGTGTGACCAGAAGGGGTAGCTGAGAAGGCTGAGGATGGCAGGAGAGGCTCAAGTAGATATGGCCTGTTTCCCAACTGTTTTCCTCCTCAGCTTAGTGGAGCTGGTGTGAGCCCTTCACCCTGATATCTCCCCACTAATAGGCATGCCTTCCAGGCTCGATCTGTTCTTCCTTCCTGTGGGGAGGAAGCTCTGGCAGGCCAGGTCAGCCCAAGGAAAATCCCAGATCTCTCTCACTTCCCCAGTGACTTGCCACTCAGTCTCCTGGGATATCCCACGAGGCCCCGAAATTCCTAAGGCTGACTGCCAATCACATATGGATTTAACTCCAGAGGTTCTGCTCCTGACTCCAAGGCCCATGGCGAGGAGCAGCCTGTGGTTTGCTGGGGCACTGCTATGAGCCCTGCATCCTGAAGCTGGGTACAGAGAGGGCTGCTTATTGGAAGAGGGCTCTCAGCTGCGCACCCAGCACCCACCTCTCAGTCAGATTTTGGCATTCTCTTAAATAGGATCAGGACTCCCATGATATTATAAAACCTCCATGTTTGTGAAAATTGCAGAGGAGAAAGACCCTCGCTCTGCTGGCTTCGGAGTGGGAAGGCACAGTGCTTGGACAGAGAGGAGACATTTGAGACATGAAAGGGTGGCATGTCAGAGCAGAGTGACACGCCGTGAGTTCTGGTTGGCGGGGCATCCTGGTATGGCCCTACAGAGTGGGTTTGGTTTTTAGCCCCTTAATTGCAAATGTACCCCAGGTTCTCAGTTCCAGCCTTGAACGACTCCCAAAAATAACCTCTCTGGGGCCCAGACCTCTCTTCTGAACTCCTGGCTCGTACATCCAACCCCTACCCAACACCTCAAAACTCACCTCACCTTTTCCTCACACCTGCTCCTGCCTCAGCCTTTTCATCTGTTACTACAGCTCCCCCTCTCCAGTTGCTCCGGCCAAAACCTTGGTGTCATCCTCGACTTCCTCTCTCATACCATGTCCAGTCAGTCACCACATCTGTTGGCTCCACCTTCGAAATATACCAGAGCCCACTGCCTCTCACGCTCTGTGGTGCCACCACCGTGGTTCTGGCTACACCATCTCCAGCCTGAGTGACTGCGATAGGCACCTTCCTTGTCTCCCCATTCCTAATCCTTAACGTCTATGGTCTGGCCTGAGCACAAGAACTGGAGTGGTCCTTTTAAAACCTAAGTCGAACCGTGTACCTCCTCTGCTCCAAGCCCTCCTGTGGTTCCCACATCATTTGGAGCAAAAGCCAAGTCCTAACAATGGCCCACGGGGCCTGACAACATCTGGGCCCTCTACCACTCTTATCTCTTCTCTCCCTTCTTGTCCCCTTGCTCAACTTGTCAGCCATAGGGCCTTTTTGCTTGCTGCCAGGTACATTCCAACCTCAGGGCCTTTGAAGTTGCTGTTCCCTCTGCCTGGGGTACTCTTCCCCAGACGGCCACATGACCCACTCCTCACTTTCTTTACGTCTTTGCTCACATGTCACATCCTTGGACAGGTCTTCCTTGAGCACCCTTCCTAGCATTGCAGCCTTCACCCTAGCACTCCCCATCTCCCGGCTTTATATTTCCCCAAAGCGCTTAGCACCTCCCAATATACTGTCATCTACTTAATCAGTTATGCTCATTGCCTGTGTCCTCCAACTGGAGCACGTGCTCTATAAGGGCAGGGATTTGAGTCTGTTTTGTAGCATTCTGTATTCTCAGCATCTGGAGTATGATTGGTCTATGGTAGATGCTCAATAACTGTCACATGATCAATCAAAAATCAGGATGATCCACAAAGATTTAAATTTCCAAATTTTTCTACTTTTAAAAATGTGAAAGTATGGCATGCCTGGGTCTGCATTTTGACATGGTTGCCACTGGCAGGAGCTGAGTTGTGGCTGCCACAGCCCCCACTGTTCCCGCTTGTCTTGCTTAGTCCTCTTTGCCCATGTGTATTTCCTGAATGACCCCAGTAGGCCTTTGAGTTTGGAATTCCTACTCTATAGAAATGAGTGACACCTGACTTGAGAGAATTGGCTCTGGCCATAAACCCTGCTCTTTAACTGAAGAGAATGCCAAGGTAGTTGTGAAGGCTACTAATGGATGATGAGATGTGCAGAGAAATCCCAGTGATGAATGTGTGCATCTGAGGGATCCCGAGAGGCAAGGATGTTCGTTCTTCCTCTGCTCTGGAGCCTTTTCTCTGGGTATGACACAGGGGCATTTTCTATCTGATTCTCCAAGGGGTCTGTGACGTTCCAAGGGTACGAGCCTCTGTTCTCAGATTTCAGAATGTTCTCCTCATATCCATGTGAGAAGATTATTGTCATCATCTTATGGGTGGGGAAACTGAATCCAGAAAGGGCAAGATCACATAGTGGTGGGGCTCCCTGCCTTGAGGCCTCCTTTCCCATTCTGCTCTTGAATGAGAGTGAGGGGGTGGGGTCACAAGGCCCTCAGATTATGCTGTCCCCACTGCCCAGCTCAGGCCCCACTCACCCAGAGGGTCTCCGTCCACAATGCTGTACTCCACCTGCCCATTGGGGCCTGAGTCCTGGTCATGGGCCAGGAAGGTCCACACTCTGGGCCCTGGCTGGCCCTCAGTGACATCGAATGGCCCTTCGTAGTCTCGGGGGAAGGTAGGCACATTGTCATTGATGTCATTCACGTTCACAAGCACCTGAGATGGTGGACAAGTTTAGCTGAGGCTGACCCCAGTCAGCCCTGTGCTGGGCCCGGATCCCTCATCTGGAAACTGGACCCAATAATCCTGCCTCATGGAGCTGATGCAAGAGTCATACAGGATACGGGATGTGGGAGGGCCTTTCAAGCTATGCATAGATGAGTTATTATTGTCAAAGCCTTTTTATAGGTATAATAATATTATTGGTAACAGTGCTGTGAACTTCTATTCCTTACTGTGATGATTTTACATGGTCTCATTTAGTCCTCCCACACACTGCAATAGTTTTGATTATTCTTTCATTGAGCAGGAAAGTGAAGCTCAGGAAGGTTAAGTAACTTGCCCAGAGTCACACAGCAAGGAAGTAGAGATCAGGGACATGAACCCCTGTTAATTTGACCAGAGTTTGTGATCTTCCCATGGAGGAGAGGAAGGCAGGTGTCGTGGTCTGATAGGTACAGCCACACCAGATGGTGTAGCGAACCCCTCATAGCCATACAACAAGTTTGGGTGGGTTGCCACGACCAGGACAAGGCTCTTAGATTTAGGTGTTTCTCTTGGACAATCTTTCTACCCTCCTTCCCCATTGGAGCTTTCTGGGCTTCATACTCCCCTCACCCCCAAGTTGGGGCTCTGTCCCACCCACCGTGGTTGTGGAGGTGAGGCGGCGTGACAAGATGGGACACTGGTCTGTGGCAGTAACGATCAGGGTGTATCGGCCATGGCTGATCTCGTAGTCCAGCTCCTTGGCAGCACTGATGATGCCCTGGGGGATATATAGAAGGCACAAGGGCGGATCGATGGCTGGTGTGTCTGGGCCACCCTGGGGACCAGCTCCTTTGTGGAGCACCCTCTGACTACCCCAGGAGGTAGGCTCTGACATCTTGGCTATCATAGGGAACACTTATTCCCACCCCACCCAAGCCTTTTATCCTCCCGCACTGGCTGCCCTCACAGTTTCCGCCCAGAGTCCATCTTTGCTCTGCTCCTACCCCCACCCCTGGGATGTCACTGAGTTCCCCTCCAATCCCTTCAGCAAGATGACCTTCCTCTTGGGCCCCACCATCAGCTGCTGACCGTGTGTCTGTCGACATGGAAGGTGTTGATGATGTTGCCCGCAACGATGGCGTAGGTAACTGTGCCATTGGGCCCCTCATCCAGGTCCTGGGCCTGGATAGTGATGAGGGTGGCGTTGACTGTGTCCGGGCCCTCATCTAGTAAGATCTCATAGTGAGGCTGCTGGAACACGGGTGCGTTGTCATTCTCATCCACGATAGTCACGTACACGTGCGTGGTGGCCTGTGGAGAAGAATGTGACCAGATTTCTTGGTCAGCTGGCTAGAGGGGTTGAAGTGGAACCAGCTGTATATTCTACTAGGCTGAACTCATGGTGTGATCCAAATGGTGAGGGAAAGGGAGAAGGATAAGATGGAGGGAAGTCACAGGCTGGTAGAGGAGGAAATCACAGAGACTCTACCAAAAGCTAAGCTAAGTAACTGCTTAGGTCCAAGATGGCACTTGCGCCACTGCTCCTTTGTCCATGCTCATGGCAGACATCACTAGTCAATCAAGGCACTGCTGAGGCCCGATGCAAGCCCAGCATCCTTGGCAGCTCAGTGACCTAGGGATTAAAATTGGTATATAAGATGAACCCCAGTAACCACCACCATAGTTTTGCCTGAGCCAGGACCTTACTGACCCTGAGCCTCCATCCAGATCAAAAAAGGCAAGCATGTGATGTAGTCAACCCAATACAGTATTTAAACTTCAGCTGTTGTTCATGCAAATGTAAGAAATGCCTATTTTCAGTATTCTAAAGGAGGAACACATTTGGAGCAATTTCATGGGAAGAATTTGTTGAGTGGTGAAAAACATGCTTATAGAACATTCTTAACTGAAAGAATAGTTTCTACAACATGTTTCCTGTGACTGGCCATTTTTGGCTGATGCTTGGTCCAATTGGACCACATGTAATATTTAGCCAACTGGAACTCAGTGATGAGCACCATAGAGAAATGGCTACTGTGGCACTTCACAAGCAGAGTGGATAAATGAGAGAAAGAAGTTAGCTACGTGCTGGTATTCTTTGTCCCTTGCCTCATTCCCGTCCCCTCCCCCCGTTCTCTGTTTCTCCACCTGAGCGAGTGTCCCCCATGGACTACCTCACCTGGGCTCCCTTGACATTTGGCTTCCAGGTGGGTTTGACCAATGGGAGGTCCTGGCAGAAGATGAGAGGAGGAAGGAGAGAGAAGTGGGGTGTTTATTCCCCGTTCCCTCCTTTCCTCACTGTAGTTCTGCCCATGGCTGTGTTTGTCCTGCTGGGTAGCCCCCTTTCATAGCTCCAGCTCTCACTGGGCTCTGGTCACCTCACCTCAATTCTTGTTCTTTTGGATACGTGGGTGGCAATGGCTTCCTGCAGCTGCTAGTCTGAGAGTGCTTTGCCAGCTCTCTGTAAACAGGCCCTCCATTGAACTGTCTTCAGTTGAGACCTGAGTGTGCCATATCTTTACTGCCAGGACACTAATACAAACCATTCGTCAGCACAAGAGCACTGCCTTGGAGGAAAGGGGCTGGATTTCAGTTTCACTGATGGGGGTGGCCACACTGACATTTCTCCACTTTTCTAGACTCCTGGAAGTGGGTCTAACAACCTTTCAAGCTGCAGGGGCTGGGAGTGGGGGATTCTAAAGGAGCTGCCCCATGGAGCCTGTTCTGAGGCCAGGGCTGAGCTTGGGAAGGGAAGGGTGAGTCTGATTTCCTCTGGCCTCTGAGTTAGGAGGAAGTCAGTGCCCCGAAGGTCCTCTCAGTTGAGCCCTTCCTGCCCTAGCGTTGAGAAAACAGTGCTTGAGGTTTCTGAACCATGCCCGCACCTTGGGCAATGCCTCTGTGTTTCACCCTGCTGCAAACTCAGAAAACTCATCAGGTGAGAAGTGTGGTAGGGAGGAAGGACATAGAAGGAAATGTCCCCAGCTGGCTCACGTGTTCTAGCCCTCTGGGGGGAGGGCTTGGCAGGGCAGTTGCTTTTCTCTCCCTAATCCTAGGCTCCCTTCACCCACCTCCTAGGCCCTGGGGCAGAGGGAATCTGTTTTCAAGGGTGGTTTGGGCAAGGCCAGGCCAGGAAGGGATGGAGGGTGGGGGTCAGGTGCTCCGGGGTCCTACCGCTGAAGGACCCCACCTCTGCCAGAGGGTGGAAAGAGGGCCTAGTACTCACCTGATTTCAATTGGCTTCGGACTTTCTCTGGTGAAAGAACTCATACTCTGCTAGCAGGAAGGGTCCTGGTTGTTTCTGAAGTAGGGTCATAAGGTAAGGATCATAACCAAGGACCTCGGTTATATCCTGGCAGTCGCTAGGGCTCCCATTCCAAGGGATTTTCTGGCTCCAAGGGGACTGGGCCTGCACAAGATCACCTAGTAATAGTATGACGCTCATCCTTCCTCTTTTGTGGCCTTTCCTGTCCCAGGAGAGAGAGCTGAAAGCTCTTACAGAGCTTCTGATTTGGATCTGGGCACCCGCTGGGCAACAAGAATTCCTGGCTACCCTTGAGTCCCACTGCTCTGATTCTTGACCCAGATGGACTCTGTCTGTCCTCTGTCCTTAAGCCTGGGGGTTGCCTATGAATTCAAGATCCCTAATGAGTGCTGAGTGCTATAGGCACCAAAAAAAAAAAAAGATCCCTAATGGGCCGGCAAAGCTCCTGAGAGCTTCAGCCAGGCTGAAGTAAATTCGTACAATGGCTGTGCCCTTTCTCCTCCTAAGCCCTGGCCCTGGCCATTTTCATCTCTATTTCTCTATTTAGGAAATCACTCGTGTATTCGTCAGTTTGCCCATTCAGATAAGAGTGCATTAAACATCTTCTCTATGCTCAGTTTTGTGCCAGGGACTCAGGAACATCAGATAGAGGCCCTCATCTCCAAAAGCTCATGATCTAGCTCAGAAGGTCACATGAGACCAGATGAGATCAACTGGTTGGTAACCCCAGACCTGGTGTGATAGCTGAGGGGCTGTGGACAGTGAAGACTGGAGGGGGGACCCTCAGGGGAAGTTCAGGGCACATCGTGACGGGGAAGGACTTGAATTGAGCCCCGAGGGATGTAGAGAATTTGGAGATAGATGTCGCCAGTGGTGCCAGTGTGCTGAATGGGTTGCAAGAGCAGGGCACTAGGGAGTGGTGAGGGTACACGTGGTCCTGAGGATGTCCAGGCACAGGAAGTGACGTGGCGCAACGCGGGAAGGGAAGCGGGGCCCAGGGAGAGAGCGGCACCGATGATTTTCTATGGGACACACAACCAGATGTCATGTACACACGCGTATATGTGTGTCCCAGTGTAGGGATGTGCCAAGCCTGTTGTGTATTCCTGCACCTGTGTCACATCTGTGTGCAGTGTGCATGTGCATAAGGGTGTTGCAAGCTCTGGAATCTACAGTCAAGCCTGCTTCAACATACCTAGCTCTTTACAAAAGTTAGATTTCATTCATTCATTCATTCATTCACTCATTCATTCCATAACTGGGAGTGTCTACTACATATCAGGCCCTGGGCTGGGCTGAAGGATGTAGGGTACCAGCCCCATCCCCCAGACAACTTAAAGGCTGGTGACTGAGGGCAGACATAATCCACAATGACTATGTATCCTGCTAAGTTACACGTGGATACACTTCTCGGGTTGTGCAACAATACTAATCCTCTCCCAAGAGGAATGGAGGAGAGTAGAAAAGGGTTTCAACTGGGGATCAAGTGGAG
This sequence comes from Rousettus aegyptiacus, assembly GCF_014176215.1. NCBI lineage: Eukaryota > Metazoa > Chordata > Mammalia > Chiroptera > Pteropodidae > Rousettus > Rousettus aegyptiacus. The sequence continues at coordinate 14,945,663 of NW_023416309.1, forward strand.
CCGACGTACTGGGACACTGGCCGGCTCCCCCGTGGTACGAGTCCGTGGGAAGCCCCTCCCGCGAGCCCCTGGAGCAGCAGTGCTTCCCACGGCCTCCTGGGGGAGCTGCCGGGGGGTGGGGGGTGGCGCTGCTGAGCAGGCGGCTCTCGGGCGCCAGCCGCTTTCACTTGCTCGCTCTGTACTCACTTCACTCGCTCCGCGGGAGGTTTCCTAGCTGGCGGTGTCTGTCTACTCTCTGCGTACCAGGAGTTCCCGTGCGTGTCCCGAAGCCCTGCTCCTATCGGGCTGCACCAGACGGCTTTCTGCTGGACAGCAAAATGGGCGTCCCCCCAGTCCCGGAGGCCAACAACGGCCTGCGCTGGGGGCCTGTGCTCCTCACTGTCTTCCTGATTGCCTCCCGAGGTAAGGTCAAGGGAGCCTGGACCCTGGGGCAGAGCACCGGGAGAACACAGCGGATGGGGTGGGGGCGTCACAGGCTGGATGAACACCCTAGGAGACCCCTCCAGCCTACTGTGACCCCCACTCCGCAGCAGGGAGGCCGCTGGGACCACTTGGCAGGGGGCAGCAGTGTCTATGCTAAGTGCCCTGGCTGGCGGTGGGCACGTATCTATGCTGACGGCTGGTCAAACAGCTGCCTATCTGCCCCTTCCCCGCCCAGAGAGCCCAGGGCACCAGTAGCTTTGGCAGAACAGGAGATGGACAGGGTGAGGACAGCCCCAGTGTGTTCTAGTTGATGCCACTGGCTTTTGACACCTGTGGCATCTTCCTGCCCCTCCCGCCTCAGGGTTCCAGGATCTCATAGGGTGCAGGGGGTAAAGTACTCTTCAACCTGTGTCCTGTCCCTTGATGACACTCCTGGTCAACATTGGTGGGCAATGGTCCACACCCAGATGTGGGCGCCTGTCTTGTCCTTATCCTGAGGGTCTGATGGCTGAGTTGAATAGTTAGCTGATTCCTGGCATCCCAGAGCAGCTCAGCTCAGGGACTGGTGTGGGGTGCGAGGTGCCGGGGAGAGGGGATATGGGACACTTTCTTAGCTTGGCCTTGAGTACCTTCTGGGTCCATTGGGTAACTTATGGCATCTTTCTGACTTCAGTTTCCTCAGCTCAAACACAGAAACCCTACACAGGCAGGTGCCACTTTCTTCTTTCAAAGCCTAGACTGTTATCACCGCAGCGTGATATCCTGGCCATGACACAGGGACTCCTGGGAGGAAGGGCAGGGGTCCTAGTACCCACAGCCTAACTTCTGGTTCTTGCTTGCCTAGAACTGAAGAGGGGGCCAGCAAGCAGCCTATGGAAGTAAACTTTATGGGGAGGGCCCAGAGAATGTGAGTCATACAGGGAGTCAGAGGGAGGCAGGAGGGAGGTGGGGTGCTTGGCATGGGGACCCGATGGGTGGGTCAGAAGAAGAGAAGGAAGAGAAGGACAGGGTAGAAGGCAGAGGAGGAGGCTGAGAGAACCTGGAGAACACCTCAGAAACAAATGGGTGCCTGCAGGTAGCATATCTTAATATTTGGAGGTTGGCCTTGGCCTTTGATAAGGAAGAGGGAGCCTGCATCCCACAGACAGCTGCCTAAGCCCTGGCCTAGATGCTCCCCAGGGTGACAGCCAAGGCGGAGGGCAGTCTTGGCACTAAGGAAATGGCTTCCTATAGGAGCAGGAGATGGTGGCAGGCAGGAAGGCCAGCACCCTACTCACAACGGACCACCACCTATCCCCTCGAAGTGACCCTGGGAGGCCCTTCTATTTTTTTACCCCTCTCTTGCCCTCCCCTGGCTGAGCTGCTTTCTATTCAGCAGCCCCAATTTGGGAAACTGAGTTCTAGAGAACTAGGGACCCAGTTTGCAGAGCAGCCAGTAGCAGAGAGCCTCGGAGCTCTTCACTCCATATTGTCTACATAGCCAGGAGCCTTTAACCCCCTGAGGTCTTGGGTACTCAAACAGTTTGGTGCTCCATCTCTTCTTGGGCCCAGCTCAGGGAGATAATTAGGGCTTGAAGCAGCTTTCTATGGAAAGGAATCAGGAAAAATCTTTCAGTTTTGAACTACTCTGAGACTCAGTATTCTTAACTGTAATATGGGCATACTAAGGAATAGTTGCCTGACTACCTAATACAGTGAAAGAGAGACAACAGAGAGGAGGCCTGGTTGCAGGCATGGTCAGGAGGGTCTGTGAGTTGGAAAAACCTGCTCACCAACCAGCTAAGATGCTAGGTTGTCCTGGGCTGGATTGCTCAAGTCAAAGCCTTTGTGTCTGGGAGGGAGAGATGGAGATGTCTGGTGTAGGTCTGTTCTCTAACTCTTGTGGTTGGGCCAGTACCCAGGAGAATGGTGGTGATGAAAATGGTGCTCCAGAGCCCAGGAAAAATTGAAGATACCCTTTTCTTGGGTCTGGCTCAGCGTGACATGGGTGGAGCCAGGACCCAGCAGACCTCAAGGGTGGCTGAGCCTCTCCTTCCCCTATAGGCATTCCTAGGACCTATGGAAGTTACTGTCCTTGCCATGCCCTCATAGGGTGACCCAGGAGTTCCAAACTCTGGGACTAGCACATGGAGGTGCACTGGGAGTGAGGGAGGGGAGACCCCACCTTCTCCTTTATGGTAAACAGGGCTGCAGGGCCATATTGTGTAACCTAATGGCGCAAGTCTCTGATGCAGCAATGGTCAACTCTTAGGAAATCCACGACCCTCTGCCCAGGTGCCCTGGGGTGGAGAGAAGCAGCATTAAGGTCAGCCCGTGAGGGGATATCTACCCAATATCAGGGATACCCAGCAATACTAGGGAGCCCCTCTCTGAGCTGGGTTGTTACTCCTGTTTCTCCTCAAGTAGGGCAAAGGTTCCCTGCTGGGACCTGACCTCCCTGGGAGAGGCGGGGAGGGGGGGGGCGTGGAGTGGGGAGGTACACTGCTGAGAAGCGCTACCTCCCTATATGCATACACACATAGGGTCTTAGGCTGGAGCTGACCAAAAAGAAAGTAGGAAGGATGGAAGGAAGGAAGGGAAGAAAGAAGGGAAGGAGGGAGGGAGAAAAGATGGATGGAAGGGCCCCTCAGTGCCCATCTGGCCTATTGGTAGTGACCCCTCTAACTAGCACTGACTAAACTCCACATACTGAGCTTGTGGCCCCAGGTTTTAGACCAACTTTATTCATCCAGGAGCAGTTTGGCCTCAACAGGGGAGGGTGAGCCAGAAATCAGCAATACAGCTTCCTATGGACCCTATGGACCCCATAGCAGCACAGGCATGCCCGACACCTTTTGGGACAGCATCCTGTGCGGGAGTGGCAAAGCAAGGGACCTGGAATGCGTGCCCTGCATGCCAGGGCTTCCTGTACAGCTCCATTACTTAATATTTTGGCTTTGGGAGTCAGTCAGATCTAGGTTCAAATCCCAAGATGGCCATTTACTGCTCTGTGACTCTGGGCAAGTTATTCAGCATCTCTGAGCAAGTTCCCTCATCTCTCAAATGGGGGTGATGATAGCACCTTCCTCAGAGGTCTGCTATGCCAAGTCAGTGCACAAACACTTAACATAGTGTCTGGCGATCAGTGAATGCTCTATAGTATTATGCTGTTTCTCGGCTTCCAGAGGCCATATGCTACTGGCTCTGCATCTGAGCTCCTTGCTGCCTATAGAGAGCTCTGCAGAGTAGCTAGAGCATGGGAAGTCACTGGAAGGTTTCACTGGGACTGGACTCTTTAGAATTCTGAAGGATGCACAGGCTGGACCTAGCTATCTACAGCATCTATAGGCATTTAGAGCCTGAAATGTCTGTGGGGGTGCCTGTGGATCCTCCTAAAATTCTCCAGAGATGGGGACTTTGCAACTTCAAGGCAAGTGGAGCCCAGGGTTTGCTTGACTCAATGGGGTCTTTCTCACAACTGATCCTTACATTCAGCCTATTTGCTTTGGCTGTCCATCTCCAGAGAGAGAGATAGTGGCCACCATCATGCCCAGGGATTCCGTAATGAAACTGCTCTGCTACTGATCAAGCAATCCCAGTTCCTTTAACCTTCCTACATAAGATCTCATTGCCCCGGGGACCTGGGGTCAAGTTCTGACCTTGCAGCTCACTCATTGTGCGGTCACTCCCCCGTGATGTGAGCCGTGGGCAGGCTGGGTGATGTGATCTCAGCCAGACTGACCTCTCCCTCCTGACGGGGAGTTCTGTGATAGCGTTTCCCGAGCTTCCGTCCTTTGCTTGTCAACTTCGGGATTTCTGCAGTGTCTGCCTGTCATCGTATATACTTATTTCTCCTTTAAATCTACTCATTTTTCTACTTAATAGATTTTTAAAGGAAACTTTATATCACTTGCCATAAATGGAACAAAATCATTAAAGTACATAATAGGAAGACCAAATAAGGGTACTAAATTCTAGTTGGAAACTATAGCCTGGTGAAGGCTCCAAGCCTGAAATGTGCTGCCCCTTGCAAAACAAAACAAAAAAAAAAACAAAAGGAGCTTAACAAATGACAACGATGTTGTGAAGACATATTAGCATCAAACTGGGACTTTCTCTTTGATGTAACTGAGACTGAAAGAATTGAAAAGAGACTAACTTTCTCTCTATGTGAGTCAATGTATTTAATGCTGTAAAACTACCTGTGTTGCAGATAGTGTCAGCTCCTTTCCATCATTACAGAAGCAGACTCACCACTGTAAGGAGCATTAGCTGGTGGTAGGGGACAACAGTTCAGCTCTCCTGGAGGAAGGGAAAGAGGGCAATGTTTCCCATCCTTAGAAGCCAGTGCAGGGTCAGAGAGCCTCTCTGCGCTTCTTCCAGCCTGAGTTCTCCCAAACAAATAGAGCATCCAAATAAATACAATGGCTCCAGCTGGGTCCTCTCCTATGCTGGGGCCAATTAGCCACCAAAATAACCACAGGGGGAGAGGGAGCTTGCAGCCTCACTGGAAGGGGCCCAGGCCCCTGTCTATCTGTAGCAAGTTGGTAGGGTCCTAGACAGTCCCTGGCCACCTCTACACTCTAGAGCAGGGGTCCTCAACCTTTTCGGCACAAGGGACCAGTGCTCCTATGAGAATCTAATGCCTGTTGATCTAAGGGGGAGCTGAGGCAGTGATGCTAGCGCTGGGGAGTAGCTGCAAATACAGATGAAGCTTCCCTTGCTTGCCTGCCACTCACCTCCTGCTGTGTGGCCCGTTTCCTAACAGGCCTCAGACCAGTACTGGTCTATGGCCCGGGGATTGGGAACCCCTGCTCTAGAGGGTAGCCAGACTATGTGGGTTCAAATCCTGGCACCATTACTTACTTTTCATGAAACTCTGCAAGTTACTTAACTTCTCTATGCTTTAGTTTCTTCATCAGTAAAATGAAGATAACAATATCTACCTCATAGAGAGGGAGGATTAAATAAGCCAACCCATGTAAAAGTGATTAGAATGAAGCCCAGCACGAAGTGAGTTCCAGTTACTACTACCACCACTGAAGGTAGGGCACAAAAAAACTTGCACCTGAACCTTAGAAAGTCTTCATAGTACAGGATCTTAAAACTAGCTGGCTGGAGCTGGCGGTCTGGGCTGCATAGTCATCCTCGGGGAGAGCCTGGGGGAGTCTGGGAAGGAGTCATCCAGTGAAGCATCCACTGGCAGGGCCTCTGGCCAGCTGCCCAGACCCTCCCTTGGGAGGCCTGCTGGCTTCTAGCCTCCAGCCCCAAATGCGTGGATACTTTCCCAAGGTGCTGGAAGTGCAGCTTCCTCCAATAGAGCCTGGCTTCCCCTTCCCGGACTCGTTGGTCTGATGTGAATGGACACTTCCTGCGGGGGCAGGTATCAATAAACACATCTGAGATGCCCTTTGTCCTCCCTGGCCAGAACCCCAGGGGTGGACCTACTACTGGCTTTAGGCCCTCAGCCCCTCACCGCTGGAGCACTTCCTGGAGCTTAGTGCTGGCAGACTCAGTCTTGATTGGTCCTTGCCTCTATTTCCCTTTGTGCTCTGCATCTTGATAAGGATGGAGCCTCGCCTTTCCCTATACCCTTCATGGACCGTCCTGGGGGACAGGGCCTGCCTGGCAGGAAGTTGGAGACCAGGTCCATGTATGTTTGGGGTCCCCTCTGAGGGCGAGGTCCTGGCCGTCTGCATTTTTTACAAAGCAGGCAACAGCATGCGATCAGTTAACTGTTTACTTATAACTCCTAGCAGCTGGACAGAGTTCAGCTGTTTGGGTGGGGCCTCCTGCCTGACTAATCAAGCTAAGGACCCACCTCCAAAGGCTAGGGCGTTGCCTTGGCAACTGTGAGCTAAGCTTATGCCCCGTCAGGGAAAATACACACACCTGCCCACACCCACACACACCCATCCCGTGCACGCCTACGGGGTTTCATTGCGAGGCGCCTGTTGAGTGGAAAGAGGTGAAGGTCACGAAAACTAGCATCCTGAGATGAAGCCAGACAAGAGCTCCTCTCTCCTGTACTGGAACGGAAGCTTTTATCAGAGGCGGAGCCCACCTGTGGCTGAGGGTTCCACAGCTAGAAAGTGGCAGTAGTACGACTAAATTCTGAGCCGTTGTCCCTTTTGGAACTCCGTACTCCCACGGCCTCTCTGCCGTGGGCCTGGCTCGTGTTAGGGCCTTGGTAAATATCTGTGGAATGCAAAAATGATGTTTTCAGTTTGGGCCTGAGGCAAGGCTGTGTGGAGAGCAGAGTCAATTCGAGGTCAATTCACTCTCTTAAGTAGCTGGAGGATGAGGTGTCAGCCCCGCCCTCTGGAGGGATGGGGGGCTCTTCCTGTCTGTAGTTCAGCATGTCCAAAGTGTGGGTCTCAGGACAGCCTCATAGGGCTGTGTTGCCTTGTGCCAGTTGCTTGATTCCTCTGAGTCCATTTCCTTACTTTCAAATGGAGACAATAATACCTACGTCGGAGGGTGTTATGAGAACTAAATGAGATGAGTATAAAGTGCTCAGGAAGTCCTAATACATGGGGTGCTCGAAAACACCTGTGATTATCTTTGTGGCGCATTTCTTGCCTCCTTCCTCTGCCCTGAGGAAAGACAGCCCTTCCCTCCGTCGCAGGTTTCAGAGCTGGAGGGGGCTTAGGGACTTGGGGAATCTTCTTAAGATGAGATGAAGAAAGGGAGGCCCAGAGAAGGATGAGGGCTGGCTAAGTGGGGACAGGGGCCCAGGAATATGACTGCCCAGACCAAGGTTTTTATCCTGAGATCTGGAATTTTCCAGGTTCACAGTATTTTTCCTCTAAGAGGTTCTGCCTCCTTACTCTGTGGTGGGTGGGGGACTGGGCCCCAAGAACACAGTAACTGGATGGTTCCTGCCTGGGGACAAGCTCAGGCTCATTTTCCTGTCTGACACGTTCTCCGCCACCCTGGAGCCAGGGGCCTTCCTCCCCACCCATTCTCCCCAGGCTCTGACAATGACCCAGGTGTCCAAAAGGATCTGCTCCTGACAATAAGCAACATCCTCCCACCAATTAATTATAATTCCAGCCAAGCTCTCTCTATATGTGTATATATATGTACACACACACGCACACACACATATATGTATGTATGTGTGTGTGTATACATATATATGCACATATATATACATATGTATATATATACACACATATATATGTGTGTATATATATTCCCCAATAACATGTGTGCATGCACAGCTGTGGATGGTGTGGGGCATGTGAACTATTTTCCCCAACACCTTGCCCTTGAACGTCCTTCCAAGGTCAGGCTGCCCCGGACCTTGATCTGGCTTGAATTTGACACAATGGATGTTTTCTCTCTTCCTAGGACAAAACCCTGTGGACACTTGGCCCACACCCATCTAGCCCTTTTGCTAAAACTGAACACACTTCCCCACCGCTAAACTTGAATCCTAGCTTCTCCTTTTTCTAAAAGAAGATGTCCTTCTGGGGTGTATGAGGGGTTGGGGATTGAGCAACACCCCTCCTCTCATTATCTCTGAACCCCAGTTCCCTGTGTGTCCTCCTGTGAGTTTTCAAGGAAATCCCCTCTAGGGCTGAAAAGCCCCTCCGCTCTGCTGTCTGGGCAATTCTGCAGTCGTTCACACCATTGCTTGGACCCTGTCCCCCGCCCCCCACCACAAGCTAGCCCCACCTTGCCTACATTTCAGCCCTACCCCATCCATGTCTCTGTTCCCTTGGCAGTCCCCACCTGGCTCAGCTTTGTGCCCTGCTTCTTGCTTCCACCTCTACCTCTACCTGTTCCCCGCCACCCTGCCTCCCGAGAGCCCCCAAGGTGTGTGTGCGCCTGCAAATGCTGAGGGATCTAGACTCGGTCCCCAGCCTGGGGGTAGCTCTGGGGCTGGAGGCGATGCTGGGAAAAGGGAACATGAGGCACCAATTGGGAGAGGCGCTAGTGGGAGCTGCCATGTAGCCTACAGGAAACGGGGAGCACAGAGCAGAGATCACAGAGCAGAGATAACCACAGGGTCTGCTCTGTGGGTGGGATTTTGTTCTTCCTGAGAGCACCTGGGAGGATTCTTTGCCTAGCACTTGCTATCTCCATTTACTGGCACAGCCATAGTTCTGAGGCCACATCTACGAGGGATAGTCCAGGCTGGCAGGGACAGAGTCAGGGGAAAAACTGGGTCACTGGGCCTTCTCTTCTACCAGGTGTGCCAAGAGGGTAAAGAGCAATGGGTTGGCTGTCAGAGGAGACGTGGTTAGTCCCTGCTCTGCCAGGCTGCCACTGGGGACCTTGAGTGGATCATTGAGGATTACCTCTGTAGGCGATAGGCTTGGGAAGTAGAGTCCCTCCCTGGCTAGTGCAAGGAGCCACACTCACAGATCACAAAGTCAAGTGTTCATGGGGCCAAGGAAATATGGTGAGAGAGTAAAGCTGGGCAGGTGGAAACATTAGGGAGTAGCGGGGACTGCGACAAACTGAAACACCAGTGCTCCATCCAGATAGGAAGCTGTTACTCAGCTCCAGCTGATGACTGACTCGTAGGAAAGCTAATTTTGTAATAATCTTCTGACTTTCAAAGAGAAGCTGAGTCAGAATTTTCATGTCAAATTCCTTTTTAAGTGTTAGAAATTTCAAAAAAAGTATAAAATACTTTAAGGGCCAAATAGAATATGTCTGAAGCCTCAATGTGCCCTGTGGGCTACTAGTTTCTGAACTTTTTCCCAATGTAGTGTCTAATTGCCTGAGTTTAATTCTGGCTCTTGCACTTATTTGCTGCGTGACCTTCAATGAGTTACTTAATGTCTCTATACCTCAGTTTCTCATTAGTGAAAGAGAAGGAAAACACCTGGCTTATAGGGGTAATTAGACATGCCCATAAAGCACTTAGCATGGCACAGAATACATGCTATTTCTTCTTCTTCTAACCAGATCCTATTTTACCTGAAGCCCCTCTGGAACTTCAGATAAACTACTTTCCCTTTCTGGGACTCTATATTTGTGCTTCAAAAGGAGACCAGCATCTTTCCAAAGAAGTTCTGAAATCTCTGCTCACTTTGGCAAATGACTTTCCATAAATCTGGAGCTCTCAGACATAGCTCCCTCCCTCTCACATGTGGATGGAGTGACTGGGACGCTCTGTCAATGTGTCTGTCTTCCTTATCTCTTGGGCCTAAAACTCCACCCTTGCAGACATATTCTTTGAGGCCATGGCTTTGCTGCTTCCCCACATTCTGCTATACATACACAGGTATTCCAAGATTGGATCCTACGTTATCATTCACTCCTTAGTGAGAAAGACTTCGAAGCTGGCTTATCCATTCTATTGTGCAGAAAGAACTACTTTTCACTCACAGGAACTGTTTCTTCAATTGCTGAAATGACTTAGAGACTGGTATAGCTCCCGTGTATCAAGCACCAACTCCTAGCAAGGCACTTTCAGAGTACTTCATATAAATTATTTGTAATCTTTGCCTCAACTCCAGCAGGTAGATATTTCATTTCTGTTTTACAGTGAGGAGTCTGAGGCTCAAAGTTTAAGTAACTCATAGCTACTGGACTCCAGTGCAGGCGAGTCCAATTCCAAAACTGTACCAGGCTGCCTCGCTCTTGATTTGGCAAGGCTTTCAGATCTCCAGGCGGGTCCCATGGTCTCTACAGGTAGGAGAGAGGCGTCTGGAGGAGGAAGTATTTTCTTGGGTTCAGGCAATGGCAATGAAAAGGACATACCCATTTGGATTCTGTACATATTTCGAAACTTTCCTTCCCTGTCTGCCTGATCTACTTCAGCTCCCGAGATGCCAATTAAAATTAAACTACTACTAACATATAATAATCATAGCTATCCTTCCTATGTCTGCAGAGGGCATTAGAGCTCACATCTTGTGTTCTCATCTTTCCATCCTTCAGTCCTTTCACAACTCTGTGTTGTAGCTAATATTTTTCTCATTGCATACTTGGCTCACACAGCTAGAGGAGCCAGGACTCCGGCCTTGGCATTGCTTTAAAAAACCAGTGCTTTTAGGGGCCAACACAGTTAACCTTAAGGTTGGGGTAGGGTAGAGAGGACTAGGGTTTGCTCCATTGGCTTAATGAAAACAAAATGAACTAGAAACTATTTTTAGAAGACTGGGTGGCAGGCAGATGCATGGATGAGATGGCCTCTTATGTGTTCCCAGTCCCTGCTCCCGAGACACCATGGGTTTTCTTGTTTTCCCACCACCTGGCCCAGGGCAGCCTCTCTATGTGCTAAAACCCTATCTATCTGCCAACCCAAGAGGACCTCCCTCCTTTAAGGAGTCTCCTGGCCATCCCCGGGAAGGCTATGTGCGTCTCCAAGTGCCTTGAGGTTGGCACCAGTTAGTCCTTTAGCCTATGGGGTTACTTTGTCATGAATGCAGGCCTTGTCTGCCCAGCTAGGTTGGTTGTAAGCTGCCAAGAGGGGGACATGTGTTCAGCATCCAAGTGACATGTAGCACCTGGCGTACACAGGAGCTCCGTTAGTGCTCACTGATGAGGTAGAAAGGCATATCAGCCTCAGAAGTGGGAAGGGCCAAAGGTACTACTGATGACCCCCAGAAGGGTGGTCTAGGACAAAGGGCTGCTGTTGTGAAATAGCCTTGATGGTGCCTATCCTGCCTCTCACGTGACAGCACTGGGCATGGACGCTGGAAGTGCCAGGGGCCAGCCAAGGGCAGAGCCACAGTTCCTGCAGTGGTGGGGGAGTAGGGATGGGAGCTGGGGCCAGGCTGTGCTCAGTTTGCTGCCTGCCCGGAGTTCCTCCTATTCCTTGTCCAACCTCCCTGCGGTGGGGGGATCCCCCAGCTGGGGAAGCTCTCATTGCTCCTCCCACAAAGTCTGGGATGGAGCTGGAGCTGGGTTCATGAGCAAATGAAAGCTCTGGGAGGTCAGCTGTGTTGCCTGGGGCCTGTGGCTAGGAAACCCACATCTTTCGAGCCCCAGGCCAAGGTTCTTCCCCACTCTGCAGGCACTGGGAGTAGCACTGGCTCAGGTAGGTGACAAGTTCTCATCTCTCTGAGCAGGTCTGGTGGCAGCCTTCAAGGTCGCCATACCGTATTCCTTATACGTGTGTCCTGAGGGGCAGAACGTCACCCTCACCTGCAGAATCTTGGGCCCCGTGGCCAAAGGGCAGCATGATGTGACCTTCTACAAGACGTGGTACCGCAGCTCACGGGGCGAGATGCAGGCCTGCTTGGACCACCGGCCTATCCGCAACGTCACGTCCCAGGACCTTCGCTTACATCATGGTAGCCACCAGACTGCCAACACCAACGAGGATAGGGCCCGGCAACACGGACTGGAGTCAATCTCTGACCACCATGGCAACTTTTCCATCATCATGCTCAACCTAACCCCGTCGGACAGCGGCCTCTACTGCTGCCTTGTGGTGGAGATCAGGCACCACCACTGGGAGCAGAGGGTCCACGGTGCCATAGAGCTGCAGGTGCAGAGAGGTGAGGATTTCCCGTATGGGATAGCCTCGGGGGTGGTGGGTTGTGCCTGTCTGTAAGGGTAAGCAGAGAGGACAGTGTGACTGTGGGGGTGTGGTGCTGTGTATATGGTGGTGTGATTGTGTGTGACACTGTGTTGAAGAGTATGTGATGCTATATGTGTGAGATGAGGTGGCTGTGGCGTGTGGAGCTGTGTGTGGGCCTCTTTGGTCAGCTGGGTATGCTAGAGGGGAAGGGTATACATGGTTTGGTTTGTGACAGTGGGACTTTTTAATGGGAGATGGTATATGAACCTGGGCTAGGAGTATGACTGCTCCTGACAACATCATGACCGTGAAATGTGACCTGGGGTGTGAGTTGGCGAATGGCTGGCTGTTGAGGAACATGTATGTGTGTGCTTGTCTAGGTAAGAGTGCAAGGGGAGGTGGACTGGACAGAAGTGTGGGCATGGGCAGGTATCCTCATGCTCCTAGGGTGGCATGAGGATGGGCAGGGCATGCCAGGCTGTGCGGTGAGAGTGAGTGCATGCGAGCGTGTGTGCGTACGTGTGTGTGTGTTGTGTTGTGTAGGTTTCTCCTGGACCAACGCTGCTAAGTGAACAGTAGCATAAAGAGCTGTGACAGGAGAGGGGCAAGAGGGCCTGGATGAGCCTCTCTGGTCTCCTAGACCTGACATCTACCTAACCACCCTTCTCTTTGCGCCCACAGGCAATGAAACATCTAAGTGCATTGCGTATCCACCCTCCACCAAGGAGAGTGAAAGTAAGGAACCAGCCTCTTGCCCCTTCTGGGTTCTCTATTCTCCTTTGTCCTCCTCCTCTGCTGCTGCCCTCCCTTTTGCTTCCTCCTGCACCTGAGCCATTGGGCTGCAGCCCTCAGAAGCTCACTTCCTTTCTAAGACCCAAAGCCTGAGAGAACAGCTTCCCAGAGTCCCTGCTGTGGGCTCCCTGGGAGGAGCTGTACCCCAGCAGTGACCTTTTGCCAAGTGCCCCATGACAGGTACTGGGTGCCACAGGCTGCTGAGCTTATTTTCAGCGGGCTCCCCTCCTCTCCACTAGCCCTCTGCCTCATGGGAAAATTGGAGGGATGTGGGAGGTCCTCTTGACTTGGATTTGACTTAAATTTTCCTTGTTCTGTGCATGGGGGGAGGGAGAGGCTGAAGAAGAGAACAGAACTACCTTTCCTGGAGCTCCTACTCTGTCCCAGACCCTGTGCTAAGTCCTTCCGAGTGCTGGTATCTCAGTGAATTCTCATAAAAACCCTGTGAAGCAGATATCACCATCTTCATTTTACATACATGGAAAACGGAAGTTCAGAGAGGTGACTTAACTTGCCCAAATTCACACAGCCAACAAGGGTAGCACAGCTGGGGTTGTGCTCGCTTCGCCTTCTCTCAGCTTGAGGGGACATGCAGTGGGTGGCAGTCAGTCCCCTGGTGTTTGCCTAGAGAGGGGGAAGGGAGCACTGCTCTAAGGGGCACCCGGGCACTCAGAGGCCAAGAGAGAATGCCCAGCAGCTTGGGGATGTCAGGCAAAGGGGAGCTGTCTTTGGAGCACCCCTACTCTTCTGAGACAATAGGCTTTGGCTTCTACAGCCTTCTATTTATCAGTAATTATTGAGCATCTAGTGTGGACTAGCCTCTGCCCAGGCTCTGGAGATACACAAGTGCAGACTTCCTCCCTGCCCTCCAGGAGCACACGATCAAAGACTGAGCCAGGAAAGGGAGCAGCTCAGCTACAGCCCCAGCCAAACCTCAACTCAAGGGCTGCTGTGACTTTCTACTCAGACTATTTTTTCTTGAACCAACCAGCAGACTAGCCAGGAACAAAATTAGAACACACATCTTGGTCTAAGCCAGACCCACATGGAACTAAAACTCTTTGGTTCAAGCCCCCGTCCCAGTGCACCACAGAGCTCACGTCACATGTCACCAAGCCACTGCCATCCTCACTTCCTCTACCAGCGACTCCCTGGTGAGCGTGGAGAGGGGCCTCTGAGCATCTCCTGCTTTCCCACGTAGCGGTCTCACAACTTTGTGCACATGTGTGCGCCTGTGTACAGGCCAGGGTGAGCTGCACCTGGGTGTGCACATGAGTGTTCACTTCCCCACTGCTCCTTCCACTGTGAGCAACTCCCCCAGTCCGACTTCTCCCTCCTGCAGAACTCACTTAGAGACTTCCGCCACGGCCTTCATTTCATAGGTAAGAAAAGTGAGATTCAGGCAGGTGAAGCAACCATCTCTTAGTGTCTTGGACCCAGAGCCGAGATGCCAGAGTGCCTGATTCTCAGTGTGCAAACCCCACCTGAGTGCTGGGCTGCCCTCCCCTCTGTTAACATTGGTTTTCTGAAAATTAGTTGTATTAGTCTTAGGGACAGAGGCAAGAGATGCCAGAGTAGACAGTGCTAGAGGAAGCAGGTACAAAATTGAAAGGGGATGGAGATTTGGTTCATTTCTCTTCATCTAGACTCTAGAGAAGCAGCTGTTGGAATTCAGGGAACAGAAGTCACCTGGGAAATTTATGGAGTCTGGTTGATAAGAGCTCAAGGGTGAGAACCTTGAACTTGACTGCCAAAAGTAGGTCAGGCTTCCTTTGCTAGGCATCTTTGCTCTCAGGTTTTAACATTTCCTTCCTCTCCAGTTCACGGGGATGTGCAGCCTCACTCGGGGCCGTTTCCCTGAGCTACTGTCAACAATGAATTGGCTCCCTAAGGGCCAAAGGGACATGTTTGCTTCTGTCCCAGCTATTGCGGGCAGGGGGATAGCTTCAATGACTTCTGGAGTCCCCTTCCAATCTCCTTCCACTTTTTTGGTTCTGGAGGTCTGGAGACTATAGCTGAGGCGGGGTCTTGGCACTATGGTGGGTGTCGTCTCAGATAAGAAGAAACACAGCTATCATTTTGGGTGGTGTGTGGGGGTTTTGGAAAGCATGCCCATTCTCTAGGTATCATGAGTACACTGAGAAACGGGAGAGAATGTGCCCCTTCCTACTGATGGGAACAAGTCAGTGTTTTCTCAAAGAGCTGATAGAGGGATCAAAAACTCAAATGCCCCCAGGGTCAGGGAGCTGGTGAATAAGGTAGTAGGGAGGGGTGGAGACTGTGGCTAGCACCCAGCTACCAGTCTATAAGTGCAGGAGGGGAGTTCAGGGTTGTCAGGGCCACTAAATTTTTAAGCAAAGTTAAAAGTCCATATTTTACATGAACCTCAATTTAAAATGTTGAGTTCACTCTAGTGAATGGCAGTGTGGTAAAGTGGTTAAGAATACAGACCTTGAAATCAGCCAAGTTGCTTAACCACTCTGTGCCTTAGTTTCCTCATCTAAAAAACAGAAATGATTATAATTGTACTTACTTCCCAGGTTGTTATGAAGCTAAAATGAAGTTCTATATGTTAAGTGCTAAGAACCATGTCTGGCACAGAATAAGTGCCGAATTAAGTGCTGGCTAGTATTACTTCTAATGCAGATCTCTAGGCCTGGTTTCCCAAGTAAACTTATCCATTCCCTTGTGCCAAGGTGGGACGGCAAGAAGACAGTGGACACATACTCTATTTTCTAATGATTTAGAAATATTTGCCTGGTGACTCAGATGCTCAGTGGGCCTCAGAGCTGGCTGCTGGGTCCTGCCCTTCACTGCCACTTACCTTTGGAAAGATTCTAGTCCTTGCTCTAAGACAGGTGCTTTGGTACTTATCAGCTAATGACGCTTCCAGCCAAGAAGCTCTTTGATTTTTCCTCCTCTAAGAGCACCCCAGTCTCCTAATGTTATCTTTGGAAATTAGGAGGGTAGCCGATCTCTGAGTTCATCTGAAAGCCCAAGTCATTCTGAGGTTGGGGGAGGTGACAAGAGAGGAATAAGACTGAGGAAGTTGGTGCCCCGGGAGTCCTGAGTGCTGAGGGGCTGTGGTTTTTCATCACTGAGTCCAGGGAAGTGGGCTAGGCAGCCCATTTCCCCTCCCCTTGAAGCAACCTCCCTAACCCAGCAACACAGAATGTTTTGGTTTGCTTTTTATCTAGCCCCTTCTCTGGGGGGCCAGGCAGCCCAGCCAAACTCTCTCTTCCATATATACCCACAGGGTACTACTGGCAGGCCTGGAACAAAAAATCCACTGAGTAGGCTGGCCTATCCCATCCCACTCTGCTAAGGGCCTGGCACAGTCCTGGATGCTGGCCTGGCAGCTGCCTCTGCCAATCCCTGAGCACCTTCCCAGGATGAACCTGGCTCTGGATGGCTACCGGCATGACCCCTCACCCGCTAGGTACTACTGGCTATGCCCGTGGGGAGGGGTGGAAAGCTGTAGTGAGGCTGGGATCTGCAGAGGAGCCTAAGGATTCAGATGGCATTGGGTCCACAGAGCTGTTCCCAAATCCCCCTTCCAGCCTTAACTCTTAGCCCAGATTGTAAGGAAACAAAGTCCTGATCCTCTAGAGGAGATGCAGATGGGCGGTTTTTGCCTGGGGACAGGAGTGGGGGTGGGGAGGTCGGGCCAACAGGGAGCCAGAATTAGTGAGCACCTGACTAACCTCATCAAAAGTTGCTTAGTTTCAGCCCAGAGACGGGCTTTGATGACTAGAAAAGAACCCTTTGCGATCGGCTTCTCTGATAGTACCCACAATAAGGTCCTGTGACAGGGTTTAGAAATACTTGAATGTCTGAATTACAGAATGTTTTTACTTTCAATATTCCACGTCAAAATGCAGCCTTACTAAATTCTGCCAGGGAGCCTGCTTTAATGTGTGGTTGAACTTGCTTTCTAATTAGCATAGTGACTGTTCCTGCACCAGTGGGTACTTGTAAAGTGCCTAAAGACAGTTTGTTCTTTGCTGCGGTGTGAACCACCCCCCTGAAAGCTTGTTTACAACATCAGGTTGTTTAGCAATGCAATGAGACAAAAACAGCCCTTATTCCAAATGAGTAGAGCAAAGGCAACACTGAGACCACAGCCCATCCACCTTTCCTAAGCTCCCTAGGGCCAAATTGACACTGTGAGAAGAAATCCTAGCCCATCTTTTGAGAAAGGCTAAAATTGGGAAGGAAATGCATTTACGATGGTTGTGGTTCTGAGTTTGCATCTGTTCCCAGATAAACTCCTAGAGTCAGCAGACTGGATTGAAATAAAGCAAGACTCTCACGCTAACCTTTTGGGAGGGCAATTTAGCAATAGATGAAAAGAAAATGCACATACTTTTTTGCTCAGCACCTTCAGCTGCTAGGAGTTTATGTACAGATGTACTTCCCTGGGTGAGCAGAAGTGCATACACAACGAGTTCACCGCTACATCATCAGTTATGTTGAAATATGGAAGCAACTTACATGTCCACCAATAGGGAACTGTTTTCAATAAATTTCGGGGGAGCCCCATGATAAAGCCCTGGGCAGAACGAGATAGATCTCTGCGCCGATGCAGAGAAAGTCCAAGCTATGCTTAGCGGGAAAAGCATTGTCACATGAAAAGCATATCACATACATACTGTATATGCAGGGGACGTATCCAGACCACGCACAAGAAAACTGCGGACACCGATTATCTCTTTGGAGGGGGCCCGGGTAGAGGAGGAGGAGGAAACTTTGAAATATATTTTTTAACTTATACATTTTTTTTTTTTGTAATTTAGAAAGTTTAACATTTTTAAGTGTTGGACAAGATTCAAATTTCTCTAGTTCTCGCCCCGTGACTCGTATGTACAAGATCACTTTTAGAGGCTCTGCTGTGGCGCTAAGGAGTTTTTTAGAAGATGTGTGGGGCTTTTCATTCACTTATTTTTCCATTTTAACCATCTTTAACTGTACAAGACTTAGCAGCATTAATTATGCTCACAGGTTGTGCAACTATCACCACTATTTCCAAAAGTTTTGCATTACGTGGGCTCCTTTTGACCTTGAACTCTGTGGCATGAGGTCTGTGAAGGGCCTGCTCTCCCTTCTCAGGGGACAATCTGTCGCCCAGGGCAGCCGAGCTGTCCCCAGTGGGCTGGATGACGACCATCAGCTATAAGTGCCTGGCCTCATTTCTGTATGCTCTGGGTACATGGGGAGGAGGCATGGGGCTTTCTTTTAAAGGGGGTCCCTAGACCTTCCATGCCTCTGAAGGTCAGTGGGTGTCTGGCTGTGAGGCTTGGGTAAATGTGGGTCCCACTGCTGCCTGGCCTTCCCTCTTTGGGCTTCTGTTTCCCTTCCGGAGGAACAGTGGGAATAGGGCCTCACCTTGGCTGCCTCTCTTCCTTTTCAGACATCACGGCTGCCGCCTTGGCTACAGGCGCCTGCATTGTGGGCATCCTCTGCCTTCCCCTCATCCTGCTCCTGGTCTATAAGCAAAGGCAGGTGGCCTCCAACCGCCGTGAGTATGCTTGCCCTCCTGGGATGGGTGGGGGTGTAAATGACCTACCTCAGCTGCCAGCTGGCCCGTGGAATTAGCAAAGGCAAGAGGCAGGCACAGTCTTCTCTATTCCAGAGATGGGAGCAATTCCAGCAAGGAGCTGGGCTCACGGCAGAGAGAGCAGGGGACCCAGGCATGCCATTTTGGAGGCCTGAGTGCCCACAAGCCCCAAGCAGTGCTGGCTTGTCACTCGATAAATATCCATTGATGAACGAGTAATCACAGAGAGCAGTTAAAATTGATTTATAAAATTGCTGCCACTCGAGGTCCTTTGGAGACCTGTTTTAATGTACAGGTTGGCTTGTTTTGTTATTAGCATAGCAATTATTGGTACAAAAATGACCTTTGGATTATCAGAATGGGGAGAGATCTTGGAAATAACTTAGTTTAACTCTTTCCTTTTACAGCTGAGAAATTTAAGATCTACAGGGTTAAATAACTAACCCAAAGTTATTTAACTTCGTAAATGGCAGAGCTGGAACTCGAACTCAAAGCTTTCAACTCACGTTTTTTTCCCCCCAGAGAATATATAAATTTTTTCCCACCATATAATAAAAACACTCATCAGCAAGAGTGTCATCAATAACCCCTCACTCACAAGGTGGCTGTGCCAGGAACCATGCCAAACTTGTTCCATACATTCTCTCACTTACTCCTCATAATGACTCTAAAAGTTTGGTCCTACCATTGTCCCCATTTAACAGCTGAGCAAACTGAGGCACAGAGATTAAATAATACACTTAAGGAGCTGCGCAATGATAAGTGGTGGAGCCAGGTTTCAAGTCAGGGTACAGACACCTTTGCACAGTCCTTTTCAGGTGACAGTGCCCTGTGCCCTTCTTCTGACCCCACCATAGGACTTGGCCAGTCTGAGTGCTCTGCCTCTGGCCCTTGCATTGCTTCTTCCCCTGCCTCTTCCCTTCTGCCAGCTGCAGAAGGTAACCGAGGGAGCACTGCTCTGTCCCCAGAGGCCTTTTGGTTCACACATGGTCTCCTGCAGGCCCAATCTGGAGCTCCACAGTCGGTCACTCAGGGGCTGTGGCCACCTCTCCATTAGTCTCAGGACATCTACATTCCTCTCACAAAACTCACCACACTCTACCTACAAAAAACATCTTGATTAGGGGTGGGGTGGGGGCAGGTAAAAGGGTTGCGGCAGAAAGAGGAACCTAGGGGCTCAACCAGGAAGAGAAATTGCTACAGAGCCGCCATCGGCTCTTGCTCATCCAGGCAGCATTTCAATGGAAGTGGGGGGAAGGGATGAGAAGGGCTTAGCTAGGCTTGGCTCCCAGATCGAGAGTGGTTTCTGTCCCTTACTCCAGAAGACAGTGCTGCCTCCATCAAGGGAATAGGAAGTAGAAAACAAATTTTGGGCTGCAGGGGTGCAGGGGTGGGGGAGTGGAGAGAGTGTTGTTCCTGCTTTTGTTGCCTCACAGCCTTTCTCACAGGGTCCCCAGAAGTTGATCTAAGGCTCTTGCCCATGTCCCAGGCTGGAGGAAGAAAAATCAGGCCAGAACACTGTGGGGGTGTCTTAATGACATGGGGATTTTGGAGTCAGCCCCCAGGATTACTCCATGCACTGGGATACCTTCAGTGTGCGGGCTTCCCAGAGGAAGGGACGGATGAGCTGGATGCTGAAGAACCAGACTGAAAGGGAGCAGGCGGGTGCAGTGGGCTGACGGGCTGTGCTGTGACCAATGTTGAGAATATCCTCTGAAACTCTGTAAATGAACCCCGTTCCTGTGATGGGGCTACCTCATAGTATCTTACCCCCACATTCAATATGCAGTAACAGAAAGGAATAATTTATCTTCTAATAAAAGTATTTTTGAGGCCAGTTCCCTCATCCCCTCAAAAAAAAAAATAGGCAAAATGAATTGTATGAGTTTAGTATTTAGAGACAGACAAGAAATGCCAGAGGGGATACCACTAGAGAAATCAGGTATGAAATAGAGAGGGAACGGAGATTTTGGTCATTTTTCTTCATCTAGACTCTAGAGAAGCAGTTGCTGGAATTAAGGGAACAGGAATCACCTGAGAAATGCCAGGAATCTGGTCATAGGACAGAGGCCAAGTGGCCCGGAGCCCAGTACCGAGGGCATGCTCTGGACTGAGCCCCGCTCAGGAAAAAAGAAAGAGAAAGAGGTGAGAGCACTGAGGAAGGAAGTTCGGTGCAGAGGCCAGTGGGTGTGGAAACCTGTGCAGCACGAGACAGAGACTGGCTTCTCCAGCTCCAAGGTGGGACCACCAATCTTTACGCAAGGGGTGGAGATGAGCGGGGGGACCGTAGAGCACCCGCGCAAAGCCTGACGCACCGGAGTCCCCGGTAAACAGTAGCCATGATTCCAACACCAGAGAGATTTCAAGAACTTTTGTGCAACTTCCCCATATGTTCTGGGGCCGTGCCCCTCCCCCACATCTGTTTCCCCATAGTAATCGACAGAGAAGCTCTTAAAAAACGAGAAGGATCTGTGGGAGTACATGGGGGAGCTGCAAGAAAGAGGGAAGTTGGGGCCACTGGATTTGGTTGGTGTCCAGTTTGAGGGGGGTGGGGATCTCAAGAATGGGGCAGGGCGGCAGCCTCTCGGACGAGGAGAAGAAAGTGGTGGAATGGCTGAGAAGTGATAGGGTCTCAGGCCCCCTAAGATTCCTGTAAGAGAGATAACACTTCTGAAGCCACCCTATTACGCAATGTGGAGGATGGTACAGAGAGGCCCAGGAACCCTCTAATTAGGAAATGACCTTACAACACTCCTACCCGGCAAATCATGGCTAAAGACTAGACCATGGCAAATGTCCAAACAGGAAACAACAAATTCAGGAGCAAGGCCTTTGGTTGGTATTTAAATTCTGAAAGTCTAACATCGCCTAAGTCAAGCCCTAGGAAAAAGCACTGTGGTCTCCAGGTGACAAGTGTTGTATACAGTTGTAAAATGCAGCCTGAGTTTCATTTGTCACTGCTCAAAATGGGCTGCTCACTGAGGCCTCATCTGCTGGGTAAACATGCAGAGAGGACTGTGAATGGGTCTCCAGAATGAACAGCAATGGGTTCCAGGGCTGAGCATGACCCTGCGTGGGCCCCCTGACTTCCCCCAAGGGCATCTGCCAGCCAGGGCAGGGATGTTGTCTGGGGAAGCCTTCCCTTTGTAGTAAGCTTCTCTGTCTGTCCCTAGGTGCCCAGGAGCTGGTGCGGATGGACAGGTAAGGCCCATGAAGACCCTTCTGAGAAAACTTCCCGCAGCTGCCCCCCGCCCCCCATCTCAAAGCTTGCCTCCCTGGGCTTGTGGTTGTGTAGGGCAATGTCTACACCCAGAATGTAGCTGGAGTTAATTCAGGAGGAGAAGAAGTAACTTTTAGCCAGGACAGACTGACTCTTCCCCTTTACCAGGATCCTTTCCCTGCTCTTCCCTGGTAATTGGTTGTAACTTGACAGGGGTCAGAACAAAGACATGGCTTCCCTGGTACTCCCTGCTCCTCCCTGGGCCAGCTGTCAGGATGGCAATATTTCTGTGCAGTAGGGCCCCTGTTTAGCTGCCTAGCACAGCTGGTTAGAAAAGCATCTGCCACCGAGGCCTACGATCTGTGCCAGCCAGTCGGCTGTTCTCCCTGCTACCCTTCACCCAGCAGGCTGAGCTCTGAGGCTACTTGGATAAGTCATGTACCCACCTTTGAACCTTAGCGGTCAGTAGGCTGAGGTGGGGGATGGGGAGGAAGCAGCTGAGATGGGCAGAAACTGAAACATGCAAAGGAAGCCAGCACACCTTGATCTGTGGCTCCTCCCTCCCTACAGGGCACTCCAAGGAGAACGCTGTCAGGCTACTGTAGGCCACAAAGGCAGAGGCTGACTGGGCTAAGAGTGGGGCAGCAGGTCGGGGTTGGGGAAGATAGGGGAGTGTGTGCTGGTGCACCCTGGTCGGGAAGCTGGCATGGAGCCTGGCCTGGAGGGTGTGCTCAAGAACGAGCCACTGGTAGCTGCGACACCAAACTCAGAGCTCCTCTGGGTGTTTGGAAGGGATGATTTTCAAGACAGGTCAAAGGAAGTCCTGCTAGCATCTCAGAGTTGGAGGAGTCTTAGGGGTTGTCCTACTCCCAAGAGGGAAGAGGGGAAGAAAAGAGAACCCCTCCCTTCAGCTCAAGACTAGCTATGGGGATATTCAATCCTAATGCCATTGACTCTACTGACCAAAGAGAAACTTGTCCCCGGATTCCTTAGGCTATTCCCCTGGAAGCGCTTCTGATCCTGGGCTTGCTAGCAGGGCCCAGGGCAGATGGTCAGGCCATAGGGCAGAGTGGCAGTCAGATGCCCTCAGCTCAGGGCAGGTGGGACAGTGCGGCCCATGGCCTTTTCTCTCTGGCTCTGTCTCCTCCCTTCCTGCTGGGGGAGGCTGCCGAGGCCTGGAGTGGGAGGGAAGAGAGAAGTAGGGCAGGAGGAGAGGGCAGAGGGCCCAAACCCCAGGCCGCACAGATGACCTTTGGTTCTGATTCTCTGGCAGCAATGCTCAAGGAATTGAAAACCCTGGCTTTGAGGGCTCTCCACCTTCCCAGGGGATGCCGGAGGCCAAGCCCAGGCTCCCACTGTCCTATGTGGCTCAGCGGCAGCCTTCTGAGTCTGGACGGCATCTGCTCTCTGAGCCCAGCACTCCTCTGTCTCCACCAGGCCTAGGGGATGTCTTCTTTCCATCACTAGGTGAGTGCTTCTCAACCCTCTCAGCACAACGGCCTGAGAGGTCATGACTTCTCCTTGGCCTGCAGGGTATCAGCCTCACTCCCTACCCTCCCTGGGGAGTCCTCACAGCCTCCTGGTGTGGGGCTAGAGGGTGAAGGCAGAGGAGACCCCCACCCCTTCACTCTGTGTCTCTTTTCTTTTGCAGACCCCGTCCCTGATTCCCCAAACTGTGAGACCATCTAGTCCAGCTGGGGACCAGTGGGCAGCTGTGGCTGGGCCTGGGGCATGTGCATTTGAGCCAGGCTGATCCTCTGAGTGGTCCCTTGACCTCGGTCCTGGCTTCCTCTCTCGTGCTCTGAGCCCAGACTCTTTGAAAGTTACTTGTGATGGCCAGATTCTCAACCCCTCTGGATGCTACAGGGTAGAAAGAAGAAGGTGTTGGATCACTCAACCTGTCTCAAGGATGGTGGGTGCTGGGATCCCAGGACCCGAAATTCACCAGCTACAGATGCCAAATTACCTACATCCTAGAAGCCCCAGAATTTCCAGCTGTGGCAGCCTCTTTCCTTGGGACTTGACAGTACAGATGGGACAAGATGGATACTGGGCAGAACCCCCCTGCCTCCAGTGCCACCCTTCCAAAAATGAGACACAAGACTAGATGTGGAGAGAGTCCTCCCCACTGTAGTGGACCAGCTCCCCCATCTTGCCCAAGGCTACTCATCTTCAGACTCACTCTTTATAACCATGGGGCTGTGGGTCTGGGCCGGCCTGCCTGCCTGCGGCCATGTGAGCCTTCCCCAGCAGCCTCCTACCAGCACCTCTCCTAGGAGCTGTCAACAGGTTCAGTAAATCTGGAGCTCCCACTCCCTGCACTCTGGACCCGAGAGTTCACTGGACAGAGGCTCCCAAATAGGAAGTACACACTGGGGCACCAAGGCCATTGTGAGCCAAGTGGCGCTTGGGCAATGGAGATTGGGCCAGATGTTTCGGTACCCACAGGGGTGAAGGAGAGCCCAGGGGCATGCTGGGAAGGTGAGTGGAGAGGGCTCCACTTCCTCTGCCTTCCCCATCGCCCTCCTCCACTGCTCAGCGTGGTCAAGAGAGGGTGACAGCATAATGTATTGTCCAAACTGTGACACTTTTGAGTGTGAAGAGGGGGTGCTATTAAAAGCTACAAGGGCAACAGCAGCAGCTCTGTGGATGGATTATAATAGCTGGGTTTAAATCCCTACTCTGCTTCTGAGTTGCCTGGGGCCTATGGAGCCCTCCCTGCCCTTGGTCTTCTGTTCCATCCAATCTGCCGTCTTCACCACAGAGTGACCTGTCAGGTGGGAGGAGCAGGACATGTCCTTAGAAGGGTTTGTGTCTACTCTGCTCTGCACCGTCTGTTCCCATCTCCTGCTTCAGGGCATGGCCAGGTTTGTTCTTATACACATAAACAAGGGCAATCCTTTGTGGAATTTCTATTAAAAGGCTTTAAAGCATGAAGAGTTGTGGGGGAGGGGTCTCTGTACTCTCTGAGGTGGAAACAGAGAAGGTGGGGTTTAAGAGGGCCAGGTGGGAGTTTGAGCTGGGTGGGAGCCCTGGGCACTGTGAAGGGTATAGCTTTAGCTGGGCATTCATCTGCCCCCCAGCCTTCACTGGCTCTGCTGTGCCCAGGTGCCAAGAACTAGGACTTCAGGTCAGGATAAGGGCCCAGCAGATGGGGAAAGCCTGCCTGGTTGACTGGAGCTGGGGGCATGGGAGTGAGGCTAGAAGAAAGGAGTAGCTCTAGGCTCTCCAGCTGCAGTGAGCCCCTAGACCTGTGGCTGGAACCAGGGAGCCCCCTGGATACACGGCATTGCTTCCAAAGCTCCTTTGTCAGGCCCAAGGGCATAGGCCAATGTGGGTGTCCTGCTGTGCCTGGGGGCCTTGAGGAGAGGGTGGGCATGGGCCATGAGACTGCACTGACCCCTCCGGTGGCCAGAACACCTAAGCCCAGGCTCCTGCTTTGTTCCTGGGGGGTCCTCTCTTCTATTCCATCTGCTACCATGAACACTTAGTGCCAGTTGCCACAGAAAGAGGGTGCTGTTCTCACACCTTTGGGGGCACGTGGGGCAGGGATGGGCAGGTTGGCACCTGGTCAAGGCAGGGCCAGGCTACCTCTAGAGCAGGACAAGCCCACAGACCAGACTCCCTGCTCCCCAGCTCAGAAAGAATGTTCCTGTCTTATGGGGAGGCTGGCCTGGCCTAGCCCTCAGCTTCTGACCTCGAGGCAGAGACAACTTCTAAGAACTGAGACCCCAGGCAGGCTGCTGCTGTGTGGAGGGAGGGAGGAGGCCCCAGAGCAGAAAGCCACCACACTTCCTCCCTTGCTTCCTCCTGCATGATCTGGAGCCCTTCTTCTCTGGACCCTTATAAGTAAACGTGGTTTCCTGTTTTCAGTGAAATTTACTCTGAGCTCCAGGCTCCATCTTCATCCATGACAACACGCCCCACCCCCGGCTCCCTTCCTGCTGCTGCTCTCTGGAGAGGGGCGGGCATGGGAACAGTCCTCTGTGCTTACCCCTGGGGCAGTGGTACTTCTGCGGATGTCAGCCCTGGCAGCTGGTTCCTATGGCCCCTGGCTCAGTACCTGTAGGCTGGGGTGCATGAAACAAAGTAGTGGGGTGGGAACAAGGTGCCTGCCTCGAAGAGGGCTGGGAGCAGCCCAGAGCCTCTAGGAAGCTGGCTGCTGGGCAGGGTAAGATTGAGGCCGGAGGCTCATGGATCATGACACTGTCTTGAAGCCCGGGGAAGGAAATCTGTGTTTTTAGGTACTAAGTCATTGTTAAGAGGTGTATCAACAATTATGGGGCCTGTAACCCCTTTCCCAACATTCACATTTAATAAAGACCTCCTACCTCTGTTCCCTCCAAGGGAATGGAATTGACACTTTCTGAAAACGTGCCACAGAGGCTACTGGAGATGCTGCTACCGGTCAGGCTGGCCCTGCCAGGGGGTCTGTGGTACACATTGGGGTAAGTGTATAGGAACAACAGGACCTGCTTTTCAAAAGACCAGCCCTGGGGCTGCCCTTACTCTCACCTGGCCAGAGCTCACGCCTATACGCAGCAGCCTGGGGCAGAGGGGCTGATACACTGCCTTCTTTAGTGACCGGTCTGTGACAGGGAGACTGAGGAGGACATGGTGAGGCTGGGGACCGCAGAGGTCCTGTCACCCTCTACCCAATCATGGGCACTGTGGCCTCTTCTTTTTAGAATAGGACTTCCTAAAGCACTCCAGGGCTGGCCTGATTGTGCTGGGGCTGAGCTAAGATTTGCTCGGGGAACCCAAAGGGAATGGCAATGAGCAGAAAGAGGAACTGGGGTTGTCAGCCAGGATGCTGGGTACAAAGGCCTCTTGAGAAGCTGACACTAACAGCCCAGCTGAGCATCCGTCCTAGCCCACGGAGGGCACTGTCTAGGTACTCCATTGTTTCTGTATTGCACTGTTGCCTGCCTTTCCTGCACGGATGCTGTGGGTTAGGGTTAGGGTGTGAGTTCCAGGAGGGTGGGGGTCCAATAACAGCCTGTTCTTTGAACTCAGTTACAGAGCTGACACCTGAAGTATAGGCACTGGGTGATGGGCTGCACCAGGTTCTCTGGGTTGCTCACCATTGGCGGGGCTACCGCTAGTTTCCTAGCAGCTTCATCCGGGCCTGGTGGGAGCTCCTCAACCGCCATAATGCCCTCAGCTTGTGCAGGCCAGCGGGAAGAGGTTTCATTTTGTTTTTCAGTTCTGATCTGTTGGCATGGCTTCCTGGAATGTATGTTGAGAGGGATTCTGAAGTATCAATGTAGCTTAATGAGAAAGTGCTGACATAGGCTCGCAATGCCTGCCTTTGGCACAAGATAGAGAAGGGCGGCGTGTGTACCACATCGTCGCCGTTTCCATTTTAATACTCTGCGCTTCCCAAAACACTTTCACATGTTATTACTTCTTTGATTTTCCCCTCCCCCACCAGAAAACCCTGGGAGGCTCATTTAATGCAGTGGGAAACCGAAGTTTCAAAAGGTTTGTGTTTTGTCACCACAAGTAAATAAGGAACTGGGACCGAAGCCTCGGTCTCCTGCTGCTGCTCCTCGCCTGTGCCCCTTCCTCTGCAGTAAACTGAATGGCATTAGCGGCCAGGACTTGGACTTGCTTACAGTGTAGACCAAGGCCCTGGGAGATGAAGCCGTGCCCACATCCCCACGGCTCCGCTTTTCCTACACCAGTGTTGCCACTCTCCTTTCTGCCTGGCGATCCTGGTAGGCATGGCGGCCCTTGCACCACATTTGCTTGCAACAGGAGATGGGGAAGGGAGAAATTCTCAACCAACTGGAGAGGAACTGAGGTCTTTTGGAGGAACCAAACCAGTTGCACGTGCGGCATTTGAGCAGCTGCAGAACATCCTTCAAAAGCAAGGCTAAGGGAAGGGTCTGAATTTAATTGTACTGGGACAAAGAAGGCTGGTCTACTTGGTGAGCAGCGTAGGGAAGGGGCCAGGGTGGGGTTTCCTGAGCTTGAGCCAAGGGAAGCAGGCTTCCCAAATAGCAGCAGAGTCCAAGTTTAATAAACAGAAGAGCCCTTGGCCCTAACGATATGAGGTGAGCTGCCAAGAGCTGTGTTTCCAGCTTATAGACTTTCGTGGGGGCTATTGCTGGCGAGTCCTGTATCAGAAGTGGTCATATTTTTTGTCCTTCTGCCTGGACAGGTGACTTCTGAAGGTCCTCACCAGCCTGAGGAGCCAGGGCTGGTTATTTGGGATTGCCGAACCTGCTGGCTGTGATTCGTGCAGCAGAAAGGCCCAGTCAGGCCCTCCCTCTCCCCATCCCCCTGCCCACTGCCAAGGTGCCTCTATAGCGGGGCTCAGTTTCTGACCTGCCAGTTGCCTTCCGTCCTTCCTTCATCCCAGCCCTTCCTCTTACAGGGACCTCTGTGAAGGCCGCTTAGACCCCTCCCCCAAGCCTGGCCTCCCTGCCTGTGGCTTGCAGCTAGCTAGAGGGCCAAGGCTGTACAATGACTTCCCCTGGCTGGGTGGCACATCACGTGTGACAAGTCTGGGCTAGCCTGGATGCCCCTTGCAGCACAGCTGTTTCAAACTTGGGTGATACAGGCGTGAGAGCTGGGTGGAGCTGGTCTAGGCTGTTCATAGGAATATCCTGCTCTCAGGAAATTGACTGGGGGTGGGGAGGAGGAGGAGGAGGAGGGGGGGGGGGGGGGGGGGGGGGGGGGGGGGGGGGGGGGGGGGGGGGGGGGGGGGGGGGGGGGGGGGTGGGGGGGGGGGGGTGGGGGGGTGGGGGGGGGGGGGGGTGGGGGGTGGGGGGGTGGGGGGTGGGGGGGTGGGGGGTGGGGGGGTGGGTGTGTGTGTGTGTGTGTGTGTGTGTGTGTGTGTGTGTGTGTGTGTGTGTATTTTTGTCCAGCCCTGTCTGTCTGTCCCAGGGAGAAAAAAAGAGATGCGAAGGCTCAGATACAGAATTTCTTTTGGTTTTGAGGAGGCTCTTGGTAGCGGAATCCCAGTCCCCCAACTTAGAGAGCCTCATCCTTTAAGACATAGATGTGAAGAATGCCTCATATAGAAAACCTCCCCTGGCTTCTGGCTCTGAACTCCTAGCACTGTATCGCATCCCAGAGTGTTGACTCTGTTACCTAACCATTTCCCCCACAGGACTACAGGTTCCTTGAGGGCAGAACTCATCTCTGATTCCTAGCCTCTGGCACAGGCCTGACATGTATTCAGCATTGAACGAATAAATGAATGAATGAATGATTCAGTGAGGGCTGGCTTGAACCAGGTAGATAATTGCAGGTGGGTGTGTGGGTCTGCTAGGCATCTCTGGATAGATATGTTCAGGGTGGTACCCATCCTCCTATCCCCATTAGACCATGGTGAGATTTCCTGGAACCTCGGGATAGCTGGTCTGATGCCGCTTAGGGGTCTGCCTAGTCTAGGAGTTGGGATGATCCTACTTCCTCAAACACTCAGCTAGTAAAATCTAGTAAAATGGCAGACAAGGGTCCTCCTCTGGTCACCTCTGGGTTGGCCTTAAGTTTTGTGCTTAGGAGAACTCAGGAACCTGGGGACTTCACTGTTCAGAGGTGATAGTCTGGTCAGTGGAAGTGAATCTTCAAGGGTCCAGTGCTCTTTGGAGGCAAATGCCAATCCTGACTGGGCACTGGCTGCAGGGCCCTAGCTTGCCAGCTCTGCCTCATCCCCACCCTGGCACAGGAGGGCCAGGAGGGAGTGGAGGAGGCACTCGAGAAAGTAGTAGGACCAGTCCTTGGGGCAAAGCTCAGACAGAATGTCAAGGGGAGGGTATGTAGAGAGAGGGCTCTGCTCTCAGCTCTGAATGATGCTAAGGGCCTGAACTACCTGTGGCTCCCCAGACTCACTCTTGATTATCACTGGATCTCAGGTCTTTGTTCGGGCTGACCCAAAGGTCAGAATATGCTTTCTCCCTTTACTGTGTTAACTATGACTGACTGACGAGACAGCCCAGGTGTCACCTCCTCCAGGGGCCTTCGGGAAAACTTTCTTAGAACTCCTCAGTGTCCCTTCTGCACCTTGGCCCCCACACGTGGATGTCCTCATTGCCCACCCCGCACCCCTTACTCAGCTGCACTTCACTGTGGTGGGGACCATGTTGCTTTCATCTCTATATTTCTGGTGCTGGCACATAGTGGGCACTCAAGGAACCACGGCTAAATCAATGAATGAGAAAATGAACAATGAATGAATGAACTATGCTCCTGGAGTGGTCACTGCAGTTCTTCACTGTGGTGTCCCCTAAAAAATCGAATAAAAGATCTTTCCCAGCCTGAGGGAACAGAAAAAAAAAATTGAAGGGATACATTCTTTTGGACTTAAAATTTTTCTTTAATAAATCTTTTTATAGCTGGTGCCTGATGCTATTTTTCTGTATTATGGTATTTTAGCCCAGGAGCTATTACATATTCCCCCAGTGAACCCCATCCCTCATCCTAGGCATCCTGAAGGTGTTTTCTGGGAGCAGTGTTGGTGATAACCAGGAATAGGAAGGAAGAGAAAGAGAGACTGCATTTCTCATCACCCAACTTCCCACGCTCTAGGAGCTGATACAGGCCAAGACCTGCTTCAAAGAGGGCCAGACTGTCAGGGACCGCATATGAGGAGGCAGTGCTCACAGGTCTCCATTGGGCTATGCTGGGTCTCTATGGAGGGCATGGTCAAGATGGAAGCTATTTTTGGCCATGGGGACCAGTCCCAAGTTCTGCAGGACTGAATGAATAGTGGCCCCTATTCTGGGATGTTAAATGTGGCTACAGTGATTTCCCCGTTCTCTAATTCCCATTTCTTCTGGAGACCAAAAGGAAGTCAGATGTTGCCTCTACAACTCAAGGTTTTAAGACATCATGGGTTCACTGATGGCCTCCGTGGGAAACTCTGCACTGCGCAGTGGGGGCAAAAGTGGTGAGTTCGCTGGCCTACATCAGGATTGGCCCAAGTCCACCATCCTTCCCAGAGATACCCCAGAGAAAGAGCTCAGCCCAGACCTGCTCTGACCTCACAGTTCACAGAGCTAACATCAGAGCGGAGGGGCCTAACAGGTCACCTACTAGGGGCAGGGGGGCTGAGCTGAGGCTTCATTTACAATCAGGGTTCCTAGGGTACAGAGATTACAAAAATGTCCCCAATCTTTTATATCTCTCTTTATCCACATTCTTTGCAATGTGACTTTGCAGCTCATTCCTTCGAAAGATAGAATTTATTTCCCCACATCTTGAACCTGAGCTGGACTCATTACTTGCTTTGGCAAACAGAACGTGGCAGAAGTAACCTTGTTCCAGTTAAGCCTGGGCCTCAAAAGCCCGTGTATGCTCTGCTGTCTCTCTGGGACCCTTTCCAGCTTCATGTGAACAGGCATAGGCTAACCTCCTGGTGGAGCAGAAAGAGGTGGCCCAGTTGTCCTGTCACCCCAGCTGATAGGCAGCCAACTCCCAGAAGCATAGCCACCTGACTCACGCACAGCACCCCCACCCCTGGCATTACGGAGCCCAGCTGAGAGCAGCAGTACCCAGCAAAGCCAGGTCTAAATAGCAATCCTGCAGAATCGGAGCGAAACCAATGGTCGTTTTATGCCTCTCTGTTTGTTTTGGTTTGTAAGGCAGCATTATTGTGGCGACAGATAATTCATACAGTCCTCCCCTTCATGGTTTACCTTCCATGGACACGAGCTAATGCAATTCCCCAAGCAACACCTATGAAGGAGATGTCATCTCCCTCTAGCAGGTGACAAAACTGATATTGAGAGGTTCTGACTTACTTGCCATCACGCAGCCCGCTTCACAGTGCTGCTGACTTCGAATTCTTCACTCTCAATTTGCAAACTACTCCCACTCCAGCTTGTGGCCTGCAGACTGTCTCACCATCCAGCCCTGCAGGGCTTTACCTCCTTCTCCAACATTGCTCATGATCTTGGGCAATGCCCCACCCATTCAAACATTAGACCAGACCAAAGACATTAACCCTTTCCAACCCTGACAGGTTGTGATGGTGTATCACACCAACACAACGTAAGAGAAGCCAGAGGGCATCTTTTCCTACTTGGCCCAGAAACACCACTATATGGCTTAGTGCAGCCTCAGAGGTACACAGCTTGGCAAATGGAGTTGGGGGTAGCTAGGCTCTGAGGTCCAGACTCAATCTGTACCATACCACAGAGCTGCTCTGTGTGAGCAAAGAGGACCAGAGGCTTTGGAGTCAGCAGACACAGGTGAACTAGCCCCGTAGCTTTGCACACATAGGTCCTGCATCGATACTTGTAGGCCGACGGACTAAAGGCCTGCCAAGGATTCACCCGCTGCGCAGCACTCCGCTCCCTCATGCAGAAGGCAGAGCTTGCTCTCACCTGGCTCCCCACCCCCATGGCCACCCTCATTGCTCACCGACAGCGTGGGGGTGCCCTCATCTTCCACAGTGACCACCAGGTGGTAGAAGCTCTGCCGCTCACGGTCGGGTGGAGCGGGCCGCGTGGCGATCTCACCGCTGACGCGGTCCATGCGGAAGGTCATGTCCTCGTTGCCCTCAGTGATGTAGTAGGACAGGACACTGTTGATGCCAATGTCACGGTCAGTGGCTCTCACCTGGACCACAGCGGTACCCCCGCCCACGTTCTGGGGGAAAAGCAAGAAAGTGGTCATTCCGGATTCAATGAGACAAAGTCCAGCACCCAAGGGCCTCACCTGGACCTCCAGAAAGCTTTGTAGTCTACCCTGGAGAGGTGAGGAGAAGGCTGAAGATAATGGTGTCAAACACTCTGTGGGCTCCTACTACATGCCAGGGCTGTGATAACTCATTGACTCCCCTCTACAACACTGAGAGTTAGGTCCTGGGACAATCTCTTCATTCACGGAGGAGAAAAAACCGAGGTGCAGGGAAAGAATGTGTGCCAGCCACACAGCCAGTCAGTGGCAGAGCCAGGGTCTGAATCCCAAGGGGCTGCCCTGAGAGCTGGCCTCTAAACCTCTCCGCCATCCTGCCCTCATGAATATCCAACTCGGCGTGACATGCAGCAATGCTGGGGCAACGACTGTCCTGGGGTGCTCAATCTTAGGACTGGCTGAGCAATCATTGTTTTATTTAACAGCAGCTCTCTCTCCCAGGGTAAACCTCAGTTCCCTGTCGGTGGTGAAAGGCCACTTTCTTCTTTCCCTCTTATCTCCTCCTCACATCTACCACAAAAAGATACTGTACTTTAGGAGTTGGCTGAGGTGTTAGGTTAGAATTAAGAATGAGTAAGCTGTTGTCCCCAGTCCTGAGATCTGGGCCAGGCAGACATTTAAATGGGCGCTTTATGGTCCGGTCAGGCACACTGTCCACTCTGGACGTCCAGCTGTACAGGCGCTGGCTCTGCCCTCACCTCGTTCACGCTGACATTGTATCCAAAGGGGCTCTCGATCACCGGGGGGTTGTCATTGATATCCAGGATGGTCACCTGCAGGATGTGGTCCTTCCTCCGTGGAGGGGTGCCACGGTCAGATGCCACAACCTGCAAGGAGGGGGATGACTGGAGTCAGGGCCAAAGGGTGGGGGAAGGTTAGGAACATGAAGTCCGAAAGGGCTGTCTGCCTGGTGGGAGGACTGGGAGGGCAGAGACTTGCTGGCCGACTCCTGCTCCCAGGTGGCTTCTGGGCTCTCCCCAAGGCTTTTACCTTCTGCACCTTGCCACGAACAGTCCTTGTCCAGTTCTTGTCTGACCTGGGACCCTCATTTGCCATCTGACTCCAGTGCGCCCAGTGTTCACCTCCCGATCCTACCCGATTGTATTCTGGGCTGTGCTAGCCCCTGACTGTGCCTCTGGGCCTTCAACCAGGCCTTTAGCTTTGAAGGCCCCTGTTTCACACACTCAGATCTGAACTCTGGCAAACAGAGAAAGAGCCTTAAATAATCTTTTCAGCAATGAGCTGGAGTCCTAACCACAGCTTGAGCCTGTCCCTGGGAGGCGCAGTGCTTGCTGGATGCCTGCGGAGCAGCAGAAGTACTCTAGCGGCTTAACCCTCCGCCCCAGAAACATAGCCTTGGGGTCCCCGGAGGCCTTTCAGGAAAATGCCAGCCACAGCAATTCAGCAATACTGGCAGCCTTAGTGACTTCTAACATCTGCACTTCTTACCTCAGCAAAGGCAGGCTAGGCAGGGGTTTTTCTGCCCATTGCACAAGAGGCCCAGACAGAGTAAATAACTTGCCAGAGTCACACCGTGTTTGTGGAAGAGTCAGGGCTCCCGCTCCAGAGCCTCCTCCCAGGACACCCTCTTCTGGGTCAGCCTCACTCATGCTCTCGGTCCTTAGGGGTACTGCCTACCCCCATGGGACTTGGGAAAGTGACAGCAGGGATGGCTATCAGCAGGGCATGCTGATGGGCTAAGTACTTTCCTGGACGGTGAACAGTGACCCTGAGGAGGGCCAGTCCCTACCTTGAGGATATAGTGGTCTAGCTCTTCTCTGTCCAGGGGCCTGGCCACAAACACTTCTCCAACAGAATCATTTGTGGTGACGATCTCAAAGGCCCCAGCGACATTGCCTGAGGCCAGGGAGAAAACCACCTGTCATGGAAAAGAGAGTGTGAGTGGGGAGGAAAAGGGGCCGTCAGTCAGGCCAAGGGGCATGTTCCTGCCCAGCTGGGCCCTCTGCTCAGCAAGGGTGTATGAGAAGATAACGTGTTATACAGACATGGTTATGTCCCTTAAAACGGGGGATGGCAGGCCCACTGAGGTAAGGCAGGGCCTGTGGCAGGCTCCTGGGTGGGGGTACCAGCCCACTAGCCTAAGGGCCTGAAGGCAGCTGTGAGCTCCGAGCACCGACATTTCCGAGGGTAGAGGCAGGGAAGTGCTGACACTTCGGAGCCCCTGCTAGGAACAAGGCACGTTGCCCTGGTAGGATGTGGACTCTGGCTCTCCCAACAGTCTTGTCATAGGGAGCTGCCCTCTTCAGTTCACAGACAGAATTATAAAACAACCGGTCGCATAGCTTGCAAGTGCCCAAGAGAATGAGGATTTGAACCCACATGTTTCTGACCCCGAAGCCAGTGTCTCTTGGTCCCCCAGGGGCGTGCTAGAATTTACAAATGGTGCCACTCAATTCATAGGACAGATCGAAGCAGTGTGAAGACTGATGTGCTCTATCACCCCTTCTCGTACTCTAGGGGAGTGCTTCCTATTGTGGGATGGGGGACTGAGAAGCGTGCCCTCTCTGGGACCGGGGGCTAAGTGGGGGAGGGTTGGTCTCAGGAGCCAGATGCTGTGTGGCTTATGGATGAAAGTCATGGAAGAGTCACCATGAAAGCTGAACCCCCATGGCTTTCAGCTTGTGGCGGGCGTCTGAGCTGTGGCTAGCCTTTGGGGTCCACATTCATTCAACCCAGGCAGGGCCGACTGCTTGCACAGCTCTGCCTCCTTTCCCTGACCACATACTGGGAAGGGTGGTCCTGCTCGGGACTGGGCAGAGTCTGGATGACCTGTTTTTCCTGCTCAATGATGGGATTGTTTAAATGGCTCCCTCTAGCTGAGGGGCTGTCGGAGCCCCATATTGACTAGGGGGATCTGGGCTATTTCTCTTGATGCTTACCTGCCCGTTGCTGCCCGCATCAGGGTCCCGGGCCTTGACAGTGGCCACGCGCTGGCCCACAGGGCAGTCCTCAGGCACGCTGACCACTGAGTCGGAGGTGAAGTCAAACCGGGGACTGTTGTCATTCTCATCCAGCACAGTGATGTAGACCTAGACAGGTGACTGCGGCTAGAGACCTACCACCTCCTTCCCCACCCCAGCCCCAAATACCAGGGTCCCACCATGGGTCCATTGGGGACCAGACCTCTGATTGGTTCTGGAACGTCAGCTAGCTTTACGAGTCTGCCTAGGTCAATCCTGACTTTACAGAGGACGTGAGCACATTTCTTCTAAGATTCTGGTGGGAGAGAGCCACACACACTCAAATGCTGGGGCTGGGACAGCAAGGGAAGGGGTCTGGGGTGACTCAGAGGTGGTGGCTTGGGACAACTGGAAGGCATGGGCCCTAGCAAAGGGGATGGAAGCTACTTAGCTCTAAATCCGTGAGGAAGTGCCAGCTTGGCACTGCCTTAGTTTCTTGTTTTTCAAGTGGAACTAAGAATCCAGATTTTTATGTGAAATTAGGTGGTGATGAATAAAAACTGCAGAAAAAAAGGTGTAGGCTGGCTACCACACATCTGGCAGCCAGATATTGTCCAAAGGCCTCTTCATTCACACTTCTGGATTAGAGGGAAGGAAACAGGGCTCAGGAGGAGGGGGGCCATGAGGTGGGGTGGTGGTCCCTTTAGGAAGAAGGCAGATAGGGAAGGGAGGAGAACATGCACACTGCACGCAGATAACATATTGTTTGTGTCTACAGTGCGAGCTTTGCCTGCAGGGTCTGGATAGCAAGCCAGAGAAAGCTCTGCTGTGGGCGTAGACTCCAGCCCATGATGGCCACTGCCATGAGGTTGGAAACACAAGTGCCCCTTAGGTTCACCGATGAGGAGGTTTGGTGGGTAGGAGGATGCCCAGGTTTTAGGAATTCCAGCCAGGCCTCTTCCCCAGGCCGGACCCCATCTTCTCCTTCCCCAGACTTGGGAATCTGGGTCCCAGACTGCTTGCCTCCTGCAGGACCCTACAGGGAGCCCGTGATACCTCCCAAGGAGATTCATTTCATCCTCCCTCTTAAATTGGGTTTTCTTTCTTTATTCTCAGTCCTAACTGCACTCCTATCTTTAGGCAGTTTTTAAAACCACAAGGTAACACCTCTACCACTTACTAGCTGTGCAATTTTGGAAAACGTTATTCAAACCCTCTTATTTTCCATTTTTCTCAGCTGAAAGTAGGAACAAGAACACCCACAGTACTGGGATATTGGGGGGGTATAAATGGGCTAACAAAAACTTAAGGGGTGAAGCGTGGTGGTCCCTATCTGGCTTTCTGCTTGGCAGACAGGCATGGTCTAGCTCGCCAAGACTCTGCTCATCCATCATGAATTTTTGTCAGGTCGTTTCATGATGTCCCAGAGCCCCAGTGTGCTCAACTGTGAAATGGGCGTAATCATGCCTACCATGCTGTTCTCAGGGCAAAAACAAACAAGACCCCTTTGCTTTGAATCCTCCCAAACTCTCCCACTTGGGTCAAGGCCTTGTTTTGGCTCTCTGTGCTTCCTCCCGCCACAAGGCCTTTGTACGTGCTGTTCCCTCTGCCTGAAATGTCTTGGCTGTGTAAACTTCTATGCTTTCTGGGGCTCTTAGCTTGAGTCCCACTCTCAAGGAAGCCCTCCTCAATCTCCCTGACATCTTATTATAGGCTCTCTCTTGTGACATATATTTATTGGTGCAATAATTTGATCGGTCTTTCTCTGACTATGTCTTATGCTTATGAAGGCAGGGGCTGTGACTGATTTTGGTTTCCTGTTGTACCCTGAGTCCAGCCCAGAGCCTGGCACACAGTAGGTACTCCTTCTATGATTATTACTCTAATGGTCATGATGATGTTTGTCAGGTTCTTCCAGAAGTAGGGAGTCAGCTTCAGTGGATGAGATCTACAGGAATTAGACATGAGTCTGTGTCCCCACCCAGGGCCTCATGGTCCAAATCTCCCTGCCCTGTCCCTTGAGGGCCTGAGGGTGTAACACTCAAGAACTCTTATGACAGAGTCACCGTCTTCCCAGTCTGCCCCCTCTTGCTGCCTCCCTACATGTCCCAGGGTCTGGGAGGAGTCAGGTATACGTAAGCTGTGGTTTGGGGTTCTGGCCTCACAGAGGAAATGGTAGCACTTCTAAAAGGCCCCTCAGTCTGCCTCCACCCTAGTACCTCCAACAAGTTTGAGGCTGAAAGGGCTGGTGTATCCGGGGCAGTGGCCCCGGGAGTCTCTGAGAGGAAGCTAGGGAAGAGCAAAGGGGTGGAGGTCTGGCTTTCTGGAAGAGGGTGAAGTGGCTGTGGAAAAACAGAGGACTGTGCAGGAGTGTGTGCTCTGAAATGCCTTTGCTAGTCCATCAGAGGCAGTGGGCAGCCTGGTCCACAGAGGGGCTTCAGCAGCTCACAGGGGGCATCTTAGCTGCTTATCAGTCTCCACTTAGCCTCGGCTTCTGGGCTCCTCATGACAACAAGTTGTGAGGGGCAACTGGCCCATTTTACAGATGAGGCTGCCGAGGCCCAGGGAGAGGGTCCCATGTAACCTGAGTCTCAGCTCCTTGGGCTGAGAGGGCCAGGAGCTGCAGGACACAGGGCACCTGCCCACTGCCCAATACTGAGGGCTCTGCTCATTGGCTGCCCTCTGGGGACCCTGGGGACCCTGTGTGGGCACAGTGCTGCTTGTGGCCTCACTCACCCTCAGGCTGGTTTTGCGGACGGAGGGGTCTTTGGAGTATGGTCAAGCCACAGTCAGGGCCACTGGAGCCGGGCCCCTCGAGGGAGCCATGAGGCGAGGACCCCGGCAGCTGTGTTTGGCTCTTCGCCTTTAAGTTGATGTTACAAGGACTCAGTGGGGAGTGAAAATATGGCTATAACCAAGGCTGATGATGAGCTGGACACCCATATGGTCTACAGATGGTCTCAGACCTGACTGGCTGGTGCCCAAGCTAAATCTATTGCTAAATGTTCTCATCATTGTAGGATGGCCTATCACACTGTACCCCAGTGGACCCCTACCGTGGAGCTCAACCCCATTTCAACTCCTTCAGCCTGAGGTCACCTGCCTGCCTCTCTCACCTCTCCCATGCTCCTAGGAACCTTATCAGTGACATCTGACTTCAGGGGTCACCCTCCCCAAAGTGTTCCCAGCATGAGGTCTTCCCTGCCTTTAGAGTCCTTGAGGGCAGTGACTCATACCATGACCATGGCTGCCCTTGCCCAGCATTCCCCAAGCCGTGGAGCTGTGAACTCTTTACATGCACCATAGTATAACATGCTCCTTACACCAACCCCCCAAGACAGGGAAGGGGTTCCCTTTGCAGATGCCACTCCCACAATATCCTTCTTCAAGATTAATTTACAAGGGCTTCCTACCCACCATCTCCTGCCATCTCTATCACATCCCTGAAGGCAGGGCTGCTGGCATGACCCTCATTTTAAAGCCAAAAAAAATGAAGCACAGAGAGGTTGAGCAACTTGCCTGTGTCACACAGCTGGTAGGGGGCAGAGCTGGGATGAGGCCTCAGTGTTCCTTTCATTGTGATTCCACCTACTCCTTTTTAGTGTACACCCCACCCCAGGATCCCATGGGGGCTCGGCAGGACACAGAAGGCAGAGAGAGCAGAGCTAGGCACAGGGTACATGCCCGAGAGGGGTCTGGACTGGGATGGCTGTGAAGGGTCTGAGCAGGGACCTGCCGCAGGCCCATCTACGTGTCTTCTCTTCATGGGAGGCAGAAAGGTCCAGCACCATGCAAGGCCCAAACCAGCACTGGTCACAGCCAACAGCACAGGGAAGAGCCCCAGTCCACAGGCTACTCACCTTCTGTAGACAGAGCCGTCAGGAGGAGGCCAAGGGAGAGAAAAGGCGAAGATGCAGGTAGTTAGAAGCCTGCAGCTCTTCCAGGCCCCACTCCAAGCAGCAGTCTGTTGAGGATGCCCCCAGCCCCCACCTGTCTACGGTCTCATCCCAGCCCAGGCTGCCCCAGAGGGTATGGCACGGCCAGCTGCAGCACTGCCTCTGGGCTACTGAAACTCTTGTCCACCGGCATTTTGGGTGGCCGGTGAAGATGTGAGTTTGAAGGTGACTTGGGGTGGTGATGAGTGAACCACGGGGTTCTTACCCGGGGACCTACTCACCACAGTGGAGTCTACTTTGGGGCCACCGTCGTCTGCCACCACTGTCAAGGTGTAGAAGTCACCTTTTTCCCGGTCCACCAGGCCTTTGACTGTGATCACGCCCTGCAAGGAGGGGGCCAGATGGTCGACAACACTGCGCCCGCCAGGCAGAGCTCGCCCAGCCCCCGAGCAGTCCCATGCTCCAGCCAAACCAGACTCCTCACTAACCCTGAGCATTCTGCTCACTGTCACACATCCACGCCACTCTCTCTGCCTGACAAAACTTTTCCACGAAGCTCTGTAGGTTAAAATCCTTCTGTTCTCTCAATCCCACTCAGATGCCACCTCTTCCATGGAGGTTTCCTGTTTCCCCAGCCAGGCATGAGTATGCTCTTATCTGGACCCCAGAGGTGCTCCATTATACCTATATACTGTCGTTCTCTTCGCATCTTTCCTTGTGATGCTGATTGGCATTCCTACTTCTACTCCTAGCCAGAGAACTCTTTGAAGGTTAGAAAGGGTTTTGTTCATCTTTGTATTTCCATTATGCCCCAGGCCTGGCACATTGTAGTGATTATTACTTTGCCTATTTTCAAAGAAGGGATTTTGATAAATAACACTAAAACAAAGATGAAAGAGTAAGATCCGGGCAGCAGATAAGAGATAGCTGCACTAGATACCTAGCTTAAACTAGCTACTGCAATGAAACACATTTATATCTGAGCTTCCTAACAGCCAAAATAAAAAGGAAAACATGATCATCTGCATAGCTTTTGTTGTCTAGTAACAAAGACACCAGGTTGCCTAGGTATAAACTTTATCTTACTCCTAAATATGAAAAGGGATATATTACAAAGATGTTTACTTCAGACACTTTATGAAAAAGAGAAAAGTGCTGTAATTAGAAGGAGCTCAATAATTGTTGGTTAGCTTTAAAAGAATTGAGCTCCCTGCTTTGAGAGAGAGCTCTTGCCGTGTCTGTCCCAAGCCTCCCTCACCGTGATGGCATCTATCCTGAAGAGGGCTTTGGCCTGGGCGCTGGTGTAGGCATCAAAGCGATAGGTGATCTGGTTGATGTTGTCAATGGAGTAGGCCTGGACCCGCACAATCTCAGTGCCCAGTGCCAGGTTCTCCAAGATGGAGGCCTCGTAGGAAGTGTTGGAGAACTGCACGGCCTCATCCAGCTCATTGAGCAAAGTGATGTAGACACTGCAGAAGCCCTGGTTGAAGGGGGGTGCCTGGTCAGTGGCGGACACGTTCATCAGGTAGCTGGTCTTGGTCTCGTAGTCCAGGTAGTCCACGGTGATGATAAGCCCCGTGCTCTCGTCAATCTCGAACTTCCCCTCTGCGCCTGACAGGATGCGGTAGTTTACCAGGCCACCGTCCCCTGTAGGAGGATGCAAGAGGTTGGACAGTCCCAGATGAGTGGAGCTGCCCTGTGGTTTCCCACAGCATACCCACTGCTGTCCTAGAGGGACAGGGTCAGGGGCCTCGGCTGGCCTACCAGCATGCACTGGCCCCCATCTGTGGGCTGGATCATACCAAAGGATGTGGCAGAGGACAGTGTCAAGGTCTATTGGATGGCAAGGCCCTGCATGCACTGTTGACCCCCTCTGGGGCCTGGTCTGGGCCTGAGAAATATTCCAGAGGGGTTTAGTTTTGCTTCTTAAGCTTCAAAATTTAAGCTCGAGCACCTCCCTTGTGTATTTGGACAAAGAGGGTAGAGAAATTAGGGATCATTTGTAGTGTCTAGGGGGATTGATTTAGAAAGTGTCAGATCAACAGGGAAAGCAACCTCAGAAGTGGCCAAGTCTTCATTTGGTCCCTCTGGCCGAAGAGTTCCAGTGCCAGGGACACCTTCCCCCATCCTCCTTATTCCTCTACCCCAAATCCCCAGGTCTTGGAATACACCCTTCAGCCAGGAGCAAGAGGTGGGCTTCCTTCTCTCAAGTCCACACACTTTGAGGGGAATGGTCATAAAACCACTCAGGAAATCCCAGACTTCCTTGAAATTATTTGCAAAACTCTGAATGGACCTGCATTTTTCTGGGGTGGAATCAATAGCTTCCACTTGCTTTTCAAAAGAGTTCCTGAGCCAGCAAAGGTCATGAACCACTGTGCCACAGTGATATATGTGACCTAAACTGTATAAATGTGCCACATAAAGGAGAATAATCACCTGAGTGTTCAGACCAATTTCTGCCTCTACTCTCTCCTGTGCCCCAGGTGAGCTGGGGATGCTGAGAGCTACCAGAACAGCTAATGTGAAGGAAGGGCAGGA
The DNA here is from genome assembly GCF_014176215.1 of Rousettus aegyptiacus. Lineage (NCBI taxonomy): Eukaryota > Metazoa > Chordata > Mammalia > Chiroptera > Pteropodidae > Rousettus > Rousettus aegyptiacus. Next base: position 14,987,136 of record NW_023416309.1, read on the forward strand.
ACCTGAGAAACTAGGAGCAGCTCAGGGAGCCTCTTTGGGGGGCAGTGGAACCCCAGGAAAGAGCTCCTCTCTGGCTGTACCCTTGGCTTAGGGCAGAGGCCCAGATAGCCAGGCTCTATGAAAAAGGCCATAGTGACCTGACCATGTTTTCCTTCATTTTGCACTGCTAACTGTGGCCACTTCTGGGGCTCGGGTCCCTCAGTGAGGCCCAGGCTGCCTTCAGGGGAGACCACTGCCTTGTGGAACAGGGCGTGCTGCCCCTTGTAAAGCCCGTGTGTGCCAGGCCCGGAGCTTTGGCTGGATGGAGAAGCAGGTCTCAGCCAGCTTTCTGGCAAGTACTTTATTTCTCCTAGCCCTGCCCAGCCCTCGGCCAAAGGCTAGCTGGATGCTACTGGGTCCTGCAATGACAAAGCTGAACTCAAACTTGCGACCTCTCCTCTCTCCATCCAGAGATTGAGACAACTCACCCTAACTCCAGCCCTCCGAGGCCTGGGCATCTGGTGGGGATGCCACCAAGACTGTCCCAGGAGTCCCTCCTTGGTCTGGAAGACACTAAGTTGGGGAGCCTGAAAAGTCTCAAGGATGACAGGCTCCGCAGGAGCAGGAGGGGTAAGCTGAGAAGGGTCATTCTAGGGAATGGGGCTCCCTGGCTTCCCCCGCTGGCCTCACCAGTGTCTCGGTCTGTGGCTCGAACGACAATGACCGATGTGCCAATGCCCGCAGTCTCTCGAAGAGCCAGGCGGCTGTACTGCTGCTGTGTGAACACAGGGGCCTCGTCATTGACATCCTCCACATACACGATCACCTGTAGGAGCCAGACCGGGACAGAAGGTCAGCGAGGCTGTGCAGTTGGTTACCATGTCCTCCCACCTTGCACAGCACCTGGCACATGGCAGATGCTCAAATATCATTTGTTAAGGAAAGAACTTTATCTTACTCTTGGCTCTGCAACTAACCTTATGGGAACCTGTGACGAATTAGTAAATTTTTCGAGCCCTCGAGTTTCTCAGTTATGAAACAGTAACATTGATAAAATAATTCATGCCCCATGTCACTCCCAGGGTTATAATGAAGATCAAATGATCCAGACTTTGCAAAAGTGCTTGAAAAGTTTTAAAGTGATCTCATTCAAATGCCAAAATGTATCTGGGAGAATAGACATAAAATTGTTAATTACGATTGTAGCAGAGAATGTCGGTTCTAACTCCTCTAGATTCTCGCGCATCTTCTCTGGGTGTTCTCACTGCCAGTGGTCAGCGCCCACTGAGGCTGCTGAAGCCACACCCAGAGAGCAGAAGTGTCTGGGAATTATGTCCCCTGGGGCAGGCCTGATGGCACGTAGTATAAATATTCCAGCTTCCCGAGCTGGAATGGTGACTCTCTCTCTCCAGAGGTCTCTGTGGAACTGGGCCAAAGTGCCCTCTGTACTACTTTGCTGTCTTTTCTTCCTGGTCCCACATCACTTCAGGCTTTTCCTGGGAACACTTATTATTAATCACTTGCACACCAATCTTTATGTCAGGATTTGCTTCTGAGGACATCACCCAAGACAGTGGCTATGTCTGAATTGTGGAATTATGCATAATTTTCATCACTTCTTATCCATAATTTCTCTTTCATTAACGTGTACATCTTGTGTAACAAAAATAAAAGTTTGAAAGATGTTTATGGAGAGATGTAAACTTCTTTTTGTCACACCACCTGCCCCCACCCCTCACACAGAAGCGTGGGGAGGGTATGGCTCATGGATGGGCAGGACTAGGGCTGGGTCCAGAAGGACCAGTGTGATGGGGAGGGGAGTTACAACCACAGAGTATGGGTGCTCCGGGAGCAGTAGCGGGCCCAGGGCTCCTGACTCTTTTCCCAGATGAGAGACAGGGCCCAGAGGTGGGAGTGACTCGCCCAAGACCTCCGGCAACTGAGAGGGCTGGAAAGAGAGGCAAGGGATGGTTCTTCTGGTTTCAGTCTAATAACACTACTGTTCTTCGCTCTATGCCGGGGGCGAGCTGGCCCCAGAATAGGAGAGACACCCTCCTTCCAGCCTAACAGAGCCAGGGCAAGCAGAACTTGCCAGAAGAGTGGAGGGAGGGCACATGGGGCAGGAGCAGTGGTGCACAATACAGATTTAACATGTGAGTCACAGTACTAATGTTGGAGCCCAAGGCACAGACTATCCAAGAACATGAATATTTAGTTTATAGTTGCTCACTGCCAGTGGGTTTGGCCCTGGCTTCTGTTCTGGGTTTAGCTGGAAATTAGCTGGAGAGAAGTAAAGGGGCTTCTGTTGGTATAAGCAGAAATGGTGGCCTAACTGGTGGAGAATTCTGGGGTGGGTGGGATGGCAGAGCTAGGGCGAGGCGAGGTATATGGGGATAAAGGTTTCTCTATGTCTCTGCTCCTGGGGTTCCCGTAGCCCTGGTGTGTCATCAAATTTTCACGTGCAGGCACCCAGAACCCACTATGCAAACTAAAGTGCCCACTCCAGAACACAGCTGTTTACAAGCCGGAACCGTCTAAGTTTGGCTTCCCCAGGAACTTGGCTGGGCAGATCCTGGGTGGGGTGGGTGTGGAGGGGAATTTGCATGGATGAATTTCGGGAACTCTTTCTGTAAACAGAAACTAACCATCTATCTTTCAAAACTGTGAGGCTCCCTCTTCCTGAGTCTGTTTGTCCAAATGGTCTTGAGTTCAAGGTCGAAGGGAGAAAACAGGGCTAGTCTGACAGTATGATAAAAAGAGGAGGGAGGTAAACATGGAGCCTGGGTGTGGCCCATCCTCCATGAGGCTGGCAACATGCCACTCTAGTTGGTTTCAGCTTTGTTTTTAGCAGCAGAGACAGAAGGCAAAATGGTATGTGGTTTGCAAACCTGAGAGACCCAGATGTGCAGGAAACACACAGGTCTGCCGAGTTCTTGCTGAGCAGAAGAGTTACTAAGAAGAGCTCAGCTACTGAGCTCCTGGGCTCCCTGGAGAACCAGTCCCACTTTCCATCCAGTACTGCGCCCTCCAACAAGAACGGGACAGGGAATGCGTATGCGCACACATACTTGCGATGTGTACAAGGGTCTCTGTGAGGAGAGTTTCACTCCGTGCTCCCTGGCCCTTTCATCTGGCCTGTCCCTGTTCTCCGAGGCAGGAACTGGAGAATGTGGATGGTCCCTGGGAAAATGAATCCAGGGCAAAGCTGGAGTCCCCACATCATCTTTATGAAGGTCCCAGCTTTTCTGGGGCTCGAGGGTAGGGAGGCTGTGTACTATAAGGGCCATTCAGCTCCCACCACATGAGCCAGCTCCCACATTCCCACCTCAGTATGACTCTGGGGATAAGGCAGCAGTGATCTGAACAGACTAGTGTGAGAGCATGGGGCAGTGGTTAAGGGAACCCCAGCTGACTGCCTGGTGTGAAGCCTGCCTCTATCTTTACCTCTCTGTGACCCTAAACACGTTGGCCAATCCCTTTCTAGCTCAGTCTCATCTATAAAACGGGTATAACAACAGTGCTTACCTCATAGGGCTAATAGGAGGATTAAATGAGTTCAAGTACGTGAAGTACTAAGGAAAGCGCCTGGCACAGAGTAAGTACGATATGAGGGTTTACTACTCCTCAGGGTTCCTGAGGAGAGGAGCAAAAGGAGGGTGGCCAAGCTGGTATGGCTCTGGATGTCCCACCCTGGCACTAACTGGCACAGCCTGGCTTTGATCTCTTTTACGCAGTGCCTTGGGGCGCTGCATACTATTTTTAACGATACGTGCCTAAAAGAGGTAGAGGTTTGCAGCCACAACGCTGGAGAGAGGTGCTCACCTGCTCCTGGGAGGGTGGGGAGTGAGAGGGCCACAAGGAGGGCTGTGGTTAGGCAGCTTGAAGTCCAGGGAGCCGACCCAAGCTATGCTAATGTCAATCACTCTGTGGCCAGAAGCTGGCCCAACAAAGGGCAGGTTCTGACGTGGGTGTGATCACATGAATAAGCAACTCAGTCATGCAGGTGAGCGTGGCTGTGTGGGACTGCCTGAGTGTATGTTCAAGTAACGGTTTCACCTTTGGTCATCAGGGCCCTGGAATTGCTCCAAGTAGCCCCAAGGTGTAAAAATCCAAGAGGTCTGACCCCTCAGCCATCTCCACCTAGGCAGATCTCACTCAGAGGGGAGGGGCAGCCATGAGGACCCCCTTTCCATCTCTTTCCGGGGCAGAGCTTCAGGGATACCGGCGAGTCACCTGCTCCCCAGCACCCCTGCGTGATGGTGACTCCAGGCAGGCCTCTGTTCATTGTTTCCAGCCCGAGGGAAACAGTGGGTAGAGATGGGGCTGATAAGAGGAGCCGATTCTGCCCCACTCAGTTCTGGGTAAAAGTCCCTTGGCCTGACTTTTCCCACTCCCTCCTACTCTTCACGTATGGGGTGACTCACTTTCCACCTGATTTAGGGGAAGGGGCTGTGCGCTGCTGACTATGCAGTGGGGGTTGGATGGGGTGACCTCGAGAGGTCATTTCAGTGATTCCCCTGCCACTTGGCAGGAGTGAGCATAAACCAGCTCAGCCAAGGGGAATATTTGTGTGTCTGTTTTTGACTATTCATGGAGATGAAGGCTGATTTATTTCAGCTGCCTAGAGGAGAGGCCCAAGGTGAATAAGGGTGGGCAGAAAAGACTACATTTGACAGAAAAGCTGGCAGCGGTCACCAGGTTATTAGGGGGACACTTTCAGTGGAAAGAGCACTGAACTTGGACTCAAAAGACCTGAGCTCAGAGGTCTATTGCTAATGACTTCTGTGCCTCAGTTTCCTCCTTTGTAAAATGAAGTTAGTAACATCTACATCTCCAAGATCACATATACGAGATTTCCGTGGCTCATCCTAGAGAATCATGCGATTATAGGGGGTTAGGATGGTAAGGACACCTCTTTCATTCCTTTCGACAGATATCAATATCATTGATCCCCTTCCACATTTGGAGAAACTGAGGCTCAGAGCCACGATCCCAGGCTGGGCTGAGCCTGTGGCACCCTGCACTGTACCTTTTAGCTCTAGGTGTCATTCAGCACCTAAATCAGTGATAGCCTTGCCCCGCCAGGCCCCAGAGGGGGTCCATCTCCCATTCACCTAGGACATTGGCCCAGCCCTGAGGTCAGTGCTAAAGGGGACGTAGGGCTTCATGATCTGCTGACTGGCTATCCAAGAGCTGCCCAGCCCGCCTCTGACCTCACCCTGACAGAGCTGCGCATAGGGCCCAGGTCATGGTTGTAGGCCTCCACTATCAGCACATGGGATGAGTCCTGCTCCCGGTCCAGGGGCTGGGGTCCTCGCATCAGGAGTCCACTGCTGACGTGGATCCGGAAGTTACTGCCATGGTTACCTACAGGGAGAGACAGATAAGATGCATGCATTCTGCGTTCTGCCCTGGATCAGGATCCTCATGGAATCATGGGGGTCGGGGGTGGAAGAAAGGGTACCAGACCCCCAGAATGCTGACCCTGCCCAGAGGCCTCGAGAGCTTGGCCAAAGCTCACAATGGCAAGCAGGCCTCTGCCTCATGCTCCCCTGGCCTGACAGAATTGGAGGGAGGCGGAAGAAGTCACCATGTGCCCTCCTTGTGGGAAGCCTGGGGGTCCTCTGAGAACCCATACCCAGAGATATCGTTGGATTCAATATTCAGAGGGATCTGGGAACTACATAGAGAGGGACTTAAGCCAAATTCTCTGTGATGGCTGAAGCCAAGATTTCATGGACATCTCCAGGTTGGTCCTGCATCCATTTCCCCATCTTGCAGTAATGGTACCTTGATTTTCCTCTGGGGATCCACCCTCCTCTACTCTCAATGCATATGCTTTGCATAGGGATGATTTTATCCTGATTCAAGGAGAAAGCAGATCAACATATTTTAGTCTCCAGCCACAGTGATTGGTTCAGGGCTGAGGATGGTCGCATGATTCTAGTTGGCCAACGAGACTCATTTTGGGAAGTTTGGGAGCATGGTCTGAGGCCATAGTGATTGGTTTGGGGATGGGCACATGATACATCTTGTGCCAATGACACTCAGTCTCTGGGAAGCTTGCTGCTGGGGGCTGCACTTGTCCCCAAGAGTCCCTCTCTCAGAGTAATGTCCTACTGTGGGACATGAGGAACTTTAAGAACAAAGTGATCAAATGCAGCACCCTCACTTAAAAGACATCCGACTTGGTACAAATGATTGAAGAATGTCCCTGTTTTTTCTCTCTGGCCTGCTCGTGTATATAGTACTTGGAGCTTCCCTCTAGCCCTTGGTAGTCTAGAGAAGCTCTGCCATCCTAAGAGCAGGAAGGCCGGCCCCCGCCATCCAAAGGCAGCCCACTCACCATGAAGGATGCGGTACCACACACGCCCGAACTCTCCCTCGTCGGCATCTGTGGCCATTAACTGAGGAAGAAGGAGATATGAGGTCACTCCTTAAATTCCGCCCCACAAGAAGGGGGAGAGAAGACGTGTGTGGAGCTTCTCTCCTTCCCTCTACAGTACCCCCAGCCCATCCTGTGGTTACCCAGAGAGGCCGGAGATGCGGAACAGGAGAGGGGCATGTCTGTCTTTCTTATCCCCCACGAGGACATCTGACTGTAGATGTCTCCATGCTGCCCTGTCTGTGGGTGGGTGGAGGGGGGCGGGGACTGCCAGCTCTCCTCCCTGATTCTCCTCCAGATTCTTGGGGAGGACGGGGAGAAGGTAGGTGATGGATCCGGCCTTGACCAGGTCAGCTCATATCTCCACAGTTCCCTCCTTCAGCCTTTTGAGTGCCTAGGAACCTCACCTAGGGTGGTAAATTGCATGAGCGCTTCTTGCCTTGGTGACCCTGGCCAGGCCACACCTCTCTGGACCTCAGTTTTGTCATTTGAGAGAAGGGGCTGGATGACACCTCAGTCACCTAAAGGAGTTTGACAGTCCACAGGAAGGTCCATTTGGGGCTATGCAAAGAATGCTTCTTTTGAGGTCAAGGGCTAAGGGCAGGGGGAAAAAGCTAAATATCCAGAACTGGGGCTCCAAAAAAGGGGGTGGACCCCGGGCTCAGGCAGAGCCACAACATCCCTGCCCCACTGTGTTGTATTTCTGGGAGCTTGGGGACCCTGAGGCCCCTCCTCCCCTCCTTTGTCCTAGTCCTCTCTCCTTCCAGGCTTCTCTCTCAACTTCCCAGAAAAGTACTTCCCCTTTGAAGGTGTCTGGCTACAGACTGAGGAGTGAGAGTCATGTTCAAAGGTCAAAGAGATCAAAGGGCAGAACGCCTAGGATTGAGGGGCAGCCAAAGCTGTCCTCTTCAGTTTGAGCTCTTGGAGACCCTCCAGGCAGCGCTCTCCCCACACCACACCCCCACAACACGCACAGAGATGCCCCTCCCCCAGCCTCCCTTCTTCCCAAAAGCCAGAGCTTCCCTGGCAACCAGCTGCCTCCTTAGGAGCCTCAGTCTTAAGCAGCTTCTCCATTAAGGGGCTACCAGGGCTCATCTCTCTGCCTGTTCCCCTCCCGCTGTGAGCCCCTCTCCCTGGTAACCTGGGGATTGGCAAGCACTGAATAGTGATCCACTGGTTACTGCCTGACAGACCGTACCATTCAAATGTCCACCAGGGGAAGGTGAGAGCCATGGGCTGCAGAGGCCTTGAAACCCTCCCCCAGCATTCCCCAGTGCCTCTGCCCCACCCCTCCGGAGGGCTCCAGGGAGACAGGCTGGAGTGAGGCCCTGGGAAGGCTCCAGACCACAGCTCCCCTCTCCCTTGTCCAACCCAGTTGCCATCCCTACCCTCTTGTGTCCCCTCCCTCAAGGCAGGGCCCAAACTCTTTCAGACAAAGCCAGGTCTAGCAGGAGAGTAAAGGGAGACAGCCCACTTTGCCCAGCCTCGCTGACTGAGGGACGCAGGGTACTGCAGAGCCCCGGAGTGGGTTGGGGTCACAGGTGGCGCCCGGTGCTTCTCGGGCCTCTCTTGGAAAGCTGAGACGACCTTCCACCCAGCTCAGGACTGCTGAGGGCTGGCTCTGAGGTTAGTGCTTGGGGGACTACAGAAGAAGGCCTGGTGAGGAAAGTGGGGCCACACCCTTGTTGAGGCCCTCTGGGGAGAACGTGTGACGGTAAGCTCGAACCTGGGGAATCCCTCTGCTTTAGTATGGAGTGAAAACAAGTCCCAGTGAGGGGCAGAGGCTAGCCTAAGGCCATACAGCAAGATATGCTATGAGGTCAGTCCCTCTGCTCATAGGCCCTGCTTTATGGAGCTCTGAGGCAAGAAAGAAGGTTCTAGACTAAGCTTACCGAGCTATGTCGAGAGCAGGGCCTGCAGAGTGCTCTGGACTCCAGTGGCATGGATGAGACTGCACCTGCCCTCAAGACGATTCTTAGCCTTGGTCTGACGGAGGCCTCCTTTCTCCAGAACCAGCCAGCCCGGCTGGTCAGAGGGGACATCAAGGGGGCCTCACAGCTGACATTGCGTGTGTTTCAGGGAGGGTGGCTTGCTGTTTTCAAGCACTTCAGAATCTCTTGCTTCCAAGGGAATTACTCAGATGCTAATTATAAGCCTTGCTTATCTTTTTATTAAGGACTGAAGCCAGGACCTGCTTTTTCTAACCTGATAAGGTCTCCAGATCCATGAGAAGACCTCAAAATAACAGTAGGACTAGCAGGATTGAGACTTCTCCCACTTCAAACTGCCCCTTTCTTACTCCCAGCCAAGTAACGCCCAGGGTAGGATAGGGAGACAATTTGTTTTCTCCCTGTGGGAGATGACAGTGGGCACACCCCATCCCTCTCCCCTGCTCAGATTCAAGGAAGGGCCAACTCACGTCTGGCTGCCTCTCCAGGCGATGCCTGCAAGGCAGAGGCCCTGGCAGCTGGTCAGGTGTCAGAGTTTTCAGCTGGGAGCTGGGAGGAGTTGTGTTCTCCCTGGAAATCCTGGAAGGAGTGGTGCTAGGGAATGGGGGTGGGGGTGGGGTAAACTGGATGCCCTCAGTTGGCTGGGCACAGGGCATGGCTGCAAGCAGGAAGGAGGCTGGGCGCAGGGAGTTGAGAGTTAGGTCTTGCAGCTGCGGTAAGTGTCTGGGGGGCTCAGGCGGGTGGGGAGGGGGTAGGCCCTCCCCACTCCCCACTGCCTGCTGATATGGACTCTGCAGCCACCTGCAGAGCCTTGATGTGACTTGAGGACCTTCTTCCCACCAAGTGCTAGAAACTCTTGACTGAGTTAGACTAAGCTGCAAGTTGGGAAAAAGGAGGGAAAATCTTCTATCCCTAGTCTCATGAAAGTCTCCAAGGTCAGAGAGAAATAAACAATTATTATTGGACCTTCTTTGAGATTTTCTGTCCTGTGTTTTTAGAAATCATAGATCATAAATGCTGAACTGCAAAGCTGGATATGGCCTGCTTATGTGTTTTCTTTGGCTGTTGCAGTGTTTTAAATATTTGAAAATTCATTTTGAATTTTTTGCAATCCAATTTGTTTGTTTGGTCTTTGCAATTTCCCTCCCCGCTCCCCCTCCCATATGAATTAATCGCCAACATTTAAACATCACTAATACTTAAATAACATTTTTAAGTTTGCTTAAAAATCCAGATTTCTGGCTTCTCTTGGGAAACTGGAAGAGCTGACCACACTGTGCCTGTATCCTGGCATTCCATCAGCCTGGCCGAGGCACCTCCACCACCTTGAGAGTGCTCTCCGGGTAGACCTGCCCACCTGTCCTCTTCGGTCACATGTTATCTACCAGCCAGGCCCTGTAAGCATTTTTATTTGTAACCACTCAGCCTGATCTGTAAGGACCATCTGCCAAGTTCCCTCTAGTGGGATGGTCTTAAGTGATAACAGGTGACTGGTATGTGCGGGGGGTTCAAACCCCACCTTGTCAACTCTGTTGTTCTCTGTAGGGTATTTCCCACCTGTTCTCAGAGCAGCTCAGTGAGCCCTGAGGGAGGGTTGGGGGCCAGAAGGGTGGCAAGGTCATAGGACCAGGAGTCGGGAAACCTAGTTCTGGCCTTTGTTTGGCCCCTGGCTCATAGTGTAGCCTTGGCTTGGACTTCCCTTATTTGGGCCTCGGTTTCCTCATTTGTCATACGAGCAAGATGGACTGCCCAGAAAACACCAACGGGAATGCCCATGGGGCCAGGGGGGTGACATAGGTGTGCAGTGGGACTGTGGGGAGTGTGGTCAGCTGGGGGCCAGCGCTGCTCAGCCCCAGCCGCTGGGTGCCAGGCACACGCTGCCAACACTGAAATTCTGAAATTTCAAGGGGTGCCAGACATTCAGATAGTTATGTGAAAACTCTAGTTTTGTTTGTTTGCAGTTTTAAAAAGTTACAATTTAAATTTATAAAAAAATACTGTAAGAACCAAACAAAACACACTAGTGGCCTCCCAGTTTGTACCTTGGCATCAGATAATTGCTAGGGCCCTTGCTAGCTGCACAATCCTATCCTTTATGACTCATTCCAGGGTCACAGAGCAACTTATTGATGGAGTTGGTCTTGGATCCCAAGTTTTCAGGTGTAAGACTTTTGTAATTCATTTTAAAATGCCTGTAAGACATTGTTTCCTCCTCGGCAGGCAGGCAGGGAGGTATAGCGGAAAGAGGACCTGAGTTCGGGCCCAGCTCCATTGCTCATTTACTGTGTGACCTTAGACTTGTCGCCTCTGTGGGCCTCACAGTTCTAACCTGTAAAACAGTCGTGATGTTATCTGCAGCTAGTTCAGCAGCGCCCGGTTCCCATTAGTGTGCCCCTCCCTCCCCAGCTCTAGGTTCAGCTGATTTGCCTCTGAGCTTCTGTCCCATTCCCGTTGCAGGAGCCATGAGTACAGAGGCCCCCAGCCCCCGCGCCTTCCTCACAGTTCCTGTCACTCCAGGGAGCCCGTCAGAGGCAGCGGACCCTCTCCCCGTGCTCATTGCCCTGGCCAGCATCTTTCTCCTGCTGGCCACCTGTCTGCTGTTCATGACCCTCTGCAAACCAGCTGCACTGGACCTGAGCCGCCGGGCTCACGAGCGCATGCCTCACCATCCCGGGAGCCCCAGCGAGCCCCAGCTCCGGCTCTGGAAGCGCCTGGGCTCCCTGCGCTGCTCCCTGCACAGCTTTCGCCGTGACCAGCCTGCTGCATCGCAACGCCCCCTGCCAGACCGTGATGACGACCACAGCTGGGAACGCATAGAATCTACCAAAATGTGATGGGGTGTCCCCCTCATCCAGGATCCACTCGCGGGTCCTCCTCCCTCAGACACAGCCTGGCACCACACACTGCAAGAGGACAGCGACTCAAACACCCTGGGCAATGTGCGGGCCGCCAGTGCTTCCCTGTGTGCCCAGGCCCATGGCCTGTCCCAGAGACAGCCCCTGGAGGAATACCTTCCTCTCTGCAGACCTTTTAGCTGCTGCCTGCTGAAAGACTGCTGACCAACTGAGCAGAACCTGCAGCCATCTGGACTTTTGATCGGAAGTTCTGGACAGTACAACCTGGGGTCCCCAGGGCCCCTCTCTGGCAACCAGGCACTGACCATCTCCAGGAAATAGTGCCCCTGCTTCCCAACAAAAGCCCTGCCCACACCCCATTGCCAAAACCTGCCTTGAATTCGAGGAGTTGCCAAATGCCCAAAGGTTCCCTCCCGCCAAGTGAAATACTCAACCTACACTAAGGGCAAGGTACTGTCCTGCCCTCTGGGCCGACTTAGCACCCAAGGCAAAAGGGAGCCCAGGGACTCCTCTCCTCAGATTTCTTGGGCCCTGCCAGCATTCACCTAGTAATCCAGGGGAGCAGCCAGCACCCTTGTGGTGGACCAGGAGTCTGGGTGCCTGCTGGGAAGAGGGGCAAGTGAGGCTCTCAAGACTGTCTAGCCAATTTTGATCTTGGTGGTCCCTGTTCAATGCACCCACACCAGGATGGATCAGGAAGGGGCTGATAATGGGTTGAGAGGCCCCTTGCAGAGGCCAGCACTGGTGCTGTGTCAGTGGCAGGAAGCCACTGTGGTGGCTGAAGGTGATGCCACCTGGGCTCTGAGGACACATCATAGTGGCTCCATGCCTCACCCAGGAAAGGTGGGGCGCCTCTCTTCGTGTGGGATGGTCCAGACCTCTCCAGGACAGCTACAGTATCTCAGGCGTGGACCACAGCGGGTGTACTATCTGTCTTTTTGGTGATTGCTTCATTTACTGGCTACCTGTCGAAGCAATCTCACCCTGAAGTCGGGCTTCTCAGGATCTCTAATCTTCGACCTCTCCTTGCAAGGGCAGGGCTCTATACTTTGGTTGGGTCCTACATTTAGGCAGAGGGGGTCTGAGAGGCCTAGCACCTACCCCAGAGAGTCAGCTGGCCAGGGCCACCTTATACTCGGCCACGGAGCTGCCCGCCCCACCCTATTACCAACAGTACAGCCAGCCAGGTCTTTTCAAAGAGTGAGTTGTAGTTTTAGTTTCACCGCTCCCTATGGCAGGTTGGATAAGGCCACTCCTTAGTCTGGACCAGCTCTCAGCCCTCTGAGAGCTGGCTCCAAAGCATCTTTCTAGCCTCATCCTGACCCAAGACACCACACAAACTGAACAACCTGTCCTCCCCTGGCTGTGTCTCATGTTTCGCAAGGCACCCCCTCTGGGAAACCCTCTTTGCTCTCCAGCCGAAAGCCACCTCCTGCCTGGGACTGGACCTACTCGTTACACCTCGGAGAGGGACGACAGGGATCACCTCTTCTTGGCAGTGTGGGTCATCCTTATCTACACCTTCTCCCTCCCATGAGCCTGGGAGCTCGCAGAGGGCGAGACTGTGTCCGACCCCTCACTCTGCCTTACTAGCCAGGGCAAGGCAGTACGAGGTTCTGTGTACTGAGTGAAGGGAGGTGGGGTCTGGGTGTGTTCTTACTCCCCAAAGCCTAAGAGTCCTGTGGGAGCCCTCTTCTTCCCTCAAATGCCCCTTGAGAGAAGCTTTCTCTCCATGTAGGCTCACTGTGCCTTCCCTTCCAGGTTAATGTGATATCAGAGAGTTGAGTCCCGCTTGGCCAGAAACTTGTTCCCAGGGCCTTGGAGAAGTCACTAGTGCCTGAATTTCTCCCTGCCGTATATTACTCATAAGCTCTAGGATTGCAGTGTGAGTCATGCTGTGTAACAAACCAATTCTTCAGGTTTAGAAAGTGGGGCAGGCCTCCTCCCTTCCAGCTTAACTTCTTCCTGGTTCCCTGCTCCAGGGCCTCCCTGAGACATCCCAGGATGAATTTACCTATACTCAGTCCCCCACATCATCCCCTGGCCAGGTGCTCTGCTTGGCACTAGGTGTTCTCTTCCTGGACACAAGGGGTGGGCGGGTAAGGAAGGCTGCCCTGAGGCCTGAAGGAGAAGGAAAGGCTGGGGATGGGGAAGGGGGCTCTCAAAGGTCTTGCTATACCTCCAGGTATGTCCCTGGACTAGTCCTGGGAGATCTGTCAGTGAACTGGGGTGGAAAGTATTAGGCTAGAGGAGAGAGGCCCTCTAAGCTCCCAGGAATGGAGGCCCAGAGGGAGAGTACCTCCTCCTTCCTCCTTTAGGAACTAGCCGCAGACCCTCGGAAACCTCCATAGTTTCCTGGACTCTTGGTGCCTCTGGGATTCAGCACCCTGCTCCCAGCCTCCTTCTTGCTTTTCTCCTGGTTCTAATGCAGGGTGATGGGTGCACTCCCAGTCTCCCAAGCCCGGAGCCTACCCTAGCGGACAGGTCTAGATTTGCTGTGTTTTGCTCAGCCTCTAAGTCAGAAACCCTCGCAGCTGTTGAAGAGGGTGATTTATTCCCAGGATCCCTCCCCACCCAGCAACTGAGGCCTCTGGTTGCTGGGGGAGGGCACTAGAGCCCCATTTTCAGGTCCTCCCCATTCTCCCTCTGAGTCTGCTCCCTTTCTTCTTGTGCCTGTTTACTTCTCAAGAGGGGAGCTTGGGCCAACGGCCCTGTGAAAGCCGCTCTGTTCTGGGCCTTGCTGGGCCCTGGCTCTCAATTCCTTTCCGGGAAAATGTGACATTGACCCCTCTTCCCTGCTCTGAAAGGCCCTTCTGGGTGGGGTCGGGGACGAGGAGAGGGCTGTGGGGCAGGGAGAAGAGGAGGGCTGAGGCCTTCCTTCTGCTTTTTGGGGAGTCAGGGACCTGGCCTCAGCTACATAACCTGGGGACCTACTCTCCCCAGGAGGGAGGACAGGCCTGGGTCTCCCTCTCCCCACAGCCCTGTCTACTTCTGGAGCAGTAGCTGGACCCTCTCCTGTTTCCACTGGCCTCTGTGCCATGATATCACTGAGGGTGGCCCTGCCTGCCCCCAGCCTACCAGCTGTGCCAGAGGGCCACGGCCACCTACCTGAACAATGCTGTGGCCCTCAGGAATGTCCTCGGGGACACTGGCCTCGTAGCTGCTTTGCAGAAAGATGGGCCGGTTGTCATTCACATCCAGGACAGTGACGAACACAGTGGCTGTGCCTGTGTGCCGCTTGCCTACGGGGCCGTTGTCTGTGGGAGTTGATGGAGGATGGGCTGTTAGATGCCTGAGGGGTGAACGTGCCACTCTGGGCTCTGCAGAGCTGGCTCTTTTCCTTTTTAGATTAGGAAAAACACTAACAATATCTAACACGTCCCAGGCACTTCTAGCTCATTCGGTCTCACAACAAATCTGTGAAGAAGGTGATATTATTATCCCCATTTGATAGAGATGGGAACTGAGGCAGGAAGTGGTTTGAATGGCGGCTTACAAAAGTATAGCCCTGTTGAATCCCTGGGAACTTGTGAAAGTAAACTTATTGAGAAAAAGGATCTTCAAAGATATAATTAAGAATCTTGAGATGACATATCCTGGATTATCCAGGTGAGCCATAAATCCAATGACAAAGGTCCTTATAAGGGAAAGAAAAGGAGATTTGACAGAGAGAGGAGAAGTCATGTGAAGTTGGAGGCAGAGATTGGAGTCCTGCAGCCACAAGCCAAGAATACTTAAGCCACCAGACACTGCAAGGGTCAAGGAAGGATACTCCCCAGAGCCTTCAGAGGGACTGTGGCCCTGCTGACACCTTGATTTAACTTCTGGCCCCCAAAGCCACAAGAGAATGCATTTCTGTTCTTTTAAGCTACCAAGTTTGTGGTCATTTGTAACAGCAGCCTTAAGAGACAGATACAGGTCCCGAGATCACAAACGCAACTGCTGTCAGGGCCAGGAGGGTGAGATCCATGGGTGCTCATCTGGGTGGGCCCACCTCAAGGGGCAGCTGCCCTCTGTTCCAGGCCACAGTGGACAGGCAGAATGTGAGCTCAGTAACACTAGATCTGATTTCTTAAGAGAAACTAAACATACAAGATTTTAAATAAAATCTCCTGACTTTTAAATGTTTATAACTAATTGTTATTCATTATGAAACACAAGATGGGTCAAACATGCCTATGGGACAGTTTTGGCCTGTGGGCCCTCTGCGTTCAGGAATGTGGGCCCTGCTTGATTTCTAAGCCTAATGTTGTCAGGGGTGCTAACCCATCAGCTCCCTGCAGGCCCCTCCCAGGGCTGGGGAGGCGATTTGGCTCCAAAGGCAGCTATTGGGTCATCGTCCCTAGAGGAAGGAGCTGTGCCAAGCACTGTATGTCCAGGCAAGGACAGTCACCCCAGAAAGAAGTACAGGAAGCTGGAGTTGGCTGAGGACCAGTGGAGGCTGTCCTTCCCCAAGCCAGCTGATCACATGCTGGGGTGTAGTCACTTATCCTGAGTCATCCTGCCCTCCTAAGCTCCTCTCCAGGACGAACCTCTCACAGCCCTAGGGGGTCCTGCTTATTTTCCCTGGTTGGGGATGGTGTGAACTGGGTGGGGGCCCCCCAAAAGGTCTGAGTCTCGCTGAGCCCTCTCCTGCTAGCGAGTGCCTGATGTGAAGGCTGGACTCGGGGGGGATGATGGGTCACCAGAGGGTGGTGTGGCCGCCCCAGGACTGGAGGAGAGCAGGGCAGAGGGAAGATGCATGTGGGTGTGGGCAGGCGGGGGGAGGCTGCTGGCTGGAAAGAGTGAGGCACAGAGAGCACATTCCTTTTCCACCAGAGCTCACTGCAAACACCGAACTGGGTGCTTCTGGGAGGACCAGAGCCATCTGGGGACACAGGCCTCGTCACCACCTTCTTCCCTTCTGGAGCCCTCAAGAGCTCCTGCTGCCTGGAAACCAAAGACCAGACTTCCGGCCTGACAGTTGGGCTTCCACGAGCCAGCCCTACCTGTCGCAGTCTCCCCTCTCAGCACGGGCTGCCGGGGATACGCACATGCGCACGGCTCTTTCCCCACCCTGGACCCTTGCGTGGGCTGATTCCTCTGCCCGAATGTCCTGCCTGCTTCTCTACATACTGAAACCTCACTTGGCCCTGAAGGAGGTGGTGGGCCTCCCTCATTTCTGCCCATCAGTACCACCCCGTTCTCTTTGGCAATTCTATGTCCTTGAAGGTCCCTCTGGAAACCCTCCCTTCCCAACTATGAGGCCTTGGGTCCCAAGTGGGTCTGACCCCCACCCCCGCCAGCTGTAGCTAGCTCTAGGGACAGGCACGTGATTTAGGCCTAACTCACCAGGACATCTTACCCACCCCCTGCACCATGACCAGGGTTTCAGGGACAGGCACCGGGGCAGGTGGAACTAATCAAAGCTTATCTGAGGCTTCAGCTGGGGAGGCTGGGAAAGGGACAAGTGCTGTCAACCTGCTGCTGCACTTGAACCCAAGAGGATTAAGGCCTGAGCAGCAGCAGCGATTTGTCTCCATGTGAGGGAGAGGATGAAGCCAACACACAGGAGGCAGAGCCAGTTGGAGCAGAGAGACAGGCCTGGTGGCCTCCCCTGAGCTGCAAATCATCTTACGTGAAGCTCCAGGAGGTGGGCTGGTTTTATGAACCTATATTGCTGAAGCCGGTTTATTTTAAAATTTGCAAGTAAGAGTCCTAACTGACCCAAAGGCACTGCCTGATACCACTTCCCTCCAAGACGTCTTCCTTGATTACCCACCACTATGCTTCCATCTCCCTTTCTGCTGCTACTCTTGGGTCATCCCTCCCTTCTCCCTTTGTGCTGTGTTTTGTCTGGCTCTGCAGTGATTTGTCTACGTGGTGGTCTCTCATTTGACTCCCATGTAGCTCCCGCCACACTATCTCAGTGTTGTGCATGTAGCACTAGGCACGGAGCCTCATGCCCTGCAGGTAATCAGTAATATGCTGGATGTACAGTTCCCCGTTCTCCACTGGCAGGAACTCCAGTTGCCCATTCTCCACTGGCATCAGGGTGGAACCTTTGGCTCACAAGCCGGGCTCTTGGGGTCAGGCTCGGCTGGCCCCTAGGAGGGGGCCTCATGAGAACTCTGCCCAGATCAACCACGTTGTGGAGTGCAGGGAGGGCGGGTGCGTACCGATGGCCTCCAGGACGAGCGTGTACGCGGCTGTGGTCTCCCGGTCCAGGTTCACCACTGTTCTCACAACGGCGTCGCGGTAGCCGACCCTGAACTTCCCATCCACGTTTCCACCTGTGGGTAAAAGAGAACGAAATTTCAGTCAGGAAACAGCTCCTGTCTAGGAAAAGGGAGATGGCACCCAATTCTGCTTCTGAGCTGGGACACACCAGGCGTGGCCTGGCAATGAAAGGCTGTGCTGTCCACTCAGCCCTGAGAGCAGGATTTTGGGGGAGCTCCGATGAGGGTGTGTCCTGTGTGGGCTTAGGCGGGGGTGCTAAATGCCTGAAATCATAAGTGTCTAACATTCACTGAGCACCTACTGTGTACTGAGCACTTCACACGGACCATTTCATTTCATGTGTACTATTGCTTTTTTCGCAGAGAAGGAAAATGGTCTTTTAGTGAGGTTATGTGTATTGGCCTGGGTTACAGTCACCTGTTTGGGGGGTAGGACTCTGATGCAGTGGTCTATTCCCCAGCCTGTGTCCTTCACCACTCTGCCACCCGTCTGTCTTGTAGAAGTATCTGAGCAGTTAACCTGGCCTGTGGTTTTCACATGTGGCCAAAACCTTTGGGGTTAGCCAAACATTCTCCAGGCCCCTCATCGCAGGCTCTCTGAGTGGGAATGCCTGGAACTCCAAAGAGTGAAAAATAGGGGCGGGTGGACAGGAGACAAGTGTTACTGAGTCTTCTCAAGTTCTGGGACAGGCCGGAAGTACGAGAGTCTCCTTCCCGAGGTATACGGGAGCCAGGAAAGGACTCCATCATAGCTCCCCGGCTAGCTGGTGGGCAGTGTGGTGGACTCGGCAGCAGAGGGCATCGCTACATTGGGTTTAGATCAGCCCAGTCCAGGACACTGCGCAGCTCCTCATAGAACGTGCAAAATTAAAACCAGAGAATCCTAGGGCTGGGAGGGCTCCAGGTGGGCAGGAACTGGCCACTTCAGTGTGCTGGAAGTTATCCTGGAGGCCACTGTCACACGCTCCCTTTTCCTGACATGGTTTGCCCCTGGAGAAAGCCCCCTGCCCCTATACCTCCACTATCTGCTCCCCAGTATCTGAAACACCACCTATAAGGCATACAATCTGGCTTCTAGGGAGAGGAACTAAGACACAAGTAGTGCTGGGGACTGACCCATGGCTGGTACTATGTGGATGTCTGGATAACTGAACCTTTCCCAGGGCAGTCATGAGGATCGGACACAAGAAGCTGCTGGCCTGAGGGAGCTGGCCCCTAATTTAGGGAGGGGAAGGAGGGAAAAGATCTAGAAAGGAGAGGCTGAGGGCTAGAAGGTCACTTTGGCTGTAGCAAGTTGTGGATGGGCTGTGAGCCTGAGATTCCTTGTTCCTGCGGGAGAGGTATCAGGGAGGCTGGTGTGTGCACACACATACACGTCCACATGGATGTGTGTGTAATGTGGCTGCTGGCAGGCCATGGGCAGAGGGAAGTCAGTAAAATGGCCAAGGGCGGGCTGAGGAATATGAAAGAACTATTGGCCCCAGCCCCGCACATCCCAGCATCTTTCACATATGCAGTGAACAAGAGAATGCGGGAAACTGCTCTAACCCAGGAACGACTAACATGCAGCATTCTGCCGTCACCTACCAAGCCTGCCGCCATGGCAGACGTCAACTGGTCGATCACGGCTCCCTTTACCCTGTTGAGCCAGGACATGGCCTTGTAATATTTCTCCACAGCTCTTCAGGTTTTAGTTACTTGACATTTTTGAGCTAAAATTATTTCATTTAGAGAAGTCTAAACCACCTGCTTCTAAACAGTTGGGAATTCTTTTCATGAGTGAAGGGTCCCCAAGGAAGGACAAGGCCACATTTCTCTAATGGCATCTCTGTCGCCCTAATGTGAGATGGAGTGGCGGGGGGTTGGGTGGGGGGGGGGTAGGGCTCCTCCGAGGAGCCACTGGCTCCATCTCCCTCGAGACTGAACCTTGGTAAGCACCACCTGACCTGGTTCAGGAGGCCCCTGGGGAGGCAGACCAGAGGGATCCAGCTGCAAAGCTCCAGGGAAAAGCCAAGAGCAAATCCTCGGGGAGCCTCGGGCAGGGGCTAAGTCCTGATGGCCAATGTGGGCCTCTTCCCCACTCCCCTCTCCAACCCGGGTGGGCTACACATATGGAAGGGGTGGAAGCAGGGTTTGCACCTGTGATGAAGTAGCTGAGCTCAGCGTTGAGGCCCACGTCGTTGTCGGTACAGTTTAGCCAGACCACCCGGAAATCCCGTGGCACATCCTCGGACACGGAGACATTGTACACGGCAGGGAAGAAGGTGGGCGTCTCATCGTTCACATCCAACACTGTGGGCAGAGTCAGCATACCAGGCTAGGTCTGTCTTCCACTCAAGACCATCCAGCACCGAAGGCAGTGGCTCGTGTCACAGGCCAAGAGGAAATGGGTTCCCCAGGAGTCAACACCTCCTAGTTGTGAGCCAAGGGCCCCCGTGCCAGCTAGGGCCATGACAGAGCTGACCAGAACGCCACACCTGCCCACGCCACACCTGCCCACAGTCTCTGTTCCCTAAGGTGCTAGTGGCTGCTCATGCTGCCCAAGGGAGGAGAAAACCCCAGAGCCTCTGTCCAGTGTGTGTCTGATCACGACAACAATGACGATGACAGTGACCATTCCTCAGCTCAGCCTGCACGCCAAGCCCATGCTAAGTGCTTCCCATACAGGACCACACATACATACCCCTCAGAACATCCTCGCGAGGCAGCCATGATTAGGTGCATCACATAGACAAGGAGACAGACGTGCAGAGCAGCTGAGTGACTTGTTCAGTCACACGGCAAGGGAGTGGTGGGGCTGGGGTCTTGGGGAGGCCTGCCCCCAGTTTATGATAAGGTCCCAGGGAAAGTAACTGCTTTTGCGGGCCTTTCCACTCCCCCAAAGCCAATTTCCCTTAAAGGTTCATTTTTTTTCCAACTCTATATACAGGCCTCTTACTCCTTTGGCACATGGGGCCTGGGGAGACCTTCATAGGTGAAATGACCCCCACACCACCTTCGTTATCTTTGTGATATCACCAGGGGGACGTGGGGTGGTATGGCTTCTGTTGAGCCTTGGATAAAAATACTCTGGGGTTCCTCTTTGAGAGGACTGGACATCTTCCCCATCAATCACTGGCATAGAAGTGGGTCCTCAAACTGGCACCAGGAACCCACAAGGCAAGCCTTAACCATCAGGAGAAAGGATGCTTGGCTCTCTCTCTCGTCTTCACCACCTCAGGTCGTGATTAAGGAGGGCGACTATTTGTGCCTCTGCTGAGCTAACCATCCATCCCCAACTCATGGAGACTGGTAGGAGCCAGGATGGACTAGGGCCTGTCCTAGAGAACAGGCTATGTCTTGCCCATTACACTCTGTACTTACGTCCTGGGGTTTACTCCTAGCCCTTTGGCAATAGCTCATATCAGAGTACCAGTTTTGTTTCAAGAATTAAAGTGATTGAGAAACAGTAACCCACCCCCACAGCCTCACCCCACAGAGGGTAGAGACAGGTGGAAAGTACTGAGAGGGCCCCAAGGGGTGAGCACTCTCAGGGAGTCTGGGAATCCTGGCTGCCGTCTTCCCAGGGTGGGGTCATGTCCTTCCACTGAGATTCTGTGTGGGAGGGGAAGGTTCCTTTTACATCTCCAAATAAAATGTCTGGCCGAAGGGCCCTGCGACCTCCCCAGAGGGGACTGCCAGGGCCTCGCCCCTCTCTCTGCTGTTGCCAGGATCTCCAGCTCTCTCTGCTGTTGCCAGGATCAAAGAGGGAGACACTGGCAGGGGGCCCAGGCCACTGCCCCCCGGCTCTGGGGCACTGAAGACAGCGGCCGGGTGGGAGAAGAGTTGCCGGCGTTTTTGACTTGGTGGAGACAGGGAAGGCTCTGCTGTGCTGAATGGCTCCAGTCGAGGAGGATGCCCTATGAGCAAGGCAGCCTGTGCCCACGTGGATGATGGACAGCAGGAGCGCATACGGTTCTCTCCACCCCGGCTGGCACTGCCCTGGCTGGGCCCGTGCTCGTGTGTTCAGCATATAGCAGGAGGTACCCCCGTCGCTCTCACCTCGGATGGTGAGTGTGCTGGTGGAGCTCTTGGTGGGTGTGCCTGCATCGCTGGCCACCACCCGCAGCTGGTACTCAGCGATGCGTTCGCGGTCCAGCTCTGTCGTGGTGACGACCACGCCGCTGCTGCTATTGATAAGGAAGTCCATGCGGGGCATGCCCACCTGCATGCGGTAGGACACCAGCCCATTCAGGCCCTCGTCCAGGTCGACAGCCACCACCTGAGCGAGAGAAGGGGCTGTGTGAGTAGCGACACCAGGACTGACACTTCTCAGTACTCCCGCCCTCCCCATTGACCTGCTCAGCTCCAGTCCGAAATTCCTGCTACTCTGTCTCAGGCCAGGCTGTTGTACAGTCTGCCACATGTTCTCTAAGAAGGCAGCATGTCAGGGCTGAAAGGTGTCCAGTTACACCACGTGGGGCCAAGGGTGGGTGGAGAAGGGACGTTTTAGGACAAGAGTCCAGGTCCCCACAACTTCCCCCTTCGGAACCCTGCTTTCCCTATTAGGAAGCCCTCCCAGATTTACCCCAGCTGGCGCGGGCCCTCACAACTCTGCGGTGTGGTAGCAGCCTCCCCTCACCCTCCCGCCCTTAAGACGCTGGCCCGGAGCAGCCGTTACAGCTCAGACCCCTTCGGCTGTGTGGAGCTCAACTGCGGAGAACAATCAGTAGGATTCCCTCCCTGCTTTGTTTTGATTTGTAAGACAACAAAAAAGATAACAAGGATCAGTTTTAAAAAGTCACTTGAGGATTTGGTTATTATTTTTTAAAAAGCCATGGAGGCCATGTGTATAGGTAGGTAAGCCTCCCAAATCCTACACTCTCCCCATCTGCACCTTCGCTCCTGATGACAGATATCCCGATTCAAGACTCTGATATATTGAGTGTTGCGGAAGAGGATTCGAGACATCTGGGAAAAATGAGTAATCATTAAGATAAGAGCTTTGCATCAAGCCAAGTCTGTCAAAATTGAAAGGCAATGTCGATGTTATCTGGTCTAATTCATATCCAACGAGCTGGACAGAGGGTGCCCAGATTCAGCTTGAATGCTTTCTTGGATGGGGAGCTCACTACTTCAAATTTCTCCGCACACAGCTTTAGTCCATGGAGAAAGTTCTTCTGTACATCCAGCAGAAATCGTTATTGGTCAAGGTCATAGAGGGGACTTGGGGAACTGCACGGCTCAAGTCAGATCCCTCTTCCTGTATCTGAAGACAGTTTCTAAGATAAACACTCCCGGATCCTTCAACCATCTTCTGATGATTCTGAGCCAGTTCCTCTGTGAACTCAGAAGTTCTGCTGGCGGGCATTTCCTTTCTGTGCTGTAGTGAGCCCCCAGAGAACAGGGTCCGAGGGCTCATTCCCTCTCTCATATCCTACCTCTCCTATTTGCAAATTCCTTAGGGACTGGCTGCTGTTCCCTGGATCTCAGCTCCCCCTGCTGGGGGTGTGGGGAGAATATTCTGCTGGAGAGACTGCTGCCTGGAATGTGTCAAAGAACGCTTAATTTCCTTTTAAAGAAACTGAGGCTCAGCGGGCCTGCAGGGCATCGCCAAGGTTACCGCTCTGGCACGCTGACAAACCCTGTCTTCTCTGAATGAGATTAGGCTAACCTTCTGCTATCAAACCCCACCATTTCTCCGTTTCTTGAGTAAAATAACCCTCACGATAGACACAGAATGAGTACTTCTGTTACAGTGTACCTCCTGCAGTCCAGGGGCTAGGTTGTTTTATACCTGTGTCTGATCCAATCTCCACCGCACAGACAGGCAGGTACTAGTATCCCCATTTCACAGGTGAGAAAACTGAGGCCCAGAGAGGTTACATTGTTTGCTCCAAGTCAAAGGTGGTGGAGTTGGGATCCACAGCCATGCTGGTCAGACTCCAAAGTCTGCGCTCTAAACGGTGAGGTCCTTCTACTGTTCCTAAACGGCTCCTGTTAGGGCTTCACTTTCCCTGAACTGGCACCTTCAGGGCATCCCTGATCAGAAGGGTGATGGAGCAGGACACAGAGGGCACAGTTCAAGATCGGTTGCTACCTCTTCTTGGCCACAGGGACTTGGGCAAGTCTCTTTATGCCTCCTGCAAAGTGGGGAGAGTCGCGCCCACGGAGCAGAGCTGCCTTGGTGCTTATGGGAGGGGCTGCCCATGGAGACAGGTGCCTGGGCTACACTAGTCCAACCCGTGTTCTAGAATCACTTACAGGATTGGGGTGTTGAGGGTCTTGGGCCCGACCTCCATAACCAGGCTCTGAGAAACTCTCTGACTTGGCTTCCCAGAACTCTGTTTCTCTCCCTCCCTCCCTCCTTCCCTCTCTCCCTCCCTCCTTCCCTCTCTCCCTCGCTCATTTCTGCCCTCATCCATCTCCTGTGAAGCTTTCTCTCCACCTCTCCAATCCATATGTCCTTCAAGACCCAGCTCGAATTCCTCCTCCAGGAAGCCTTCCATCACCATCTCTCAGAGCACTGGTTCTCCAAGCCTGGCTTGGATCACGTCCTATCTGGAGGTCTCCCTTGTCAATCCCCTGCAAAGTGCTCAGCACGAGGCTAGGCACCCATGGCACCTGCTGGCTGGTCAGGATGAGGTGAGGGAGACACAGAGTAGGATCTCAGGAAAGGAATACTCACCTGGTAGACGGAGACCCCTGCAGGGGTGCCTTCGAGCACCTCGGCCACAAAAGGTAGATTCTGAAAGGTGGGGTCGTTGTCATTGAGGTCCAAGAGGTTCACAAACACTGTGGCACTGCTGGTGGCTCTCAGAGGGGGCTTGCCACCTGGATGGACCAGGGGGTGGGGAAAGGAGAGGGAAAGAGGGGTGCAGGAGAAAACGGGTCAGGGAGAAAATGAATGGGGGAGGGGGCACGTTCGGTGACCTTCCACCCCAGTGATCCTCCAGGGAGCAGCCTGGGCCTTGCACAGCCCAGTGCGCCCCTGCCCCCAAGGGTGCTCTGTGGTGGGGGTCGGGGGGAGAGGGGTACAACTGGGAAATGTTATTACTCCATTTTTAGTCATCAAGACACAACGTCCTGGGGAGGCCCAGGCCACCCAGAGCAAACCACCGGGGAGGTGTCAGGGGCCCCAGCCCAGGTGTGAGGGGTGTGGGGCACGTACAGTCCGTGACAGAGACGATGATCTTGCGCATGAGCTCCGCCTCCTGTGGGTCGGGGTTCTCCCGGTCCAGCATGACGTGGGTGGTTCGGATCTTGCCTGTGCTGCTGTTAAGGCTGTAGAATTTGTTGGGCGGCTGGATGCTGTACACCAGGGTGCCGTTCTCTCCCAGGTCTGGGTCTACGGCCACCACCTGTCCGGGAGAGAGGAAACCGACCCTCCACTGAGCCCTGCCGTATCCAAGCTGCCTGCCCGGGTTGTCTGAGCTCACATGCTGATCCAAGGCACCCCATTCAGACCCAGAAAGTGGCTCTCCCACCTGGCTCCAGATTCTTCACCCACTCACTTTCGACTTTAGGTTAAGTCCCTTCCCCCACTTAAGCCTCGGCCTTCAGATCTTAAAAGTAACACCTAGCAGCACAGAGTACAGGAGGCTCCCGATATCTCCACATACTGTGTCAACAGCCTTATGAGGTGGATACCTATAATCGCGCCCATTTCACAGACAGGCTCAGTGAGGCTCCCAAAGTCTCCTAACCAAGAAGTGGCTCTGGGTCCCTCCAGAGCCCATGTGAGTAGCCGGCAGGCAACACTGGCAGCCCGTCTCAGAGCTTCCTTTCGAGACACGCAGGGTAACATTCACGGGCTTCTGGAAGAATAGGTGGGGCCCCAGTAGGTCCACGGCCGTGGAATTTTTCAGGGTGGGGCTGGGAAGGGCTAGGGAATCTGAACCCTTGGCTGAGCTTTTGGAAGGATTTGAAACTGGATTTTGAGAACTGGATTCTTCCTCATCAAACCCTCTCTTCTTTCCTTTGAAGCTTTTGCTTGTGGGGTGATTTAAAAAGAATTAGGCCTCTGTTATACCAAGGATGACAGGGCATGAAAAAGGAGCCACGGAGAAGCCACCAGTTTGGAGGGTAGGTCCCGGCAAGTTGAGACAGTCATGGAGCTGCGGGAGGAGCGGGCTGAGTCTCCCTGGAGGGGAGGAACACCATGCCCAGGAGGCGCGGGTCTCCGGATAGGGGCCCCAGACAATCTGGCCCCTTTAACTTTCCAGCCACCCTTTGGTTCCCCACTTGTATCCCCACCCCATGAAGGGATCCACCTCAGTGCTGTCCTAACCCAGGGCCACAAACACCACAGCCTGTTCTCTCCCAGGTCCCTGTGCCTGCCCATCCTCCACTCTGTAGGGAACTTCTCTAGCCACCTGCCTCCCACAAGGGGAAAGCAGGACTGAGAGAGTCACGGGCTAGACTTAAGGTCACACAGCACCAGCCTTGGGGCCAACTCAGCTCCCCTTGCAGGCCTCCAGGACAGCAGGGACACCCACCCCATAGCTTGCCTCCCACCCTGTCCAGCAGGGGCCACCGCGGCACCAGAGGTAGACGTGTGTGTGTGTGTGTGTGTGTGTGTGTGTGTGTGTGTGTACACATGGCGGGGGGGGGGTGACTGCAGTCCCTAGGGTCACATCAGGACAGTCATTCTTCACTCTGGGACACTTGGCAATGACAGCCTAGCCTCGTCAGCTCCTTTATCTTACTTGATGTGGGGACTTTTGTGCTTTGGCAGCAGAATTTGTCCCTCCACTGGCTTAATCCCCAGCTGAGGTGTCTCTGGGGCCACCAGACCAGAACAGACAAATGGGCCACTCTGGCCAAGGACTTCTATCTGCCCCTGGGACCCAGGAGGCCGGGGAGAGAGGCCGATGCTGGTGCTGAACCCGGAGCCACTGCAGGACCTCCCTGCTTCAGAAAGCGAGATACAGCTCCACTCCCACCCCAGACTGCTCAGCCCACCCCCTCCCTTCCCAGCCTTGCTGCACCCAAGGGTGGGGGGGGGGGAATAGGAGCAGCCTTCCAGGCCTGAGGAGCCCTCACTGTGCTGTAGGCATGCTGCCTCAGTTTCCCTAGCCTCTATAGTGGGGACTCAATCACTCCTGTACTGACAACAGGAGACGAGGCTCTTAGGCACATCGGGTGTAATTTTAGCCAGCCACAGTCATCCTGCTAATGGACAAAGGAGACCAGCAAGTCCTGCCTACAAAGCTCTCTCTTCAGTTATAGGCGGGAGATAGTTTTTACCCCCATTTTTCTTAATGGGGAAACTGAGGTACAGGGCAGTTAAACAGCCTGCTCCAGACCAGCAGCCTATTGCTGAATGCACTGAGGCCAAGTTCACTTGGAGTGGAGGGGCTTCCCGTCTTCTCTACCCTCTCCTACCCGAGTACCTGAGGGTACCAGGTGCAGCTGCTTCTGAGTGATGCTAGTAGCAGGTGGGCACTGGTATTTGGCTTCTTGGCTCATTCCCTGGTTATGAGGTAGGTTGGGTTGGGGGCACAAGAGAGGGTGGTGGGCTGGGACCCCTGTGGGCTCCCTGCCGGGCGACTGTGTGGACTCTTACCACTTTCTCATTTATTTCCCATTTCACGCTCGTCATTTTTCTCCTGGCCTGACGGGGACTAATTCTCTCCCTCTCCCCTCTCCTTTATTTTGCTGGAGGGCTTTGAAAGGCTCTAAATCAATGCCCATCAGCCGGGTCCTTGAAGCAGGCTGCAGGAGCTAGGAGAGAGAGTGGGGCCGAAATCTCACTCGCAGAGAATGGTCACTCTGCAAGCTCATGTGTATGCAGCGGATGCCATTGGTGCGCACATGCGCACAGACACACGTGCCAGGGGAACTCCGAGTGCACCTGAATGCAGGCCCACACACAGGCTCTGGAAAGGCACTGGGGTTGCCCTGTGCCTCAGACTCCAAGGGGCGGGGCCAGTGCCCCCTCCAGATGGCCCCTTGGGAGAGTCCCCATCACATGCCCTATTCTCTGACAAGGAAGACCCAACTGGACCTGGTGGAGCGGGGAGCAGGGGGTGTAGGCTGGGGAAGGAGGGTAAACAAGTCCTTCAACAACTTTCGTTCACAAATGTTTTCAACATTTACAATGTGCCTGGCGCTGTGTGGGGGCTCAACGGTGAACAAGACAGATATGATTCCAGCAAGGGAGACAGATTATGGTGACAAAAGCTATCATTTATCGACCACTTGCCATGTAGTAAGGTACTTTGTGTATTTTGGTTCACTAAGCATGACCCATAACCCTTTCAGGTGGGGACTCTTAACTACCCCTATTTTCTAGATGAGAAGACTGGAGCACAGAGAGGTTAAGTAACTTGCCCAGGGTCATGTATCTTGTAAATGGTATGGCTAGGATTGGAGCCCAGACGTTTTGGTACCAGTGGCTGCCCACTGGGTCACTAAACTATATTGCCTCTTAATAAACAAGGAAGCTAACACACACACACACACACACAGGTCGTGAGACCAGATCTGAAAGAAACAGAGTATGGAGAGGGGCAGAGCTACTTTTGGCTTCTGTTTGGAGGTGGCATTTTAGGCTGGGATGGTGGAGAATGAGGCAGCCATGGCCAAAGCAGGGCTGGGGGAATAGAGGAAGAAGAGCACTTGGGGTGGGGAGTTGCGGGGCGGTGGCAGGAAGAAAGCTTGTGCAGAGGCTCGGAGGCAGGAAAGAGTTTATTCAGTGAGTTCAGAGGACTGAAAGGCTGGTGTGTGTTGGGGGAGCGGGGTGGGGTGGGTGTGAGATGAGTCAGGAGGTGTTCAAATATCAGATGTCACTTCTGGGTTAGCTGTTCCCTGCACTGCAACCTTCTTTCCTCACACCTCTGCCACAGCCCCTACCTTACCGAGGGCTATTGTGAGGCCTTAGGCCTCAGGGGCCCCCTCAAAGATATTAAATCATACTCACATATGTATGCATACATACATTTCATGACTATAAAATTTGAAAGAATTTTTATGACTATTCCTTTTGAAATTATTTTGCTATGACAAGCTCAATTAATTTATGGGCTCTGACTTCTGGTTTCCTAGTAATCATCACACGTAACTGAGAATTCCAGAAAATTTTAGAAAATTCTCAAGAATTCTTGAAAATCAAAGCTATAGTTTTCCTCAAATGTAATGAGATTTTTACAAATGAGATTTTTGTAATTACTAAAGTTGTCATTATATATTTGCTAGCTGTTTAATATAACAAGTTTCAATTTTGACTTTGCCCCTTTGTTTTTGAACTTTGAGTCATTGCATTTTTTTTTCATGTCTCAAATACTACTGTGGGTCACTGAAAAGCTCAAGTGCCCCAATCCCATGACTGCCCTGAGCTGGGGGAGGAACGGCCATGTCCACTTTGTACTGAGTGGATTCCCACGTTCATCTCCCTAGAGCTAAAAGTAAAGTGGCTCTTTCTGGCCAGGTATGTCTGGTAGGGACTCTGGCTTTTACACAGGGTGAGATGGGACCCAATTGTGGTTTTGAGCAGAAGGGCATGAAGTTCCCAGAAGGCAGAGCACACACATTGTTGCTTCCTGCACTCCTGAGCCTGCTAAGCATGGGACCTGGCACACAGTAGGTACTCACTGAAGGTTTACTGAGGTTTCCTGGAAAGTAAGGAAGTGCTGGGCAGCAGGCCCCTGGCCCATTGTCCATACCTGCTCATGGCTCAGAAGGATCTGAGAAAAGGCTAGAGACCCAGAGAGGGACATTGGGGGCCAGATCTTGGAAATGCCTAAGCGCAAGTGCAGTCCCAGCCCCCCAAACCTACTGGCTTTGTCTGGAAGGCGAACTCTTCAATAACGGTACCCTGGCCTGTGACCCATGTAGCCAATTTCTTCCAGGGACACCTCCCTCACCTGTCCCTCGATTTCCTCTGGGAGAAATTTCTCAGAGACAGAAAGCAAAGGTTAAGAGATGACCGAACAGGTGTTCAGAGGTGGACATCCAGCCTCAGCTCTTGGGCTAGAGCCTGAGTTCCCACAAGGTGGCAGCAGAGAGCGCTCATCAGATCCTGAGCCCTGGAGAGGGTGTGGAAATGGCTTAGGGTAATGGTTTCTAAATTTGGCCCTGGGTTGGAAAGAATCCTCTCACCTGCGGATTTGAAAAACCAGATTCCAGATCCTTTGGCCCCTGGCCATTAGACTCTCTGGAATGGGACCTGCCCACCAGTTGAGAACCATTCAGATCTTTAACATGTGGAAAAGAGGAAGGACAGCTGTGATGGCCAAGGCCGCCCTGTGCCCCATATGTTAACATCCTCTCCCACCTAGACCTAGGCAGGCCTTGTCACACCTCCCTGTGGATGATGAGAACTCGGGGAGCGTAGGCTAGGCATCACCAGCCCACGGCTGCTTGAGCTCTTGGTGAGGCAGCCTCCCGGAGAGCTGGATGTGAAAGTACCACCCCTTCTCCCAACCCACTGGCGTTGTCCGGTTTCTCAGGACCTGGGCCACATACCAGGGCATCCCTGAGCCAGCAGAGGGACAAGGACTGGGCTATGTGGTTTCGAAGTTGGGTTCAAGTCCTAGCACTACCTCTTACTAGCTCTAGGTCCTTGGACAAAGCCCTCGAACTCTAAGTCTCCGTGTCCTGTGTAGTATGGTAGGAGCCATGAGTCCATTGGCCACATGAGAGCACCACGAGGACGAGAGAGAATTCATGAGAGGCCCCTAGCACAGCGCCTGGCACATCCCAAATATTTAATAAATGGGTTGTCACGAGCCATTCAGTTCATGTCCGTCACAGGCAGGCTGGGTGGCTGTGGCGCTGGACAGTAAGGACGAACCTCCCTAATGGGTACAAATATTGGGGGTAGGGTGGGGGGAGGCCTCTCAAATGTGAATCCCAGAGCAGCAGGGTGCACGACCCTGGCTTTCCTCAGTTTCCCTCGGATGCTGGTCTCCATTCTGTGTGCTCAAGGCTTTGGCCACATCTCCCCTTGCCTGCCCTGAGCCACATCCCTGCACACAGCACTTGGATGTACACGCATGCAGCACACACAGGTGTCTGTGAAACCCTGAAACATCCTACACCAGAAAACCCTTGGGTGAACTTCAGACCCCCTGCTGGGGTAGCCCTGGGTCCAGCTGACCCAGCCCAGTGGCTGCAGTGACAGAAGTGAAGGGAAGGTGCTGAGGGCAAAGATGAAGTTCCTGCAATTTGAGGGAGAGACGTGTGCCTTGCCAGGGGAGGGCGGGGCTCTCATGAGGGGTGACCAGAGTCCTGGGTCTCAGGGTACGTGTGGCTATAAGCTGCACTATCCCTGCATCCCCTGGTGCCGTCCCTGGGCTTCTGTGCTCCCTTTGACAAAGCCTGAAGCCCACTGTCCCTCAGAACAACCTCTGACTACCTTTCACCATGCAAGAGCTTCTGGACCTCTGCTCAGAGAGCTGACTCAGGAAACACTAAGTGCATTAGCCCCACATGGGCAGGCCCAGAGGGCTCATGTGAGGATGGCAACAGTCCTCAGAAGGGCAGCCTGGTAGTTCTGCTGTCCCGCCACCACTTACCGTGGTCACATCAGAGTCTGGAGGCGTCATCTCCACCAGGTTGATGTAGTAGGGAGCGTCTTTCCAGGTGGGGTGATTGTCATTGATGTCCAGGAGGGTGATGTTGACCTGTGAAGCCACAAGAGGGGCACCGTGGACTATGCCTAGCTGCCCATGAGGGGGACTCATTCAGAGACCTAATACCTTGGTATTAATTCCACTGGCTCCACCCACTTTAGGGGCTTCGGGGCAAAGCCTGAGCTTTCAAGGACAGAGGGTTTAGGGGCTGGCGCTGTCTCATCAGGTGGCAGAGGAACAGATGAGAGGGGCTCTGTGACCTGGGACTTGTCCCATCCACTCCTAGTCTTGGCCGAAGGTGAATGACAAGGTAGGGGAGGTTTAGGGTGTGGGCAGGTCTGATAGAATCCCTTGAGCCTTCTGGTCAGTCTCAGCTACAAGGCAAGCAATTTCCCTGCTCACCTGCCACCAGGTAAATTATTTATAGAGCTGTGAATCCTATTAGCAGTGGCCTTCTGTGACTGAATAGAGCCCTGGGGATTTTTCTGCCAAGTCCCTGGCCAAGCAATATCAATTCCAGCCCCTCTGGCTAGGCCAGCCTGGGGAAGGCTGCCTGGGGTAGGGTGAGAGCAATGGGGAGAGGTCAGGAGAGGGGTCCTAAGGGAGAGCCAAAGAAAGTGAATGAAGATCAAGGAGGGGAGCTGGCTGGAGTGACCTGTCAGCCGGCCTTCCTGCTTCCTCTCCCACAGAGGGGCTTATTGCTCCTCACTCCCCCCATCCTGTTCTGCAGCCAAGAGCTCAGTCAGGAGCCTCAAGCATTCTTTCTTTAGCTTCCTACTCGCTGAAGCACCTTGGTGGGGCGACATGGCCTTGAATAGGGACCCTAGGCCTTGATGGATCCTACTTGAGCATGGTAGGGAAACCCAGGCATCATTTCTCAGCACCACAAGGGTTGGGGGTGGGGTGATGACAAGCCCCCAGGGATCCTCCAAGGGCCTTGCTTCCTGCTCTGAGTCGCTCTTCTACATGTCTTCTCTTACCTGCCCCACTGGTCTTTTGGGGGCAGAGGAGAAAATATTTGCTCCTTCCAGGTGCCCATGCTCCAGGTGGGAATGCCTGTCTTCCCGTAGCTGCAGTGGCTCTAGTCCTGACCTTGGCTGACACTGAGTTGCCACCTTCTCCACTCCCACAAAGCCTCACACTCTCCCAGGACGAAGTGCCCAGACCTAAGATGAGCCGAGGCACAGCAGCCTGGACAGCAAGTGGGGAGCTGGGGGGCATGCGAGGGAGGGGTGGGCACTCACAGTGGCAATGCCAGTTTTCTGGTTGTGGCCCACACCCCCGTCCACTGCTCGTACAATGAGGATGTATTCAGACTTGGTCTCACGGTCAAGCAGGGAGGTGGTGGTGATTTCACCTGCAGGAGAGAGGGGCGTGTGAGAAAGGGTTTGGGTGGGCCAGGGAGAGATCAGGGAAGAAAGGATAAAACAAGGAGAGGAGGAGGAGACAGGGGAAGGAGGGAGAGAGAGAGAGTATGAGAGATGCTTATAAGACCAAATGGTCTGGCAGCGTGCACACACGAGTGTGTAGGTGTGTGTGTGTGTGTAGGGGGGGTGGTAGGGGGTGGTGCTCGTGGAGAGAGAGGGGACAGCACCCATGCCTTGGGAACCAGACCCCAGAGCTGGACAATACAACCCTATGACGAGGGATTATTTTCAGGTGTGGGGAAATCTAGGCCAATTGTGCAGCTTGTATCTGAACAACAGGGCAGGAGGGCCATTTGGCTTCAAGCTCAGACACCGATGACCTTTCATTTAGACTTTTGACATCTGACTAGCTTTATCACTTGAAATTAGTCACTTAAAGTCTGTGTGCCTCAGTTTCCTCATCTGGTCAAAAGGGAATTATAATAGGACCTACCTCGAGGGCTACTGTGGAATTAATTTAGTTATCATGGAAAACTTAGACCAGCAGCTGGCACTGTTCATTTATACAGTTATAGTCACAGAAACACAGTGACTGGACTGGAAGACACCGAGTGTTTCATATATGTTCCAACTTGTTACTCATTACTGGACAGCTCAGCCTATAGTGCATTGAGAGTTAATAGTCAGAAAATAATTTCCTTAACTACATAACATAATTATATTGCCCTGAATGTTTTTTAGGGTATAAGCAAGTTATTCTACCAAATATAAACATTTAAAATGTTTGTTAGCCCGTTTTTGGCTTTTCTCTGTATTTTGGTGTAACAAAAATATGGTAGCAACCCTGGTAGTGGTGTGCTGGTAAACGTTTGATGCCCAGTTCCCCAAAAGAAAAGAAAAGCATTTGCCAATTTCCATGGCAGATATATTTCCACCAGGACTCATTTTAAACTATTAACTTGATGGCATTGAACATGGAGTTGGGAAGATGTGCTTACGACTGGCTCTTGCGAGCAGGTGTGAGCCAGTATCGGCTGGCTTCAGCACATGAAGGCCACTTTACCACCTCGCACGGGCTGCAGGAAAGAGCCCACACATTGAGAGCAGTGAGACACAGATTTGAATTCTGATTATGGCTCTTTCCAGATGCTTTGCCTTAGGATAGTTAATTAATTTCTTCGAGCCTCGGTTTTCTCGTTTGTGGGAATTAATCTTTGTGAGGATTAAATAACCATAGGTGAAGCTCCCAACACTCAGAAAATGCTCGTTTTCTTCCAATGGACTGAGAATTCTCCAACGGTAGGGACAGTGTGCTAGCCATCTTTTTATCCCCATTACCTGAGCCGAGTGACCTGGGGCAAGTTAACTCTCTGTGATTGGTTTATTCGACCATGAAACAAGGGAGCTGGGCTAGACGGTTGCATTTCCCTCCCTGCCATACTGGCCTGCCCTCTGGCAAGCGCAGGGCTGGGAAGGGCGCTGGGGTGGGGGACAGGGGAGCGAAAGTGCTCAGGCCTGGAAGGAGAGACTGGCAAAGGTCTGCCCGTCGAATCGTGCTCCTTGCTGGGGTGGTGTCAATTAATTGGCAGGGCGAGGACGAAATTAATCTCTAAAAAGTTTTAAACATGAACTTGTCGGCATGATAGATGGCTCTTCCTGTCTGGGAAATTAGATCCAATTAAGGCCACCTTTGTGGATCAGGCCTGGTTAATTTGACCAAGGAGCTCAGTGGAAAACGCTTACACCTTCGGAGCCGAAGGAGCCGTGTTAAGGCAGCAAGAAAATGTCCGTGTCATTATTAAAGGCCCCCGGGTGGAGATGGGGTCCCTGACTGGGGAGGCAGGGTGCCGAAAGGTCAGTGTGCTCCGCACTGTATCTGGGTGGCGGCATGAAGCTCTAACGTGGCCTCC
This sequence comes from Rousettus aegyptiacus, assembly GCF_014176215.1. Classification (NCBI taxonomy): domain Eukaryota; kingdom Metazoa; phylum Chordata; class Mammalia; order Chiroptera; family Pteropodidae; genus Rousettus; species Rousettus aegyptiacus. Next base: position 15,021,355 of record NW_023416309.1, read on the forward strand.
TATAATGCAGCATTTAAAGTCTGGGCTCTGAATTCAGATGGTCAGGCTCTGCGAGTCCTGTCAAGTCAATGAACGTCTCCTGTGCCTCAGTTTCTTCATCTGGGAAATGGGGATAATGCTAGTACCTGCCTCACGGCTCGTAAAGAAAGTGAAATGGGACGACATTGGTCAGAGCACTTAGAAGACTGCTGAGCACGTGGTTAATGTGAATTAACGGTTTTACTCCGAGCCCCCTGGAAATGTGGGCTCACTGAAGGCAGATGCTCCTGAGGGCAGGGAGGAAGGTCTCTGATTGTCAGAGGTGGGGAGAGAGGCTCAGGATGGCTCTGGATGTGTTCAGTCTTTGTACACATCAGCACCAGCTGTCTGCGGGCTTCTAGGAAAAGGGGATGAAAGGGGCTGAAGGCAGATCGAACACAGAGGCATGGATGACTGTCAGACTTAGTGCCCCGCTGGCCCCTGTCCACCTGTGGCAGGGATGGCCAGTGTCCGACAAAGATTTGCAGGTGGGGAAACTGAGGCATACACTGTGTTAGGAAGAGGAGCTGCGACTCAAGAAAGAAGTTGGCAGCTGAGGGAGGGGGACACTTAGGCTTGAAGAAAGGTGTCCCTGAAAAGTGGTATGCTAGCCAGATGTTTGTAAAACAGAACACAATTTAAACATAACAGGGCTCTTCACCATTGAAAGGCATTCTGTAGTGGATAAATTCATGTTGTGTGTGTCTGGTTTTTTTTTTTTTTTTTTGGTAAGATCAGTAATCTCACTCAAATTAATATTTTAGGGATAAAACCAAATGCTCCAAGCTGGCTTGCTCAAAGCTGGGGCTTGCTGTGAGAAGTCCTGGCCTAGAGGCAGGTCTTGGGCATGGAGAGTCAGCATGAGGTGCAGAGGACAAGGGCTGTCGGGGCTCACCTGAGCGGGCGTTGATCCGAAACTGGGAGGAGCCTTCCAAGGAGTAGATGATGGACTCCTGGCCGTACTCTCGGGAGCGGTCCAGGTCTGTGGCATTCAGGAACAGCACGGTGGCTCCTTCAGGGAGATAAGGGGGGGTGGAGGGAGTGCTGCCCACCCTGGGCTCCCGGCCACTGGCCCTGGAAGCAGGACTGGCACAGGCCAGAGGAGGAAGAGGGGGTCTCCCGGTGACCAGCCCTCAGGAGACAGGGCGCCTGGCACAGGGGGAACCCGGGGAAGGGAGTGTGCTTAAACACCTGCTCCCGTGGCCCAGATCCCTGGGTCGTGTGGGCACAAGTCTCCATGGGAGGGAGGGCCTCGAGCTTGGGAAGATGGGGCCTTCGTCCCCTTCCCCCTCCTGGCCCAACCTTAGGGAGCACTTCACTGCCTCCCCTGACCCTGCCCTGGCTCGCCACTGTATTAAATACCAGCAGACTGGCCAGCTTTGACTCTGAGTCAAGAAGAAATGAAGCTCCATATTAAATTATTCAATATTTATTATATTTAATTTCGGTCTTGTTTTATCTTGTTCACAGAATTTAGGAGGGTTTTTATTTTCTCTTTAATGTCTAGTTACGGCCCTCACCTTTGTTTCCATCTCTGCGGAATTTGGGGTCAGGGGATTGGCCTTTCGAGCTGCCCTGGCTGGGCCCCGAGAGCAGCCTGTCCTGTAGCTGTGCCAGCCAGGGCCTTCTGCACCCTTCTGCCACCAACTGCCAGCTCTGGCGAGTGGTGAGTGCGTGATGCACTGTGTGCACTTCTGGAATCACTACGCCCAGGCGGTAATCTGGTGGGACCTCTGGCAAGTGCCTTAACTTGTCTGAGTCTCAGCTTCTCCCTCTGCATGATGAGTCTAGCTGTACAGCCCATTCGTGGGGCTGTTACTGAACTGCGGACTGTGGTTACTACTGCGTTGATGAATCAACAGTCGCTGGGAACACGGGGGGCTATGGACAGGCGGGTCATTCTGGCCCCTTCCAGGTAGCTGTGGGGCCTCTAATCTGACTCGGTCCTGCCCTAAGCAGGACTGGTACATGGGCCCTGACACAATCCTTTATCTAAGCACACTCAACTTGGAAGAGAATTAAGTGCCAAGATGAAGGACTCTCCGTGGCAGAGTCCCTGGGGATGGTGGAATTGCAGGGGGCCACTTTGACAGTGACATTTTACAGGGAACGCCTGAGACTGATATAAGGAAGGATGGGCTGGGCATAGCCTGATACCACCCAGCAAGTCATCAAATACTAGGGAGATACCAGAGGAAGACTCTGTGGTACTAGGGAAGGTCACCCCTGACTCCAGCTGTCCCTGGTTCCTCCAGTTGTTCCCCGACTTCAGCTGTCCCTGACTCCTCAGCTGTCCCCAACTCCTCCAACTGCTGCAGCAATTCCTGACATTTCCCCCACAGACTGTCCCCTTGGAGGGTAAGGATGAAACTGCCAGCCTATCCTGAGGACAGAACAGGTCTCCTGGATCCTGAGTGTGGACTTAGTGGCCCTGGGTCTGCAGACTGAGCCTTGGCACCTGAGATGTGGGGATGAGCCTCCCACTCTTGTCCTCTCATAGGAACGCACACCATCCTCCAAGGCCAGACCTTCAGCCATCATGGCCCCTGGGACTTGCCTCACAGCCCCGTAATCTCGGAACGCTCTGCCTACTCTCATTTAACCAAGGCTGTTGAATTAATCACCAGTCATTTTTCTCTTCCCTGCCAGACTGTAGCTGCAGGAGAGTAGGGACTAAGTGCCTAGCAGAGTGTCTGCACATAGCAGGTGCTCTAGGTAACTGCTGCCTGGCGATACCTGGACATCTCCAAAGGTTCCCCTCCGTTGTCATGGAAACAGACAGGGAGGCCCATGGACCTCCCCAATTTGTGTACAAAGTGAAGCCTGTCCACTGTCAGTGCCACGCCTGCTGGTTCCCTGCCTTCACACCCTCTCCTTCCTGGGCCCGTACCTGCCATGATATTCTCCACCACGGAGACGAAGTAGGCAGGCTTGCTGAAGGTGGGAGGGTTGTCGTTCTCATCCTGGAAGAAAAACAGACAGATTTCAGGAACCAGGGAGGCAGCGGGGGCTGGTTAGCTGTCCCGGGCCGGCACCAAGGGGAGGCTGGGCACAGCTGGCGCTGACGTGCTCTGGCTGGGCTACAGATCAAGGAGGCAGGACAGGCCTTGGGGAAATACGTGGGGGGCCGGGAAGTGATGGTGGGGACTGGGGAGATGGAGAAAAGCAGCTGGAGCTGCCTACGACGCCAGCTCCCCTGGTTCTCCCCTTTGGTCTTTCAGCGGAGCTCCGAGCTTACTCCAGCTCTCCCACTTTCGGTTCATCGGCCCCCATGCTGGGATGCCTACCAGGAACTTCTCTCCCAGCTCTGCCAAGGTGACGGCAGAAGGTTCTGGGAACCTTCCTAGAAATGAAGGGAGAAAAGAGCAGCCAACCCAGAAAATACTGAAGTACAACAGGGGACAGGTGGCTCCTCCACCACCCCAGCAAGTCCTGGCCCAGAACCCACCACCTGAAGCTTTCCGGAAGCAATTCCTCCTCTGGCCAGGTGAGAGGGCTGGTGCTGGGCCAAGAGGCTAAACTGGCAGGTGGGGCCCAGGTGAAGCCTCTGCCTCCTCCTGCTCCTCCACACACAGTCTCCCTCCACTAGCAGAGGAGACTTTCCTACCCTTTAAGACTATCATCCTCACTGACTGCTTTTTGCAATCACTTGAGGATTCCTCCCTGTTCCCCTCTTGGAGGAAACCTGGCGGGCCCATCTGACACAGCCTTCTCCCCTTTCCTCAGGAGCCCAGCATGGACGCAAACTCCAAGGGCCTCATTTTCCTGAAACTGCAAGCTCCTAAGGGAAAGGCTCTTGAATAAGCCCCTTTTGCTGGAGTCACTCATGCTGAGCAAACATGAAAGTGAGGGAGGCATAATAGCGGGGGACTTCAGAGAACCCCATCCTTCCAGGACTGTGGGTGCCCAGAAAGGAACACTTTTCTTCCCCAATCTGGCCCTTGGCTCTGGACTGCACACTGGCTCAATCTGGCTGTGGGAGGACTCGCCAGACATCCGACATCCCAAGAGCATGCCTGGGCATCCCCCTAGTGCAGGCATGAGCGCCCCGTACGCGTGTCTATTTAAGCCTTCTGCTTGGCTGCATGAAACAAGCGTGGAGAATGTCAGTGAGAGAGCATGAGGCAGAAACTTATTAGTGGTGATATTCCCCTGGATCCTGGCGCTGCATTCACTATTAGTTCTAATTCAGCGGCTCCCTCTACAAAAGCTTATTGTCCCCTAATGGGAAATCTACAAACCGAGTTTGACTTCTTTATTAAAAACCAACAAGCAGTGGATGAAAAGGAATCACCTGGCCCCTCTCGCCTGCCTCTCCTCCTTCAGGAGCCCTGTCATTTTGCTCTGCCTCTCCCCACCCCCTCCCTGTGCGGTAAGCGCTGCCGTCAACTACTTCGTCTCTGCTGGGCTTTTTTTTTTTTTTTTGGTTCAGAGAAAATCCCTTTGATGGAGGGAGGAGGCAGCTTAGATAAGTGACAGCTACTTAAAAATCACCCACATGCAAAATCAACTCAAAGGCAGTGACCTTTTCAAGTGTAGTCCTTAGACACAGTGACTATATCATCCAAAAGCCCTGCTTAAAAGACAATGTTCACTCACGGCCAAGGTGGCATCTGTTTCCGTTGCCGGACCCTCCTGCTGCCAGGGGCCAGGGCAGACCGGAAGGAGAGTGGGGGCCCCTCTTGACTGGCTTGACAGCTTCGAGGGAACATAGTCAATAATACTATAATAACTACGTGTGGTGTCAGATGGGTGCTAGACTTATCAGGGTGATCGCTTTGTAAGTTCTATACATGCCTAATCACTGTGTTGTATACCTGAAACTTATATAATATCAATTAATTGAAAAATAAATTTAAAAAAAGAACACCAGGATGTGGTCATAATTGTCAGGGAACACATTCTAGTTGTCTGGTGTCACCCTTGGCATTTCAAGGTGGGAGGCTGCGGGTTAAAGGCAGGCAGGCGTTTAGGCTTCTGTGGCTCTCCTCTCCTCTGTCCTCCCCTGCCATTCCCTGAAGCCTGACATGCCAGATATAAAGTGACAGCCTTTCCCTCTCCTGGACCTTGTTCCATATAGCCTCACCCTCCCACGCCACCCCTAAATCCTGCTCCCACATGCCCACCTGCAGAGCTTCCCCCAGAACATCACCCCTGACTTTTCCATCACTGAAGCCCCATCCTATTCGAATTGCAAGCAAATTAGGTCCCCCAGCCAGACCAGGACATTCCCACCTGGGAGCTAGCCCTGGAGCCTCTAACATCAGGTTGTAAGGATGAGGCTTGTCAAAGCCAGGTGTAGGGCAGTTCTAGAGGCCATTGGTGAAGCCAGCTAGACCTGGAAGGTCATCCAGCAAGCCGGCTCTGAGCAAGATGTTTTCCTGAACATATGTCAAATCACAGCGTATCTCCTAACCTGACAATCTGATCTAATCCTCCTGGAATCGGTAAAGTGCTAATTCTTCCATCAACATGTACGTGTTCACCTCTGCCTGCAGGCAGCAGCCTTTATGAGATGGGGGGCAGGTGTGCTTGTGCATGCACAGTATTGGGGGTCTCTTGGGGGACAGGCCCGCTGGCCCACTCTCAGAACACTGTCTCATCCCCAGGATCACTGGGGGAGCTGCATGGAGCCAGCGAACCAATGTGGAGACGGGTTTAGTGACTGATGATTTCAGACGTGGAATGCACTAAGGTGTGCGTGATATTCATGTAAGACAAGCTGTGGTTTGGTTTCAGGTCCCTTTAGATCTTCGGAGCAGAAAAAGGAAGTGAAAATGAAAAAGGAGGGGTAGAAAGAGAGAGCGAGAAGAGAGATGACCTTCCAGGAATTCCCTTGAACTCCACAGAATGTAGCTGTACATGAAGGAATTTGGTGACATTTCCTCGAGCTCCTGCTCCCCTGAGAGGCTGTCCTAAAGCCCTCAAAAGAAGTCAGAGCCCGACTTCAAAAGTTGGGCTCTTCTTGCGTTCCTGGACCTCCCCTGGCCAAGCTGGCAGAGGTTTTCTAGGACAGCCTTTGGGCCAGTCTGCCAGATAACCCCCTGAGCAGTGGAAGGGCAAGGCCAGTGCCCCTGGGTACTTACAAACACTTCGATGGTGACGGGGACAGTGCTGTTCAGAGGCGGGTTGCCAGCATCCTTGGCCATGACCGTCAGATAAATCAGCCCATTAGGTATCTGTTCATAATCCAGGGGGTGGCTCACGCTGATCACTGAAATGATAGGAACAGGGCCCCAGAGCCCCTGTCAGCAGACTTTGATGCCCATCCAGTCAGGGCTCCCCTTTGGGCAGAAAGAGTATGGCTGACAAGGGCCTCATGGTCTTGATTTAGGTTTATTGACTGCCTAATACATGCCAGGCCCAGTGCTGGGTCCACTGAGTGGTAACTGTTCTGGTGGTAATATAAGCCCCACATTACAGATGAGGAAACAAAGCTCGGGGAGGCTCATTGACTTGCCTAAAGACATACAGCTAGCAACTTAATAGAGTGGGATTTGAGCCCAGCTTTCTCCAGTAGGTGCTACTCCTGCCTGTCTGTTGGACCCACTCATCTGACCCTCCTAATCAGTCTGGAAGCCACTTGGAGAACAGGGTCATGCCCCAGGTCTCTAATCCTGTCCCTGTTATCATTCCTGATACCCTCCAGATAAACACAGAATTCACCCATTTGTTGCCCACTGTCAAGGTTGCGGGGCGGTGAGGCGGCAGTGGGAGCAGATGGCAGCTCCTTCCTTTGACTCTTTGGGCCCTGTTTTTCCTTCTCATCACCTTGCTCCTGTCTTCTCTTCTCTCACATTTATCCTACAGTCTCTTCATGCCCGTCCAGCGGCCACGCTGGGCACTGTTTAGATACTCAGGGTATCATGTTGCAGATTTCACCCTCAGCAGGACTCTGCTAGAAGGCGAGCGAAGACCCTAACACCAAAGGCAGAGAGAGATGGACAGGTAGGATTTGGGCACAGCTTCGGCAGCTGCTTTGGCCCTGAAATATCCCCACTACTGCACATGAGTACTCTTTGTGCTAAGCCACTGAATCTCAATTTTGGAAGGGAAGGCATATTGGCTTGGGAGCAGAGGCATGGGTAGTCTTCAAAAGCATAACAACAATATTAAATTGCCACTTTCTATTTGGAAAATAGAAACCAAATTATTGCTTTAGTAATATAAAACCTAAGAGAGTTCCTTCTAATTGAGAGGAAGGTGAGGTGTGAGGGTGGGCAGAGGCGTGAAACTTATATTTTTAAAACGGGGACATAGATAAAGAACATCGGGCTGCAGCACCTGGATCCAGGACTGGAACTTCTGCAATTACATATCTCTGCCACAAGGAGGAGTGAGCACTGGACTCAGAGTCATCCAATGCACATTCTTTCTGCTTTGAGGGCACCTAATCCATCTTTAAGAATTAGGGAAGCTTCTCAGAGGAGGATATTTCTAAAGGAGCCCTTAAAGCTAGCCAGAGGTTAAAGGGACAGGGAGGAAGGGTTTTCTTGGCAAAAGGAACAGATTGCAAAGAAATGAAAGTGACCACTGTAAAGGGAGAGAGTGTCAAGGGGTTTAAAGAGGCTGACTTCTGGTAGGGGGTGAGGAGGTGCTGAAAGACTAGGCTGGAGAGACAACCAAGAGTCAAATCACAAGGGCCTTCTTGGACAGCTTTGCTGTGTGACTTTGGGCAAGTCGCTCCCTGTCTCTGGGCCCCAGTTGTCCCATCTAACAAACACGGTGGTCTCTTGGGATCTTGGAGCTTGACATTGCTGCTGCTGTTCTCATCATGGGCTCTAGGGATCAGGACTCATAGTAGGGCAGTGGTGCAAGGCCCAGAGTGTGAAAATGTGCTTGGACCAAGTAGGGAAAGGCAACGAATGACCTGGGAGGGCTGGGAGGTGGCTGTAGCATGCCCAAAGGATGGGGAAGCTTGGCTAACAAGCCTCCATTCCATATATCTTCCCAGGTAAGAAATAGGGATGGCACAGATGTGGGAACATCAGACTCCTGGCTAGGGATAGACCTAAGATCCAGAGAAAGATTTGACTGATCTGAGACAAAGATCTGGACCCCATGTCAGGTGCTGCTCCAGCCAACGGAAGCTGTGGGGCAGCTTCCTGAGTAGTCTAGGGTGTCTGGGAGACAGAGAGCCACCCTCCCGAGAGGGGTGTAAGCATGCAACCCAGCATCCCCCTGCCAACCCACCTCCCAGCTGGGCCCTCCGTCCTGCCCCCACACACCTCCATAGCCCTCATATACGCTGATGTCAAAGTAGCTCCCAAAGGCGGAGGCATTGACGATGCTGTAAGTGATCTGGTTATTGGGAGGGGAGTCTTCATCTGTTGCCTGAAAGGAAGACGGTAGACAGGCCCCATGAGCCCTCAGTGGCCAATGGCCAGAAGAGGGGGAGTGGGAGAGGTGGGCTGGCCTTTCTCAGAGCCCTCTTTTTAGGTGATCCAGATTCTCCTGGTCTCTCAGATGAAGGCTACTGTCTGGCTCCCAGCAGACACACCTGCAGAGCTATCTTGGGGAATCTAGAGGCCAGGATGGAGGCCTAGGGAGAATAGGGGAAGGCAGGGCCTTACCTAGGGGATGGAGAAGGTCTCTACCGTACCTGGCATGACCATCCTCTTGCCCATGTAGTCCAAGCTCACACATCCCACCCACAGGGGCCTGAACTCTAGATCTGGTTAGGGCTCTGTGCTGTGTACCCCATCAGCCCCCACCATGCCTGATTGTAACTTCTCATTTAAATTCTGTCTGTTTTGCTCAGACTCTCAGCTACATGCAAACAGGAACCTCATGTTTCTGATTGAGCTGTGTACCTAGAGTCCAGTATGGTGCACAGGTAAGATAGGTAATAAATACACAAATACATTCATGAATGCAAGGTGGGTAGGAAGCAGGCACTTGGAATGGGGTCAGTTCCTTCTTCGCCTGCCTGTCTTCTGGGGTGGCTGCATTAAATAACTTCTTTCCAGGAGTCTCTGATGCTCGAGTGCCTCAGGGGCAGCCCACCACTCCTGGTGTAACAGGCGCTGAGGGGGCTGGGAGGGGAGGGTGGGCTGGGTTCTATGGGGAGCCATGGCCGTGTTGAGTGGGCACATAGTGCTGCCTTCTTGTGTCCCTCTTGCCCACCTCCTCTACCTTGCTCACACTCTTGTCTCCTTCAGAAATAAGTTCTAAATGGAGTCTTCAGGGTTCTGTCACTCTGGGTGGGCAGAGCGAGGAAAGGGCACAAGGTCACTGAGAAGTCCCATGGTCAGAGGTCAGTGAAACATGGAGGGAACTCATTGCAGGAAGACACTTGGCGTGTAGCGTCCCGAGTTCTAGGTCTGTCTCTGCTACGCTGCTAATTCACTGTGCCCTCTGGGGCCTGCCTCTCCCTATTTCCCCTCTTGTTGGGTTGTGCCTGTGGTCTCTGGTTCCTGCCAGCTATAGCAGTGCCTGATTCTAAGCAGCCACTGAAGGGCTTAGATGGGGGTCTCTATACAAGGAACTGCTCGGCACTCACCAAGGGAGATGGGGAAGGTGTCCTTTTCCTGAATGGTGACCTGAAATTTAAGCTGAGACAGACCCTGGGCGTACTTGGTAACCAGGGACGTGAGGTGATGCTCAGATGAAGAATGTGATCCCTAAATCTGGGTACGGTTCTTTGTGGATGGGAGGTTAGCACCCCTTGCAATGGCTTACCAAAGGAACAGTCAGGAAGAAGGTACAGAGAGGAGGATAAGATGAATGGCTGGACCGCAGCAAACCCTGGTATCTTACCCGGAGCCGCACCAACTGCGTGACAGATGGCTCATTCTCTCTCAGGGCACCCACATAGGCGTCCTTCTGGAAGGTGGGCACGTTGTCGTTGACATCCAACACATTGATCCTGACCCGGCCTGTGGTCTCCTCGCCACCCCCATCCCGGGCGATGATCGTCAAGGTGAAGCGCTGGATGAGCTCGTAGTCCAGTCTGGCGATCAGCATGATAAGTCCTGTGTCCTTGTCCAGAGAGAACCTATGTCAGGCAAGGAGGAGGGTGTAAGGCAGCTTGTATTTAAGAGCCTGCGTTTACCAGCCTATCCTTGGCCAAGGTGATAAATAGAGACAAATAAATGAAATCTGAAATCTACCTTCTTTTTCACTTGCCCTAAATAAGAGAAGTGATTTCTAACAAAGGGTGGAAGGTGGTGGGCTGGAATCGGGACCGCATGAGGGATGGAATGGTCAGGCGTGAAAAGGCAGGAGCAGGTTGATTTACTCAAAGAGGAAACTCAGGAAGAATGATGCTCTTCTTGTTGTGAACAGAAGTTTCTGCCTACTGGGATATTTAGATGTTAGAGAACTGTAATCATCAGAAATTCTTATAACTGATACCACAAAAATACAAAAGCTCATGAAAGACAGTTATGAAAAACTACATGCCAACAAATTGGATGACCTAGAAAAAAATAGATAAATTCCTAGAAACATGCAACCTACTAAGACTGATTCATGAAGAAATGAAAAATGTGAGCAGACCAATAACTAATGAGGAGATTGAATCAGTAATTAAAAACGTCCCAGCAAATAAAAGTCCAGGACCAGACAGCTTCACTTGTGAATCCTACCAAACGTTCAAAGAATTAATACCAATCCTCCTTAAACTCTTCCAAAAATAGAAGAGGAGGGAATACTTACAAACTCGTTTTATGAGGTCAGCATTACCCTGATACCAAAACCAGACAAAGACACCACAAGAAAAAAAAAATGCAGGCAATGTCCCTGATGAACATAGATGAAAAAATTATCCACAAAATATTAGCAAACTGAATTCAACAATACATTAAAAGGATCATACATAATGATCAAGTGGGATTTATTGCAGAGATGCAAGGATGGTTCAGCATCTTCGAATCAATGTGATACACGTTAACAGGATAAAACACTAAAGGATAAAATTTTCATATGATCATCTCAAAAAATGCATCCATTTATGATAAAAACTCTCAAAAAACAGGTTATAAAGGGACTATACCTCAGTATAATAAAGGCCATATATGAAGCCCACAGCAAATATCCTCAATGGTGAAAAGCTGAATGTGTTTCCTCTAGGATCAGGAACAAGACAAAGATGCCTTCTCTCATCACTTTTATTCAACATAGTATCGGAAATCCTACCCAGAGAAATTACGCAAGAGAAAGAAATAAAAGGCATCCTAATCATAAAAGAAGTAAAACTGCCACTATTTGCAGATGACATGATACTGTACAGAAAACCCTGAAGACTCCACCAAAAAACTGTTAGAACTAATAAATGAATTCAGTAAAATTGTGGTATACGAAATCAATATACAAAAATCTTTTGCATTTCTGTACACTAATAATGAATTGTCAGAAAGAGAACTTAAGAAAATAATCCCATTTACAATTGCATCAATGAAAAATACCTAGAAATAAATTCAACCAAAAAGGTGGAAGATCTATTCTGAAAAGTATAAGACATTAATGAAAGAAATTGTGCTTATGGATTGGAAGAACATTGTTAAAATGTTCATCCTACCCAAAGCAATCTATAGAGTCAATGCAATCCCTATCAAAATACCAATGGCATCTTTCACAGAAATAGAACAAACAATCTTAAATTTGTATGGAATCACAAAAGACACAGAATGACCAAAGAAATCTTGAGAAAGAACAACAAAGCTAGAGACATCATGCTCCCTAATTTCAAACAATATCACGAAGTTATAGTAATCAAAACAGTATTGTATTGGCATAAAAATAGACACATAGATCAATGGAACAGAATAGAGCGCCCAGAAAGAAACCCACACATATATGGTCAATTAATTTATGACAAAGGAGCCAAGAATATACAATGAGGAAAGGGCAGTCTCTTTAATAAATAGTGCTGGGAAAACTAGACAACCACAAGCAAAAAAATGAAACTGGACCAGATTACAGACTGGAATATAAGAGCTGAAACCAAAAGACTCTTAGAAGAAAACAAAGGCAATAATCTCCTTGATACTGGTCTCAGTGATGATTTTTTAGATTTGACACCAAAAGCAAAGGCAAAAATAAACAAGTGGAACTACATCAAACTAAAGCCTTCTGTACAGCAAAGGAAACCATAACAAAATTAAAAGGCAACATACTAAATGAGAGAAAACATTTTCGAATCACATATCTGATAAGGGGCTAATATCCAAAATATACAAAAAACTCATATAACTCAATAGCAAAAAAACTCCAAATAATCCAATTAAAAAATGGGCAGAGGATCTGAATAGACATTTTTCTAAAGATACACAGATGGCCAATAGGTACATGAAAAGATATTCAACATCCCTAATCATCAGGGAAATGCAAATGAAAACCACAATATCATCTCACACCTATTAGAATGGTTATTATAAAAAGGACAAAAAATAAGCATTGGTAAGGATGTGTACAAAAGGGAATTCTTGCACACTGTTGGTGGGAATGTAAATTGGCCTCCATGGAAAATAGCATGGAGGTTCCTCAAAAAATTTAAAATAGAACTACCATATGACCCACCAATTCCATCTCTAGATATTTACCTAAAAAAAATGAAAATACAAACTCGAAAATATATATATACCCCCCTTATGTATTGCAGAATTATTCGAAGTAGTCCAGATACGGAAAAAAAATCTAAGTGCCCTTTGATGGATGAATGGATAAAGATGTGGTGTGTGTGTGAAATATTGTTCAGCCGCAAAAAAAACTAAGGAAATCTTGCCATTTCTGACAGCATGGATGAACCCTGAGAGGATTTGCTAAGTGAAATAAGTCAGACAGAGAAAGACAAAATACTGTATGATCTCACTTACATGTAGAAACTAAATAAGGAAACAAAATTTAAAAATTGAGCTCATAGATAGAGAACAGGTTAGTGGTTGCCAGAGGCAGGCCTTGGAGGGTGGGCAAAATGGGTGAAGGTGGTCGAAAGGTACAGAATTCTAGTTACAAAATAAGCGAGTCCTGGGGATGTAATATACAGCATGATGAGTATAGTTAATATTGTACTGCACGTTTGAAAGTTGCTGAGAGTAGATTTTAAAAGTTCTCATAACAAGAAAAAAAATCTTTGTAATTATATATGTGGTCATGAATGCTAACTAGACTTACTATAATCCTATATCAAATCATTATGTGTATCCCGGAAACTAATATAACATCCATGTCAATTACATCTCAATAACACACACACACACACACATATTTGGTAAATAAAAAATAAATTCTGTCATCCCAGATGGTTGTGCACCAAAATGTTTTAAACAGTCGGCAAAACATTTGCCAAGGGAGCAGTGGCTGATCCTCTCTTAGAGGCTACTCCTCATCTTCTGCTCGAGGGACTGAGCCTGACAAATGTCTTCTGGAGAGGAGCAAGGTCCACCCAGACCATCTCTCTACCTGCTTCCTCTCAACGTCCCCTCAGGAGCCATCTCTGAATTGTCAGTTGACATTCGTGTGTCCTGACCTGGTTCACAGCTTCTAACCATCAGGCTTGGAAGGTCCTAGCTCCGAGAATGGGAAAGCCCCCAGCCCAGAAGATTGGAAGAGATGAGGAAACACAAGATGACCAGGACAAGGCCAAGTGGACATGGGTGACCTCAGGGACTGAGGTGCCCTGTGCACTGCTGGATCCTGCCTCCTATTTTGAGGCCCCATCAAAGAGTGGCAGAAAAACGACTGGGTACACCTAATAATCTCTAACCCTTCTTGGTTATGTATACAGATAGTCAAGGGCCTTTAATCCAAGCTAGTTGCGCTCATCTTGTTGGGCTTCCAGATGCATCACATACTTCATTTTTAGAAGCGGACCTGCTCTCTAATTCAGCTTGGCTCTTGATCGTGTTAAAAATGAGAGAGCTTCCCTTGGACTCAGCCTAAATGAAGACAAGGGAAAGAGATGCCTCAGAACCATGGTGGGTGACAGGGTAAGGCTGGCACAGGCCAGGTGGTGAGGCAAGTCGCCTACCTAATAGCTGCAGCACACTGAAAGCCCCCTCCTGCTGGAGGCTGCATATCCCAGTGAAGACGAATGCAGAGGCCTGGCCCTGCATGCGGTGTGCTTAACAGCTGTGGGACTCCGAGCAAGTGACTTAGCCTCTCTGGGATGTAGTTTCCTCATCTGTAAAGTGGGGATGATAACAGTGTCTAGCACTGAGTTCCTCCAGCATTAAGTTGTGAGGACTACATTAGATAATGTGTATAAAGCTCTTGGCAGAGCCTAACACATGGTAAGTGCTTCATAAATGCTGGCTGCTGCTGCTGCTGGTGTGCTAGCATTAGCATTTCAAAGCTTCTTCATTCCCAAAGCTAAGGGCTATCTTTCAAGGGCCTGAAAAACTGTGCCCCAGAGAGTTTAGGGGACTTGAGCAAGATTGTACCCAACCAGGGCTACACCAGCGGCGGTGCCCTCAGGTTCCAAATCCCAGCCCGGTGCTCTGGTCACAGGGCCGCAGTGCTCTCCCGGGGCACTGAGGAGTTTCCTGGACCACGTGAGTGGCAGAAGGCCACTGTGGAGGGGCTGCAGCAGCGTCTCACCGGTCAGGGTCATCACTGAAGAAGTAGTTGACTTCCCCGAAGGTGCCCACGTCATTGTCCGTTGCCTACAAAGGTAAGAACAAGAAGTCATTACTGCCAGGTCCAGCTGAGGCTCCTGATCTCACCAGGAAACGTCCATAGCAAACCTGTGGTTCTCTCACACAACTCCTCTGGCCTGCGCTGAATTCTAGGGCCATGCTGCTCAAATGGTTGCCACGAGTCAAAAATGGCTATTTGAATTTATGCTAGGGAGTGTGCTTCTAGAAACTCAGTCTTTTGCCTAAACTTCAACTTGAAACCTTCCCTCCTGGACTCATGTCAGGCTGGGCAGGCTTATTTTCTGCAGATCCTTAGGGGCGTGGGGTAGAGACCCTGGACCTGTGGCTCAGAGTCACAACCTGAGGATTTGTAAAGTTATCACAAATGAAGGTGAGAGTGGGTTCAGCTGACTGGTGGATTCTTCCAGTGATTCTACCCGTCCCCAAAGCTTCTAAGTCAGATGTGCTACCCAGTGGGGGAGGCTCTCTGGGGGGATTTCTGGTGGCCCCTCTTCTTTAACCCTAGGACTAATCCATTGCATGCATAGGGCAGCAAGTCACCTGGCTGGCAACCTCTTTTGTTGCAAACAGCCTGCTACCCCCTCCATCCATCTTCTCTGGCACCTCTCTCTGCTCTCTCTCTGCTTGAATAGGAAATCTGAGTCGGAGCTGCCTACTCCGCCCATGACCACAGGGACTGGGCTGGGAGTGGCCCTTGACCTCAGCTAGGGCTATCAGAATCCTCTGGGATTCTTCTTATTGTCGCTGGGGGGTAAAAGCTTTCCTCTGAAGCAGTGAAGCTAGGACGGCAGGAACTGGGAGATGCTGGATGTGTGGGGAGGTGAAGGTGCCCCCCAGGCAGAGCAAGGAGAAGAGAGGGGCTGAATCCTGGTAGTTCTAGAGCCCTGAAGCTGCCATCCCTTCCCATCTCAGCTTAGTCTGTGAGTCCAACAAGGCCTCTTTTACCCAGGCTGATCCAGGTTGGCTCTCTGCCCCTTGTAGTCAAGAGAGACTGGAGGGAGAGAGGTGGGCCTGGTGCTGATGACGATGGCAATGGTGGTGATCACTGGCAGCCTGCACCACCAGACCTTTTACATTTCAAAGACCATCCACGTCTATCACGACCTCATTTAATTTTACCGTCACATGACGAGGAAGACAGAGATCACCAAACTGAGGCCCAGACCCCAGGGAGACCCAGTGAACTTTGTCACCACGTAGGTCGTAGGTCATGAGCAAGTTATAAGCAGACTGGGGCAGAAGCTTAGGTCCCCATTTCTTTCCTTCAGGCCACCTAAGTGAGGACCTTCTCCATCTCCCTTCTCCAGAATGATGGCAGTTGTAGCGGTGGTTTGGCTTTTGCAGCTGGGGGCTCTGAGCTTTTACGTCGTCCCTGGCATGGGACAGTCCACGGTGCAGGCTAAACGATACTGTTCATCCATCCATTCATTCTATAGTTACTTATTAATCATACACTCTGTGCCAGGCACTGTGACTTATGTTCCTTTCCCAGGCCACTGCCCTAGGCCAGGCAAACTGCTGCCTGCCACCAGACACCAGGAGGAAAAGGCCTTAGATTGACCTTGGGGTCCACGTACATCTGTTTTACACTCAAGGCTTCTCTGTAAGATCATAATTGGATTAAGATTTGCTGCTATAAATGTTTCAATACCCTATTCTATTGTTATTTTAGCTTTATTGAGGTATAATATAAATTCCGAAATTTTTAAGGTGTACAACACGATAATTTGATATACACAAACTTGTGAAAGGATTGCTTGTATAGGCCTGTCTCTTATGCCCAATTCCCACTCGGTGTCCCCACTGTTTGTATTCTAGTCAGTAGCCTGCAAACCTCTGTTCCTTCCACTGGCCCAGCCAGGCTCTGAGGACATCATAGTTTCTCAGGGATGCATGTCGAATAAGTGAAAAGGAAGATTCTGGGCCATGTACCCACCTTCCAACTAAGGACTGATTCATTGATAAACCCTACCCTGGTGCCCTTGGCCCTCTCTCACAACACTGCCATTTACAGAACACCTTACACTTATGTACTTCATCTTCATAACAACCCTACGAGGTAGGTGCTATTATTACATACAGGGAGAGTGAAGCATAGAGAGGGTACATGGCTCACCCAAGGCTTCGCAGCTAACAAAGGGGGTAGAACCAGGATCTGAACGCAGTGCCATCTTGCCATGCCCTTAGAGCCCCCACGTATTGCTTGCAAACCAAAGAGAGACTTGTTCTCAGAAGGAAAGGCACCTGGTTAGAGCTCCTCATAAGTCCACTTCTGTCCTCTCCTTCCAGGGACTAAAGGAGAAGGGAGGGGAGGACCCTGAAGTTCCTTTTCTATCTACTGATAAATAATCTTCACCACATATGGTATTATCAGACTATAATAACCACAGCTTGGTCTGGGGCAGAGCTGACTGGGTGCCACTGAGCCGATGGCAAGAGGTCACTGTGCTGTTGAGAGCCCGGTTCCAGGCCAGTGTCAACAGCTCAGGTCACTGCGACCCCCTGAGGCCTCAGTATCCTCTTTTGTCAAAGGAAAGGGTTTGGGGAAGCTATGAGGTCATGCTGCATCTGCCAGGCTCACCTCCCACCATGGACAACACCTGGCACATAGCAGTGCTTCACAAATGCTTGGAAAATGAATGAACAAATTCTAGGAAGAAAGGGGTGGTGGAGAGAAAAAAGGGAGCTGGTGGAGAGAGAGGGGCAAAGACAAGGAGGACAGAGGATTCAAAGGGAAAGAGAGGGAATGAAGCAGAAACGGCGAAGGGAAGGGGACCAGGAAAAGGAGAGGAGAGAGTGGCTAGGAAGTGTTGAGGGCATCAGGGGAGCGGTAGAGAAGGCTGGGTCCACACAGGAAGTGAGGGGCCCGGGGCACACTGTAATGAGGCTCCCTGTCCCTGAAGGTCACATCTGAACCCTGAGGACAAACCTTTCACATCTGTGTACCCTACAGAATTGCATTTGGACTGTCAGAGTGGGAAGGACCTGAGGTCCGCCTGTCCAGTTCCCTTCATCCTGGGGCCTGGAGCAGCTGAGGCCACTGAAATTAGGTGATGAGTCCCTGGGGACAAGATGAAACTGTCTTCTCTCTCCAGGCAGACGTGGCCACCAATTCCCCACTCCAGTCTCCACTCCCTCCCCGGGCAGGCTGGGCAAAGCCATGTCTTCCATGCTGACCTCATTCCCTGGGGGTCCCTAGCTGCCCGCCCCCCCCCTCACCGGGCCACTGATACTGACCAGGGAAGATTTGTGAGTCCTTTAGCACCACTGTCTAATGACCATATGAAATATGTATGCCTGGTGAAGGGGAGAGGGAGAACTTTCATTTTTCAAATGCATGAAGCAGAATAATAAGATGAAAAGCTGTGTCTGTGTCCCTCCCGGGGTGGGAGTAGCCAGCACCGGGGCCAGTGCCAGGCTGCAGTGGGGCCGGGTGAGAGGCCCTGTACCTGGGAGGAGGCGGTCCTGCTGCAGGCCCTCCAGGGCTGCCTGGTGCCCTCAGAGGACAGTCCCTCCTCTTCCACATGCATTCCCAGCCACGTACTCCAGCCTTTGCTGCCAGCTCCAGTCTCATCTCTGACCCAGGCTAGACCACACATAGCTCTAGGCCCACTCTGGCCCCTGCCTGGATCTGCCTAGATTGCTTCTTCCTTCTCCTTCCTGGCTCACTCACCCCTGCCCTCCCCGAGTCCCCAACGTTGGGTCCAGGCTCTGCAATATTCCCAGCCCTGATTGCACTTCAGAGCTGTGGGCTAATGTGTTTCTCGTGCCCCATTAGGTGTGGATCCCTGAGGGCAGGGCAGGGTCATGGGGCCTGGACATAAAGGCAGCTCAGGAAAGCTCTTGATCTCTCTGTCACCTAAGCGACACTGGCATCCACATCCACACTAGTGTTAATGTATATACGTTGTTAAATTTTGACTATGCCCCTTACAAGGAGGGTATTGTTGTAACCCCTGCTTCCTGGTTTAACAAACAGGAAAGAGAGGCATGACGATGTTAAGTAACTTGCCCAGGGTCTCACTAGTGGTAAGTGGCAGAGCTGGCCTCCGAATGCCCTGAGTTTAAAACCATTCAGCACTGAGGCCCCAGCAGCTCCCCAATGCTGGATGGCCCAGTAGAGGGCGCTGTCCGGGACGGCGACAGGCTCCATCTCAGCCCCACTCTTTGTGTTCTGACACTTTTTAAATTATCTTTCTTCCCAAGACTTGCTAAGTGCCTGAGCAACTGAAGGACCGAGAGGCGAATCAAGTGGCAACTCTAAGAAATGCCAAACCGGGATTCAGGTGAGCACCCCAACTATGCTGCAGGCGCTCCCGCTGGTTCCTCTGTGTCCCTGCTACTGTCCCACCAGGGCCAGAGTCTTACCCACAGGCACACACTAGTACATTCTCCTGCTTGCCAAGACTCTAATAAGAGGCCCAGAGCAAGAAGTCAAAATCAATGGCTAAAACGATCTTCTTCTGCTCCAGATCCTTCACTGCTCCCACTGCTGTTGAATTCCAGACTAGCACCTGGAATCCAGGCTCTGTACAGTCTGGCTGGCCTTGGCAGTTGTATCCACCTCTCCCTGATACCCCCGGACTGTTCTCTCATTGCCCAGTTGCACCATCCCTTCATCTCATAACTGCTGTCCAAACTCTCACCCACCCCTCAGGCTCACCCCAAAGCCCTCTCTTAGGGAGCTCCCTGACCACTCAGTTCTTGACCACAGAGCCCCTGGCTGTACCTTTTCCGGAACATACAGCAACAAAGCATCTCGCACCCAAGCTACCTATTGGCTAAACCCTACAGGCAGAAAGAGGAGGGAACTCACTGAATTGCCCTGCAGTCAGCCTGCAGGGGCACGTGCTGAATGGGTAAGAAGGGCAGAGTGGGTCTGGAGGGGCAGATGGAGGACGACTGGCAAACCATGGAAAGAACCTTCATGAGGACGAGGACCAGACTTTTGCTCAGATGTATATTCAATAAATATTTTCTGAGCTTTTCCAATGTGCTAGATACTGTGCCAGGCACTAGAGTCACAGCCATAAGCTGGAACGTGACTTACAATTGGAAAGGGGAGACAGACAATAATGGAGGAGAGAAATAACTAAACATAACTTCAGACAGATAGTGGTAAGAATTGTGAGGAAAATAAAGGAGGAAATGAGCAAGTGACTGGGTCGTAATTTTAGATTGATCAGTCCTGGAGAAGACCTCTCTTTGGCCAGATGTATGTGGGTCTGTAGGCCAGTCCCTGGCTGGACATCAAGATCCCAAGTAGCTCCTGGTGAGAACTGCCTTCCTATAGGTATCAAGGCCTAGAGGGGGCTGAGAACGTCTCCCTGGTGGAAGTGTCTGCAGCCTAGGAAGACCGGCAAACAGGCCAGCACCTGCCCCCAGGGTCAGTACATGGGAGAGGGGGCCAGGACTGGCGGCTGCCCAGTGCCTGATTTATAAGGCGTCTCCTCTGATTCTCCCCAACACTGGCATTACCAGCAAAACTAATTCTCTCATTTGGGCCTTTATAATTGCATCCGCAAGTGCTTATTTCCGTGATGGACAATGCTGGCAGAAGTGTAATTTTCTTCTGCTGACGAAAAGGAAAAAAAATAAATACACACGGGGGGGAAATTCCAAAGGTTAAGACAAGGTGAACCTGCAGTGGAGGAATAGTCAAATCCCTGGACTGGCCAGGGACGAGTCAGAAATGCCCACCTCTCCCCTGGCTATCGGGCAGGGAGACGTACAATGGTGCCCTCTGCCATTCCCCTTTGAGCACATACTACGTGCCATGCACTGCGCCCAGGATTTCTCACGCTTTATATCATTACATCTTCCCAACAGCCTTATGGACTGGCACAAATATTATTCCGCATTTTATAGATTGAGAGAAATGAAGCTCAGAGAGGTCAATCACCTTGCCCAAGGCCAAACAGCCAGTGCTGGGATGTGAAGTCAACACACTGATGCCCTAGAGGGTGCTCTTAAACACCTCCTCCCTGCAACTCTGTTGGTGGGGTCTGGGTAGAGGCATATTCCTCCAGTATGAGAGCCCAGTTATGGGATCCAGGATGCTCTTACTGGGTCGTTGTCCTCACCCTGTAGAAGCCAGATGGGCCCCACAGGCAGGCTTTTCCTTTTTGCCACAGTGACTCTGCCCCCCAGCTTCTGCCCAGAGAGGATGGGCTCCGGGAACACTGGCTGTGCCCCTCAGCAGAGGAGGAAGGGGTTTCTGGCTGCGGTTTCCCAGGATGCTGGCCCTTAGCCATGACTCTTGGCCCTCAAAGGCTCCCACTTCACTCTTGCCCCAAGTGTGGTCTCGGTGTGTGCACATGGCTCAGGGTCTAGACACAGGAGGCTGCCACCTTCTGAAGGCTAGGATAGCTTGGCTGGGCATGGGTACCCTTCCTTCCCCAGCCAGGGCTCCTAGCACCCTCTGATACAGCTCTCCCTTCAACTTGTATGCCAGGGCTTTATGCCCAGTCCAACTCCCTGCCCTCTGATGCTCATCACAATAGCTCATACCCACTCCCAGGGGACTCACCATTTCAGCAGTCGTCAGGTCCTCATGTCTCTTTGCTCCCTCCCAAGGGCCTCTTCTGACCCAGCCCGTTTTCGTGATGCACAGTGGCCCTCTCACCCTCTTCCATTTATTTTCCCTAGACTAAGGGACCCCCCACAGGGTGCCCGCCTTGCTGACACACTGCCCCCATGAATCCCCATACCGCTCTGCTGCCCCTTATCATGGCCTTGCAGACACCCATCTGCTGACGTCGGGCCTTATGCACCAACCTGACTCCTGGCTGCTGCGGCCTTCTCCCAGATCTGCCTCCAAACTGTGGCCCACTGAATACTGCACTCTGATATCGCTGACCTCTCCTTGGGGACAGGTGGCATCTTCTCTCACAGTTTGAAATACCCTCTACCCTTCTTTGTAGCTTGGAAGTCCCATCTTTGTGTCTTCTTTCTTCCTATGTCCTCACACTCCCCCTCTACACATACACCCTTTCTCTCTCTTCCTCTGTGTCTTGGGCAGCCCCCAAAATCTCCCTGTTTCACCCCTTACATGTGCTAATAGAAACCTTCTTTCTCTGGCTCAGGTAGACCTGATCCTGCTACACACACATATTTGCACCCACCTTCAATTTCGAACAAGCCCCGCCCTTGTCTCATCTCCTGTGGCCCCTCCCCGCCCCCCTCCCAGCCACCTGCGTGCCTCTCCCCACAGGCCAGCAGCTGGCAGGCATGCACTCAATCACTCCCCACCGATGCCTGCACCCTGTCACGCATGCTCGCCCAGACGCCCTGCACAGGGCTTCTGCTCTGAAGCAAGGCAGGCCCAGCTGCTTCCCCCGCAGCCCTGGGTCCCAGCAACACTGGCAGGCTGCGGGCGTAGGCAAGCGGTTCTGCTCCCATGCACAAATCTGCAGAGAAGGGCACGCTGTACAATTTGTTCAGGAAACAATAGCAATGTTTGACATGTCATAAGGATTGATGGAGCAGAAATTTACATGGGAGAATGCATTTTTAAACAGCTCCACGGAGCCCCGGTGCTTCGCTGGTAATGCTTTCCACATTCATCATTCGCTGAGCCTCTCTGAATAACTCCTTAAACTATGTGAGATTAACTGCACTCTTGCAAGCACTGAGGGGCTGAGGTGGCCCAGGGGAGGCAGGAGACACTCTGCTGGAGGAACAAAGTAGCCCAGAGGCTTGGGTGACCTGTGCTTGGCCCGATTAGGCCTACGAGGCCTGGTCCTCTCCCCTATTCCCATACTCCCTCTCATGGTGCTGTGGATGAGGATTCCAGCTTTTCTCTAGGATAATAGGGAGATGCTAATGGCCAGGAAATATAATCTAGTCTGCCCCACACTTCTGGGGAAATGCGTGGTGCCTCAGTTTTCCTTGTCATCTCAGAAGGAAGCTATCTAATCTGAGAAGGAAGCTAGGGCGGATGGGTGAGAGTATGGTGGGTGTTGGGGGCAGAGGTAAGTTTGGCTGGACGCTGTTGCTCTGAGCACCTTCATGGGGGCCCCTGGGCCAGGGGGAATGGTCACACTCCTGGGAGGATAGAAAATGATGGTGGCTATACAGAAAATCCCTCCCATTGGGTTTTGTGTAAGGGATAAGAGAGTGAGTGTTTCAAGTGGGCAGTGGTGCCCGGGAGTAAACAGCAGGGTATGAGAGATCATGGGGAGGCCGTGGAACACAGGAAAACACAAACCTCCAGGAGAGCTCCTGGTCTTGCTCTTGGTCTTCTGAACATGTAGTGTAGGACAAAGGGTGCTACTTGGGAGGCTGAGGCTGCAGGCCAAGGACAGGAGCTCAGAGCACATGATAGGGTGAAGGAACTGAGTGAGAAGGCATCTAGGAAAGGATAGGGAGCTGACCGGTGGTGGGGGCTGCAGAGAGAGGGAAGAGGGACCTTCCTCCCTCATGTTCCATTGTGGACGTGGAATCAACCCCATGCCCATGGCAGATGCTACTAACTGATCACGGTACTGTGAGCAGAGAAGCCTTCATGATCTCTCTCAAGCTTGTCTTCTCTACAGCTAATGATTAACTGCCATAATTGAGTTGATTTGAAATACAAATCAAAACCACAATATCACCTCATACTTGTCAAAATGGCTATTATCAAAAAGTCAGCAAATAACAAGTGCTGGCAAAGATGTGGAGAAAAGGGAACCCTTGTGCACTATTGATGGGATTGCAAATTAGTGCAGCCACTATGGAAAACAGTGTGAAGATTCCTCAAAAAATTAAAAATAGAGCTGCCATACAACCCGGGAATTCCAACTCTAGGTATTTATCTAAAGAAAAATAAAAACAGTAATTTGGAAAGATACATGCACACGTATGTTCACTGCAGCATTATTTACAATAGCCAAAATATAGAAACAACCTAGGTGTTCATCAATGGATAACTGGATAAAGATCACACACACACACACACACACGGGAACATTACTCGGCCATAAAAAAGGAAATCTTGCCATTTGCAATGACATGGATTGTCCTAGAGGGTATTAAGTGAAGTGAAATAAGTCAGACAGAGAAAGACAAATACCATATGATTTCATTGATATATGAGGAACCTAAAAAAAAATGAACAAATAAAACAGACTCATAGATACAGAGAACAAGCTGATGTTTGCCAGAGGGGATAGGAGTGGAGGGATGGGTAAAAAGTGAAGGGATTAAGAAGTACAAACCTCCGGTTATTAAAAATAAAAGTCACGGGGATGTAATGTATATAGCATAGGGAAAATAGTTAATATTACAATAATAACTATGTATGGTATGATGATCACATTGTAAGGTACATAAATGTAGAATCACTGTTACTCATCTGAAACTAATATATAACATTGGAAGGGAACTATGCTTTAATAAAAACAAAGTGCCTAGAGTATCTTTTTAAAAATATGCCTCTTTGCTATCCCTGCTGGACTCTCTGCTCTTTGAGATTGAGAAATGTGCTGCTTCTTGGGAGGCACTGCTACAGGACCAGGCGAGAAGGACATCAAAAAAATTTGTGGCTAAGTGCAGAATCACGAAAATACCACAGAAATGGGACAAAGAGAACTGGGTTCTGGTCTAGCTTCTGCCCTAGCCAACTCACTGTGGGCCTGAGTAAGACCCTGGGCTTGGGGCCTGTGGGCTACACGGCCTCCTGACTGATCAGGGTCTACCTGCTTCTACTCTGGCACCAGCAGCTCATCCTCCACCAGTGCCAGAAGGAGCTTCTGACAATGTAATATACCACTCGCCAGCTTAGAAGACTCCCAGAGCATTTAAGATGAAATCCAAGCTGCCCGCCATGGCCTTGAGGCCTGATGTGGGCCAGTGCCTGCAGTCTCTGACCACCTCTGCTAAGCCACGTCCGCTGTCCCTCTGTTCTCGCTTCTCAGTCTTTAGGTTCCAACAGGCCAAGCCTTATTCATGCCACAGAACTTTGCACTAGCAGTTACCTCTGCCAGGAATGCCTTTCTTCAGATCTCTGGAGTCAGGCTCTTTCCCACCCCTGGAGTCTCAGCAGACAGGATTTACATCTGTAAATTCATTTGCATTTGTAAAAGCGCACTCTGACTGTAGCTAGGATAACAAGCTCCTGGGACAGAAACAGGAGGTAGGAGCGGAGGTGGTTATTGCTGTTGCACAAGGAGTGGTGAGAGGTGATGGGGGCTTGAATGGTAGTCAGAGCCATTCTGGGAAGTGGCTGGACACAGCTGGAGTTGAGAGTTCTTGTTGGTGGACAGAAGCAGTGGGGTGAAGGGCATGGTTTTGGAGCACCTGAGCGAATGTCACCGGCTAATTTTCCCACCAGAATGTAAGTTTTATGAGGGCAGGACCTGAGTCTGGCTTGTTTCCAATGGGTCCCCAGTGCTGGAGGCCCTCAACAAACAGGGGCTGAATGAATGAATGTGATTACATATGATGACTTATGAGGTCCTTTCTACCAGTGATAAGCCAACTGTAAATCCTGAGTAGATAGAGTTTTCGGGTAGGAAGAACATTAGGATGATGATGATGGGGGCTGAGGGCATGGGGTGGAACCACAGGAGAAAGGGAGGAGGGAAATGGAAAAAAGATAAAGATCAGAGGAGGAGGAGGAGGGAAAAGGAAGGAGGGGAGAGGAGGGAGGAGGAAAAGGGAGGGAGAAAGAGATCAAAGGAAGAGGAGGAGAGGCAAAACCAGAGTAACATCCACTGTGAGCCTCAGTTCCTCATCTGTAAAATGAGGCTAACAACACTACCTGCCTCGTGGGGGTGGTTGTGAAGATTAAAGAAGGTGCTACACTTAAGATGCTTTAGACCAATGCCTGGCACACGGTCCACATTTCTCAGTGGAGCTGGTATTAGTATTCCCACTCTCAATTCTACCCGCCTTTTCCAGCCTCCAACCCCCAGCAATGGGCCAGGTGGAGGGCAGGTGAAGTGGCACCGAGCCCTGCAGGAGAGGGGTGCTCTGGCAGGAGCCGGGCTGGAGCCCCATGTATTAACGTGTCAGCCCTGTGGTGGGGGAGGAGAGATGAGAATCAGGCTGACAGGTGCTCTCAGTGTGTGGGGGTCCCAGCTTGTTTGTTATTGCAGCCAAGGTGTTGTTCCCCTACCCCTTTCTTTATTTCTCTTTATTTTATTTTAAAACCTGGAAATAAAAATTGATGGGGAGCAAATTGCTCTGGCCAGCAGCTCTGTGCTTAAAAGAGTCGTCCTGGGAAAGCAATTACAGGGATGTCAAAGGCTGTCAGGGCGGCCAGCAGCTGCCTGTGGTCTGTCGGCCCCTGCTGGGGAGATGCTGGAGCCAGCCTGGAGGAGCGGTGTGGGCTCCCCACCCCCATGGAGGCATGGGGATAACTGAGATCGCCGTGTTGCTGAGTGCTACCTAGGGCCTAGCACTGTATGAGGAACCTGACAGGATCTGTCCCTAATTTGCCCTTAAAAGCAGCAGCAAGACAGGGGTCACAATGCCATTTTATAGGTAAAGAAACTCCAATTGATGATAAATACAAAGATGGTAACAACAGCTCACTCTTATTTGGTACTTGTTGGGTTCCAGGTATTATTCTGAGAAATCTATGTGGATTAGCACGTTTCATTTCCACTCCCTCTCTAGGAGATAAGTACTAATACTACCGTCATCTTATGGACACAGAAAGTGTCCAGCCATAGCAGAAGCTGCCAGTGCCACATACAACCCCTCATGCTCACCTCCAGCGGCCAGGGGCTGCTGTACTGGGAGTACTTATGCAGCTCTCAGCCTGTCGGCTCTTTTTCTCGAAGAAACAGGTGTCATGATGGCATGTCCACATCCCTAGAAACTGCTCCCACTCAGTGGGGTTGGGAGTTGATGGACGAATACCCCTGCCTCCTTGCCCTGAGGTGGGATGACTCGGGCACAGCTTCTCCCTCAGATTTCCCAGTGGAACAAGCTCCAGTACCCACCATGGTAACTGGCTTCACACTGTCCCCTCAGTGACCTCGTCTTACTTTCCACTCCCACCTGAGTTTCCCAAGTAAACCACCTGCCCCTGAGTCCTTGTCTCAGCGTCTGCTTTGGGTTCACCAAAGCCAGCCCACGGACACAGGCCTCAGGCTGGACACGCAGGGCTGGGCCAGACAGTGTACTCCCTGCCCTCATAGCTGCAAGTGGTACCGGACAGCAGGTACCGGGCTCAGGGTCCCACAGTCAGTCACAGACTGAGCTGAGATTTGAACCCTCATCTGCCTGACATTCACACACATAAAGCAAAGAGAAAACAAAAATCAATCCCACTCCTAACTCTTCCACAACACTGTCCATACTCTCATGCTCTTGGGTTTGAGGATGACTCAACTGAACGACTTACGAAAAAATCACATCTGACCATCGAACAAAGAAAACCAGGATGCAGAAAGCCATTTTTGTGGGATGCAGGTGGAAGGGAGGTGGCTAGCTGGCTGTGGGTGAATGAGACCTTCACAATCAGAAGGGACGAGGGCCACTCTGGGGCCAGTTATCAAGTTGGCATTATGTGGTAGAGGATGGGAAGGGGAGGGAGCCAGAGTGGTGTGGGGACAGACACTGTGGGTGAGGCTCAGTTAAGTGTGACCTTATGTTCAGAGAAGATGGAAGGAAGAGGAAAAGACAGCCCAATCAACCCCCTGGGGGTGCAGCCAAATCATGGCTGGGACCGCCTCCCTCCCCTGTTACCGGATCTCACCGCTGTACCCCACCCTGAGTCTGCCGCCCACCCGCTTCTCCTCTACACGCGTGGGATGTAACAAGCAGCTCCAGGTCTAGTGGGAAGGTGGGAGAGACACCTGGGTGGGGGCTAGACCCACTCACGTGCCAGGGCACATCCCCACTAGGAGGTGGCTTGAAGTGTGGGTGGCATATCCCCATGCCTGCTGCCACTGGCAGGCACAGACCGGCCTGGCATGTGCTACTCACTAATGAACCATATTGATTGCACATTCTCTTGTTGTCTCCCTAAATGGCAAGCCACACATCTGAGAGATTAAATACCCACATGATTGCCCACCTGACATCTCCATCACTCCGCCTGCGGGTCCCTAATGAATTTTACAGCCCCTCAACGACAGAAGAAATTAAGGTCAAAGTCCGATGCAGAGACTATAAATCACTCATGATCTCTGAGACGAGCAGAGGGCTGCAGCGCCAAGCCCTCATTCACTTGGGCCAGTCCAGCCCTGGGCTTGGTGAGATACCAGATGTTGTGAGTGCAGGGTAGGGAGGGTGTGCTGGGAATACTCATGCCTGCGAAGCAGCCCTGTCCACAGACACTTGGGTTCCCTCGCTCCTCTACCCACCCCACTACTAGTAGTTAGAAAGTTCTAACAAGACTGAGAAACTCACTGAGAGGTGAGCAACATATCTCATATATAAAAACTTGCATGTCGAGGAGTTCAAAACACTCTGGCTGCACTGTTCTAAAAATGTTCCCAGAATGGGGAGAGGATTCAACAGCATTCTTTCCATTTTGCTGAGGGAGGAAAAAAAGAAGCTTGCAGACAAAAGAGACTTGGCCATGGTCATTCAGCAAATCAAAGACCTTGATCTCCTGACCCCGAGTTTGCAGGTCTCGAGTTTGCAGGTCTCGTTACAATGATGCATAAAGGGGTCTTTTGTCTTGGTCTTGTTTCTCCTTGGGTAAGGTATACTCTCTGCAGGTGGTTGGGCAGGCAAAGGGAGCTCTGGCCTTGGGTTCAGTTTGCATCTCCTCATACCTCTTGGTCCCAGTTTTCTTTAGATGCTCAGGGAGGGTTTCAGTCTCTATGAGGCTATGTTGCCGCATTCTTAGGGAAAGGACTTTGGTTTCTTAGAGACAAGGGTTCATGCCTCAGCTCTGTCCCTTCCATGAGTGTGACCTCTGGCAAACACCTAACTTTTCTGAATCTCAGTGCTCTCACCTGTAAAATGAGGAGGCTAATTTCTAGCTTACCATGTTGCTGTGGGGATTCAATAAGATAACATTCATAAGATGCTTAGCTTGGTGCCAGGTGCTTAATATCGGTACCTATCACTTGTTTAGCACTTACTCTGTGATGTGTACTGTGCTAAGTTCTTTACATGTACTATCTCACTGAACCAGGCCCCAAAAAACCCGTAAAGAACTATCACCACCATCATTTTCCAGAAGAGGAAACCGAAGCACACAGAGGTTATTTGGCAGAGACTAAACATCCATGCTCCCTTCCTCAAATTAATAGAAACCATGGTTTTCAGGTGGCACAGCACTATCTGGCTAATATACTACACTTTCCAGCTTCCTTTGCAGATAAGCACAGCCACATGACTAAGTTCTGGCCAAGGAGATAAAAGCAGAAGTTTGCAAGGCATTTCTAGGAAGTCTCCTTAAAAGGGAGAGTGCACCTTCTTTACTTCCTCTATTCTGCAGCTTGGAATATGAATGTGAAGGTTGGAGCTCTAGCAACCATATTAGACCATGAAGATGAGGGCTACACTCTAGGAATGGTAGAAAAGAGTTTGAAAGAGCTACCCAAAGCTGTTCCCCTCCAAACTACTTTTACATGGAAGAGCAACACACTTCAATCTTGTTTAAGTGACTATTTTGGAGGTTTCTGTTACTGGTAGCTGTATTGGATCACTGCTGATACAAGTAACTTATTCAAAGTCATAGAGCTCAGTAATGGCTAAGTCAGGATAAACCTGGGTAGTTTAAGGCTAGAATCTGGGGATTTTACTACTTTGTCTCTTGTCGTAAGCACTTGAGAAACATGAATTGATACCATCATCATCACCGTTACATAGTAAAGCAGAAAAAACTTCTTCTAGAGATGTTCAAAAAGGTAACCATGCATTGGGTGGTCATGAAATCAATATAGTGGGTCATGACTAGCATAAATCAAACAGAATAAAATAAAAAGTAGTAGAGTAAAAAATAGACGTTGATGAAAAAATTGAGGAAGACACAAATAAATGGAAAGATAGTCCACGTTCATGGATTGGAAAATTAATATTTTTAAAATGTCCCCAAAGCAATCTACAGATTCAATGTAATCCCTATGAAAATTCTAATGGCATTTTTCACAGAAATAGAACAAACGATCCTAAAATTTGTATGGAATCACAAAGACCCCGATTAACCAAAGCAATGTTGAGAAAGAACAACAAGATGGAAGCATCACACACCCTGATTTCAAACTATATTACAAACCTATAGCAATCAAAACAGTATGATGTAGGCATAAAAACTGACACACAGATCAATGGAACAGAACAGAGAGCCTCAAAATAAACCCACACATGTATGCTCAAGTAATTTGTGACAAAGTTGCCGAGAATATATCAATGGAGAAAGGACAATCCCTTCAATAAATGATGTTGGGAAAACTGAACAGCCAGATGCAAAAGAATAAAACTGAAGCACTATCCTGCACCGTACA
This sequence comes from Rousettus aegyptiacus, assembly GCF_014176215.1. Classification (NCBI taxonomy): domain Eukaryota; kingdom Metazoa; phylum Chordata; class Mammalia; order Chiroptera; family Pteropodidae; genus Rousettus; species Rousettus aegyptiacus. Next base: position 15,051,371 of record NW_023416309.1, read on the forward strand.
CAAAAATCAACTCAAAATTGATTAAAAATTTGAATGTAAGACTTGGAACCATGAAACTCCTCGAAGAAAACATAGGTGGGAAGCCCTTGACATTGGTTCTAGGCAATGATTTTTTTGTATTTGACTCCAAAAGCAAAAGCAAAAATAAACAAGTGGGACTACATCAAACCAAAAGGCTTCTGTACAGAAAGGAAACCACTAACAAAATGAAAAGACAACCTCCCAAATGAGATATTTGCAAATCATATTCTGATAAGGGGTTAATATCTAAAATAGATAAAGAACTCTCATATTTCAATAGCAAACAAACAAAAACAATCCCCAATCCAATTAAAAAATGCGTATAGGATCTGAATAGACATTTTACCAAAGAAGACATACAGATGGCTAGCAGGTACATGAAAAGGTGTTCGACATCACAAATCACTAGAGAAATGTAAATCAAAACCACAATGAGATATCATCTTACACTTTAGAATGCCTATCATCAAAAAAACAAGAAATAACAAATGTTAGTGAGGATGTGGAGAAAAGGGAACCCTTATGCATTGCTGGTGGAAATGTAAATTGGTGTGGCCACTATGGAAAACAGCATGGAAGTTTCTCAAAAAATTAAAAATAGAACTACCATATGATCCCACGATTCCACCATTGGATATTTATCTGAAGAAAATGAAACACTAACTTGAAAAGATATCTGCACCCCCATGTTCACTGAAGCATTATTCACAATAGCCAACATATGGAAACGCCTAAGTGTCCATCAATGGATAAATGAATAAAGAAGATATACATATACACAATGGAATATTATTCAGCCATAAAGAAGGAAATCTTGCCATTTGCAACAATATGCATGAAACTCTAGGACTTTATGCTAAGTGAAATAAGTCAGAGGAAGACACATACCATATGACCTCACTTATATATGCAATCTACAAACGAAACTGAGCTCACAAATACAGAGAAAGGATTTGTGGCTGCCAGAGGTGGTGGTGGTGTTGGGGGTGGGGGCGGATTCAAATGAATGAAGGTAGCCAAAAGATTTGAACTTCCAGGTATAAATTAAATGTCATGAGGATATACTATACGGTATGGTGTCTACAGTCTTTAATAGTGTATTGTGCATTTGAAAATTGCTAAGAGAGATCTGAAAAGTTCTCACAAAAAAATGAAATCTAGTAGAATAAAAGAAAATACTAGAGTGGATTATTGCATGTAGCAAGGAAGTATTATCCTAGATGTGAATGTGTGTGTGCATCCTTGGTCATGATGTTAAATGTAGTTTTTGTTATGGATCATGGTTAAAATTTTTTTTTTGAAAAACACTAAACACACCAATAGGCATATGAGACTTTGAGCCACTCCAAAATTAAGCTGGCAGAACCACAGGGATTGTGTAGCAAGATTAAGCCACCCCAAACCCACAGGCTCAGCTTAATTTCTCCCTAAACCTCTGTGCCGCTCCCCTGCTTAGACCTCTGCCCAGACCCTCTTTTTGTTCTCAGCCTTTCTCCCAACTGCTTCCAGGACAAACTCTCAGACCTAGGCCCTGATGGCTGCTACAGGCCCATCCCTCCCTTCACCCCATGCCAGGGCTCAATCGTTCCAGCACATGACACAGGCATTTGGTTTGTAGCATTTACGAATTCATTTTTGCCCTGGCTACCCATTGTCCCCTTGCCCAGGGGGTCCATTTTCTTCACTCTGGTGTCCTCTGAGCAACTACCTGAGCAGAAACAATTAGCAGCTAACCTACTGAAGGGTAATTCTGACAGGTGCAGGGTGCAGAGAATTACAGGATCTCTGTGTGGGAAAGGACTGACGGGGGGGGGCAGGTAGTCACATGTTGCCACAGGAGGTCTTAGAGACTGTCCAGCAGAACATCTTTATTTTATGGATGAGGACACTGAGGCCAAAGGAACCAGGAATCTGCTCAAGGTCACCCAGTGACTGAGCTGTTCTGGGGCCTTTCAGGACAGCACTCAGCCCACCTCCCCAGACTCTGGAGATGGCTGATTCCAACAACAAGCTGGAGCCCAGCGTGGGAGTGGGTACCTGATGGTGACAGACCCAGGTTTGAATTCCAGCTTAGCCACTTACTAGTTGGCTGATGCTGGGCAGGTTACTTTCTCTGGACCACTGTTTCTTTCTTCTGCACAATGGCACAGAAGAGATGAGTCGCATACTGTGAAATGCTTGGCATTTACTAAGTTCACAACACCTGCTCATCAGGGATGTGGTGATGAACAAGTATCTTCTTGGGCAAAGGAGCCAAGATCAGCAGCAGACAGAGATGCTTCTACTGAGGATGGGGGATTCTGGAGGCACTAGTGTGGGAGGCCTCGAAGGCTTGACAGGCAATGGAGCTTCAGATCAATTTGCCAAAAATCAATTAGTTGAGTGACTAAATGGCTGGAAATTGTCAGACCTTAAAATCCAGGCAAATATACTTCAGGGGTAGAGAGGGGGAGCCCCAACTCTCCATTCACACTCAGGCCTGAGCCCACCAAAAGAAGCCCGCTGCGGCTTCCCAACCCGCAGTCCCTGCCTGGCTCTGTCTAGAAGCCCAGCGTGGCTTCGGGCAGGCAGCAGCCGGCTGTGTACTTCTCTCCTTAGCACCTGTCCTACCTCTTATTCCATCCCATTTCAGTTTTACGGATTGATATTTAGATTAAAGAGATAAACACAGCCGAAGAGCACTGAGGCCTGACAGACAGAGGAACTCGGACCGTCAATCACCGTCAGCCGGCTCTGCTTCCTCCCAGCTCCTGGCTGGCACTGTACTGGCTCCTTGATTAGGGATGAGCCCAAGAGCAGATTAAAGGGGCCCAGAAATATAGCCTAGACACCCCCAAAATGGGGGAGGGTATGTCTACAAAGGCCTTCCAGGCCAGCTTGGGAGCAAGGCTGTGGTGACCTATGTACCATTTACTTGTCTCTGTCTCTGTCTCTGTCTCCCCTGCCTGGTGACTCCCCCACCCTCCACCCCCCACCCCCCACCCCCCACCCTCCCCAGGCTGCAGATAAAGAATTCAATTTTCTTTTAAACGGTGGGAAAATTGGAAGAGATTTTGTTCTGTTTAAGCACAGCTGGAGTCTCAGGTCTCAAGGGACTGGAGAACAATGAGATCAATTAAGATACCCAGGGTGAGAGGCGTTGGGAGGGGGTGGGTTGAGAGAACACAGGTAGGGGGGCCAGAGGGGGAAGACCCAGGCCTGTCAGGAAGTCCAGCTTCCTCTCTTCCTTGCACTGACCTGTCTCTGTTGGCTTTTGCTGAAGTCTCTGGATGGGGCCTACACATTGGGTCATGTTATCATCATCTCCCAGGCTTGCTAATAACTTGTGTAGGCAATTTCTGTCATCAGCTTTATACAATGATAGAACAGAGTTGAACCAATGCTATCAGAAGAGGGAGAGGCCACTGTTCTAGAACAGCACGCAGCAGGCCCTGGTACCACCATCAGCATTTGCTGTGTGCAGATGGGGGACTGTGACTTTCCATATATGATTCCACAACACCACTGAGATAAGGAGTCATTCTTCCCATTTCATAGAGGAGGGCTAGAACTCAGGGACAGCCAGAAACCTGCCCAAGGCCAACCTGTGGTAAGAAGCTAAGGCAAGACTCCAACCCTGGGCTGTTTGCCCACTTTAGTGCTTATGAAGGTACAGGGCCCACCAGGCAGTCAAGTGGAAATGAGATGGAGGGACCTTGCTGGGTGAATGGTGAAGCCGGTGCCCAGACCTGAGCATAAGCTGGGAGAGGAAGGTATGTCATAAAGACTCTAAATATTCCACTTTTCCCCTTCCACTGCCACCTGTGTGGTTGGAGCAGTCATCTCTCACCTGGTCTCCCAGCTTCCATCCTGTCTCCCCGACTCCCATTCTCCACATAGCACTTACAGTGATCAAGTCTCTCTTTGGCACAGTCACCTATGATGGCTCTTTGTCCTAGTCACTCACCTCTCTGTCCTCTCTACATATCCACCTGTACCGCCAGGCTCTTGTCTGGAAGCCTTTCACCTGCAGCTCCCTCAGCCTGAGGCAGCCCTTTCCTGGATCCCCGCCCCCCACAACCCCTAAGCTTCCCTCAAGGCTCTAACGTCACCTTTTGTGAGAGGCCTGCTTTCCTTGACCACTTGAGAGAACACAGTAACGATGCCCCTGGGGCACTCCCCACCCTGCTCAGCTATATTTTTCCCCATGGCACGTGTGCCCACCTGACGTGTTCTGTATTTCTTTTCATTGTCTCCTGTCCCTGAAATGTGCAGGGCTCTTTGTCTTGTTCACCGCCGTCATTCCATAACCTTGATAAATAATCACTGAGTAAAGGAGTATGGTAGTTGCATCTGGGGGCCCAGAGGGTGCAGAGTCCTGCTCTGGGAGGGACAGTGGGAAAGCCCTCTGCAGGGGAGACACAGGGGCTCACAGCGGCTCTCTGGCTTGCCCAGGAGCAGCTAAGGAAGCAGGGTTGGCTCCCATTCATCTGTCTGCAGACCCCACGCTGAGGAGCTGGGTGTACTTCAGCCTTGATCTTGCAATCACATGTCCTGATTAGGACCAGGATGCCCAGGGGATCTTAGAATTTGGTGGCCATTATACAATCCAACACCCTACCTTTGTTCTGGGGGTGGGAACTGCATCCTCAGACCTTGCCTGACCTAGAAAGAGCTCTCAGAAAGCATTGGTTTACCCTCTCATGGATGCTCCAGAGCCCAGGGGTCAAATTTACTGTTCTGGGGAAGCTGAGATAGAGAACCTGCCTTTGGAAAGTTTCCAGTGGAGTGGGGAGGAAGAAAATCAGCCACAAAGTCCCTAATAAGACTGGTGAGAGCAACCAAGGGAAGCAAGGTGGAGGGTATGCAGGGTGGAGGGTGAGGACCCTGGGTGATGTAGGCACATGCCTGTCACTGGGGGGAGGGCTTGTTATGGGGAGGCTGCCAAATGGACTGCCCCATAGGGTCAGTAGGATTTTCACAGTCTCAGGAGAAAAGGGGAGAGAGGTGGAGTAGTGTGAGCACATACAGGAAGCTGTGCAGGGAGCTGGGGAATCTGGGCTGGAGAATGGGTACAGTAGGACAGAGGGGTGGAAAGCAGCTCAGGGCCGGGAGTAGGGGCTTTGATTGCCAACCCAGGCACTGGAACTTTCCTGGCCGGTGGGTGCCTGGAGGCAGCAGGGATTACTCTTCTCCCTCCCTTCCTACCACTATTCATGGAGAGCTCTTACCAGGCTGAAAATGGGATTTGAAGGGTTCCCTTTCTTCTGCTCATTTTTGCACAATATCCAGGAGGAAAAGAGGGAACTTCCTGTCTCCAGGCTCCATGCTCACATGTCTCAGTAAAGAACACTGAATTGGAATGAGCTCTGAATGCTTATGAAACATCTACAATTATGTAATTTTTTTTGATATTCTTGAGAGCTGGGAAGCATTTCTAACCCCTCTCCTTGAATTTGAACTTGCCTAGTGACTCACTATAACCAATAGAATTCACCAGAAATGATATCATGTGACCTTTAGGCTAGGTCAGAAAAGGCCATATGGCTTCTGACTGGTTCTCTTGGGATGCTGGTTCCCCAGAGGCTTCCTCTGAGGTGCTTCCTCTCATGCCTGAGATGCCTATGCCATGTGGAGAGGCCACATGTAGGTGCTCAGGCGACAGCCCCACTGAGTCAGTTCTTTAGCTGGACCAGCCTAGGCCCCAGACATGGGAGGGAGAAGCCTCCAGCTATTTGTCACTTCCAGATTTTGAGGAGCAGAGAAGGGCCCTCCGCTGAGCCCTTTCTATATTTCTGAGCCTCCAAATCCAAGAGCATAAGAAAATGGCTGTTGCTTTGTGCAGCCTAGTTTGGGGTGCCGCAGTTGAAATGGAAACAAGTTCTGTGGCCCTTGCTCAGAGTGTGGCACAAAGGAAGCGTTTACTGAGTGAGTGTTGACTGAATGTGGGAACGGAGGGAAACAGTGGAGAACCACTGAGTTCCTTGGGGCAGAGAATTGTGACGCTACTAGAGTCAGGACAAGCTATGTAATTTGCAGGGGCTAGTGCAAAACGAACATGGGGGGCCCCTTGTACAAAAATTAAGAGTTTCAAGATGGCAACAGCAAAGCATCAAACCAAGTGTGAGACCTTCTAAGTCTAGGTCTCTAAGCAAATGGCCAGGCCGCACACCCACGAAGCCAACCCTCCTGTTGCATCTGTGGTCTGCTTCCAAGAATCTTGGTCCTCTCTTATGTCCTTATATAAACTTTCTGTCTTCTGCTCCCTGAGGTTGGGGCCTAAATGTTAGATCCCCAGGTTTGGGCACAGACAAGAACTCAACGAGTGTGTTAACTTGAGAAGACCTGGTGTCCAGTCAGTGAAGTTGGACCCAAAGGCAGACAATCCAGGAACTCACACACCTAAGTTTTAGAGCTACTGATCTTCAAATAAGATGAAGTCCATGGCACTAGCAATCACAGCTGTCATTTACCCAACGTGTTCTAATGTGCCAAGGGCTCTAAATGCCCCATCTCTCTTAATCACAGTGTAGATAGTATCATCATGCCCATAGCAAACTCTGGGGACTGAGGGTCAGACACAGCCAAGCATTGGCCTAGGCTCACAGAGCAAGATTTGAATCCATGTCTCCCCGGTTTCAAAATCTTGCTCCCAGCCAAGGTTCCCTCCAGCAGGTGTTGATGCAGCTGGGAGGTATTCTCTCATGTTGCAGAGCAGCATGCCTTTCTGCAAGGAGCCAGAGGTTACTAGGGAGCACCACCTGAGACTGAGGCAGGGGACTGGTTTTCCTTGACCACTTGGCTGGGCCATCAGGTTCCTAGCACCTGGGTGAGGCCCATGTTAGATTCCTTGCATTCAGCAACATAGTGGTGGTGGTAGTGGGAGGTGCTCTCTGAGCCTGCAGGGTGAAGGAGCCCCACGGATCACTAAGCTGGGGAAGAGACTGTGTATTTTACATCTACTAGGATTGAGGCTGGTCTTCACCGAGGTCGGCCGGGGGCAGTGACATCACGACACACCTTTTCCTTTTGGTGTCAGTGGTATTCATGGTGAGTGGAGGAGGGAGGTAGGGGACAAGCAGCAGCGGGGCTGTCTCTGTTGATGCTGTAGGGGGTGCAGAAGCAAGGCTGGACCAAGGGGCAAAGCCCGTCAGCTCTAGGAGCAGGGAGGTGAATGCCTTGGGAAATTCCAGCTAACTTCCAAATGGGTCTGGGAGAGGGATGGGCACAGCAGATGAGGGAGCCCTGGAGGCCAGTGGGTGAGTGAGGGACCCTCGAGGGGCAGGGAGCATGTCTGTCACAAAGAGTGAAACTAAACAAGAGCGGCTCCCCTTTCCTCTTAGGCACAATGAGTGGGAATTAGAGACTTTGCAGAGCCAGAGGCCCTGAAGCAGCAACCGGCCCAATCGCCTCACTTCATAATGAGGACACTGGGGTCCCAGGGGCGTATTGACTTGCCCAGGTTACACGGCTGCTTGGGGCAGGGCCACGGCTCCGAGCATGGTAACCCACTCCACGAAGTCTCAGCCGGGAGGTTCGGCTTGACTTGCTGACCTTTTCTGGGTGCGTGCCTGGTCAGGCTCTGTGCTGAGTGCCTTCGCGCAGTTCCACTCGGTTCTCACAACAACTATCCCAGATAGGATCCTATCAGAGTATTCCCCACACCTCCACCCTACCCTAGGTCACAGAGGAGGAAACAGGCTCAGCATCCTGCCAAGGGTCCACCTTGGCAGAGCTGGGCTTGTACACAGGCTGGACGGCAGCTCGATTGGGGTCTGTTAAGGCCAATAATCAAAACCACTCCTTCGGTCTGTCAGCCCTTAACTATTTCCATCCGCATCACTACAATGGGGTCTCCCAAAAATCTAGCTATGTGGGCTAGGAAGGCACTTCATGGGAAGAAAACCCCCTGGAGGATGGATCCTGCCCAAGACAGTACTAGCCTCCCAAGGAAAGACTGCAAAGAGAGGCCGAGAGGGGAGAAAGTAGCCATGCCTTTCAGCCCCCATGGGGTCACTCTGCCTGGAGCTGACGTCTGGGCTGAGCGAATCATGAGCTTGTGGCCCTGGGCCGCTCACCTGCCCATTCAGGGTTATGTACCTCTCCTTCTTGCTTTGATTCTTCTACCTGGAGAAGAGCCCTGTCTGGTCTGAAAGCCCATCATCTGCCCATTCCTGCTATGCCACACCTCCCTACAGCAGGGAAAGGCCTTGGAATGCAGCAAGATCTGCCCTAGGAGTAACCTCCCTCCCAGCTACTGCTCCTCCTCAGTATCCCTCACTGGATGCCTCAGGGACACAGAATAAATCTGGGGACATGAGCCCTATACTGCAGGAGGCCAGGCTGGCTCCTTGTACATCCCAGGTACAACCTGTCAGCTGTTTCCCAGGTGTCTGCCAGGATGAAATAGGTAAGAGAATGTAGATGGTTTGATAAAGGTCTTCTCCACTCTCTGAATAGTAGTCTACTGGTTATGTTTGGGGTAGGCAGAATTCAGGAGGAAGAGACAGTTGAGCCCCATCTACCTCACGAGAGCAGGAATCTACCTTTCGGCACAGCACATCCCCCTCACTGGATTCTAGCCACAGGGCCTTTGCACATGCTAGTCCCACTTTCTCCAATGTGCTTTCCTCCCCTTGCTCCCCTGTTAATGCCTACACAATTGCAACTTTCTCAGGGAAGCCTTCCCTGACCTTGGTCAAATTCAGGTGCCCTGTTACAGGTGTTCCTAACTCCCTGATCTCTCCGTCATAGTAATACTTCGTGTAGGGGTTCATCTTTTTAGTATCAACATCAGGCTCTCTCAGGAGACCGTGAACTTCATGAAGGCAAGACTCATATCACCATTGTGTCCTCAGGGCCAAATGCCTGACACAAAGTAGGTATTCACAAAAATTTGAATAAATGAATGGTTCTACTGCTTTCCTACTGTCCAACATCACCCACAAACCCTGCTAGGCCCCAGGTACCAATTGGTCAGGGTGTGGGGCTGCCCCAAGCTCAGCAGAATCCCAGGAAGATACCCAGTGGTCTTCCCACCTAACTCCTGTTGTCAGGTCAGAAGGCAGGATGGGAAGGCGAAAATCAGACTAGCCTGAGTATGAGAGGGGAACCAGACAATCTAGAGGATGGGGAGCCACCAACACTATACAAGAATCTGCATGCACACAGGTGTGTATTACATATACATACCCGGATGCACATAGTTGCATCCCAGATACATGCAGAGACACTAGAGCATGGCTGTGCGTGTATGTGCATACACACAGCTCCAAAAAACATACCTCACATGCTCCCCACACATACATGGGTGCATAAAACCTGCACACCCATCCCATGTGGTCACCCCTCAGACAGAGGACCAACTCCCACTGACATTCATCCTGCATCCTCCCTCCTTCCAGGAAGCCTTGCCTAATGAAAACAGCTCTGGGCTGCCTTGGGATTCCTGCCTCCCTGGTTAAAGCACTCAGGTCTCCCTGCCCTGGTATTCCTATCAAATTTGTTCACCTACCTCTGACCCGAGGGCTTGGGACCCAGAGAGCTAGAAATTCACCTGATAGTGTCAGAGGTTCTTGAGGGTCCAGAGTGTAACCCAGGGACACAATGCCTGGAGCAATCCTGTGGCCTGTCCACCTGAGTCCTGCAGAAAGCACTTTCCAGCTCCTCTCTTTACCCTCAGCGCTGAACATGGCTGAAAAGACAGGCTCGACAGTCCAGTGCAGAGCCTTCTAGATGGGCAGCCTAGTGGTTAAGTCTGTGGCTTGGGATCAAGCAATCTTTTTGAGAATTCCAGTTCAATTGCTTACTATCCCTGGGGCCCTGAGCAAATTATTTAACCTTCCTACGCACCTCAGTTTCCTCACCTGTACAATAAGAATGACAGCATCTACTTAGGTTAGAAATAACGTGTCAAGTGTGTGGTTTACAGCTAGTCCTCAATAACAGCTGTTGAAATGACTTATAACAGCAGTAGCAGTCCTTGGACGTCATCTCAGCTATACCCCTGCCTCTGGGCATGAATGCCTCATGCCCAGACAGAACCACAGGCCATTTTAATCCATCTTGTTCATTTTACAGATGAAGTCTTGAGAAGGGAAGCGGCTCCTGCCCCAGTCATCTGAGTCGGCGCTCAAGGTCGGCTTTGAACTCTAGACCCCCACTCTTTCTCCTCCACCACTTGAAACTCATTTTGTTATGTCTGCGGGCTATAAGGGCCTCAACACCTGGGCTGGGAGCAATCCAGGGAGCAGGGAGGCGAGAAGGTCCAGCCCTTCCACCCCAGCTTGGACTCCCAGGCTGGAGGTGCCAGCCCCCTCCTCTTTTGCCTTCCCTGCCCTACTATGAAACTGCTGCCTTCTCCCAGAACAGACGATGAGCCACAGAAACAGGGCCATGCCAGGGTGGGGGTTAGGGAGGCCCCTTGCAGCAGGCTCTGCCCCAGCCTTCAGTGAAAATTAAAACATTTTCTTTTTCTTCCTAATTTTTTTCTGACACAAGTGCCCATGAAACATTTTAATAACATCCCAGAAAAGGTCAGGGAGAAGGAATTTCACAGTCCCTGAGCAAGCAGCTATAACTTCAGCTCCTCCTGCAGCAAAGAAGGTGGAGAAAATGAGCTGACCTGGGTCTGAGTAGAGAATGGCAGGGTGGCTGTGTGTGGTGTGGCCGTGAAACTTACCACCTGCTAGGAGCTCTAGGAGCACCTGGGGAGACTGGAAGATGATGGGCAGGGGTCACACCCATTGCTCACATATCTTGACCGCAGCCTTGGGTGGGGGGTGGTCTCATGCCCGTTTTTCAGATAAGAAATAAGAGCTCTTAGAGGTGACATGGCTAGAGCAACACAGCAAAGACAGGAAGACCAGGACCTATGCAGTTTCACTTTAGGTCCTGAATAACCTTAGGCGCACAACCCTGCTGCTGGAGCTTAACATTGGGTGAAATGGCACCCCTGTGTCTACACAATTCCATTAACTCTAGGCTAGGGGTTTGAAAAAGGAGGTGGGGGCAAGGCTTGGACAGACGCAGGAACTGGGGGCTGGCCAGATGAACTGGCCCTGGACAGAGACCCTCAGGCGACCGCAGAGGAGGCTGAACTCATCTGCTAAACACCTCAAGGACGCCTGGGAGAGAACTACAGAAGGGGTCATGGGCACCGGGCAGGGGTCCACACAGGCCCAGAACTGCTCCAGGGCTTGAGGAAACAGTGTGAGGACTTAGTCTCCAGTACTGACCCCAGATGGAATTGGGCCTGACGCATCGTCCTTAGCACCAGCAGCTGGCCACCAGCCAAGAGGTACGCCTTCCTACACACCTTACTCCTGCTCCACAGCCTGTTGCAACCCATCTCCAGGGCCACAAAAAATCGGGACTGCAAAGTGAAGCACTCCATCCCCAGCAAGAACACCAGGAAGAATTACCCAGACACCTCGCCAAACCTGGACCTGACACCTGAACTCTTTGCCACATGGTCCCAGGTCTGTGGGGGTGGGGCCTCCTCCTCCTATGCTCTTCACCTTGACATTCGAAGGTGGCTGGGGAGCTAAAGACACTTTCTTTGGCTTCAGAAGTCCCAGCCCCTATGGCTACAGGAGGGTCCATGGGGTCTCAAGCGCCAGGTGACCGCACAGAGTACCTTGTGAAAGCCAAGTTAAGAGTTAGAGAAGCAGGGGGAAGAAAACAGCCATGGCAGACTTATTGTTTACGTGCGACACCCTGCCTAGCTAAATATCAGTTTGAAATATTAATAACTGTCAGATGGGTAGGGCCTAGGGGCTCAATACAGTTTCATACCATCTGTCTGTAAAGTAAACACACTTCAGAGGGAGGGTCTGGGATCAGCAGGCAATGTCTCACTTGGCGTGAGGATGGAGCAAGAAACAGAAGCTAGGACCTTGGAGCCATCAGAGTAGATAGGGAGGGGCAGTGGCAAGTTAAACACCATAATGTTTATTGACTACCTACTATGGGCAAGGCCCTGGGCTTGCGTAATACACCTCTACCACTAAGATATGTTCGGCAACCAGTCCTCTTTCTTCTTATAGCAGAACTTCCTTGGAAATAGTCCCCTCCCCAATTTGGATGGGGCTGACCCCAACCCCTGGCTCCACTATGGGGAGTATGACCCATCTCTGGTATATCAGAATCATGATGACTGGCTCCAGAATGGCCCAAGAGCTGGATTATTAAGAATCAGCTCTGGAGCTTTTGCTGGAACTACTGAAAAATAATTTTTTCCCAACTAGGGTTGATAAATTGGTAAGAGGTAAGCCTAGGGGTGCTGGTGTCCCTCTCTGCCAATGTAAAAATGCAGAGTCCAGTCCTGAAGTCAGATTCCGGCTTGGCTGAGTGCCTGGATGCAGCTATGGCTGAAATCACTTACACTTTGAGTTACACGAGCCAGTCCTTCTTTGCTTGAAACACTGACAAGTTTCTATCTCTTGCAACTAAGAATACTGGCTGACACAAAAGGACACTGGAAGGGGCCCCTCGTCAAAGTCCAAGCCAAGGGCAGCTGGAGAAGCCAAGTGCCTTCAAGTAGCCCACTCTTTCCTGGTGCCTGTGCACAGATGGGTAGGGCCACCCTCCCCAGAGATGGCTGATACCCGTCCCCACTAGAGAATGATTCCAGGGCTCCCGGCCCACCCAGGCGCAGTCCCTCTCATGGACGAGGCAGAAAACCAAAGTGTCCTTGGCCCAATCTCATCTTCTCTCAGGCTGGCCCCTTTTCCACATTGCTGCCGTGGCCAAGACAGCCCCATTGAGAAGAGTCCAGATGCGTTCATACACCAACACTACTGTCTCTGGAGGGTTAGGGGCATCCCCTTCTGTGAGTGCCTAGACTCTATGGTCAAAATCCCTCTGGCTGCCTCCCCATGGTTGGCCCCAGAGCTCGGTGGCCCTGCAAGAGAGGGAGGACTCACCAGGACTGTCAGCACAGAGGTTCCCACGGTGACATTCTCATACAAGCTGATGTTGTACAGTGGCTGGCTGAAGATGGGCCGGTTGTCATTCTCGTTGATGAGGGTAATCTTCACCTTGGCATAGCCCACGTGGTCAGGCACACTCTCGTTGGCAAAGAGCTGTGTGTGCAGAGCAGGGCCTGGGTGAGCTCTTACATGCTACCTGAACCCTCATCCCCATAAATCTGCCTAGGACAGGGCCTTCGCTGGTCCCAACCCAGAGCACCTGTTTGGGTCACTGCCCATCCCAGGTGTGTGCTACTGTGAATCCCTGCATCACTGCTCATAGGGCTAGGGTGGCCACTGGTTCTGCTAGGAGGATGGGGCTGATGGGGGTTGGGCTGGCAGGGGCTGGACAGTAGAGTTCCTGATGGGTTTCTGAGGCTGTGACAGTGCCTGGGAGAACTCCACTCAATTCCTGGACATTTCCTTGTCCTTGTAATGGGAGGCTCGCCTCAGCCCCGGCTGTGGTTCAGTGGGCTTCTCTGAGTCAGATCCACAGGGAAGGGTGGGGAGAAGTGGAAGCAGGGTTTAATGAGATGGCGTGACCCCCTGAAATCCCACCACCCATCCAAGGAGATGGTGAGTGAGGCCTTACGTCAAAGTCGTAGCGGTCCACGGTCTCATAGTCCAGAGGGATGGCCACCCGGATGCGAATGTCTGCCTTCCCTTGTACAGAGGTGGGGGAGATGATGAAGTGGTGGGAGTTGTTTCCCACCAGGTACACCTCAAACATGCTGTTCAGGCCCTGGGTCAAGAATGGAGGAGAAATCAGTCAGCAGGGGTGCAGGAGGCCAAGGGCCTGAGTGCAGCTGGTGGGACAGAGCTGCTTTGGTATGGTAGGTAGGTGAGGTGCAGGGGCAGGAGCAGGGCTGTCTGACCTCTAACCCCCAGTGGCTCCAGCCTCCTGACCCCTCCCCTGCCCATGTCTAGGCCCTCTAAAAATCTCCAGCTCTTTTTGCCTTCATTATCCCATTGGATGCCCACAACATCCTTGCAGGTGGTTTGGTTCTCCACTTGCTCCTTTACTCTGTCCCAGTGACCCCAAGTGGGGAGGGATCTACCAGCTATAAGACCCAGCAGGGAGATAGAAGAAAGATCATAAGGGAGTAGAGGGGAGAGAAGCAAATGTCTGTGGTAAGCCTGGATAGGAGAGGGCACAAGGGACAGAGGACACTGCTTCTCCCCATCCTCCCTCTGAATCAGGGAAATGCTGTCTTGGAATGGGAATAATCTCATTGGCTGAGTGGCTAAGTAAATCTGTGTGGCCCCACACTGTGGCCAGCCCATGGTGGCCTAGGGGACACTGGATTCCAGACAGCCAGAGCTACCACACCCTTCACAGGTTCTGCTAAGGCCCAGCAGCTCAGGTCCATGGTTTTGGGTGATGGCGGTGGGGGTAGCTCACTCTAGGTCAGGTGTCTCTGATCATCTTAACCAGGGTCAGGGCTTGCAGAGCCCTCAGATGCTGCCTGGCTCATCCTCACACAAAGTGTGTGATGTCTCCATGCTTGCTAAGTCCCCAGATTAGGATATGAATATGGGAGACACAGCAGGAGTCTGGCCTACTCAGAAAGTTATTCAACCTCTTCGATTTCCTGCACAAAAGGGGGGATTACTCCCAAATAACCCCCACCCTAGACGGGTAACCTGTGGTTTATAACCAACCAGTCAAAAGCCTCTCCTGAGCCCTATTGCAGGTACCCAGTAGGTTACTGACCTGGGCTCTCAGTGGCCCCTGTTGATCCTCCATTACCCACCCTTGGCCCAGTCCCTAACACAGCCCATCTATGTACATTTCTGTGGAACTGGGGGCTGGCAAGGGAAGGAGGTCTCTCTTTTTGGTTGCCCAGGGATATTGAGGGGCTCACTTCTAGAACCTGTTCCTGCTGAGAGGGGGACAGCTGAGCAACCCGGAAGCCTGGAAATGCCAAGGAGTTCAGCCAGGAATGGCACCCTCAGCAGAGGAAGAGGTCACTAGGTTCTTACACCCCTGGAGCTATCCCACAGGTGTTCAAATGTATTTGTGGAATGAATGCACGTTAACATTTACCTCTCAGTCTCTTGAGGTTTTTTTTTTTCCATTTACAACTACAAATTGCCAAAACAAGGGCACTTCCTATATTGAGCCTTTTCTCAGGGCCTGGAAGTAGGCCCATGCCCTGTCACTGGTTCAGTGGGTGTGAATGGGGAGATGGGAGGGGAGCTTCCTTAGCCTCTCCTGCCAACCCTGGCGTCCAGGCAAGCAGCAGGGCCTCCGGAGCCCCCTGCCCAGAGCGGCTCCCACGGATTGTGCGGGCAACGCTCCTCTGGGCCTGTCGGGCTGTGCAGTTTTCAGTTCTCCCTGGCGTGGAATCCATCCGTCAGATGGAGAGGATCAATTAAATGCCCGAAGGGGCACTAATAGCCAAAGCTGGCGGAGTGTGACAGCTCTGAGCAGGTGACACTAACACCTCTCCCTCCCCTGGACGTGGGCCCCTCCATCACAGGACCTGGAAGCCTGAGAGGGTAGAGGCAAGCTGAGCCGTGCCCAGGCAGAGGGAGCAACACCCCCTACGAAGCCCCCTCCCTGCGGTGCCCGCCATGCTGCCCCAGCCCTTCCCAGGCTCACTTACCAAGTTCTATCAGTGGGAGTCGGTCAGTCAAAGGATGTGGAGACAGAGAAGGAGCCGGAGAGGTATGGAGGAGAGGAAGGAATCAAAGAGAAGAGATGGTGAGATCCAAGGTCAGTGTAAGGAAGAGGGGCCAAGACGGACCCCAGGAGTACACCCTGCCCCAGAGGAACAGCCCCTTTGTCTCTGACGGGCCCCAGCCTCTGGGGGTGCGAGGAGGGGGGTGTGTGTGTGTGTGTACGCCAGGGGCTGGGGAGGTCTGTGCAGCCCCACACCCAGAGGATGGGGAGGGACACAGAAGAAGAGGTACAAGAGCACAGGGTTCCTGTCTCCCTGAGCTTACTCAGTCCTCACCCAAAGTGGGGGAGAAAGGGGTGGGAACCTGGGAGAGGAAGAGCCATGTTCCTATGTCCTATTCTCAGGAGCCTAGACACAACCCCTGCAGGAAATGATCCCGAACATCATGTTTTAATAGTCCTTACGTAGAAAACGTTAAAAACCCTGATAACATAGACACAGAAAATATTCACATAATTCAAAAGTGTAAAATGCACGTGACCATCTTCCTTCCCCCGTTGCCCCAGCTGCTCAACAGCCTTCCCCAGAGGCAACTACCATACCCCTCCTTGGGTCTCTCTCTCCAGAAAACCGCACGTACGTGAGCATTACATATCCAAGCCTTCCCTCTTTGACACAAACAGAAGCACACTATGCAGCACATTGCTCTAGGTCAGATTTTTCAAGTAAAGCTATGTCTTTAAGGGAGCCCCCTGAGGCCACAGACTATGTAAGCCTCAGGAGTGTAAACCTGCATGGGAGCAGGCACACAGTAGGTACTCAGGAAGTAAAAGGGCTTCAGCAGCTTTTCCTCACCCATTACTCTGTGTCTCCTCTTCCCATGGAGCGTAGTGTGGAGACAAAAGAATGCTGGAGCTCGGAAGTCCTTCCAGAGGAAATGGAATTCAGAGAGGTCGAATGAGCCACCTGAGGCTGCACAGGTGGCTGGTGGCAGAGCAAGGACAAGCCGCCAGGCTGGGCTGGGCGCCTTCTCGGCCAAAGGGGGTGGAGTCAGGGTCTGATGTGGCACCCCCCAGCTGCAGCTCCAGTGCACAATGAGTTACCAAAGAAAACTGGGATGATAACGCTTAGCACACTACGGCCGAATTTAAGAGAACGCTAGCGGGTGAGCCCGAGCAGGGGAGGCTGCCCAGAGAAGGGCAGTTCGGAACTGAGTTTAGGAACAAAGGAAAAGGAAAATGGACCTGCAGAGAAAGGATGCCAGGTGGAAGAAGTGGCTTTAAGTATGTTCTCAGTCCTTAGCTCAATCGGAATCACCTGGAGGCTTTGTTAAGTAGATTGCTACCCTGCCCCGGGAGTATCTGATTCAGTAAGCCCGGGTTAAGGCCTATAAATTTGCATTTCTAACAAGGTCCAGGTGATGCCTATGTGTGGCTGGTCTGAGACCACCATCTGAGAACCACTGCCCTGAGCAAAGGCACGAAGCCAGGAATGAATAATTAATGACGAAGCAGACAATGGAGCTGATTTGCATGGGTCCATGTAGCGAAGCTGGCTAGATTGCTGGGACAGTGGGAGGCTCTGTGGGTCTCCTGAGTCCCACCAGGAGCACCATCTTGAGGGCTTCGGCATTTTTTCCATGAGCAATGGAGAGCTACTCCACTCTCTGGAGCACAGGATCGCTGGGGTCAAAAAGGGAAGGGAAGAGGAGGGAAACCTGGCAGCCATGTGCGAGTCATGCCAGTACAGCCCTCCTCCTCCCGCTGCACATAGGAATTGCCAGTGGGACTCTAACATGAAACGCAGATGCCCAGGGCCACTGTGTCAGAAGCTCTCGGGGGTAGGGCCCAGGCAGCTGCATTTTTTTATTTTTTATTTTTTTACTTTACCTAGTGCACCATTTTGCACAGCCAAGGACGGGAAAACATCAGACCCAAAGGAGTACAGAGAGGCCAGCAGGGGAGAGGCAGAATGGTCGCTTTCCACCCAGCCACATATCGGAATCACCTGCGGCGTTTTAAAATCTCCCCATGCCTAGGCTGCATCCCAGACCAGGGAAATCAGACTTGTGGGTGGGGGGGGGAGGGGCAAAGAGACCAGACATAAGAATTTCCTACGGCTCGCCATGTTATTCTTTCTAATGTGCATCCAAGGGTGAGAACTACTAGGATAGTGTGGTACGGGGACCAGTGGCATCAGCATCACCTAGGAACTCATTAGAAATGCAAATTTTGGGGCCCCGTCCAGATATACTAGATCAAAAACTCTAGGGGTGGGGCCCAGCACTGTTTTAACGAGCCCTCCAGGTGTCCTCATGCACCCTGCTGTTTGAGAATCACCAGGAGGGAGCAAGGCAAGGGAAGAAGCGAGTCTGAGAACAGTGAAGAAAATCAATCAGGGAGATACAGTGGATGAGCAGCTAGAGGAAGAAGGCTGAGTTAAAACCTCGCTGGGCTGGGGGCTGGGGGCTGGGGGCTGGGGGCGGGGGCTGGGGCTGGGGCTGTGACTGTAACCAGGGTGTACAGGCAAAGAGCGAGCGACAGAGGCGGTGACTGGGAAGGTGGTGCTGAGCTCAGTGTAGATTCAGCTTGTTTACCTGGCCAGGAAGGAGCACTGGGTTTCCTGCCCGCTGTGGCTTTCTGGCCCCTTCAGGCCAGATCTGTGGGTCTCAACGGATGAGGTCTGCTCCCTTTTCCTTGATCTGCAGCCAGCAACTGGAGTTCACTCAGGGCTCGCACTGAAGTTGTCAGGACCCCTTCACATGACTATCCGGGGACCCCAGGGCCACCTTTTGGCTAGCCCCCTCAAATGCCCCTTTCATATCCTGCCCAGAGGGCCAATTCCTGCTGGGACTTGGCTTGTGACTGACCGCCTTGCCATGTGTGAGGGTGATGTTCACGCAGTTCTCTAAGTTGGTAACGAAGCCCTGTTAACTGTGGCCCTGGGCAGGATCGTCATATAAAAACTGCTTCCATTTATCGAGCTCCAACTATGTGTTCACATACCTTAACCACAATCTTAACAACAGCCCAGTGTGACATTAGCAACAGGCCACCCCCTTTACGAAGAAGGAAACTGAGGCCAGAGAGTTTCAGGTGCACAGCTGCCACTGAGGGAGTTGACTTCTGTTCTGACTCCTGCAATCTAAGCTCTTGATCACCCCGCTCTCCCGGCCTCTTGAGTGCCCCTCCCACTGTACAACGCTGCTCCAAATGCAGGCCCAGGGCCAGAGCACTGATGGACTCCTCCCTGACTCTCCAAAGGGCAGGAGCAAGGCCCACAGGGGAAGCCCTCTCCCAAGGTCAGGGAACAGAGGCTGAGGTTGGGGAAGCCGGGGCTGGTGGAGGGTGCAACCCCACTCCTCTCCGTTCCTGGCCGAGCCTCCTTGTGTCCTTGCTCATTGACAAGCCCCACAGGGGGCTGCTTGGTGGGAAGAGGAGGGAGGGAGGCCGGGAGAGGCAGGAGGCCCTCTTGGAACTGTGGAGGGGCAATTTTGTTGGGAAGGGAGATAAAGAGGAACATCAAAAGAAGTCCCAGGGTGTATAGAGAGGAGCCTGGGGGATTAAATTCTGTTCCGGCTGGGAGAGGCGATGAGAAGGCTGATAGCCGGCTGCCGCAGGTCCTGGAGACTAGC
The DNA here is from genome assembly GCF_014176215.1 of Rousettus aegyptiacus. NCBI lineage: Eukaryota > Metazoa > Chordata > Mammalia > Chiroptera > Pteropodidae > Rousettus > Rousettus aegyptiacus. Next base: position 15,070,600 of record NW_023416309.1, read on the forward strand.
TGTAGCTCCGCTCTCCCCTCACCGGGCTGAGGAGCCAGAGGCTGCCTGTGGGGCTGCAACGGCCGGCCGGCTTTATTTTTTAGAAGAGGAAAGGACACTCCTCGATCCCTCTGGTTTCCACCCCATGCAGTAAGCCATGCTTTGTTCCTGGTGACTGAAGTCTTGCAGCCCCCCGCGGAGGGCGGCAGGACAGCCCCAGCGTTATCAGCTGCTGCCAGAAGGGGCTGCAGCCCATCAACTCCCCCAAACCTTGTCTCCTGCTGTTAGAAGTGGAGGGGTGGCCTTGAGAGCAGTCAGAGCAGGCACTGCCTAGAAAGGACCCTCCCCGTCTCTCTGCAGTGACCCTCTCTGTAGCTCTGTGAGTTGACCCAGTGTTGTTTTTCAACTATTTATTGAGAGTTTATTATGTGCATCTGTTCTTCGAACACTTACACCAACCCTGAGAGGACCCAGGGTGGGATTCACACAGGGCACTTTCCCTCCTCTTATAGGTACACATTCAGGTTGGCCCCGCGGTGGGCTTGCATGGGGGTGTCCTGGATTCTCTGAGCCTGGCCTGACTTCTGAGTCTGGCTTCTGTCATCACCCGCCAGCTCTGGACACCAGCACTCCCCTCTGCAGATGACCTGGTCACCCAAAGGGAGAAAGGCCTGGCCCATGCCCCAGACTCCTTCCTTGGACCCGAGGACTGCAGATGCTTCCTTCGTCCCTCTAGCTCTTTCCTGGTCTCCCCACCTCAAGGTACCTCCATGCTGATGGTGGCACCAGTTTGCCTGGTAGAGATGCTCACCTCTCCCCAGTTTCATTCTGGGCAGTAGCTGGGTTGATCACTTGGTGGTATGATGCAGTGTGAGGGTAGGGCTCAGGGTCGGGGAACAGGCATTGTTATTTCCTAGCTGTGTGAGCTTGGGCAACTCATTTCTACTCTTGGAACCTCAGTTTCCTCTTGCGTGGAGTGGAGAAAATAAGACATATCCACAGGATTAAGAAGCAGTGTTGCCTCTTTGCCCAACCATGTTTTGTTCTGAGTTGTTTTCTTACCTAAGACAGGAGGCTCCCCAATGGCAGGAGCCTTGTGTGCCTTTTTCTTTTGTACCCCAAATGCTAGGGAGTCCTCAACTCATCCCGTGAACTACAGTGTGCTCTGGAGGGGACCTTAATTCCTTTCAACAAGAGGAAAGACCAGTGTCATGCAAATGCAGGGTGGACTAGGGAAGGGTGGCAAGGACCAAGACAGTCTTAACACTGGGAGTGCTGGGACTGCGGAGTTATAAATCAAGACAGATGGGCCAGGGACCCTGCGAGGAACCCAGGGAGCTCTGTGGGCTGGCGGGACACCTTTAACCAAGGCTGAGGACAGGGCTGGGGACCCGGAGTCCAGAGTTAGGTCCCCTAGGGTCAGTGCCACTCTCAAGCCTGCCAGGGAAGAGCCCTGTGACCAGTGATGCCAGCCAGCATGCGAAGCCCTAAGCTTTGGTGGTGGCTGAAAGCATAACCTTTGGAGTTAAACCTGACTCCAGATCCGGGCACTCTGCTTTTAGACTGTGTGATTTGGCACAAACGATTTTACCTCCTTGAGCCTCAGTTTCCTCATCTGCAAAATAGGATGAAGGATATGACAGAGCTATTATGGGTGAGCTGCAAAATCTTGGTAAAGTGCCGGGGATGGAGTAAGTGCTCAGTAAAGGAGAGTTATTATTGATGTTCTAGAAGGGAGGGAGAAGGGGAGGAGGTACCCCTGGGGAAGGGATGATTTCTAGCCCTTGGCCAGGAATGAGAGGGGCAAATAGAATTGGACAAAATTTTGGACGTGTGCAGGGATGAGGGGACCCCACATCCTGGGCAGGGGCCCTAGGTATTTCTCCCTCTTCCACTGCGCTCTGTTGGTCTAATCCATGCTATTGGTGGCAGAAAATCGAAGACCACCGAAGATTCTTTATCACTCCTTTGTCCATCCTTTACTTAATTAACCCAAACAGACATGGCAAAGTGAACATTGGCAGGAGGCCGGACTCTCCTCACTCCTTCACCCCACGTCTGGGGGTGGGGGGACCACGTTTCTCAGCTTGCCTTTCGGGCGCAGCTGTCTCAGGCCCACTGACCAGGCTGCCCACTGTGAAGTTGGAATCTGGGGATGATGGGACGGGGCCCTGCAGCGGTCAGCCCCCGAAACCTGCTTCAACCCCCGGGGACCTCCCAGGTTGCAGAGTCCAGGAGAGCTGATGCTGGCACCTCCCTGGCAATTCCTGGGCGAGGGACAACCTTCGGTCTCCTCCTGTTCTTAGGCACAGAGTCCCAATTCCAGGGACCCAGCAAAGCCCCTGTCACACAGCTGGTCACGCCCTGCCAGTCTCTTTCTCTTCTGCATTTCGGGGTTGTCTGGTTACCAGAGCCTCAGTTCCTCCACCCTGGGAGTGGGCCACCTCTCAGGCCTGCCTCAGGGTGAAGGAAGCTGCCCTCGGGTCAGGCTCTCAGCCCACCCACACCCCCTTCCCAAGTTCCTCTGTGGTTTGGACCCTTGAGCAGCGTGGGCCTGAGGGCTGGAACCCAGTTCACTCCTCTCCCTGTTGCTTCCTCTCTTACTCCTTTCACCGCTTTATTTTGTTCCTTATTTCCTCTCCTCTCCTCCCTTTTCTATCCTTCTCCTTGCTCTCTCTTCCCTCCTTTCCCCCCTCATCGTTCTCTTTTCCATTTCCCCTTCGTTCCTTCTCTCCTTTACCATCTACCTCCATCTCTTTTGTCCCCTCTCTCCTCTTCTGTCACCCACCCTTCCTCTGTTTCCCCCTTTCCTGCCTTCTCTCCCCCTCCTCCGTCCCTCTCTGCCAGACTCCCCCTCCTCTCTCCCAGGTTATCTGCTGGATTCCACACACGCCTGCACAGACGGGATCAATCCCAGGCTGCCTTGCCTTCAGCTTATCTCTGCTCCAAATGATTGATTTTCCCTCTTTAAGAGTAATTTGCTGGTGAATTCCATGTATTGCAAAAACCCTTGTGAAATCTAATTCAATCCGATTGGCACCTGGCACTTTGGGGAAAAACTACTAGGGAGCTGTCAATTTCATTGCACGACCGTGAATACAGAAGATGTGTCTATAGAAGAGGGTGAGAGGTGGGCAGGTGCTCCTCACCTGCACTTGCACACCTCCCCTCCCTCCCGCAGGAGGGCTCTTGTCCATCCATTGGCCCTGCCACCAGCTCCAGCTCTTCCAGGAAATGAACCATAATGTGCGTTAGGTACTTGCATTAATGTAAATGAGGGACAGGTGCTTTCGAATTGTTTTTTCTAATTTGAAGCCCACTGCCCTAGTTCACTATGGGACTCTAACACTTCCAAAGCCCAGCTACACCTGACCACCTGTCTCTCTCCTTGCCTCCCACTTTCCTTTTTCCTAAGTAGAGTCCCAAGTCTGGGGACCCAGCAAAGCCCATGTCACATGGTGGTAGCTCAGCCCTGCTGTCTCTTTCTCCTTCACATTCCAAGCTTGTCTGGCTCAGAGGCTCAGTTTCTCTACCCTGGGAGTGGGTCACCTCTCAGGCCAGAATCAGAGACGATGGGGCACCTGCTGTCCCAGTTTGGACAGGCGTTAGTCTTACCGGTGAGAACGGGCGCACAGCTGACCAGTGGCTCTTGCTCAGCTCTAGCAGCCACTGCCTGGGTGGATCCCATCTTGAGGGGCGTCAGAGGTGTCACCTGTGTCCACCAGATACAGCAAAGCTAACTGTACCCACCCCCAGAGTTGGAACCGGCCACTCTGACCTCATTTCTCTGCCCCAAGCAAACAGCCATTTCTGGAAGGATTCAATTTTTGGGCTGCCCCAGACCTTTACGGAGCAGAGCAATCAGCTGGGTGAGTACTTATGGAAATGAGGTAGCTGGCCAAGAGAGCTAGGGGGACTGGCCAGGACCTCTAGGGTCCTCAAACAGAGGAGCAGGAAGGGGACAGTGCAGAGCTGGGAGCTGGACCTTGCACTCAGCAGCTGCCTGACTCTGTCTACTTACCATGCTAAAACTATTTCCCTGTTCCCACAGAGAGAGAAATGTGTGGCCAGGCAAAGAAATCTAACTGCCTTATGAAAACCAGGAAGGGAACATTGCCTGCTGCTAATCCTACCACTTTGCATTCCTCGGCCTCTCCAATAGCAAGACCATCTTCCCTGTGCTTCTGGGTCACAGGGAGGGGGCTGCGAGGGCTAGAGGGGATGGGAGAGAAGGAGTGACCCTCAGAGCTGACATGCTTTGTGACCTCAGGTAAACTGTCTGCCCTCTCTGGGCTGCCTTTCAAAATGAGGGATCCCACTGCCTTTAGGAGGCCTGGAGGCCTGGCGGACAGAGCTCATGATTATTTAGAGGCTGTGAACCTGGGAATCCTGGCATCCTGAAAGCCAAAAGGGAATGGATGGTTTTATCCCCCTCCCCTTCCTAGCCCTCTGCCAGGTGGAGGTGCCTGGCCTTGGGTCCCCTATCCTGTGAACAAAGATACCACAATGCCTTAAGAAATAGGTCCTGGGCTGGGACAGGATGCTGGGCTCTAGGCAGATGGGTGACCACGCCTGGTGATAACCTCACAAGTTACTCAGCTGCCTCTGGATGTTCCAGAGTCAAACCCAAGCACGGCTGCCCAGGCCTGCAAAGAGGTCCTCCTACTTGACACACTTGACACCTTCCAAGGCACATATGTGTTGGCTACACAATAACTATGATCGAATGGACAAAGGAATAAATGCATGAACGAATGGGCTATATGTGCATTATCTGCAAATGCATGCGGTGGGGAATCAGAAGATAGAGACAGGAGGGATGGGAAAGGGGACAAGAGAGATGATTAGATTCAAACAGAAACTAACAGAGAAAAATAAAATAACAGAGAGAGTATGCAAGGGTGGGTGGCGAGCACTCAGATGAGGAACTAAGTTTAGGTAAAGATAAAAGCAGGCAGGCCTGGCCACTGCCCAGCAGAGTGGTGTCAGGTGATGGCAGTTCCCATCTTCTCCTCCTAACCTGTCCTTTGGAGCTCCTGGCATGCCCATCACTGGGATTTCTAAGTCTAGCCTCATTTCAACTCCTGCCATTCCCACACATCGCAAATCCAGTCTCTGCCCGTTCATACTGTCTGCCATCGCCCTTGGTCACTGTCCCCATTCTCCTGGTGTCCAGATGAATCAATCTAAAGCGCAGCTGAGGATCACGCATGCTCAAGAGCTATCAATGGCTCCCAACTTCCTACTGAATTAGGTTCAAACTCATTAGGGTGCTCGAGGCCCTCCAGCCTATCTTTCTGGCTTTATAGGAAGGTGTATATTACATGCTTGCTGAATTAAATGACAATGAGAGCAGAATGTTGCCGAGTCTAAAAGTCTATCAGTGGTGCTATTTATGCTGGTACCTTTATACTTTTTTTTTTGGGGGGGGGGGAGGATGGATTAGTGGAGAAGTCTTCAATAATTGATAATTTCTATTGTTATCAGTGAAATAGGCATTTTAGGGTGTACGGTTCTATGAATTTTAACACATGGATAGAGTCATGTTACTGCCATCCCAACTAGGATACAGAACAGTCCCACTACCCCAAGAATTTCTAGTGCTATCCCTTTACAGCGGTGGTCCCCAACCTTTTTGGCACTAGGGATGAATGCTCCTATGAGAATCGAAGGCCTGATGGAGGATCTGAGGTGGAGCTGAGGCAGTGATGCTAGCGCTGGGTAGTGGCTGCAAATACAGATGAAGCTTCCCTTGCTTGCCTGTTGCTCACCTTCTGCTGTGTGGCCCAGGTTCTAACAGGCCATGGACCAGTACTGGTCCACGGCCTGGGGGTCGGGGACCTCTGCTTTACACTCACCCTTCTGCAACCCCAACCCCTGGCCATCACTGACTAGTTCTCCATCACTATAGTTTTGTCTTTTCAAGAATAATGGAATCTCGCAGAATGCAGTCTTTGAGACTAGCTGCTTTCACCTGGATAATGCCTTTCAGATCCCAATTCTCACTTCACCTTAGTGGTCTGCTTACCTAAGCACATTCCCATCCCTGTGGGATGAGTTAGCACATCTATGGGGAGTGCGGAGCTGGGGGGTGTACTGCTTCCTTCTAAGGGCTGAGCCATCCATGTGCCAGCAGAGTGCTTTAAAGCAGGCAAGAGAAGTCAAGTAGAGTAATAAAAGAAAGAAAAAAACCCTGGTAGGCCTGCTCTGTAAATGTTGTCAGATTTGGACATTCCCTAATGAGAGCAATTAAGAGCCATTATGCTGAAAACAGAAAAGTAAACACAGATCCACAGGCAAACCCTTGACTAGCGTTGGAAGTTAGGGCAGGCTGCCTCCTCCTCCGCCTCGCCTCCTTCTCCTCCTCCTCCTCCTCCTCCTCCTCCTCCTCCTCCTCCTCCTCCTCCTCCTCCTCCTCCTCCTGAGTCCTGCCTCTTTATCTGCTAGGCAACCCCTCCCCCAACTGCCTCAGTCATTCCCCTATCCTCTAGTGCTCCCTTTTGGTCCTCTCTTCCCTCAGGTGTGGCTGCTTGTCAGTGTCTTTGCTGGTCCATCCTCATCTTCCCTAATAAGAACACTGGGGAGCCCTGGGGCTCCTCTGGACCTTGGCCCTGCTCTGTGCTCTACCCACACCCTGGTCCCAGGTGAACCCAGCTAGACCTGTAGCTTTAAATACAATCCAGATGCTGGCGATGCTTTACATTCCCATCTCCAGCCAGGAGCCACACAGTGGTGGCCAGTGCCTCCTTGGCTCATAGAGGCTCCTGTTAGATTTCTAGGATCTAGGAGAGCCAGCTGAGGTCACATTGATAGCTGGAGATGAGCCCTGGTAGCAGCATTTACACTGCAGAAAGCAGCAAATACTTCAACTGAGGAACCCTCCCCCTCCCCGGAATGGCCTGTTGGACACTTACCAGCCTTTCCTCTGCCTTTTTGGCACTTCCACTGGGATGTCTAACAAGCATGTCACACAAATATGCTGAAAGCTGATCTACAGATTCCACCTTACTCTCACCATTGGTGAAGTCTGCTGCTTCACCACTCAGGAAGAACTCCATTTTTCTCCCGGTTCGCATCAAACGCCTATGCAGTCATTCTCAAGCCACAACCCTAACACATCTGCAAATCCTATTGACTTTCCCTTCAGAACAGGTCCAGGGAGCTGACCACGTCTTGCTCCTCCACAGCACCTCTGATTACTGTTCTCACCTCCTAGTAATGGTCTTTCCTTGTATTGTTTATTCACCCTGAGCAGTCAGAGTGTCCTTTAAAAATAAATTGTTTTGGAGACAAAATTCACTATTTTAACCACCTTAAAGCACAGAAGTCAGTGGGTTTTAGTATATTCATGATATTGTACAATTACCACCGATCTAGTCCCAAAACATTTTTATCACTCTAAAAGGAAACTCCGTATCATGAGCAGTCACATCTCATCTGCCTCCCCCAGACCCTGCAACCACTAATCTGCTTTCTGTCCGTGTGGATTTGCCTTTTCTGGACATTTCATACAAATGGAATCATACACTGTGTGGCCTTTTGTATCTGGCTTCTTTTCTAGGTCCATCAGTGTGGTAGCATGTATTGGAACTTCAGTACTATGATGGGTACATGGTACTCCACTGTACGGAGATGCCACATTTTGTTTACACGCTCATCAGCTGATGGGCATTTTGGTGGTTTCTACAGAGTGTCTCTTTGAAAAGTCAATCAGACCAAACCACTTGCTCCCTGCTCACCACCCTCAGGCAGCTTCCTGCTTCTCTCCTGTGAAAGCTAAGCCCTGACGACACCCAGCACCCAGCCCGTCTGACCTGCCGTCCACACTCTTGCCTCCGAGTCACTGTGCTTGGAATGCTCTTCCCCTAACCATCTACATGGCTCACCCTTCATTTCACTGGGGTCGCTCCTCCAATGTCATCTTATCAGAGAGGCCCTGTGACCCCCTCCCCCTTCCCAGAAATTCCTTAAACCCTTGCCCTGCTTTATTTTCCTCCATGGCTCTCATCGCCACTTAACATAATACATCTTTGCTTGTTTGCTTCTTTAGTCTTTCACCACTGGAACATAAGTTGCCTAAGGGCTGGACTTTGGCTGTTGTGTTCACTTATGAATAGTACCTAGAATCACATCCTGCATAACAGTAGGTGCTCAACTAGTATTTATTAAATAAATGAACTAACGAATCAGTTCTTACCTTCTGCTCAATGTGAGTCCCTCTTGGGTACCTCTTACTTTTTCCTGCCCCAGGCCTGTGGGCACCCACTACCCTGCATGCTTCCCTAGCCATTGTGTGTCTTTTGCTCTGCTCTGTGACTTTATTAGAAAGTTGCTCTCTGAGCCTAGTTTTGCTCATGCAAGAAAAGCAAAGCTATCTGCCTGTTGACACACAACTCAGGGCACATGTTGGGATGAGGGAGAGGAAAACACGCTCTGTTCCATCTAATCCGGGATGTAAATGCGTGACAACCCTGACTTTGAAAACTCCTTCTCACTCTCAATTCCTTTCTCAAATAAAGACAGTAATAAATGGAGAAACTGAGGCCTGGAGAGGAAGAAGGGTCTGCCCTGTGCCTTCAGGGATAGAGTGACAACACAGCCATGAAAACTTACCTTGCCATGAAATGCCTCCTGTCTCCTCCCAACACATCCCTGCACCAACATCCCTTCCAGGGGACAGAGTCAGCAGGAGCCCAGGAGAGCAGGGCTGGGTGCTGGCTCTGGGGAGTAGGCTCCGTGCCCTTTTGGGTGACCCACCCTTACCACAGCTGCCCAGCAGGACGCTTCAGTCCCTATTACTTGTTGATTAGGATGTTTCACAGCCCATGGTCACAGTGATGGAGTGAGACAATCAGGCACAACTCCCAGTTGAGCTGTGTTTAGCCCTACCCTTTGAGACAGGAGGACAAAGAAGATACACCATCTATTGCTGTCAGGGGCTCAGTGGGAGGTGGCAGATGAGGCAGACAGGGAAGTGTGGGAGGGTGAAACTGGACTCACCAGTACCCATGGTGAAGGGGCACCATAGTGGGCATGAAATAGCCAAGAGGGAGAGGAGGAGATATAGTGGATGAAGTTTGTTAGTTCTGCTTCTGCTCCCAGTGGGGGTCTTCAGGAAGACCAGCAGCTTTTAGGGAGCATGACTCTTAGAATAAAATGATTCCTTCTACTTTCCATCGGTGCCAGTCCTGCTCGTGAGCGTGAGTGGTGGTGGGTGTGGGGAAGGAGACTACAGCCAGGGAGCTGGGGGAAAAGGGAATGATGCCCCAAATCTAGTACTGTGGCCAAGGAGCCCCAGCCACAGGCACTAGGGCAGGGACGGGGTGAGGAATGGACCCTGGCACTACAGCTGCCAGATGGGCCCTGCCTACTTCACACCCCAATGGTGCTACAGGGGCCTGGTGTAAATAGCGTGCTAATTAGATTTACAGATGAGACTAAATTAGGAGGTGTCTGAATCCTGCCGAGGACACCCTCTGGTCCTCAGGGAGGTTGGAGCTTAGCAGGCTGTAGGGAATCACACCACGGGATGCAGCCACGCACAGAAAAATCCTCATAATCATCATTCTCATAATAAGAGCTTCAGCGAAGGCAACTGGGGAGAAATTAATGGGAAAAAGCACAGATGGGGCTGCCCTGCTCCCCCCAGCTCCCCTTCCAAAGAGGCTTTGCTTTGAAGTCAACAGATATTTTCCTGGAGAGTCTAATCTTGGGGGAGGAACCCTAGAAATGTGAGCTGAAGCTGTGAGACAGCAGGTATTGCAGTCGGACCGCTGCCCACTGTCAGGGAGCAGAGGGTGGGGGGATGGGGAGATAGGAGTGGGACAAAGGTGCAAAGGTGCTCACCCAGGCACCAGGGATTCCAGGTACCAGCTGCGCTGACATTGCTTTGGGTGGATGCTTAACCTCTGCTATGCAACAGAACCACTAAAGAGCCTTTTAGAAAAAGGAGCAGCCAGGATGGGCATCCAAGCTGGGGGAATGGGGAATAGGAATAAGGCAATGCTGACCTTCACTTCCCCATGCGCCTCACCTTGGTTGCTCCTTGGACCAGAGCCCTCATCCCCTATCTCCTCTCAGCTTTACTTCACTGATGAAATCACAAGCTGGCTGAGAGGTACGGAATGTTGGAAGATTTCCAATCACTTCCCTGTACCTCCTGGGGAATTCAGTGGGAGGTGGGTGATTTCCCGCCAGATCTGAGTTACCTCCCTAATGGAGGGGAAAGAAGGGTCTGGATAATTGGGTAATCATACATCCACAGGGACAGCAAGAACCTACATCCGCTTCTCTGGATGCTGGCAGCCAGCCCTTCCCTCTCTCCCTCACCTCTCTTCACTTCATCTAGAGTTTAGTTTCTAGTTCAAATTGCTTTGGAAAAATAGGAAAGCAGAGGTCTACGCTCTGGGTCACATCAGCAGGTTGGAAGAGTTTATAACAGCAGGAATCACTCCTTGGGGTGGCAGGGATGTATACGTCTGTGTCTCTACCAAAAAGTAAATGCTGGTGATGGATTTATGGGGCCCAGCTGAACAGTGGCCAGGATGGTCCAGAACTAAAAAATGGACCCTCAGCTGAATGTGTGACATGGAGCAAACTGCCTCCCTGCTTCCGCCCCACTCCACCCCACCCCACATGAATGTGTGGCTCAGGATGTCAACCCCAAGAACCAGTGAAATGTCCGCCTTGGGGCATAAGCCCAAGGAGGGAGCTGGGCTGAAGGAGAGCAGTTAGTGACCACAGAGAATCAAGTAGGGTTTTCACTTTTTTTGTGCCATGAATCCCTCTGACAGTCTGGGGAAACCCATGGGCCCCCTTCTCAGAATAACATTTTTAATTGCATAAAATACACAGACCACAAAATCAATTATTTTGAAATACAGTCATCAAAGTATTTTAAAAGGATATTATAGTAGAATTATGTGCTCTTTAATGCATTAAATAATGAGATTTAGCAGTAATATATGCTGTAATTTCAAAATAGTGATGAGTGTAAATGACATTTTGAGATCCCTGGGACACCTGTAATGTGATATGAAAATATCTGAGATTTCTCTTGGGGTCAAAGTCACAGGTAGCACTAATGCACTGCGGTTCGTTTCTATTTTCATATTTAAAGGAAGTGAGCAAGTTCAGTTAGAGGCTAGTGAAAATAAAGGTGCTGAGTTTTCTTTATCCAGGGTCATAGATACCTTGGGGGACAGGAATCAGGGGACCCTCACCTCCGGTTTAAGAACCCCCGCACTGAAAGGAAGCCTGGGAGGGGCCCATGAGCAGAGATCCACAGCCCTGCAGGGGCCAAAGAAACTGCAGGCCGGATAGACTGACTAATAGGAACAAATGCTAAAATAAATTTAAATAAATACAAGGTTGCGGGCTGGCTCCCTGACAGGTCTGGAGCACATGTGGAATGGAAAATGAGGGTGATGGATAAAAATCAGGGCCAAGATTAGCAGGAGAACAAGAAAAACCTCCCCTTCTCACTGTCCCTCCCCTTCCTCCATCCCTACAAATAAACCCGATATTCTGGAATGTGGCTTTTTCTCCCCGTCATTTGCTTTCTTTTATTTATTTATTTGGTGATGTTTTCTCCTTGGGGAGGTGGGTAATTCTCTCTTTTTTTCTTTGCCCCTCAAACAAATGAACCGTGTCATCTCCTGGCTGAAATAGGAATTAGCTCCTGACAGATGAGTCCCTGTTCACCTCTGCAGTGAGGGTGCACCCCCTTGCTTTACCTCCCCCCTCTTCCTCCCAGCAGCCAGTTTCAGCCTGCTTGATGGGACTGAACCTTTGAGAATGGGGAGCCATGGCCACAAATGGGGAGCCCCTCAGTATGTGCAAGAAGCATAGAATTGCAGTTAGCATTAACGTAATGGCTAGGTGTAGAGTCAGAGGAGAGAGAGAACAATCAGGGGGATTATTTTATAAACTATGTAAAAGTCTAACCAGTGTACCATAGACTTGAAACCAATAATGAAATTAAATTAAAAAAAGAAGCACATGATTGAGAGTTCAAGGCCAGGTTCTGAGACACACTGACTGTGTGACCTTGGGGAAGCCCCTTAACCTCTCTGAGCCTCAACTTCCTCCTTTCTGAAGAGGACACAATAATATACGTATTTCTCAGGGCTGGGGATAACAAAAATAGTTAAAATTTAAAGAGTGCTTTTTCTGGGCCTGGCACTGTTCTAAATATACATATTAATATATTTAGTCCTCATAACAGCTTTGTGAGGTAGGTACTATTATCGTCTCCATTTCGTAGATAAGAAAACCAAATCAGAGAGGATACATAAGTACCCTAAGGTCACACAGATAAAAAGTGGCAGGGCCAGCATTTGAACCCAGTCAGTCTGGCCTCAAAGCCCTTGTTTTTCACTACTCCAGCTTCCTCTCTCTCTATGCTGAGAAAGGATGCTCTAGGTGGTACCAAATAAAAGAGCACATGAATGGGCTGAGAGAGGGTGGTGGGGATCAGGCCCATAGAGGCCCCAGGCCCCTCTGCTCAAGGCGGGGAGCAGCTGGAACAAGTTCGAGGAAGGGAGGATGGACAAATATCAGGGGTAAGAGTGAAGAGGGAAGCTCAGACAGCAACCTCCCCACCCCGTGCCCCCAGGTCTTCTTAGACCAAAAGAATGTGAGGATGTAAAGAGCCTTAATTAAGACTGACCAGTCTGACCCATGGTTTTCCAGAGGTAGACACTGAGGCACGGAGTGGGAATATGACTTGCCTGGAATCACTCTGTGAATGAGGAACAAAACTGAGGTGGCTGCTCTGTTTTCTCTAGCACCTTCTCTAGGCAGGCAGGGTAGGTCTGGCAGCAAAATGCTGTGATCAGAGTTAACAATCCTGGGCCAGTTTTAACTTGGGAGAGCCTCTGTCACAAAGACTGAAAGTAGCCATTCAGTGTCTTCCTGGGAAGAATTCCGAAGGCAGTTTCTATTGGACTTTTTGGGTTTCATTATAAAGGGAATAGGGTTCTTGGCTTCTTGCAAACACCTTAAGAGGAAAATGGGTAAGCTGCAAGAGAACCTTAAGTTAGACACTAAAAGCACCTGCACAGGAGGTCAGCTGAGGTGGGAGAGTTTTCTGTTTGGGAAACTTTGCTACTTTTCCCTGCTTCCACCCTTGGCCCCGGATAGTCCATTTTCAACACAGCAATCAGAGGGCTCCTTAAGAAAGATAACTCAGAGCATGTCAACTTCCTGGCTCCCCACCAGGCTCACAGTAACAGAAAAACACTCTCCTGCGGCTGGCAAGGCCTGGCCCCTCCTGATGACTGCATTCTCACCTCCTCCTGCTCCATCAAGCTCCCCCTGGCCAGCCACATGAGCCTCTTTTCTGCTCCCTGAAAATGCCAGGCCGTTTCTGGGGACCTCTGCCCTTGCAGGGGAGAGTCCGCTGCAAAAAGTCTTCTCCCTCTGCAGCTCTGCGTCGCTGCCTCCTCCACGCTATGTAACTGTTGCTCTAATGTCACCTCCCTGGAAGGCCTTCTGGACCACTGAGTCGAAAATAGCCCCCTACCCCAGCCCATCGCTCACCCTGTCTATTGACTTCTTGACATTCATTTCCACCTACAATGATGCTGGTGCTCATTCCTCCTGCTTCCCCACTGGAATGACATAGAAGCTCTTGGAGGTCAGGGACTGCATCTGCAGCACTATCTCCCCAGTGCTGGGCACAGCACAGGTGCACGATAATGTTGGTGGAGTGAATGAATGCACGATCCTCCTCTCTTGTGTAAATTTCAGCATTGTCCCTCAGCAAAGTGGGGGTGAGGGGGTAAATCAATGAGGTCCGGAGGCCATTCTGAAATGATTTCAATTTCCAGAAGCAGCCAGAACCTGGCAGCAGAGGCCTCTTGGGGTGGAGAGGGGATGCTGGTACCCTACTCCCCCCTCTAACCTTGTTCCTCTGAACAACAACAAAAAGGTTCATAAGGATAGCAGCAAACGTTCTGAGAAGTGGTGGGTTAGACTTGAGACAGGAATAAAGTGGATCAAATGCTCCCAACTCCTGAGAAGATACAATGTACATGAACGTCATTTTTCCTGATTGGTAGGAGGGTGCGAAGAACTGTCCATTTTCAGCAATTTGAGTCAACTGGAAAGGGTTGTGTATAATGCAAACACCGTCTTTTAAAATAATATTTAAAAAATCCCTTTGCTGGAATTTTTAAAGCAGCCAGAGGCACAAATGGTCTCCTACACTCCCTGCCTCCCTCCCCCAACCCTTCAGAGGCAGAATGCAGAACACAGATAATCAACTGGCAGCTTAGTAGAGGGGCGGTTTTTGGGACAACTGAACAGAAAATTCCAACCATCCCAAAACCCCCACCCCAAGCAGATGGGAAAACATGACAGCCTTGGGGCTGGCTCAGCTGTAGGTAGGACTGGGGGAGGGCCGAAGGCAAGATCAAGAGAGGAAAAGTTGAACGAAGTGGAAAAAGCACAAAGAATGTGCTGTGGTCAGGGAATAGGTAAGCATACAGCGGAATCCAAGCAGTCCGGAGTGCCGCTTCCTTGCTGTGGCTTCCTAGAGCCCAGAGGAAGAGAGAAGAGATTGCCCAGCAGCCGCCACTGGGGAATGAAGCTGCCACGGCCTTTAATTTGAAACTCAGACATCTCCTATACCGAGACTGACTCCTGGGGCCTTTGCCTTGAGATTGTGTGTGTGTGTGTGTGTGTGTGTGTGTGTGCGCGCGCGCACGCGCGCGCGATTTGCATTACAACCATCTATTTGCATCTCAACTGTCACGTGGCACAAATGCGTTGTTGGTTTCAGCCCACCCCATCCCTTCCTTCTCTGGCTTCTGTGAGTTTTCTATAGCTGGGCAAATAAGAAGAAATTACTCTGAGAGACTTGACAATGAAGATGGAGCCCTTGGGAGACAGAAAGGGCCTCTTTCAAGCACCTTTGTTGTCTTGAATGGTCTGGCAGGGCCTGAGATTCAGCAAGAAACTGAGTAGCATCTTAGATCTGGAGGGGATGGCAGGCATCAACTAGTCTTTATGAATTAGATTAGCATCCTAATGAGGACTGACTGCCACAAAGTGCTGAGAGGTTAAACTGCTTCCTGCTTCCCTTTCTGTTTTCCATCAGTACCCTCTACTGCCCCACAGTGGACTTCTGAGGTTACTTTCCCACACAAATTTGGCTGGAATTGGGCTTCAGCACAGGGTCACTCATTGATGATCAGTTCAGATCACTGTATCATTTAACCATGCTTTAATTCCGCCAATACATGTTTCTGCAGTGCCTCCCAAGCGCCAGGCAGAGTTTGAGGCACTGGGTTATACTCGTGAGCAAAAGGAGACCTGCCTCTGCCTGTGGCTCATTCAGTCCAATGGGGAGACAGATGTTATTGAGATCATCACACTAATAATTGCCAAATCACAATCATGGTGAGTGCAAGAGAGAGTCACATGGTTCTATAGAATCTGTGACAAAGGGATTTCACCTCTCCCCATGCTCCCTTTCCTCCTCCACGTTTCCTCAATAAACATATTTTCCTGCCACACCTGGCAAATCCAGGGTCACCTTCAACCCAAACACAAATCCCAAGAGACGTATTCTCTCCTCAGAAAGCAAACTGGAAGAAATGACACTTTTAAGAAAATCTCTTTTACGAAAATTGTCTGATTTCTTTTTGAGCATCCTTAAGTGTTCCAGTGCCAGTGGCCTCTGTCTTTTCTGTTCCTGTTGGCAATGTGCCTGAACACTCCAGCCTGGGAACCTGGTCACTGACCCTCAGCACCCAAGATTGGGCCCCGGGAGCATTTACCAGTCCAGATCTGAATCCCTCTGGAGTTTCTGAGAGAGGAGAAGAGATGGAAGATACAAAAGATGGAAGATACAGGGAAGTTCAGAAAGCAAGTTATCCCTCCTTCTTATTTAGGAAGAAGCCCAGGACCACATTTGGGGAGGTTTGGGTACAGCTTTACTGGAAGCCTGGAGGATGGCCCAGAGGACCTTAGGGTGAGGTAGTCTGGGCTTCGGAGCTGCCACTCCTTGGGGGTAGTTTTCTTTCTGTACTTCACTGTGCCCTAGAACAGTGGGGCACTCTAGGGAGGAGGTCAGTCCTCTACTGTCAGAGGCAGTGGCCAAATCCCCGGGGACAACAGAATGGTCCCTGGCAATGCTGGGCACCATGTCTGCAGTGGGTGTGCTGATGTGTGTGCTGGGTGGGGCACAGTCACTAGAGGCAGGCTGGACCCTTGGCATTGTACAGATGCTTCAGACGGGGCTTCTAGTAAAGAGAGCCAGGGATAAAACCCAAGGGGTCAGGGTAACCTTCAAAACCCTCAATCAGTCTCAGGGAGCAGGCCCTGATGGTTCTGGCTCTACTAGTGGCGATACTCCCTGGATCCCTCAGGTTAACACCTACGTATGGCGGGCACCACAATAAGTCCTGTGAACAAAACATTTGATCTCCCTTCCTCCATATCCTTGTTGGTATCCTCTGTGGCAGACACAAATAGGTAGCTACGTCCCCACATTCTGCAGCCTTCTGGCAATGAGATGGGGCACTCATAGCTAGTTCTGGCTGATGGGCATGAAGCATAGAGGATAAAGCATAGAGGAGCTGGTACTTAACCCTCCAGCTGTCTCCTCCCGGTTGCAGTGACCGACGGAACTGCAGAGTATGTACCTGAGTGACTACACATAGAGGGTCTCCCTGCCCACTTGTGCTGGATAAGTAATCTGAGTGAGAAATAAGCTCCTGTTTCAAGGTTCATTTGTTACTACAATAGAAACTAACTGACATTTTCTTTTTATTTCTTTTTACACAGATGAGCAAAGTGAGGCTTAGAAAGGGTTAATGACTCACCCAAGGTCACAGAGCTAACGAATGGCAAGGCTGCACTTGAACACAGGCCCTGTCTGAGCTTGGTCTGTGAACCACCACACGAGCTGTCTCCCCTCTTGGCTGCCTCCAAAATCAAGCCCAAATTCTTTGGCTTGGCATTCAAGGCCTTCCAAGGTCATGTCCCAGCCCACCTTCCCACTAGCCCACTACACACACCCTGCATCAGTTGCCTGAGTCGCTCCTGTTTCCTCGATCCACTCACAGGTTTCTCCCTCTGGGCCTCTCTGTGGGCCACTGCCCACCCCACCAGCCCTCCTGTGCTCCCTTTCATGATCTGATTTAGAGCCCGAGGCTCAGCTCTAGCCGCCCCCCTCTCATCATAGAGCCTTTCGTGATCCTCCCAGCTCCTGCTTCCCCTTTCCCCAGTTGAGCTCTGAAGCCCTGCCTGCCTGTAGTCACGGGACCCTGGACCCACATTCCTGTATCAGGGTCTCTCCTCTCTCGGGCATTATCATTAGCCTGAAACCAAAGAGAATCTCTTCTGAGGTTCTCATTCACACAGCAGTCTCTAAGGGGGCTGCTGCACTCCAGGGGGATACAAGATGATCCACTGGGGTGTGAGCACATATTTGAACTTGTTATGCTTGTTTATCTCCACCTTTTAAACTTTTTACATTTCTGTAAATGTTTTAAAAGGTACATACTACATTTGTGTAACCATACTTGGCCCCTTGGGACAAAGACCACAGTTTACACTTCCTGGACACCCTCAAGGGACCAAATATAGATCCTTGTAAATAGCAGGTGCTCAGTACATACTTTTTGTCTCAGACAGATGGTTTCAGACTGCCTTAGCAGGAGATAGAGTCACATGCATGCACATGTGTGAGCACACACGTACCTACACACACACACACACACACACACACACACATATACCCGGGGACTAACCTGTCCAGTTGAGACAAGTTAGCAGAAGATGACAGGGATGTGGGAGGACAGGCTCCTGGGTGGGCATGTTGGGTGGTTTGGTGAGAACCCAGAGTGGAGAGGGGCAGAAGGAGTGAGGAGGAAGCTGGATCTGGAGCAAGGCCAGTGCCTGAGCCCCAAGTGAGGAGAAACTATAGAGAAGGATCTCGGGCTGGGAAGCCTGATGGAATTCCTGAGCAGTGAGGGCTAGGGCAGCGGTGGTAATAAACACAAGTCCTGTTAACGATGTGGCTGTGCTGGGCAGGGGAGATGAGGCATGAGGAAGGGTCAGGAGAGAAGACAGGCTGGGGAGGTTCCATCTGGATGGAAGCCTGTCCCATCCTGGCCCATGGCCCAGTGACGCCAGGCCTGACAGGGCTCATGGGGGCTACAGCTGGCCCTGGAACCTCCTCCCTCCTGTCCCTCACAAGCTCTCCTTCACTCATGACCTATGGCTCTTCCTTTTAAGACAGGCCGCAGCCAGGCAGGCTTTTAGGCAAGGGGATGAAGGCGTCCCCTCTAGAGTTTCCTTATGGCCTGGGATCCCCTTGAAAGCACTTACGTTCCTTGCATGGAAAAGGAGGGATCGTTATTACATTGAAAGCAGGAGTAAGACTTTCTTGCAGGGTCGTCATTTATACAAGAGCTTCTACCTTTTAAAATTTCTATTTTTGGACGTATGTTTTGCAGTGTACATATTAGATTAGTAGGATGACGATGTACATAATTTCTAAATAACTAACTACATATTAAAGGTATGTGCTCAAATGTTTTCTGCAGGGTGTAGGGGGTAGTCAAAATGTTTAGAGACTACTATTTTTCTCCAGTCTTATTTATCCTTAGAACATAGTAGGGGAGGGGGTTCAGCCATGTTTGTTTCTATTTTATAGATGGGGACCTGGAAACCCAGAGATACCTGGTGCCTATCCCAGGGCTGTACATCCCAGGAAGGCTGGCGGGTCTGGATTGGCCATATGTTCCAGGGACTCACCTCGTCCTTGTCCACCACCTGGATGAAGAGGGGGAGGGCGAAGCCGACCTGTGCCAGCTCAGTGATAGCCACACTGTACTCGGAGCTGTTGAACTCTGGGGCATTGTCATTTATATCAATAACCAGGATATTGAAGGTCGTGGTGACTGTGGCATCAGATGGGGTGCGGTCATCATTTAGCTCTGTGCCCTGCAGAAAAAGGACAAATACCCCAGGATGAAGGCGGCCATAATGACAATAATAGTTACCATGTACCTGGGCTTGAAATGTTAGACACAGTGCTTTATGTGAATTATCTCACTTCATTCTCATCTCAATCCCAGAAGAAAGATTCTATCATTAGCATTCCTGCTTTACTGATCCCCATCTTACTGATGAGAGACTGAGGTTCAGAGAGGTTAGGTAACTTATACAAGGACCACAGGCAGAGTAGGATTCTAGAACCAAGGGGCTGAGGTGGAATGGGGAGGACAAAACAGATTTTGGTGCTCACCAAAATGCAAAAGGAGAGTCTTTGTGCAATTTGACAGATGATGAAATGAGGCCAATGATTTTTATGCTAGTAGGTAGTCAAGACTTAATTTAGCATCTGCTATGGACTGAACTTTGTGCCAGGCACTCTGAGGTTCTGGATTGGACTCAGGAATAAGATGGACTCACATACCTGGATGCTCGATCTCTGGATCAGAGCCCTGAGGCCCCCAAATTCCTGTTCTCAGTTCCTGCCTCAAACTTCTGAACCAGAGTGTCTGGGCGAGAGGCCCAGGACTAGGTATGTTTCATCAGATCGCCAGGGGATTCAGATTCATAGCAAAGTTTGGGAACTTATCCTCACATTTTATCTAAAGGTAGATCAACTAAGTTCAGGGTCCCACAGTGAGTTGGTGGCTACAATAGGACTAGGGAGCAGCTCTCTCCCATTGGAGCTGCAACCTCCATACTAAGGGAGCAGAGACAGGAGGGAGGATGAGGAGGGCACACAGGCTTGGTGCTGGGTCTGGAAAAGGCTGTGTTTGCAGGCCCTCTCCCAGTTGGCCCACACATCAAGTGTACATCAGGTGGAAAGGAAAGAGCCAGTGGGTTAGAGGGGGCTAATTAACCATTGCTGCCCCAGGCCCTCTAAAGTTAAGGAGAACAATTAAGAGCCAGGCTGCACCATCCTTCCCGCACCAACAAAAGGGCTCCTTCCTGAGCCCCTCTCCTCAGGCTTTGCGCCATGCCCTTGCCTCAATCGATGGCTGGTGAGGACCCCTGTGGCCCAGGCGGGATCCATGCCTGAAATGGGTTTCCGAGGGAATGGCTCAGCAAGCCATTGATTTTAATTAAAACCAGCCATGAGTGGCAGGTGGCTACAGGGTCCAGGGGCTCTGGCTCCACCACACCTTCCCAAGTGGGTACCACTGCAGCTGACACCCCTCCCGGTTGCAGTTGCTGCTTCCAACAAGGTAATAGCCCTAGGAGAACTGTGGGAATTAGAAATAGGACAAAATCTCAGAAACGGAGGAGTCTTAAGAATCTGAGATGGCTACAATGGAGTGCTTGGAATTACAGATCAAAGTAAGGACTACAGGATGAGCACCTATGATGTGCCCGGCAAATTCCCCTACATGGCCTACTCTTGATATGCGTTGGCATGAGCCCCGGGAATCAGCACAGAGAGTGGAAGTGATGCGCCTCCTGGGAGCCTCCGCCTCGGACACTTCTGGAGGCTGGCACCACAGTGTGGGCGTCTCTCTGCCCAGATGGAGGTTGTGCAGCTCTTACCTTCACAGTCAGGATAAAGCCATGGCTATAAAGGGGGTTCTCCCGGTCTAGCAGGCCATTCAAGGTCAGCGCCCCACTGATGTAGTCCAGGGCAAAGATGCTGTTGGTATTCCCTGCAGGAAAGAGAAGCATTCCAGGTACGAATGGGGCCCAGGGTGGGTGGACCAGGGGCTGGGGCCAGGGCTCCTCTCCAGGCGTTAAGGATGAATCAGTAACTTAAAATGGAGGCTGGCTCAAGGGAGCATGGAGAGAGCTCTGGGGTACATAGCAGTACATGACCCAGGCAGTAGACAGCACTGAATCACAGAAGGAGAGTGTTATGCCCTTACAGCCTTCTTCCGGTCTCTCCGAGTGGAAGAAAGTCTTGGTTGGGTGTTAATATGTCTGTAACAACTCTCTAACACTCTCTTGTTTTCCCCTTTAGCAAAGAGAATGGGCTTCGGGCTCAGAACCTCCAAAGGGAGCACTGCCCAGCGAGGACTCAGTAACTTCAATGTTCTGAATGTTTGTGTATCCCCAGAATTCATATGGAGAAATCTTTACCTCCAAAGTGATGGTTTTAGTAGGTGGAGACTTTGGGAGGTGATTAGGTCATGAGGGTGGAGCCCCATGAATGGGATTTGTGCTCTTATAAAAGAGAACCCACGATGCTCCATGCTGGCACTCTGACCTGGGACATCCCAGCCTCCAGAACTGTGAGAAATAAATTTCTGTTATTTACAAGTGACCCAGTCTGTGGTATTATGATATAGCAGCCCAAATGGACTAAGGCAGTAACTTGGTCTTGTTTCTTTTGTGCTTATTTTATGGCCATTTTCTATTCTATTCCAATTTTCTATTAATGGCAGGAATGCAAAGTTTCCCTTTGTAATAAATATGTTAAAAACATAATTCAATTTTAAGAATAAGTATTTATTTTAAGTACTTATCAAAATTTTAAATATGTATTTAGAGTACTAGCAAAAGTCATACACAAATGATACTGGCTCCGACGGAGGCTTCTAAATCCCTATCCCTCTCTCCCCACCGACTTCATTTTATAAGTCCCCTTCAGGCACCCTGTGCCCTCACAGTTCCTCAGGTTCTCCAAATTACTACGTTCATCCCTGCTTCCTTGTCTTTCAGTGGCCACCTTCCTCTCTTGGCTTCACCTTCCCTCCTCCTACCTGGTACCTGCACGCACACCCCTCCTCCTGCCGGCTTCCACGAAGGTAGTCAGTCCTACCTCTCTGGCTGACCCCTCCACCCCCAGGGCAGGAGCCATTGTTCTTTTTGTTCTCTGGTGGCTTCCTGTGTGTTCATATGACCTTCCCACTCAAGTTAGAAGCCCCCTGAAGATGGGGGCCTTTTATGACTGTCCCTCGAGGTCTCTGGCCAGTGCTGGGCACCCAGTGGCAAGCATGTTCCTGAAGGATGGCTGTTCCCATTGGGGTCCCCGTACTTGCCTTTGTGGCCTTCCCACCAGGCTGTGAGCTCACCTCTTCGTCTGGGAAAATCCCAGTTCCACTCTCCTATCTTCCTCACTGACTAGTGTGTTGGTTCATCCACAAACTCGCTCGCCTACTGCCATTTGTTCACATGGTCAGCAATCCCTTGGACAGGCTATCCTATGGCCAGACCCTGTGTGTGGCACTGTGGAGGGGTGCAGACATCACTCTGCCAGGGATTCTGATGCTGAAGCGCTTGGGGCCCGGTAAGGGAGCTTTGTCATCCACAAAGGTCAGCATCTCTGAATTCATAGTAGAATGAAGCTATGCACTGGGAAGGCTCAAAGAAGGAAAGCTTCATGGAGTAGGTGGCATTGATCCCCTACACCATTGTTTAGCTGTGTGGTCCTGGGCAACTTACCTAACCCCTCTGTGTCCTGGTTCTCTTATCTGTCAAATGGGAATAATAATGGATCTGCCTCATAAGATTATGATCATTAAATGAGTGTGAAAAAAATATATATGCCAGCTTGGAACAGTTCCTGGCACAAAAGAAATACTCAGTAAGTATTGTTTAAGCTGGACCTGAAGGACAGGCAGGACCAGGAAGGGGGTGGATGGACACTGATTCCACAGGAGGGAACTGATATCAGGCATTCGACACGCACAGGTGGACACCGGGATCACACCGGAAGCTGCTGCATCTCCCCGCTCCTCCCCTCCCCCAGCTCTAAAGAGATCTACACACAGCAGGGGCTCGTATCATCTCTGGGATTAACTAGGGAAAAAGTAGAGTGGAGACAACTTCCTCTTCTAACTTTAGTCTTTGGGACCGGGGCTGTTCTCGGCCAACCCCGTGCCGGTAGGCAAGGCGGCCTGTTTCCACCTGGTTGGTGTCTAGAGGTCTGCTTCTGCTCTGTCCTCCCAGCCGCTGCAAGGTTTGGCAGAGGCAGGGAGGAGCTGCTGATGACCATGGAGCCCAAGCAGATCTCACGTCATTCTCAGACTGTGGGCTTTGGGGACTCTGACACGAGGCCAGGCCAGGGACGGGGCATCATTCCAAGCTTCTCCTTTCCTAAAGCTTTCTCCTATGACCATAGAGAGACCTAGGTACCTTCCTGCTGTGTTTGCGTAGTGAGGAGGGCAGGGCTGTAAGAAGGCACATAAATACATGAATATAAGAAAGTTTCCTTAGCCTGGAATTATGTTGCTAGGGAAACATGCTGAGGATGCATGCTTTCATCTGTTCGTCATTAACTAACCCATTCAATAAACAATTATTGAGTTCCTACAAAGTACCAGGGACACATTCTAATGGGAGATGCAGCCGTCGACCAAGCATTCACATTAGAGGGAGATCAGTCCTGAGGTGGGGTAAGGCACAGACACCGCAGGGCTCTTTGGGGGCTGGGTCCTCTGCGCTCCAAGGCTGAGATGAAGGGCTGCCTAAAAGCAAGCCCTCAGAGCCTCGTGCTGCCCTCTCCCTCCCCAGCCACACACGCAAGTGTGCATCCCTCTCCCCAGCCCCACCTCCAGCATCCCATCATTCCGGATTTTCATATCAATTTTTTCTTCCCAATAAAGAATCTATCAAATGTTTAACGGAATGTGATTCAATTTTTATCCTTGCAAGATTTTCTCTATAAATTGTGCACAAACCAGAAGGCCCTTGCTGAACAATGTGCTTGGTTTTCAGTTTGGAAAATAGAGCTGTCTACCCTGGCACACTCGCTTAGGACTCCCCGGCCAGCACCTTTGCCCGCCTCATGGCCACACTTTCCATCCCCAACCTAGTCTGTCCCCAGGACATAAACCACCCTCCCCTGATCTAGGCATCTCCTCCAACAAACCTGTAGGCAAGAACACCCCCAATTGGAAGATATACAAACTCGAGGACCCTCCCCCAATATACACACATACACATCTTTTGCACACATTTCTGTGTGGAGTTCACCTCCCAACTTCCTGCCAAGTCTGAATCACTAACTCCCAGGCCCAACAGCCAGAAAGGTTTACACCTAGGGAGCTGACAAAGCCGCCTGAGTGAGGCATAAGCTCTGTGTTCCTACTGTCACCATGGCAACGTCAGCTCTTAAGGGGATGCCAGCTGGGGTAGGAACAGGAGGCCAGCCCTATGTCCTAAGTTGGGAGGGCCAAGGGCAGGTCTCACTCAACGACTGATTGATTAGCTCACTCCTTCATTTGAGTTCACACTGAGCATCTACTGTATGCAAGGTGCTGGAGAATCAGTAGAGAGAAGCAGGCAAGGTTCATGCTTTCAGCATCATGGTAAAGATTGATATTCCTGATATAATCACACTATTGAATGCATAAGCACTCATTGAGCTAAGGCCCCTGAAGAAAAGCAACATGGAATGGAGAGTAGAGAGGTGATTCAGATTATACTCTCTGGAGGCAGACTGCATGGGTTCAGATCATGGCTCTACTATTTGCTAGCTGGGCGACCTTTGTTAAGTTACTTAACACATCGTGGTCTCAGTTTCCCAATCTGTAAAATGGAGGTAACAATAGCACCCACCCCAGAGTGTTGCTGTGAGGATTAAATGAGTTAATACAGTGCCTAGCAAATAGCAATTTCTCAATACTGTGGCCCACCTCCTCCATCCTC
Source organism: Rousettus aegyptiacus (assembly GCF_014176215.1). Lineage (NCBI taxonomy): Eukaryota > Metazoa > Chordata > Mammalia > Chiroptera > Pteropodidae > Rousettus > Rousettus aegyptiacus. Next base: position 15,095,170 of record NW_023416309.1, read on the forward strand.
ACTCCTACCCATGGAGCAAGTGCCCAGGGCTGTCTGCCCAATGGGAGCACTGAGTCAACTCCATTCTCCTGCCAAGACAGCCTCACAACCAAGAGCCCGTCTATACAAACTGTCAGCCCCGGGGCCAAGGCTGAGAACAAAACCTTCAGGCTCACAGGGCATTGCGCCCTAGGCTTTGGCCTCTGCTCCCTGCATCAGTCACCCCTCAGGGTGGTCACTCCCTTGCACCCCTCATTTATCCCTCCCCAACTATTATCTCTTCCCTGGAGGGCTGTGCAAGCTTGGTAGTCACACACAAAAGTTTCTCAGCTATCTTGGAAGCTGATATCACCATGTCATCTCTCTGGTTTCCCCACATTCTTTATCCAAGTCCCATGGGGCCTGGGGGGTTGGGGGGAGGCTCACCAGGGACGCCTTTCACCTGTTTAGCCCCCATTCCGGAGCAGAAGGGCAGCTGCTTCCCTTGGGTTGACAGGTGCTATCCTAGGTGTGTGTGGATATACCTGGTAGGGGAGGGGCCTGGGGTGGAACAGGGCTGCACCTTGAGTGCCCTAAGACTTTCAGAAACTGGTGACTTAAGGCACTCACCCAAGAGAAGAAGCAGGTCATTACTGGCCCTGCTCGTTCTCTTTGGGGTAGCTACCTCCTCTAGAAGCTTCAGGCGTTAAGCTCCCTTCAAATTTGCAAGAAAAAGGCTAAGAGGATATGAATCAAGCCCACAGAAGCATGAAAGGCTGCCCAGGAGGAGTCACAGCCTTCTTTCCCCTATTTATTAAAATATAGTAGCCAGGACAGACTGTGAGATATGAGGGTGGGTGGGGCATAAAAGTAGTGACAGTGGGTTCAGGTGCTGCTGCCCAGTTTGGTGTAAAACAAGTAGAGAGGCAGAGTGGCAGCTAGAGGGCATAGCATAGTCAAGCAAAGAGCTCTGTGTTTTACAGATGGTCAAAGGCAGAGAGGAGGAAGTGGAAGAGGGAAACGGCATTGGGGGGTGTAGGCAGGTGGTCGGGGGGTGTAGGTAGGTGGTCAGATTTGGTGAGCAGGGAGGTTGCTCCTTCTTGTGGGCCATGAGGGGCTCGCCCTTCCTACTCCTCATTCAGCCTTGGGGAGGCTGACAGGCTCTCTCCCCTTCCCCAGGCGCCCCTCCTCCTGGCTCCTGCCAAATCTCATCAGTCCAGCATCTTGTCCCCTTGTTATCTCACCAGCAGCATCTTGACCCACAGTGGAGCTGGGTCTGGGCAAAAAGCAGTTTAGTGAGTGGCTGATGGTGCGTGTGGGAACACAGGCCGATGACTTTCAATTGCTTTGTCTGTTCCACTGGGCTAGGAGCGACTGCTCTCTCTACCCTCCGAGTTAAAGGAAAACCAAGGGCTCCCACCTCAGTCAGTCTGAATAGAAGAATCAGACTAGGTCAGCCACAGCTGTGGCCCAGTTCATCCAGGATAAGCTGAGAGGAGCTCTCCCCACAATAGCCAACATATATTGATTATGCCTGGCGAGTGTTTTGCATGCATATCTTTTTCGATTTTCACAAAACTCTCATGAGATAGGCCTTATTATCTCCGTTTTCCAGATGACAAAACTAAGGCACAGAGAATGACTAGCACTAGGTCATCCAGGCAGTGAAGGGTGGAGTGAGGACTTAAACTCAGCTCTCATTAAGCTAACGAGTTCAAGTCCTACCCAGAGGCCCCTGGATTTTCCTTTCCCTGCTGCCAGGGGGAGCCCATTCAATAGCTATGTGTGTGCAGCCTAAGCCACCCATCACTGTCCAGTGGAACCGTAAAATTGTGACTGGTGTAGAATTGTATCACTGGACAATGAAAATTAAGAGTCGGTCTGAGATATGGGCTTTGAGCAAGATTATCTTATAAATTAAAAATTGTTACTTAGCTGCCTGCTGACAACGGGCTGGCCTCCTGCGTGGCGCCTGGGCTGGCTACATTCAACAGCTCTGTGACCAACATATGGCAACCAGCGGTGTGGGTTACCTCGGCTTTCAACCGGCGGGGGAGATGCAGGCTGAGAGCTTGCTGCCCGTCCCGAGGACCCTCGAGGAGGCGGGGTGGGGGCGGGGGATTCGGTCTACCTCCTCCCCAGAGCTTTCCCTGAAGCCTGGAGCCTCCTCCCAGCAGATGGTTGCTGGGTGCCTCGTCTGCATTCAGGTCTCAGCTCAGACGCCGTCTTCCTACCCGCCCCACCGTTCCACTCTCGCCTCCATCAGTCTCTACTCCATTACTCCGTTTTATTTCTTTCAAAGTACTTCTAGTTTCTGAACCTCTCTTTTCATTTGTTCACGTGTTTGTTTATCCTCATCTCCCCTCACTGGAATGTAAGCCCCAGGAGGCTGGGGACAGTTTCCCCAAGTGCCCAGCTTCGACGCAGGGGTGACTTCTGAATGTTTTTTGAATGAACGAATGGACTAAAGCAGGGATATCTGCGGGCCATTCTGAAGCTAGTGTAAAAGGCTATAGAGCAGAATGCTACTGGGGTGACTTATGACATCACACATCGTAGAGGCCATAACTGCTCCAGGGCTATGAAGAGGGATTAAACAGTTAGCAATTCCACTTGGGGTTATCGGACCCTCCCGATGCACCCATGGCAATATGTTTGTTAGAGCTGAGTGCGGCTCTGTTAATTACAATTATTACTGTCCAGTCAGGGAAAGACAACCTTCGAGTCTCTCAGGTAAGCGTGAATTGCAGTCTGCCTGTCTTGCAGGCATTTCACAGAACGACAGTTTTCATCAAGCTCACTTAAGCCAATAAACGATTACCTCTTCTAATAAGACCACAAACTGAACTCTGATTAATTTGCTAATAACTGGCTCCAATTTATGAAACATTAACCTGAGTAGCCAAGGGTAGTAAAGCCTATTATGCTAGGGTTGCTAAGGGTCAAACCATGCCCCTCTCACACGCGGCAGTGCCTGACTCCCCGCAAACAGGGAGCCTCAGACAAGTGGCCCTTGGTCCTCTGAGGACTCTTTAATGAGGATCAGCAAGGCATTGCCACGGGCTAGCGCTCGAATCAGAATCCCCAAATCCTTAAAAACTTTTACTCTGCATCCAGGAGTATTTCTCCAAGGGGAATAATCTAAATGTGCCCAGAAATGCAGCTACTGGGATGCTCACAATGTTGCTGCTTAATAAGGAAAACTGGGAACAAGCTAAATGTCCAACAGTAGGGCATTAGTTAAATAAATTATGATATGAAATTCTCTAGAAATAATGTTCCAGAAGGGAAGTTTGTGACTTGAAAAGACAGATGTTTAAGACATGTTTTTGGAGTCACAAAACAGCATAGTTCTGTAGGACACATTTTTTTGTTGTTTGAAAATACATGCCTAGAACTAGGAATGAAATGTTAACACGTTAAGACTATCTCTGAGAGGTAATGCTAGAGCAAGATTTTTCGCCTCAGCACTACTGACATTCGGGCCAGATAGTTCTCTGTTGTGGAAAATGGCTCTGAACACTGTAGGATGTTCAGCAGCATCCCTAGCCTCTCGCCACTGGATGCCAGGAACACCCCTCGCCCCAGCTGCGATAACCAAAAAATCTTCAGACACTGTCCAATGTCCCCTGGGGAGGGGTGCAAAATCACTCATGGTTGAGTCATTTCAACCTCCCCCTTTTGACTTATTTGACTTACTTTTTTTTTCAAGTTAATACAAGTTCCTTTATAGAATTATCCCCAAAGCTCTAGAACTAGATAGCAGTGATGGTTGCACAGCATTGTGCATATATCGAATGCCACTGAATTATACTTTAAATGGTAAATTTTATGTCATGTATACTTTACCACACACACACACACAAAATCCCCAAGTTTTGATGATACATGTCTATGCGTTCTAAGCTGTTGCTAGATGCAGACCAATTAGGAAATGAATTCACTTTAATGAGTAATTCTTCCTCTACCTGGGTTACCACCATTACTCACAACAATTTTCTAAACTTAATTTCCTCGAGGACGGGGACCTTTCCTGCCTTGGTCACTGCTTCACTGCTACATCAGCCAGAATAAAGGAAGTGATTTACTTGAAGAGGAGTTTGCAAGGAGAGGCTGAGCAGCATAAGTTGAAGTCTCTACTCCCAAGTGATGTCCAGTCTAGATGAAGAAACAGGACCTGTGCCAAAAAAGTTGCCCAGCCCTGCTGAGGGCGGCTTGTGGTGGGCCTGAGCAGAAGGGGCTCCTTCAGCTGGGCCTTGGAGGGTAGGGTATGGGGAAGTATGGAGCAGGAGAGGGTGGTGTAGCGTGAGCAAAAGGGTAGAGGGCAGACGATGGCTTCATAGGTGTGGAGCCATTAGGAAGAGCAGAGTTCACGTGAGGCGGTGTCAGGAGCAGCTAACGCTAGGAGGCGGGAGCCTCGAATGGCAGGTAAGCAGTTTTAATTTTTGCCTGACAGCAGTGGGGAGTCCCTGGAAGCAGGATGGCCTGTTGACAATGAAGGTATGGACTGGGTGACGGTCGTGGGAAAAGAGCGATTCCCAGGACACTGACTGCGGGCCCACGCGTGTCAGGGCAGGCTCTGAGCACTTCACACGCCTTAGTCAGTTACTCCTCGTGGCAGCTCCACCTGCAGGGCATCCTCGCCGGCATCTTTATTATTCCATTTTACAGGTGAGAAAACTGAGGCACAGAGAAATTAAGTGATTTGCCTAAAGTCACACTGCTGCTAAGTGGCCGAACCAGGACTCAAGGCCAAGCTGACCGACTTCTGAGCCATAAGCCATAAGCCAGGCTGCTCCTGAGAGATGGGGAAGACATGTTCTGCCCACCGGCAGAGCACTTTGCCAGTTTGTTCAAGTGCATGAGCTCACTAGATTCTCAAAACACCCTCCGAGGCCAGCATGGCTACTCCATTTATCAGACGAGGAAACAGGCTCAGTCAGGGAAGTGACACATCCAAGGACATGTGTACTTAGTGATCATGCTGGCATTAGCACCCAGGTCTTTCAGGTCTCGTATGTCCCTCACTGCTGTGGTCTCTCCTGTGCGGGGCTGGTGCTCCCTGGCCCCTGGGGGCTAGAGACTGGCCAGGAGATGAGCAAGGTGAGGAAAAGAAAAGCAGAGGACCATGGATCCTCAGGGACCCACCTGCTCACTTGCTTGGAGCTTAGTTACCTCCAGGGCCTGGGGCAGGTGGGTCAGGGGCACCCATGCTCATCCTCATCTGGGGCCCCTCCTTGGGCCACGCGTGGGAGCCAATATGTGCTGGGAGCCTCATCCCATCTTCCCTAGAGGGCCACCTGCTCTGCCCGCTGCTGGGTCTCTGTCCCACATAACTCACCTGTGGCTTGGCACTTAACAGAGTGTCAGGGCTCTGGGAGATTTACAGGCTCCAATAAAGCCATCTCGATCTTTGAATAAGAAGCATTTGATATTTGATGATCTGAAAGGCCTTGTCCTGGAGGTGGAGTGTGAGGGGGGGAAGGAGGAGGGAAGACACTTAAGAAAACAAAGAGGACAGTGATCAGATGCCCAAGGAGAAGGACATGCAAAGTAAGGGTGTGCTCTGTCATCCTGACAGGGCCATTACCCCCGCCTCTAGTGGGACAGGCCCAGCGACTGGTGCGTCCTGGGGAGCAGGGGCACCACAGACCATCTACCACAAACTGGGCCTCTCTATACCAGACACAGGTTGGGGGGCATGAGTGATACGCCCAGGGAGCCCACCGTCTACGGGGAAGGCTGGTTACCACCAGGAAAAAGACAAAGCACATGTGTAAAGAACCCGGCATAAAGTTAGGAGACTAGATTCATACTTGCGGGCTTGCGGGCCTCTTTGCACCTGAGTTTCCTCATTGTGGGTAGGAATACTTGTCCTGCTCACAGGGCTGTTTGGAGGTTCAATGAGATAAGGGATCTGCTTTATAAACGGTAAAGTGCTGAGCTTATGCCGGGTGTGTGTCAGGGGTGGTGAACCGGGTGCCGGAGGCAGGTGGCACTAAGCAGTACCCGGAACCAGATATTGTCAGACAGAAAAGACTGTGGTGAGGTAGGGCAAGGTGTGGTGAGATGCCGATTGCAGGTACACACTGAGGTTGTGGGAAGAGAAGACTCAGTGCCTTGGAACCTTCTTCCCATCCTGTTCCCAACTGCTTCCCCTAAATGCCACTATTTCAGTTTCTTGTCTTGCCATCATCATAATCATGTGGGAGAAACTTTGGCATCAGAGAGCCTGGAGTTTGAATCCTAGCTTGACTCTGGGCAAATGGCTTCAGCTCTCTGAGCCTTGGCTTCCCTGCTGTCCAAATAGGGAGGATAAAAAGCTGTCACCAGGGGTTGTTGGGAGGATTGAACAAGATGACGAGCCTCTAACTGGCACAGAACAGTGCTCCCCGATTCCGAGTCCTCCCCATCTTCCCTGCCACCTTCTCTCCCAGAATGCTGATCCTGCCATTCCCACAGCTGCACCCACCCCACCCTCCAGACCTAAGTGCTGCAAGTTCCAGAGTGAATGACTTTCAAATCTGCAAAGGAGAGCCCATCACACACACCTTGAGCTGGGTAATTTATGAATCAAATTGTGCTCTGTCAGGGCTCCGCGGCCCAGAAATAGATGTGGTCGGACGAGGTTCAGGGAGCCAGCCTCAGACAGTTATCTTCATAGAAACTGGTCACCAGCGGACGGAACCAGCCCAGATGAATGACCTTGAGGGGCTCCCTTGGGACTACAAAGCCATTCTCAGCCTGGCCCCTACTCCTAAAGAGAGAACAGAGATCTGCTTGGGGATCGGGAGAATAGTTGGTGACCCTGGGCAAGTTACTTAACCTCTCTGGGCCTCAGGGTCCTCCCTTGTTTAAAAAAAGGGGGGGGCTTTTCTATAGCAATAGTTTTTCAAATGTCTTTGTTTTAATAGCAGATTCTTTTATTAGATGGAATCTTGCATGGAACCCCAGCATATGAAATAGCCCAAAACAGAGCTAGTTGTCCTGGTTGAAGCAGACTGGAGTGGGGGTGGGGGCAGTTGGTGCTGGAGTCCAGTACCTTCCTCTCCCCAAGAGGGGTCCCTGAAGGATGAGGTTGGAGGCTTCGGGCTTCAGGAAACCTGGAAGTCCTCATTGGCTTTTTCAGTTTTAGGATTCCATGGTTGTCTGTGAGTACCCAGCTAAGGATGCACAAGGCCCGACATCATGTCATCTAGCTGGGTCACCCTAGGACCAGGAAACACTAACCAGGCAGGTGAGGTTCTTAAGGTTCAGAGGATCAATATGTCATCATCTGGATCAAATCGTTTTGAAAGCAGATGTTGTCGTGGCTAGAACCTGGGCTAAAATCTCAGTGTTATTCCTCATAAATCTGTGTGACTGTGAACAAGTTACCTACCCTCTCTGGGCTTTAATTTCCTCAGCTGTAAAAGAGGAAGGATAATACTTATAGAGCTGATATGAAAGCAGGTAATGCACCTATTTAGTTCAGCAAAGAGTGGGTGCTCAATAAATTTGTTATAAATTCTTTTGGAGAAGGAAGAGACTCGGCCCTTGACACATAACAAATTGCTTAATCCTTACGACCACCTCGTTGATGAAGAAACTTAGGCGAGGCAAAAGAATTTGGCCTAAGTCACATGGCTGGTAAGTGGTTGAGCTGAGATTTGAAGCCACAGCCTTTGATGTCAAAGCCTGTGTTCTTTCTTCTACTCCTCCCTAGAAATATGGCTTCTGGAAGGTTCCACCAAAAAAGTCCCAGATTATGCCAGGCCCAATTTCCTGGGTTTTCTGGCATCTGGTCAGTGACTCAGAGTAGAACATCAAAGCAGATGTTTCTGGTTAGGGAATGACTGAGGGAAAAAACTACAAATGTAGTTAAGTACAAAACCCGCAGGACAATGTGGAAAACATTAAAAATCTTAATGAGTCAGAATCATCATATTCATAAGAAAAGATGGCAGGAGCCCCCACACTGAAAAGAGGAAGGTCAGGGTTTCCCAGAGGGTGTCTCCAGAACTCTGATGCATGGGGTATAGGAAAGTCCAACTTTTAAAAAACTTCTATGGTCAAATAAATTTGGGAAACACTGAACAGGGCTCTTCATTGAAGGACTTATCACAGCCTTTAGTGTGCTAATGTGCACTGTGATGCGCGAGGTCTAGAATGCTGTGAAGCAGTGGCTCTCCAGCTTATTTGAAACAGAATCCTTTTTTGCAAAGGACCTCTCAGGGGTAGTATGAGAAATCCACAGAAGAGACTGAAGGTGTAAGCAGGGCTGCTTGCATAGTTACCCTCCTTTGGGGTCTCTGAGCATCCAAATTAGATGTGTCCAGTGTCAGAGACGAAAAATGGAAGGATGCTTAGTGCCCATTGGGCTCAAACTTCTCCTTCGGCCCTGGAGAATTGAGAGTCAGAGATGGGGAGTAGCTTGGCCAACATCACACAGCAAGTTAGAGGCAGAGCTGGCACCAGACAGGTCAACCTCAAATCTGGTGCCCATCCAAACCACAGTCAGAAGTGGATCCCAGACCAGAGGCGGAACCCCTGGCAACTTTTGGGACCACAATTTAAAAAAAAACACACACACATTTTTCACTATGGAAAATTTCAAACATACACTAATGTAGAGACAAGTGTACAATGAAGGCCCAGGTAACCATTCAACAATCATCAACATTTCGCCAGCCTAATTTCTTTTAAATTCACCCCTCTGCCCACACACAAATTTTTTTCTGAAGTTGTTAAGCAAATTCTAATTCATCTTTCAATACTGTATGTAAATCTCTTATAAGAACTTCTGAAATGCCCTTAAACATGCCATTATCACACTAAAGAAAATGAACCATTCCTTAAGGTTACCTACGACACCACAGACCATTTTCAAGTTGGGGATCCCATTTCTGAAGCCACATTAAGATTAGAAGCTTTAGGCTTTTCTACCTAGTCTTGAGATCAAGCCTCTGAGATCACTGAAAATGAAAGAAAAAGTGTCTTCAACAATATTTGTAGCTTCATTTCTTAAACAAGAATGAAAAGGAGAGTAAAAAATATCAGAAGCAAATATGGCGAAAATATCAACAAATGTTATCCAGGGGTGAACACATGGTGGGAGATGGGGGTTATATCTGTTTCTATACTTTTTAAAATATTTACTATTTCACATTTGCCAGTGATCTTGCTTCTCTGACAAAGGCCAGGGGTCCGGGAGTGTGTGTGCGCGTGTGCGTGTGCGTGTGCGTGTGCGTGTGCGTGTGTGTGTGTGTGTGTGTCCATTTTCATCCTGGTGGCCCAGCCTCTAGAATGCTCCCATCCTCTCAGCTTGAGCATCAGCCCAAATGTCACATTATGTCCCTAGGCCCTGGCCCAGTGCCCCAAACCAAGTTGGTGTTCAGAATGCTTGATGAGTGAGCCCAGGCGGACAGGGAGGGGTGTCCTGAGACATTCCTATCCCCTTGGCTCACACAGGCAGGAACTTCTGCTGAGCAAGCAAGAAGCAGGAGAAAGAGAAATGTCCTTGCCTTCTTGGCCAGGGAGGAGGGTCAGCAACCAAAGTCTTTTCAAAAGCTCTGACTACTTCTTTGAAAAAGAGAGGCCACAGGTCAGAGTTCAGGGTCATTCCCACTGGGCCACCTCAGGATGCATGGCTTGGGGTCCTTCTTCATTACAGGGGCTGGCCTGGGCTAAAGACCCCTACTCTTGGAAGGAAGGCGCACCCCCCTCCCGCCCTGCATAGCCAAAGGGATGGGCAACCTATGGCAACCCCATACCAAGCTCTGTGAATAGACACTTGCAGGGGGAGCAAAGGATCCTGCTGGAGACAGATGGTATCTTTTGGGGAGTTTCAAAACATCTCATGTTTTGCAAGCTTGAGATTCTCAGTGTCCACGGAAAAGAGGAAGTTAAGTCCTTTGTGGCAGAAGCTCCTGGCACCGCCTCCGACACCAAGCAGAGCCTCAGAGCCCGATTATCACCTCAGCCAAAACCAGAATGGAGGGCAGTCATTGATCTTCAGGCCCCCCCAGCTCTGCCCAGATGTGCCCGCTCTCCCTCCCAGCACTAAGCCCCAAGCAATGCCAGCTGTGGCAGCCCCAGCCTGCAGCTCCTCCGTCAGAAGATGACTTATGGCTTTAATTACCGAGGGCCGGGTGTGAGCCTCAGGAAGGAGCCAGCCCCATCGGGCTCGGTTCCTGTTGACAAGTGCTGCCAAGTTGGCGAGAGCAGTCCTGTATGCTGCCACGCTGTCCCCCACTCTCTGGATGATGACCAGTCCCTTCCCTTCTGGGGTGCCTGCCGCCTGACCCCCTGCTCTCGAGGGTGGGGGTGGGGGAGGAAGGCGCGTGAGTGCGATGGGATGTGCAGGAAGAGAAGCCCCGAGGCTGGCACGTGCGAGAGCTGTGCCTTGGGAGTTGTGGGCGAGATGCAGGAGGAAGGGGCAGAGAAGAGCAGGCCAGGCCAAGGGGGTCTCAGAACAATGACCAAACCCCCAAAGTAGAAGGGTGGTCACTAAAGTAGCTGGAAGTGGTGAGGAAGCGTTATGAAGAGTGGGACAGACAAGTAGACAGAGCCCACGATAGTTAGCAGGATGAGCGTCCTGGATCCTCTCTCACCTGCCCACCCTGCGGCCTTCCAGCTGGTCTCCTTCTCCTCTTGCCCTCTCTCCAGCCCATTCTTGACCCAGCAGATCCTTCTGTGATCTCTCAAAAGCCTAACACAGCTCAAGTTGCTCTACTGTAATGTCTTCCCAGTGCAAATAGAATAATCCCAACTCCCCATCCTGGTCTGTAAAACTCTAAAGGATCAGCCCCGGTCCAGCTCCCTGACCTCAACTTCCTACACCTGATCCTCTGCTCCCCACTATACTCTAGCCTCATCAAACCTCTTTTTCTGGTTTTTCTTTTTTTTAGTGTACCCAGCTCCTTCTTGCCTTAGGGCCTTTGCACATGATATTTCTGCTGCCTCGACTCTTTCTCCCGTAGCTCCACATGGCTGCTCAGGCCCCTCTCAAATGTCACCGTACCAAAGGGGCCTTCTCCAGTGACCCCAGCAAAGTGGTTGTAACTCAGTCATTCACCATAGCACACACAGAGACACACATCACAAATACACACACACACAACACACACATATTTTATTTTCTTGTAAGCACTTGTTATTCTGTAAAATTATCTCACACATTCATCTGTTTGTTTATGTTCTGTTTTCCTCACTAAACTACAAGTTCTAGGAGAGCAACAACTTTATCTGTCCTGTTCATGACTGTATCCGCAGACGCTATTACATGAAAGGTGCCTAATAAATATTTATGAATAATCAAATTAGCTCAAACTCTCTGTGTTCAAAGACGGATAAGGACAGTCCCTAAAACTGCCCAGCAAGCTAGAGGCAGAGCTGATAGACCAGAAGGAATTACCCCAACCTCCAGACCTCCAGGACCATGCCTCCTTTCTTGCTCTCCCATCTCCTCTTTTTGGGGTGAGTGAGCTCCCTGGCCTTGCCAATCTCCACTCCCTTCCCCCAACCATAAAAGCTCCCTTGGGAGGAAGGCTCCAAAGACTACCGTTGGGGGCCTTGAGGAGCCCCCACCAGTGTTTGGACCTTGACAGTTTCCTGTACCTGAAGCAGTTTTGGGGTAGAGCAGGTAGGGAGGGGAGAGAAGTAATGATGGGGGAGAGAGAGATGGGCAGAGCTAGCCTGGGAAACAGGCATTTCCCTCACTACTCTGGGCCTTGTTTTTCTCATTTATAACTTGGGAGGATTGGGGTGGATATCGGGGTCCCTGTGCTCAGTGACAGGTGAGCCCCGTGAAACTGGGTCCCCGGTGTTGGGATAAAGATGAAGATGGGCGAGGGGAAAGGAGGACGTGTGATGGTGCCTGTCCTGCCCCCTCCCTCCTTGGCCCCAGGACTGCCATGGGTTCCTGCCCGGGCCCGCGTTATCAATCTCCCTCCACCTGGAGAACTCCACTAAATGAAATTCCTGTTGGCATGGGGCCTGTGATATAACAAGTCACTCGCTTTGCCTGGGAAATGAAAGATGATAAGGCAGAGTTCCTGGGACAGAGGTGATCTCCATAAATCTGCCAGAGTGTACCGGGGATTACTTTGTGGGATTAATTATCTGTCCTTCAAACAAAGACCTGACCTCAGCAACCGAATGTCCCCAACCTGCCAGGGAGGGAGCATTGGGCGGTAGAGAGGCGGGCCCTGGGCTGGGAGCAGTCCACGGGGTGGGGCGGCTGTACAAGTGGGCATTATCAGCTGAGCACTTCACTCCTCCTGTGAGACCCTGTATGGCTCCCTCCTGCTCAACACACCAAGTCCGCCTAGCTTCCAACACTTTCTGCAGTTTGACCCTTCTTTACCTTTCTGACAACCAGGCCTTCCATCTGTTTCTCATGCCAGGGCAACCCTACCTCATATCTTCTTCCTAGTTAACACTTCTACTGCCCAGACTTGGGAGAGGGATGTTCCTAGTATGGATGGGAAAGTTCTATGTACAGTGGACAGAATTAGACTGGATAGGGAGCCAGTTAAGCACCTACCATTTAACCAACCGTATGACCTTGAGTTTCTTGAACTCTTTGAGCCTCAGTTTACCCATCTGCAAAAAGGAACAGCATAGGCAGGGTCTCTACATGACAAGGTTGTCATGACAATCCAATGAGGCAAGTGGCCCCATGAAAAGCACGTGGACTTCAGACTCACATAGACCTGCCACTTCTTGGCCTAGTGTGACCCTTCCTGTTACGTAACATTTCCGAGTCTGTTTCCTCATCTGTGAAATGGGGACACTGATAATACTTGCTATAAGCATAAGATGCTACCTCTGGAGAAAGCTTTGCATAACTTCTTTGGGTGGGATTTTACTGACATCTTAGTCATGGTCGCAAGACACGTGGGGTCATGACAGCTTCCTGTCTTCTCACCCCCCTAGGCCACTCCGTTCTCTCTGCTGAGCTCACACTGCTGAGCAGAAGGCCTCATTCTTGGAGCCAGAGAAAATTAGTGATAATCATAGGAGGGCTGTCCAGAGCCAGGCTCTGTGTCTGCCAAACCCCAATTAGCTGTTCTGAGTCACAGGGGCCATGGAAGAAAAGAGGTTGGTGTGGGCTTAGGTTCCTGGAGAAATAAGAAGTGGGGGATAAATTTCATGGTAGAAACATGGATGTTAGGTGCTCAGCTCTGGGTGGACATGGCTGGGGTGTGACAGAAAGGTCCTGGATGTGGGATGTGGGCAACTTGGTATCAACTGCTGGCCATGCCACACACGATCTGGGCAATCCCAGGTAGGCCACACCTCGTCGGCCTCCATGTTCTTGTGGGTAAAATGGGAAGGCCATCCCTCCCTTGTAGTGTTGTCCTGAGGAAGGGTAACTGAGGTGAAGGCTCTTGGCAGCTGCTCGGGTCCATATAAGCACCTTGAGAAAGGATGGCTTCTTTCTGGGTTTGGAAGCTGACATGGTTGGGGACTGAGCAGGCCTTCGGCGTTCAGCAGCTCACGTTCCAGGGGCCTGCGGGAAGGTGGATTCCAGGGGATTTAGTAAACACCATGATGGGGAGGGAAAGAATGAAGCAAAGGAGGCAGATGTTTGTGAACTCCTGAACCAACTAACCAGGAGTTTGTGAACTTCTGAACCATGCCAAAGGTGGCATGGTCCTGGGCATGGTGGGTCAGAGAAAAAAATGGAATTTGGTGAGCATGAACATCTCCCATGAGAAGCAGAATGAGGTGACTGACCTGCTCCTGACAGCTAAACAGACAATGCAAGCTGGGTGGTCAGGCCAGGCTTAGGGATGGGTGAGTGTGAAGAAAAGGGGAGAGGTATAAAACGGTGGATAAGAAGGAAAAGGCAAACTAAGTAAATAGGATGGTGTAGGTTCCTCCCTGCTCTTTCTGTTCATTCTTGTGTATCCTTCTTTCAGGAAGGTGCAATGAAAAGCAGTCGTTTCCCCTAGGCAATGTCAATAAACTTGGGGACAATAATTTTATGAGCACTTACAATACGCCTTATCTGCGACCTCAGCATGCTAACGCAGGAGCCATTTCTCAGGGGGCATCTGGTAGGGCATTTTTCCTGTGAGAGGTACATCCCATCACTCCAGGTTGGGTCAATAGGTAAGGGTCCATACCTCCTAACTCTTTGGCTACTGCACCTGTAGGATACCCAGAGGCTAAGGTAGGTGTTCTGAATTCTGGAGAAACAAGACGAGAAAAAAACAGCAGGGATTTCCTGGGCATGGTGCGAGGGCAGGATTTAGGCAGAAAAGGAGTTTGCGTCTTCAGACTTCTTGTGTCTCCCTATACTCCTTTGAACTATACCCACCTCACTGGACTTCAGATTTTATCTCCAAAACTAGAGCCTCAACTGCCTGGGTCCAAATCCTGGCTTCTATGTTTACAAGCGGCCTTGGCCAAGTTACTTAACCTCTCTGAGCTCGTGTTCCTCATCTGTAGAGTGAGAACAATGATAGTTCCTTTCTCATTGGGGTGCTGTGAGAAGTAAATGAGTTAACATCTGTGAGCTGTTTAAAGCAGCACCAGGCACATGGTGATTATCCAATAAATGTTAGTGTTACTACAGTTAGGTTTTCCTTCTGACCTGCACCCCCATTTTGCCCCCTCTCTTCTCCCAAAGAAGTGCCAATTCCAGGGCTTTGCTAAATGTCCCTGTATGTGCATGTATTATTGTTAAATGCCTACCATTGCTATTGGTTTTTTTTTTTAACTTACAGACATGGTATTATGTTCTTCCATTTTACTTCTTCTATCCCTCAATACTAGGTTTCAAAGATTTATCTGTTTTGGTGTATGTACATCTATTAAGTTGAATCACATGAAGTTGCTGACATTTGGCCATTTTTGACCTACAAAAGTGGTGATTTCATGTGATTTAACCTAATAGTAGGTGGCATCTCACTGATACAGAGTATTCTTTAGCACAGGGGTCAGCAAGCCTTTTCTGTAACAGGCCACAGTAAATATAGACTGCAGGCCTAAGAGGTAAGATAGAGTCGAATAGGCAAAATGTGTTGGTACTTATTTAACAAGAGAGAAAATTAACTTCCACAAAAACTTTTGATAAAATTAGAAATATAATAATAATTGAACATATTTTTTTTCTTTTGCTAATATAGGTCTGCTAGTGAGAACAGAATTTTGGTGGCAGAGAATATTTCACTTAGGTGTTCAAAGATAGTACTTACTACCATCAAATCAGCTGCAAAAATACTCATCTTTAAAATAAAATTTATTCTTAGCTCATAGACCACACAAAAACAGGCAGCCGGAGGATGTGGCCTGCGTGCCTATGTAGGGTGTGAAGAGGTAGGTCACCGGAGTTGCCTTTTGCCTTTCTCTGACTGCTCATCAGTTTCAGCACCTCTACACATGTCCGCTAGTCATTGGGTTTCTCAGCCTGTGAATACCCTTGGACTTATTTTCTTATCGAACTTTCCAACTTTTTCCTGCTGACTTGTGGCAATTCCTTATATATTCTAAGCATTAGTCCTTTGTTGGTTTTAATTGTTGCAAAAAATCTCCTCCCTATATGTTATCTGTTGTTAATTTTTTCCATATATCGCTACCGAATTAGAAATCCTTTGATGTAGATCAATTTTGTGTAGATGGCCTACGGTCTTTGGGTGCCATGAAGTCCTTTACCACTACAAGGACACAAAGATACCCATGCTTCCTTTCATGAGCTTTATAGTTTATTTTTCACATTGAGGCCTTTAATCCATCTAGAGTCTACCTTGGCATATGATGTATGGTAGGGATCTTGCTTTATTTTCCTCCATATAGTGAGCTAGTTTTCTCAACACCAGCTACTAAACAAGTCACCTTTCCCCACTGTTATGATATATCAAGTTCCCATATTTATATACAGGTTTGGTACTAAGAGTTCTATTCTGTCCCACTGGCCTATCTATCTATAAAGATGTACTATATGGATGTGGGGCTGGCCCCACTCAAGACCCTGCTGTCCTCTTATGTACCAATTGCCTGGGGTGATACCATTTCAGGCCACAAGCAACTGATAGCTTGTGGACACTACTTTCAATGATGAGCTGGCCAATCTGACTCCATCTAGGAAACTTGGAATTGGAAAGCTATCCTATAGAGACCGTTGACAACTGAGACAGAAGCTGAAAGAACATTTCAAGGGGAGCTGTGATGGAGAAGGGGCAGTATGGCCATCATGAACAAGGTGGGATCATGAGGGAGCCAGTGGGTAGAGAGACATGAGGGGGAAAAATGCTCAGAGAGGGGCGGAGATGCCATGGTAGGCTGAATAATGGCCATCAAAGACATCCAGGTCCTAATCCTTGGAACTGTTGAATGTTACCTTATATGGCAAAAGGGACTTTGCAGATGTGATTCATTAAGCGTCTTGAAATGGGAGGATTATCTGCTTCCTATATGTAATCACAAGGGACCTTAAAAAGGGAGGCAGAGGAAAATTTGATCACAGAAAAGGAGAACACAATATGATCAGATAAAAAGAGATTGGAGTGATACAGCCACAAGCCAATGAGTGCTGGCAGCCACCCCAAAGCTGGAAAAGGCAAGAAATGAATTTTCTCTTGGGGCCTCCAGAAGGAAGCAGCCCTGCTGATACCTTGATTTTAGCCCGGTAAGACTCATTTTGGACTTCTGGTACCCAGAACCATAAGAGAATAAATTTCTGTGGTTTGAAGCCACAGAGTTTGTAATTTTTTTTTAAATCACTGTCATAGGAAACAAAGACAGATACTGTAAGAAAGGAGAGTGTGCTCGAGCTTGCTGTTTCAGTTCCTCAACACAAGAGGCCTGAATCTGGGGAGGGTCTGCCCTGGATTCCTGCAGGAACCCTGCAGTCTCACAGAAAGCCCCTCTCTCTGAGCTTCCTGAGTGTTCTCAGATTCTTGGAACCACAGATGCCCTGGAAAGAGCAATCCACATCCCTTAACTTGACCCTCAAGATGCTTCAGATCATCTTCCACATTTCCTCTTCTGCAGCCTAGTTGGTTTACCTGCTACCCCTTAGACCTCTCATGAATAGTCTTCCTTCTAGGCCTACACTCCTGTTGGTCCCTCCTAACTGGGGACACCCTCCGCATTAACCCACTTATCCTTCAGCCCAATGGCAGTACCAATAATATCCCTTTATGGGATCCAGTGCCCTCCCTCCCCCCATTTCCAAGGTGGCTGCACTGATGTGTCCCTATTGAATAGAAGGCTGGTTTTTTTCTGAGTTTGTACCAGGTACCAAGCCTGTTCTGAGCACTTTACATGTATTGACATGACTCTCGGAACCACGATGCACTCTGGCATCTCTCATCTCTCTCGTTCTGCAGATAAGGAAAGGCTCAGGTCAGAATTCTCCTGTGTCAGTTGCGTCCAACCTTCAGTCATTTGGATGCCATCCTCTCATTTTTTACTATATTCACCTATAACTTATATTATTATTATTTACTATTTTTCTTTAATTTTATTCAATTTTTTTCTTTTAAATATCATTCTAAAAGAATCTGTTTAAAAGAGGATGAACCAAATGGATACCCAGTTCATTGGCCATAAATAGAGGATGATCGTAAAATGGATAAAAAGAGCCTATGTGGTTAGATTTTAGTTGCACCAGCTTCACATCTGAAGGCTCTGCCAGCTCTCTTTTTGTTAAATGGGAAGCTGAGACCAGGGAAAGAGAGTCATTAAAGGCGTGAGCACCCAACCGGACTTGCTCCTAGACAGAATGAACAGAGATAGAAATTCTGAAAGAGATTTGAGAACGGAGTTATGGTCTCACTGTGTGATTCGGTGTTATTTCATGCCCCACTCGTGCGCCACTTAAAATCATCTCTCTAGGGAATCAGCGTCTGGGTGAAGCTGCTGCCCTCACTCTAGCCCTAGCCCCAGCACTCTTGGGCTCCCCTGATTGTCATGGACTTACTGACAGCACCAGCCATTCACCAAATGCTGTGTGGACAGGTGAGCAACTTTTCTTATGCTTACCTCCCCAACAAATCCTCAAGCTTCTCGATGAAATGATTTTCCATTTCTAATTTCCATTCTAGAGGCTGTCTCCCCAAAACCACCAAGCATGGAAGCTGGGGTGGCTCATTAAAACCTCGCTAAGCATTTGCTGAGTCATGAACAGATAACTCTTCTGTTCCTACAGATGTCTAAGAGGACTGACAGCACCCTAGGACTCAAGTCCTCATTTGCAAAGTGTTCCCTTAAGTTTCAACTAAATTGCTCTGTGGACATTTAAGATTCCCACTGTCACTATGAAGAAAAAGCAGTCACTGGCTCCTTTCAAATAATCCTTGCTCTGCTGGATATTGTGAAGTGCCCTTCAGCCTCTGCTTTCACTGATTCAAAAGTGCTTCACTGATGTGGTCCTTCAAAGTGGGGTGTCCCTGTGCACTGGCAGCAGGAGGGCTGGGAGGGGCAGTGAGCTGGAAAACAGAGGCAGCCTGATTTCACCCCACCTACCCCACCAGAAAAACTCCTTGGGATGGAGGGTGGGGTGGTCGGGATGGAGCAGATCCCCGCAGAATAAGACTATGAGCAATAAATTCATTCTATGCTGGAATGTTTGTTCACTTCAATCAATGTCTGAAAAGTATCTGCCCTGAAATCTCTGTTTCCAGGATATTGGTCAAATATTTGAATGGGCGCAGCCAGTTAATTGACTAAGGCAGAGCACTTGACAGAGAGGCAGAGGGAAGGGCTGAGAGGGCACAGGAAGACAGCCGAGCCCAGAGCTGAATCCAGTGACTCCTAAACCCAGGCAGTCCCATGGGTGCTCTGAACAGGGAGAGTGGAGAGTGAGGCCAGGGGAGCAGGAGAAGTGTGGGTTCTGGAGTCACTCTGCTCACCTCCTACCAGCCATGTGACCTTGGGCAACTGGGATCCAGTTTCCACTTTTGTAAAATGGGATAACAATAGCAGTACTGAGTTCATGGGGTTATTGGGAGGATCTAAGAGTTGATGCAGGTGGAGCATTTCAATCTGTTCCTAGGCCAAGAAGTGTTAGGTCCTACTGCTACATTATTATTATTCCTCAGTCTGGCAGTCAGAGCTCTCCCAGTGAGTCCCACACTGCAAGAGGCTGTGAGGGCTGGAGAGGAGGGTCCTCTGAGTGTGTGCTCACACCTTGCCCTATGGCCAGTGTTTCCTCTCTCCCCTTCCTCCTCATCTCCTCCAGCCATCCCTTGAGATTGCCTTTCCTTTTTGACCTTCTAAAGTATTTGTTAAATCTGCTATGCTTTTAACTTTTATGGTGAATTACTTGTGCAATTGGGTTCTTCCTGGGGCCTATGCCGGACATGTCTGGTGAACTAGTAGGTGGGCTTTCAGTGGTTGACTTCTGGCTAAAAGAAAAGTCCCTCCCCTTTCTTGCTTTAAATTGCTTTAAAACATGGGTTTTGTAGGAGAGATGGAACTGGGGAGTGGGGCATGGTATCCTTATGGCCCTGTCTGGGCCCTACAAAGGAAAGGATTACAGGCCGGAGCTGGTGGGAGAGGAGGAGCCCTGTCTCTGCCCATGATCCATTCTGCTCTAG
The DNA here is from genome assembly GCF_014176215.1 of Rousettus aegyptiacus. Lineage (NCBI taxonomy): Eukaryota > Metazoa > Chordata > Mammalia > Chiroptera > Pteropodidae > Rousettus > Rousettus aegyptiacus. The sequence goes on from NW_023416309.1 coordinate 15,114,660, forward strand.
GGTCATGGAGTGTCCAGGGGATGCTGGGCTATTCCAGAGGCTGAGAGCAGGGGCCTGAGTGAGTTACCCACCTCCAGACGCTTGGTGCAGGGGACACCCACAAGAGGTCAGAAGCAAAAAACCAGATCGGTTAGATAGCACATGGGAACTGCCTCCCTCTCCACCCCACCGAGGCCCCTGCAACACTTGGGGATTCTACAGAGAGCAGAAGTCTTAGGTTTTGCAAGCAGGGAAGATGGGCATAAGCCAGTGACATTTGTATTCTTAGAGACTCCATTACCACATACCTGATGAAGAACCCTAGTATCTTTTCTTATATGTGCTGGTCATCAAACAGACCATAGTTTTCTGGATAAACCTTATTAATAGTCCCATTTTATAGATGAAAAGACTGAGGCACAGACAGGAGGAATAACCTGTTTGAGGTCACCTGGGACTCAAACCAGGCTGGCCATGAGAAAGGGCTGTGACTAAGGCTTCCCCCACTGTCTCTCTCTCCCCTGGGTGCCTTGCCCATAGCAGGCACACGATAAATACTGATGACATGGAAACGTTGACAGACACGTAGGTGCAGATGTCAGCATTTTTTGTCCCCTGGGGAAGTCGTGAATCAGAGCTGCGTGGGGGCAGAAGGTGGCTGATGGGTTGAGCTAGTAGAACTCCGTCTGCTTCACCCTCTCTGCAGGACACTCCAGGGTGTCTCCCTCCTGCAGCCCCTGCCTCCTCCTCTCCTCCTCCTTCCTCTGGCTGAGCCCAGCCCAGAGAGACTCAGAAAGAGCAGTGTGGGATTGTGGGTGACTTTAGGCTTAATATCTTTGTAACCACATTGCAAAAGGGCATGGTTAAGACGGTGCCTTACGCTTAATCTTTCTCTTTTATTGCTTTTTCTCTTGTATGATTTAACCTTGCACTGGGTATCAAGCTAGATAAATAAAAACTTTTATTTCAGATTAGCCCCAGCTGGGGGCTGCCTGGAAAGCCAAGCAGTCATCTAGGGTGTCAGATGAAAAAGGGAGCTGGGAATCTGAGCTGCTTAGAGGGGCTCATCTCAGGTTCGAAGCCCCTCAAAGATATTTGAGACCTTTCCGAGGTGGGAGGGGCAAGACCTCCTCCCATTCACTTAGGCTGGGGATCTCCCTAGTCCAGCCAGCCTTTCTGACCCGCCTCCTAATGGGCCCTCACCCTAGTGACTTTTTCCTCACCCTGGTATTTTCTTCCTGGTGCTCAGCACAGCCTGCAAACACTGCCTTTACTGACTTTTTATTATCTCTCTTCCCCACTAGGATGTGAGCTCCGTGAGGGCAGTGATGGTGGTGTTCCCTTTACAGTTGGTCCCCAGTGTCCAGCATGAAGTCTGGCACACAGTAGGCACTTGATTAATACTCGCTGGTTAATTGAATGAATGAATGAATCCTAGGGTTCTAGTCTAGTACACAGATCAGTGAGTTGACACAAATCGCTTGGTTTCTCCGAGGGAATAATGAAAGATGGCAGAAAGAATGTGGGTTTTGGAAGCAGGAAGATCTGGATTTGAATCCTGGGCCTATGACTTATGCGCTGTGTGATTCTGAGCACGTTTCATTGGCTTTGTGAGTTTTAGCTTCCTTATCTATGAAATGGCTCTGGCTGGCCACATTCTGGGGTTATGGTGGGGGTGAGAGATGTTGTATGTAGCCCAAGGCAAACTCTCAAACATGTTCAGAGAGAGACATATAAGATGTTCATAGTAGCACAATTTCTAAGAGCAAAAATCAATGCATATACCCATCAATAGGAAAATGGATTACCAGTGGTATTTTTTACATAATAATATATAGTAATAAAAATGAAATGATACCTATACCAAAAACCATGGACGAACCTTGGATATATAATATTGAAAAGAAAACACAAGTCCCAAGAGACTGTGTATAACATGGTACTTTTTAAATAGGGTTCAAAGACAGCTAAATCCAAGCAATATGTGATCCACATATACATGAAAAGTATTTTTTAAGAGCAAGGGAACAAAAAAATGCAAGATTCAAAATTACGGCTGTGGAAACAGGGAGGCAGGAGATGGGCTGGAAGAGGGACCCAGGCAGATGTGCAGTATGGGTGATAGCCTTGGGGTGGCTGGTGGTTTCACAGGTGCTCACGATACTATTAAAAGTTAATAATGAAACTAAAGAGGGCCATGCATAGAGAGCAATGTTGATCATGAGCGAAGAATTATGTCAAAAGCAGTTCTGTATGCTTGAGGTGTGTCAAGAGAGAAAGAGAACGCAAAATAAATGGTGGCCAATTTCATAATTCTCCAAAGATCTCAAAGCCCTAAGAAGTCCAATACAAAGCAATTATATTAGAGATGAGAAAAAAGTGGAAAAGAGCCAACTTTTAAAATAAGACAAATGCCTATTTTTATAGGGAAATCAGACTAGAACTTCCCCCTAAACAACCCCTGCCCATGAACTAGAATCACCCTCAGACTCCAGAAGCAATCTTGGCCATGACTATCTGCCAGCCTCTGGGCACGCCAGAAGAGAAGTGGTACCCTGAGTGGAGCCGAAGTCCACTCCCTACCCAGCTGGGGAGGGAAACTCAAGATGTAGCAGAAGAAGTTCTGGTTGGGCCAATGGGGTAGGTCTTGGGGTACTCCCACAGTACATGGGACACCTAGGAGGCTATAAGGTATCCTGAGCAAGGGACAGAGACTCTTGTCCATGAAGAGAGTGTGGGAGAGAAGAGATGCAGAAAGGGAGGGTCTCGGACCGTGTGGCAATGAAACGTCTTAAAAGTCTACTGACCACTGTAATTCATGGGAAAGAAGCAAGAGGGAAGTCATGGTTACTGACAAGGAGCAGACAGGGCCTCATTAAAGGAGGGGGGAAGAATAAGTCTCTGGTTTATCACAAAGGAGGGCACAGAAGAGTGTTGAGCAAGAGCAAGGCCGACAAGAAGAAGATCAAGGGAGAAGAGGCCAGGTTTTCCTGTGGTTCCTCAGGAGGAATGTAGTGTTGGTGTGATGTTTCATTGTTGGTTGGGAATGGTGGTAAGAGAGGACTGTAAGCCAGTGTATTTGTATACTCAAATAGAAACTGCCCTCTCCCTCCTCCCCGCCCCCCAGGCACTGTCCCTAGATATTTTCAAAAGAAGAGAACCATGAGATATAATGGGGTAAACCTTGGAAACATTCATTCTGGCTCCAAAGAGGATGCCTATTAAGTGTCGGTTGCTGCTGGAGGGTTGGGGAAGAAAGGCGTGGTGACTCTTTCAGGCTCAGTGGGAAAGTGTGCTGGGAGCAGTTAGTGATGTCTGCCTTGGGATGGGATTGGTGAGTTCTGTCACATGTGTTGACATGGGTCTAGGCAGTCACAGGTGTAAACAGATCAGCTTTCCTTACGAATATGTCCCTTTCTGCCTAGGCCACTACCAGGACCCCGGAAACGTAGACTCAGAGATTAGAAGCTTCTTTGTCTCCTCTTTCCTGCACCATCTATTTCCATTATGTCACCAGAGCCTGCCGACTTTCTTCCTGTACAATCTGTGTCCACAATGACCCCTCTAGTCTTCCCCTGGACTGGTGCTACAGCCCGTTAGCAGACTGCCCTCATTCCAGTGCCGCCTGTTCCAATCATCCAGAACTCCCATGAGATGGATCTTCCGATGACCCCATAGCCACCCTTCCCACTCCCAGCCCCACTCAAGAACCCACTTCTTTTGTTTTCTATGCCCTTCACTAACTGGCCCCACCACCCAACTCTGATCTGTCCTGACTTCTCCCAAGCCACCTTTGGGCTCCAGCCAGGGGTGGGCGTTATCCTCTGTGCCCAGTCAGATGCCATGAAGCTTCTGGGGCTTCCAGGCACCCACTGTGCTACCCCGCAGGGGCCATGGCGAGTGATTCAGATATCCAAAGCAGGTCTGCTTTTCCTGAGTTTTCACTTCTCTTGGGGGAGGAAAATGCCAAGCAGCTTAATCACGAGGGCTTTGATGTGTTTCAATTGATGTCTCCTGTGATAGCCGCCCCCCACCAGGCCATGGCCAAGGGCCCTGGTTCAGTTATTGGCATATGTGGGGGGTGAGAGTTTGTGCAAGTCTGACTGTGTCTGATTATTCTTCCTCTCTTCACACACACACACACACACACACACACACACACACACGCGCACACCCCCCACACACACTCACACACACACACACACACACACACACACACACTCACACTCACACACATGCAGCCTTCACTTCAAAGCACTCAGTGTATTTTCAAGGAACTGCCTCACATGGTAGCATTAAAAGTAGAATCCAGAGAGTGGCGAGCGAGGGCTTTGTCCTTCGCTAACATATCTGGACAGGTCTCCCAGTGTGACTGATGGCGAGACCACTGCCTTTCAAGCTTGGAGTGTGGGTTTCAGCCCCGATACTGCTCACCTATTCTTTTTTCTAGGCCAGTGTTTCTTGACCTTTTATTCATTTTTCCACCCCTCCCCCCATCATTTGAGACAGTTTTTCTTAATCACTTCCCCACCACCCACCTGAAATTTCAATATCACAGATACAACATATCTGTGTGCATACCTATGTTTTATACATAAAAAGAGTAAGATATTTTTCACCCTTCAGAACAAATTTTTGCTCCCTTGGCAGTGATTTCACCCCTGTTGACAACACATGTACTTCTAGACCAGTGCTTTTCAAAATGTGATCCCCAGACCAACAGCATCAGCATCATCTGGACCCACATCCAGAGTTTCTAATTCAGTAGGTTTAGGGTGGGTTACATAATTTTGCATTTCTAATAACTCCCAGGTGAAGCTGATGCTACTAGTCCAGGAACCACACTTTGAAAACTACTGTTGTCATGGAAACTGTATGTATTTTGGAGCCCAAGAGATTTAGGTTCAAATTTCCACTCTTCCTCTTAGTAATCATAACCCTTGGCCAATCTATGTAAACTCTCAGAGTAACTGCCTCCTTCATATACTACTGCACACATGGCAGGCACCCAAAAATGGGGTTCCCCTCCTCTCATCCTGGGGGATGTTGCATAGCTGCAGGAGGCCAGGGAAGCAGGGTCAGATGGGGAGAGTGATGTGGGCTTTGAGGCATGGACCATGGGAGATGTTAGGTCTCTTCCACCTGCAAAGATAACAGTGGAGCAGTGTCAAGGCTCAGGTGGGAACTGCTTGCCTGGACTCATTCACCAAATTCTCCTACCCTCCCAGGTGGCGAGGGCCCTTCTGGCACTGGAGAGGAGTCTGTTTGTGGGAAGGAGAAAATCAAATGACAGAACTCATCAGTCTAGTATTTGTGGGAAATGAAAATGCTTCTAATGGGGCAGGGGAGCATTCACACAGCATCAGAACCACCTGGAGGGCTTGTTAAAGCAGCTTTCTGGGCCCCGCTCCCAAGTGCCTGACTCAGCAGTTCTGGGTGGGGCCAGAGAATTCACACGTCTAACAGGTTCCTAGGAGATGCTGCTGCTCCTGCTGGTCCAAGGCACCCACTTTTAGAAACACTGCTCCACAGTCTCTGATAGATAGTCTCCCTACAACGGGTGACTGAGTAAAAATGAAAAGTCTGGCACCGTGGGAAGACAATGGCAGGACAGAATCCTGGGCCTTCGAGTCCCTGGGTCTGACTGAGGGAAGCCTTCAACATGGGTTTCCACCACCTGGGCAAGCCCGGCTTCACATCCCATAAAAGTGGTCACAGCTAGCAATATGACCTCCTGATAGCATGACACATACTTGTCTCCAAGGCATCCTGACGGGTCATAGGCAGGAGGGAAAATGGCCGACATCTGTTGAGAGCTTACTGTGCACCAACCTGTGGTCAATGTGCACCCAGGGCCACCCGCTTTATATAATGGTCTCAATTATTTTTATTTTCGCAATTCCGTGAGAAAGATACTATTGGCCCCAGTTAAAAGATGGGGAAATTGATGCTATAAGGTTTTTAGTCACTTGCTCAAGGTCACTTTGCTGAGAGAGGAGGATGGCTCTCTGGGAAAAAGAGTAGTTGGATGTTAATTAAGCAACTTCCCTGCTTAAGGGGGCTTTAAAGGTATCTCAGTCCAAGGGCCCATTCTGGGCTCCTTCCTCGCCTATACCACCTGTCCCACCAGTTGACGTCTTGTCAGCTCTGCCTCCTCATCCTCTGGATTTGTCTGTCTCTGTTCCCCCACTGTGATGGCCAGCTTCCCTGCTGACCTGCTTGCTCCCTCCTGCCCTCCTCCAACCCACTGGCTCCAATTGGACCACAGCAAACTTCATATATTGCACTCCGACCACGTCCCTCCCCTGCTGAACTGGCTCCCTACAGCCCTCAGGGCCGAGGCCTGGCATTCTCCTGAGCTGGGCATTCCACACCCTGCATGGGCGGGCTCTGCTTCCCTCTGTGGCCCCCTCTCCCCATGGCTTCCCTTATATGCTGTATTTAACCACGCTGCATTACTGCAATTCTATGGTCATGCTATACTTTCTCACTCTCGGATCTTGGTGCACACTGACCCTTCTGCCTGAAAAAGACCCTCCCTCCACAATTCCCTGCTAGTTCTCAATCACCCATCAGTGGGTGGATTAGATGCTCTGTGAGTCTCCCCACCCCGGTGATGGCTGGGAAAGGGGTCCCCTCCCATGAATTCTTTCTCACTTATTATAACAGATATTTTCTAACATATGCAAAAAGTAGAGCGAACAGTCTAATGGACTGGGAGCCTTCGCTTCACGTCAACAGTTTTCAACATAGCCTGTGCTTCTCTTCGCAGTATTCCACCCACTGGGGCATCACAGTCTATCTCCCTGGCTGCACTGCAGGTTCCTGAAGTTGAGAAGGTGCCTCGCCTCCCCGCACCCCTTCCACCCCCGCCGCCACCCAAACAGTAATCAGGACATTAGCACAGCTCTTGGCCCAGAGAAGACCCCCAACCCACTGTGGGTGGATATCAAGAGTCCTTTTGTATAGAGCATTTACTGTAAATACAGGCATTTTTCTAAGTGCTAACACATCTTAGTTCACTGAATCTTCATAGCATCTCTGTGAGTCATGGGCTATTATCACCTTCATTTACAGATTGGAAAACTGATGCTCAGGTTACATAGCTGGTCAATGGTAGAAGGCAAGCTGAGGCAGTCTAAGTTGGGAATAGAAATAGAGCCACCCTAGAAATAGAATGTGAGCCACATGTATTATTTTAAATTCTCTAGTAGCCACATTAAAAGAAAAAATAAATAAGTGAATTAATTTTAATAATATGTTGTGCTTAGCCCAGAGTATCTGAAATATCATTTCAACATGTCATCAATATAAGACATATTAATGAGATATTTTGCAATTTATTTTGCATACTAAGTCTTCAAAATCCTGTGGGCTACATTTACAGCACATCTCAAGGCAGACTCGCCATATTTCAGATGCTCCATAGCCACATGGGCAATTGTACTGGCCAGCACAGTTAGTGGTCACCACCCTAGACAGTGGCCCTAGAGCTTGCACTCTCGACCACTTCTCTCCTTAAGTGAGTGAAAGAAGAAATGAGTGAATAAGACTCCCAAGGACCCTTGTCCCTGATCTTTCCTTGATAATAATGCTTAATATTTTATGGCTCTTTAGAGTCTCTCTGGCACTATCATATCTGCCTTGGGGATTATTCACCCTGTTTCCTGGATGAGAATTATGGTGTTAAATGCCTTGCGTGAACACACTGATGTAGGTGGCAGACTGGACCTCAAACTCAAACTCTGGACTCCAACTGTAGTGCTCTGTGGGGCATGGGTGTCCCTTGGAGCAAGAATGGCTTTGTCTGGCAGAGGGGAGTCTCTGTTCAGGCCACAGGCTAGGCTGGCTCTTAGAGACAAAGGCTGCAGCACCATTTTGGCCCTGGAGGAAGTTATGCCCTTGGTGAGTATCAGGACAGGCATAGGCCCAGGGAAAGGATGGGGTCCATGCCAGGTCCTCTGTGGGAAAGAACCTTATCATTCTTCAGTCTCAGTTTGGCCACAAGAGGCTGAGAACAAATTGATGGCAATGAAACCATAACTTACCTCTGAAGGCCTCTTTGTTCTTGGCAAAACAGAGGGGTCATTAGTAATGGGTAAAGCACTGGTGTGCAGTCATAAATCCCCTAGCTGCAGGGTTGATAAACAGCCCAGAGGGTATGAGGCCACAGGGAGCCAGACAGGTTAACCATGTGCTGCTGTGGATCACTATGGGCTCAGGCCTGTGTCCACCCATGTGCTGTCTGAGGTACCCCCTGCTCAGGCTCTGGAAGTACCCAGAGACTTGGCCACCCACAGTGGCCCTCAGGACTTGACTCTGGGAGCTCCAGAGGCCCTCCATCTGTTCAGTTTTTCAAATGAAAATAATTTCAAAGCACCTAGTGCTGAAGCACTCAGGGCCAGCTTGGGGCAGTCAGCATAAAGTGCCCTTTTGGGGCATCTTCTCTTCCTGCTTCAAGGCAAACAGGCACTGGCCAAATCTCCCAGTAAAAGGCCAAGACTTAATGTCATGGGAGAGGCAGGTATGTGAGATCAGGCACTTGTCAGACAGTATTCTTTGCAGCAGTGTCTACACCGACTGAGGGAAGTAGAGATGAGGCCAAGTTCTAGCCTTCTGCCACCTGCTCCCCTGGGGGCTATGTCCTACTGCCCATTTGCCTGCTTTAGACCCACCCTGAGGCTGGTTTGCAGGGAGACAATGCCAGCCCGGGGCCAGAAGAGATGGGTGGGTGGGAACGGGTGGGTGGGTAGTCAAGTGAGCCAGGTGCTCAGGATGGGAAGGGAAGAAAGAGAGAAGGACTGCCCTTTCCTTAAGCTACCTGAAAGGATTTGGGTGGTGTCAGGTGGTGACAAATATAAGCACCATAGAGGCCACCCTACATGTGTGGTCCAAGCGCTATCTTACCAAGGATAGCAAATATGTGCTACAGGTGCTGCCCGCTCCCTTTCCACACCCATAGGAATCTCTGCCAATTAAACACTGCACTGAGCCCGTTAGGATTCATGGTCCTCTTTAGGCAGCCATTACCAATCAATCAAAGTTGGCATATGAGAGGGAACCCATTTGTTATCCTTTCTAAAAGCCCTCAAGGCACATCTGTGCTGGCAGTGGGAATCCTACAAAGCTGTGTTAAGTGCTCCGGGCCTTCCAGAAGTTTCTAACTCCTGCCCCCACCTTCACATACATTCCCTACTTGTAGTTTCACATTTGGGGTCTCCTTTCTCATCCTGTTTACACTTGTGAACCTGGTCCAGGAGATTATGTCCCTGGAAATCTCATAGGATACTGCCCCAAGCCATTGTCCCTAGAGTCTAATCTCCAAGCCCAGCCCAGACACAGGAGGTTCGGCGGCTCCACCCTTTAGCCTCCTGCTCCAAAGAGAGGATGTGAGGAGGTAGAGCTGGGTGGGGCTATCTTTGAAGGCTGGAGAGGACCTGAGGGTCTGAGGCTGGTGGCCTGGAACCCAGCATAGACCCGGAATGGGCCAATGCTCTGGAGGATGACCTCCCAGAGTCATTGTAGAAATTTCTGAACTGGCCATGACCTCAGACCAGATCCTCGCTCTCTGCTCCCTACTCTGATCCAGGCTGGGGTATGTCTGGAATCAACCCAGAGGCAATGAGATAGAAGACAATCCCCCACCCAGCCAGGTGCCCATTCACACTGACACCTTATCCTGGCTCCCTGATTCCATCACCCTTGGGGCTCACTGGTGTTCCCTCTGGTCTCCAGCATAAGCTCCTTGTCACTGGGAGGCACCTACTTTGCTTCCCAGTCTGAAAAACTCATGAAGGAGACCAGTAGCAGTCTGGGCCACCCTCTTCTTCTGTTTACCAGGAGGCGCCCTCCTAATCCCAGGGGACTCTGCCTTCCTGTAGAACGGCTTTCTTCCTGGGACTGGTTTTCCCATATCCTGACCTAAGGAACTCCTGCATTTGAACTGCCTGGGGCACTGTGATTAAGGACCATGGCTGGTCCCCAACGTAGTCTTGCACAATGAGCATCTCCATGGGTGCCAAGGACTCTGCATTTTTGGTAGGAACCCCAGAGATTCTTGGGCATACTTGAGTTTGAAAACCCACTAACTTAGAGTGACATCCATTCATTCATTCATTCATTTGCACATTCATTCACTCATTCCACAAGTACAAGTACATGTTTACACTGTGCTGAGCATCAGAATGGGGAGGTGGGATGGGGAGAACAGAGGCCCAGACCTACACTGCTGCTGCTCTGCACGTGAGCCTGTCTGGCGTTTGATCTACATTCTGGGTCCCTGGGCTTAGAGACACAATAATAGTCATGTCAGCAGCTGCAGTTTATAGGGATCCTGTAACACTCCTAATTTCCTGTACTTCCAAAGAGGTGAGGGGGCCTCCCTCCCACCAGCTAACCCCCAGCCTCCCAAGGGTATCATTAGCTGCTAGCAGTAATAACAATAATAACAACAATAATGGTAATAACAGTTAACACTTACAAGGTACCTTACACACATTGATTAAGCTCTTTACATATATTTAGTCTTCTGACTTTCGAACCACCCAAGGTAGGTGTTCTTATTGCTCCCGTCTTATGAATGAGAAACTTATCCACAGCAATATGCTCAAGACTCCATCTTTATGTTCTTGATTGCTACACCTTGGTGTCTTTTGAGCTTAAGGAAGTAAATGTCCCCAAAATGCCATTCTCTGTCCTTGGGGTGTGGTAGGGAGGTGTGATGGGGTGGGTGGACATTAGCCTGATGGCTGGCCATCCTTCTGGCCATCAGTCTGGCCTGTCCAGATGCACCAGGCTAACTCTTCACTGACTAGTGTGGGTAGAGCGGGTAGGCCATGTATGGGTAGGGGTTGGAGGACAGGGACAGGGATGGTGTCTGTGTGGGAGTGAGCAGCTTCTCATGGACTTCTCACCAGCTCCCTTGCTCCGAAGTAACCCAGCCCTGGGACAGTCAAATGGAGCTGCTACTTTATCAGTCTTTGGGTGGGGACATGGGTCAGGGATCTGATCACCCAGAACCTTCTCTGCATTTGGTCACTGTTCTGTTCAACCAGGAGAGCAAGTGGGAGAGGAGGGCTTAGGCGGTTCCCCCGCTACATTCCAGATGACACATAAATTTCTAATGGTCAGAAATGTGAAAAGAACATGAAATTAGCCGAAGTTGCAGCTCTATTCATTCTAAAATGATGTCGAAACTGCTGCTTTTTTGTTGAGTAAGAAAATAAAAACAAAACGCAGAGCACTACAGGAGGTTAGGTGGGAGTCACCAATGGCCCAGGCTCAGAGCCCCTAAGTGCCCAGACGCCTCGGACCTTGGACAGCGTCACGAGCGCCTGGCTCCCAGCACCACCCAAGCAGTCCCCAGACATCTTAGCCTCATCCCAAGCTCCTCCTCCTCCTCCCCTGCTCCTTCTTCCTTCATGCGATAAGTCCCTCTTCTGGGTCCTTTGGCCAGAGTTGTCCCTGGGGGCAGGACCCATTGTATCACATATACTCATGGACCTCTCTGTAGCCCCACAGAGCCTGACACTCCTACAGTGGCTCTTTTAGGGTGGTGGTGGGGGACGAAGGACAGCCTAGGCCTTACCTGAGACAATGGTGTAGCCAATCCCCCGGGGACGTCCTTTATCTTGGTCGATGGCCGTGATAATACGCACAGTCGTGCCCTGGGTGGGAGAGAGGAGGGACTTGAGTTTGGTTGCCCAGCCCCCAGGCTGCTTCTTTCTGTGTAGCTATCCTGGCATCCACAACTTCATCCCCCACGTGGATGCCCTGCTTCAAGGCCAGCCGAGGAAGTAGGTGCTGAATGCTCAGGCCTCAGCTGCCCCCATCATCCCTGGCACATACATTAAAGCCCCCAGGCAAACACCTGTGTCCTTTGTCGAAGCCCAATCTTGCTGATGTGCTCATTCCCCCTTCCTCTATCTCTTTCCTCTCATTCGGTTGAACCACCCAAGAAAGAAGAGCTGACGAGGGAGCCTCTGGCAGGAGGACGAGAGATCTGGTCTCTATCTCAACCACCCATTAAATTGCTGTGTGACCTCAGGAAGGCTGTTGCATCTCTCTGGTCTCAGTTTTCCCACCTTAATATGAATAACAACAAAAACCTTGGAGATTTGTTTTTAGTAGGACCTGAACAAAGAGCATCACTGATCAATTACACTATGAATGAAAGTATCATAAATCCTTAAAGCAAGTATCTCCAGGAATGACAGTGGCAACCCTGGAGGCCACCACAGCCCTATGAAACATGCCTCATCAAGCAGTGCAACTGGCATGTTCTGCCTCAAATGACTCAGTCTCATACCTCATTCTTTCTGTAGCACTGGGGGAGAAGAGGCCAGGAGTTGGGACTACCAGGACAGATATTCAGGGTCCCCTGCTCTGAGGGAGCACACAGTCTATGGCAAGGGGTCAAGGACGTATGCACAGACACTGCCATACACATAAGGGCGTGCTTAGATGCACCTGGAGGAGCTGGCGAAGGGTTGTACAGATGGCGATATTTAGGTTGGGAAATGAAGAATGAGTAGGAGTTTGCCAGGGAGAGAAAACTAAGAGGAAGCAGAGGCTGGAAGCAACAGACTCTCTAGGAAGAGATCCTGGAGTATAATGGGTACGTTCAAATATCATTGAATTGATTGGTTGATCAATTGAATAAATAAATGGACAAATGAAAGGATCCTAATGTCACCATCACCACCATCACTTGCCGAGTTGCCCCTTGCTCAGGGCAACCTTCACCTAGCTTTCCAGGCCCTATCATACCATTGTCCAGCCAGCCATGCCGGCCTGCCCCACCGTGCCTGCCTCAGGTCCTGGCTCAGGCTACAGTTTTCCCTGGATGATGAACAGCAGGACAGCCCTGTTCCCATCTCCTAGGGAAATATCTACCCTGGCATCTGTATGCATAATGAAGGGTCTGTGGTCTTGATGTCTCTCACCCATGCATCAGCTGGAGGCTGCAGCCCTCGGGCTGCATCTTCTACACCCATCTGAGTACCTTCTCCTGTGGCAAGAGGCTTGTCTCCTGACATGAAGGCCCTCTGAGCTGGAGGGTGGGGCCCTGGGGCGCAAGTACCTCCCCTTTAATTCCACCTGGTCTTGCTGCCAGGACACAGGACTGGCATCCATTACCTCATTCTCCCCACGCAGCTGTCCCTGCACAGCTGTCACTCCATCCTCTCCTGGGCCCAGGTGTATAGCAATCCAGAACACCTCTAGGTTTGGGTGAGGGAAGGTAAGAATGTTCTAGGAGAAACGTCTCCCGTAGAGAGATGGACACAGTCCAGAGGTCAAGACCTTTTAGAAAGCAGGTCAGGCTCCCTCCATTGGGCCCCTTCCACTGGGGATAGGAGCACTGGCTAGATCTTCTGGGGGAAACAGATCGTTTCAAAGAAGTCAGAGAAAGATGCCGTTAAATGAGCATTGCACGAAGTGGGTTCTGAGGACCCAAGTTGTGCCAGAGACTGTGAACTACCAGCTGCAGCAGAAGCTGTCCTATCTCAAGCACTCGCGCTCTGCCTGGTGCTGCTGCAAACACTTTTTATGTACTAACTCATTTCGCCCTCACACCTACCTCATGAGACAGCCTCATCTTACAGAAGAAAAAACTGAGGAACAAGAGTTAAGCAGCCTTTCCAAGTGAATGATGAAGCCAAGATTCAAACTCAGGTACTTTGGCTCCAAAACGCTCTTGCCTGCCAGGCGGTGCTTCCTCTGCAACAGGTTCTGTTATAATAACTGTCATTCATGGAGATTGTTGCTATGTGCCAGGCACTAGTCTAAGTACTCTACAAGCATTAACTCACATCCAATTTGGAAAACATATCTACTCATCCCTCCTGAGGAGATGCATGCACAATGGATGTCAGTGTGGTTAAGTCTTCTGAAAGTAGTAAAGCAAGTGGTAAAGAAACCTGCCAAGTTTTGTCCCCAAGCTTGCTGATCTGAAGACAGACTCTTTTGTATAACATCTGTTAACAGCCCCAGACCCAGGGGTCCGTGGGAGGTCATTTAGGAAGCACCGCATTAGACTTGAAGGGTCTACACTACTGCTCCCCAATATAACCTTATAAGGGACTCTTTTTCTGTAGTCTGCCCTTCCTGGGGTTATTTTTCACTTAGGAGGGGCCTGGATTTGTCCCCAGGAAGAAGTCTTGAGGGTGTAGGACTCTGGCCTGAGGTTCCAGTTGCTAGGATGTGCTTTCTGGACACCAGGACAACTCCCATCTGCGGTGGGCCCCACACGTATCCTGGCAGAAGGGTCTCTGGGCTGCTACTGGTCAGTTGAAGAACTGAGGGATTGGGGTGGTGGACAGTGCTGGCCTGTGCAAAGAGTGGACTTAGTGGCCCTTCATGCATCCGCCCCCAGGCACACCTGCTCTGGGCTGCCTGGAGTCCTCCTGGGTGGGCGGGGCTCAGAGGGGCCAGCAGGCAATTCAGGACCAGACGACAAGGAGGCTGGCTCTCCTAGGGAAGAGCCACACCTGAGCCTCTACAAAGTCAGATCTAAAAGGCTCCTGTCAAAGTTTGGGGTTTCATCTCTTTTTGGGTAAATAAATCCATTTTTAATAAAATCCTGAGCTTTTAATACAAGTGCAGCCAAAAAGACTGGAAATATTATGAGAAGGAATTAACGAGGAGGAATGGGGGCTCTTGGGAACCCATTGGCTTTTGTTTCTGAGTCTCAGTGATTATACTTTCAATATACTGAAACTTATTTCCAAAGATGAGGAGATGAAGTGAGACCTCTGCCTGACCCGGAGCTGGGCCGCTTACCAGGGGCACTTGCAAGGAGAGCAGGTGGGTAGGCTCAGGAGGGCTAGAGATGGGGCTCGCCCTGACATGGGCTTCGTCCCCTCACGAGAACCCACATTGCAAAGAGGAGGTCTATTGGGAAATAGGATCCCCTTAGAAAGGCAAAAGGCACATAAGCCTGTGGGTCCTAATCTGGTGGGAAGAGAAGCACAGTAAGGGGAGTGAGGGTTTGACTCTTGCCAGGCTGCCTTGGTTCGAATCCTCTGAGTTGCTCAACCTCTAGCTGCCTTGTTTCGCCCACCTGTAAAATGGGTCTTAATAGCTGTTCCCATCCCTTGGCAACTGACACAGGTAAAGCACTTGGAACAGTACCTGGTACACAGCAAATGCTGTAAAAGTGACTGCAGCTATTCACTGGGGCCTGGAATCACCACGGGCATCAGATGAAAGCCAAGGTGCCTCTTCCCAGACAATGCGCATAAGTGACGTTCCAAACAATTTCAGCAAATTCAGACTCCCCAGCACCCCAGATTGATAACTCCTACCCTAGAAGTAAGGCGCTTCCTTAGAATTATATAAAGAAGACAGCTAATAGCCCACAAGAGAAAGCCGGCATTTGGTGAGCACCTACCATGCACCAAGCACTGTGCTGGGCGCTCAATATAGATTCACTCAGTTTTTCCTCATAAATCCCCACAGTGAGGGTAGATGTGAGGAAACAGGCTCGGAGGGTTCAGGGATTTGCTCAGAGTCACAAGGTGTGCTGAGTGGGTAAGGTGAGGGTGTCTAGGGAATGGAGGGCTATGTTGGGGTGGGCCTGCGTGGGTGTGTGAGGCAGCCCCAGACTATGAAGCTTGATACCAGGAAAGGATGTTGGGGCAAAGTCGAGAGGAGCTGGGACTTCTCCAGCAAAAATTATGTGTCCCCCTTTTTTCTGCAGCCTGCCTCCTTCCAAAGAAGCTGGCCAGGAGAGCGGCTGAAGCCAAAATCTGGCTGGGCTCTACCCAGCTTCGGAGGTCCTGGTCCACCTCCCTCCCTGCCCGGCTCAGCTGGGACCACCTTTCCCCCACTTCCACGACAGGATTAAGGACTTGAAAGTGGACGTGCTGTTTGCTTCAGGAATGGGAGGTGCCTTTAGGGGGAGGCCGGTGGGGGCTGAAGGGGACTTCCGACAAGAGCTGCCACAGCAGATTCTGAGGCAGAAAATCCTATTTCTCAGTTCTTAATTCCAGTCAATTCCAGTCAAAGGGCTGATAGGCATCAGCTGGCAGTAATTTGTGCAGTTTATCCGCTCTTTTCACCTTCTATCGGTCCTTCACTGACGGGCAGGCCGACATGCTGCTGCTCGAGTGAGGAAATTAAAATTTGATGCAATAATCCCAAATAAGAAGGATTTTATTAGGTAATATATACACTTTAGATGAGGCATGCTGGCCTGATACACTGATAGGGAGAGGCATACATGCTGGGAGCCGCCAGATAAAGAGGAGGAGTGAGGGAGAGTGGGCAAGGGTTCGAATAGAGACCCCGGGCCAACAGCGGCGGGGTGGGAATGGGGATGCCTGGGTCCTCCAGCCTGGGAAGCTAAACGGGCCATGGTGCTCTCAGCCCCAGCCGGGCCTGGGAAGTACTACTTTAAATCAAGTTTACACACTATAAAGGGGCATGGAGAGCCTGGATCAAGGAATGAAAACCAATTAGAGGCCTGAAAAAATCGGGCTTGGGTGTATGGGGATCAGTTTGCAGGCGAAAAGCTGTGCAAAAAGGGTAGACATTGGAAGGCTCCTTTCAAGTGTGGATATGGAGATGAGTCTGTGGCACTGGGGGAGCCAGGAGAGCACCCAGGGAAGCCCTGAACCCCTACTTAACTCCTTTAGTAAGGAAGGAGAGCTTCAGTGGTCTTGTGGGGCCAAAAGGACAACCTTGGCAAGGCAAGGAGATATCAGGGTCTCTGAGCCTGAGAGAATATATCAGATGCTAAGAAACTGAGCATCAGGAGAGCAGGAGTTAAGGGGAGCAAGTCTCCCCATTTTCCTGGACTGAGAGGTCACCCTAGCTGGAGCCTGTGGAATTATCTGGAGAGGAGAGGGTGTAGCTTAGCACAGGGCCCTGCACGCAGGAGGGACTTAATAGATGTCTAGTGGATGGATAAAAGAATGAATAATGGAATGAATGAATGGACAGACTCAGAAATCTGCAGATCCAAAACAATATCGGCTATGATCTAGGGATGACAGAAAAACCAAACCGAAGGGTCTTGGAGGACACTCACATTGCCAACAGCCCTCTTTCTTACTATCAGTACTCTGAGATGAAGCTGAAGCTGAGACTCCCAGCCCAATCCAACTCCTCTGACTGACTGACTGGCTGACTCATAACCACCGTGATTGAATGTCTGCCATGCTGGCACTTGCCGGATGCTGTACCGGAGTGTGCTATCTCCAGGCCTTAAAACTCTCAGATGCGGGAAGCATTGTTGTAGACATTATTAGCCCCAGTTTCCCAATGATGAAGCGGTCCAGAGAGTGTGTGATTTGGCCAAGGAGAGTGCATGGCTGTGCAGGTGGGACCTGCTCCGAGTTCCTTGGGCTGCTTGGCCACCATCACATCCTTATTTTGATCAAAAATTGGCTTTGCCCATCTTCTCTGCACTCAGCCCTGGACATGAAGCCCTGGGAGACCCATAGGAAGCCTGCAGCCAGGTCCAGAGACTCAGCTACCTTGATTATTGGGAGGTCTAAAGTGACCTACTCACACATCAAAGAACATTACAGGTGTGACTATAATTTAGTGGTAAATTCTCAGCACAGGGAGAGTCAGTTCTACCAGAGAAAAAAGAGAGGGATGGCTATGTCTGAAGGCTAGTGAGGATGAAGCCAGGGCTGGTATGACTAGGGCATTCATTCATTCATTCATTCATTCATTCCATAAACACTTCCTGAGCACCTGCGCCGTGCTATCCCCACAGCAGACCTCATTCCTGCTGAGCTACGCTTCCAGTCTATCAGGGAAGCAGAGGCTAAACAAGCTGCTTAGGAGCACTTGATAGCCATCCATGCTTTTGTGCAAACTGGAATAAAACGCCTGCTCTGAGCTGATAAATTAGAGCGCTAAGATGGGGATGCCCAAGGGCCAAGGACAAATGGGAGTGCCAGATTCATCTGAAAGGTCAGGGAAAGCCTGCATGGGCTGAGAAGATGTGACCTTAGCAAAGAGGTTTGGGGCAGACAGCCTTCAGTCTCAAAAGCTGGAGCTCCTGCTGTCCATGGACCATCAAGAAAGAGAAGGCTGGGGCAGAGGCCAGTGAGACATTCCCCTCTACTCTCGAAGCAGCGTCAGATCCCTGAAACAGGAGGCCAAGAAGCATCCTGCTTGTTAGATCCCTTAGTTCATAACCTGGGCCCGAGAAAGAAGCAGGTACTCCTACACACCTAGAGACTAAAGCATAGTGCTTCAGGCATGCCAATGCTCAGGACAGACCACAGTACCCAAACTGGAGGTCAGGCTTCCTTGGCCCGTGGTGGCTCAGGGACATGGTCTGCACCCTGGTCAAGGGAAGCCTACCTCCCACTTCTGCCCAAGTCTGTGAGCCTGTACAGATGTGCAGGTGGAGCCCGGAATCGCCACGTGTTCAGGTGGCTGCCCCACTTTGCTCTCAAAGTTGTGTGTCCTTCCTCTAAGCACACTGAGTTCCCTCAAAAGGAAGAACACATTTTTCTTTCCACAAGAGCTGCTCTCCAAGTTGCTCCCCAAGGGGTTGCCTCTGCCCAGAGGAGCCATCTTTTTTCTAATTTATCAGCTCAGAGCAGGCGTTTTATTCCAGTTTGCACAAAAGCATGGATGGCTATCAAGTAAGAATGCCTGTCACTGCCTGCCTGGACCATAGCTGAGTGGGCAGTAGCATGTGTTTTATTATTAAAGACACCTAGTCAGAGGTGGACACGTGGCCTAAGGGTAGCCAATCTACAGGCTGGCTGGTGACCAATGACCTTGTCACATGACACAAAATCATGAGCACAAATAATCAGATGTCTCTCTTGAAGACAGGTACTTGAGAAACCCAAAGCCTAAGCAGTTAGGAGGGGTAGCTGGAGCTGTGAGCTCTTAGGGAAGAACCAAGTCTGGGAGGGCCTGTGGAGCAGAGGGCACGCTGCTGCCATCCTGAGCAGTGTTAGTTGGTGAGAGAGGCAGATTGACCTATTGGCCTGTGCAGGACATAGCTGAGCCACACTAATGTTTCAGTGAGCCTGGCTGAGTCCAAATCCACTCTCTAGCTCAGGCTGGATTTTCTACAGGTGTCCCCATCACCCCACATAAATCTTTCTGCAATGTTCCCCTTCACATGTACTAGCAAGCCTTTGTTCTTTGCTACTCAGAGCCCTCTAGGGATGAAGTGGAGTGAAGTGTCATGTGTAGAAGGGGTTGGGTTTTTTCTGTGCTGGGACACCCATCACTATCATACATAGGGACTGGGAAGAGTAAGAAATGACAAGGAGGAGTCTGTCCCATCAAACAAGGCCCCAATTCCTATGTCCCATAGGCCCAGCAAGGGTCTTACCGGAGGAGAATGCTCATAGATGTTGGTGCTGTAAGGCAGGTTGATGAAGATGGGGTCCATGTCTTGGACATCTGTGATGATGATGGCCAAGTTGGCCAGAGTGGACAGAGGCCTTGTCTTGTCTTGATCCTTAGAGGACAAAAGTATATAGTCTTAGGTTAAGTGATGTTATGGAGATACACACATGTACACAACGCACACACCTGCACACACATGACACCCCTGGGCACAAACATGTGTGCGGATATGTACACATGCCCTCCTACCCTCTCACAGGGAAGGGCATTAATGTGGGGAAGTACAAGAACTCAAGAACCCACAGCAATCTAAGAACACATACAGGGCCTCCAAGGCCCAGTGGAAGGTGGCTTATCCAATGTCATGAAGCAGGGCTGGAGTAGAATCCAATCTCCTGACCCTAGCCTGTCCTAGGCCTGACTACCCTGGACATCTGTGGGTGGGATGACTGGCTTGGGATAAAAGATGGAGCTGTCTTTAGCTCCTTCCCTGGATTCGGCCAGGGCGAATCCCATTGCTCTTCTCCACGCCCACTTCCTGCCCTCTCTCATCCTTGGGGCAGCAAGAGAATGACTAGACTGGGGCTTCCTTAGAAGAATGGCCCTTTGACCCCAGAGTGGGCTACTCTGGACCTGCATCCCCCTGCTCTACGTTTTTGGGTTTATTGATCAAACAACTTTTCCAGTTAAACCAGCAGGGGGAGCTCCAGGGCCTATGACATTGGGGAAGACTCCAGGAAGGAATCCTGAGAGGTCGTGTAGGCCATCCCCCTGTGGTCAGGCAGGCAACGTTTAAACCCTCCTAGTTAGTTGGGAACTTAGTCCCATGAAAGCTCACCAGGAACAGAAACTCAAAGCTCATATTTTATTACCCTAAAATACATAGCTCACTTAAATAGCCCACTACTATTGAATAACAATAGTCAATGAGCATAGCAACCTCATGCTGAGTATAGATTATACTCCAGGCACTGTGCTAGACACCTCGTTTGCTCTTGTAGGTATTATGTGTGCATTATTCAGATGAGTTTACAGAGATTCAGAAAGGTTAAGTAACTTGCCCAGAGTCACACAGCCATTAACTGTGTATCCAGGACTCAAACTCAGGTCTTTTTGTCATAAACATCTGCCCTTAACTCTCTTAATTTGGGGCTCTAACACTAGCTCAGTCTCTCATTTGCTGGGTCACTTTAAATACATTCTTTTTCTTCTTAGGATCTCAATTTTCTTCTCTGTGAGATGAAGGGGCTCAATGCAATGACCTCTGTGGATCCTTGGGCTTTTAAATTCTCTGGTCTGGGATTTGAGGAGCAACTGTCCTTGGGTTAGAGTTGTCTTGATTTGTCTGAGGTGGCCTGAATAATACAAGGCATTTGGAGCAATTCTGCATGTTAGGAGCCTAGTTACTGCCCTTGCCCACTAGAGATAGAGGTAGAGCACCTTTGAGAATGGACTCTGGTTGTTTTAAGAATCCTCAGGGGCAGCCAAGGAGTAAGCAGAGGGTCTTTGGGGATGAAGAGTGGGTGCAGCAATGGAGGGAAGAGTGTGAAGGCAGGAGGAGCTGGGCTTAGGGACCACAGGGGAGAGAGCATCCCAGGCTCCAAGACCACAGCCTAGGCTTGGGGATCGCCCATGATGAGAGCTCTCAGCCAGGGACCTGAGTGACCACCAGGCAGATGGCCAGAGGGAAGGCCTGGCAGGAAGTCTCTTGACCTCTTAGGCAGGCACTGCCAGTGGTTCTGATTTGCCATTACCAGGCTTTTGTGGGCAGCTGGCTTTGTCGAGCCTGGCACCTGCCCTCCCCAACCCACACTGTGGCTTCAGTCCTGCTCCTGCCACAGATGTCCCCATCCGGCCCACCCTTGACTCCATGGCTGGGGAAAAGGGATGGAAGTGGACATATCTGGCAGGGCAGGCACCTTACCAGGGTTCCAGCTGTCACTCTAGGGCCTGCGGCTCTCAGCAGCTTGTTCCCAAGGGAATCCTCACTTTTCCCCACTCTGGTACCTACCCACTGGTGGCTGGGAACCCACACTGCTCCCTGTAGTGCCACATAGGAGAATCTTCTTGGGGAAATGCCCAGCGACCAAGGGCACAGTGCCAGCCTTGAAAGGGAATTGTGGATCAGATGGGAGAGCCATTAATAAGTGGGGGTTCTCAGCCCCTCCTGCCCTACCACTTCAAGGCCTGATTGCTGGGAGATTAATAGCAATTTAACTGTATTCACCATCCCAGCTTGAGCCCAGGCTTCTTGACAGGCCTGGCCACCTAGATTCTCGCCTATGCCCGACTCTGGTCTCTTACCTACCCCCATCAAAGCCATTTTTATGGTGGATGCAAATTATCCTGCAGGGACAGGTTTATAGCAAGACAGAAAGCAAGTATCTGTGTTTCTGGGCCTAGGTGTGTGACAATGGAGAGTGGTGGGAGGGGAACTACGTCATGGGTGAATGAATGCAAGGGAGTTCGGAAAGGTATGGGTGCGTGCAAAAAGCGATTCTGGCCTCGGGAGGCTCCCGATCCCAGAAGTCAGTTTTACAAACAGCAGCCCTCTCAGGATACTAACACTTAACTGGGGAAGAAGGAAAGAAGTCTGGGTCATCTGCAGCGGCTTTCTCGGGGGCAGTGGGATAGGTACAAAGGGACAGTTTGCATTTCCTGGTTCCTATAGCTTCTCTGCATCTTGATCAAGCATGTGGGAACCCCTTCTTTCAAAACCAGATCCTCCACACATCTAGTGTGTCTTCCTCAGAGATCTGGGTGCTAAGTGGAGCCCCCAGCACTACTGGCAGCCCCCACTGCAGTGACATAGAGCCATAGGGTACTGTGTGTCAGGCAAATGGGTTCTGGAGAGCCAAGAATGACTCCAGTAATTTATTTCTCTTGGCTCGAGCATTGTAAACAAATCTACTCACCCTGCTACTAGCTGAAGACTCCAGCTAAGCCCCGAGGCAGTGGCCAAGAGTAGGAAAGAGCAGGGCTGGGCGAGGATCCTCTTTAGGATGTGGCTGGCTTGTCTCCAAGGCCCTCGCAAACAGTTGGTGACAAAGGCAAGTGGCTGTGATGCTCTAGAGACTCAGAGACTCAGCCATGGGCATTGGACTAGGTGTCAGACAACCTGAGTTGGGGTTCTTGCTTCCCCACTATTCTTTAGCTGTGAGTCTCAACAGTGTCTGCCACAAAATGGGATAATCATTTCTCTCCTGACTAACTCATCCTGGAATTCCCAGGGCCCAGAGTGGTGCTTTGGCGCAGATGGGAGCACCCTACCGTGTTAAGTGTCACCGCTCTAGAGCAGTGACCAGGACTCCTCTGGCTCCTGCATGTTGAATGGTCAAGACACAGCTAGGATGACACCTCTGTCCTGTGTCCCTGAACTATGAATGTCCTGTGGGGTAGTTACCAGTGCAGGTGCTAGAGCCCAGCTTCTGGGTGACTGTAAACCAGTTACTGAACGGCTCCTGTACCTCTTTTTCCTTACCTGTATACCAGGTATCTTAATAATACTTACGACACAGGGCTCTTTTGAGGTTTAATGGAGAGAATCCATTCAAGGGCTCAGCACAGTGCCAGGGACACAGCACGAACCCTCAGTAATGTCAGCTGTCGTATTATTACTATCACCAGCATCATAGAACCTTGAGGGGCAGGGTACTAGGTTGATATTCCGTCACTCTGTTCAAGGGTGGGAGGAGGCCATGTTTGGTCGCCTGGGGCCCAAGTGCGGCAACTCACCGTGGCGTTGACGGTGAGCTGGTAGGCCTGTGTGATCTCGTAGTCCAGCTCCCGGGTCACCGTGACAATGCCGCGGGCGCTGTCGATGGCAAAGAACTGGGAGGGGGGCTGGAAAGAGTAAAGGACGCTGCCTCCTGCACCCAGGTCGGGGTCTGTGGCGTTCACAATGAAGATGGGCGTCCCCACCGGTGTGTTCTGGGGTGAAACAAAGCAAATAAAAGGGTGAGTAGAGCTCAGAGCAGCTGCCTTCATGAGTGACTATTCCCCCAAAGCCCATTAACCACGGCCCTCTAGCCAACCAGACCTGCGGCCTTGTCATTTTTATTCTAAGAGGGTTCAGAGGAATTTTAAATGCAGTATCTATTTTTTTTTTCTTTCTTTTGATAGCCTCCTGGTGGCTGTAATAGCACCAGTTCCAAAGATGAGCTGCTCATCCTGGAGTTCTGGATGAGAGCCTTTCGGTCCCCAAACCCTTGTTTCTTGGCAATTTTGCTTCCTCTGTTGAGTGCACCCCGGCTGTCCAAGCCTCAGGCCTGGGCTGCTCTGGAGGACATCCGTGAGTCTGCGTGTCAGGAGGTTTCAAGGGCAGGGAACTGGGGGGTGCATGCTATGGAAACCCTGGGGGCTTTGTCTGGCACCACAGAGGTTACCTGGCTTGCCGTGGGGTGAGGCGCACACACACCATCCCTAGGGCCATGGCAGCCTGCCACCAGAGGAATCCACAACACCAGGCCACAAGCCTTCTGTGATTCCCACTGCTAGACAAAGTGTATAGACCCCTGTTCCTTTCCGACTTGGGTCCCTGGTTAAACATAACTTCCTCATAGAGGCCTTCCAGACCCCTAAGGCAGGTCAGACCCCACTATGTACCCACTGTTTATATTCAGGGTCCCACAGTACCCTGGAATTCTTCAACCCCCACACTTTTCCTGTAATTCCTTGGACCACGCCTGTCTTTCCTCATAGGCCCGTGCTCCACGGAAGCCATGTCTTCCGTCTATCTGTCTTCCCTAGCATGGTGCTGGGCACGTGGCAGATGTTCAATAAATATCCTTTATGGAGACATGAAGGAACCTCTATGATAACACTTAGCACATTATATTCTGAGTATCCGTTTGCATCCTCTGCCCACTGTCAGTTCTCATCACTGCATACCCACCACAACGTCTGGTAGGTAAACTGTGCCTGCTAACTGTTGGGCAAGTGAATGTATTCATAATTTAGTGAGCTCTGGACACATCTGAAGACAGGCAATCTAATGAGGCCCTTCACAGAAACAAAAAAGTAAAAAACAATCTCTGCTCCTGTTGCCTGTGTGCCAGGTCCTGTGCTGGGGTTGCATCTGACAGCTTTTTAGGTGATAGCTATTATCAAGTACCTTTTTAGGTGATAGCTATTATCCTAATTTCAAAAAGAAACCTACGCTATGGGAGGTGAACACGTAATTACTGTTAAAGTGTACAGCTGAAACTGATTGAATTTCGTTAACCAATGTCACCATAAACAAACAAACAAACAAATAAATAAATAAATAAAAGGAACCCACAACACCAGGTTCAGAGCAGTTAAGTAACTTGACCAAGTCACACAGCTACGCAGTGGCAGAAGGCCTTGAATTCAGGTCTAACCCATGATCTCAAGCTTTATACTAAACGCTTCTCTAAAATACTTATGGCAGTTCTTTTCCTAATTCTCTTTAAGACACTGAGGTCAAATGCCAGCATGGCTGGTACCTCCTAGCTGGGAGTATGGGACTGTCCTATAAGCAACCTGAGGGCAGAGATGCAATATTCCTGGTCCTCTTTGTTCTTTGTACACTGGAACAATGACTGGGCCCCTTCTAACACCTGCAAGGTTCTTTTCAAGAAGGAAAGGAACAGTGCTGCTCTCCATGCTGCTGGTCATGACCTGGGCTCTGCATCACTGCCTTGAGCAGCTTCTTTCTTGGGGGACCGTGATTGAGAATGCAGATAGCCCTTCCCTAGGACTATCTACTTGAGGCAAGGATGTCCTAGATAAGGCCTAGTTGGGCTGGAAAGGGGCCCCAGGGAACAAAGCCATGGAGCCACCATTGTTTCTAACTGACAGTAGCACTAACTGTCCCCATCATAAAGCATCTTAGAACCTGTCCTTCTGCACCCAGCACTGAGGACAGGAGGCAGCCAGGGGAGGCCCCTCTCCTCTACACCATCCATGATTCCCCAGCGCCCCTTTGCATTGAAAGCAGGCCTTCATGCTGTGGCCCTGTCTCCTCCTTTACACTTTATTACTTGGCAGGTATGGCTTCTTGGTCTTTTTGCTAAGATCATGTGTAGTATCTGTTCTTATCAATTTAATATTTCCTGGCAGGTAGAGCTATTTGTACTTTTCAAACCCAGCAGGCTCCCTCACACCTCTGGGCTTCTGAACATGCGTTTCCTTTGCTAGGTATGCCCTCCCCATCTTAGTGGCTTGGAAAACAGATGCTCTCTGCCCTCCAAAAGAGAATCAAGCATGCAAGGGGCCAGAGCGAACAAGTGCTAGAATTTCAGGAATGGACAGACCTCAGTTGGAACCCCAGCCTTGCTGTATGTCTTCGGTCTAGTTACTTAGTCTCTCTGATTCTTAATCCCTTTCTGTACACTGAAGTCAATAATATCCCATAGGGTTAGTGTGAAGAGTATAGGAGTTCACGAATGTAAACTTCCCAGTATACAAGGGCTTAAAAGATGGCAGCTGTGATTTTATTGTCTAAATACTTTCTATAAGACTGCAGATAAGAACATCCTCAAGGGTAGGGCAAAGAGATATGAAGAAGCACTATAAATTTGGGCTGGACATTCCTTTTCTGTACCCTCCCCCACCCCCAGATCTATTGAGTACCCTGTTCTGCCTTCATCTCCCCCTCCCCTGCCCCACTCCTAGGCGACCTTAATGAATTGTACCCCAGGCTCCCTTGCTGTCTGACTACTGCCAAGGTAGGTACTGGTAGGAGCTCTGCATTTGGGGAGAGGCAGGAAGAGAAATAGTTTGAGGTACTATCTCCCCACTCTTCCAGCTCCAGCTCAGTAGCCCCTCCTCCCTGGCCCCAGCTTCTGATGGCCTCTGGCAACACTATCCCTTTCCCTTCCCCTTTCAGCCCCCGGAGAGTAAGAGCTTCTTCCCACTGCTGCTAGTCTCCAGTTCCTCAGAATCTCTTAATGCCCCCTAGGCCTGCCCACCCCTCTGTAAGTTGTCTTCTCACTGAAATGCCATTATGGGAACTCCCTGAGATGAACTGTTTCCTGGGGCACCCTGATGGATATAGGCATCCTGCAAATACATCCCCCAAGCCCTACCACTTGCAAAGCCCAAGACCGAACTCCCCTGGTGCTGGGCTCAGCGAAGCCAGTCTCTGTCCTGACATTACGCCACAGTGGCACTGGTCTTCAGGAGATCTTTATGAGGTCTCAGCTAACCTTCAGTTCTCTCTCTCCACCCCTCTCTCTCTAGATCCAACATGCACATGACACATGAGTGCCAGAATCAGCCCCACGTTCCAGAACAAAACACTCCATCAGAGCCTGTGGTTCCTGCCCTGAGAGGGATGGACATGCTCCTATTTCAGAGCAGCCAGCCCTGCTGTGAGGCAGCTAGATAGCACTTCAGAGCACATCCCACACGGAGCCAGTGCCCAGAGGAGAGGGGTGACTCTCATGAGAATGTCAGCTCTCCAGCCCCCTGCCTCGGGGAGGAGAGGACATTTCACCCAGCCATACTGCATGATCTGGGACGATGCAACTGATCAGAGGATTTAAGAGCAACTCAAGAAGACAGAAAGGGAAAAAGAAAGGATGGTCCTATGTCTGACCTTCTTGGCTTTTATGTTTCATGCCCTGAAGTGGAAACTCATTTAATTTCTGCATAACTTAGAAAAGGTTTTAAGTAGGCCTGGCAAAGAGCCATTCATACACTTAGATGGGACAAGCCATTGGAGAGAAGAGTGCTGACTTTCTGCATTTCAGATCCTGCATGCCATGCTCCGTCAGGGAGATGGGGAGGGGCACTCATCGACACCGGGGGCTCCTCCAAGCACCCAGCTGCTGCTTCATGGAAATGCGCAGATGTGCTCACAGGTCTCTGCAAGCAGATGTCCTCTATGGCACCAGGTGCGTCTGGGTTTCTAAGTATACCGCAGGCAGTAAAACTTGGAGGCTCAGAGCGTGGACTCTCTAAGCTGGAGTTCCAGCTTTTCTACTTATTGGCTGGAGACCTCAGACATATACTGTTAAACTTACTCTTTTGGTCTCCATTTCCTCGAGTAAAGGAAAATGTAAAAATGGAGCTATTAACTGTACTACCCCTGAGTGTTGTGAGAAAGATGAGAGAGAGAGAGAGACAGAGAGACAGAGAGAGAGAGAGAGAGAGAGAGAGAGAGAGAGCGCGCACTTCTCCCTGAACCAGGTACACAGCAATATTGAGCAGTACTCAATAAATGATTATTGCAATTATTATTATGGTAGTAAAATACCAGTATGAGATGAGCCCTATTTAAAGGGGGTATTAGAAAAAATGTAAACAGTCCATCGGTCTCTTCATCATGAACTTAAACGAATAGGCATTTTAAAATTTAGTAAGAGAACATCTCCGTTGATTGGCTCTTGGTTGCTGCAGACAGAGTCGGGGTAGGAGAATCTTTGGAGACCCTCCAATGTGGGTTTGGAGAGCCTGTGAGAGGAAGGGTTGGATCTGATGCAGGGGTGGATGGGTGACTGGAGGCCAAGAAAGCTCCTAAACACAGAGGCCATGCCTGACCATGCACCACTCAGAAATGGCTTGAATGTAGAAGCTGGAAGGAACCTTGGGTATTATCCAGTCCAGCCTCCCCATTTTACAGACAGGAAAAGTGAGGGGATGTGCCTTGCTCTAGGTCTCACAGGTGATTAATGGCAGAGCCATAACTAGAAATCAGGTGCCTTGACTCATACATAGTGCTTTGTTTACCCCACCCAGAGATGTCAATCACTGCTTCCCTGCCCACTTTCTTTCCAAGATGCTCTTTATACCTAAAGCGTTTTCTGCTCAAATGTATGGATCTAGGTGGCCATGTTTGTACCAAGTGACTTCAGACTCAGAATATATCTGATTGGTCCAGGGATGACCACTTGATTCTAATAGCTCATTCAGATAGAGCCTTGGAAGTTAAATCAATTTTCTTTAGGAACCTGAAAAAGAAGATTCTTGCCATCTGGTTAGGGCTGGTATGGGCACCATGACAGGCCAAAAACCACACAGAATTCACAGTTATAGGGTGACAGAGAAGCCGTGGTCAGGCAGATGAAGCCCATCTTCAGTGAGGAGAATGGAGCATAGTGAGGTTCTAAGAAGGCAGAGACAAGGGGCTCAGGGAGTCCCCCTGCCCTTATCTTCACAGGCCTTGTCTGAACTTCACTTCTTGTCCCTGGCTGTGGTCCTGAGGCCGGATTTGTGGTGTCCTCTGTACCCCCTTTCTCACACTGGCCTCCGTGGGTCTCAGCTACTTGTTCTCTCGTAGTCCCCCAGAATATGTCCCGCTCCAGGCAAGAACCTTTCATTCCCACAGCCCTGCCCCAGGCTCTCCCTAAACCTCACTTGCTGGGATTCTGCCCCTTTAAAGCCCACAGTTGGGCCTCAGAAAGCAAAGCTCCCGGCTATTGCTCCTAGACTGCTGAGAGCACAGGAAGTAATAATGCGAAGAAGAATAAAATAGTCTGGATGAATGAATGCTGGCTTCCTCTTCTTTTTGTGTCCCAACACTCCTTCAATTCGGGTCACTGCAATGATCACCACTGCAGGGGTGGACAGGAGACAGCTTGATCACAGGCTTGACATAATTACTCAGGACAGACCCAGAGGGACACACCCCACAGAGTTAGACTCTGTCTACCTGGAGAAGAGAGACCAGAAAGAAGGTGCCCTTATGGTACCTGTGCTTGGGGCTTGGGGCTACAGAACTATCACCAGGGTGGGCCTAGATCATGGAGGCAGGGCCAAAGGCCCATTTCAGCTGGGGGTGGGACTGCCCCAGTTTAGGGCAACTTCTCCCACACATTCATTGTTGAAACTGGCTCTGGGTTCACCTTCTTGCTAAAAAGGAGCAGGTGGTCTTTGGAGGAAAGGCCCCACAGGGAGTGATTACTCCTGCTTTCGAGGCAGATCTCTTGGCCCATTTTTTGACCCCAGCTCTGCTTCCAGTGCTCCTTCCTTCATGGTATCTCCTGTCTACTCCCTCACGGCTTTTAAGCCAATTCAAAGGAAATCTCCCAAAATGCATTGTTCATGCCTCCTGGGAGCTGGGAAGTGTATTTAGGTATGATCCCTGCAAAATCCTTGCACCTGCCTGGTTGTCCCTTGCAGCAAGGAGCCCACTGCAGGCAGGTTGAAGACAGGGCAAACCCCTACCTCTTCCAGTTTCCGTTTAAACTCCGTGTCACTTCTGATGGACCTGCTGTAAATGGGCCACCCTGTGCAATTCACAGACAAATAAATCTTTTCGATATTCCTGGGGTGACAAGGGAATAGACTCTGGGAAAGTTCTGCCGTGCAAGGGATCTTGTTCGTTAATAATAATGATAAATAGCTTACTTCTCACATGCAGTGTGAGTTACATTACACTCCGGGCTTCTACGGAGGTGGCTCTGGGTGCTGACTGAAATGTGTGCTGTGCAGTGAGGGAGAAAGAGAGCTAGATAGAGGGAGGGTGGAGGAAGCAGAGACGGACAGCATGTAAAGAAAGGGGAAGGGGAGAGGGGGGCGAGGGAGAAGGAAAGGTGACAAGGGGACAAAGAAAAATAGGGTGGGATGGTGAAAGGGGCAGAATTGGGAGGCCAAAGGGGATATGGAAACGAGGGGTGAGAGAGTTTATTAGAGAAAGAAAGGGAAGAGAAGTTGGGGAGAAAATGCTCACTTAAAGGAGGAAAAAGAAATTACAGAGGCAGAGTTGTGAACAAAGGAAAAGAAGTGTAAAAATTTGAGATGGCAAGAGAAAGGAAGACAGAAGAAAGAAAAAATGCAGCCATACCTTCTCATCTTCAAGGTAAACTTCCCCTCATTAAATGTACTCTGTACTCTCGACCAAACCTCAGCAACAAGCCCCACCATTTCCACTGTAGGTGCCATCTCTAAAGGCGTTATTAATATTTATGGAATGCTTGCTAGATGCCGCCACAGTCTTTAATATCTTATTATAAAGCCTGTTATAAAATGCATTAGTAATAAATTCCTGACAGATGGAGTTGTGACAAGGTGTGGGCGCCTCTGTGGATCCGAGCTAGGAATAGATCCTACTGGAACCCATGGTCCCTCAGGCAGGGAGGGATGCTGATCAACCCTTCATCGGTCAGCATTTTTACACATCATAGCTTATTACTTCCTATACCCAAATGGGAGAAATGGTAACTCAGAGAAATGAAGCAGCTTGTTCAAAGTCACACAGCTTTTTAAGTGGTGGAATCAGGATTCAAATTCAGCTCTTCTCTATGTCTCCAGACCCTGGGAACCCCAGAAATGAGGGTAGAGAGTGGGCTTAGGATTCCTTCTCAATGGAGGCTGATTCATTCACTTCTTTCTATGGAAAGGCTAGGGACTTTAGGTTGCCTGGATTAGAGAAAAAAGGGTTGATGGGGAGCTTTAGCACCAAAAAAAAATTTCAGAAGGAAGAGCATATCTTAAAATTTGTATACTTTCGCTGGGGATCAGGAAACATACTCTCATTGTGACAAAAAGAATTAAAGTCAGAAGGAAAGGCCTTTCTGACCAGGGAGTACCTGGGGGAAGGGGAGGCACCTTTGGTTCCACTGAATGCCAAAGCAGGCACCTCTTCTCTGGTGACTCTGGAAGTGGGGGCCAACTGGGGTGTTTGGGGAGGGTGTGGCAATCCAGCTAAATGAGGGAGGAGAAATGGGGTCTATGGAAATGTGGGATTTCTTTCTTTCTTAACTAGACAATAAGGCATGTGTAGGCACTAGCTGAGAGCAGGGTCCAAAAAGAAAACAGTGCAGGGAGGAGAACCAGGAGAGGCAAGTATCCACAGAGCCGGAATGGATGTTTCAGGTGGCGCTGTCCTGGTTAGGGAGAGGGCACACCTGTGTTCACACTGACTTGCATATATACACACATGCTCCAGCATCATGCCACAATATATCTTCTCATGACCAGTATCTGTTCTCTCTTGGATGATGTGCAGAGGAGTCTAAAAGGTGCTGGGTCTTCTCTGAGAGCTGAGGCAGGCTTCCGTATGGAGGTGCCAGCTCTGTGGGCAGAAGCAGCTATAAAGGGCTAGGCCCTGAGTCCCACCACACCTTGACATGGCCCAAGCACTTTCCATGGGTTGGGCTGGCCTCCCCAGCTGTTACCTCTCCTTGGAACTAGCTCAGCACTCTCCCATCCCTGATAATCTTCTCTTTCTCAGCCTCTGGCTGTGTATGGCCCATTCTGAATCCAAGTAAGACATTCATCAAAGTGCTTACCTAATGCCCTTCCTGACTTCCCAATGTCTGTTAGTGTCCCCACCTGCTGGAGCAGTCTTGGACCTGCCCCTCTCTCTTGCCTCCCATTCTACATCAGTCACCAGGCCTGTCAATTCTTCCTTGAACATTTCTCAAATCCTTCCCTTTCTCTTTGTAATTTACCTTGGCCAGCTCTGCAGTCTTATCACTGTCACTTGCACACAGAAGGCATTCAATAAATGTTTTAATAGAATCGGGACTTCCTGTTAAACATGGCAGATTGAACACATCCATTTACTTGTTTTTGTCCCAACCCCTCATCAAATGACACCAAATGTCACCAAATAACAATATGGGGATTAAAAATGCATATACCCACAAGGGCAAAAAGAAGAAGAGAGGAGACAACAGCAGATGAGAGACATCAACAAAATCCTGGAAACAAAACAGATGGAACTAGAAACTGCCTTAGGAGAGAGGGGAAAGCCAATAGGCTACCATCTCAAACCCTGGAAAAGCTTAGTAACTAGAGATGCCAGGTAATGCTAAAAACAGGAATATTGGCTGAAAATCTTTAAGAAGAGTGGTTAGACTCTCAGAAACCTTCCCCAACTCTTGCAGGAGACAAGAAATTTACTTTTGGGAGGGACTGAGTTAATCAGGCTCTGGACTCAGGCTGGGAGCTGGATGAGGCACTGAAAATAGGGAGGGTAGGTGAAAATCTGTACCTCCCCTCCTTTCTGTGCCTGATTAGGCCTCTTTAGCCAGTCAGCCTCCTGAAGACTGACAGGCAGGCAGAAGACAGGAAAACTGGCCCAAGAGAAAACACAAATGTTAACATGGTGGAGTTCCCATAAAGAAATAGCCGGGTCCTCATCTAATCATCCCACAGTGAAGCCCACTGGTTAACAAGCAGCCCCCTATCCTACTCTACTCTAACACACAAAGCGAGTGTCCAGGCCAGGCAGCCAAATGTGAACTCATCTGTGAATGTGAATAGACAACTAAGGATCACTAAATATTTGAGAAGAGCCTCTAATGTGAAAAATGGGGGGGGGTAGTAAAAAGAAATTACAATAAGTATCTTTAACACCCTAGCATCTTTGAAATAAAAACATTCCAAAAGGGGAGGGGGAAGCGCTATTAGAAATGAAAAACTCAATAGAATACTTGGAAAATAAAGTCAAAGAAATTTCTCCAAAAGTAGGACAAAACTCAAAGAGATGGAAAATGGGCGAGAAAAGTAGTAAAATTAGAGAAATAGTTCAGAAGATCCAACAGTCAACTAATAAAGATTCCAGAGAGAGGAAACAGCAAATGAAGGGAAGGAATTTATCTGAGAAGGTGAGAAAATGTCCAAAATCTGATGGACATGTTTCCAGATGAAAAGAGAGCACTATGTGTTCAGAAGAGAGACCCAGAGCATAAAACGATGACATTTCAAAACACTGGTTCTTAAAAAAATCCTTGAGATTCTCAGAGAATACAAAAGACTACGTTCAAAGGATCAGGAACCAAAACGGAATCAAAGTTCTTAACGGCATCATCGCAGGTTAAAACACAAAGGAGAAATGACTTCACGCTATGAGGAAATTTTTTCATTCTAGAATTCTATACCCAGCCAAACTATCAATAAATACAAGTATAGAATAAACATAGTTTTTAAACAAAGTAAAAAAAAAATCCCATGAATCTTTTCTCAGGAAATTACTGACAGGTGTATTCCACCAAAATGAGGGTGTAAACCAAGAAAGAAGAAAATATGGGACCCATGTAACAGGGGAACTAATACAGGAGAGAGACAAAGAAACTCTCGAGGTGAGTCCCCCCATGTCCACATAAAGCCTCTTTAGCCATTCAGCCTCCAGAACAGCAAGCAAGTTGGAGCACAGCTCGTCTGGATTGGAGCAGGAAGATGGACACTCCAGGGCAAATGTTACCAAGAAAAATAAAAACTGAATTTAAAAATCAATATACTTTTAATATATAAAGAGGAAGTATTCAATAATGCCAGAATATTCAGGGATGGTCATAGGTGTACAGAACATTAAGCAAACAAACAAAAAAAAGAGGTGATTATTAACTCTTGAAAAAAAGAAGGAAATATAATTACAGTACACTATGTGGCTCAGCTGTAAATATTTACATAATCATAATGTTATATATACTAGAAGTTGCTTGAAGCTAAAAGGAGAGATATAACTATATAATTATAATATATAATCCTATTATATTATATATATTATTAGATATATAATATATAATGTAATATATTATATATTATATATGGGAACATGAGTAGAACATACTAACAATGGTGTCTATGTGTATATGTATAGCAGAAATGAAGTAGAGGCTAGTGTAAAAGTGCAATTCTCACTCTTCATAGCCAGAAGTCAACAGATACTGTCTAAAACTGAAAAATTTATAGGCATGCGACTTGGAAATAGATAACCATCAGAAATTGGACAAGGTTGTCTCGGGGTAGGAATCAGGAGGGGGAAAAAGTGAGGCATGGCACTGCTGTGTTTATTATAAGCCTACCTTTACCATTTGACTTTTAAGTTCATACCTATATGATTTTGATAAAAATTAATATTAAAAAATTGGAAAGAATCCCTATTGCTAGAGCACTGAGGTGGCCTCCCCTCTTTCAGCCCTGACCCTGTAATTGAAACCTAAAAGTCATTGCTCTAAAGCACCGATCTCTCATCTCATTTTCCTCCGCAAACACCATCATTGGCTCCTGTTTTACCTCCAAGGCAAAGTCTCCTGGACCTTGAAAATCACCATAGTCTGAGCAAAGCTTTCCTCTCAAACTCATCTTTCATTTTTGCCCCACTGAGACTCTGTGCTTCTGTCAGACTGTCACACATAGCATCCCCCAGAGTGTAGACCCAACTCTAGGCCTTTGCTCATGGTGCTTCCGTCTTCTCCACTGAATTTCTTCTGCTACTTTCCCTGGAGAGTAGGTGTCATCGCCAAGCATACTGGATTGACGCTCCCTCTCTGCCCAGAAGAGTCTGTTGGCTCCCCCGGGTTTCTAGGCACACAGTCCATGCTCAGGTTGAGACACCCTCTTCCCACTCCCACATATGGGCCTTGTCCTTTACACAGATGATGCTGGGCCTGCAGGGCTGGGAGGAGGCTTTAAGAAGGATACCTGGGAACTTTCTCCCTTCTTCTTGGGAGCTTGATTTTCAAAGCCAGGTGTGATACCCAAGTGTGAAGTAGCCTCAGCTCCTTCTTAATCAAAGATTAAGGAGATCCTAGGCAATTTTTCTCACCCCTTCTCACTAACTCATCCCAGTGACCTTCCTGTAGAAGGAGTGACAGCAGAGTTCCAAGATTCCCCCACCCCACCCCAGTGCCACCTCCCATTAGCGCCCACGTCCCAGGGCTGTTATGCACCTGCCTTCCTTGAGAAACCCTCTTCACCCTCTCATTTGCTGACTTGCAAGAGTGGAGGGAGGGAGCATGTGGCAGCACGGGGCATTGTGCATCGTGACAGCACACAGCTGGCAGAGCACCCAGCAGCTGGCTGAAGGCCACATGTAGCGCGAAGGGGACAGGAAGGCCCATGACAGTGGGTAGCCCCAGTGACTACTCCGGCCCTAGTCTCCATGACACAATGTTTTCAACATCCGGCAGTTCCACCCCTTCCTCAGGGTACAGATTCCATTCCCCTCTCTTGGGCATGGGAAGAGTAACCAGAGTGGAGGCATGAATTCAGACCTTAGCTGCTCGGTCTTACCCTCTCAACCTTCCCCAACCTGAGAGGTTAGTCTGATTGGCTCTGGGGAGCCTCACCCTCACCTTCCCCCAGCAGAGACCTGGAAACAAGCTTCTGGAGGGATCTATTTGCTGGTGATTACCCCTAGGCATGTTGGCCCGATTGAGAAACACACACACACACACACACACACTCTGAAATGCTGGGTCACATTCTGGCTTTCTAGTACCAATCTGTGTAATTTCCTTCTCTGCTGTTACAGAGGATAAATGCAAACATCTGGTGCCTCGGTTCCCTCATCCAGGAAGTGGGTATAGCAATCCCTGCACTGCCTTCCACACAGAATTGCATGGGAGATAAAATGAACTGATGGTACAAAAGCATTTTGAAAACACAAAGGCCGAAACAGAAATCACTACCTTCTGCAAAGGTAGAACGTTCTAAGAGAAAAAACTAGGGAAAGTGATGGTGTGACCTATAGAAGAGTTCTCTAGAAAAACCTTCCCTGAAGTCCAGAACCTGGTCATCTGGGTTCCAGGACACTGTCCCTGAGCCCAGGACAGAAACAGGGTTCAGCTGAGGCAGGAGTTTGTTTTAAGACTTGGTATATTCTGGAAAGTAGCAACCAAAAGATGCGTGGAATCTCCTGGGATTTTTTTATAAATAAGAAAAAGACTTCTGTGGACTTCCTATGTATCAGGCTGGGTTTTCAGCACTTTCTGTGTATGATCTTGTATAATCTTTGTGGTAGCCTGTGAAGCAAACACTATTACCATCCCTAATTTCCAGATATCCAAGGCCACGTGATAATAAGCAGGCACTCTGAGATTTGCACCCAGGCAGGTTGCTCCAGGACCCAAGATCTTAACCACCATGCTATATTATCCTCGGTGATGAATGAGCAAAGTGTACCCAGTCCAGGAGGCGGGGGGGGGGGGGGGTGGCCAAGATGACCTTAAGAAATTGGGATCCCATCATTCTGGCTAAGTGCCAGGGCCTACTAATGATGTTTAAGGAGGTTGCCATAGAACAATTTAGGCCATCCGGAGGTTCCAGGCTCAGAAGGTGACAGGTGTTGGGCATCACCAGAAAGGTGCTGGAAGTGGAGGAATCAGTTATCAGGAGCTGTCAGGTTCTCTCATCTATCAATCCCAAACACGTTTATGGAATAATACAGTATGAAACTGTTCTGGCCACACTCACATTCCTTATCTTTCTAATGGAAAAACAGTTACAAGCAATTACGAGTGGTTTTTTTATGGGGAGGAAAACAGACATAAAAAAGGGAGACTTTGAAGAAGTAAAGGCATCAGGGAATTGCAGTTTGAGTACTAGCTCCACTCTTTATTTGCTATGTGACTTTAGGAAAGTTAGGCAGCCTCTCTGAGCGTAATTTCCTTATGGCAAGATGGGCATAATAAGAAAACCTGCTTCATGGGATTATTGTGAGGCTTATAGGAGATAACACATGATAAGTGCTTAGGGGATAATAAGTGCCATTATGATAGAGCCTAATAAACCTTAGGCTCTATCACAATGTATTACCTCATGGAACTGGTATAAGGGTCTATAAACTGGAAACTACTTTGCAAATATCACTTCTGGTGAGAAAGTCTGGAAGGAGAAGGGATGCCTCTGAAGGTTGAGGTCCTTACTCTACTCTCAGCAAAGATGAAAGGCTTGGGTAAAAGGCCAGGGTGGGTTGTGCAAGGGAACCCTCCCTATGGCGTGCACCCCCATCTCTTCCCACTGGAGTCCACTCTGGGTGTATAGCACCTCCAAAGCTGCCCTGAGCTCTCTGTGCATAGCTCCATGGCTCATAAGTGGGGCCCCATCTCCCAAATTCATTCCCTTACATGATGATGAATCATGTTAAACAAAATGAATATGCAAATCTTCTTAGGGCGGGCCTTATATCTATGGAAAGCTGAGACTAATAAATGGATTCTGATTAAGAAGACAATTCAAGCAATGCAACTCGTCCTGCTCATCTTTCCTCCTCCACTCCTTGGGCTCTGTCCACTGGTGTGTCCTTTTCCCCCCCAACCAAGGGGTGCATTCTGAAGGGTTGGATGAAGGCGGCAGCAGAGGCCTGCGCAGGCATGAGTAGTGGGTTAGGCCTGGTGTGGTTTTTTCCTCTCAGATCTCCGATCTGATCCCTGTGGCTACCGCTGCCGGCCCTTCAGGCAGTGTGAGGAGATAAGTGGAACCTGTCACTTGGAGCCCGGAGGCTTAAGGAATGACAAGCTGCACACCTGGCTGCAGGGGAGCTGAGGGCTGGTGAGGGCTGAGAGAGGGGGCTTGGCAGGCCCAAGACCCAGGCAGAGAGAGAAGCTGCAGGAACTCACTGGGCCCAGGAGGCTTTGGAAAATGGTTGAAGCCATCAATAGGTGAAGAGAGCCTGGAATTGTCATGGCTACAAAAGACTTTAGAAATCTCTCATCGGTCCAGTGCTTTACTCCCCTGGCCACCATTTTAAATACCTGGGGAGCTTTTAGACAGCAGCGATGCTGAGGCCTACCCGAATCTGTGTTTTAAAACTTTCCGGAGGAATTCTCATGTATAGCCAAGGTGGAGAAGCACTGTCCCACCAGGCACCTATTCTAGAGACAAGAGAACTGAGACCAGAGAATGAAGGCGCCTTGACTGAGGCCACGCAGGTGGCCAGTGGTGACAGACACCTGCCTCTGTGCTCATTCCCTGACCCCCCCAACCCTGTCCTAACCAGGAGTGAAGGTGACTCCTTGAACACACAGCAGCATGGGGAGGTAGAAGACCTGGATTAGTGTGATCTCTATGTGATCCTGAACAAATTACAAACCTCTTCAGCCTTCAGGTCCTGATTTGTCAAACAAGAGAGCTGAACGACATCTCCACATTCCCTTTCTGCCTACAAAGGTGTGACTGTAAGTCTTTCCTGAAATCTACTTCAAGGCTCTCTTGCTACAAAGCCAGCCCCTCTCTTGCTACGAAGCCACTGTCTTCAGAAGATATAAAGGCAGCATGTTCTGAAGCAAATATTGATGAAGACATTCCTCTTTCCCTTTACCTTTTTCCAATGCCTCACTCTCTGTTGAGACACTCTCTCATGTTGACCGAACACAAGTTAAAATGCTCCAACTGCCAGCCTCAGGCGTTCACTCTAAAGTAGGACTGCAGAGCACAGCCTGAGTGGGGGCGATGAGCTGAGCAAGGACAATTCGAGAACAAAGGGTACCACGCACCAGGAAGCCAGAGGCCTTGCACCCCTGTGGCTCTGTTTCGCCAGCTCTCAAATGGTCCCGATGGGAGGGGAGGACACTGAGACATCAGTGCAACAATCCCAGATGCCCATCCTGCAGGACTTCCACTTCTGTGCCACTTTGGGCAAGGACTGAGCGTCTTTGAGCCTCAGTTTTCTCATCTGTAACATGGGGATAAAAACACCAACCTTCTGGATCGATAGGTCCCAGATGAAATAATTTTTATGAAACACTTAGCCCAGGGCCTGACTCACAGTAATGGTGGCAGCGGTTGCTATCATTGTAACAAACCTCATTATTACCAGGTAGTGGCAGTCTCACATTTTCCTCCTTGGGTGGGTGGGGCCCAGGGATATCCAGTCACCCAAGGAACATGCCTAGGGAGGGAGGATGCCCTGCCATGTTGCTCTTGGGAACTCTCCCATGATTGGGGTCATGAAGGCTGGGGTGGGATGGAGCATCTGTTCCTGAGTCCCTGGGGAGGGGGGCTCTCTGAGGGGGTTGTGGAAGGAACTGGGTGGGAGGTTCAATGCTTTGGTCTACTGTGCCTGGTAGATAAAGGCCCCCAGGCTCCACCACTGGCTTTAGAGACAGCCAGAAGTCCTGGCACACAGAGATGGTGAGAAGACCTCCAGACTGACCCCAAGAAAAGATGGAGACGCAGAATCCCAGATACCACCCTGCTCAAAATCTGTCCTAGGGCAGCCATGGCTTCATCTGTTAAGATCAGACTTGACCAAGAAACAAACCAGCCTCCTTTTCCCTAACAGAGAAGGTGCTTCCACATACTTCCTAGGCGGTTCGAGTTGATGACCAACACAGTTAGGAAGTTCAAGGGTCTCCCCATGTCCCTCCTGGAATTACGAATGTGGAGACCAATTTCTACAGAGAAACGGAATCCTCCCCATCCCTCCTCTTCCTGGCCCCAGGGTGCCCAGTGAAGGACTCAGCAGCAACTAGGGCACACTGGCCTTCTAGGAAGTAAGAGAGACCATGGGTAGGAATTGCAAATGACTTTCATTAAGTAGGGTGCTAATACCATGAATTACAAATGAAACCCAGATGAAGAGGACCCTGGCAGCCTTACCTCTGTTTGATATTAATTGGGCGACACTTTGTTTTAATGGTACATTAATTAATGCAGAATTTCAACGGAAGTCCGCGTGACACTCACATTAATACAAATGAATTCATTACCGTCGGTGTTATTACAAGAAATGACAAATAAATCTGTAACAGTGGGACCCTTCAAATAATAATCACGAATCATTAGGTTTGCTGCTCGTTTGTACTGTAGCTTGCAAATATGTGTATATGTTTTCTGTGTGAGTGTGTCTTTGCCTCTTGGCTGGGGGAGGCAGCCGGTGGGGGCTGGCTCTGTGGTAGTGGAAGGCGAAGCCTCTTCCAGACTTTTCTGAATCTGCTTTTCTTCCCTTTCTTCCTCCCACCTCAACCCCCCCCCCCCCCCGAGAACTCCTTCTTTCCCCAGAACCCTCCCCCAGGTTTAGCAACCCTATGTCAGGAATGTGACCGGGGTCGTCACCCCAAATCCTACACGCCCAGTGTGCACTTTCTGTCCCAGAAGATGAGGCATGGTGGTGGTGGTGGTGGGGGTGGGGAGGGTAATGAGAGGAGTAAGGAGCCCTGGGGTGGATCTTTGCCATTTGTTTTTAAGAGGTTTCTCACATCAGATCGGTCTTAATGTTTCACTCTAAGCCTCGGAAGGTCTGGGGACAAAATTCAAATGTCCACTGACCTGCACTATGCTAGGAGTTTTATCTATTTTCTCCACTTCAGTCCTCACCACAGTCCCAGAGGCTTTGTCCCATTGTAAAGGGCAGGAAACAGATTTAGAGAGCTTGAACTTCCTTGTGTGAGGTAGGGCCACGCTTAGGATGAAGCTCTGCCTTACTCCGAAGCTCCCAGAAAACCAGGCTTTTCCAGGGAGAAGATGCCACTTGCCCAGGATGGGTTAGTATCCTGGCGGAGGCAAATGAACCCGGCGGATCAATTCCAACTCTCCGTCCCACTGCTCAGTGCTTCATGCTGTAATCTCACAAGGCAAGAGACTCCAACAAGGTGCGACTACAGCTATCACCCTGGTTGTTTCTCACACCCTTTCAGCTCTTCGAAGTTGAGGTCAAGACCATTTTTGCTTCTAAGGGGCAATAAGTGAGACCCCAGGAAACCACAGTGGATAAAAGTGTCAGACCAGGCTGGGTGACTCAGGTGGGTTTTAGGTCTGTAAATCATGGGCATGCAGGCTGCCTCTCCGCTCTGCACTCAGGGAAGACAGTGCTAAGTGAGCACAGTGCTTGCTCTTCCCTAGGCCCAGCCTCAGGATTCCCAACGGAGCGCTCTAAGTAGCTCTATCAATGGTTTGGAATTGGCATATGATTTGAATGTGGTATGTTATCCCTGTTTTAGAATATCCTGGAGGACTTTAAAATAGAATCCAGTCTCCTCTGACAGGGATGCCCAAGAACAATTCAGCTCAGTAGCTGCTGGTGAAATGACCTCCCTGGGTTCCTCCAACCTGGGGAGACTGGAATTCCATGAATCATTTGCTTCCTCACCTACCTGAATCAATCACCCAGTCTTATCTCCACATGTAATAGCTTTCTCACTTTTACTAACAAGTGAAACAACATGGAAGCCAAATCCAGCTCTTTCCATCCTTGAGACTTGGCTAATGTGGCCAAACTCTGTTGGCCCCTGCCCTATGACCTGCCCTCCCCCCTGGCTCTGACTAGCAGTGGGCCATAGACCACAGTGTGGTATTGAGGGGGGCTCCATTCCCTATTCCTGCTCACATTCTCCCCCATTCACACTGGTACTGAATGAACCAATTAATCACCTAAGATTGTTAACTGTACTAATTATACTCGCTCTTGAACTTGTGGAATAATTATTTACTGTCTCTCCCTCACAAGTTATCAATTATGGTGATTGCCGGCAGGCTGTCACTTCTACTGAGCCAAGACACAGGAGGCCTAGCCAGGCTCAGAGCTGGTTCCCCAAGAAGAACTGTCAGAGGGCTTTGCCTGAGCTTAGCCTCCACCCAACAGATGAGGCACAGGCGGTGGCCTCTTCATGGGGACAGGCTTTGCAATCTAATAAGGGGCAGCTCAACATTGATTTTAAATGCAGTCTTTATTATACGAACCTTGTTCCCCTAAACCATGAAATGACAACCACTAAGTACTTCCCTGGGCACTGAACTACCTCCTTCTTCCTTGTATCTTTGCGAAGTTGTACATAGTACTCTCCTTGGCCAGACTTGGCGTCACACCCCCCTCCCCCGAGATCCACGAGCAGACTGCGAGTGAACATTAGATTATATTTTCCTCTGGTTCTTCAAGTCAGGGGTTCTATATTGTCTCTTCCCAGCCTGCCTCTTCCCAGCCCACCACTTCCGCTTTTCCTGTTCCCTAATACCCCTACTCGGAGGACACTTGGTGCCTCTAAACAAACCTTTGCTAAATGAAGAAAGACAAGGAAGGGGAAAGAAGCTGTCGGGCTCTGTCCAACCCACTTGGACCTTAAGCTATTCCTATCTTCTGGGCCGTTGGACTTTGGAACACAAACCCACAGGCCATCACTCGCCGCCCCCACCCTCCCCCGCCGCCCCTTCCCCCACATACTCTCTCCTCTGCCCTGCAACAGTTTCTCCACCCCAACCCACCCAGGGTGACAGTGTGTGATGTGAAGCTCCTGTGTGGCTGTCGGGTAAACATGTATTTATTCAGGCAAGCAGCAGGCCCCAGCGGGCTGTGGCTCCCATCCCCTTGGCTCCCTCTACCACCCCAGCTCTCCCGCTGCCCACAGTGCTCGTTTCTAAACGTCAGGGCAAAAAGCACTTAGAGCAGACTGCTGAGCCCAAATCTATTCCAGTGCGGAGAAATGCACTCCGTCACCACGTAGCTGACAGGCTCCAGGCAGGCTGGAGCACCGTGGCCAGCCTCTGACTGACCCCGCCCCACTGAGCTCCTCCGGTTACCGGCAGGGTTCAGATAGGCCAAGCTGCCTCTTAACCCTGGTTGCAACAGCTGAGAAACCCCAAACCTCCTGGGAGGTGCCCCTACTCTCTGAACAAGCCACTGCCCACTTGACATCTCCACATGAATGCCACAAAGATGCTAAGATTCAACTCTCCAAGAACGAATTCTAAATCGCCCCTGGAAACTGTAGCCCTGGCTTCATGAAAAGCAATACATTCCCTCTGCATCCAGTTGGTACCCCCAAAACTAGAGTTCTCCTTGCAATTTCTTCTCCCGAACATCATTCTGCTGCTCCTCTCTTTCCCTACCACAACCAGCTCTCACCTGGACACACTACAGTGACCTCCTATCTGGGCCCCTGCAATGCAGACTCCCCCAGCACCTGGTATAAACTCTATAAAACATGCATCGGATTGTATTACCACAACCCTGTCCCCTGTGCTCCAATAACTGCCCAGCAGCTTCCTGCTGATCGTAAGATAAATATCAGAGAACCCCTTCCATCGCCCTGCATGGCCTGGTCTCGCTCAGTTCTTTAGCTGCTCTCCCTTCACCAGCTCGTCCTGTGGGCACTCCAGACACTCTGGCCTTCTTTTACTTCCTCAGATGAATTAGGTGTCTCTGTGCCTCTGAGCCTTTGCCTGTGCTGTCTATCCACCGGGATTCTTTGCTCTTCTTCATCCCCAGTTATGCCTCTTCTGCCTTCACATCTCAACCAAATCCCATTTCCTCCAGAACTTTCTGTGACCCTCAGTCTGGGTCACATCTTTGGCAATATTTGCTCAGAGTCCCCTGGGACTTTCTTGGGGGTTCCAATCTCTTTGTAATTATGCAACTCTTTGATTACCACCTGTCCCCCACTAGACTGTAAGCTATTTGAGAGTAGGAGCCACCTCTGCTTCTGCTCACCATTGTGCCCGTAGGGCCCAGTATGTGGCTGGTACTGAATAAATAGTTGTTGAATGAGTGATATCCTGAGTACCCTCTCTTGACATGCTCCTCATCCTCCAATCTGTAGAGATGGGAAAAACCAGCTCCAAATTTTCTCTCTCTTGTTCATTCAACAAATATTGACTGACTAAACATCTCCTACGTTCTGTGCTCTGCTAGGTAGTGAAGGTACACTGACAGGTACCCTCTGGGGCACACTGTCCAGGTTGTCTGAGGGCATCGATGACAGGCAGATGGGGAACCTGTGTTCTGGCTCCCAGCTCTCCCACCACCTGGAGCTGGTACCGTTGGTCTC
The DNA here is from genome assembly GCF_014176215.1 of Rousettus aegyptiacus. Taxonomy (NCBI): domain Eukaryota; kingdom Metazoa; phylum Chordata; class Mammalia; order Chiroptera; family Pteropodidae; genus Rousettus; species Rousettus aegyptiacus. The sequence continues at coordinate 15,158,375 of NW_023416309.1, forward strand.
TGCTCATGCTGTTTTCCTGCCTAAAACATTCTTCCGCATTCACTCCCTCATCCAACAAATATTTATTTAGTGCTTAATATATATGAAACAGTGTTCTAGGTTCCAGGGGCACACTGGCAAGCTCCCATACGTTTTTAATCTCGACTTCACTGTCACGAAGCCTTCTCCAGGAAGCCTTCCCTAATTCCTGAACCTGGGTTGGTGATATCCCTTTGTCATATTGCATAAAAATCCCATGACTGTCTTGCTCACATGGCACCCCTAGTACAACTGTACCCCCTTTGCCTAGCACATAGCAGCCATTTGATATATATTTTCTGCATGAACAAATTCCTCCATAAGCTGCATCACCACAAGCTCTCAAGGTAGAGGGGGAGACATTTTGAATTAAAGTACAATTGGCTGAAAAAACATGGAGAAGGGGCATGTGAGAAGGCTGTGGCCACGATGAAGAGGAGAAGATGAGTTTGAGATAAGACGCCAAGAGGAGATGTAAGTAGGAAAACTGGAATTTCCCTGCCCTGGGTCCGTGAGCTCCTCAGCCATTAGGTCAGAAAGGAAATGAGGCAGCAGTACCAGAAGTCCTAGGACAGGCTACCTTGGGCACCACAATTTTACAAGACTCCAAATTCCTCTGTTTTGGGCTCTGGAGCTTCCCTGGGGTCTCTGGAACTCTCCAAATGCCCTCCTGCAGTGCTCTCACTCTGGGAGTATGGGGCGGCCTCAGCAACTGCTTTGCCCCCCGCCTGGGGAGCCACCATTCCTGAGAGAGTGTGTGCTTCACTCCCTCAAGGTCTCTCTCAAATGTCCTCATGGAGGTTGTCCCTGGCCTCGAATCCTGCTCTAGTCCCTCGGCTACTTTGTTTTTCTTCATGACCTGTATCACCAACAGATATAGATTTGTGTTGGTTTGCTCATCTCTCCCACTACCGATGAAATCTGCCAGCGGCAGGGACTTTGTCAGTTTTGTTCAGCCAAGTCCCCAGCTCTGCGAACAGTACCTTTGACACACAGTAGGCCATCAAGAACTATTTTTTGAATGACTGAATAGACAGGAAGAGGATAGGCTACGAGTGCAGACTCATAGGGAACAAACACCAGGTCCTCCTGAGGACTGTTGTGGAGCAAACAGAAATCATCCACCTGCAGCCCTGCCCCGGAGGCACAATGCATGCTCACTGATGGCAACCTGGGATAGCTGAAGGTATGAACCGCCTCAAAGGCACTTCTAATAAAACACAAGGGTAGATAAGAATAGCCAAATGGGTTTCTCTCCAGGCCGCTGACCTCTCTGTCAGGGACAGCTGCTCCATCATACCCTTCCCTGTCACCCCGCCTTCCCCTGCTGGCAGCTATTTTCTCAGGATAGGAAAAATACAGCTGGCCGGCCAGGGAGATCCCATGCCTCTTTGGTCCTACCTCTCCAGCCCTCTTTCTTCCTTTTAGTAGGCACTAAAGAGATTAAATCATCAATTGCCAGGAAAGGCTGGGGCGCGAAGTGCTGTCTCAAGCTACTGCATCTGGTGCTTTTTGGTTAACAGCTGTTTAGTGGCTGGAGTCTCCTGTGACAGTAACTTATAGCGCAGATGTAGCTCATTCTCTGCCACTGCTATGGCGAGAGGGGGTAGTCTTGACCCTGGCCCGAGGCTGACCACAGGTCACACACTGCACCAGTCACGATTAGATACCAGACCCTGGCCACAGGCCACCTCCTAACCTCTAAATCTAGTCATAAAATAACTCCCAAACTATGAAGAAATTGAAACATCATTTTATAGGCTGGCTGAGAAGTCCACTTAAAATGACATGACTCCCTTTGAAGATGGAGAAAGTTAGAAAAAAGCAGTGCTATCTTCTTCCCCCAGACAGCTGTGGCCAACATTCTTTGCCTCATGGCCTTCTCTGTGGCATAGGTGACCTCGACTTCAAGCCAGAGCATGGGAGCGGTGTTGGGGGTGATGCTTCCCAGGGGCACTACGCCCAGACCCCTCGGTCTGGAGTGAGCATGCCATTCCTCTCCTTCGCCTGGTCACTAACCAGTTAACCTCTTTGCCAGCACCCCTACCCTGATAGCCAGAACAAAAGAGGAGGGGTTAGGAGCAGGGCTGTTGGACAAGCTCTGTTTACAGGGCCCTGATTGCCCAGCCCTCCAGCCCCCAGCCGGGTCCCTCTCTGAGCCTCTCCACTCTGCCCTCCCTTCGGTGGAGCTGGGGTAATTGGAACCCCTTCTGCTAAGGCTGATTAGGCCTGATTTCACCGGCCCACTCCCACCTCTGGAACCTTCCCCTGTTATTAAAGTTGTTTTCCATCCACTCTCTCGGTCCCCTGGATTAGGGAGTCTATTCTGCTTGATTTCTCCCCCAACCTCCCTTTTTTCCTCTACTTTCACCTACCCTGCCTATGTCTATGGCAGCCATGCGGACCAGAGTTCAGTAAAAACCAGGAAAATTAACTTCTAACCTCAGAATAAAAATAGCTACAAGAAAGCCAGGTGAATAATAAAAGCTTCATCTAATGTAACTTTGATTAAAAGCTGAGACCTGCCTTCTCATCCTACCCCCACCCCACAAGGGAAACGCTGGCCCTTTAAAGCAGGAGATAGTTGTATGGATAGAAAATGCAGCCTGTTCTCCCCTCCAATTTACTTATCACCCATCTTTTCTTTTTCTCAGCGCTCTAAGAGGCCCAAGTATCATATCTGCTAGTCTTCACTCTGCCCTCAGTACTCAGCAACATTGGAAGAACAGAATCACTCAGAAGCAATAGCTCCCAGCAGCCCCAAGACCCTCCTCTTCCCCGGCACTGCGCAAGAGTGGCTGAGAACAGGATGCTTGGAGGTTCAGTTTCACCCTGGCTCCTAAGCTCCTGTAGGGTCTGAGGGTAATTCGAGTACTCCTCTGGGCCTCTATTTTTCCATCTGTCAAATGGGAAGAGAGAATCTTTTCCCTTGCTAGAGTGGTCAGAAGTGCCAGGATTTATGGTGAAATTCAGGTTAATGATTAAAAGAAAGATGGTGGTCTTCCCTCCTGTTTGCTCACACTGTTATATCCAGGATCATCTATGAGGAACTGGGCATTGCTATAGGAACTAACCTGGCATTTATTCCACCTGTGCGGGCAGCATCAGTCGTGTATGGATTCTAGTAAGCATACGGTAGCCAGTCACCACCAAACGCCGGACCCTGGAGAGGCCATTGCCAACATCTGCCCTACCCTCTTGGTGCTTTGACAGAGAGAGGAAGGAGAGAGAAGAGTTTGCTGCCTCTGGGCCCCATCCTCAGGCCCACCATAACAACATTTCTTCCAGGGCTCTTTGGATGACAGAGTTCTACAGGGCAGGGCAGAAGGCCAGGAGGGTGACACATTCTTGACCACACTGGGCTGCAGAGGTGAGAGCCCTGTCCCAGTAATCAGGGGCCTGGGGCCCCCACCTAACTTCCTGTGTGCTTGGGGCCTTGGCAGCCTCACCTTTTAAACGTAACTGCTGGAGGAGCATTCCACAAGTCTGTGTATCCAGGCTGTCCTGAGAAGTTCCGGGTGGGCATGATTCTACAAAGGCAAAGTCTTCACGCTCACCAACCCCCTTTGCCCAAAGACTCCCCTTGCCCTCCAAAACCAAGGGGCCACAAGGCCCAGTTAAAGCCCCAGGGCCACAAAAGCCCCTCCCTATAAACAACGCTGGAAAGGGGCTCCTTGCCCAGAGCCATTGGGATCCTTAAAAAAGTCGAACTTATAAAAATCAGCTCTTCCTGCACTGTTGCATGGAGGAGGGGTGAGAGGTGCCGAAGTGTGGCGGCTTGGAGTCCATCCCAGTGGCCAGACAGGAGGTGGTTCGGTTTCATTCACCATCCCAGCCTTTTTGCACTCAGGGCACCGGGCTGTGGAGGCAGGAGTCTGGTGCTTTTTAATTTCACGCCAGGTGTCAGTGGCCAGGCCTTAGCTGGCCTTATCTCCTCGGCTTCCTGCCCAGGTGGGTGCCTGCTGAGCTTAGACTCCCTGCAAAGCCTAGAGAAAGGCTGCTCCAGGGATAAGACCTTTGAACAGAGGGGCTCTGGGGAGCTGATGTCTGCTGGGCAGGCAGGGAGACTGGACTTTGGGCCCTACTATAGGAGGCGGGAGCCTTACAACTAAGGATTGCTAAACACAATAAGACTCCGAAAACAGAGAAACAAGGGCTGAGTATCAGTCACCAATTGATCATTTTTCTTAGTGCATGAAGAACCTTGGGGACTATGTCATCCTCTATCCCACTCTTCCCCATTTTCCATATGGGAAAACAGATTCTAAAAAAATGAAGTAACTTGTCCAAAGGTCACACGGAACTGACAGAGGTCCAACCCCAGGCTGTGGTGCCCAGATGTCCCACTGTGAATCACTAAGCTATGCCAACTCTCTATGCACAAGTAAGCCACGAAAGCTCCCATGAGGGTCTTCATATTCCAAGAAATTCCCTAGTTACGACGAGCCCTTCTCCTTCATGGAGCCAAGATGCTTCCTCTCAGAGCCTCATTTTCCTCATCTGGAAATGGGGAAAAGAGGAGTGGTGAATAAAAAAATCCTTATAGCTCTTTTTAGATCTAAATCAGGTGTCAGCAAACTGTGGCCTGTGGGCCAAATCTGGCTGCCACCTGTTTTTGTATAGCCTGCACGCTAAAAATGGTTTTTACATGTTTCAGTGTTTGGGGGAAAAAATCAAAAGCAGAATAATATTTCGTGACGTGTGAAAATTACATAAAATTCAGATTTCAGTATCCATAGTCACGGTGGAACACAGCCACGCTCACATGTTTATACGTCCTCCACGGTGGCCTTTGTGCCACAACAAAGCGGAGTGGCTGCTGCTGAGACCATATGGTTTGCAAAGCCCAAAATACTGACTACAGGTCCTTCACAGAACGTGTTTGCCAAGCTCTGATGTAAAAAGCTGAGCTGGTCTGGGCTTCGAACCCACGGAGCTGCCGGGGGTGGAAAAGCTCAGGGAGAAAAATGGATGGAGCGGCTCCTGCTGGGGGCTCCCTTCACAGGCGCCGGAGCGCGAGTCCCATGAATGCTAGGCCACACTGCATGCACACTCCCGGGGCCTCCTCCATGTGTGCAGTGCAGAGGTTTCCTCCCTGCAGCCAAGGCTCTGGGAACCTGCCTCCCATCTGCCCGCTAGCCTGCAGCCAGGCCCTGGGCCTGCCTTCCCAAAGTTTCCACTCCCGCCAACTGCTTGTGGCTCTCACAGGTCTTCAGGCTCCCTGCTGGCCAGGCCTTGTGTGTGTTGTCAATAAGCGGGTGGCCCTGTGGCTGGTGCGGGGGCTGGGAGGAGAGGAATCAGAGCAGGTAATTGCTGTGTGAAAATGACAGCACAGCGATTTATCCACCCCAAACTGGGCCTCGGCATACCAAGAGGCTGCCGGTGGCTGGGAATCAATACCGCCCCAGAGGAGGGATTATTAGGGAGAAAAGGGGGTTTGAAAGATCCATAAGAGTCTGATGACTATCTATTTCCAAGGGGACCATCAGCTGCATGAGAATTGTGTGCAGGAGGAGCAGAGTTCTGGCTGCCTGCATGAGGGAAGGCTGGGCTTGGTGGCAGAGCTGAGGGCTCTATCCTTCTCCTGTCCACCAGAGGGATGGGGTTAGGTGAGGCCTTCTTGCAGGGAACCTGAAATTCCAAAAGCCAGGCCTTGGGGTGGAACACAGTGGGGTACGTGAGGGATCCCATCCATTCCAAGTATGCACCTGATCCAGGGACAGCAAGGAGAAAAGCTTCTCCCAGGCCCAGCAGATGGTGATCTGCTGTGTCATCCTGGGCAAGCTCTTCCTTCCTGTCAGGGCCTGTGATCACCCAGCCCCACTGAGGCCCAAAGTCATGGGAAGTCACGTGGGATCTTAAGATTTGTACAGAGCTGGGAGGCTGGGAATTCCTGGGCTGGGGTCCTAGTGAGCACAACTTGGCCAAGGTAAGAGAGATATTTCCTGAAAGGGCCTTTTCCAGCCCCAGCTCAGGAAAGGCCTTCTGCTCCTTTCTCTGTTTAAAGGGGGCAGGGAAGGGGTGAATTGGGGTAACCCTGCCCCCAATCTCCTAGGGGAACATGCAGGGGATATTTTGGGGGTACTGGAGACCACATCAAGTCATCACCAAGAGCGTGTGTGTTTGTGCAGGGGGATCAGAGCAGTCCTCCTGTCAATCCCCAAATGCCTGCAGCTATGGGTCTGGGAGGCTGGGGTGGCCAGGACATTTTATTGCCCCGTCAAGTAACTGGCCCACACAGGCACCATAGCAGGCTCCCCGCAGGCACTGCCTACAAGTTCCCCAGCTGCTCAGCACCAGGCACTGGGTAATCTAGTCAGGCTGAACTTGCCAAGTGCGGTGTGGGGAAGGCAGAGGACAAGGAGCTGCTTTCCGCCCCAGGGTCTGGGCTGATTAAGCGGGGTGGGTTCCCAGTGCAAGCCCATCTAGAGAGGGTCGTGGGACAGTAGAAGAGGAAGAAAGAGGGAAAGGAACTGATGGACAGAAAGATAGACCAAAAGACTCAGAGAAAAGGATAAATGGAGGAAAGAGAGAAAAAGAGAAAGGAAGAAAGACAAAGGGAGACAGAGTGGGAAGAGGAAGAAGCGGGGAAAAGAAGGGAAGGGGAGCGAGAAGGCTGTGAGTGAGAGGGGACTTGAGCACGCAGAGCTCTGGAGTAGGAGAGAGGCTGGGTGTGTCTTGCAGCCCTCAGGAGACAGCAGGAACAAATTGGGTTTTGAAATGAGATAAAAGAAGCTGTTGTATCTCCAGATTTGCATCATTTAGTACATCAGGCTTGACATGTGTCTAACAAACAAAGCCACAAGTAGGGGGGTGTGGGGAAGACACTGAAAAGAGAAAGGCAAAGGAATGGTGGGGGCCTGGGAGAGCAGCCCTCCCCTGGCTCCGAGCACTGAGCTGACTCTCCTTATTTTCATTCTGAGGAGTTGATTTCCTCCTTGAAGAAGTCAGGAGCCACGGAGTGGAGTGCCGGGCTATAGGTGGGACAGGCAGGAGAGGTGTCGGTCCTGCTGGGGAGCACCATACACCAAGGTGCCCCAATTTTGGTTCCCGGCTGGGGTGCCCCTCGGGGGTTCGGATCAGGGGGTGTGGGGAGGATGGGTCCAGGCTTCTGCCCTCCAGAGGGCGCTGTCACCTGCTTGGCCTGCCGGCTGGGGAGCCAGAAAGAGGGAGTGAGTGGTGAGCAGGCAGGGGACACAGGGCGGAGAAAATCTCCGCACCACTCTCTCTGGGGCTCCTATCAGGACTTGAGTTTGGGGGCGGACTGAGAACTCTCTAGGTTACCGGGAGTTGGGCAGAAGCAGTTTCTTAGGTGGAAATCCAGTGAAGACAGCAGTGACAGAGCCCGGGGCTCTTAGTTTCTAACTGCCACATGTCTCCTGATCTCTGATCCTTTCCCTTTACCATGTGAACTCAGCACATCGCTGCCTCAAGCCTCAGTTTCCTGGTCTGTACTTTAGAGATAAGAACTGCTGACCTGCCAACCTCACAAGGTTTTAGTGAGGATTTATTAGAATAGAGCATACAAAAGTACCCAGTACACTTTCAGAACCCAAATGTGCTCATTTAAAGAAAAGAAAATACCAAGTTATGATTGATTGCTAACTCCTGTATCCACCAAGAAGGCAGTTTTTGTAGCTCCCTGTCATTTGCCAGAATATATTCGCCTTAGCATCAGACAGTCTTGATGCACTTGACTTCTATTCCGTTTTCCTAAAATCAGATTAATCTGAGGAACAGAAAAGAAGATGTTGGACATGACAAGGGAGCACAGAAAGATAAATGTTTTGTTTTGTGTATGTGTGTTGGGGGGGGGTATGGTTCCACCAATCATGTGCCCAAGAACAAGTCATTTCTTATTTTGGACCTTAGTTTCCCCAAATTTGAAGAGAGGAGTGGGCCAAAAAGCCCCTCCAACTCTGATGCAAGGCCCCAGAATTCCGGGAGGTTGATGGTGGTCATACTACAAGTCTGGAAAACAGCTAGGTACCAGACTGACATAGTCCTCATTGTCATGGCTCCTTGGGGGACCTGGTCACCAGTTGTTAGTACGTGCTGGAGAGAATGACAAGTTTACAACTTTGGGATAAGACTGAATGTATATGAAAATTAACTTACTTTCTCAGCTGCTCTTCCCTGAGGGACATGACCAATGGAGATCTCCAGGGGGTGGGGACTGGCAGGGGGAATGCAGACTTATTTATCTATCCCCCTGACAGCTATATGATATCGGCACTGACTTAGGCCTCAGTTATTCTTATCTGTAAAAAGGACCCAATGATATGGACAATGCTGGCTGGCTCCTGGATCATACTCGAGAGGGCTGTGGGAGAAATTAACCAACATATTTATGGGACAACTGTTTTGTGGCGGTAAGGAGGAACATAGGTTGGAATCCCAGCTCTGTCCTATACTAGCCAAGTGAATGTTAATAGTTGTGGAGTTTGCCTTGGTCTCGGTCTCCTCATTTGTGAAATAAAATAATAACACTATCATCTTAAAAGAGTCAGGAGGAGGAAATGAAGTAATGTTTGAAATCAGTCACAGTGCTAACCCAGAGTAAGGGCTCCTTGTTTGGTCGCTGACACCGTCAGTTTGGGGCCCTGGGATGAGACTAGATCAATGGCTGAGACGGTAGTCAGCTGGATCTTTTTGGGGTGGGCTGGAGAGACAGAAAGCCGGACTGATGGAATGGGCAGGAAGCAGAGACAAGCCTGAGGCACACACAGAGTTCATTTATTATTGGGTTCCTCTGGGGCATGCAAAGTGAGAAGTGATGGGATGTGGAAATTACCTTGATAACACTCAGTTTTTAAGGAAATACAAAGAGCCACTTGGAAGAGGCAAAGCTATTACTGTCTGCATTGTCCTTGGCATCACAGGAAAATCCTTCGGATTAATGTGCTTTTGTGAATCTTGACTTCTTTTGGGGGGAGAATAGGGGGTGCTGGTGACATTCTGCTAGCTAACAAAAATGCAAATGGAATGACTTCCCCTCCTCACTGTGCCCTCTGTCAGGCCCCTGACGGATCCTCTCTGCTGTGTTTATTACTACTAATGACTTTCTCGTTATGATTTGGCTCTGAAACATAACCGATGGTTCTGGAGAAATCCCATTATTCCACACATTATTCAATTAGAGAACAGAGCTGCTCTTCTGCTTGGGGATTAGGGGCTGCCGGCCCCAAAGGGTGGCCACTTGCTCCCACCCCCAGGCCCTCAGCTGTGGACCCAGTGGAAAATGGGAAGATGGGGATGGAGGGTAGGGAGCTGGTGGGTGATTGACACTGGCTCCTGAGATAGCTCTGTCAAATGTATGGTGTCAAAGGATCGTGGAACCTTCAAAAGTACTCTTGCAAACAAATACCCAAATAGTCCTGACTTTTGTCCCAATTTTCCACCCAGACCATCCACCTTCCAAGATAATAAGCATGGAGAACATGGTTGAGACGTGCACCCTTTTATGTTCAATGCCCCTCCCCATCACCCGACTGTGCGCCAATGGATCCCCTTCGCTGTCTCAGGCACACGGCTGCCAGCTTCTTTGCCTTGTTGTGACACTCTCTCCTGAAGATCTTCTCCCTCGTCACATCACATGCCCTAGCTTACCCCACTAACCTCTTTCGGGTCTGAAGGGAACAGAAGGCCTATGGATTGATTATCAGTGGTGGATTTTCATGACCCACTGTCTTCAACTCCGGCCCGCCAAATGGTGAGTCTGCCGCCCCACACTAGGCTCAAGCTGCAACCCGAATCCTTGCTGCCTTTGCCACTCATTTCCTGCCTCATGGGTCTTCCTCCTGCCCCATTCTCAGTCACGCCTTCACACCAAAAAGCTTTAGGAGCTCACTGTTCCCACTGCATCAAAAGCTTTGCATGCCCTTCAAAACCCTCCACAGCCCTCCTTTCCATTGGTTCCAGCCCACCCCTCCCTCTTCCCGAATGCCTTTGCTGATTCAGTCATGCCAGTCCCCTCCACACTATCCCCAATCACACCACACTCTCCCCGCCTCTGCTCCTCTGCCCACTTCCTGGAATGCGCCTTCTCATCACCTCAGCTTTTGTCTACACCTCACCCCATGTTCGAGGGCACCTCAAGTCCTCCTTCCGCAAGGCCTTTCTGCACCATACACCCTCAAAGGCCTCTCCACTCTCTCCCCATCAGCACGCATAGCTGCACCCTACAGAGTAACCCTTTCCCCTATATCCGTGTCCCCATGAAGTCCTTCTGTTTTAAGTTCTCTTTCCTGGGATAAGAATGTGGGCTGTCTGAGGGCAGGGACCGTGGGGAGGTTGAGGGGACTGGCCCTTTTGCCTGCCCACCGCAGGCAGCCAGTGTAGAGCCTGGGGCAGCCATTCCCTCCATTAGCAGATTGAGAACTTTAGCTGAGAGCATGTGTCCCCTTTCCTCTGCGATTTCCCTGTCTGTCTCAGGCTGGCGATGTCTGTTTCAGTTATGGTCACTTTCTGCAGAGTCCAAACTCAATGCCACACTCAGACAGAGCTGCCTAGTCAGCATTTCTGGGTGATAACAAAGTGAAGATGTGATGCCACTTGCCTGGCATAAATAAACTTGTCCCCAGGGCACATGGGTAAGGGTGGGCTCCAGCTATGCCCTGGTCTAATTAACCAAGTCTCTGCTCTGGGGTGAGGAGGGGGCCGGTGTCACATCAGGGGTCAGGCTCCTTCGGCTAGCCAGGCCCAGGGCAAATGCCACTGGGCTTGGGGAATACCAAAACACTGCTACTGGGCAGAATACTGGCCAAATCTTACCCACAAAGCTATACAGTAAACACCCATTGTGAAGGGTATCTTCCCATCAGCGAAGCTGTCTTCCTGTTTCTTAAGACCCACTGAATGGCCTCAATGTGAGGCAGTTTTCTTGGGCTATCAGAATGTGGAGCAAAACCTTCTATGATGCCACAAACCCTGAGACATCTGTGAGTCAGGGTCAACTTGAGAAATGAACAAGCTCTTGGTGCCTGTGGTTTTGAAGACTTCCTGCCAGCTAGAATGAGCCCCAGGAAGGCAGGAGGGGATCAGAGCTCACCCTTCTCCCAGCAGAAAGTGATGATCTGTTCAGGGATGCAAAGTGGAAACGAAGGAAGACACAGGCCATAATTTATGCAATGTCTTTGGGCTTAACCAGAGGTTATAAGCATCATCTACCCCGCCCCCAACCGGTCTGCCCTTCCTTCAGTTCTACTGCTGTCTTTCTCCTGCTCCATAAACCACCAGCTCTGAGCCATAAAAAGTGCAATGAGCAGTCTGGATGGAAGAGACTGGGCATGGAGCAGGCAGTTGGCCACGCTTCCCTGAAAAGCCTCAGAGGACACAGGCTGGCAGCAGCGTAAGCCCAGCCTGCAAGGCCCTCTCCTGGGGAGAAAGATGGGGGCTCTTCAGACACTAGGCCAGGAACTATTGGCTTTCTCAGCTGAAAGGACCTCTTCCATCTGCCTATCCAGAATGGGGCGTAGGCTTCCAGGTTCCTAGAGTTTAGAGCAAAAGTGAATCCCACAGACCCCAAGCCTCACTCCTTGGTCCCAAGCAAGGTGGCCTGTGGCAGTGTCCCGCATAGGAGGCGATTACCACCCTCAGATCAGAGCCAAGGACTGTGGAAGTCCGAGCAGGGGGAAGAATCTTAAAATGTCACTGGGGTCAAACATTTTGAGTAACCTAGTCTGGCAATTCTATGTATTTAACTGTCGTTTGTTCTGACATGGCTGATGGTGGTGATGGCAGGATTTAGGGGGAAATAAAAATGGGTGCGCTTGTCTAACTGGCAAAGTTCTTCTGAACGCTACGAATGAGAGTTAATTCCAGAAGTACCTGGCTCAGAGAGGTTTAAATAAACTTTAATTTCTATACCAGCAACAAATTACTGAATTAGGGTCAGGCACCAGCCAGGCTGGGGCTGGGGAACCCCACAGCAATGGAAAGTCTTGCTCAGCAGAGCAATGGCACTTCGGTGGTTGCTAGGGACAGCCGGTCCTTCCAGACATGGAAGTAGAAGAAAAAATATAAAAAATCAGGACAGATGTCCCTTGGTTGAGTTGAGGGGCCTGTTCCTTCAGCTAGTTTGTGAGCCAGCGTGACCCAGATTCAGCCTGAGATGATGGACACTCCCCCCTAAATTTTATGCATCTGGGGTGGGCCGGAGAGGTGCCGGCCACTTGAAAGGAACCAGTGGATCTGGGGACAATCACATATCCAGGTGGGGATGAGAGTAGGCATCTCAGAGTGAAGGGATACATCAGCGCCTCGAGGGATGGCCTGACACACTTAGGGAAGGCATTGGAAAACATTGGGCTGTTTATCATAAAATCAGTAAAGAAAATAGAATAGTTAAAATTCAGAGCCTGACCGTGAATGAAGAGGGACAGTGGGAGACTCAGAGGAGATGCTTTCTGAAACCTCAGGAAAAAATAATGCAGGGAAATGGGAAGTGGGACAAGATGTCTTTTCTAAAACAGGGAGTTATAGATTTAAACAGTTTGTGATGATGGTGGGGTGAGGGCAGAGAATATCTTCACGTCTCGCTATGCCATTCCAACAATCCTTTCTGCAGCCACCAGAGACCCTTCCCAAGGGCTCAGCTGTGACCGCATCCTCCCCTGGCCCCAAAGCCCTCCAAACCTCTCCATTGCCTAAAGGAAGAAAGTTGAAACCACTGACTGGAATATTTTGGGTCCTTCATATTGTGTGGCCCAATCAACCCTAAGTTTTTACTTTATGCCCGCTGGGCCTATTCCAGCACCCTCTTCTTACGGCCTTCCCTCCCCCCGCCCCCCCGGCCCTGAAGCATACCTGGCCCAATCCAGCTTCTGTGCCTTTCCTCGTGCTGACCCCTCATATGGGCTGCCTGCCCCTCTATCTCAGCCCATTTAGCAGTGTGCAAAGGCTGCCTCCCCCACTAAGTACCTTTCAGCCCCGGCAGCCCCAGTGGGTGTTTGCATGTGTCCTGTTCAGCCAGCTTGGGCTCTCAATTATGTGGGTTCTCTACATGTCTGCCTCTTCAGACTAGAGGCTCCTGGAAGGCAGGGCTGTATTGCATTTGTGTGTCTTCCATATATCGGGAGCCAATAAGTACTTGTTGAATTTATTACCCATAAAAGGGCATACACATTGAAGGCTAAATACAGCATCTCAGGGCCTATCTGTCTGAGGTGGGCAGGGAGGTAGTAATATCCTCATTGTGCAAATGAGGAAGCTGAAGTCCAGTAGTAAATGACACTCAAAGACCTGATTGGTGGCAGAGACAGGACTAGACTCAGAGGGGTCTTGTGACTGAGGCACATCATGCTGCTCCTCCACCCATTCATTCGCACCCTGAATGTCATCTTGAGTTGGGCATTACCAGAGACCCATGCTCTAGAAAGGGTTGGAGCTCATCCAGAAGATGCCAAACCTCAGAAGTTGTCACACCCGCAGTGCTACATATAGTGCTGGGCACAGAGAGACTATTAAAAATATTTGCCAGGCATCAAACTTAATACTACTCATTTTAAAGCTCCATTGCTTAGTGTAAGAAAAGCTAAGGGTTGGAGATTTGACCCTGAGATTCATACAGTTTGGCCTGAATCTCAGTCCAGCCCCTACAGAGTGTTCCAAGTAGATCCCAGGGAGGCCTCATTGGCAGGGCTGCACTAGCGGGGTATACTTGGCTATGGCCCCAGCCTCCAGATTTGGAAGTCTAAGGGTTAACCTGCCTCATGGTCTACCCCCTCCATCATCTCTGTCTTGGTACTCAGTTCCCTAAATAAGGACCTGCCATTACCCTGATTGGACTCTCCAAGGTAATCGTGAGGTCTCAGCTGCTCTTCTTGCGTGAGCTCTCTCCCTCAGATGTGGCCAGGAGGCTGGCAGGAAGAGCAGCCTCAGTGAGAGGCAGATGGGGCTGTAATGAACTGAAGACATGTGACAGCTATGAAGGAACTAGTTCATCAATTAGAGCCTTTCTGCCTGGAGACTTCTGGGAAGGGCTGGGGTGGGGGGCTGGAGGGCGCTGACTGGCTTCCCTCCAAAAGGTCCTAATGCCTTGAGCTACTCAGTTCCCACGACTCAGGCCCTTGGAGGGGTCTGATCCTGGGCTCCCAAACAGCGTCTTCTGCCTGTTACTATGGATAACAGGGGTCTCTCGGAGGGTCTCCCCATTTCTTAGAGGGGATGGCTACCAGTTTCCCTAAGGACTGAGACTATTCCGAACATGAGTGAGAAATAATCCAGTCCAAAACTTTTCAACTCCTTCGAAACTTGTGAACAAAATGCAAAAATAAACACTGCTGTTCCCCTTTTGGCTCTGACCTGCATATTCAGAGGTCAGGGGATGAGAAAAATCTTGGCCCGAAGGGGCTGGTGCTGAGGTACCATGCTAATGCTGAAGCAGGCCTAGTTTAGGAGTTAAAAATAACAGCACTTCCTGCCTGCACAGGAAGTGCCAAATGTGGATGTTGTCTATAGCTAGGAAGATCAGAGCAGTGATGCCTTTTGGAGGCTCCCTGGTCTTCAGCCACTGACTCGGCTCCCCAGCCCCACTCATTCAGGCTTCACCCCTAGGGCTGGGAGGACATTCCCCAGGGCAGGGGCCCTGGGCCACTTCCCAGGGAGCAGATCGAGGGAGCACAGAGTAGTTGCACTCCAGTGAGGTGAGTGTGCTTACTATTTTTGCAGGCAAAGACTATAGGTGACTAATTCAGATGAATTTCAACTTCATATATTTTTAAATGAAGAGTATATGCGCAACTGAGAATGAAAGAAATATAGTGTTTTTGGAGGAGCGTTAGTGCCAGTGGAGCCTGGGAAGCCCCAACAAAAAAAGTTCATAATTTTGAATGTGGACACTGGGCTTATGACTCTTGGACCTGGCAAAAAGCTAGAGGTCCACTGCTGGGGGAATCCTAGAGAAGAAGGGATTACTCTGGGGCTCCCTTGCTCCTTACAAGTCTTTACAGGTTGGTCATGAGCTGGTCAGAGGCTCCGACACCAGTGCTAATGGGCCCAAGGAGGTGGGTAAAACTCATGGCAGCCTTCTGTGGCTTCACTATCACAGACTGACCCTGGTCCTAGCCAGCAAACCTGGACCAATGGGGTGCAAGTGGCAGGCAAGAACATTCCAGCTTGATACAAGAATTTTCTTACAATTTAGAGATGCCGGAACTTGTCCCGGATGACCCCAGGGAGCTAAGAGTTCCATGTCACAGGAAAGTCTCCAACAGACACTATAAGTGTTATGCATATTGTGGTCTCCGGTAGCCAGCTGTGTGGCCCTGAGCAGTCACTGAATATCTCTGGGCCTCTGCTTCCTCATCTGCATAATGAGAGGTGTGAACATACCTTTACTGAAGGTAGTCTAAGAAGGCGCTCAGAAAGTGCTGAGCATGGTTCCTGGCACAAGGGATGAGTTAGAAAAGTATTAACTGTCCAATAAGCATTTACAGTGCACATTATTCAGGGGTGGGACAAAGAGGTGGGAAAAATGAGCAGTCAGACTCCTCCCTCTTCTGATGGGCTTAGGGATTGCGAATGCCAACCTTAGGGGTGTGTGAGATGAGAGGCTGTCAGGAAGGTAGGTGCTTGGGAAAGAAGGAGAAAGAGAGGATGAGGTGGCTCTGCCCACCTGTGAGACCAGCAGAGACTCAGCCTTTCATACCTGCCCACTAATGATATGCCAACCAGGCACGATGGATGACAACATCATTGCAGCCCTTGGCATAGCAACACTGGGGTGAGGGAAGTCAGGTCTGAAGCTAAAGGGGGTGCTTCAGGCCGGGCTGGGGTGGGAAATGGGTGTGGCAGCCCACAGAGGTCCACTGCTGAGGATTCTCACTGCTGAGGGATTCCCCGCCCAGACTTTAGGCACCAGAGGGGTTAGAGAAAGGCTTGTGCTCAGCTGGAGGCTGGCAGGGCAGAGCCAGGGATGGGGTGGGACTCTCTCTCCTTGCCAGGCCTGGCATATGGGCCCAGAGGCCCTGAAGATGGCTTGTTATGTGCCAGTGGAATCCTGAGCAGGACAGCCTGGCCAAGAGAGATAAGCTACAATGTCCCAGCACAAGCCCCAACTCCTTGGAGCTGTAAGAGCTTATATTAATGGGACCCATTCAGCTCAGCCTGCAGGGCAATTAATAACGGGCCAGGCGGAGAGACTGGGTTTGGTGCATGTGTGCATGTGTGTGTACATGCTGCAGGGGAGGGTGTAGTCTCGGTCGGAGTGGGCTAGAGTATCTTTCCTCAAGGACACCCCCTCCCTGCAGCAGACCTGGTTCTCATCCTAAGCTGGAAGAGAGGAACCTGTCCTAGCCTAATCCCTCCAGCTGAGCTCTGCAAGCAAGGAGAGGGCAGGAGGCAGGAGGCAGGAAAGAATCTGTTTCTCATAAAGGCCTGAGCCCACTCTCCCCACCCAGATAAGGCTAGAGTGACTGAAGGGAGAAACTGATTCTTGAAGTATGAGCATGATGCACTCTACGTTTTCCTTGGACTTTCACATTCTGCCAGGGAAGTTGTGAAATTGGGCAGTGCGAAAGAGGTTATGCAGAAGCAGGTACAGAGTGACAGCCTTAAGTTTGGGGGCAAGACCTGTGTGGTGCCTTTGTGCAAACATGCCCCTTCAGAGTATACAGCTTGGTAACCAAACCACCCCTCTGTGTCAAGAAAAACACGCTCCTTTCTCTAGGCAATGCCACCCAGCTCCAGGGAATGTGGCTTCACGAGCAACACTTGGGCTGGCTTTCACAGGCACTCTCCTTGCTCAGTGCACTACCTGCACGGCCACAGAGGGCAACCCTGCTCAGGAGCGGGCTGTTCCCGTTTCCTCACGACTGGGCCCTTCACTCAGAATCTGGGTCACTCTTTCTTGGCCCACCATCCTGACAGCTTCATAGAACCTTACTCCTCCAAGAGACGTGGGAGGACCAGTGGCATCTGCATCACACAGGAGGGAGCTCAGCAGACACAGGGAGTCTCAGGCCCCGCCGGGCAAACTGAATCGGGAACCACAGTTTAACAAGACCCTTGGGTGATTCCTATCACTGATTCCTCACTGAAGAACTGATTCCTCGGGTGCATTAAAATGGCTTTAAAAACACTAGGGTTGTTTGAACACTGGCAGAGATAGGGTACAACTTGGGGAGAAAGATGCAGAAAATACAGAAAGAGACCCCTCTGCAGAAGAGGGGTCGGAGATGAGTTCTTTTAGGAGAAGATGAAACAGTGAGGAGGGGTAGAGAATGCAGGCCACAGCCCATTCTGCTTGTTTCAGTCCAGTGCCCAGCCCCCTACTCATGCACCTATCCTTGGAGACCCTCTGCCTATCCCTAGCACACCGGGGGCCTTGGCTGTCTGCTCCAGGTGGGCAAAGGCCTGGCCTGGAAGCTCCAAGTCCCAGGGGAGCACGTTGAGGGGTGGGCCTGGGCCCCCAGGGTGTGGAAGAAGGACTCTGGGGGCCTGGTTCCACTCCATCCAGCGACCCCCATCTCTACACAGACCTTTCATCAGGATTCCCAGGCTGGTGCACAGGCCCCGGCGCCTCAATCACTCCTATCCTGCGAGTCGCAGGAAGAGAATAGCTTTCAGCTCAATTACCCTTCACATTCCAATATCATAACGCTCCGATGAGGCTTTTTAACCAAAAACAAAAAAGCCGTGTCTGCTGCAGGCCAGCTGCAAGGCCAGCCGTGCAGAAGGGACGGGCCTGTCCGCCTGACAGCCCTCTAGGTGAGACTGTGGGAAGGGACCTGTCCCGAGGCACCACTGCACAGAGAGGGCACTTGGGTCCTAGGCTTCAGTTTACCAACACATGATCCACCTCCATTCATTAACTGTTAGGATTGATTGACCCTGGGTGATTTGGGGGGAGGGGTCACTGAGACCCAAGTCCAATGAGGCACTGTGGAGTGACATGCTACAGGATGGCCTTTTTTTGTCATTACACTTGCTCTGCCTTCTCCTCCTGGAGGCAGGAACACCACCCAGACCCCTCTTAGAGCCATGACCTGATGGCGTAAGTCAGCCAGGCCACAACTTGGGGAACTGGGTCTTACTTTATGTTATTTCATCATTGTTTCTTATAACAACCCTAATTAGCCAGGAAGCTAGCCAGAGCTAAGGCTATTAACTCTATTGCATAGGTGGGTAAACTGAGGCCCAGGGAGAAGAAAGGAAAGGCTCAAAGACATATGGAAGCATCCCAGTCCACTGTTTAAGATACGCTGCTGCCATGGAGGGCAGGGGGATGAGGTTTGCTCCACTCCGGAGAATCTAAGTTGAACTAAGCTTCTCTCTACTCTCCTACACATAAAAGGACTGTCCCCATTTGAAAATTGTTCTCATGGGGGACCGGGAGGCATGACCAGGTGTCCGTGCTATGAATTCTGCATCCTCAGCGAATACTCAGTGAGCACACATGTTCCCTGTGTGTGCCCCATCCCTGTCACACTCTGGAGGGCTAGAGAACAGTGCCAGAGGAGGAGGCTGGTCCACTCTCTCTCAATCAGCTAGCTGTGCTTTCGTCTGCCTGGCCAGCTCAGTGCTAATGGCCTTGATGGCAGTGTCCCCTCCCTGTGTCCCCTTGGCCTCCCGCTGGCTGTGGCCGATTTGCTCATGATTTACCACTCCAGAGCACTGACCCGTGAGGGAGACACATGGGACAGAAGGAGGCAGGGCGGCCGTCACGCCTGAGGGGTGTGCATGCGTGCGTGCACTGGTGTGGGGTGGGAGGGCTGTCTCTCCAGGAACATGCTGCCCAGCCTGGCTCTCTAGGATTGGGAGAGGTGTCTGGCATTCGCATCCTTTCTGTCCCACGTTCACCATGGCACTGTGACTGGGAGGATGAGGGGAGACTGTGGGAAGGCTGCAAGGAGCCACAGCCTGGAAGTCCTGCCCTAGGAGCTTCGCAGCCCTCTCACAGTGCCCGCTGGATTCTCCCAGTATCCGGGGCACATTTACTCGATGTGCAGGACACAAGCACCTCTATGGCACAGCCACCAGACCCGCTGTGCAGTGCCGTATGGGGGCACTGGTGGTGCACTGGCTGGGTTCACATCCCTGTTCTGCAACTGACTTAACCTCTCCGAGCCCCCGGGTTCCACATCTTAAAAACAGGAATAATCCCATTACCTACACCACAGATTGGTTATAAAAAGCACACAAGTGAATGCATGCACAATCTCCACTATAGTTATTCAGTGCTTCCCCAGTACCCCCAGACCTATGGGTTCAAGGAATTATAAGAAACAGACCCCATCTTGAATCAATTCATGAATCCTGGAATTTAGGACCAGGAGGATCCATATACCAGATGAGTGGTATAAAGAAAAGCTGGAACAGGAGGTCAGAAGATGGCATGGTCACTGAGCCCCTGCCAGGCCTTCTAAGGGCCCTGTGCCCTGCCCCTTCCTCCGTAATGCCCCTGAACTTTCCAGGAGGGCCTTTCTATCTTGTGAGGCCTCCACTCACCTCGGATACAAAGCAGCAAGTGGGGAGCCCCGAGATGGGGGAGGCCTCTCTGCTTGCCCTAGACCCACACCAGTCCCTGCTCCCTCCTTCCCCAGCCCAGACTAAAAGCAAGCCTGCTGGTGAACCCAGGGTGCTTCAAGGCAAGGAGGAAGAGGAATGGGACAGAGCAGAAAGAACCAATTTGCCAAGCTCATTTAGAGCTCATTTGTCCAATTCTGCTGCCTGGAGGGAGACATGCTTTATATTGATATTTGCTACAAGAGAACAAGGGGCTTGGGAGCCAGGACAGGGAGGGCGGGGGGCAGCGCCCAGCTTTCCTATAGCACTAAAGCTGAAATGGTGAACTGCCATGCTCCTCCTCTCAGCAACTCAGAGGGCCAAGCTTTGGGTGGTGGCTGCTCAGGTCCTCGAGTATTGCCCTCCTATTCTGTTTTAAAGAGTGCCACTGTGGGCAAGCAGGGTTCCGCCAGAATCTCCTGGGGGCCAGGGACCATGTGCCATTCCTCTTGTGTCTCCAGCACCCAGCAGGGGCTTGGCATCCAGCAGGCACCCAGGTGATGTGTGTAATTAATGAGTGAATGGATGAATGAATGAATGAAGGAAGGAAGGATAGGATTAGGCATCTGGAACCAACATTCTTGCATCCCATTATCACTCTGGTGGCAAGCAAAGCAGACTCCTCTCTCTCTGTTCTCTGAGCTGGCTGGTGCCAAGAGGCCAGGCTTTCCAGTGGGATCTCCAACACTCAGGTGCCTGCTAAGTCCTCCTCAGTGCAATGGGGAGGTCTTCCTGGGGTCCTGGTGGCATGGAGGCCAGTTTTGGATGCAGCTCATTTCAGCATATCTTCCTCCCTTCATCTGCAAGCTCTCCCTCCCTCCACACCTCTCTGCATGGACTCTGAGGATCCCCCCACCTCACCCTTCCTGGTTCTGTAGGGCCCCTTCCCAGCCAACTGTCCTCCTCAGCTCTGGGTACCCTGACCCGCAGCTGGCCCTCATGAATTATCAACAACCACCAGCCTTGCGCCTTTGTCCAGACAACCCACCTCTGGGTATATTAATCATCCTGCCTGAAGGGCCCCAAAGGAGCAAGTGAACTGAAGTTTGGAGTTTTTTGGGGAGCGCACTATAGGATGTATGCCCCTACTGCTCTGCGCTTCAAAGCGCCCCTGTACAAGTTTCCTATCGCCGCTGTAACAAATTATCACAGACACAGCGGCTTAAAACGACACAAGTTTACTACCTTACAGTTCTGGGGGCCAGAAGTCCAAAACGGGTCTTACTGGACTAAAATCAAGGGGTGAGCAGGCCTGCGTACCTTCTGAAGGCTCTGTGGGAGAGTCAGTTTCCACGCCTTTTCCAGCTTCTAGAGGCCACTCAGCTTCCTTGGCCCATGGCCTCTTCTTCCACAGACAGACCAGCGGCATAACACCTGCAAACCTCTCTCTTTGACCTCTGCTTCCATTGTCACATCTCCTTCTCTGTCTCTCCCTCCTCCCTCCCAAAAGGACCCTTGTAATTACATTGGACCCACACAGATAGACCAAGGTATCTCTCCATGAAGGTACTTAACTCAATCCCACATGAAGTCCCTTTTGCCATGTGAGGAAACATAGTCACAGGTTCCCAGGATTAGGATGTAGACATCTTTGGGGCTACTCTTCCGCCTACCACATTCCAGCCCCATTAGATGACACCTTTTCTGTCAATAGCCCTCAGTCAGGCTCCCTCATTTCCCACTGGCTGCCTGCAAACTCTGGTGAGACCAGGCCTGTTTGAAGGCCTTGGTGGGAACTTGCCAGTGCTTCTGAGATGCCTTTAGCAGTGGGCCTTAGGACTAGGGCAACTCTGAAAGAAGGGGGGCTGCAGAGGAGGGGAGGAGACCCTCCCTGAAGACATGGTATGAACTGCATTGTGTGACAAATCTCTACTGAATCCCCACTGGGCACCAGGTCCTGAGGATTTTGAGGGTTTTGTGGTAGAAAGATAGCCACATGGACATGCCCCTGCCTCTCACAGCTCACCATCTCCTTCGGGAGACTAAAACAGTGATCAGGTAGTCCTGAAAATAGGTAATTACATGCCAAGATCATGGTGTTCTGGGGAGAAGCCCTGTGCAGAATCTGTTCTGCACTGGGAAAAGGGATCAACCAGGGAATGAAGAGATCAGGAATTGTAGGAGTTCATGAGAAGTGGGGAGAGAATGGCCATGCAAAGACCCTGTGGCATGGGTGCCCTTGGGGACCAGAAAGAAGGCTGAGGTGCAGGAAAGCAGAATGTCAAGAGGAGGCTAGTGAGGTGGCTGGGGCCGAATGAATGGAAGAAACAAATGAATAAGCTTGTCTACCCTCCTCTCGTCCCTTACCAGTGATCTGCCCTCATCCCTCCTTCCGCACAGCAACGGTTAACGGGATCTCTGAAGGCCTGTTCACTTATTTATTTATTTATTTATTTTCCCCGGCTGCTGGCACCGACCCGTGCAGCCCGAGGAGCGTGGCTCCGTGGAAATGTCTGTTATCGCCAGCACACTTTAGGCATTACTTCCACACCATTTAGGGCTTTCCGCCCCAATAGCTGCTGTTGCATTTCCCTCAATCTTCAGCTTTTGGTCTGTGTTGGGCAGATTTTTTTAAGGTCTGGTGGCCTCTGAGTTTGGGGGATCGGATGGTTTGGGGAGGTGGGGGAGAAAAACAAGGTTTCAGGAGAATTTATTATTCTCTCCCCATTGCCCTGGCCCTACCCCAACCTTGACCAGGAAAGAAAGAAAAACGGAAAAAAAAAAAAAAAATCACTTCAAGCTGCTAAGAAACCTTTAAAGATTTTTGTGTTTTCCTGTGCAGGCCTGAGATTGGGTCGCTGATATGAGCCACAGCTTCGTGGAAGGCTGGAGGTGCTAGAATGCAATAAAGGTCACTTCAGAAGAATCTTTCTCCTTACCAAACACCCTCCCCCTCCTACCTTCTCCAGCCAGATTCAGGGCTGCTCCTCTGAAGGCAGCACACTCCCACTAAACCCTAAACCCTGAATGGATATGCTGTAGGTAAAATGAATTTGAAATTTGCTTTGGGGGCAGTACAAAGAAGATAAAATTTGGTGCTGGCTGTGTGTCATTGGACAAGTCACTTAACCTCTCTGTTCTTCCAGGCATAACATGAAGACAATCATACCTTTCTTACCAACACGAAGGCCTCCTGTGAGGATCGAAGGAGACAGTATGGGGAAAGGGACCCTCCTCCTTTTTTCCCCTTCCCCTTCCCCTTCCTCTCAACCTAAGTTTCACTCACTTTACTTAGTTCTCCATGACTCTCTTTCTCCCATGCAGCCGCCTGTCCCAGGCCTGGGTAACTATGTTCACCCACAGAGATGACCTCTGCCAGAGAGTGGTTCTCTAGAGGTGATGCCCACAGGCAATAGTCCCTTCGATCTCACCATGGGTAGGCTGTTGGCCCAGCATTGCACAGGCATTGTCTCATGTCACCTGCATGGTGGCAATCCTGGGTGAGCACCACACTTATTTTCTTAGAGACAAGAAGTTTCTTGGAGACTCCTAGATGTGAGTGGTGAGACCAAGACTCAGACCACTAACCTAACCATTGTGCTCCTAATCGCTGTGGGAAGTCACCTTCAAGAGAAAGCTGGCTGCTTATTCCAGGGGCTTAGGTGATTTAAAACGACAACAACAAAAAAAAACCCCTAAGAATGTATATAATTAAATTTAAATGGGAAAAAGTAATCCACGGCATTAAAAGTCAGGATAGTGGTTACCCTTTGGGGAGAGAGGGAGGGCCTGGCGGGATCACCAGAAGTACATCTAGTTGCTAAAGAAATTCTGTTTCTTGATGCTGGGTGTGGTTACACAAATGTGTTCACTTTGCAATAACTCCTAAAGCTGAACGCTTATGATTGCTCACTCCTCTATATTATACGTAAGTAATACATAGAGTCCCCTCTTGAAAAGAAAAAAAAAAGCATGAAGCCAATTGGGGACATTGGAAAAAATACTCCAAGGGTTCATCTATTCCACTTGTATGAGGCTTGAAGCTCAAGGCCTTCTTGTCTGTCCTATCCTTGAGCCTCATGATGGTGTGGACAGGCCCAGGACTACCAGACCCACTTAACGGAGGGGCAGATTGAGGCCTGGGAGGGGAAAGTAACTCACCGATGTCTCCCAGACCCAGGTGGTAGGGCTCCCGCCCTCTCTGGGTTAGAGCTCGCCCCACTCTAACTCGGCTATACAGACAGGTGACCGAGACAGGAGGGCTGCACCTGGCTGAGCCAGCCCGAGGAGAGCCTAGCACTCAGATCGGAGTCCAGTCAGCCTCTTCTTCCCATAGGGGGGTCCTGAGGCCACCCCAGGAAGGAAAGCCAGGCTAAGGTCAGGAGGCAGAGGGTGGGCTCAGAGGGAGGTTTAGAAGCCAGGGTAGATGGAGTAGGTGTGAGGAGCAACTCCAAGGGCAGACACTAAAAGAGGCCTGTGCCTTCAGGTCCAGTGGAGAGAAAACCAAGTGAAGGTCCTGGGGTTAGATCCCAGCCAGTCGCTTCCAAAGGGAATGACTGGGCAAGCCTTCTGACTTCTCTATCTGTAAAATAGGGACAGAGAAGACCAACTACCCCCTGCCCTCCCCCACTGGGCTGCTCTAAGTTAGAAAGAATAGGGTTTGGCTAAATGGTGGGAAGGAAGGTGGTGCAATGGCTTGGATTAAGGCGACACTGGGGGAGGGCAGTGCTTGAACAAAGGCCAGGCACCAGGAAGGTGACTACCCACCGTAAGGATTGAAGACAGGAAGGCCAGAAAAGCTCAGAGCTTAAATGCAAATAGAATGGATTTCTAACCTGTAGGGTTTATGTTCTGGATGCGGGGAGGCAACTAGAGGGGAAAAGTTCAATGCAAAAGGCCTCTGTGCCATTTCCGCCTTGGAGGCGGGACTGGGAGAGGGACCAGCCTGAGCCCGTGACCCTCCTGGACAAGGACATGACCGGCCATTCGGCTCTTTGTGGCTGGCAGTCCCCGTGCCTGGGAGGTGGGCTGGCGGACTGATGAAGACAGTGAGCAGGAATGATTACATTGTACCTAGTGATTACGGCCCAGGTGAAATCTCTCGGCTGCATCTGGAGAGAAGAGCAGGATTTCTAATACATGGACAGGAGGCTTCCACTTAATGTTATTATAAAGGGGGAGAGCCCAGCCTCCCAAGACACCCTCCCCCCACCCCCCGCCCCTGGCTTCCAGCCAGCGCCACAAAGTTGCGAAGTAATTAAAGGCTGCTAAGGAATTTGAGAAATTATAATAATTCCATCAACCAAGAGCTCTCTCTCTCTCTAGTTTTCCCCATCCTGGTAGAAAATAAGCTAGGTCAGGCAGCCCGCAAACACATCAAAACAAGCCAACTGTGTGGGGGGCCTCGATGTCACAGGGACTGCTAGGTCTGTCCCAAAGCTGTTTTGACAATATTCTAACTCGTTCGGGTAAGTAGAGAGGCTGAGACAAAAGCCTAGAGATCCCTCGAACAGGAGAACGAGCAGCAGCATTCTGGTGGTTAGTCAGCATGCTTGCATGGTCTCTGTGTCCTGCATCAAGAGGGCAGCCCACCAGGACACTGCTCTTGGGCTTGGAGGCAGCACCTCCCTGCTCCCAAATCCCAGCTCCGAGCCCAGCTCTGGAAACCAGGCCCCGCCTGGAAAAATATCACTGAGCCCAGCGCAGGAATGGGCTCAGCTTCATGGGTTCCAGAAACCATTTCCCTAATAACATTCCCAATTACCTTCAGTCTTCACTGGTACCTGCCACTGATTTATTGGGAATCTTGGGTAAATCTTTTATCCTCTTGGGTTTTGCTGACCTCTAAAGAATGTGGTTTAAGTCACCCTGACAGCCTCTCTGGTATTGGTTTTAAGAAGTCTGTTTGGAATGCTCTTGACCTATTCCTAATTATTTCTAGGTGACTCTGATTTCATTTTGTTCTTTGTCATGTCTTCATTTCATGTTTCCCACATGTTTCCTGTCCTCCACTAGATTATAAGCTTTTTGACCACTAATACCCCAATATCGACTCATCAGTCTGTAGCAATAGAGCATACCTGTCAAGCTCCTTGGACTTTAAGCTATTTTCATGAAGCTCTCCGAGAACTTTTCGTAACCACGGGAATTAAATCAGCTCCCCAATGTGAGCAATGCTTCAAACACACGCTCTCAATGAACTTTTACAATAACCCAATGTGTCCCCATTTTACAGACAAAGAAACAGAGGCTCCGAAAGGCTTGCTCATGGTCTCCTGGTTTGGAGTTTGAGCCTAGGTGTGCATGGCTCCATCACACTGTGCCTCAGCAGGGATCAGGGTCCACATGTCACAGATGGGGCACAAGTCTTCGTATGCAGTGAAGCCAAAGCTGGTCCTGGCTGCACATGGGGCCTTCTCTGACTATCGGTTTCCTAACCTGACCCGCCCACGCAGAGTCTAAGGAGATGCCAGAGCCTGAAGCAAAAGGGGTGCAGGCAGGACATCTGCACTCTTCCTCCAACAGGCCCCACCACAAAAGACAGGAGAACATTTATGATGAAGGGAGATGAAAGATGACAGATAAACTTCAGGTACTTGAGGCTGACAGCCCAACAATGCAGCAGGAACATCTCGTGGCAGGCAGCTATCACCCACCGCCTTCCAGTTAGAGCTTCTTTATTTAAAGGGCATGGGGTACAATAAAAGGTGTCCCTGCATGTGCTGAGAATCGCTATTGTACACAAGCTGGCCTCCACACACAGTCTCCTGCTTCATATTCATGGCAGAGGGTCCTGCAGTCATTGCAATAGAATTATATGGGCCCCTAAAGACTCTCCACTAGAATTGGCAAAGAAACCGATGTAATTAAGATCATTATTAACGTTCAAACAAAATAATAATTTTAATTACATCTGGGGTCCTTCATCTCTTGCTGTCCTCAATCCTTGTGGTGAGGGTAGAAGAGGGCACCCACAGCTCTGGCCAAGGGCTTGGAATGAGGGGGTGCTGCAGGGGTTATGGCTGGCCATAGAGGGGACTTCACTCCATGGTGTGAAGGAAGGAGCAAGGAGACTCAGAGTATTGGTGGAGCTGATCACTTTGGGCCTTGGTTTTGTGGGATTCCATTTATTCCCTCCTGGGCACCTAAGACCCAGGAGGAGGTAACAGAAAGATGCTGAATCTTCCTTGATGCCAAGGGGAGCAGGCTGGCATTTACTCATTTGAGTGGGTTTACTGCTTCTCATGAACAATATTGGATGCACATGTGGGGACCGAAATCTTAGAGGCTCCCTCTGGAGGTACACTAACCTTGTAGGTCACAAGGAACAGGTATCACCGGGGTGGTCCTCACTCCAGAGAGTAAGCAGTGGGCCCTGAGTGATGCTTCTCTGCTAGACCCCCTCCGCCTGTACACAGTGCGTGTGTGGCAGCTCTTAGCCTTGGATGGGGGTAAGCCTGTGTGCAAGGCCCATGGTCCCCCATCCTGGCTGTATCAAGACCTTGTCCCTGTAACTTTTGGCAAATTACAAACACACCACAGCAAAGTTGCAAACAGACATGTAAATATGCTGGGAAATGAGAAAAAACAAGACTATGGTTCTAGTTGCAAGCATATCTGACTCTGGGAGACTTGGAGAAATCAGTGAACTTGCCTTGGCTTCAGTTTCTCTCATCTCTAAAATGGGAAGACTAATTCTCCTCTAACCTAGAGAGTTGTCATCAGGACAAATGAAAGACAGGGAAAACACTCAGCTATAGAGAAGATGATGTTACTTAAATAAATACATACACACCAAACACACACACAGCACCTCAAGACTATGTACAAACAGGTGCCCCTGTTGCTTTGCCCTTGCACATACGCCACTCCACGCTACAAGCCCAAAGCTCATGGTGCAGGCAGCAGCAGTCTATAGCACCTGCCCTCTGGAAGAGAGGAGGTATTGTCATTGTGCTGGCAGTGGAGGAGATCAGTGAAGGCATGAGCACCTCAGGGTGCTCACAAGGGGCACAGGAACGCAGCCTAGTGCTACTGCCTGGCTGGAACGAGCTGCTCCAGCTCTACCATAAGGATCCAGAGCCCCCGAGATGATTTATTGGTCTCCCTCTCCCAGATCAATAGGCGGTGGTTATAGATGCAGAGGGGGCCACAGGGCACCATGGCCCTGAGGCATAAATTAATATGGTCTGTCAAGGGGCTGCTGCTTCTGGCATGAAAGACAACACTCTCATGAGCAGAGCTGACACGTTGGGGAATGGCAGACACAAGCCAGTGGGAGCCTCCCATACTTCTTCCCCACCTCTCGCTGCAACCTGAGGATGCAGTTTATAAATCATTCAGCGTCTGATGGGCACGCTGCAAGGAGGGCAGTTTGGGGCACTGCTGTCGGGACCAGCAGGTGCTCATAAGTTTGGCCAAGTCCATATTCGCATGCCCTGGGGCTCCCCACGTGCCATGGCACAGAGGATGGCATGGCTGAGATTCAGGAACTGGTGGGCAACAGAGGGCACCAGTGAGCACCAGAACATGCTATAGGGTGTCCTAAGAGCAAAGTGAAGTGTGAGTATGGGGGTAGGAGGCATTTGTGAGCGCCCTCTCGTGTGCCAGCTCAGTGCCAGGCCTGGCTGCTGCTTGCCCCCACCCTGGATTGTGAGCATTAAAGGACCCCTTGCCTGGGTGAACCAAGCTGTCTGGGGCAAAGGACTTTGCATAAATGCTCCTGCTGTCCTCCCAACCCCACAAGGGGCAGGGGGAGCAGAATGGCTCTGTCTGTTTGTGAAGTTCATGTCCATGGCCCCCAACTGGGTGCTGAGGAGACGCAAATGACCAGTTCTTGCTCAGGGTGGTGAGAGAGACAAACATACAAACAACTATGGCCATGACCATTTATTGGGCACTTACTTATCCTGGACCTGTGCTAAGTACTTACCATATAGGGCCCATTTACTTTAATCCCTACAAACAATTTTGTGAGGTAGGTATAATTATTTCCATTTTGCAGGTAGAATTGAAGCTACCTGCCCAAAGCCACATAATAAGACCTGTCTCCTAATTCTGGCTCTATCCTTGACAAGCCTTGGTCAAGTAACCTGTCAATTTCCACACCCACATCTATAGGACGGGAATAATAGGAGTGACTACCACATGAGGTGGTGGTGAGGGCTCAGTGAGCTCCACATGGAAAGCACAGAATTAGGCACATAGAAAACTCTCAATAATAACAATAACATCAACTTATTATTATATTAGAAATAAATTATTTCTAATAATCAGGAATACTCTTCTCTCTGCTTTCCCATCTCTAGTAAGGAAGTACGGGGATTAAGTAACTTTTATCTGTCCCTATTGAGGGACATGGGGAGATGGTGTGGCCTAGTGGGACCGAGGGCCAGGAGGCCTGGGTTGTGGCTTTGACCTGCCCCCGGCCAGCTTTGAGGCTCAGGCAAGAACTCTCAGTCTTTAGTGCCCCTCTTATCTTGTCCCAGCTCTATCCTTCTCCTCCTCCAGCCTTATCCCCACCTCGGAGCTGTGTCACCTGAAGCCACAAGTGACAAAGATCTATGCAGGACCTGTCTGTCGCAGAGGCCTGGGAGGGAACCCAGGGAGCCGCCTTCTAGCCCAGCTTTATTTCCGCAAGGTAACAGTGGGCACCTGCAAGGGATGCACATAGCCACACAGCCCCTGTCCTTCCTCGCCAGAATCCCTGGTCAGGGGTTGAGTTCACTTCTGTCTTTGGTAACTTCCAATATGTGAAAAGAGGCTACAGGGTCTCAGAAAGTACATGATATTCAGAGACACGATAATCTCATTTTCTGGCTAACAAACACCTACTCGTCCTATAAGATCCCAAACAAATAGCCCCTGTATAAAGACCAGGTCACTCCATCCACAGTGCTTCTATCCCACTTTGCATATCCTAAGCTATCGTGGCATTTAATACGTTAAATGTAGTTCGGCACCCACTTACTTGTTTTTCTCTCTGTAAAATTACCTTCCCTGAGGACAAGATCATGGTCTTAATCACCATCATTTCATTGACTATACTGTGAGCCACAAACTAGGCTAATAGCTTTTCCTACCTGTGTTATTACAGCTCTCACTATGACGCCACAAGGCAAATATTGATGCCCATCTTATCGATAAGAAAACTTGTCCAGAGAGGTTAAGCCACTGCCCAAAGTTGCACAGCCGGCCAACGGCAGTTTTTTTTCTCTACCCTACAATGTCTAAGTCGACTTAGAATCCCTGGGCCCTGCTCTGTCGTTGTTCAACAAATGTTTGTTGTGTTCATTTCTTAAAAAAAACTTGAGTGGATCAGGGCACAGTGGATCAATCCAGGCTTTGAAAAGCAGAACTGAGTTAGCTGAGAGAAGGAAAAATACTCCAGTACTCATTAGAAGAGTATAGCATGTATGTCAGAGCGAGAGACACGAACATAAGCTCACACACGTTATGTCAACTCCTGGGCTGGCAGAAGGATTCATGTGGAGTACTACCAGAAGATAAGTTGGGAGAGGTGGATTGAGGCCGGATGGAGAAAAGACTCGACTGCCCAGCTAAGGCGACTGAATTTGTCCAAACTTCAAGGGCATGGTTGTCCCCGAGACTCCGAAGGCTCTCTTTGACTCCTTGATTCGAGGAGCAACCTGGCACTATCTGACTTCTAACCTCACACCCATCCTCCAGCCCAAACACCCCTGGGCCCAAGGACACCACTCTAGGGCACACCTGAACGGCCGAGGGGGTTGGCCCCAGGAGGAGGGGAATGGGATGGGATAGGGCACTGCTGAAGGTCAGCAAGGCAAGCATGCACCCGAACGAAGGTACTGGAGCAGCACTGCTGGGCACAGACACAGGCAAACACGTTTGAGCAAATTGGAACGACATAAAAGTCTATTACAGCAAATCAAACAGCAGTCAGCGTGACAGCCATTAGCCTGAAATGAATACACGGGGACTTAATGAGGTCTGTCGAGGCTGGCTTGGTGAATTAAGTTGCCAATTCTAGCAGGATTTCCCTTTTCTTTACGGACTTGAAAGCATCCACACTGCCTCGTTAGGGCTTCGACAAGTGAATTGCAGGGCCTTTCACCCTGATAAAATGGATAATTACATGGAGAACAGTTTAGTGAGAGGAGAGGGGTGAGCAGGAGGGGAACCAAGAGCAAACAAACCCAAACACACCTGCCTGGCTTCTTCTGAGGCCAGGGTGGGAGGCTTTCAGAGGGAGAGGGGGCAGGGTTGGGTGAGCTGGGACAGGTGAGCTTCTCCCAGGAAAGGGGCAGCGCCTGGCCTTGACCTCTCGCCCACCCACTCTTTTTCCAGCCTGAGGATATGGGTCCCCATTTGGCATGTCTCCAGGCAGTTGTGGATGGGCTAAAAAAGTTATCCTCAAAGATGGGTTGCCCCAGCAGCTCCTCGAAACCCTCAGGTGGGGAGGCCTATAGAGGTTGTCCTCCAGGCCCCGCTTCCACCAGGGGAGTTTGTGAAAAATGCAGCTTCCTTAGCCAGCTCTCCCCAAACCACTGATTCAGGATTGCAGAAGTCTGAGAATATGCATTCTAACTAGTCCCTCAAATTCTTACAGGGTGCGTTTGGGAGCCTCTGATTCATCACTTCTCTAATACTCAGTACTGAATGCTTCTGAAATATGTGGTTCTCTTGCTTCTGCTTGCATAACTCCAGCACTGGGAACTCAGAACAACCTCAGCAAGGCAGGGGACTAGATTGTGGGGTGGGTCTCATCTAGAAAGTTCTTCATTATGTAGACCTAGAATTTGCCTCCCTTTTGTCAGCTGCCCATGCCTATCTCTAGGTTCTGAGCACAATAGACCCAAACAGATCTGGGCCCTAGGGTTGGGGGAATGGAGGTTAGGAAGGTAAGGGGTAGGGTGTAGGTAGCTGGGATGGCCAAGAAGGGAACTGAGTGTGAGGAGGCAGCCACCAGAGCTTCTCTGCCATCTCTCAAGTAATAATGAAGTCCTAAGAGAAAAGTAGTTTCTCATGCTTGATTTACCCTCACATCACAGGTGTCAGCCCTAGAAGGGGCCCAGTTCAACTCCCTAGTTTAACAGCCATTGGAACCGAAGCCAGCAGAGGGACAGCGAGATCTACAGAGTCTCACCCACCCAGTTGTGGGCACAGTCAGAACTAGAACCCAGGTGTCTTGACCTCCTATCTCCCTTCTCCCATGATACAATATAGGAGCTCCACTGCTCACCTCGGCAAGATTCTGCTAAAAACCCATCTCCTCTAGGAAGCCTGCTGATATTTCTCTGATCACTGGCAAACCCTCAGCACTGATACTTCACAGGGTCTAGAGTGCCCCGTTTCTCTGAGTCGCATTCTCCCCCTGTTTAAAGTCGTGGGGCTTCTTCCACAAATCGCACTTCCCAAGGGCAGGGGCCTGGGGTTGCCAGGGTGACCTCAATGCAAACAGAAGACCCTGGGCTCAACTCCGGGCTAGGGGCCAGCAGGTCCTTTGCTAGAACCCCAACTGGGGACTGAGCCAGGCAGCTAAGTTCTAGCTCAGGTGACCACACCAGGCCAGGGCTGATCAATGCCAAGCCACCACAGGTCAGGAGTGGCACGGGCTCCACCCAGCTGACACCACATCCCCACTGGCCACACTGAGCGGCCCTGATCGAGTATCAGGCCAGTGAAGTGACCCAGGGATCTTTACACATGAGAAAGTAAACCACGCAGGCCATCCTCCAAGGACTCTGTGTCCTTGTAGATGGCCCCTCTCAGCCCACTCTGTCCTCATCAGATGGGCAGGAGGCTGGTCACTTTATCCCACCTATCCTCTATCTTTATTAGATAAGGAGGACTCTAGCCCAGAGAGGTTAAGTGACGTGCCCAGATGGACCCAGCAATGTGGAAGCAGAGCAGGGCTGGGCCTGAGGTCTCTTGCAGCTAGTTCTGGCTCCTATCATTACACATTCCTCTGGCCTCCAGGTTCCTGTGCAGTGAGAGCCTGGCACAGCACCAAGCCCACAGCAGACACTCAATAAATATTTGTTAAATAAATGAATGATGGACGCGGCTCTCTCCTCAGAGACAGAGACCTTTGGAGAATCCCACGGGATTCTAACAGGGTGGTGTTGGAGCGTCCATCTCCTGGCAAGGGAGAGAGGAAAAGGCTGGCCTCGGTCCAAGGGCAGGGGAGGAGGACTGCGACCTCTCATCCCCTTGCCATCACTGCTGCCTGCTGCCCCTATGAGGGAAGGCAGAGGGCAGCCATGCCTGCCAGGATGGCAGCTGAGCAATGGGTCCAAGGCTCATTAACTCTGAGCCATGCCCTTGGTTTCTGAGCCTGGGCCTGGAGTGCAGGCTGGCACGTAGAGACCCTTAATTAAATTAGGGAGGCTTCCAAATGAGAGGGGGCCCAGAGCCAAGCTGCAGTCCTGGGCATGTCAGCCACAGCTCAAAGCACTGTGGCCCCATGCTCGGGCCTGCGGCCTCTCCCTCCTTATGTCCTGCCTTACAAGGGGAGGGGCATGGGAGACTGCTGTGTTCTCACCCCATTCTTGTCTCCACTTGTCTCCTTCTGACACAGCACAGACCCTTGGCTCATAGCTGAGTAACGAGGGCCAGGAACAGGAACCTGGGGGGCATGAGAAAAGGTCCCTCATCCTCGAGGGAATCTGAGGCTGCACTGGGAGTCAGGAAGCTCACAGTCGAAGCTATGCGACCTTGGCAAGTCACTCTCCCACACTGGGCCTCAGTTTACTCATCTATAAACCAAATGGATGTTTTCTAAAGACTCTTACAGTTTCCTGATGCAATGGCCTCTAAAACAAAAAGGCTAGAACCCAAATGCCATGGTGTCAAACTGCCTCTTTCCTGTGGATTCCATCTCCCATCATCCCCATCTCCACCCTTCACTGCTGCCCAGCCCTGAGGGACTCTCAGTTCAAAGCCCTTTACCCACCACCTTCAAAGTCTGCCATCAACCAGCAGGGAGAGGGACAGCAAGCGATGAGAACCCTGGTGCCACCGGAAGCCAGCAGCCAACTTATTAACGAACCATTTATAATGCAATAATTTGTACTTCTCAATTACCAGAAATAGCTTGGTTTTACACACACGCACTCATGCAGACACACTCAGAGTACACAGATGACCCAAAGGAGCCAAGAGCCAGGGGAACATAAGGCAAGTACAGGGCTAGAGTAAGAAAGTCCCTTTTTGGAACCACATGCTCCCTCCAGTCTGGGGGGAATCTGTTCTGGCCAAAGCAGGAAGGCCTGAAGTTAAGGCTGCCAACGCACCTGCCCAATACCCATACTGGCTATGAATGGAAGAAAAGAGGGCTCAATACCTGCTCCTCTCCACCTCTGTCTTATCTCCAATTCCAGATTCCAGCCAGAGTTGTGGGGCTGATCAAATGCAGGCTCTCACTTAGGCATGAAGCTCCCACCAACCCACTCTCCTTGACCAGCAGATGGGCCCCTACCCTCAGAGGTGCCAGTATGTTCGACCTGCCCAGAGCTGGTATCTGGGTTGAGGTGTGGGTGGGAGGAGAAAAGGTGGGCCTGCCCTTGCCCAAGCTGACTCTTTATTCCATTCCCAGGTGGCCTTGAAGTAATAGGTCCCCATTGTCACCCAAGTGTGACCCAGCTCCTACCTCAGGAATGCGGACACTGTAGGGCTGATTGTGAAATGTGGGCGCATTGTCATTCACATCCCCAACCTGGATGTTCACCTTCCGTGTG
Organism: Rousettus aegyptiacus; assembly: GCF_014176215.1. Lineage (NCBI taxonomy): Eukaryota > Metazoa > Chordata > Mammalia > Chiroptera > Pteropodidae > Rousettus > Rousettus aegyptiacus. The sequence continues at coordinate 15,192,559 of NW_023416309.1, forward strand.
ATCACCTAGCAAGAGAAGGACAGGGAGTCAGCGTTGGCACTGACCTCTGGCTTCTTTCCACCCAAGGGGCCCTGGAACACTCCTCCCAGGGCAGCAGGGGCTGCAGGGGACACTCACCCCCTGGTGATCACTGACAGAGAACTCCACTGTGAACTCCGACTTGGTCTGAAAGAAAGGAGAGGGGGGAAGGAAGGTAGAATTAGATATATTGGAGTTCTAGTTCCTGAGCCCTGGGTGGGGCTGGAGACCCCCATCATTGCCTAAGGAGCTGGTCTGGGACGGGGTACCCTAAGGTTTCCCTAAAAAATGAGCAGTGCCCCTTGGGTTAGGGAAACAGGTTCAGAATAGGGATTCTCCCCCGAAAGAGCAACCGATTAGAAGAATCTTGGGTTCTAATCTTAACATTACCTCTAAATTGCCATGTGACCTTAAATTAGTCACTGGACACCTCTATGGCTACTTCCTCAAATGTAAGGTGAGAATAAGGTTTGGTATTTTGTTCAAATTCTTACCTTAATTTGCTAAGGGCTACAGAGTCATCAATTCCCATGTCTCTGGAAAATGTCCTTCGTGGGGACATTTGTTTGGGGCAGGAGTACAGTTGTACACCCTATGGAGCCTCTATTCTATAAGGGATGAACCCAGAATCATTGTCCCTCTTGCCTAGCCAATATTGTCCCTCCCTTGAAGATACCCCCTAATACCCCATTCCATCCCCAAGTCCAGACATCAGCACTGGTCCTTGAAGAGTGATAACATTCAGGCAAGAAGATGCTACTTCAGGGTCAGAATGGGGCCTCAGAAGATGGTCTCTAAAAGATGATGACCCACCCTTCTCCAGATCTGCTCCTCCATCTACCCCCTCAAAAAGGGCCAGGCAGGCATTTGGCCAGGTCTTACCTCTCTGTCCAGTGGCTGCCGGAGCCACACCACACCTGTGTCCGGTTCCACAGCAAAGAAGCGGGAAGCTTCCTCCCCGGACACGCCAAACACCAGGGGGTCATTGTCCATGTCTCGGGCCAGCAATTGGGTCACAGAGGAACCTGGAATATCCAAAGGAGAGAGAAGAAGGCAAAAATGGGAGGCTGGTCCACTCCTCAGCACCTTGCTCAGGTGGCTGAATCCTAGCAGGGAGCAGCCACCCAACAGACTTCCAGCAGGTCACTGGCTACCATAAGATTCTGTGTTTGGCTATAACCCAGGCTCTCCACTTCCACCCCGACCACACGTCACAGTGTGTATGTGCTTATAACAGGGAATCATCATTCATCATGTTCTGGAGGTATAATGGATAGCTGTGACTCTTGCCTGCCTCCCTTTTCTGATTTTAATTTGGAGACCTCCTTCTCCAAGTGGCTCAGATGAGAGCAGGCCCCCAATCCTTCAGTTCTTATGTTTCAAGATAGGCACATAATTCAGCCCAAGCCGATCAGAGCATTCCATCTTCCTGGTCACAGTGATTGGCTCAGGGATGAGCATGTGACCCAAGTTAGCCAATCAAAGCCAACCCTGGGACTTCTGCTACAACTATTGGGGAAGAGGAGCTCTCTTTCCACTTGGGTTGCTAAATTGGCACTGCTGGCAGTCGTCTTTGGCATCAGGAAGAGCTTGCCTGAGAACGAGGCCAAAAGGAGGACAACAGAATCAAATGGTGCACAAAGGGAGGTTCCTGATGGTGTGAAGGTCTGCAGCCAGCTGTGCCTAATATTAGCTCCAGCTTCTGGTCTCCTTAGCTGCATGAGCTAATAAATCCTCATTCTTGTTTTGCCTTAGTCAATTGAGTTGGATTTCAGTCTTTTGCAAATTGAAGCATTCTTTCTAATCCAGAAAACTTTGCAAAACCTGTCATTTATTCAACAGTGGCTAGGTGCTGGTCTTGTGGTAAGCACTGGGTAACAAGGTCTAGTTCCTGTTCACAAGAAGACCGAATTGTCATCCTTTACCAGGAAACAAAGCCCTGGCCAGAGCGCCTTGGGCATCAGGATGCCTGGCCTGCAGCCCTGTCCAAGAAGTCTCAGTGTAGGGCATCTTCTCCTGTTGTTCATAGCCCTCCCTAGGTAGCCATCAGGTAGGGTGACCAACTACCCTAGTTTGTCTAGGACTGAGAAAGGACACATAGTAAAACCAGGAGGTCTCAGGCAACTGGACGATCTGGTTACCTTAGCTTCAAAAGTCCTTAAACCCCTAAGAATTGTGCAAAATGTTAGGAGTGTAGTGTGTCATTTTCCGCAAAGGAGTGGTCAGATTAGAACCATGGCCTTGGGCAAACCACTTCTTTCAAAGCTTCCGTTTACCCTATAAAATGGAACAGGCACTCTTGCTTCTCCAAAAACTGACTCTCATATTTATTGAATAACTCTGATGATCAAGTTAAGTAAGGCAGGATTCCAAACTCTGGGAATGTTATCTAGAAAAGAACATTAATGAGGTTTTCCAGGTGATCTTTTAAAAGGACAGTTCTAACAGGACAATGATAGTTAACATTTCTAAGTACTAACCACACTTCAAACACTGGGCTAAAAGATTTCCATGTATTATCTAATTCACTCCTTACTATCATTTTCCCCATTTAACAGATAAGGAAATAAAGGGTGATTAGTAATTCATGATAGGCATACAGTTACAAAGGATGGAGCTGGAATTCAAAGCCCAGGCACTCTGAGCCCAGAGCCTGCATTTGTTTTCACAACTTTACACCTCTCAACATTTGATGTGTAAACTTAAGATTTAGGACTTCCATGGACCTGGCCCCATCAGACTGTAACTGGAAGCCCAACATTTGGAAAAGGAAGATGTGGGGCAATTATTGGGCTTTCATGATATGCCAAACGTGGTGCTCAGCCTGTTCACATGGGCTCTCTCATTAAATCCTCCCAGCAATCCTGTTTGGCGGTCATTATTCTACAGATAAGGCAGTGGTGCCCAGAGAGGCAAAGTAGTCTCTCCCAGGTCACACAGCCGGGTAGGACATGGCAGCATCCAAGGTGATGGGAGAAGGTGAGAAGCAGGAGAAAGAGGAATAAAATCATGAAACAGAATTAGAACAACTTTAGAGACTATTTGAGAAGCCCATCTTTCCATTTTAAAGATGGAGAAGTTGAAGGCATTTAGCAATTTTCCCAAAGTATGATAGTGAACAACAGAGTCAGGACTCAAATCTAAGTTTCCAGACTCTCAGACTCCTAGTACAGTGCTCCTTCTAGAAGAGGAAAAAGGGAGTATGTGAAGTCATAGAGAAACCAAGCACATCTTCCGAAAGGATCTGTGCTGCTCAATGACAAGAAATTATTTTATACTAAAGCAAACAGGAATACATTGGGAATACAATATAACATTTATTTTTTGAGATACGAACTAAAGCTGTAAAAGAATTGCTGCCTCACCCTGACTTCCAGGGATACACATTTCCCTTCTGTTATCCTCAGGGGTCCTTTAGTGGTAAAGTTTGAGGAACACTTAGCTGGGAAATTGGGGGTATTTCACATGAGAAAACTGGGGTCTATAGAAGCTCTACTTGTCCATAAATCAGCAATGAGTCCATGGTAGCCCCCTGGACTGAACGCGTCACCTGCTGACCTCCTTTCAGGCCCAGCCCAAGCGGGAGTTAGGGCCAAGCTCCTGGCTAGCCGGTGGGGTTCTGGGAAAGCAACACTCCAGCCAAGGTCGCACGAAGGCCCAGTATCCCAAATGGCTCTCTCAGATCTGAAGCTCGGGCCCTCCCAAGAAGGGGGGTACTGGGCAGGACAGGGATGGGGCCATCAGCTGCTGTCACCCACCCTGTAATTTCCTGGACTTTTATCCATTTTTCCCGCAATTATGTGCTGTTCAAAATGGTCTTTTTCAGCTTCCACACGGGCTCTTGCCTGCTCACGCCTCCCTCGTGTCTCAGGTAATTGCTAGTGACCTTTTCTAAGTGTACTAATTAAAGGTGCCAATTTAACATTATATTTAAGACAAGATGCCCCACAATTTTCCAGCTGGGCACATACTCCCCCGCCTAGTGCTGTTCCACCATTCTGCAGAAGCCGGGCATAGCTTTGGCTTCTCCAGGACACAGGGCTCATTTCTACCATGGCTGCTTCCAGCAATCTCTCTTTATAGTACTCATACAGAAACAAGGCCGAGATATGTGGCTCACTTCTAGCCCAGTGCCCCTGGAAGCAGTCACTCAGAAGAACCATCTCTGACCATGGGACCCTGCACATGCCCTGCTCTGGGTTTGCTTCCCACCTGAGAAATACAACTGATCTGTGGGATACTTGGACTTCCTTCCTTCCTTCCTTCCTTCCTTCCTTCCTTCCTTCCTTCCTTCCTTCCTTCCTTCCTTCCTTCCTCCCTCCCTCCCTCCCTTCTATCTCTCTCTTTTCTTTCCTTCCTTCCTTCCTTCCTTCCTTCCTTCCTTCCTTCCTTCCTTCCTTCCTTCCTTCTTTCCTTCCTTCCTTCCCTCCTTCCTTCCTTTCTTGTTGTAGTAAAATACATATAAAATGTATCATTTAAACCATTTTAAAATGTACAATTCAGTGGCATTAGGTACATTCACAATGTGGTGCAGCCATCTCTACTATCTGTTTCCAGAACATTTCATTACCCGAAAAAGAAATTTCATACCCATTAAACAGTCACTCCCCACTCCTCTTCCCCCAGGCCCTGGCAACTCTTACTCTGCTTTTTGTAAATTTGCCTGGCCTGGATATTTCATAAGAATAGAATAGAACGATGTGTGATCTTTGTGTCTGATTTCTTTCACTGAGCATGTTTTCAAGGTTAACCCATGTTATAACATGTATTAGTACCTAATCCTTTTTTATGACTGAGTAATATTCCATTGTATGGATATACCATTTATTGTTTATCCAATCATCTGCTAATGGATATTTGGGTTGTTTCCACATCTGCGGTATTGTATATAGTACTGCTATGAACATTTGAAGTCAAGGTTTTATTTGAACACTGTTTCCAATTCTTTGGGGTATCTACCTAGGAGCGGAATTGCTGGGTCCTACGGTAATTCTACATTTACCTTATTGAGGAACTACCAAATTGATTTCTACAACAGTTGTACCATTTACATTCCTACTAGCAATAGATGAGGCCAGGAGTTCTTTTCAGTGGTAGGAATGACAATCAATGATCCACAGAGGCTGGATATCCTCTCTTTGGTGGAAAGATGAGAGCCGGTCAGCCCTCCATAGCAGGTCCTCATGGTATCCTGCTCACTATGCCTTAGCATATACCATTGTCACAAACACCAGCCCGACCTCCCACTGCCAGCACTGGGACTCTTTGCCTGAGGGGTTCGCACAATAGCAACTGCTCCATCCACCCACAAGACAAGACAAAAGTGCCAGGAAACTAATGCCCTTGGTAGCAGCACTGAAAGAATGACTGAGGCAAGATGGTAGGTAAAGAGAGGGTAGGTAAATACCTCAGCTCCCTCACCTCTCGTGGGAATAGCTCTGAGGCTGTGCTCTACACTGGCTCTTAGAATTCCCCAACAGGATTCATCTCTAGTTGCCCACACTGGTGATGTGGTTAATAATACATCTTTATAGCTTCCTTCCCTTCCTTGTCTCACGTCCTCACCTCCCAAACTGTGTTTCCTAGAATTCCCTTCCCCAATAAACTATGTGTACCTGAGTCCTCAGCACAAGGTCTGTTTCTGGCAGAGCCCAACTAAGACACCCCCTGAAATTATGGTATAAGATTCATCCAGGAAGTTTGTTATAGTACAGATTCCCAGGCCATATTGACATGATTGGCTGGGGGGAGCCCAGAGTATGAACTTTTAAACAGCAGCCCCCACTCTCCCTGTAAGAGTCTCTGGCACACAGCCAGGTTTGGAAGTCCTGAGACTGGTTTATAGCAGGGCGGCATTCAAATACTTAACAATGAGCACAGAACAGGCATCAACCAATCAGAAAGGGTGCTAGCCATAAACAATTGGACCAGTGAGTACTGCCTGTAAGTCAGCCTGGTTTATGACTCACATTTTAGATGCAGAGAAAATCTCCTCTGGCCTCAGGATGATTTAAAGGCTCAGTCTTAGGGCTCTTGGCTCAATCAATGCTGCTGGAGGAGACTCTGCTCTTGGCCTCACCAGGAAGAGTAACCTGGCGAGGCTAGCCCCTCCACTCCATGCCAAACCCAGCCGAGGCTGGGGCCTAGCCCAACCTCATGGGTGGAAAGTGGGACTTGAAAGAACTTAAATCACCGTACATGCATGTTCACAGCAGCATTACTCATAATAGCCAAAAGATGGAAGAAAACCAAATGAATGGATAAATAAAATGTGGTATATACACGCAATGGAATATTGTTCAGTCTTACGAAGGAAGGAATTCTGACACATGTTCCAACACAGATGAACTTTGAGGACATGGTGCTATGTGAGATAAGCTAGTCACAAAAAGACCAATATTGTATGATTCTATCTCTATTTAATACCTAGAGGAGCCAAATTCATAGGAACAAAAAGTAGAAAGGTGGCTGCCAGGGGGTGGGGAGAGGGGGTAACAGGGAGTTGTTACCTGGTAACAGGCAGGGTACAGAGTTTCAGTTGTACAAGCTGAAAATAATTCTAGAGGTTGGGTGCATAATAATGTGAATGTACTTAATACAACTAAACTGTACACTTAAAAGAGGTTACGATGGTAATGTTTATGTTATGTGTAATTACCACAATTAAAAATTTTTAAATCAAATCATGTCCAAGGCCCTAGCATTCTGACCCAAGTCAACACCTCCTACCACCTCTCACATGGGCTTCATAGACTTACCCTCTGGCCCTATGGCCTTCTTTCTGTTCCTAAACAGTTTGTGGCTGCCTCAGTGTCTTTGCCCTGGCCTTGCTTCTGCTGGAGATGTTCCATCTCAAGGTGCTGACATCTTGGGCTAAGAGTTATCTTCTCGGAGAGGCCTCAAATACTCGATCACATAGACTGTATCTAAAGAGATGCCCAGTTACTCTGTGTCCCTGCACTCTGAGTTACTGCCTTTACAGCTCTCCCTCCTCTGAACTGATCTTATTTATTCTTTTGACTTGCTGACTTCCTGCCCCAAGCCCAGGAGCAGTGGTCATCCCTATTGTAGCCCTAAGCTAACACAGGGGCTGGCATTCCCAAGGCACTCAATAAGGAGTCAGTGAGTAAATGAATGAATCCTGCTAACTGCCTAGAAGTGTTAGAAGAAGAGAGCCCCAAAAGTCATGAAGATCTCAGAGCCACAGCGAAAGGAGCGAGTAAAGCAAATTAATCCTTATTACATACACTAATGGACAGCAAAAGGCCTAGCTAATCAAAATCTAATAATGCCCAAACCAGTAGCACTCAGTTTGGATGCAGGTGGAATCACAGTTGCACACTAGCTGGGCTCCAATCTCTCAAGAACTGGCCCAATTTTGGGGTGATGTACCCCATCCAGAGGCCCAATGCCCCATCCCGGGACAGTATGCCTCATCCTGGAGTTCGGGAGCCCAGGTTGGAATAGGGTTCTCCTCAGCAGGCTGCAAATGACCCTGGGAGGTGGACTGGCAACATGTCCCTGTACTGTGGCCTCAGTCCCTAAGAAGCAGGCTACATCCCTCTTCCAGTCAAGGGGTAGACAATCGCAGCTTCTCCTGCAGCCCTGCTGTGCCCATGCTGATCGCCTAGATGACTGTTATTACTATTATTGTTGTTATTGCTGGAATTGGTGTGTCATGTGCTCCTGAAAGCTGCGAGTCTTTGCTTGCTAGACACAGGGTAGGCTAGAAACACATGCAGGGCTGTGGCAGGCTGCAAGACTTGTTATTTTTTCTGGATGGGGGATGGATGAAAGCTATGTTTATTCCCAAAACACAGAGAGGGTGCTAGAGAATGAATAAAGGGTGAGGAGAATCCACCATGCCTCCTCCTTGCAGTGGGATCTTCTTAAAGCAGACCTTTGATTTTGCCAGACCTGCTCAGATGCCCACCTATTCCCACAGAATTAAAACCAAACTCTTTACTATGATGGCCAGTGATCCTCCCACCTGTCCTTGGCTCCCTGGCCCTGGAGTTCTCATCGCATCCTGGGCTCACCCCACTGGACTGCTGTCATCCCTCCGGCACACCATAGTTCCCACACCTGTGCTACTACTTTCTTTCGACCTGGAAAGCCCTTTCTCTTTTCATTGCCTCTCAAATCCCAGTCATCCTTAAATGTATGCCTCAAATGCCACCTCCGTCACAACGTTCTCTCTTCTCTGCAGCTCCTTGATTCTCTGTTTGCACCTCTACACAGCAGGGAGAGGCCATCACCCCTCGAAGGTGGAGACTGATGTTCTGGGACATGGTTGGCAAATCTTCCCACTCCTCCATGATTAACTGTCACTCCTCTTTTGGGGCCAACTGGCTAGCCCTTCCATCCCTGGCTCATGCAGATATCACTAATCAATCACAGCTCCCTTTTCTGTTGAGTCTATATTCAACTCCAGAATCCTTCACAACACTGGGTTCCATGCAATCACTAATCAATCCTAATAGGCATATGAGAGCAAGGCTTTTGCAGTCTCTTAACCTAAAATGACTTCACATTAGCCCTAATTTACTGTCCCTTCCTATCCAGGGGCCAAAGATCCAGGGCCAAGGTCTGCCCCTACCAGGTTCAGGGCATTTAGGAAAGCTCAGAAACAGGGACTACTTATGGCTAAGGAGAGAACCAAATAGACAAAGGCCCTTCTCATCTTGCAGAGGAAAGATCAGGGGTCCTAACTGGGAGATGGCTGCTTGGGATCAGGTTGTGCATTGGTGAATAGTTGAGCCAAGGAGTAGCAGATGGAAGGCTCCCAACCCCAACCTCAGATTATAGGCCATGGGTAATGTCCAGGTCTTTCTGAAAATAACCACCATCCCTTTCCATGGCCATCAAGCCTGCTGTACATTCCCCAACCCCATCAGAAGGGAAACCCACCCACCTCTTCCTGGTCCAGAGGAGCCTGGTTGCTCTGGCTTTAGTCGTTATCAGAGCCCGGGGCTCCTGCCCTCCCCTCTCCCCTGAGATAAGGCCCCCAGAGCTTGGTCTTGGAGCCTGCATCTCATTTGTCTCTCCTCTGGGATCAGACAGGTCAGTTAAGTGTCTTGATTCTTGCGAATAATCTCATTTGTCTTAGGTTCCCCCATTCTGCCTTTAGTCAGGCTCCTTAATTCTAGTCCCCCAGGGTCTTGAAATTGGTTTGACCTCAGGGGAACCAATTTTTGTATTGGGGTTTTTTCTCTTGTACAAGGTCCTACCTACACCTGTCTGGAAGAATCCAGAGTGAAATTTGATACCAGGTCCTCTCTCCTGAGAGGCAGGTAGCCTCAAGCCTGCCCTGTACTAGCCAATGTCCTCACTCTCATCAGAAATCCCTTGCCCTGGATAAAAAGAACTGTCTCTATCTCCAAAACTCAAAGGCCCTCTGTAGCCCTGTCTCCTGCAGCTCAGTCCACTCGGAGTGACAGTATTAAATGGGAAAAGAAACTATCATTCATTAAGCACCTACTACTTGTTAGGCACTGTGCTCAGTAGTTCCCATTCTCTGACATCTATTTCTCACAATGGCCCTACAAAGAGGTGTTAGTGTCCCCACTACACATTGAGAAAAATGAGGCTCGGAGTTGTAAAGTGATCTACCCAAAGTCACACAGCTAGCAGGTGGCAGAGTATTTGAAACCTCCTGTCTGACTCAGAATTCATGTTTCGTACACCACCCTTAGAGCTTTGATCACAAAGTCTTTTATCCAAGCCCCATCTGAGCAGCTAAACACTGCCTTCTGCTCACCCCACAGAGACCCAGCCTGGCTGGCAAAGCTTTACAATCTGGTTGAGACACTCAGGAATGAGCCTGGCTGGACAGCCAGGGTCCAGGGTAGACTGGATATTCCTTTCTGCTCAGGCATAGCAGCTTGAGCAGAAATAGCCATGAATAAAGGGGCTCTGGAATGTTCTGTTTGACCTTCCTAAGTCCTTGCTGAAGCTCTCAGGCCCACGGGGGCTGAAGTCCTGTCACAGGGGCTGGGAGAGTCAAGCAGTAGTTACCAGATTTAATAACAGTGATAATAGGGGGCTGGTATATTTTCCCTTCTCCTGAAACTTTTCAATTCATTGAACTGTTCAATTAACTTTACAAAAGGAAATGTGGAAAAATGACGGCAAATTGAACTTGACATTATCATTAAAATAAACAGAGCACTGCAGGCCATTAAAGGCTCACGAAGAGATTATCCAAACACTTGCAAGCACGTGCTGACTCCTTCCTGCTCAGAGGGACACTGGCATTTCCTGCCTTCCCTGCGCTCACACACTCTATCGTCACTCACACTCCCCCTTGCTCAGAAAGAGGCCATGCTAACGTCACCCATGTGAACATAAACCTGGTGGGAGAGTGAGAGCCCCCACAGCGAGGCCGGCCTCTGCTAACAGGCTGCCATCCGCACGGCGTCCTTTTCTTCTCTTGCAAATTAAGGGGTACTTTAGTCCAGCAGGTCTCAGGCCTGGCTGCATGGTAGATTTACCTATGGCATTTTTGCAACGCCAGATGCCATTCTGTACCCCCAACCAAGTGCATCAAAGTCTCTGGGAAGGGATACAAGCTTCGGGATTTTTAAAAACAAAAACCAAAAGGCCCAGGAGATTCCCAAGGGCAGCGTAGGTTGAAAACCAAGATCTAGATGATCCCTGAGTTTCTTTCGATCTTCAGAATGAATCCAAGACACTATGATGTAGAAAACCCCGCAAGTCAGTGGTTCCTAGGCTTGTCAACATCTTGCAATCACCTGGAGATTTCATTAGACCTGCGCCTGTGTCCCAAACCCCAAGCTTATATAAATCAGTCTGGGATACACCCAGGATTTAGGAAGTTCTAAATGCCCAGGTGAGTCTAATGTGCAGGCGAGACTGAAGGTGACTGCTGTAGTTGACATCTTCATTTGGCTAACAGGAAGCCAGCTTCCTGCTGACCCTCCTCCAGCAGACCCCACGCTTTCAAATGTGTGGGCACTCCCAGGCACATTCGGCTTAGGCCAATTCCACAGGCAGGGCAGAAAAAGAAAAAATATATATTTGTTTTGTTGTACCTTCTCACGTTAAAATTTTTCTAAATCCCAATATTAAACAAAAAAAGTTAATTCATGACTTTGAAGCAGTGAATCTTGACCTGATTTCACATAAGCATCAGCTGGGAACCTTCTAAAAATAAGGATGCCCAGGCCCTAGTCCCTAAGGATTCTGTTTTAATTAATTGGTCTAGCACATGACCCAGACATTAGTATTCAGATATATAGTTAAGACCTCAATGTCATCAATAGGTTCTGCAACTTTAAGTAAAAGACGTACAACAAAACCAATTTTACCATAGGGTAATTGATATAAACAAGAGTTAAGTCCCTACGGCGTCGCATTTCATCAAAATTATAACAAAGCAATGCTGAATGAAAGGATGTTTTTGGTTAGTCAAGGAGTGGTTCCAAAATGCAGGCCAAGCTGAGAATCACTAGGTCAGAGCAGTAGTTCTCAAACTGGAGCCTTCAACACAATCACCAGGAGGGCTTGTTTAAAAGGCGGAGTCAGGGGCTCAGAATTTCTGACTCAGAATTTGCATTTCTAACAAGTTTCCAGGTGATGATAAGGCTACTGCTCTGGGACCACAACTTTGAGAACCAGGGATAGCGCTCCAATGAGCTCAGGTCCTAGCCACCTAAAGTTCTTTTCAAAGGTCATTTGGACCTTAAGGCCTGACTTCAGAATCCCATCCATTCCTGCATCCCTGCTGTCCATCCCTTAGCCAGAGCCCAAAGCACAGGAGCCACTTTTTTCACCTCTCAGCAGCAAGAAAGGAAACTAAGAAATTAAGAAAGGTGCAACCAGAAAAGCAGGTGAGAAGACACCCTTCCCTCACCCCTGCGCTCTCTCCTACCTCCCACTTTGAAGGAGGCCAGAAAAGTCCCTCCGGAAATCACTTCCTCTTTGAGGAGACTCATAATTACCCACAATGATCACAGCACCATTCATTTTGCTCTAAAATTAATACATCACGTTGAGAACGATATCGCACTAATTTATCACAAGATTTATGAAACTTGCACTTTTTCTAATGAGATTTATGCAAATACTGCTCTTGCCACTGTTTGTGTTTTTAAAAGTTTTGACAGGGAAGTGGGAGTCCAGCCCAGCTGGCAGAGGCCCTGTCCCCACTCAGAGGCTGCGGGGAAGAGGGCTTCATGGCAATTCCTGCCCTTGGAAGGCCCCAGGTGAACAAGCCCCTTTGGTCTTCCCACTCGGCTCATCCCCCAGTCCCATCTCTCCCTGGGTACACCCTTATTCATCTGGGGTGGTCCTCTCAGGGGGCTTACATGCTGTCTCAGGTGCAGAGACAGTTATAGGTGGTGGGGCTGGTTCTCTAGGTGAGTGTGGGTCTCCCTTATCTAATCAGAGGCCTTCCAGGCATTCGGTCTCTAGGACAACTGTGGGTAACAGCGTACCACTAACCAGGGTTTGAGATAAGAGAGTCACCCAAGACGACACACTTAAGGTGGCACTCACTCTCAGGTACTGACCCTGTACTTACACAAGTCTCGGCATATCCCCATATCCCCTAAAATTGTGTGCCCTGGGCACCTCACTTGCCTCACCCCAGTCCCAGCCTTGCCACTAGTTACCATGTATTGAGCACCTACTGTATGACAGGCACTCTGTTAAGCACTTCACATGCAGAATCTCATTTATTATTTATGACAAATCTGTGAGAAAGGTATTCCCACACTCAAATGAGATTAAGTCTCAGAGAGGTTTAGCAACTTGCCCAAGATTACACAGTTAGGGAGAGGTGGGGCCAGGATTCAAATCAGGACCATCTGACCTTGAAAATAATGTTCGTATTCAGTGCTGGCTCCAAATGATTCCACGGGAGGCCTTCCCTTTTAAACTGGGGTTTTAGAAACACTCCACATTTCTGAGGGTCGCATCTCACATACTCCGTTATACAGAACACGGATGAAAAGCAGGAAATTAGCGTCAAAGGGGTGTGAGCAGCTAAAAATCATGGTACCAATCTATTCGCTAAATTTCAAGCCCATCATGAAAAAGAGAGCTGTAGTCAGGTCCTCATTTGGAGCCTGTTTACTCTTACTTTAGATACAATTATAATTAGATTGATCTTTGTTTTTCTTTTCAATTCATAGAAAACTCAAGCAGATACATGAAAAATAATGGGAAGCAATAAACAGCTTCTGTTGCTCACAAAAGGGGAAGATCAAAACTCTCTGAAAAGTGAGAACTTAAAATAATCTGAGTCCCTTCACTAGTTCCTGTCAATGACAATGCATCATCACAGAGAGCTATTCATGGTGATGTGTTCAATGATGTGCCAAGAAAGTGCTGAATGATGAGTCACCCCTATAAGAAGGCAGGTACTATATAATAGATCTTATGAATATTCTATGCAAGTCATTATAATTAAAAAAAGATTTTGTGCTTAAAGGAATGCTTCCCAAAGTGTATTTCACGAATCATTAATTCCCTTGGAGGCTAACGGTACTCCATGAAAAAGTGTTCTTTGGTCAAAAAAGTCTAGGGAACATTGCATTTTAAAAAAATTTTAAATAGGTTTTTTTTTTGCAGGACATTTTGGAGACTTCAGTATACTAACATGCATTGTGAAGCCCCACGAGATAAGATTTTCTCTAAATTTACTTGGTCATAAAACTCTGGCTTCCAATAGCATCTCAAAAGATATTGGTGGTCAGGAAATAATAATTAGAAAAATATTGGGTCAGAAACTTTTCTGGATGTTTTTACTTCAGGCATACCTTTTCTTGGGGTGGGAGGAGAGATGGATGAATGGATGGATGGATGGATGGATGGATGGATGGATGGATGGATGGATGGATGAGTTGATGGGTAGGAGAAAGGATAAATGAGCAAAGGAACAAATGAGCAAAGAAACAAATAAATGAATAATAAGCTGTTCTCATCCCAGGAGCATATAAGAACCTCTCATATCAGAACCTCTGAGATGGAGAAGGACATATGAATACAGTCTGAGGCTGTTCCTCCAGACGATTCAGCTCATTTCCCTGACAGGTTGTAAGTCACTTCTTCATGAGTAGGGAACCTGGGCCTCCTTAGCTGGGTGACAGATGGGCTGCTTTTCACTCAGGCCAAATCTTGAGTACCTGAGATATTAATCATAATAATTTTAAATATGTACATGATGCCCAACACTCAGAAAGTACTTTCCTGGCCACTGATTCCAGGTCTTCCGCTGCCACATCCCCATGCAGGGGGATGGACAGTGGCTACATACACTCTTAATGTTGGAGATACTGTGGCTTAGCACAAATGTTGAGTCTAGAGTCAACCAGTGCGGGCTCCCAGAATTAGTCAGACAACCAGGTTCCATTCCTGCACCCATCTGTGTAACCTAAGCAAGCCATACTACTTCAGTGGCCTTCTTCCTGCTTCAGAAGGCTGTGACAAGGGTCAAGTCAGACAACAGAAGCAAAACACTTTACAAATCCCAAAGACGTTTGACTACACCACAGCAGACCCAACCAAAGCACTTTGCACATGGTATCTAACTAGTTGATGATCTGGCCTGATTCTCCCACCTGACTGTGAGCACCCTAAGTGCAGAGACTGTGGCCCTTTTTCCCTGTTGTGTCCCTGGAGCCTGGCACAGGACAGACCCTCAGTCAGCTGTCTATTAAACAAATAAAGTGAATCAATGAATGAAGTGATGAATCACTGTGTAAACAAGGGTGGTATGGTTCTAGAGTTTGCAGGAATGTGGTTCCAGTAATGCTAAAAGCCATACAGGACTTCACCCCTGGGAGTGTCTTGTTGTCTTTGTTTGAAGTACAGAGAGAAGAGAGCAAGAGCCAGATGCCTCCCCAGTGCCTGACCTCCCAGGTGCCTGCCTAACTGGAGTATGTCCTTTAATTCTGTATGTTTCCTTTTTAATTAGGCAGAAGGTAAACTCGTGGAGTCTTTGGAGGTCCTCTTTCCATTGGAATCAGGATACTTCTTCCCACTCCCCCATGCACAGAGCTGGAAGCTCTCAGGCCCCACATTGTGGAAACGGTAGACATTGGTGGGTAGGAGGAAGGAACAAGTAAGTGAAGAGTTTAGGGTGGTCTGCAGAGGGTCCCCTTGCCATTTAGCAAGGAACTGCCTAGAGATTGGCTACTTACACACCTTTGTACCCACACTTGTTACCCCATGGTTTTTAGTACCCTCATCAATGAACATTAAGGGTATAACTGACTTCTAGAAAATTGTGAGCAAGACTCTAGGCTCTTTCTGTTTTCTCCCTCTGGCTGGGTTTTCCCTCTTAAATTGTTTTCTGAAACTTGCTGGTGCTCCATGAGGACTAGAAAGGGAGGTAGAGGACATGTGCTCCATCCCCTCTAGGTCCCTCTGTCCCTCTCCATAGACAGGGCCTGGGACTGGGCAGTTACTGTCCAGAGGACCATTTCCCTACCAGAGCAGACCGAGGGTGCCGCAGGATGACAGTGACCTCCCACCACCACCAGACAAATGCAGAGCACTGGCTGTCTTCCTGTCCCCACCTCACCAAAGGCTTGTTCGTGGTGGAGTAAAGAGCCCCTGAGTGTGGCCTCCTGGAGCTGCTGTGGCACAGACCTGCCCATGCTCCAGTGGGGAAGGCAGTCCTTTGGCTCCAGTGGGAATCACAGAATATCAGAGGTGATGGGGCCTCAGATACCGTGAAACACCCTTGGGTTACATATAGGCACACTGAGGCCCAGGAGTGGGCGAGGGCTGGTTGAGGTCCCATATACAGTGATAGATTCAGGACTAAAATCCTGTTCTTCTCTGTCACAATTAAGAGGGTTTTTGTTGTTGTTGTTGTTGTTTTTTACATCATCTCTTCCAGTATGTATTTTCCCTAACCATCAACTTTGCTGTACCCACTTCTTTCCACAGGTTGTACAGAGCATATCAAGACAACATCAGAGAACAAAAGGTGATATTTCTAATTACATCACAAAGGGCACAGACTGTAACCCTAGTTTAGGTTATTTTTAAAAAATGGTCAACTCCTCTGAGATTAACTCAGTCAAATCAATCACCACCATAGTGGTTCATTTACCTAGTAATCGAGTGCTTGAGGCTAAGGTCAAATTTAGGAGGGCATTTTCTTGGACTTCAGATATATGCCCAAGCCCATGCAAATCTTTTTACTTGACTGAGGACCTCAAGGTCATCTCAAGGTGACTTCTGTTTCCTAGGCGTGCGCCATGGGCAGGAAACTAGTGAGTTAGTGGTGTTGGATGGAAGGCAGCACTAGGGGAGGCGCCTAAAGATTCCCAAGAGACTTGATGCAGCTAGGCCACAGAGTATGATGGCACAACTCCACAATAGCACCCACTCAGAGGCCCAGCCTGGACCACAAAGGAAGCCTTGGTTCCCATACTTAACAGTACTATGTTGTATACTTGGCTATCCTTAATCAGATTCATTCGAGTAGCCCTGGTTCAGCTATCAACTACTGTATTGGAAAGTCACTTGGCCTTGGTTTGCTAGTGTGTAATATAATGATCTTCCATTCTATCAACGAATCCACTCGTTATTCACTCACCTACTCAGTCATTTGTTACTCAGTTAACATTTGGAGGATCTATCATGTGGCCTCAGTATGCAGCCAGACACAAAACTAGATAATCAACAATACTCAGAGTATTTTTTTAAAAAAATATAGCTCTCAAACAAGCCATAGTTTATATGGTCTTGGTTTCTGATTCTGGCAACATGATGTAGGTACCTGGCTCAAGCTGAAGTTGAAAACAACTAAAAATACCAGATAAAATATTTTAAAATGTATTAAATAGATAAATAAGTTAAGAAAATAAGAAATACTCAGGCCAAATACCAAGTGAAAGAAGAAACCCACAGAGGCTGGCTCATGCCCCAGGGTCAGTTACTGAACCAGGTAAACCTGAGTTTTCATCGTCATAGCCCCCAGGGTCAGAGAAGAGAAGAAGCCTAGGGGCCACTGTATCCCACTCAGGGTAAGAAGTCTAATAACGAACTATCCCAGTAAACCAGGGACCCCAAGAACCATACCCTTAGGATAAGGGTGAACTAGAAATAAATCTATATCACCACATGAATCACGAGTCTTTAAAAAATGCTTCTCTGAAATTGCAGTGTTGAATAGAAAGGCGAATGTGGCCCTTAAGAATTCATAACCACAAGAAAGCCCACATAACCATTCACAGGCCAAGTTCACATTGACCAGATATCTAAAAATCCTTTAAAAAAAATTAATTCAAAGTGGTCCCAGACAAGTAGTGAGCCTAAGTGGTTAAGAAAAACAAATACAAATCCTCTCGGGTGTAATGTACTAAAGGTCTCAGGTCTCAGAGAATCTCTCCCCTCACCCTGCCAGCCAAATAAGGAGCTCATAGTTCAAATTAAATTATCACACACACACACACACACACACACACACACACACACACACTTAAAAACCTGGGGAGAGAAAAACAGCATAATCAGATCCTGAAATACTTCAGATCTTAGAATTATCAAGAATTGAATATAAAGTATGTTTACTAAAATATGCTCCAAGAATTAAAAGAGAGGCTTGCCAATATGAATAAAAAACAAGGAAATTTTAAAAGGGATCAATGAGAGTACCTAGAAATCTAAATATGTTGATTTTACTGAGGATTAGACATGGCTGAAAAGAGAATTGGCAAAATTGAAAGACAAAATTGAAGAAATTGCTCAGAATGCAGTGTGAAGGATAAGAGATGGGAAATATAACAGAGATGCTAAGAAGCTTGGAGGATAAAATTAAAAGGTCTAACCTATATTTAACTGAGATTCCAGAAGCAAAGAATGGACAGAAGCAATATTTGAAGAGATAATGACTGAAAGTGTTCCAGAACTGATTAAAGACTCCAACCTATAGATTCAAGAAATCTAGTGAAATCCAAGCCAGATAAACAGAAATTCATACCAGATAACAAAGCTGCAAAGCACCAAAGAAAAACAGTATCCTAAAAGCAACCAGAGAAGAAAAACAGACTACCATCAAGGAACCAATATTTTAAATTAGGAGCTAATTTTCAACAACAATGGATGCTAAAGTTAATAGATTGGTATCTTCAATGTGCTGAGAAAGTAAATGACAACCTAGAATTCTCTATTAAGCAAAAATATCTTTTAAGAACAAGAATGAAAGGAGGACATGTTCAGACTATTTAATTGGTCTCTTTAGGAATCAATGAAATCACAAGCTCAACGTCATTAGGAGTTAGGTAGGAAAGAGATGAACAGAGAAATTCAGGTGGAGACTGTGCTGCTCTAAAGGGGGCAGCTTTCTTGGTTCCAGCTATTATTGCCAGATCCAATCAACAAAATCTTGAATCCATGTTTTAATGCAGAATTTCCCAGTGTTTAAGTATTGGCAACTAATCAGATGTTTAAAGAAACCCTGAGTAGACCAAATAAAGCCAGCATGGGAACAAAATGTGGCAAGTGAGTCACTGGTGCACACTATTAGCTGCGCCAGACAAATGACTAACTAAATGACAGTAAAGGATGCCAAAGTAGCCAAGGCAGCACTAGAAAAAGGCTCTGCAGATAAACCCAGCAGCCCCGAAGGCCCAGGACTGGTGGGCAGCACTCATTCCTAGGCGGAAGGGTTCTCATCTTTTTCTCTGAGTCCTTTACCTAAACCCACAGCATCCTATACTCAGGAGAAAGTGCCAGGCCAAAGCTCCTCTGTCTGGATGGCCTTTCACTGTCCTTCTCCTAGTAAATGCCTCTCTTCCACACTTCAGCCTAGACATCTCCTGGGGTTGGAGAGGTAGGTGGGGAGCCTTCCCTTACCCCCAAAGATATTTGTGCTCATTGCTATCAGATCATGCACTTAGCCCATAAAATAACATGTCAGTGTTTCATCTCCCCATTCCCTAGAGAGCCTGACCTTGGCTCTGTTGCAGGGCGTGGGGTAGGCACTACTAACTACTGTTAGTAGTTGAGGTTCCTAAAAAGGTACAGACAGGAGCAGGAAGCATGGCCTGAGGAATGCAGACTCTTGCACATTATGTATGCAAACTCTCCACCTTGTGCACAGGGTGGATATATTATGAAAAGGACCTCTAGGCGGGTTGCATAAGTGATCATAAAGAGCATTAATAAGCAAAAAATGGTAAGAAAGCAAGCTGTTTTTATGCATAAGGTGGGGGAAGGAGAGAGGAGAAGTTGCAGACAGCCAGAGGATTCAGACTTGATATCCTTAAATGTGCATTAGAGTGCGCTAGGCACGGGGTTACAATGGTGGACAAGACCGCCTTCACCAGGCTTATGATCAGGGGGTGGAGACAGACTCTAAATAATTGTATCATAAATGATTTAATTACAGTGGCAATGGGGCCAAATGGAGAAAAGTGAGGAACTAGGCCCTACCACACCAAATGGTTTAACCATTCTCCTCCTCCTTTATGTTTTTAACAATTATTTGATTGATCTTACTTTATTAAATAATTCACATCATTCAAAATTCAAAAGGCACAGAAAGCCCCTAACCACACAGTCCCAACCTTGCAAGCAACCATTGTTTGCAGTTTCTTATTTATCTTTCCAGAGATGGCTTTTTTGCATGCACAAGCATATGTATGAGTATACACATATGCATATATTTATATATACTTTATTCCTCTATCTCTCTTTTCTTTATTCAAGTGATAGTCTGCTGTCTTACAATTTGCTATGTCTCTGATAGTAGATTTTAGAGCTAAAGGAAATGACATGTGAATCTAGACTTGGAGGATATGCTAGATTTCTGTAGGTGAGAGGGAGACAGGACCATTCCAGGCAGAGGGGACAATGTGTTCAGGATACGCTTTGGGGAGGTGAGGGAGAGGGGCTACTTCTGCCAACAGGGAAAGAGTATGAAGCACTTGCGTTGCCCAAGGTGATGCCCCATTCCAGTACATTCCGTGCCCAGTGAGTGATTGATGGAAGGTACACAAAGACCTGACTCCCTGCCTCAATCTGGATCATCTCGGCCCCAGAGTTCCCTGAAGTTTAGCTGAGGCAGAGCCTTGCTTCTTCCCCTGCTCAATCCTGCCCCACTCTCTCCTATGCACCCCAATAAAACTTCTGCATACAAATCTCCATCTCGAAGTCTAGGAAACTGGTCTAAGACAATGAGAAGTGGTCCAAGAGTAGGAGTTAGAGATTGCTACGCCAGGTTCAAGTCCAGCTACCCCCTTATTATGTAACCATGGCTATGCCCTGAGCCTCCATTTTCTATCTATAAAATGAGGACTATGATACTTGTACCACTCTGTTGGAGGCCTGGTGTGAGATAATATTTGGGGAAACTGATGAACAGTGTTATTACCTTAAGCCACATTACCTGCAGCTGAGCCCCTGCCATTCACCCAATCTCAGTCCTCCCCCATCACCCTCTGCTCTAGGGCTGGCCCAGGCTACAAAATCATCCTACTACTCTTTTCCTCAAGGATATTGTTTGTGCTTCTCCCTTTCTCCCTTCCCATCTTTCCCAGCTCAAGGCTCACCTCCTCCAGGTAGCCTTTCCTGATATTCCCACACTCTCTGCCTCCTTCTCCTCTGTACTCTCAGAGTACCTGGAGTCTCCACCAAATAATCTGTTAATTCAGTGGTTCACAGCAAAATATCCTTAGATTCAAGGAGAAGAAGGGAACTTTTATCTTGGGAGACCCTAGACATATAGAGCTAAAGCAGCAGACCACAAAAATAAAACTAATTCAAAGCCTCGTGTTTAATATTTTACTTGTTTACATCTTAATTCACTCATGTATTCATTCAGTAAATCTACAATGAGTGCCTACATAACACTGAACAGGGAAGACATGGCTTCTGTCTTCAAGGGGCTTAAAATCCAGGCGCCTGTCTTAAAAATCTATGTAAATTCTACATTCTACTCCATAATATGTTTATGTTTATTTTAATATAAAATTTGTCTTTCTCCATTCCATTGTCAAATAAAATAAGCACTCTAGAAAGATAAGTCAGATTTATCTGTGCCTACTTGTGTGCCAGCTGGGTCCACGTATCCCAGCGTGAGAACACAGATGATGCCTCCTGCTTATGTGGCTATGTCGCAGAACCTGAGCATCCTTGGGGCAAGCAAGACACAGGGTTGCCGGGAGATCAGCCTAGAGCAATGGGTTCCAAACCAATCATCACCACCCAAGAGGCAACAGGCCCAACATGGCTGCCTAGCAATCAGACCACTCCACTTCACACACTGCTTCTCTGCCCACACCACCTCAATTTGTTCAGGCAGCCAGCCAGTGAAGGATTCTTGACCCCAGAGAGGTAGCACCATCACTGGCCTCAGAATCAGGATTGAGCTAAAGCAGTCAAACCGTCTCACTCCCTTTGGCTGATTCTGGTCAATAAGATAAAAAGGGAGGTCTGCTTGGGAGCAATGGAAATGTCTTCTCAAAGACGAGACAAAGAAAAAGCCTTTTGATCTTTCTTTCTTACTCCTTCCTAGAATGAAGAGGCAGCAGTGGCATCTGTAGCTATGGTAGCCTGAGGACAAAGGTCATCACAGGAAGAACTGTGAAACACAGAAAGAGCCTGGGTCTCTGATGGTGTCATTCATCCACTAACCACCGACTCCAGCAGCCACCAACCTTTAGCCCTCTCTATTCGGAAAACACCGGACCCTTTGTTTACACCACTGTCAGCCAATTTTCTGAACTTGCAGCCAGAAACACACCTTAACAATACAGCTCTTTAAAGTGTATAAGAACTTTTGTGTAAAAGTTCTTATACACTTGTGAAGAGTATCAATGCATATAAGACCAACATCTACTTGTAATAAAAACCCAGCAAACTAGAAATAGAAGGGAACCTCCTTAACTCCATAGAAACTACACATCAAAAACCTACAGCGGGTGTTATTCTTAATAGGAAAAACTTTAGACATGGGCCCTGTAAGATCAGAGACAAGACAAGGATGCCCATCATTGCAACTAATGTTTATAGACAACACATTGGATGGTCAAACTACAACCCCAAGGTCATCACCAGGAAGTGGCAGAGCAAAATCAGTTCCCACCTGGCTCTCAGTCCTACTCTTAGCTGAAGGAGCCGTCAGATTGGCATGTGCCTCTAAGACAGAGGACCCCCTATGAGCACCACATAAGCCCTGGAGCCCAGAGAGAACAGGGTCTGCCAGCAGCCACACCTGCCCACACAGGTCCACTCCATGTCTTGCAATAGAGGCGGTTCTGAGAGCCTCTCTCCAGGCTGGTTTATGCCTCTTGCTGAGTTCCCTGCCCACTGCACTGCCTCCTCTTCCTTCTGCTGCCCTGGAGACGGAGAGGGAGAAAGATACTTGGCAGGTGTCTTGCAAGCACCTCAGCCCTGTCTGCTTATCTGCATCCCTGCCACCTCGCCACAGCAAATTGCTTGTTGATAAATGAGGCTATTTAAGAGCGAGTGATGCTGGCATTACAGTTATTAATGAGGACGACATGGAGAGACATTTAAGAATGGCCTGACTGTTCTCACATCCTCCCACCTGTGAGGAACGGGACCACTGTGCCACTGGCCCCTGGCCGCCACATCCAAGTAAAGGCCCTGAGACACTGCAGCCATGCTCTTTGGTTGTGGGAGGTGTGGAACAGCAGAGGATCGCAAAATCATGACTTTGACAGGAGCGCTAGAGCTGGAGGACAAAAGCCAGTGCTTCCTCTGGGGGCTCAGGCAGAGGACGTGAAAATGTGCACGTAAGAGAGAATGTGTGGGTGTGTGTTTGTGCATGTATGCATAAGCATGCACATGTGTGTGTGCAGGAGCATGAATGTGAAAACACACACAGGTAATGTGCATAAGTGAGCATACACACTTAACAGAGTAATTTTTGCTTTACTTATTCTCAGGACTGGAATTTAAACTCTCAATGTTCTCTCCTATAGAATGTGATAATCACATCCACGATACGGACTGCTGGACAGATTAAGTCAGATAATCTATATAAAGGGCTGAGCCCAGGGGCTGGCCCAGTGGACAAGGGCCCAGGAAAAAGTGGGGAGGGTCTCCTTCTTCTCATTGTTGTAATTATTAAAGCACACTTGCTTGTGGGAGCGAGTGCCTGGAAGAAAGTGCCAAAGTGGAAGAAGAGAGATGCTGTGTCCCTGGGTTTATGAGGGATGCTTAGAACAGAGCACACGGAGAAACAAAGGAAGGGGCAGGACTGGTATCTGATTGGGATGCGTCTGTAAGGCCGCGCTGTTGTTAAAACATTGAAATGCCACATGCTAACTGATGAAGAGCTGTTGCCCCAGATGCTCCCCATCCCTCCACCCTGCCGCCTCCCCAGAGAATTCAAACCTCTCACCGGAGGTCTATGGGATCCGCTTCAGCCCCACGGCAGGCCAGTGTCCATTCAGCATAACATGTTCTAAACCAGAAAAGCTAGGAAGCATCCTGACCATCACCCATGGCAGGTGTGAGGGTGTGATTTCAGAGCCTGAGCAGTGTGAGGCTGTGCCAGGGTAAGTCATCAAGTTCTAAGGACTATTCGACATCAAGAAGGCTTCCCAGAAAGCCAGGCCCTGGCCTTAAGTGGAATCTGGACCACTGCTGTGTTGTGACTTATCATTAGGCTTCTGCCTTTGTCCATGGTCAATGCCGGGATGCGGGAGCAGTGCTGAGCAGCGTTTCCGATCGTCTGCAAAACTGCCACAGAAGACCCTGAAGACCGTGTCCCTTAGTGTCCTTCGTACCAAGACCCACATGATCAATTCCTGCTTGTGATTTCCTCCCAGGGAGAAAAACTGCCTCCGTAGATTAATGGGCACACTCTCTGTTGCCTAGAAACACCTCGGTGCGGCTCCCTTTTGCATTTAGCCATCAGGACATTTAGGGTCAAATGCGATGCCCCCAAATGTTGTAATCTGCTCAACTTGAAACAACCTAATCCTTTGGCTTCCCCAGATATGTCATGATGTTTTACCTCCATGTTTCCAGTCACCCTAGGCTTTTCCTGTTAAGACTCCCAGGTCCTTTTGGAAGTAAGAAATCTGAAATAAACAATCAGCCCAGCAGAATGGATGATACTCTGACCCTTCAGCTGCCCAGCAGTGTGGCCCAGCCTTTGTGTCCTGAGCACTAGAGCCCCCACCCCAGCGGTATCCCCCTGAGTGGAGGAGGCAACCTCTCCCCTGCCTGCAGGGTCCGTCCCCCTCCCCTGGCCCTAGCTGTCCACCTCAGCCAAGAGAAGAGGAAGTTTTCCAAGGGACCGGAAAATTCTGGCATTAACTTTGGAGCACTGCTGTGGCTGAGAGAAGACAGAGACGTCCCTCTCCTTGCTTATGATGAGGTCGATGAGGAGGGGGTGGGCCTGCAAGGGATTCTGGAATCTGATGTCAGGAGACTGGACTGCGGAGGTTCAATGCCAACAGAAATAAAGAAATACAGAGGAAGAGAAGGGGAGAGGGGAGGAAGAGAGAGAGAAGGAAGGTCCCCTCCAGCCTGGGAGCCCAGGGGTGCTAGAATGAGGCCATGGTGGTGGGGAGCACTAGGGCTCTATCAAGCTCCTGCTCCTCCAGGGAGTATAGCTAGGAAGGGGACTCAAGCCAGTCCCTGACTCCCCTGTCCCTTGCAGACAAGGGCAGCCCAGACTCTCCAAGCACCTGTCAGCAACTGAGTTGACCCAAGACAATCAAGATGCACTCTAGGCCCCAGCACTGCACTGCTCCCTGCCTGGGAGAGTATCACACCCTGCTGCAGGCCTGTGGGAGCCTGTTTACCCGTTTACCCCTACAAAGAAGAGGACCTCAAATAGGACTGCCCTAGATGTTCCTGCCACAGCCACCTCTCCAGACTTAGCTTGAGGAGTTAGAGAGTAAGAGGAAACTCTTGGTCTCTGGAGCATGGCTCGGGATCAAATCACAGAAGAGAAACTGATCCAAGAAGTCCTTCTGACCTCTCCAGTGCTTTCCCAGCTTCCTGTTTAAAAAGCTCTCCTTCCTAGCCCTAATTGTTCATTCCTTAGACAGAAGCTGGTATTGACTAAACTATTTGCTGACTGGCACCCAAGCAGAGGGACATGACAGGTCAGGGCCTGCCCTAGGGCACTAGGGGACCCGAAGATCCCAGTTTAACAGAGCTCCAGGAAGAGGTGCCATTCAGATACTCTCCCAAGCCCTGCTCCCTTTCCTGGGGCTGCGGAGGCCTTTTGCCCCTAAACACATACTCCTTTCTTTGCTGTTTTCTAACTCCCAAGGGTAGCTGTGAGTGGGCAGCTGGCTCCCTGCCATAGTCCTATTTTAGGTAAGCCACCAAGTCCGAACTTCCTACCCCTTCACTCATCTCAGCTTCTCTGTACCCTCCGAGGGCAGAGAACTTTCTCTTTTTACTGAATCTGTTGATCAAAGCCTCACTTCAAGGCATGACCTGAACTGTGCTGGGGCACTGCAGACACCCAGAAGAAGCCAGGTCACCCACAAACACAGCCAAGGTCCAGGCCCTGACTGAGGAAATGGAGCTGCCACCAGGGCCATAGCCAGACAATGACAAGACTGGGAAGTGGGACTCCCTGGGGTTCTAAAGTCTCCACCCACAACCTCAATCTTAACCCAAGGTTTCTGGGCTGTCGGGTTACAGATTTTTACAAAGCCATTTTGACATGTCTGCTTGGATACCCAAAGGCTAAAAGTGAATCCCCATTTTTCTTTGGAAAGAAGGTCCCTAGAAGGTATCCCCCTGTCTAGTTCCAAAAGCTAGAACCAGAGGCCAGTCTCGATCGCACTACCTCCCTATGTACCACCCCAATAGCCAGCCCACTGGCAAGTGCTATCAAGTCTACCACCCAAATACACCCCATCCACATCCTTCTGCCCATGTGAGCAGGGGCTACCATCACTGCCTTCTACTAGTCAGCCTGCACTCATTCCAGCTCCTCCAATCTAGTGTCTACTCAGTATCCAACCCCATCCTTCCCCTCATCAGACCGGACAATGGCTTTTCAGGACTCCCAGGACACAGATGCCCATCCCTAACATACTTTGGGCAGCCGAAAGCTCCCTCCTGCCTCTGTGCCTCTATTCCTGCTGCTCTCCTCTGGGGACGCTCACCTCCATCCTCCCCTTGGTCTTGTTACCTCCAAGCTGTTCCTCAAGTCTCAGCTCAGACACAACTTCCTCAGTGGGTCCGTCCCTGACCGACTGCCTAGAACAGGCCTGCAGAGCCGACTGTGCCTCTTCCTTAGCCCACTTGTCACTGCAGTCTTACCTTCATTCATGAGGTGGTTTGGTTAACGTGGACTCTCACTAGACTGTCAGATCCAGGACAGCAGTGTTGTGCCCTCGCCTCCCTGCACCCCTGTTCCAGGCCCCCAGGTCCTCTTCCCCACCCCTGTCTTTCCCCATCCCTCAGGTTGACTGGCACCCCCAGCCCTGATCCTCACCCAACTCCCAACTCTCTAATGCCTTGGCAGGCCCTCATGTGAATCATGACCCAATAACTGTTTAAGGTGTGATGTTTCTGAAGAGCACTTAATCTTTTAAAGAATCGAAATTTAACACCTGAAGGAATGACACCCTAATAGTGAATTTTCTGGCACTGACAGAAGAGGCATGTTTCTGGCTCCCCCACATTCAGGGGGACCTTTGTGAGGGGGCGTGGTGGATTCAGAGGACCAGGACAGATTCCACTGAGGCAGTCTCATCCTTAGCTTTATCTCCTTCATCCTCTGCTCTCTAAAGGGGTTCAGCTTATCCCTTTTCCCCGACCCCTTAGACAAACCTCCTGAAGGCTTCATCCTACAGGCTTCCCAAGGAATCCAGAGAAAATACTTCTTGAGAGAGCAGGGAGAGGATGAAAAAGATGAGCACAGGGAAACCCCAACAACATTAGCCTTCCTTTCCCCTCTTCATTCATAGTGGCAGGTTAGAGATCAGTCCTGACCTCAGGAAAAAGGTTTGGGAGATAGCTATGTGTGGGTTGGAATCCTGCCTCCTCCACTTACCTGCTGTGTGACCCTGGAAAAGGCACTTAATCTCTCTGAGCCTCATCTATATAATGAGGACGATCACTCCTGCTTCTTAGGGTTGCTCTGAGGATTAAGTGAAGGAACACATCTAAAAGTCCCTGCCTTCTAGGGGATGAGGCATAAATGGCCATTCCTTTCCTTCCCCAACCCAAAGCCAAGTCTCCATGTGACCACTGAACAGACATAAGAACCAAGGGGACAGATAAACCAGCTCACTGCCTGCCCAGCCTCTCCATTCTTCAAAAGGAGAGGAAAAAAAGCCTTTTATGGTCATTTATTAAGAAGGGGCTCTAAGAAAATATGAAAGGGGATGGGTCCATAGTGTAGTGGTTAGCACATCTGCTTTACACTCCGAAAGTCCTGGGTTCATGACCCAGGTGGAGCCACGGATCATACTCCAGGTGCACACAGCATACTCAGGCCCCCAGAGTGCACCAGGGGTGCCAGGCCCCTGGTGCACACAGCAAGTGTGTAGGAGGCGTGGCCCTGCCTTCAGAGACCCAGTTCTCAAGGGGAAAACAGCAACATCCATAGGTCAGGGGTGGAAGTGGGAGAGGGGGGGAGAATTAAAAAGGGGGAAAAAATGAAAATGTTTCATTTAATGTATTTCAGGCTTTTGGGATAGGCTTTTTATGTCTTCACAGCCACAGGGGTTTTAATGTACCACTGGACATGGGTGCCCCTCACCTATGGAGAGCAGCACCACAGACCAGTGAGAAACATATGGAAGGGGACAGCACGGGATCCAAAACTGTGCCCGACAACATCCAAGGGACTACCGGAGGACCACATGTGTGTGGTCAAGATGAGTCACATGCAGCCAGAGCTGCACACAGACCCCAGTGATAAGCTCTGTCAAGCAAGAAGATTCAGGACACCAGGGAGAACAGACAGGGGCAACTCACTGTGATGGAGTAAGGGAGCTAGAGTCCAGGAAGATAGAGCCTTAAAAGATAAGGACAAAGTAGCAGGAGGTGGGGGTGCAGGATTCCAGGCAAAGAGGAATGCAGGTGCAAAGGCCCAGAGGCATGAGGTTGCACGATGTGTCAACAGAACCAGAAACACCCAGGCAGGGCCGGAGTAGAGAGGGCAATGAAGCAGTGGATGAGGCTGAGAAGCTGAGGGAAGTGGGAGGGGCCTAGGTCATGAAGGGCCCTAGGCGCTGGGCTAAGGAGCTGTTACTTTATCTGTTAGCAGTAGAGAGCGATAGAAGGATTTATATATATGTGATACTTAATATATAAAATAACATATAAATGTTATTATATGTAAGTAATAATATAAATAATATATATAATATTTTTTCAATCATAGTAAAATATTCATGACAAAACTTACCATTTTAACCATGTTTAAGTGTACAATTCAGTAGCATTAAGTACAGTCACAGTGTTCTGCAACCATAACCACTAATCATCTGTAGAACTGTTGTCATCATCCCAAACTGACACTCTATACCCATTAAATAGTAACTCCGCATTCCCTCTCCCCTCAGCTCCAGGCAGCCACCTTTCTATTTTCTGTCTTTAAAAACTGACTATTCTAAGTACCTTATATAGGTGGAATAATACAATATTTGTCCTTTCATGACTGACTTATTCTTAGTATATGCCCTCAAGCTTCATCCATGTTGTAGCAGGTGTCAGAATTTCATTTTTTTCTTCGTTTTTCAAATTGTGGTAAAACGAACATAATATCAAACTTATCATCTCGGCCATTTTTAAGTGTAGAGCTCAGTGGCATTAAGCACATTCACATTGCTGTGCAACCCTCACTACCATCCATCTCCAGATCTCTTCGTCTTGCAAAACTGAAGCTCTATAGCCACTAAACAATAGCTACGAAAGAATTTTAAAGTGGCATTATTAGATAATTATTGGTAATTTAAGTAATTAATTTAAATGTAGTTAAATATTTAAATAACCTAGCTTCATTTGTACTTCATAAAAGGTTCTTCTGGCAGCCATGTAAAAAAAGAGAGGTGTGTGTGGACAGCCACTGAAGGCAAGGAGGCCATGACACCCAGGCCGTGGACGGCGAATCCCTTTCATGCCATGCACCAACTCTGATAGATTGGTAGTGGCCGCCTGGGGCGTTATGTTGAGAAAAGAAAAAGTGCACTGATTGACTAATGATGTCTGGCAGGGGCATAGGATAAGAGAAATGTGATACGAATGCTAGAGCTTTACCAATCCTGGGCTAAGCAGAGATGATAAGAGCCCAGCCTAGAAAGAAAAGAACAGGCAGTGTGAGAGACATTTCAGGTGGAAGCCTCAAAACTTAGTGATTTATTTATCAAATTGACTTAGGAACAGGAAAGTTGACTTGCAAAATTCTGGCTTAGGCATCTGGTACCACCAATGAACTTTGGAAGATAGGTATGAAACAAATTCTGATTTAGATTTGTGTTTGAGGTGCCTGAGGAATATCTCAGGTGAGGTCCAGAAGAGGTGGACATGCATGTTTAGAACTCTGGGAGAAGAGATAATAAGCTCGAGGTGGTTTGTCAAGCTGGACCTTACAAATGGCAGTGGAAGCTAGGGGAGAGGTGAGGAGGAGGGAAAAGGTTGTAGAAGGAGTGGGGAGGTGGGCTGAAGACAGGCCTGAAGAGCATCAACATTCAGAGGAGCCAGGGAGGAAGGCCAAGAAGGAATGGTAGGAGGGGGCTTTGGAAGGGAGGACAGAGCAGTGGACGAGGACAGCCATGTGGGATGCTGCACAGAAGATCTCATTCAAGGTCAAGAATAAAGCAGCCCCAATGTTTTCAGTGTTCCTCTCTGTCAAAGCATCTTTCCAGGCTTTTTTTGGAAAATGTTCTCACTCTGAAGGAGCACTGAGAGGAGGGGTGTCCCCACCCCTGAGGATGAGGGAACCACCCAAGTGGGCATGGGAAGAGGAGCAATGCTTGGGGCGAGATCACACAGGTGTTCGTTTTATTTCTTTAACATGTATGATCAAAGTCTATACACTGTTCTGTCTATGTGATATATTTCACAATAGAGGTCAAAAGTAAAATAATAAATAAATAAAATTTAAAACAGGCGCGCAGGGGACAAGGCCTAGAAGACAAACTCTCCCTAAGCTGGTTGGTGTCCCCTCCAGATGCCACCTCTGTCCCTCAGCCAAGTAGGTGATTTTCCATTTGGCCATGAAGTGTCTATTACAGCCCCAAATCTCTCCCGAGAACCCTGAGGAGCAGTCACCTACAGTGTGTGCTATTGTCTATGCACAGCTGTACTTAGTTCCCATCAAACAAATCACCAAAGGTTTGTTTGTAAGCCACTAGGCTCACAACCAGAAGGGCAGAGGATTTTGGAAATCATCTCAACCACCCTCTTATTTTAAAGCCAGAGCTAAACCCAGGCCCCAAGTCACAGGCTGATGTTTCTCCCACCCACCTCCAGGCTTCCGGAACTCAGGTGCACAACTGGGGCCTGCTCACCCTGAGATTCCAGCCTCTGCCCCTCAAGTCCTGCACTCCAGGCTGTTAGCCGCAATCCTCACCTCCTGTCACTGGCCACATCTTCCCCCACCCTTTCCTCTTCTTCATACCGCTGCCCCCCAGCCCACGCCCCTCCTCAGATAAACCCAGCTGGGGGCGGGGACCCCTTGGGTGACAGATGGGCCATGTACTGTTTTCGCTTGTCACGCGGGCACACAAAATGACAGACCTTGGGAACCAGGCATTAATACCAAAGATTTATAGGCAAATCTGTCACGGCTGAAGGCACTTCCCCCAAAGTTGGCTCGGCCTGAAGGTCGCTTTTAGGAGGTGATAAGTGCAAAAAAGATGTCCTCGTCCACCCTCCTGGGCCCTCCCCCTCTGGGGCAAGAGCTCAGGCTTCACAGGAAGAATCAGAGAAAAGGAGGCAGAAATAAAACTTCTCCAAATGAGAGTCTGAGCCCCTAGCCCACACAATCCCTCCCTTTCCACCCTCTCTCCACACCAGGATCCTCAAATGTGTTCACACATGGCTAGGAAGTATCAGGG
The DNA here is from genome assembly GCF_014176215.1 of Rousettus aegyptiacus. NCBI lineage: Eukaryota > Metazoa > Chordata > Mammalia > Chiroptera > Pteropodidae > Rousettus > Rousettus aegyptiacus. The sequence continues at coordinate 15,223,578 of NW_023416309.1, forward strand.
AGGGCCATGGGAGGACACAGGGGCAGAGGATGCTTGTGGGCAGCTCCTGGGGATGCCGCTGTGTGCCCAAAGGCTGAGCCACATAAACCACCTCTCTGGCTCTCTGAAAGTGATGGCTTGGGGGATAGTGAGGGGAAGAGAGCTATGCCTGGCCTAGGCAAAGTGGCCCTGCTCCAAGGCTGCACGAGCTCAGACCAGCAATCTGATCTCAGGACCCACTTGAGAGCTAGAAGCTGCCCTGAGAGACCTAGAGGAGAAATCAATCACTGCTCCAGTCTTCCTAGTGTGGGGCAGAGGTCAACGTCCATCCACTCACCAAATATTTACCCAGAGCCTGGAGGGTCACAGAATAGAAAAGCTGAGAGGCCGGACCCTCAGAGGCTGACCAGGCCAATGACCCTTTTTATGAATGGAGAAACTAAGGCTCAGTACAGAGAAATAAGAGTCTGAGTCCATTCAATCTCTGGCGCTGCACTGGGGGCTTAGCCAGTCAGCTAGGCTCTCAACCTGCTCTTTGCTCTGAGGAAAGCCCAGTACTAGGCATGAGTGGGAAATAAGAATGGATAAAGAAGAGGCAAGACTTATGTATGTGGAACTAAAACCACAATGGGAAAGAGCGATGATATCAGCTAATGCACTAGTTCAGCTCACTGTCACAAAGGCCCTAAGAGTAATGTTACTTCCCCCATTTCACCGAAGAGGAAAATGAGGCATAAGTCTAATAGTCACTAGTCGTCAGAATTCAGGGACCATCTTCTGACCACCATGCTCTGCTGTCTCCCAGGAAAAGGCACCCTGACAAACACAATCATAGACAGGCCTTGATTAGCTGCCAATGTTTGGTCAATGAAGGCTAGGCTCTCTGAGAGGGGAACAGGCTCCTTGGACTGAGGCAGTCTCTGAAGGCTTTCTGGAAGAGGCAGCAGAGATATCAGAATGGAGCCAGAGCCTTCCTAATAGGAAGCCTCCAGATTCAGGACTGTCAGCACACACTGTGATCCATCCCTGAGAAATTCGCCCCATCGGCCTCACCTGGGAGACGCCCTGAGGCAGGGGCCGCTGTACCCAGGGCAGAACAAGCTGGCCTGGTGGCTTGGCAGTGCAGGCTATACTAGCAGCTGGTGCCCCAGCACTGCGTCCAGGAGCCAGGGGAGGCAGCGGGAGCCGGCATCCTGGACTCTGGAGCCTGGCACACGAGCGGTGCCATTCCTGGGTTATAGATGAGCTAAATTAGCTGTGACGCTCATTAGTGGCAGCTCCTAATTAGTGAAAATTAATATTGGCTTTGATAAAGATGTTGGCACCAGCTCTCCAAGGTGGAGGTATTATCGACCTTGTCAGCAGGGCTAACGCCTGGGTAAGTGGAGGCGACAGAGGGCCTGGGAGTGGATAAAGGGTCACTGGGGAGGGAACACAAGGCTCTCTGGAGCACAGTCCTGCTGCAGCTCTCACCCTTGGTGCTAGGCTATGAGCATTCCCTCCCAGGGCTCACCTGACCCTCCAGCCATCATTCTGCAGGGCCTATCCCTGCAGGAGAGATGCTTCTGGGATCCCCAGGCCAGCCAGTGGCGACAGCTGGCGCCAGGGCCAATGAGCCTTCACCTATAACTACCTTTAATATTGTTTGGCTATTATGTGTCCCAGGCAGTGTATTAAATGGTTTCATGCATATTTAATGCCTCCAAAACCCCCGGAAGCAAATTCTTCCATTATCTCCATTTTACAGAAGAGGAAAATGAGGCTTGGGGTGGATCAGTAATTTGCCTTGGGACATATGAGTAGCAAGATTAGAAACCAGGCGGTCTGACTCCATAGCCATGCTCATAACCTCTGTATTACTCTGTCCCTCTTCTCAACGCCATTCCCAAAAAAGGCAACCTAGAGGCCAGCACAGCATAGGACATCCAGCATCTAACACCATGGGTAATCAACGCATACTTAGGAATGAGCAAACGAGTAAGCAGAGGGGACTCTGAGTTCTTCCAGAATGTTTCTAGTTATTTACTTTTTACATTTTCTTTCTCAATCAACTTAGTACTATGGAAAACCTGAATTTCAATTTGGAGCCACTAAGACATTTCTCTTTAAACTGCCTAGGACAGTCTCCAGACTCTGCATCCTAGAATGCTGCCTCTCTGGCCAGGGAGACACACGGGAGGACCCTAGGTTCCCAGGCAGGGACTGGTGACCTCAGCTCTCCAAGACCCTGGCTATGCCATTTCTAAGTGACCCGCTCTTGTCCCTCATCCCTCAGGCCTCCTGGGAGGTAACTTGGCTTCTCTTCCAGTCCCTCTTCCCCAGACGGGGAAGCTGAGTCCTGCCCGGGTAATAAGGGGAAGTAACAGATACATCTATTTTTAATCCAAATAAAGGGAAAATGTTTGCCACCATGGAGTTTATAAAAATAACAGCGCATTATTCGGGCATTAATAATAATAAAGATGTCAAACTGTCAGATAAGAAGTTAATCTCATTCGGGCACAATTAAAGAGGCTATTATCCCACCACCTGGGGCCACTTGGACTCTCACCACTCAGCAGGCTTAATAGATCAAGGGCCATGCCAAGAGCACAGGAGGCGCGGTCCTGCCAACCTGCTCAACCGGCCACTGACCACTCCCTCCGTAAGCTCAGCATAAGGGTGCAGGCCTCACTTGGCTGTGGAGGACCTGGCAGGATCTTCAGGGCCAAAGGATGAGGGCAGAGCAAGCTACAACCTGAATCCGTGTGTCTGCCACTGACCTGTGCCTTCTCTGGGTGAGTGATTCCTGGGCCAGTCCTCAGCACAAGCAGAGGGGCCCTGTGAAAGTCTGAGAGGGTCCAACTAGGAAGAGAGAGCACTGTTTGTGTGGAGCAGAGAGGGAATCCAATTCAGGGAATCAGTCACATGGGTGACAGAGTTGCTGAGAGGCCCAGCAGGGGATGATGGTGCTGTGACCCAGGGATCAGGAACGGCAGGAAGCCACCTCTGCCAGCTCTGCCCCAGAGGGACAAGAGAGGAAGTAATTTCCAAAGCCTGAGGGCTGTGGTCACCTGGTGAGAGCTGGAGCCAGCACTTAAGAAGGGAGAGAAGGGAAGAAAGACTCTGGCTTCTCCCCTCCTCCAGGGGCCTCCTGTTGGCGAAATCCAATGGAAGCCGGCTGCTCTGGGAGTCAGTAAGGCAGTTTCCAGGGGCAGCTCCCTGTGAATGGATCCGAGGCTAAATAAGTTTAGGACTCGCCTAGCCTTGACACTGACTGACTCATCTACTGTTTACTGAGAACTGAATTCATCCTAGGCACACCTGAGATGTGGGGGATATGAACACAAATTGGAAGCCACATCAGCCCTCACTGCCTAGTGAAGGGAATAAACACATAAACAGAGCATTTCTATGTAATGCGATAGGTACTAGGCTGTATCACAGGCCATAAGAGGCCAAGGGATAGACCATAAAGGAACCCCAGGAAGGCTTCCTGGAAGAGAGATATCATAAGGTGGATGAAGGAAAAGAAAGAGGAAAGGAAACCTAGAAAGAGCACATTGGGCAGCAGGAACTGTATGAACAAGGGGCTGAGGCAGGAAATAGTGGAGTATGAGTAGGTTCGAGGAATTCCCATGGGGACAAGACAAGTGGAGGAGCCTCTGGGCCTCTCAGTGCAGTTCCCAGGGCATGCCTGGGTCCACACATCCCGAGGTGGAAGAGGCGGCGACCTGGATATCGTTGGCCGGGGGGTTGGTCATGGAACAACTGGAAAGGAAATTTCACCATGGAAGCAGAGGGTGCTTTCCTAGGCAGTAGCACTGCTGAGTGGGAGAAGACCAAGGAGGAACTGTCATAGAGGTCAGAGAGAAGCAGGCGGGCACCTGAGAGCAGCGAGTTAGGTCATGAGTACCTGCAAGGTCAAACCCAGTAGAGAGTCTGGGAGGTAAGGTCTGAAAACCGTCCCACAGGACTGGGCAAGGGGAAGGCTACTGGCTGCCCTTAGTGTGAGCCATGTCAGTGGACTGTGGGAACAGGAACTGGGCTGCAGAGAGTGGGGGAGGAAAAAGGGGACCGAAGTCAAGAGCGAGCGAGTGTAGACCCCCCATCGAGAAACCTGGCTGCACAATCCATAAAATTAAAACTCTGCTCTTCAAAAGACACTGCCAAGACAATGAAGACAAGCCACAGAGTAGGAGAAAATATTTGCAAATCATACATCTGATAAAGGACTCCTATCCAGAATATAAAAGAACTTTTTAAACTCAATAATAAGTAAACAAACAACTCGTTTTGCGAAAATGGTCAAAGATTTGAAAAGCCGCTGCTCCAGAGCAGATATATGGATGGCAAATAAATACATGAAAAGATGCTCAACATCGTTGGTCTTTAGGGAAATGAAAATTAAAACCACCATGAGCTACCACCACACATCTACTAGAATGACTAAAATTAAAAACCCCTCCCATAACAGAGGCTATCAGGGCTGGGGGAAAGGAGAATGGAGAGTTACTGTTTAACAGGTACAGAGTTTCTGTCTGGGACAATAAAAACGTTCTGGAAACAGTAGTAATGGTTGCACAACATTGTGAAAATACTTAATACCACTGAGATGTGTACTTAAAAATGGTTAAAACGGTAAATTTTATGTTATGTATATTTTACCACAATTAAAAAAAGACCTCCCATGCCAAGTGCTGGCAAGTGGAGCAACTGGGAAATAGGACAACCACTTTGAAAAACAGTTTGGCAGTTTCCTAAGAAGTTAAACATATACACACAATTTAGCAATTCCACTCCTAGATATTTTCCCAAGAGAAATAAAAGCGTTATGTCCACATAAAGTATACAAATGTTCATTGCCATATTTGGATTAGCCATAAACTGGAAACAAGGCAAATGTCCAGCAACATGTGAATAAATAGACAGATTGTGGTATATCTTTACAATGGAACGCCAACTCAACAATAAGCGATACAATGATATGAATGGATCTCAAAATAATTACATTGAGCAAAAGGAGACAGAAACAATACATGTGGTATTAGCCCATTTACATACAATTCTGGAAAATGCAAACTAATCTATAGAGGCAGAAAGTAGATCAGGAGTCACCTGGGTAGGGAGAGTGTGGGAGGGGTGGAAAAGGGGGCTTACTAAGGAGTGCGAGAAAACTTTGGGGGGTGATGGATATGTATCTTGATTGTGGTGATGACTTCAAAGGTATAAACATATCTCAAAATTACCAATTATGTACTTTAAATGGTGTCATTTCTATATGTCGATTAAACCTCAATAAGACTGTAGAAAAGTTTGTTTTTTAAAAGGAGTTTGAATGGAAAAAGAATGAAAGTTGCTGGAGGGTGACCCAAGGTCCAAGAGGCTGTGTTTTCGGATGGAAGGGACATAAGCCTGTTTTGAGGCTCTGAGGGGACAAGGGAGCGGCTGAGCTTTCCTCAGGCCCACAGAGAAAGAGCCTAGGAGAAGGACAACCCCTGAGAGCCGGCGTGAGGGCAGATGGAGTCCTGAAGGCAGAGGGGCCTCAGTGGGACCTGTATCGGAGGAGAATGTTCTGGAGGAGGCAAAGAGCTGAAGGCAGAAGTGCTGAGTTATCTACCTCCCCGCCCCCTGCCCCCCGCCGTCCCCCCAGCTCCTGCAGCAGAAGTGCGCGGTGTCCATGTAAGAAAGCTTGTTTACTAGGGAAGCAGTGCTCCACATAAATGGGACAACAATCACCACAAACAAGGAAGGGTGTGGGAATCGCACACATGGAGGGCTCCCAGAGCCACGGGTGACAGCCTGGATCAGTGAGGATTTTGTGGAGGAGACCTTGTCAGGGACGACACGTGGAGAAGGCAGAGCTGAAAAGTGCAGAGCAAGTGCCCAGTGGGTCCTCAGGAAGCACTGAGGAGCACCCTGAGGGCGCTCGCTTCAAGACCACATGGTTCCTCTTGACACTCGCTTGCCAGGGCAAAGATGGCCTTTCCAGTGCAGGTTGCTCCACCCCGGTGCACAGCAGCTCTCCTGGAACACCGGCCCCAAATTCTCATGTTCAGGACCATCCCAGACACAGCGAACTGGAATCTCAGGGGACTTGCCCCTCCAGCTGAACCCTCTGCGCCCCCTGCTCCCCTGCCAAGGAGGCCCTGCCCCACAAAAGAGCCCCAGTGTGTACAGTAGAAGGTTCCATGGGGAGTAAGGTTGGTTCTGGAGGCTGGGGCAGAGGGGCATAGACTGGCCTCTGGCCCACAGCTGCTGACAGCCCGCTACAAACCACTCTTCTGGCAGCTTCCCCTTCTGCCCAGAGACTGGGATTTCTGACCCACGATGGTGTGTGCACATGTGTGCTTGTAGGTATGCATGTGTGTACACACTCATGTGCACACATGTGTATAACCATTTCCTAAGCTCTTTTCCAGAAAGGCCTCTGTCTCCCCGAGCCAATTTCGAGGTGAGTCCCAAGTTTGGCTTCAAAGTGACACAGCTGCAGGGCCAGGCAAGGCGGGGGCTGGAGTGGCAGAGCTGGGGGGCAGGTCACAGGTGGGACTGGGCAGCATGTCGACTGGGTCAGAGGTGAGAGCTGGCCGTCAGGGTTTGTTTCACCTTCGCTTCCTCTCTGGAGAAAAAGAAGTAAGGGTCCGCCCACCCTCACCCCCATTTTCCTGAAGAGAGCAGCAGGAAATGAACCTCCTAAGAACAAGACACAGGGGCGTTGGGAGTTGGGAGCACGAGACCAAGGTAGAGAGGACTTGATGATACCAGGTGGTGGTGAGAGTGGTGTTGGGGAACTGGCCGTGAGTCAGGAGGCCTCGGTTCTCATTCTATCTTTGCTGTAACTTGCAGTATGACCTTGGGATGCCACCTACCCTCAGTTTGCTCATCTGTGAAACGGGAAGAATAACGTTAGTCAACACATAGTGCTGTCCAGGTTCCAGGCACTATTCTTAGTTTTTAACGTACACCATTTCTGCGTACCGGCCATGTATGGTAGATATTATCATCATCCCCACTTTATGGATGAGGAAGTCCAAGCTCAGAGAGGTTAAGTCACTTGCCTCGGGGCTCACAGGTGGTAGGCGGCCGTCAGGTTTTGAATTCCAGCAGTCAGTTCCCATGCTCTTAACCATGCACTATACTATGCCTCACCCAACCTCACAGGCTTGTGTACTGGGAATTCATTAAAGGACTTTGTCGAAGGCATGCATCAGTGGTTCTCAAAGAGTGGTCCCCACACCAGCATCATCAACATCACCTGGAAGCTAGTGAGAAATGCAAATTCTCAGGCCCCACCCCAGACCTGCTAAATCAGAAACTCTGGGGATGGGACCCAGTTATCTGTTTTAACAAGCCTTCCAGAGGATGGTGATGCATGCCAAAGTCTGAGGACCACTGGTACACATTATCCATCCATCCGCAAAATGTTCTTATTCAAGTTCACATTTTTATATTCATAAGCTTAACTTGCTGAAATTAGATGGCTGTCCCCAGAAGCCCAGACACCCTTTCTCGGGCTTCCAAAGTGCCTCATTCAGCCATTTTCTTTCATGCCAGCCCCTCCTCAGAGGTCAGAGCTGGCCGTCAGGGTTTGTTTCACCTTCTCCTACCGTCGGGCACAAAGAAGCACATTTGGTGCCACAAAGAAAAAAGAGCCAATGTCCTCTAAGTAATAATAACCCCAGAGCTCGCCCCGCGAGGACACATCCGCACATGCACACTCATACAGGGACACACGCACACACTGCAGGGGGCGGCCCCGGAAGGGCAGGGGAAGCTAAGTCCCCTGCTTTGCTGAATGAGCCTGCGGTGCTTTGACTGTCTCCAGGGTGCGGCAGCAGGAGCCAACCAGCCAAGCTGGGGCGACATTTACTTTTGAACATCCTACCTCTCCCATCCTCAGGAGGAAAATTATGACTTTCTCAGGGAGCACGGTTTTATTTATTTATTTTTTTTCCTGTTTTTTCTTCTCCTCTCGTTCAGCACATGGCACTAATTTATGACTATTTTTCCAGGTCCACTGAAATAAGAGGGTAATGGCTTTCAGCCGTTTGCTTTCTCTCACCTGTCATTCACTGCCAGCTACCTGACAGGACTGCAGACAATGTTCCAATCACTGGGGCTGGGTTTTTTTTCCCCCAGGGAAGCAAAGAATCCACAGTGGCTGTGAAGAGAGTTATTTCATTCCTGGACAGAACAACACCAGGTAAACAGCTGTAAAAATTCATAACCAGTAGGGGCTGCCTCTAGCCAAGGGTGGGCACATCGCCCACAGGCCACCAGCTCTGAGCTGACCTCACTGGGATCCTGAGAGCAGGGTGGCACTCGATGACTCAGAGCCCTTGGTTTCTATTACCACATCAACTCCAGCCTCTCAACCTTGAGTAGGTCATGCTGCTTCTTTGTACCTGAAGCTGCTACCTGGAGAGAATGTTCTTTGCCCTCAGGCCGTGGAGGAGGGGTGGCGGGGGCGGGGGGGGGGGGCGGGTGATGGTCAGGCATGGAGAACAGTGGTCTAGAGCCCAGGCATTCCCCAGAGAGGCTGCCTGTCCCCAGCTGAGTGACTGTGGGCAGGCTGTTGAGTTGCTCATTTGAAAACAGAGAAACTACCAGCACTATTCAACCAAATTTGCTGCAATCACAGAAACATTCCCTGTGCTATCCAGTACAACAGCCACTCCATGCAGGTGGCTACTGAACACTTGAAATGTGGCCAGTGTGAATAAGAGAAGAGTTTTATATTTTTATTTAACTATAATTAATGTGAATTTAAATAGCCACATGCAACTAGTGGCTACTGATTTGGACAACGCGGAAAAGAATGAAGATAGGATTATAGTGCCCTTGTCTTGGGTGCCTGTAAGGATCGAGTGAAATAATGCAGATAAAGCCTTGGCACCTAGTCGACCCTCCATTAGTGACAGCTCTTATTGACTCTATGGAACAGAATTGAAGGGACAAAAGTGAAGGTAATTTGAATTCAGTAGAAGGGCACTTTGGGTAACTTAATTTCCTGTCATTAACTTTCAGTTTAACTGGCAAGGAGCCCTCACTGCCACGAGTGAGGGGCACAGGAGACACATGACCAGGATCAACAATCGATTGTCCACAATAGGTCCTGTTGTCCTGCATTATTGTCATCATCCTCCTCCCCTGCTCAACTATCCTCCTCCCCAACCCCCAACCCCCATACTCGGCATCGCCCAGAACTGTGAAGGTGAGTCCTTTGCCCAGGCTCTGGCACAGCGGGGCTGAGCGAAATTGCTTCTGGGGACAAGTCCTCATCACAGATAACTGGCAGGTCTCATGAGACCCCTCTTCTCCAGAGCCAGATCATCCAGGAGACACAACAAGATCAGCTGGGACTCACTGACAAGCTTCTCTGGATTTTGGTCTTGCTCCCACTGTCGATTGATTCTGTGACTATGGGCAAGTTAACTGTTTTCTTTGAGCCTCAGTTTCCTCATCTGCTACATAGAGACATAAGTATCTACCTAATTGGTTATTATAAAGATTTGATACAACAATGTGTACAAAGTGCCTGGCACCTCACAGGTGCTCAATACATAGAAGCCGTGATTACCACTATCATTACTATTACGTAGAGGTAGCAGAACACACTAGTTAAGAGGCTAATTGCTGGTTCCAGAGTTCAAATCCCAGCTCCACCTCTGCTCACCAGCTGTGTGATCTTGGGCAAGTCACTACAATTATTTACCTCAGTTTCCCCATCTATAAAGTAGGAATAATAATAATAGCACCTTCCTCATGGAGTTGTTATAAGGTTAAAAGAGCTTTCAGCAGTTATTGACACAAAGTACTGTATGTGCCAGTTAATTTAAAATATTCTAATGAGGCCTCAAGATAGGGTGGTGGGTAGACGTGGCTACACCTTCCTCAGAAATAAGTGACAATGTAAGAAACCCCCCAGCAGGCCTGAGCTTTGATCTGTTGATGGCAGGGCATTGCCCCGACCAAAGCAAAGGGCAGAAAATGAGGAACTCAGAACAAAAACTTCGGGCAAAACAGAGCAGTTCTAACTTAAAGATGCCTTTGACCTCGAGGGTCCTGGCTCTTGGACACCCTGGAGACATTATACCCACTGATGCTTGGTCGCGAGTCAACATCCTGATTTACGGACAAGGAAACTGGCAGGAGGGCTGGCCGGTAAGAGAATGCTGGTTTCCTCCACCATTTGTCCTGCCTGCCCAGCCGCTCACGCACCTCTTGCAGAGCCAGACAGAGGGGCTCACAAGCAGCTTGTCTTCTCAGTGTGGCCCCTAATCTGATTTCAGAACGCAGCCTCCTTATTGCCACTTCGCAGATAGACTCAGATATTTATATTGTTGGAATTAAAAAGCAGTGCCACTTTTCTCATTGACATATTTCTAGTCAATAGAGTAGATAATCCAAATTGTAAAAATATAGATTGTCCTCCACACCCCCTGCCCCCCATGACACTCAATGAGGCTATTTGCATTTTAGATGGAGGGAAATGCAGCTGGCAGATACCTTAATTTTCCTAAATTGGCCTTCGGGCAAAATTAGAGGTTGCTCACACTTGAATCCAAGGCTCTCTGAGATCAGGGGTCCTGCCCAGGCACTCCCTGTGAGTGTCTTCTAGTTTTCTGTGTCCAAAGAGTGAGGCAAGGTGTGACCAGGCTCAGAGGGACATTGAGCTGCCAACATCTGAACAGACTTTTGCATTTACAAAGCACCTGTGCAGGTGAGTTTCCCCAGGCAGGACAGGAGTTACCATCCCTGCCACCAAGTACCTGGTGGGGGCAGGCCCTGTGCTCACCATGTTCATTATTTCACTCGACAATCACAACAGCTCTGCAAAGTACACAGGACCAGCCCCCATTGTATAGGTGAGAAAATGGGTTCCCAGAGGCGAAGGACCTGGTGGGGGCTTCAGCATGGTCGAGGCAGGGCCAAAGCTCAGAGAGCCTTCCTCCAGCTCTGGGCCTCAAACACCATGCTGGGAGGCTCAGCCAAGAGCTAGTGATGGATGGCCCGGCTGTTGACTGTGAGGACAGCGGGTTCCCTGGTTTCAGAAGCCACACCACCCTCCTCCTCCTCTTCCCTGCTCTGGCCCCGAAACATCCACCCCTCCACCAGACCCACATCTCCCTGGGCAGGACTCCCTTGAAGCAGATGGGGGAGGGGGTGCCTGAGGAGGGAAGCAGCTCCCTTCTCCTTAATTGACTGTAAATTGCTCCAGAGCTTTTAATGAAGGCCGTCAGGAGTAATTATGTCCGCTGCTGAGAGGCCACTCTGTGTAAACACAAAAGGCGGGGCTGGGGGCAAGCGGCACCAAGCATCTCAGGCACCAAGCATCTCGGCTGAATTTCCCATCCTCCTAGGGCACTCTCTTAATTCTCACATCTGTTACCCCAGAATGAGCCCCAGCTGAGGTGTAGAGAGCACAGGAGATGTTTCAGTAAGGGCACCTGCAAGATGGTCAGGTAAGCAAGAGACGGCACCCAGGGAGCCCAGCCCAGTGTCACCCCCAGGACAGATGCCAGAGCAAGACTGGATGAGGGAGGCCACACACAGGCTTGGAAGCCAATTCCAGGTGTTGAGAATCAGCATGGTGAGTGCAATGGTCTTGCACTATGGTCCCCAGACTTCCAACTGGGAAGAACTTGGTGGAAATGCAACTTCTCAGGCCCCAGGCCAAACCTATTGACTCAGAAACTCAGAGGATGTAGGTGCCCATCTGTGTTGTGACAAGCCCTCCAGGGGTTCTGCACTGCTGGTGGGAGGGAAAGAACAAAATGGGAGAGGCCCGTTATCCTAACTTTACAAGAAGAAACTGAGGCCTGAAGAGCTGAGCAGTTTACTCAAGGGCACACAGTGGGAATGGAGCCAGACCTGCCCTGGGAGTCAGATGGTCAGGTTCAAACCTTGGCACCGACAATGAAGGGGCCTTTTGACTATGAACTGGTCACTAACGCTTCCTCATCTATATAGTGGGGTCAGGAATGGCCGTTAGGGGATGTTGTTAGGATCTATTGCATGGAAACTCCACACAGGGTCTGTAAGTGGTTTCCATCCCCAGTCTCTGCCATCACACTCCTAGTCCTGTGATAATGACGGGGCACAGGGACGAGTGAGGATAGAGGAGACGTGGATTGTGTTAAAAATGACAGAATGCTGGTGCTAGCACCGGATTACCCCCATCCCCACAGCACCAACTATTAGCACTCTGCACCCCTGCTACAGGGAAGTCCCTGCCACCTGAGCTGTCCCTTGTGTATGTATTGTGCCTCACTGCCTTTCCCCTCCTGGATGCCTCTCCCTCAGAAAGGCTTTCCTGACCTATGGCTGTTACAGACTAGGGATAAACCTGCTCTTGGGATGAGGCAGATGCGTAAGGCGTAACACACAGAACAGGTGCCACCCGTGTGCCACTCCCCGTGCCAGGCTTCACAGGGGCCACTGAGAAAGGAAGGCCATCAGTGCTCCCTGTCGGCTTACCGCACATTCCAGGCGACTCACTAAACAAGACTTTAAGACAAGATTCCTGCCCTCAAAGAATTTACAACTTGTCTTTTGCCTGGCTCCACCCTAGATGGGCCCTGGAATGCCGTGGGGCTGCCAGAGGGACCAACTAGGACAAATACCCAGGGGCCCCAGGCCCACAAGGGGCTTTGCTCTCCTGTTCTTGTGCCCTTGTGTGTCAACATCAAGAAGGCTGATCCCACGAGGACACCTCTCCCATAGAGTACCAAGTCTCCGCACCACAGAACCACTCTAATCTGCAGGGGAACTTGCCAACCTGCAGAGACAGTGTCCCTAGCAGTGGGGCTGGGCTGCCCCCAGAGAGATCAAAGAGATCTGCCTCAAGGCTCTGGTCTCCTTGCCTCCACTCTACCTGAACTGTCCGAGGCAGCCTGGAGCCAGAGGCCAACACGGAGACCCACCAGGGGAGCAGCACTGCCCTCACCCCACATTCCAGGGCAGCTTAGGGTCAACGGAGCAGGAGGGACAATGACTTGCATTGCAATGAGGCCCGAAGCTGCTTCTGGGCACCCAGACGGGGTGAGCGGGGTGCCTGGGCTCCGTCAGCACTGCTCACCGAGGGAACGTGGAAGACAGACGCTGCCCCCCGCCTGTCAGGCCTGAGTTATCCACAACATAGGGTTTCTCTAGAGAGCTCATAAAGCAGCTGATGTGGCGAAGCAGGTTCAACACTCAATAATGCCTCCATCTCACTCCAGCCGGACGCCAGCATATTCATCTTGAATTATCCTCTTCAAAGACCAAAGCAGTCAGGGAAGCGCCAGAGCTCCTGCTGCACAGCCCTGCCGCCAAGGGAGCCCAGAGAAGGAGGGGACGGAGAGAGGCAGCTTAAGCCCACGCCCTCTCCCTCCCTCACCCAAGGGCTGGAGGGGACCAGAGTCTGAGGCTCTTGTCCCCTCCATCCACTGTAGTATGAAGGCAGAATAAGGAAGCAGAAGAGAGGCCAGGGAAGGTAGGTGAGGACGCCACACTAGCCCTGGGGCTGGAAGGTTCACTCTTCACCTCCTCTGATCTACTTGCCTACAAAAAAGGTAGAGTGTTAGGAAGAAAGACCTGGGCTTGCGTCTGGCTCTACAACCTAACGACTATGAGACCTTGGGCAGGTGACAACCTCTTATTCTCACTTTCCTCATTTGTAAGTGGGCTTAGTGACCCCTTCCTTCAGAGAGAGCGAGAGGATAAGATGAGCAAGACCTGCACTCCTTGGTGCAGTGCATGGCACACAGAGCAGGGTGACCGTGAGGGAAAAAGTGGGCAAAGCCTGTCCTGAGTCTGAGGGCTAGTTACGGGAGCTGGGGACCTCCAGAGTGATGACAAGCAGATTCAGGGGCAGGTCTCTGTCTTCAGACCCTGGACAGCCATTATTTGAAGAGAGACAGGCTGACTCCAGGGAGCTCTGAGCAGACCAGGATGAATGGGGAGCAGCAGCAGGAGGTGGACAGCCCATTAATAGGTGGGTGGCACTCACTGTCTGGTGAGATGCGGAGCTGCCCATCTAGCGCCTGAACCACCTGTTGGCAAATGGCTGTGCCCAGTGGATTCCTGGCCAGACTGGGAGCTGGACCAGGGACCTCTGGGTCTCGTCCACCTGGAAACTGAAAATACCCTTTGGAAGAGTAATGCATAAAACCATACTGAATATTTATGTGTCAGGCGCAGTGGGCTTTGGACACTTAGGCTATCATTCTTGTCCCCAAACTGCTTCTCACCTAAGTAGGAAAGCACTAGTCAATGACAATAATAGTTAACATCTATTAATGCCAGACACAGTACTAAATCCCCCAAATTAACTAACTTATTTAATCCTCACCACAGTCCTACGCGTATACACACTGTGATCATCCCCATTTTCCAAATGAGGGAGCTGAGGTAGAGAGAGGATAAGGAGTCAGTGACACAGTCCGCAGTTGCTGAAGATGCAACAAAGAGCTTCTTGGAAGAGGAGGCACTTAAAGACAATGGCTCAATAAGAACAATGTCTGCCATTTGTACAGAAGTTTAGTTTTCAAAGCTCTTTCATAAAGCTCCCTATGAAGTCAGGTAAACAAATATGATGATCCCCCATTCCCAGAGGAAGAAAAGGAGGCTCAGAGAGATTCAGGGACTCGCCTGTGATTACATAGCTCATAAGTAGTAGAGCTGAGATTAGAACAAGACCTTGTGACTCCCCCTCCCACTGCTTGGTGTACTGAGCGTAGATGGGAAACAGAAAGAAGAAGGCATTCAGGTGAGGGGACCTTCAGGAAGATTCTTACAGCAAAGGACAACTTTCCTGGATGTTCAAATCCTTTCTTGGTCAAGCGCTGACAAAAAGATTTAACCTCCTATTCTGGGCCAAGCTGTAATTGGACAATCGGGTTCACAGGTCCCCTGAGCCATGTAAAGAACAGTTGGGATAAGGAAGTGATGACAAGTTCAAAGTCAGCTCAGCCCGCCACCATCTCCCCAAGCAGCTGGAAGATTTTAAGCTCTCGTAAATCATACCTTCAGCTGGTTCCCAGGGAGTGCAAGTGTTCCCAGTTGGCTGCAAGCTCAGCACATCCTCACCTACTGCCAGGGCTGGGCCCAGTTGCCAGCCCCTCAGCTCCTCTGAAGTAGGTACCTGCTCCCTGGCCACAACACAGCTGGCCAAGGTGTTCACCTCTTTCACTGCTGGTCACTAGAAAAGGCCCAGCAAGCCCAAGAGCAAAAGACTTGGCTAATCTCACACTCTTATCTATTTTCTCCAATCATTTTTAAGCACTAATTCCAACTTCACGTAGTACATCATCAAAGACCAGCATTTTCTAAGTAATGTGGGGACGTGAGACCCAGACAGGGAAACTGACCTGCCCAAGTTCACACAGCTGCGTGGAACACAGCCACACCTGGGACCCAGACATCTGTCCCAGCCCTGGGCCTATGCTCCCAAACCAAGCTGTGCTGGCCTCTCTCCCCAATATGAAGGAGCAGCTGCCCCTTCACCAAGTACTTCTTCAGTGTACACTCTTGGTCACCGAGTCCATTTCCTGCACGACAGACTGAGGAAAGGCCCAAATAGGCCTGAGAAACAACACAGTGAGATAGTCGGAGTGTGGATATTAGAGTTCGAACTCTTGGAATTCAAATTCTGACTTAGCTGTGGGAACTTGGGCAGCTTGCTTGATCTCTCTGAACCTGTAATGTAGGAATCATGATAGAACAGGCCTCCATCACTGCTATTAAGGATTCGCTGAGATCATGAAGGTAACCTAATTAGTAAAACACAAGTCCTAAAAATTACTATTATTATTTTTATTTTTAACCACAACAAATTATTTCTGCCATCCAAGACACAGCACAAATTGCTTGCCTCACTGCTGGTTGCCTTCTGAAATGCTTTTTCCTATGGCTTCAGCCTGTCAAAACCCAGCCACTCAAGGCCACCTCTAGTATGAAGCCCTGTCCATCCCCATGCCCAGAAAGAACTACTCCTTCTTGAGCATTAGCAGCACCATGTAGCTCATGCTCCCACTTGCCTGGGGTGCACTGGGCATTTACCTCTTGTCCTCTTCTCTACTCCAAACGGGGCTCCTTGAAATCGATGACCCACACACAGAATCCCAAAGTTGTGGTTAAATGCACAGGATTTGATGGGAGGTGGTACTGTGTTTAAGTCCAATTTCCATCCTATAAAAGATGTGTGAGCCTGTGCCTCTGCACATTCATATGTACAACGAGGGTCATAAGGCCCATCTTCTTGTTTGCTATAAGGATTCAGTGAAGCAATGTGTAGGAAGAGCTTAGCTAGACACAGAGCGAGTATGTAATAAAAGATAAGCACCATTTTCCCAGTTATCTTTAGTGTGAGTGTCCTTACCCCACCGCACAGTACAGCATGGTGCATGTGTGTAGTGGAGGCTATTAACAGCCTGCTCACATGACAGGTGGCACATCATCATTATCATTAACGTTATTATGGCTGCATCTAAAATCCCAAACATCCACCCTACCCTTCCACCTCCCCACCCCACCCGTGTGTTGATGGGCTGCCACAGGCTCTAGGTGTGCCCAGGCAGGGGCTTTTTGAGAGTGACTGCAGCCCAAGAGGGCACTAATCTGTCCTATCACCCTTTTTGAGGGCCTATGCTGCCCTAGAGAAAGGCAGAGGAGGCAAGGCCACAGAAGCACCCAGGGCCTTCTAGGGGTTCTGTGAGTAATCCTCACACACACACACACCTCCCAGAAGGAAGAGCAAAGTCTGCGAGGGTGCTAAGAACCCAGGGCCTCAGGCTCCTTGGTCCCAGCATTTGATCATCTGGACAGAATCTAGATCACCTCCCTCCCCTAAAACCATGCCTTCTTCCCCCAATTCGACAGCCCCAGGGAGCCTCTGGGCTAATCTTACTTCTCCTTTTTAAGCATTCTACCCCTAGATTGAGGAAGCAGTGAGGCACCTGGAGCCCTTTCTTCAACCTTTAAGTCCCAAGCTCGCAGCCCACCAACTCAGGAAGACGCTCCTTCTTCCCCAGGCCAGGAGGCACCACATGCCTACAAGGGAAGACCCCTCCTTGAATTCTTTCTACCCTTTCTGAAGTCAGGGTAGGCTTCAGTCTGCAATCCAACAGTAATCCACTGGGGCCCTTGGGCAAGCTCCCCTTCTTGGGCCTCAGTTTCTCCATCTGTAAAGTGTGTTTGACTAAGAGAGTGGTCATCACACTGTCCTACAGGAGGCCTGAGGAGTTCATCATAGGCCTTGTGAAGATTCTTAGGAGTGGGGGGTTCAAAGTGAAAGTGAGAACACAGGCTGTTACAGCCCCACCGTCTCCCTCTGACCTTAACTTTAACCAGAAGCTATTGTGTCTCCTTTGTACTCATTACTGTTTAACATTCTATTTGTGTGTGTGTGTATTATTAGAAGTTAACCAGGAAACACTACCTCTATATGGGTGGTTGTTGGCAGAAAATCCCAAGCCACGCTCAGAGCACATACCCAGCAGATGTGTGGAATCCACTAGACTCCTCACGTCCATGTCCCTCTAGCCCTATGATTCCTGTAGCTTTGCTACCAGCCCTTGCCGAGGAACTGCTCCGGGGTGTCACAACCCCCTCTACCCCGTGTCAGCCCTAAGGAACCCTCTGGTTAAGAGAAAAATTATTCTCATGCTGTGATTCTCCATTCTGTCCTGAGAGATCATTTCTTCTCTTTAAAAAGACAGGGGAGAGGGCATAGGGGAGGAGGGACAGCTCCTTCTAGGACGCTGGGTCCTGAGACCTCTCAGACTCCCTTCTTACCCACCCCTCTCCACATCTGCTCCAGCATCCCACGCCAGCCGTCTTGCCGTCCCTGAGTGCTTGCTGCCCACATAGCCCTCCATTCACATCAGCCTTCCACTCTGTGCTTTGTGGGGGCCACCCTCGTGGGGGCCACCCCCGTGGGGAGCTGTGCACGTGCTTGCAGGGGCACAGCTTCTCCGTCTGCTGAGACCACTGAGGTGAGGTCAGCCCACTTGAAAATTGCTCTCCCTGGGTCCAGACGAAACAGCTGGGCATTGATGGAGTTTGCAGAGAAATTAATCAGCACCAACTGGCAGCAGTGCCAGGCGGTGCCAGGCGCTGCCTGGGCCCAATCCATCCTAATGAATCCCAGCTCCTGCCTTAATGGGTCCTGACAAGACTAATTTAGTCCTGCAGGTGATTAGCATGGGCATTAACACCTGAATTGTGGCTCAAAAGCTTTGCGGGAACTGGAGAATCTGCCTGGGTAAGTTGGCTCCATGTGCACCAATCTCAAGTGACATAGGAAGGGACAGGGGAACAAGGGGAGGGGAATTGGCGAGACTTTCACCATCCACACATCCTTTCATTCTTTCATTCATCCCTCTACTCATTCGACCAGCATCTGTTGAGACCACTTTGTACGGGGCACTCTGCATGGGGCACAGAGGACATGCAGGCTCAGCTTGCTCAGCTGTAAAATGGAGATGACACCTCTCTCTGACGGTCGCTGTGAGACCTACAGGAGGTCGTGCATTTAAAACGCTTAACCGAGGCCCCAGCAGGAGGCTGGCAGTCAATAAATGCTCGCTAATATTATCACTCACAATCCTATATTATACATAAATGCAAAATTATAATTAATTGTAATGTCGATATTAATAAAAGTAATAAGTAAAAATGAACAGCCAATGGGGAGTGACACACAACTAGCAAGACAGAAATCACTGAGAGCTTTCTAGAGGCGAATACAAAGCAGACAGAAGGCGGGTGTGGGGGAGGCCACAGGGCCTCACAGAGCAGGTGATATCTAAGCTAAACCCTGAAAGATGAGTAGGAATTCACCAGGCAGGGAAGGGGAAGGGCTCCCCCGGCCAAGGGGACAGACAGCACAGGCGACGGTGCAGCGGTGAGACAGCATGAGGTTCTGGGGTGTCAGGCAGGTCACCGTGGCTGGAAAGCAGGGTAGGAGTAGGTGACAGGCTGTGATAGAGTTCCATTAAGCAGTTGGGAGGCTTTGGTCTGGGGGTCTTTAGAATTGGGATAGGAGGAGTGACCTCAGTGTCCAGCCCCAAGGGACACCACTCCCTCCAAGACCTGAGGTGTGAGACTCGGTGGCAGCTGAGGGAGTAGACCAGATGCCCTCCGCCGCTCTCAGAGCTCTTCAGTCAGCGCAGTGCCTCCAAGCCAGACTTCATGCCGGTGCTTCTGTGTTCCTCCCTGGGAGCCAGCCAGACCCCACAAATCTGCCACACACGACCCTGACAGGCAGCTGCAGCGATAAAAACACGACACTTGGCAAGACGCAGGCTTCACCGTTCACAAGCAAAGGCATATACGGTGTCTGTGCTATTTGGGGGATGAGCTCTCCTGGGCCTACTCTCTGGACGGCCATCTTGTTGTCACCACACCTTGTTCCTGACACACCTTTCAGAGGGAACTGTCTGGCCTGAGACTCCAGGAGGAGTGGTAAGCTGTCATGGAGCCAGCCCCAGCCCCTGTCTTGAAGATTCCCCCATGTGCTCACAAACTGCAGACCTCACTCCTTCCCCAAGGCCCTCCAAACCACAGATGCCAGCCAGGCTCAGGGAAGGGGCCCTGGGGACACAGAAATGGCCTTGGCCACCTGGAACCATTCACAGAGCAACAGAGGAGACAGACAAGCAACCGAGTAACAACAGCATCCCAACTGGGATGAACAGAGGGAAGAAAGCAAAGGAAACAGCACTTGAATCCTGCCTGGGGAAACTTGGGGTGGTAGCATCTGACCCGACTTGACTGACCAACACAGGCTCATCACACCCCAGGTGGCAGGAGCAGCACCTACAAAGGCTGAGAGGTCAGGAACTGCAAGGAGACCAGTGTGGCTGGAGTGGAGCACGCCGGAGAGAGAGGAGGGAATGAGGGGTGAGAGGGAGAAGGACCTGGACTGCGAACAGCTTTCATGCCATTTAAGAATGCTGGTTGTTCCCAGAGAGGTGGGCAGGCTTGAGTAGACCTCATGTCAGGCTCTGTCCCAGGTCGAAAAGGACCACTCGATCAGTTCGCTGCTAAGGTGAGAAGAGGCTGCCTCCTGGAGACCACGGGGATCATTAGGAAGCTGCTGGGATAACCCAAGCTTGGACCTTCGAGGTAGGAGTGGAAGGGGCAGGAAGTAAGACGCTCCTAGAAATAGTTTGATGACAGAGCTAAGGATATCCAGAAGAACTGGATGTAGAGTGAGGGAGAAAGGGAAAAGTCAGGGATAGCCCCAAACTTCTGTTCTGAGCAACTAGAAGGACAGAGTAGCAACTGAGATGGAAAAGGCTGCAGGGGTGGCAGGCGTTTTCAGGAATAAGATCTGGAGTTCAGCTTGAGACACCGGGGTTGAGAGCCCCTCAGACATCCAGGAGGATATGTTCAGTAGGGAGGTGGATACACACGGCTGGAATCTCCTCTGAGAGGAGGCCCAGGCGGAAGGTTATCAGCATACGGATAGAACCTAAAACCCTGAGACTACAGAAGGTCGCATGGGTGTGAGAACATGAACAAGAGACACAGGAGCCGGGCCCAGGGCCCTCCAATGCTGAGAGGTGCAGGAGATGTGGAGGAACCAGCCAAGGAGACTGAGAAGGAACAGCCGGGAAGGTGATGCCCTGGGGGAGAGAAAGATCAGCTGCTGAAAGGCCACTGGTCAGAGAACTAACCGTCAAATTTAGCTACACGGGGGTCATTGGTGATCTTGACGTGAGTGGTATTGGTGGAGTGTATGGAATGGATTCAGGAGGCGACCTGGAAACAGCACCCTTACAGTATCTGTCTTTCACCCCAAAGGTGCCATGCAGTCACTCGCTGCAGACAGCCAGGGCCAAGGTGAGGGCAGTGCCAACCATGCAGACCAGACATCGAGTCCTTGACCTGCCCTTGCTCCGCCCCGCCTATGCCAGGCCCTGCTGCCAACAACCAATGTGCATGTCTGCAGCAAGATGCACAGGTACAAGGGGCACAATACCAGGGGGCCCTGAGTGTTAACAGGCTGGGGGTTGGGGGACAGAGCTACTGAGTGACTTCATTTTGCTGCTGTCTTCTCTAGCTGGGAGGTGGTCTTCAAAAAAAAAACCTATCATATAGAGGGAATTGGAACCTGAGGTGAAGAGATAGTAACAGAACACGCAGCCTCTGCAAAGAGTTTCAGATGGCCATAGCGTGCCCTCAAATTCCACCCCTGGGCACAGGGCCACTGGCCCACTGTAAGGAATTGAAGCAAAAGCATATAAAGTGGAAAGGCTCAGAGGATTTGGGGTGGATGAACGTCTCACTCTTTAACCAAGCACAATCACAGAAACTACATACTGATGATGGAGCCTTTGGCCAAACTCTATTTCATTTTTAAGAAATCTTAAAAATGAAATAATTAAAATGCTTAGGACACTGTCTTGAGGACTCCAAAGCATCGTTGTTATAATAATATATGCTATACATATATATTGTATATCATAGTGTGTGTTCTATTATTATTATTCTGTAAGGCTCCAGTGGTTAATGGGTAGGAGTGCCAGAGAGACAGATTTTATATTAATATTTAGTAGAATTTTTCATTACTAGAATTATCCCACAGCACAGAAGTGAGCTGCCTTGTAAGATGATGACTCCTCATCATTAGGTATATATCCAAGCAGAAGGAGATAATCAACCCCAGATCTGGAAGTGTAGTCTGCCCATAGCACTGGCCTCCTCCACTGAAGAGCTGACACTTTCTGACTGGGGTGGACGATGCCTCTTGCCATTGGTATTGACCACCCCACTGGATCCAGCTCATCCATGTACTTGTCTGTCCCACTTCCCCCTTTCCCTGCCCCCGCAAGCCTGTGGCTGGCAGAACAGATTATCCAGCCATCCCCGGGCCACACGCAGCCTCTCTTTTCAATAATTAACAAAATGTTCCAGATATGGAGGCTTCAGAGTTAATGATATCATATGTAAATATTCCCACAATCCAGAGAGGGGGCTACCTCATTCCCATTTTGCAGATTGGAACACTGAGAGCACAGAGTTAATGAGAACCAAGACTCAAAGTGAAGACCCCAGGCCACCCCATTCCACACAGCAAACAAAGGGCCGGTCCCCGGGACATGCTGTTTCAACTCTCATTCTCATCTTGGCCATATCTTATCAGAGGCCTGCACCCTGTCATGTATACCTGAGTCCATCCACATCCACCCTCTGAATGGCCCAGAGTCATCCATGTAGGCGACAGCACTCAGTGGAGATCTCCAGGCTTATCTCATCTGAGGGCCCAGAGACAACTGTGCCCAGCCAGGCTGCCCAAGCCAAAGTCCATTGGGTCCATCTTTTCAATGTCCTCTCATTGATGAGATAGGAAGGCAGAGGCCCAGAGATGAGCAGCGCTGTGCCCAAGGTCACACAGCAAGGGACAGAAACCAGGCTCATGACTTTTAGGCCAGAGCCGCGCTGCCCTCCTCCTGATGCAAAACGAAGTGATCAGGCCAGGAGGGTGCTGAGCCAGCTCAGACCCAGACCCTTCCCAGAGAGAGATGAGCAGAGCTCTCTTCCAGCTCACTGAGCCCTCTCTCACTGCTACGGCCCTTTAGAGCCAGCGAGCAATCCCCACTGCACAAGCGGACGCCCTCACTATGACTGCCAAGTGCAGCCTTAACGGGGCTGAGTCCTGGGACTTGCTCCTGGAGGCGATCAGTGCCAGTATTTCCAAGACGATCAAGGGCCAGAGCCAAAGGTAGCTGAAGCAGGGCCTGCAGGAGGGCTCATTGGGGGGCTTCCAGCCTAAGCCTTGTCACTATTAGCACTGGCTAAGCAATGTCTACTCCACTCCATCTATCACCTTCCCTGCACCACAGGCCTCTGAGCAGGGCAATGCATGTCACTGCTGGGGTGACAGGTCGGCACCACTCACCTGACAGGGTACTTCGCCTCCCTTAGCCAGCCACTCTGGTCAGTTAGTGGCTAGCCACACCTCTGCCTCAATGGCCCGTGTATATTGCCTCCACCATAAAACGATCTCCAGGATGATGAGGTTAAAACAGACACTTGGGAAAATCGTCCACAGAGAACAGTGTGTGTAAGAATGGGAAGGAAGTCTATGGCCTTGCTACCCTGAACAAGCCCGATTTCATCTGATTGCGCAAGCTAAGCAGGGTGGGGCCTGGTTAGTACTTGGATGGGAAACCACCTAGGAAGACAAGCGCTGCAGGTGTAAAAAATAAAAAAAAATAAGGGGTTTTGAGCTTACAAGGTCTTTGCAATCTGTAAGGTCAACCAAGGGTTACCACACCTAAAAAAAAAAAAATCGAAAAAAAAAAAGAATGGGAAGGGACTCTTTCAGGACTATGCTCAAAACCTCTTCTGCTGCCTCCTGTCTCTGCCTTGCCCCCAAAGGGATGACCCCCCTCCTCATTCGATCCCCCACTGGGACATAACCAGACATCCATCTCAGCCCCAATTACCCACGACACCAATTTCTTTCTTGCTCAACATGTTTCATTCCTCTCTGGGTCTGCGGCACCTAGGACTGGCCTGGAGCAAGCACCACATCTGTCTGATAAACTGATGAATGAATCAAAAAAAGGAGAGCCCCTAATAGTGACAAACGTTGCTAGCATTCATTCCGTTACCTATACGTGTTTTCTGGGCGCCTACCCTGCTGGCTCCATGCCAGCCCCATGCCAAGTCTGAGTGTGGGGAAGAGCCATGAATGTATCCAGGAGCCCATAAACATCCCCCAATCAAGGTCCCCAAGGGGCTTGCAGTTATCCTCTCTACCAACCCCCCACCCCACTCCCCAAAGGTAAGCTAAGCCTCTGGAAGAACATTCCAGAGAGGCAGGAATGCTCTTCCTTCCTAGACGGCCCTTCAAACATGCAGATCCCCAAAACCCAATCCCCAAATCCAGCCTCACAATGCTGATCTGTGGGGGCTGCTAGCCACCAAAAGTGTGGCCCCTCTTTCAACACAATCCCTAGTTATAAAACACTACTGGGCCACGGGGACAATGCTCGCTGCAGTCAGAAACACACCTACTGTGCCCAGTACCCATCTGCAAACAGGCTTCCACCAGGAAGAACAGAAGGAAAGACCTCTTCAAGGGCTGAGCGCATGCCCCCACAAACAGCAGGGGAGAGTCTGGGTCCTGCCTAAAGCTCCCCTCTTCAAGCAGAGCTTTTCTTTGAAGAATTTTGCATTTATACTACCATGTGCCTACACTTGGTTTTAATATAAAAGACTTTTAAATTATCCGTTAGTTAAATATTTTAATACCCCTCCCCTCTCCAAGCCATCCCACTCATTTCTAAATACAAGCGAAGCTCCAGAAAGATGAAGCATGCTGACCTCTGATGTATGCTGCTTCTGGCACACAGCCCCGCTCTCATACCCATACGGCAGGCAGACTGGAGTTTATGAAGCCCCAGATTACAGGCACTTTCCCTAAATGACACTGACAAGGATGAGGACAGAGGAGGGAGTGTTGATGGAGGTAGGCGCGACCTTTCCAGGCACTGTTGTTTGCACGCATGCTCACAGGAACAAATGCCTTCCCGTGAGCACAGCTGCAAGACAGTTCCTTCAATGCAACCCCCATTTCCTGAGAGGCTTCTGGGTCCCTAGAGCTGAGCTAAGGCCATGGGGCCATGGAAGATCTCCAGCTACAGGTGTAGGAGTCAGGCCCTCAGAAGCACGCTCATGAAGACAGACCTAAGTGATAAGACAACAGGTTGGGAGGTGAGATGTAAATACCAGGATGCTTATGATCCTGGTTAATTTTTTCCTAATGACAAAAACAGGCATACTCAATGCAAAAAAACCTCACTAATCACAGAAAAGTACAAAAGGCTACAAAACAAACTCTATAACAGCTTCCATCTTCAGATTTTCACAAGAAAGAGGAATAAACCAATTCGTAGGACAAAACTCACACAAAAGTGAAAGTCAAGCAACTCGGGATTACTGTGATAAACTCTGAGACAGAATCCCCCTCTGCCGGAATGAGGCACCATGGGAATTACTGAGTGCGCCACCCCCGGAGTCGACCAAGCAAAAGCCATATGAACATCCATCGGAAATGCCATGGAAGAGGTTCCAAGAACAGGTGGAAGATGGTCTCAGACTCTAAGATCCCCTTCACTTGTGAGAAAGGAGCCCAATCCATGCCTCCCAGCCTGCTCATCAGCCCTCAGGCCAACTTACCCACAGGCGTGTCCTCACTGATCAGCAGGTATGTGTCAAAGAAGTGATTGGTGAAGAAGGGCAGTCGGTTCACCTGGCCTGGAAGTCAGAAGACAAGAGTGTCAGTCAACCACCCTTATGCCAGCTTCATGCATTCTGCAAGGAGACACAGCATTGGAGCTGCAGCGGGCGCTGAACATGTGTACAGTGCCATAGCCGCCCTCTTCAAGGAAAGTAGGGAATAATGCCAGCAGACAGGCAGACTACTGTCAGGCCATGTGGTCACCAAGGCCACCAGCCACATGGGGCTATTGAGCCCTGGTCCATACCGAGATGCGCTGAAGTGTAAAATACATACCTAGTTTCAAAGACTTCATACAAAAAAGTG
This sequence comes from Rousettus aegyptiacus, assembly GCF_014176215.1. NCBI lineage: Eukaryota > Metazoa > Chordata > Mammalia > Chiroptera > Pteropodidae > Rousettus > Rousettus aegyptiacus. The sequence continues at coordinate 15,249,082 of NW_023416309.1, forward strand.
AAAGTAGAATATCTTATTCATCTTTTATGTTGATTATGTATTGAAATGATAATATTGTGGATATATTGGGTTAAGTAAAATATATTATTAAAATCAAATTTCACCTCATATCCTTTTCTAATGCAGCTCCCAGAAAATTTTAAATCACACACGTGGCTTGAATTGTATTTCTGCAATGTGAGCGCAGCAAGGACAGGGCTGTCTGCTTTGTTGACCACTACAACCCCGGTGCCCAGGAAAGGGCTTGGCACCTAGAAGCCCTTCAATAAGTAATAATAATAATAATAATAATAATAATAATAATAATAATAGCCATCTATGGAACCCTTCCCTGTACCAGCCACTTACTTATACCGTCTCCATCAATCCTCATGCTACGGCGGGTGCTATCATATCCCAATTTTACTATTGAGGAAAACGAAGCTTAGAGGGGATAAGTAGGAACTTGCCCAGGGTCATGCAGCTAGTAAGTGACAGGCCATATGAGAACTCTGGGCGGTTAAGCCTATACCACTCTGTGACACCTCAGAGTGGGAGCCAGGTCAAGAAGGGGTCAGGGTGATATCCACATGGGCTGAGAAATTTCACACCTACAAAGAACCCTCCATACCACGAGTCCTCCATGAAAACTCCTTGAGGCTGGCTTCACCTGTCCCACAAACCCCCTTCTAGTGGCCTTCTCTAGTGTGACATAGTAAGAAATATATTTGGTGTTTGTCCCCACTCCTGGTACAGAGCTCCAAAAACCTTTTGGATTTCTGTAGTGATAGGAGCATCTTTTCTTATTCATAAGGAGTCCCTTTTGACCATACCTGAATTCAAGCCAATGACGTCACTTAGGGTGAGGTCTCTAGAGAGGCTCAGGATGGGGCGGGTCACCAGAAAGGCCAGGGGAACACATGCAGGTGCTGAGGGGGTGGTGCACCTGGAGAGGGCACGAAAGCTCCTCATCCGCCCTCACCCCCATGCCTCGCTCTATGCATCTCTTCACTCTGGGAATCCTAAGGTATATTCTTTATACTAAACCAGTAATGGTGTTTGCCTAAGTCCTTCGAGTCGTTCTAGCTAAATGAAACTGAGGAAGGGTTTTGGGAACCCCCAATTTATAGCCAGTTGGTCAGAAGCACAGGTGGTCTGGGACTTGCAACTGGCCTCTGAAGTGGGTCAGTTTTGTTGGGCAGACCCTTAAACCTGTGGAATCTAACTTCAAGTAGTTAGTGTCAGAATTGAACTGTCAGACACCCTGTTGGTGTCTGGAAATTCTGAAAACCGGTTGCTGGTGTTGGAAAACACCCCAGAAGTAAGCAGGCGAGGGCACTTCTCCCTCAACCCTTGCCGACCAGGGTGAGCTGGTTCTTCTCACACGGGGCTGACACCGCGCAGCACTTGCCATAAGCAGCTCCTGCTGGGTTGTCCAGGGGCCCTGAATGTGGGCGGGGGTGCAGCCCTCCCTTCCCTCATCTCTGCTGACCTGGGGCTTCCTCAGATCTTGAGCCAGGCTCAAGAACACCGAGGCCAGCTCCCAGAGGGCGTGAAGGCTGGAGTCAAGGGGGCACTTCCCCTCCTGCCCGAAATGCTTATTGGTGGGAACTGGTCAGAACTAGTGGCATCTTTTCCTTCTCTCCTTAATCTGGTCAGGCAGCGAGGATGATGGCATTTCTGGTTTCTTAAACTTTCTGGGCTCTCACTTCCTGGCCAGGACTACTGGTCCTTCTGCCTTCACTTGCCAACTTCCTATTACTTCTTCAAGTTTCATCTTAGATGTCCCCTTTTCCAGGAAGCCCTCCCTGACCACCTCAACTATGTGTATATACCCACACATACCCACTCACCCTCTTCTATCAGGAATTCGCAGCCTCTCACATGTACCAAAGCCTCAAAAAGAGGCTGGCAGTCAAGGGTCTCACCTTCGTTTGGAAACTACCTCCCTGTGTCTCTTTCCCATGCCTCAATTTTACTCATGTGTAAAAGAGCAATAATAATAGGACTTACATCGTGCCTGTCCTAAGGATTAAATGAGATTACATACATAAAGCGCTTAGCGTCGTGCCTGGGTACACAGCAAGCACTTGATAAATGGTAGCTATTATTAATATTGGTATTAATAACGGTGCTGACTGCTCAGCCAGAGGGGAATGCCTTTTTCCCTGCTGGGGACCTCGGGCTGAGCCGAGACTCAGGGGGCCAAGAACTCAGCGGCAGGCTTGGGATGGTGGAGGAGGGAAATAAGCAGGAAAAGAACCGCCTGCAGCAGCACTGTTCGTTTTTAAATTTCATTTTCCAGGACCTGCCAATAATCAGCTGCTGAGAGCTCTGCACGGGCAGCTGGGCAGAACATCGGGGATGCGCATCGCCTGCCACATACCAAGCAGGACCGACGTTGTCGGAACAGGCCTGCCGCCCTCGGAGGCCCAGTGGATGGCCTTGGGCGGCCAGTGTGGCACTTGGGGACTGGGAGGGGGCTGACAGGAGGGGGTGTAAAAAGGAGTGTGCTAGGTAACTTGTTTTTTTAAAAACCACTTTTAAGGCATGTAGGATGTATTCTCTGGAGACAAAATCACTGCCTTGGGAGCTCTGAAGCCTCCAGTGAAGCAGGAATGTGAGTGGATGTACATGCTGATGCCAGGGAGGGAAGCTGGGCAGCCCCACATGAGGGGACCCTCACACTCGGTGCCGGGAGACGCCTCTACGACCTAGCAGGATGCTCACTGGCCAGGCCAGACAAGGAGGGGGCAAGGTAGGCCGGCTTAGGCCTTTGCCACTTGCCCTCCCGACAAGCCCACAAGTGAGGAACGAGAAATGCCAGGGAGTGTATTGAAGCCAGAGAACAAAAGAGTAGGAAGTTTTGGCAGAGAGAAGATGACAGGCTGACAAGGGAGGTTGACATTTAGGGGTAACTTGTCCCTAAGCCTGACCCATCTCTGGCTGCAAGGGATGGGAGAGGAAATCAGCAGGGGTAGTGAGTCAGCTAGAAACAAAGTGGGGAGAGGCAGTGTGGTCTGGGAGACAAGGCGAGGGCTCAGGATCAGTGGCAGGTGTTGAAAGGACACAGTGGGAAGATGGTACCCTTCAGTCCCTAAGGTCAGCCACCGGCCCAGCTTGCCAAAAAACAACATTGGCTCTCTCAGATGGGGACTGGGAAGAGGGGCTGTGCCTAGAATGAGAGAGGGAGGAACCCTCGCACACACAGGCAAAGCAGGCTAGCCTACAGGCAGACTGGTTTTGCCACAGAATTGCTGAGTGGCCTCGGGCAACTTACTTAACTTCTCTGTTTTCTGTTCACCACTTTGTTCCCCTCAGAGAAAGATACAGCTGATAATAAAAGAGCTAACATTTATTTAGCACCTTATATGTGCCAGCCATTATTCCAAGTGCTTGAAATACATATTAACTCGTCTGATCATTTTGACTATGGGAGGAGCAAAGTCCTATTGTCCTTCCTATTTTAGAGAGAATGAATTTGAAGTACAGAGAAGCTGAGAATCTTGTCCAAGGGAACCCCTTAGAGAAGTGAGGTGGGAACCCAAGCGTCCTGGGTCTATGCTGCTCCTTCCTGCCCACTTTGGATACATCTGGAGAGCTCAACGGGCACTGCCACCTCTACTGAAGAAGGCAGGCAAGCACTTAGCACCTGTTTTATTTTTACATATGTATTTCTTTTAAATGGGGGGGAGGACATCAGTGTCCAAGGTCACAGAGTGCCTGAGGAAGCTGAGGAAAGTGCCCTGACTGCCACTGTCCAGCAAACCCAGAGGGTCCGAGTTGGTCTCAGGTGCTCCCCACTCAGGCCTCCTTGAAGGGAGCGTGTATAGTGACAAAAGCCCCGTGGAGGATCAGAGACCTGAATCAAGGCCCAGATGGGCCCTGCTGTGAATGACCTTGGCCCATCTAGTTCTCCAGGCATCAGTTTCTCCTCTACCAAGTGGGCCAAGAATCGAGAGAGGGTCTGAGAGCCCTTCTGGCTCTGCCCCTGAGAGTCATTGTGACCATGCCAGAATCTTGGACTCCCTGGATGGGAGTAAGCTCTCCATCACAGGGACATCCCAGCAGAGAACCCTCCAAACATGGAGACCAGGAGAGGGGACCTTCAAGGGACTCCCAGGCAGCAGGATGCCAGCATCACTCCAACAAGCACAAGGCTGTGACTTCCTCTAGAGGCTCCCCAGGTCCCTGGAGTGGGAGAAAGAGCTGGCCCCGCTCAGGAATGTGTTTGCCTGTGTGTCGCCAAGCACACCATGCCCACGGCTCTTCCCCAGGGACGCCCCGGCCCCAGGGAACGCAGTACCAGCTGTGACTGCTGTCCTGGCCTTCAGCTCAGACCGAAGCTGCTTTGCTCCTGCTGTCCAGGAGAGGCGCACGCCCAGGCCTTTCCTGGTCTCTGCTGTGGCACTAGAGCTGGCACTGACGAGGATGCCGTGAGGACCAGGGAAAGGAGGGTTAGTCCTCCCTGCAGAGAGAAAAGGCTCCTCACTGCCACACCTTTGCTCAGGCTGTTCCCTCCTGCAGGGTCCCCTTCTTCCAACTTTCCTACTTAAAACTACCTTTCAGTCTTCAAAGCCCAGATTAAATGTCTCCCTTCTGGCTGGTTGTCTCCTGTCTCTGCAGGTCCGATTAATCTTTCCTTCTGATGGGCTTCTCTGGAGATATGTTTATCCTTTATTACTATTTTCTTTACCCTGTATCAGAGTAAATTCTAGCTGTGTTTTTCTCGCCTGCTAGATTCTCAACTCCTTAAAAATGAGTCATTTCTTCCACTCACCCCAGAGTTGGGCACAGGAGACACACACAGTAGGTGCTCAAAAGACAGCTACAAAACTGAACAGAACTTTGGCCAGTCTTGCATCTGGGAAGAACAATGGTTCATGACCACAGATGCCTCCTTCCCTTAGAGCTCAGGTATTTCTCAAGGCTCCTCCCACCCCTTCCCAGGGCCCAGGCCCGGGGGACGGGTATTTTCAGCCCTGTGAGTGCTGCAGAAGCAACCGAAGCCCAGAGAGGAAAGTGTGTACCCAGTTACACAGCAAGGTAGGGTCTCCAGAGTCCTGGAGCAGTCCCCTCCCAACTCCTGCCCCAGAGTACAAACCCCAATGGACAGCTGGCCCACATACCCTCCAGCCCTTGGCCTCCTATGCTGGCTGTGGAGAAGAGGGTTGAACTTACCCCAGCATCCAGAGATCAGCACAAATAGCCAGATCACATGGCAGCTGGTGGTGACGTGGCACCTCATGGCTCCTGGGGATATAAAGAAGAAGAAAGTGAGACGAACCCTCTTATTGGTGGGAAGCCTGCTCTTTAAGGCCCTCCAGCACCTCCCCACCCCTGTAGCTTCAGGGAGAAGGGATAAGAGGGAGGCAACTCAAATGAAGGAAAAAGGCAGGGACATGGGGAAGAAGAGAGGTTTTATATCATTGACTTTATCATCGTCCAGTCCTGGTATAACACAGCAGCCTAAGGGTAACTTTGCAGGGGCCAGCTGCTCAGCCCCACAGGGAAAGCTCAGCAGCAGACACAAGTATGGGATTACAACACATTCTGAACTCAGTGGGTGGTAGGAGGGGCTGCTACCTCCATCCTCCAGGATGCATTACCTGTGAGTAACGGAGCCTGATTAATCTGGGGACAGGGTTAGTCTAAGTGCCTGACAAAGATGTTTTATCCTGTTTTTTTTTTTTTTTTAACATCCACCATATTATCCCAAAACATTATTAGCTATGAAAGGAGGCAGCAAGTCACAGTATCCAAAAAGGCACAGAGAGGAGAGCTGACTTGCTCAGGAGCCCACAGCAAGTCTGTAGAAAGCTGGAGCTGAAATTTTAGAGGCTCATAGCAAAGTTCCAGAGAGATCTGGGGCCCAGCTACCAGTGGATTAGCAAGGCAAGATCCCAACTCTAAGGGTTGTAGGGAGGGTGGGCTGCTCACTCCCATCCTGGAGGTCACGTACCTGGCCCTATTACAGCAGGGCCGTGGTCCTCTGGCTCCTCCTTACCCCTGCAGTGGCGGGCCTCCCTGAAGACAAGGTGACACTAGGAGGGGCCCATGCTCCTTAGCTGGACTCTGCCTCCCACTGAACTGTCAGCCCTATTGGTGCAGGTGCACAGCCCACTCACCTCCATATCCCTACAGGACCTAGCAAGGGCCTGCAAAGCATCCTGCAGTGAGCACTACTGCGTACCTTGCCTGGGTGGTACTATCTTCCTTGGTTCACAGGTAGGGTCTGGAGGCTGAGAGCCATTGAACAATTTGCTTGGAGAAACCAAGCGTGTGTAGGGGGTTCAGTATCTGTATTCAAGCTGACACCCTCATCAATAAGTGATCAGGAAAGACATGGAGAGGTAAAGGGAACTAAAGAAAAGGATGTTTTGGAGATTCTTCCGCATCTCTGAAAGATGTAGGGATGAGAGATTCGGAAAAGGCTAGGAGCTCAGATTCCTTACTCCATACCCGGAGCAGTCTCTCTTTCTCAGCCCTGTGCCTCGAGTGGACAATGCAGTGACCCCATCAGGTGGCTCCTGACCCACACAACACGCAACGGCCCATGGCACCCTTCCGTTTTCCTTCTAATATTGTACTTAAAATGTCCTAATTACTAGGTACGAAACAGTCATTTGAATAATAAAAGAGTCTAAGATATACTTAGGTAAAGACAAATGCTCCCATCATATCTTTGCTTTCTACCCATCTTCAGTTCCCAAATGTCAACAGCCTATCCCAGGGTGCAAACCGCACTGTCTGCAAGGGCTGAGCAGGGGTTGTAAATGAGGGAGACACCAAGTAGGGGGGGATGGTGGCCATTCTGAGGCCACATGCTATCTAAAAGTGGCAGCTGCTGATGTGTTTCAACCAGGAACGAATGTGGGCCCAGTGTGACTAGAACTTCTGATTTTTCTCAATGAAAAGCTGGAGTTTTGGCTTTTGATGTAAATTCTGTTTTTAAATGTTGGCAAATAATTCAGTTTTTGTGAGCCAAACGTGACCAGCCTGATGGCCAGAGCAGCAGGTGGGGCCTTGCATGCTTCCTACCAGGCCTTTCCCTGCACCAGGCAAGCACATTCACATTACACACACGCATGGAGCCGTACAGCTGCTGCTTAGCTTTAGAATAATGGAGCAACACTCTGCACAACAGCAACTTGCTTTTCCCATGTCATAATATTTCACGGATAACCCTCCACATCAACACTGTTATAGCTACCTCCTTCTTTTTTAAGAGCTAAATAATAGTTCATAGTATGGATATAGCATATTAGAGACAAATATCCCCTGCTATTGGGCATTTGGGTGTTTTCAGGTTCCTGCCACCACAGGCAACACCACAATGGACATCTCCCTGCATGTAATTGTGTTGGAATTTTGATGGCTCTTGAACTTGGTTCTCCAACAGTGGGATTACTGGGTCGGTTAAATATAACAAAGAGCACGTATGTAAACCTTTAATTGACACTGCCATATCACCATCTGGAAAGGTGCTGATAGTTCTTACTCCCTCCAGCAGACTATGAGAGGGCCTCTGTGCCCACCTGGAATTGAGCCCTCTTTTAAATGGCTGTCAATCTGACGCATGAAAAATGGTACAGCATTGTGGCTTTAATTTGCATTTTCCTAACTACTAGTGATGTTTAGTGTGATGCCTTTTTCTAAGTGTGCAAACCACTTTCCATCTGTTATCTACGTTATCCTACCACATCCTACAAAGAACCTAGCCAGCATCGCTAGCATTATCACTGATTTACAAGTGGAGAAACTGAGGCATAGAGCAATTAAGTGACAATCTGACATCTCATAGTGATTGAGTATCTTTTAAAAAAAATCTCAGCCCTCTGCCTTTCTAAACCAGATGTTATGAGAATTGAACATCTGCTAAGAACATCAGCCACAAATAGCTGGGGAGTGCACTCTGTTCTACTAGGTATTACAGGGAGTTTGCAGTAGAAGGAAGGAAGGAAGGAAAAGGAAACACTTATTAGAAAATTCCCACGGGCCAGGGGTTGTCACAGGTATTATTTATATTCAATCCTCCAAAATCCCTCCATGACGTAGGTATTATTGTGTCCACTTTACACATGAGGGAATCAAGGCTCAGAGAGGTCACTCTAGGATTAGAACTTAGTCCCATACTATTTCCATCACATTATTCCGCTGTCTCCCCCACCCCAGCCACCCTGTTTACTAATCTATAAAAGGGAAAGGCACAGCTCCTCCTTCAAGGAACACAATACTCATACTCAACACAATTCACACAGGATGAAGTAAGCACATGCATACAACACACATACGTGCATTACGCATCTCTTTTTCCACAATGCTGGTGCAGGTTCTGATACTAAGAGACACACTAGGCCTCTAACCTTTCTCTTTAAATGTCTGTTCGTCTTCTCTCCCTATAGATGATCACACTGCTTCGGTGCCCCCTATCTGTCATCAAGGACAGCCAAACAGTCCTAACTTTGCAGGGCCCACCTCCAGAACATCCAGAAGCAGAGACAACCTTTAGTCCATCCTGACTCTGCATCTTCACCTTGGGACAAGGTGGCACAGGCTTTAAAGGCTGAAGCGAAATAGTCGGGCCACATGGGTCCATCCTGCTGCTGGGTTTTCTTGAGGTACCAGATCTTGTTCTTCATCTGGCTCCTTTGGCTATGGGGAAGGAAGGAAGCTCCAGAAAGAGCAGAGGCTAATGACAATGGCAAGAGGAATCTGAGCCCCACCTCCAGCCAGCATTGTGATAGATCTGCCTGTGGCTGCTGGCATTCCCTTGGCACTGGTGACATGGGTCCCCTAGGAGAGCCTGGCCTCGCTCTGCCCTGTGCAACAGCTATTCCCCCAGCCTCCTGGCCTTCCCCACTTCCTGCCCAGCAGACCTACATGGGCTCCTTCATTATGTGAGGCTGCACCACCCTCAGGTTGGGGCCTGAGCTCCCATCAATTCTATATGTCCCCACTGGACCAGGAAACACAGATATACATCCTTCGATGCTGAGTTTCCTACCTGGGCCTGGGACTAGTGGCAGAAGCCTGCCCCAGAGGTATGAGCAGGGTCATAGCCAGCTGCCCTCAAATCTTTCAGGGGCCTAACTTAGTGCCCATTCTTGAAGGAAGCCTTCTAGAAATATCTCAAACATACCCACTGTCAACGAGATAGAGCCAGACTCAGAAGCTCTCAGGCTGCCAATTCTTAATATCCTTCTGCATGCCAGGCCCTGTGCCAGACACTGTGGGAGGATACAGGGTCACAAAAAATGGCTGGAATTGTGTGCTATGCACCAAATAAGTGATATAGACTGTCACTGTCCAGGGCCATCAGAAGAGAGGTGCAGTGCCTTCCAGAGGGGGTGAGATATGAGATGTACAGATTTCAAGGAATCACAATACCAACATTTACTGAGCACATACTATATACCAGCACTGTGATACACAGTGTGCTCTGCATGTTAGGGCTCAGAGAGGTTAAATAATTTGTTCAAGGTCACACAGCTACTAAGTGGTCAAGTCTGGATTTGAACGCTGTTCTGAAGGCTGTCAAAGATCAGTCTCCCAGTCTCAGTCCTAACCCTTGCTGAACTCAGATCTGCCCCAAGGCAGGGCCTAGGCCAAGGAGGCCCTTGGCAGGACCCTGCCTCTACTCCGAGGCCAATGGGCAGAACTGGGTGAGGATTACAAAGCGCCTCAGAACCACAGTGTGCCGGCAGGGAGGCCAATCCGCATGTGCCAAGAAGGCATGAGGCTTGGGATGGCAGGTGGGCTCCTGTTTAGTCTGCCATTCCAAGCTGTTGGCATCTCATAGACACTGGCTCTGTACCAGTTCCAAGAAGACAATGCATGCAATACCAGAGGTGACCAAGTCCTCTACTTCCTCGCCCTTCACGCCTCTCTCTAGCACCATCCCTGAGAAGTTAACACCTTTGTCCTTGGTGGGAGCAAACTACAAAATGTCTCAAATTCAGGGCAGCAACCCCACCCATACTGGCCTCCATCTTCTCCTGTCATCAACCCATAAAGACCTGCTGCTCAGGCAGCTTGGGCTGCAGACTGACAGAGGCGGCTCTGGGGGGTGGCATATTTACAGCAAGCAGGGAGTCACTCCACATAGAAATCAACTCCCAATTCAAATCAAAGCCTCCACTTATACCCCAGAGAACTGGTGAGCTGCAGGGGGAGGCTTCTGAGCCAGATCTGGCCGCACAGCACACATCTACCCTGACAGTACCTGCTGTGTGCCAGGTATTGTGCCAGACACCAGAGCACAGAAAAGAACCCTGCTGTGGAGGAGCTGATACTCCCAGGAAAAACCAACACAGACAGTGTGGGTGAGCGAGTTCTACAGTGTTCACGATGATAAGTGCTAAGGAAAGAGGAAAGGAGTAGGGCAGGGAGGTTTGAGTATCACTGAAGGTGATATATGAACGAACACTTGTAGGAGCAGGAGAGTGAGCCATGTGGATATCTGAGAGAAGCACCTTACAAGCAGCAGGAACAGCCTGTGCGAACGCCCTGAGGCAAGAGTGTGCTAGCTTGCTTGAGGAACAGGAAGAAGGCCAGTATGGTTGGAACGGTGAGATGAGTTGCAGGAGATGAGGCCAGAGAGACAGCAGGCCCATGATGACCACCTGTAAACCACTGATGTCAGTAAACGGGGAGTCAAGGTCTCCAGACAGCCAAGAATGACATGAATGAGTCAAGTTTTAAAGAAGCTCCCTGGTTGCTATGTTGAGTACTCACTGTAGGGGGCAAGGACAGAAGCAGGTAGACAGGTGTGGAAGCTACGGCAGTGATAAAGGTTGGAGATGGCTGGGAGCTGTAGTTGGGGACATGGGATCTGGCAGATTCTGGGCACATTTCACGGTAGAGCTCTGAGAGTTTCCTGTTGAAGAGGATGTGGCTGCGCTAGAAAGAATCAAGCCTGAAGATTTTGGCCTAAGCACCTGAAAGAATGGAATTACCATTAACCAGGACAGGAGCCTGAGGGGCAAGGTCAGAAGTTCAGTTTGGAACCTGGAAACTTGGTCATAGCTATTGACAACCAAGTACCCTAAACTAGACTTCAGGCCTGAGGTGGAGCTGGAGATGTAAATGTGGGAGTCATTGGCAAATAGGAGGTACTTAAAGCCACAAGAGGGACAAGATTCCCAAGGTTCCCACACCCTGAAGTTGATGTAACTCGGCTGAGAATCAATCAATATTTGAAATTCATAAGAAGAGTCTGAAAATGTGTACACCTTTGTGGCCCATCGATTCCACTTCCAGAATGTTAGCTGTGGAAATCATCACATCTGTGCATGGACACTAAGCCACAGAAGTATTGACTGCTGCATTATTTCTGATATTGGAACAGACCAAACACCCAACGGGGGACCACTTCATTGTAGGACATCCACAGGAAGCAAGCAGAGGCTCATATACAGATGTGCATGTGTGTGAATCAAAGGTGGGGTGGGGTACACATCCAGGACTATTATGTGAAACAGTAATTTTATCTGAGTGGTGTGGTTATGGCTGATTTTATCTTCTACATACTTTCTGCATTTTCTACATTTTCTATAATAAACACCCAATGTTTTTACAATCAGAGGCCCAGCTTATACCCATCCTACCAAAACACCGCCAGCAGCCTGTGAACAGACAGACAACTTTGACTAGAAAGTTCTTGCGTATATTCTGCTGAGCCTCCCTGAAGCCCACAGTATCATATCTAAAAACCAGAGGAACTGAGAGGGTTCTCAATAGCCTTCTGGCTAATCACGTACCCCGCTGCTGCAATTCAGACCTTTAGGGTCAGGGAGCTCCCTCCATCCCAAGCAGTGGGTCCCAGCTTGGAGGCCTTGCCTCTCTGTCCTGCCAGCCCAGCCATGCTACCTCCCCACACTGGGAGCTGGGGGTCTGACTGTGCTATTATCAGGAAAACTTCCCCATGTTCTACCTATGGGGATCCACGAACAGAATGATGGGCGAGAACTAAGGCCTTGGAGACAAGGTTCAGGTCTGGTGCTCTCCTTTCCTGGGTGAGGACTAACAGTTTAAAAGAACAGTGTGTGCCCAAATGGTCACACACACAAACTGGGCTCTGTGAGCCCCTGCAGGAGATGTGCCCACAGATGCCCACTGCTCAGCTAGGTCCCCCAGCCCTACTACCTTCAAGGGCCCCTCCTTCTGGTCCCTACTCCTTTTTCCAGGCTGGAGGAGGCCAGATTCCTTGCAAAGCTTCTCTTGATCTGTAGAAATTTGACCAAATGCTTCTGGACCAAACCCAACATGAAGCCCATTGCAGGCTGATTTCCTGGACAGAGTCTGGAAAGTATATTCCTTGTTGCTTCCAAAGCAAAGCACACTCCCCTCTTCTGGGAAGACAGCCCATTCTGGGTCCAACTCCTGGGGCGGGATCCTCATGGTCACCATCTCCCCCCACCTCTCCCTGCAGCCCAACTAGGAGGGACACGGGCAGAGGGGTATACTCCTGGTGAAAGGCAGTGTCTTTTGTCCCAGCAAGAAAAGGACAGGAAGGAACAGAGCGAGAGGGTGGGGGAGGGAAAGGGCAGGAGGGGACATCTGAGCAGCATTTCAGTTTCTCAGGAGTAGGAGATTTTCACAGCAGGATGCCACAATTTAGTTTGAACTATTATAAATTCCCATAAAATCAGATGCACTCAACTTTGAATAGAAATACAAAAATACATTGCAGAAATCAAATACAATTTAGGGATTATTCACCACCACTACACACAGAGAGGTTCGTGCATACAAGGAGGCACCTGCAGACGACACCATTAGGGCCCCTAATGGACAAGCTATGTCAGCCACCAATGGTCACACTTCAGGCAGCTGTGGTGGAAGGTCACTAAGGACCCCACCTGGACGGAGGAGAAGGACCACCTTGTGGCCATTCTGTTTTTATAACCTCCCCCGGATCCTCCCCTGTAGTTCCTATTGAGTGATACCCAGGGGTGGGCAGGTAAGCCAAGCAGGGCTGGGAAGAGCACAGCTTGAGACCCCCCAGGATGGGGTGTCACAGTGGTCGAGCATCCTCCACATGAGGCCTGCTGTCTCCAAGTTCTCTGCGCCTGGAATTTTTTTTTAAATCATCCAAGAGATATATTTTATTTCAATCTATTCTTTTTGAAAGTAATTCACGGACATGGTAAATAACTATACAAAAGGGTGTGCAGCAGGAAGTGAGTCTCTCTTCTACCCAAGCCCCACACCTCCTTCCCAGAGGCAATCCTTGAGATACTATTCCCAAAGTATTACATGTGCATATAAGGGTATAGCGTATGTCTCTCCCTCTCTTAAAAAACAAACAAACAAACAAACAAATCCAAATAGTATTCATTTAATCCTAGTCCTGGCCTTTTCACATGACAATATATCCTGAAGAGCATTCTGTTCTAGTACATAAAGCACAGCCTCACTCTTTTTAGCAGCTGCAGAGTATTTTACTATATGAGGGGAACATAATTTAATCAGTCCTTTGCTGATGGACATGTAGGTTGTTTTTAACCTTTGGCTTTGACAAATGAAGCCACAATGAATATCCTTTGTTCTTATGTCTACACACATGTATGAATACATCTAGAAAGAAAATGTTTTCATATTTTTAGAGCTGTTGACAAACTCTGAAGAGGGTGCACCAAGTTGTACTCTCTTCAACAATCAAAAAAGAGCTAGTTTCCCCATAATTTTGCCAACACTGGGCATTAACTCTTTTTTTCAAGTTCCAGAAAAGGCAGCTAAGGCTCCTAATCCTCAACCCCCAGCCCTATGAGGGCATGGAAGAAAAATGAAATTGATCGAGGTCAGTTTCCTCCTACCCCCCTGACTCACCAGCAGGAAATAACCAGTAGAACTTTGCCTAGCGCTGGCACATTGCTGAAATCTGCACCCTCTCCCTCACTGAGGTCACTGCCAGTCACCACATTCTGTGTTCTCCCTCTGTGTTTTGGCCAGCGTGTTCTCACCATCTGGAGCACCACCTGGCTCCGTCTTGCACGTCCAACCCACCTTCGAGGCATAGCTCTAATGCCACTTCCTCCATGAAGCCATCCTGGATCCCTGCCAGAACTGGGATCCTCAGTTCCCCGCTACCTCCTTAGATTTTTGGAGGCAGCTATCCCAGCTGCGTAGATTAGTTAGACACGCGCATGTCCTCCTTTTCCTAGAAGACTCTCAGCTCCTTGCAAGCAAAGTCTACTTCATACCTTAGAGCCATTTGCCCACTTAACATCTCCTCTTGGATGTGTCTCTAACATTTAACAAATCCAGAAGTGATCCAGTTTCTTTTCCAAATAGGTTCCAGTCCTTGCCTTTCCCATTTTGGTAAAATCATCTCCATTTATACACTATTTTGATTCATTCAGTAGCACTTTTCTATTTACCCCTTTGATCACCATATTTCAGGCACACTACCCCCTCTCAGCCTCCAATCTGACAAGTTCATTCCCACCTCTTGGCTATCACTGTGGTTGATCAAATTATTGGTCTCAACCCTTCACTCTGCACAGGATTACACATCTACATCCAGGCTGGCGTCTCCTGGTGGGCAGAGTATGCTGTCCAACTCTTTATGCTGGGCTTGGCCATATGACTTGCTTTGACCAATGGATGCTGAGGCCAACCTCCACACTAGCAGAAGAGTGGCCCCTGTGCTGAGAGGCTTGCCTCTTGAGCTACTGCCTTTCAACCTGAAGACATGACATGCCCCAGGCAGAGTGAATAGACTGAACACACACATGTCCCAGAATAAAGACAGTCATCCCAGCCTAGATTTGCTAACCCTCAGGGTGACCAACAGACACATGAGTGAGAGTAAATGATTATTGCAGTGGCTTGTTATGCAGCTTTATTGAGGCAGTAACTGACTGATATCAACATTATAAAATATGTATAACCATATAAGAAAACATAGAGGGAAAACATAACATTGGATTTTGTGACAATTTCCTGGATATAACACCAAAAGCACAGGCAATAAAAAAAGAGATAAGTCATGCTTCATTAAAATGAAAAATTTTGTGCATCAAAGGATCTTCTCAACAGAGTAAAAAGGCAACCCACAGAAAATATTTGCAAATCATCTATCTGATAAGGGATTAATATCTAAAGTATATGAAGAACTCCTAAAACTCAATAGAAAGCAAGAAAGAGAGAAAGAGAGAAAGAAAGAGAGAAAGAGAAAAAGAGAGAAAGAAAGAGGAAAAGGAAAGAAAGACCCACATGAAAAAACCTGATTCAAAAATGGGCAAAGGATTTGATTAGACATTTCCCCAAAGAAGATACACAAATGGCCAATAAGCACATAAAACAATGATCAACATTATTAGTTTCTAGAGAAATGAAAATCAAAATCACAATGAGATACTACTTCACACTCATTAGGGTGGTTATTATTTAAAAAAAGAAAACATAAAACGAGTGTTGACAAAGATATGGAAAAATTGGAACACTTGTGCATTGTTGGTGGGAAAATGGTGTAACCACTATGGAAAACAGTATGGTGATTCCTCAAAAAATTAGGCATAGAATTACCATATGATCCAGCAATTCCACTTCTGACGTATATGCAAAATAATTGAAAATAGGGACTTGAACAGATATTTGTTCACCAATGTTTAAAGCAGCATCATGCACAACAGTGAAAAGGTGGAAACCACCCAAATCTCCATCAGTGTATAAGTGGATAAACAAAATATGGTATATACCTACAATGGAACATTATTTAGCCTTAAAAAATTAAATTCGGACACACGCTGCAACACAAATGAACCTTGAAGATATACTAAGTGAAAAAGCCAGTCACAAAAAACAAATACCATGTAGTTCCATTTTTATGAAGTATCAAGAGAAGTCAAATTCATAGAAAAGGAAGTAGAACAGTGGCTACCAGGGGCTTGGGGAAGGGGCAATGGGGAGACAGTGTTTAATGGGTATAGAGTTTCAGTTTGGGAAGATGAAAACATTCTGGAGATGGGTGGTGTAAACGTTACACAACATTGTTAATGTACTTAAATGCCACTGAACTATACACTTAAAAATGGTTAAGATGGCACTTTTGTTATGTCTATTTTATCTCAAAAATGCTAAAATTATTAAATTGCCAAATGTTATGTTTTAGAAGTTTTGCTACAGTGAATATATATAAAATAAAATAAAATAAAATAAAAATAACTCATCTCACGTTACTACTTAAAAAAAAAAAAAAACTTTTAAAAAGAACAGCAGGGGCCAGCCCAATCAGAATGGAGCCACCAACTTAAAATCAGTCCAGGCACCACACATGCAGTGCCCCCAGGCACCACACTCTGGCCTCTATTTTCTCATATCTCAACTTAATCCTCAGGCAGGCCTTCCCTAACCACCCAACACTGCAGTTGGTCATTCTTATTTTGTTCTCACTATACCCTGATTTTGCTTTCTATAGCTCTCAACACGTTTTGTGGGCACACAGTAATCTTTTGATTGGTTGTCTGTCTCCCCACACAGTAGGGTGGGGAGAACTCAAACCCCTAGCCAGGTGCTGGCCAAGGAGAGAGGCTCTGGCAGGGTGGGCTCCCCATTGACAACCTTCTGTGCACATCTCTCAAGCTTTTCCCCAACTGTCTCCTCTAATGCAAGAACTAGAACATGACAACAGAAAGAGATCCTGAAAGGTCAGTCAGTCCTCCTGCTTTTGAATAAGACTATTCCATGTAGGAATTTATTTGTGAAAATCTCCCCTAGCATAAATGGTACAACTTTCTGGAAGCCATGGAGCAGAATAAAACTATAGCCTTAAAACATTCACACCTTTTGACTTAGCAATTCCACTGATAGCAATATTCCCTAAGGAAGTCATCAGAATCATAGCACAAAGATTTGTTCTGAGGATGTTCGTAGCAGCACTGTTTACATCAGTAAAAAGAGGCAACTCAATACTCAACGACAGAGGTTTACATGAGTAAAGTATGGTGCATTCATAGAGCAGCCACAGAAAATCATATTTTTCAGAGAACATTAATTGACAAGCAAAAATTTTCATGACAAACTGTTAGATAGAAAATGCAAGCTACAAGACTATGCATAGTGTGTTCCCATGTTGGAAAAAAAAACTAGAAATGATATATGTACATATCTGTACAGAAATCATATAGCAACACATTTGTATCTTTATTATATCTTTGAATAGATAGATAACAGGTGATTTTCTTTTATCCTTACTGTTTTTCTGTATTTACTAAGCTAACTACACTGAGTTAATAATAGCATTTAAATAAAGTAGCAGATATCCCATTTAAAAACAAACTAGCAATTACGACAGCATGGTTCCGGTATACAGATGGATACAGAGATCAATATAATAGATTATAATATCTATGGTCAATTGATTTTCAACAAGAGTGCCAAAACCATTCAACTGGGGAAAAGCAGTCTTTTCAACAAATGGTATGGGGACAACTGGATAGCCACATGCAAAAGAAGTTGGACCCTACCTTACTCCCTATATAAAAATTAACTCGAAATGAATCAAAGACCTAAATAGAAGAGCTAAAACTATAAAACTCTCCGAAGAAAATAGGTCTAAATCTTTGTGACCTTGGAGTTGGCAAAGCTTTCTGAGATATGATACCAAAAGCACAAGTAACAAAAGAAAAAATAGATAAATTGGATGTCATCAAAATGTAAAACCTTTGTGCTTCAAAGGTTTCTACCAAGAAAGTAAAAAGACAACGCACGGAATGGGAGAAAATATTTGCAAATCATACATTTGACAAAGGGCTTGTATCTAGAATATATAAAGAACTCTTACAACACAATACTAAAAAGACCACTCTATTTTTAAAAATGGACAAGAATATGAATATACATTTTTCCCAGGAAGATGTACAAATGGCCAATAAGCCCATGAAAAAAATGTTTAACATCATTAGTCATCAGGGAGATGCAAATCAAAACCACAATGAGATACCACTTTGCACTCAGTAGTATAGCTATAATCAAAAAGACAGATAATAACAGTGTTGGAAAGAACGTAGAGAAATGAAACCCTCTTTCCTACATTGCTGATGGGAATGTAAAATCATGCAGCCACTTTAAAATAGTCTTGCTGTTCCTCAAATGGTTAAACAGCATTACCATATAACCCAACAATTCTACTTTCAGTTTATACACCTAAGAGAAATTAAGACATATGTCCACACAGAAATTTGATGTGAATATTCGCAGCAGCATTATTCACAACAGCCAAAGTTGAAAACAACCCAAACATCCACCAACAGACAAATGGGTAAACAAAATGTTGTACAGTAACTCCTCACTTAAAATCACCAATAGGTTCTGCGACTTCAAACGAAATATGTAACAAAACCAATTGTACCATAGTCTAATTGATATAAACAAGAGTTAAGTTCCTACAGCATCTCATCATTGTTATAATGAAACAACACGGAATGAAATGACATTTTTCAAGGATCTATCTGTATTCATATAATGGCATATTATTCAGAAATAAAAATGAAGTACTAATACCACATGGATAAACCTTAAAAACACCATGCAAGGTGAAAGAAGCCAGTCAGAAAAGACTACATATTATATCAGTCCGTTTATATAAAAAGTCCAGAATACGCAAACCTATAGAGACAGAAAGTAGATTAGGGGTTGCTTACGACTGGGGGTTATAGAGGATAGGGGGGATTTCTTTCTGACAGGATGAAAATGTTCCAAAATATACTATGGCAATGGTTGCATTTTTCTGTGAATGCAGTAGGCTCTCCACACCTACAGGTTCCATATCTGCAGATTCAACTAACCAGTGAGAAGAAATAGTCAAAAAAATGTTACATTGTTGTTGATATGTACTATGTGGTCAGGCCTAAGATGGTTGCATCTCTACTGAACATGTACAGACTTTTTTCCTGTCATTATTTCCTAAACAATTTACATTGTATTACAAGTAATCTAGAGATGCTTTAAAGCAGGGGACCCCAACCCTCGGGCCATGGACCAGGACCAGTCTATGGTCTGTTAGGAA
The DNA here is from genome assembly GCF_014176215.1 of Rousettus aegyptiacus. Classification (NCBI taxonomy): domain Eukaryota; kingdom Metazoa; phylum Chordata; class Mammalia; order Chiroptera; family Pteropodidae; genus Rousettus; species Rousettus aegyptiacus. Next base: position 15,268,076 of record NW_023416309.1, read on the forward strand.
ACAGGCCGCACAGCAGGAGGTGAGCAGCTGGCCAGCAAAGCTTCATCTGTAATTGCAGCCAGCTGCTCCCCAGCACTAGCATCGCCTCAGCTCCACTTCAGATCACCAGACATTAGATTCTCTTAGGAGCACCAGTCCCCGGCGCCAAAAAGGTTGGGGACCACTGCTTTAAAGTATGAGAGGTTGTGCATGGATTATATACAAATACTATGCCATTTTATATAAGAGATTTGAGTGTCCAAGGATTTTGGTATCCTGGGGAGGGGAGGGTCCTGGAATCAATCTTCCTCAGATACTGAGGGACAACTATGTATGCATAACCATTGAATTGTATATTTTAAATGGGTAAATGCTATCATGTGTGAATTATATCTCAATAAAGCTGTTTTTAAAAATAAAAATAAATTTATAAATAAATAAAGCTAGTGTAGGAACTGAAGCTTATCAAAATTACACTACGTAACCTGCCAAGTTTAGCCATGGTGCAGATGCTCAGGGCCTCCCTGGATCCTGCCTCCCTTCCACCCAAGCAGGGAGGTGGCTCAGTCTCTTCCCTGTGGTGAGCCATGCTGAGCTGGGCTCATGGAAAGATAAGGAAACTGAGTGCACAGAGACTGCCTTCTCCATCTTCAGACCTTTGGCCCAAGAGCTAAGGATCAATGTGAAGACCCCAAGTCCTGAGCCTGTCCCCTTATGTTCATTTGCTGGGTGGCCTTCAGAAAGTCCTGGTCCCCCTCTGTAAAGTGTCAGGTAGACTTGATTTTCTCAGACATTCCCAGCTCTACTCTTCTCTGCTTCTTGGACACTGACCCCACCCCACCCCCAGCCAAGTCAAGACCACCTGCCAAGTCAATACCATTTCCTTCTGGGCCATCCAGGTACTAAAGGAAACTGTAGGGGCCTGAGGCCACTCCCAGTGGCCACCTGTTCAATTTCCACTAGCTACTTCTCTGGCATCCCCAAGACTGAGGGTGGGAGGAAGGTCAGGATACTCTTTCTTATTTCTCCTTTCTCACCAGACGCATGGAGGAGGGGTTCACATCTGTTCCAAGTTTCCATCTCCTCCTTTGGCCTCTCCACTCTCACTCCCTGCACCCCAAAACCTTCCCAGAGAATACTGCATGGCTTCATTCCCCGTGGAGACCGAGTTTCTCTTCTGCATCCTGAGGCATAACCCCTGACTCCAGGCAGCTTTAACTGCAAAGGCTTTCTGTAAACGTGACCACAAATGTAGATGTTATGCCCTTTTATAGGTGAGAAAACTGAGCACTGAGAAGATCAATTTGATGCTGAAGACTGGCCAGGGATCAGTTGCAGAGCCTGGGCCTATTACCTGAACAGAGGACCTCCTCTTTGGCACAGGATCCCAGGGGTCTAAAAGAGCGAAGACGAGAGAAAGAGCATGCCCGTGCCCACTTCCTGCTGTGGTCTCACCCACAATGGAACCCTAAAGCCCAGGCCAGGGCAGGAACTATCTTGCAGATAGGTAGAGGGGGCTTCAGACCAGCCAGTCACACTCCAAGGCAAAAGTCCCTGCCAGTTTCTTCATCTCTGTGCCTGAAATTTAATGACCCGGGGCCCTCTCATTCTCTTTCATTCATCTTCCTCTCTCTCTCTTTGTGCCTCCCTCACTCACTCACTCACTTCCCTCCCTCCCTCCCTCTCTCTCTCACTCTCTCTCTCAGTGTCTTTAACCACACTGGTTCCCTTGTCTTCCACCCTCACCCCTTCCATGACATACGCCAGGCTCTCATGGACACCCCTTCAGCATTCAGCCTCTCCTCCTTGTCCTCGGGTACAAATGGGAGTTCTCAGCCCCAGCACAACTATGAAGGCATCAGGTCTCTCCAGGTCTGTGTCCTTGTCTGCAAAATGCCATTTAGGACATCACAGCTCTTGTCTTTACCTGGGGAGGGCCTTATGGCCAGAGGCCCTTCCACCCTACCTGGCCATATGGAGCTCAACTGTCAGGAAGAGGCTCAAATGTCCCTAAGGAGCCCTCTATGAGCCTCTCCTAGCCTCCCAGGCAGAAACAGTCCCTCCATCCTCTGTCTGATCCCTAAGAGATGACCCTTGCTGCTTTAAAATACTTGACACAGGACAGTGTGAGCTCTAGCTCATGTGCCAGTTTCACGACTATACAGAGAGCCCCTCCCCAGCCAGCCCAGAGTCTGCACATAGTAGATACACAGTCAACGGTCAATGACTAAATTATTGAATGAATAGATGGATGAAGGCCCTTCTAGCTTGAACAGCCTGAGGCTGTGGTACCGGGAAAGCCCAGTCCTGAGTCCCACCATCCAGCCGGGAAGACCTTCTAGGTCAAATGGAGGAAAAGGATCCCCGTGGAGATGCTGTGACCCCACCCCAGGAAATGAGAAGGAAGGAGGCCACCAAGGTGCATACTAACCATAAGCTGATAGCTTTCCTTGTAAGTGAAGAGATAAACCTTTTCCAGATTGCCTGAGACAGCAGCTTCCTCCCAGATAATAGTGTGAGATGCTGTTTGATTGTTTTTATGCTTATTAATATCACAGTCCCTGAAGGAGAAACAGGTACCCAAAGGGGTCTAGGTGTGGAAAGAGCTTTGGACCCTTGACTAAGAGCTCATGGTTCCCACAGGCTCTCTTACCATGGGGCTGGGAGAAAGGGACAATTCCAGACGGGAACCATCTGGGGTTGGAGTCCATTCAGAGCCCTGCTCAGTCTCAGTTTCCCATTTGTACAAACAAAGAATAGCACCTCCTTGGCAGGGAATATTATGAGGACTAAAGAAAAGTGCCTACAAGCTCACCTAGCACACGGTAAACACCTAATCGAGTCACGTGTCCTCTTGCCCCGCCCACTCTCAGTCCCTGTCGCTTCTGCCCAATTCACAAAACACGAACAACACTAGAAGCGACAGCTATGTCCTGTTACATGTGCACAGCATGTCGCTGTTGCCACGCTTGTCAGAGTCTCCACTCTCCACATGTCCCACTCCCGCACCTAGACTGCAAGCTCTGGGAGGGCAGGCGGGGTTGGGGTGGGGTGGGGGACCCCAAACCACACTGTTCCTGGTGGTCTCAGTGCAGAACAGAAAGCACCACCCACCCCGTCTTGCCCAGCTTAGTGGGGTCCAGCCTTTCAGGTCATTTAGCTCTTACAGAGCCTTTGAGGCGGGAATGTCATCCCATTTTCCAGATGGTGAAACTGAATCTTAGAGAGAGAACAAAAGGCATGACTCCCAAACACTCAGTACAACTAACTGAACAGCCCTTCCTGCCGCTCTCATCCCTCTCCCCAGCAAACAGACCCACCCACAGAGGCCAGATCACCCTCCTGGAGCTGCCTTCTGGCTGCCTGCACCTCTGTCTGTCCATTGCTAACCTCTACCCAGATGTGCCCCTCACGGGCCACCCGCCAAGGAGGGCCTTCCTGCTCCACCTTCCTCTTCTGGAGACAAAGGATTCACACTTGCCTGCAGCCTGGGGCACAGAGTGGTTTCAAACCTAGCCCCAGCTGCAATGCACTGTTACCCATTTGGTTGTCACTGAACTCAGGTCTACAAAGCTGGGGCACGAAATCAGCAGCAAGTTCCTCCTCCTCCTTCTACAGGTTGCTTGGCCATCACCTCCCATGGGAAATCTCTGATTTCACCATCTAGGCTTCTGCATGATTTTCTCCATCCACTGTGTCCCTGACAGACTCGTCTGTTCAAGCACTCTGCGTGCTGTGTGTAAATATGCCTTTCTCCTTCGCTGGACTCTGAATCAGGGCTCTGCCTTACTCACCTTGGTTGCTCTGCAGCCTAACACAGGTGTTGTCATAGCATAGGTGGTGCTCAATATTAGATGTAGAAAATGTAAAAGAATAAATGAAAGGGATGGAAAGAGAGAGGGAAATCAGAGCACAACTGCTTCTCCCAAAGAGAGTCTACAGTGAGGGTGTCCCAATGCCAACCCTCCCAAGAATTCTGAAGGCTCTCCCCTCTGCGGCCCACTCCACACGGAGCTACCCAGGAAATAAAGTCAAGAGTAGGGGACACAGAGCTGTCAGGCATGTGGAGCACACCATTCTCCTCTCTGCGCCTCTACTTCCCCATCTATGAAATGGGGATTCAGTTTCCGAAGGCAGAACAAGCATGTGGAGGACTTGCAGCAGACCCTTTGACCAGGAAAACCACTCGCATTAGTGCAGGTGGCCATGAGAGAGGTGTTAGGAGCTGCTGGACAGGTCTGAGGAAGCTTTGAGACCCCAGGGGACAAGCTCCTCCCCCCAACTACCTTCCCTCCTCACACAAGGAGCACTGAAAACCTAGGGCAGAAATCTAGAGCAAGCAGTAACCTAGAGATCCTCAGCAGGTGGTCTACTTTGCAGACAGGGAAACTGAGGCTCTGGAGGGAGGCAGGAAGAGTGTTGACATGTGCCGAGTGCACCTACTATGTGCTAGACTTTCTGTATAACTTGATAAACCCTCACCACTACGTGTGAGTTTCTTCATCCCATTCTGTGGATGAAGAAACTGGGGCTCAGGAGAGTCTACACTTTGACTGGGGTCTCACAGCAGAAAGTGATGGCGGCAGGATTCAAACCCAGCAGGTGCTGCCTCCAGGGCCCAAGCTTTTTCTGCAGCATCACATAGCAGGGGCTGGCCTGGAGCCAGGAGCACCAGAGCCAATAAATTCAAGATGGATGCCCTATGACTGCTCTCTCTTCTACACGCTGCAAGGCTGCCCCACACTGTCCTCCCTTCCAGACGCAGTGTGTGCGATTCAGGGAATCAGTGAGTACTAGAACTGGAGGGGACAATAGTTGGTTTCTCATGAGACTGCTGTACTCTACAGCATCCCTCCTCTTAGACTGTTAACCTGAACTTGCATACCTCCAGTAATGGAAAGCTCACTACCTACACAGGACGCAGTCCACCTTCTGGACACCTTGGTTAATTAGAACGTTCTTCCTCTTAATGGATCAAAAGCCTCTTTTAAAGACTCAAAAGCTTCACGTGACTTCAGGTTCACTCTGACCACGTCGACTTCGATTCAGCCCCTCACACACATACTTCCGCACTATCTCCCATCCCAGCCCTTTTATTTTCTGACCCACCCCTCTCTCGCCTCCCCAATAACTACTTTCTAACCTTTACTAAGGACAAAGATATCTTTTTTAAAATACTCAATTTAAGAAAAAATATTTCACATCTGTATGAGCAATACACAAATCATAATTCTTAAAAATAACAAATTGCAGGTCAAAGTAATCATAAGTAAATTGATATTGATAAATAAGCTTTTCTCTAGAGCAGTAGGTGGTTTATTTTAATCTAATGAGTTTTGTATTTTCCCAGCTTTCAGATTCCATGATGAAGGGCTGTCTGCAATAGAATTACGATGCTCTCTGAAAAATTGTAATTTAATGCCTCATTTTGTCAAGACTTTCTTGAAAATGAGATTTGTTCCCAGTGAAGAATTTTACTCAGCTCTTTTCCAGAAGGCCCCTCACCCACCCACCTTTCTAGGGATACAGGTTCTCCTAAGGCCAGGCCTGGGGTGGGGATAAATGGGTCAAAGTCAGGTTCAACATGGGTCAGGTAGGGACCAGGAAAGAAGCATGAAGGACACAGCTTTGCTTTGTGGCCGAGCAGCACCGCTGCCCACTCCGTGCCTCACCAGTGCATCCTGCAAACCGGAAGGGGAGGTCAGACCTCATTGCTAAAAGGCAACTTTGGGGGGGCTCAAGGGAACAGGGTAAGGACCTGAGACCCCTTTAGACAGCGGAGAAGACTAACAGATCCCATAGACAAGAGAGCAGCAGAAACCAAAGCTGGGGGAAAACGAACAAAGCTATTTGCGTACAAGCCTTTGGGGGGTCATTTGGTCAAATGGGACAAAGAGCTCACCACCATACAGTCAAGCTGGTGCACTGTTAAGTGCATTACTGCCAGGTCACTGGAGGGACCTTGATGAAGCTGGTGCCAAGAAACACCGAAAGGAGTAGAGCAAGAGGTCAAGAGCAGCCAGACTGGCTGGACTCACATCCTGACTGACTGCCTAGGTCAGTAGGTGTGTAAGCTCACCTGAGCTACCTAACCTCTCTGGGTATCAGTTTCCCACATCTCTGAAATGGAGATAATAACATCTACCTCATAGGGTCATTATGAAGGTCAAAAGAGATAACACATGTAAAATATTTGGAATACAAGCTCACATACAATAAGTTCTCAGTAAGTGTTAGTAGTAGTAATAGCATCATCATCATCATCATTATTACATGTGTGCAAAGACTGCTTGAGAGACACTAAGAAACCAGAAACTGCTTCTAGGAGAGAAACCTGAGTGGCTAGAGGAGAGAGGGAAGAGAGAGATATTTCACTGTATGGCATTCGAGCCCCTTGAATTTTCTGTATGTGCTAATAACCCACCCAAAAATAAATGTGAAAGAAAAATAAAAGATAATTTGGGTCTATGGCCATGGCACCCTGAACATGCCCAATCCTGTCTGATCTCAGAAGCTAAGCAGGGTCAGGCCTGGTTAGTACTTGGATGGGAGACCACCTAGGAAGACTGGGTGCTGTAGGTGAAAAAAAAAAATGATAATTTTGTATTTCAAAAAAGAGAAAGAAGGAAAGTCAAATGTTTTCTCTTAATGACCCCAAGCTGCTTTCCAGGAACTTCCACCCTCAGTTTGGGCTCCAGAGTCACAAAGACAACTCCCACCCTTGGGGACACGTCATTCATTCACTCAACAAACCCATCCTGAGCACCAGCCCTGAGCTGCTGGGTGCAAAACATTCAACAGACCCCATCCCTACAGCTTGGTCCTTGGTGAGAAGGACCCTTGGCCTCACCACCACCATCAAAGGTTTTCCAGGTGAAGCTTCTGGTGACACTATCTTCTTCCCTTCTTGATCCAATCTCCCTTGAAGAGCTGTCCTCATGCCTAAATTAAGTCTCATGTCCCCACTTTAGATTTTAAAAGTAGGCAAGTTGACTACTTAATGATACACATGTTGAAGTGTTTAGGGATAAAGTGAACTGATGCTCCACAACTAACTTTGAAATGCAGCCCCAAAGAAATGATTTAATATAAGATAAAGGAAAAGACATGAAACAAAATGTAAACCATAGAATTCTGGTGATGGGTATATGGGTATTTACTGTACAAATCTTTCAACTTTTCTGCATATTTGAAAATTTGTATGATAAAATGTTGGGGGAAAATTAAGAGAATTAAAAATCACTTGAAGTGATTTTTTTACATCTAGGCGGTCCTTTTCCTATGAGTTGGGAACTTTCAATGGCAAAACTTAGAAAGAGAAATAATCAAATTCACGATCATAATGGAAGACTTCAACACATCTTTCTCAAAAACTGATAGAAAAAGCAGAAATTGTTAAGGATATCAACATCTGATCAACATGATTAACTTTTATCTTACCTCAACAAAATTGAACACTGCATACAATAACAGAATAAACATTCTTCTTGTGAGGCAATGAATAATTTACAAAATTCCACCATACTGGGCCATAAAGGAACTTTCAGAACATTTAAAGAATTTAAATCATTCAAAGTACGTTTTCTAGTTATGGCAGATTAAGCTAAAAAAAAAACCATGAAGAAAATTAGGAAATACTCAAATGTGCAGAAATGAAGGAACATACTTCTTTAAAAACCCATAAATCAAAGAAGAAACTACCACAAAAATTTAAAAATATTTTGAACAATACAATAATAAAAATGACATTAAAGTTCGTTATAACATATTTTATGCTTAGAAGAAAATTTATAACCTTAGAAAAGAAGAAAATCTAAAATACAATAATGTTTGTATTTATCTCAAAAGTTTTTTAAAAGTATATGAAACCCAAAGAAAAAAGAAAATTAAAAAAAAATCCTAAGAAATTAGTGAAATACAAAACAAAATAAAATAGACAAAAATCGGTAGACAAAAGTTGGTCCTTTGAAAGACTAACAAAATTGATAAATCCAGTGATCAGCAAGATGAATAAAATGAGAGAGAAGACACATATTACCAATATCATAAATGAAAAAGAAATTATCACTGCAGATTCTATAGAGTATAAAGATTATAAGACAATAAAGAAGATATTATGAATATCTTCATGTCAATTAAATTAAAAATTTATGTAAAATAGACAAGGTCCTCAAAAAAATACTACTTACCAAAACTGACACACAAAAACATAGAAATATAAATAGCCCTATTTCTACTAAAGATATTGAAATTATAATAAAAAAATCTTCCCCCTAAGAAATGTAAGCTCACAGAACTTCTCTACTGAACTTTCCTAAACATTTGAGGAAAAAAATAACACAAATCTTTTCCAAATTCCTGCAGAAAAAAAAAAAAACAGAAAAATAAGAAACAGTATCCAATTTATATTATGAGGCCAGTGTAACCTGATGCTATAACCTGACAAGGATATCACAAGAAAGACAAATCATAGGTCAATCTCTTTCATGAACACAGAAGAAAAAAATCTTAAACGGCATATTAATAATTCACATATACCATGCAAAATATATCAAAGGAAGGCTGTTGTACTATTCCGGCAGCAGACAAGGAATAATTAAAAGAATAATACATCATGACAAAGTTGGATTCACTCCAGGAATGCAAGTTTGGTTACCTTTTGAAAATAAATGTAATCCACCTCATTAACAGAAGAAAAAAGAAAAATTACACAAATCATTTCAATAGACGCAAAATGCACTTGATAAAATTCCACACATATTTGTGATAAAAACTCTTAGCAAAAAGAAATAGAAGAGACCATATATAGAAAACCTATAACTAACATCATACTCAGTGGCTAAAGACTTCCTTAAAATCAGGAACAAAAAACAGGGATGCCCACTATTACCATTTCCATTCAACACAGTATTGAAAGTTCTAGCCAGAGTAATAAGGCAATAAATTTCCAATTCTGACCTGGAAAAGAAGTAAAATTATCTCCATTCGCAGATGACAATCTTATATGTAAAAAATTCTAGAGAATCTACTAAAAAACTATTAGAGCTAATAAATTCACCAGTGTTGTAAGATAAAAAATCTATGCCCCCAAATAAGCTGCATTTCTGTACTCTAGTCATGAATAACTTGAAGAAAAAATTTAGAAAACAATTCCATTTACAATAGCATCAAAATGAATGTTATACTTAGGAATAAATTTAACCAGGGAGGCAAATGACTTATATGCTGAAAACTACAAAACATCACTGAAAAAAGTTTAAAGCAGACATAAGTGGACAGACTTCATGTTCAAGGATTAGAAGTCTTAACACTGCTAAGATACAATGCTACCTAAAGCAATCTATAATTTAATGTAATCCCTATCAAAATGAAAAACTCATCCTGATATTTATATGGAATTTCAAGGGACCCCAAATAGCAAAAGCAATCTTGAAAAAGAAGAACAAAGTTGGAGGACTCACACTTCCTGATTTCAAAATTTGCTACAAAGCTACAGTAATCAAAACAGTATAGTACTGACAGAAGGACAGGAAGATAGGCTAATGAATAAAATAGGAAGCACAGAAATAAACCACTGCATATATGCTTAATATATTTTAGAAAAAACCATTCAATGGGGATAGGATAGTCTTCTTAACAAATGGCACCGAGAAAACTGGATATCCACATGCAAAAGAATGAAGTTAGATTCTTACCTTATACCACATATAAAAATTAACTAAAAATGGATTAAAGCCTAAATGTAAGAACTAACCCTATAAACTTCTTAGGGGAAAATCTTCGTTACATTGGATTTGCCAATGATTTATTGGCTATGACACCAAAAGCACAGGCAACAACAATAATTTTTTAAAAACAATAATAAATTGGATTTCATCAAAATTAAAAACTTGTGTGCATCAAAGGATACTATCAACAAGTGAAATGGCAACCTACAGAATGGGAGAAAGTATTTATAAATCATATATCTGATAAGGGATTAATATCCAGAACATATAAAGAACTCTTAAAACACAACAACAATAACAAGAACAACCCAATTCAAAAATAGGCAAAGGACTTGAATAGACATTTCTCCATCGAAGATGTACAAAAGGCCAATAAGCACAAGAAGATACTCAACATCACTAGCCACTGGGGAAATGCAAATCAAAATCACAGTGGGGTATTGTTTCATACTCATTAGAATAGCTATTATTAAAAACAAAAATATAACAGGTGTTATAACAGGTGAAGATAAGGAGATATTGTAATTCTTGTACATTAGTGGTGGGAATATATAATCAAGCAGCCACTGAGGAAAACAGTATGATGATTCCCCAAAAAACTAAACATAGAATTACCATATGATCCAGGAATTCCACTTCTAGAAATATACTCAAAAGAACTGAGAGCAGAGACTCAAACAGATACTAGTACACCAGGGCTCATAGCTGCATTATTCATAATAGCTAAAAAATAGAAACAATACAAATGTCCATTAACAGATGAATGGACAAAGTATGATATATACATAAAACTGAATATTAGTCAGCCTTAAAAAGGAATGAAATTCTGGTACATGATAAACATGGATGAGCCCTAAAAACATGCTAAGTGAAATAAGCCAGACACAAAAGGACAAATATTATACGACTTCACTTATACAAGAAACCTAATACAAGCAAATTCATAGAGACAGGAAATAGAATAGAGGTCACCAGGGGCTTAAAGGAGAGAGAATAGGGAGTTACTGTTTCATGGGTACAGAGGTTATAGAGTTACTATTTGGGACGATTAAAAGTTTAGAAATGTATAGTGGTGATGGTTGCACAACATTGTGAATGTACTTAATGCCACTGAACTTACACGTAAAAATGATTAAAATAGTAAATTTTATGTTATGTATATTTTACCACAATTTGGGGGAAAAAAATAGAAGAAAATTTTCCTAATTTGACAAATGACATCTCTAAAAACCCTACAGCGAATGCCAAATACTTAATGGTGAACAATGAGAGCTTTCTCCTCAATACCAGAATCAAAATAAAGATGACCACAAATCATCATTTTGCAATATAATACAATATTATGCGTGAAGTCTTAGACATTGCAATAAGGCAAGAAAAAAGGTAGTATTGGAAAGAATGATATAAAATAGTTAATTACAGAGAACATGGTTGTGTAGTAAAAAAAAAAAATTTAATTCTGTAGACAAACTATTAGAATTAATAAGTAAATTTAACAAAGGTTGTTGGATACAGGTCAATATTTAAAAAATCAATATGCCAGAAACAAATAACTAGTAATGAAAAAACTAAATATCATTTATAACAGTATAATATCAACAAACATTAAACACATAGAACTCAATCTAATAAAAGAAGGTAAGACCTCTACACAGACACCTAAAAAGCATTCTTAAAATTTATTAAGACCTAAGTAAATGGAGGAGTAGATCTCATTCATGGATCAGAAACTTAATATTGTAAAGATGTCAATTTTCCTCAAATTGACCTACATATTTTTGATGCAGTTTCAAATCTCAGCATTTTGTGGAATTTCAAAAGCAGATTCTAAAGTGTATACAGAAAAGCAAAGAGCCAAAAGTAAACAGATATATCGGAGAAGCACGAAACTGGAGGACTTACACTACTAGATATCAAGACTACACATACAAAGCTTTAGCAATTACACTGTAAAGTTTGTATTGGTACAAGGACAGTCTAAATATACTCGGTGAAATTGTACATTAATATATGTATACCAAAAAACACATAACAAATGTTCATCACAGGCCATTCAGTCATAGCCAAAAACTGGAAGCAACTCAACTGTCCACCAATAGTAGAATGGATCAATTATGGTATGTGCACACCATGGAATACTATACAGTAATGATAACAAACTGATAATGAACAATGATAACTCCACGCAAGAGGATGGATATCACGAATTACTGTGGAAAAAAACATCACAAAGAAAACATACAATTAAAGTTAAAATATACAAATGAATGCATGATATTAGAAGTCAGGATAGGAGTTACCTTAGGGCAGTGGTCCCCAACATTTTTGGCACCAGGGTCCAGTGCTCCTAGGAGAATCTAATGCCTGATGATCTAAAGTGATGTTGAGGCAGCGATGCTAGCACTGGGGAGTGGCTTCAAACACAGATGAAGTTTCGCTCCCTCACCAGTTGCTCACCTCCTGCCGTGTGATGCCATTCCTAATAGGTCACAGTCCAAGACTTCTGCGACTCCCCTTGCCCCGACCTCCCATGAACCTACATAGCCTTTTTCATAGGTATGATAGTTACTCCTAACGCTCCCAGGCAACTTGCAAGACTGTGAGCCTCCAGAACGCCAGAGCTGAGGGTAACAGCAGCATAATAATAACTATTAGCTGAGAATAACAACAGCACACTAATAACTGATAATAGCATTTGTCAAACATTTACTGTATGGCAAGCACTTTTTCTAAGCATTTTACATGCAATATCTCATTTAATCCTCCCAATATCCCTTCGAGGTAGGTACAATTATCATCCTGATTTTCCAGCTGAGGAAACTAAAGAACAGAATAAATAATAAAATTGCCTAAGGTCACATAGCTAATAATTGGAAGAGCTAGGATTCAAAGCTGCATGGTCTCAGCGATAGAAACACTCTCCTTGTTTGGGTGATGGTCCTACAAATGATGCTTGGTACCTAGAGCTCCAGCTACACCCACCCAGACCAGGCACAAATAAAGGGAAGCTTCCCATCTTTTCCGGCAGGCATGTGGCTGGGTATGTGCTGAGCACAGAGATGAGGCATGTATGGAAGTGCATAACCTCGTGAAGGCCCAGTTCTAAAACTAGAGGGTAGCAGGCAGGCCTGCGCCACTGGCTTTTAAGCCTAGAGAAAGACTAAGGCCACACAGTTTTGGGGAATTCCCTTCTCAATTCTGAGTAGGAGGGCTTGAGACCTCCTCAGGGGACAGGCCCCTGCTAACAGCCACTCAGGACAAAGGAGGAGGTGAAGACAACAAGCCAAGAGGTGAAGATGAGGAGTGGGGGCTATTCCTTGTCCCTGCCACTGGCCAGGGGCCCTCTGCTTCTACCCCCAGGCCAGGGGTCTGGAAACGGCTCCTTGAAAAGTAAAGCCAGCCTCCTCTGAGAAGGAATTCTAGAATCTCAACACCCCCGACTCCTCACCTGACACATCTTACAACCAGTTTCTCCTTGGGTCTGCCTTTAAGCCCTGCTGCTGCAACTGAAGCTCATCTCCCTTTGCTCCATCCTAAAGAAACCTTCATCTCTGCCCAGAGGCTTTTCCTTGCTTTCCTGGGAGGGATGGGGGGATGGCTCCTCTGTGCCAGGTCTCAGCTGTTATAGCTGGGCTCCAGTGACAAACACTTAAAATGACAGACCCCACAGCATAAGAGAAAGTCAGGGTTAGCCCCTCCCCACTTACATCAAGCAGTGTTCCCCTTGTCAGAGCCCAAAGCCTTAGGAGTCCTGCCCAGGAGCCTGCATTGTCCATAGCAGCTAGAAGTAGCCCAGAGAGGGGGCTACCTTCACAAAGGTGACAACACATCCATGCCACAGACTGAGGCAGCCTGACTCCCAGTTCAGCATACAGACCTGGAAACCAGGCTTATGAGGGACAGCACAAGAGGCCCAGGTGCAAAGGCTTCAGTGGACCTGTGTCTGAGGGCACGCGTGTATATGCACGTGCCTAGATGAGCATGCACACACAGCCAAGGCCATCTGGGTCAAAGCTAGAAAAAGAGGGCGCTCTTAGTACAAAGAACTTCTGAGCTAGACAATTGAAAAGAAAGCGAGGAGGAAAATGGAGGTGCTCTGTCTCCGCCAGTCTCTCTTGTTCCCCTCTGCCCTTGCCCGACACCCAGGCCCTCCACAGTGGCTCCCTAGGAAACTGTGAAACATGTAGGTGCAACGAGGTCACCTAGTTAACAGTCTCCCTCCCGCTGTATTATTCATGGGCTCCCTTCTTCCGGCCCGAGCTCCAGTTTCCAACAGCCCTCAGGTTCAGCTTGGCAGGCCAGCCAGCCCAGCAGGTCTAGTCTGCAGCAACCCCCACTCTTTCCACTCCCACCCTTCTAGTCCCCTTCTTAGGATGTAGCAACCCCTACGCCAATTCAGCCTCCAGCTGTCACATGACCCTTTGGAGGAAGGGGAGAGCTTTGGAGTCAGTGAGGAAGAACAAAGAAGGAAAACCTCAGCCGAGTTAGGCATGAGATGCTGGAATTTCTAAAGGGAGGGCCCCCTTTCTCTCTGTCTCTCTCTGTCTCTCTTTCTCTCTCTCTCTCTCTCTCTCTCTCTCTCTCTCTCTCTCTCTCTCTGTCTGTCTCTCTTTCTCTCTCTCTTTCTCTCTCACCGCAAACACTCTGTATTAGCTCTCCCAAATACGGTCCTTTGAATAAGCATGAAAGCTCATGGAAAACAAGGGCCATGGTTTATCTATCTCTACCTTAGTGCACCTTGCAGTGTCCTGCAAACCGTAGGTGCTTGACGACTATTTGTTGATTTGTACACTTTCCGTAAACGAGTCAAGTCAAATTGATAGAGAGAGCATGTCATCAAGCCATTCAAAGACACTGCTGTCAGATTTAGAGGTTTTCATGATATTTAAATATCTATCTACATATATCTTGTGAATCCTGCATAGGTCAAGTCATAGTGATACATATAGAGAGTACATATTGATAACTAATAAATTATTTATCTATTTATGTACTTATTTATTGTGATTTCTATATATCACAATTCATTTTGCCAAGCACTTTCATATATCTCATGAGAGCCCCCTAAGCCCTGAATCAAGTGAATTGGTCAGAAAGGTTCCCCACCTCCCCTGCTTCACAGAGAAGAAAACTGTGGCTCAGAGAATGAAAGCACTTGAGTCAACACAAGGACTGTAACCGAAGTCTTTCCATGCCTTCACAGGTGTCTTTCATCACCATTTACACATGTCTCCCTGCCTCACAGTTACCATGCATACACCAAACTACAAGATGAAGCTCTGGTCCTCCAGGGAGGTAATGCAAGCCAGGACCCAGAGTCCAGGCTGAGGTCACTTGGCCAGAAATATTAAAGGTAGCTCATCAGCCAGCCTGGCCAATAGCAGGAGGAAAGGTGTGGGGCTGGATTAAATCATAGGAGTCATTACATTTGATCCCCTGGTTTTACAGGTGGAAAGAGCTGGAAGGCCAACTGGGGTCCCCAGGTCTAGATGCTGGAGTACATGGCTTTCCCAGATGGAGGCAACTTGGTCAGGATAGATGCCCTGTGGCTTCTAAGCAGGTGAGATGTCCCCCTCGTTCACTCCCATGGATGTTTAAATCACTGCCCAGCTTCTTCTCTTCAGTGTCTGGGTGCCATAGGCACCTGAAAGACCAACCCTAACCCTAGGTTAATGAAGTCTAGGCAGCACTATACGTACCTGTTAGTCCCGGATTGAAAGTCCAGCTCCATCACTACCTCTGTGCAGACCCTAGGTGGGTCACCTATCCTTTCTGGGCTGTTTTCCACATGTATAGTCAGGAATTTGGCTCTGGCTTTCTCTAAGTGCAGTGCAGGGTGAAGAACAGAGTGAAGATTAAGGAGTCAGACTGCCTTGGCTCAAATTCCACAACACAACTGCTAGTTCTGTGACTTTGGGTAAATTGCTTAATCTTTCTGTGCCTGGAATCGCTCATCTGTAAAATACAAGTAACAGCAGTACCTATCTCCATAGGGCTATTGTCAGGACTAGGTAGGGAACTTTATGTGAAGTGTTAAGCTCAGGGCCTGGCACACAGTAAATGCAGAATAAATGTTTCTCCTCATTAATGTCAGCCTTGACACTCTAAATCTATGACAGAAGTCATACATAAACTGGTCATTCATGGGTCAGTTACATGCAGCTTGCTGAAGGATTTTCCTTACTATATAAGTACCATAAAGGCAGGAGCCACCGACCGACCCCAAGAGCCTGCAATAGTGCCTGGCACACAGTAAGGGCTCGGGAAATACTTGATAAATGAATGAATGGCCTCATGGTGTTTTTAAATATTTGAATTAGTTTCTAACATTTAAAATAAGAAAATTGTGTATTTTTTTAAATCTGGATTTCTAGATAATTTTGAAAAGTCCAAGTGTCTGGCCACACGCGTCCTGCAGGTCTGCTTAGACACCAAGGACAAGCATGGTAGCAGTGGTGCCCCCTTGAGACAAGGCAAGCATGTGCAGTTTGCCACAGTGCTGGCCCAGCCAGCCTCACTCTCTTACATCAGCTGCCCTAATGCTATAGGCACCTGATGTTGACCCTGGCCCAAGTCAGTCACAGCTGCAGTCTAGATAGCACAAAAGGTTGGCATTTACCCAACCTCAGAGCAATCTGACCACAGGCACTTCTTCTGAACCCCAAGATGCCCTCCTAGTCTTCCTCCCACCCCAGGTCTGAGAGAGGAGAAGGGCCTCCAGCTCTGCAAGCACCCTGAGACCCACTGGCATCCAAGCCCCCTCTACTTTGGGCAGGCCAGACCCTCTCTCCCAGAGGACATGAGCCCAAATGTTCCATGTTGCTGCAACTTCCTCAGCTTTCCAGGCTAACTTCCTCCTTGCTTAGAAAACTCCCAAGTATAAAAAGCAACAGGAAGATGAAGTTAATCGTTATCTTTTTCATGGAAAGTATATGGAGAAAACGAGGAAACATACACACATGCACGTATTTCAAAGATAAAGTTCTTTTCTAAAATACTGTATCCATTCCAAGTTCTACTTGGGTCTTCTATGGAGAGGGGACATGGCATCCATTCTGCTAGGGTACAGAGGAGGCTGCCTATGGACATATGGGTCCCTCCCCTCACCATTCCCACCCCTTCTTAGTCCTGCCAGAGCTCAGATCCATGGGGAAGGATCACATTTTTACATCCTTCAAGAGGCCTCCCCAGACCACCCTATCTTCTGCCTTTAGCATGTCAATTACCCCATTTGTGTTCTCTGTAGCTCCCATGACCATCTGTAATTGCCTTGAGTATCTATTATCTATTTCTGCCAGTTCAATATAGTAGCCACCAGTCAAATGTGGCCATTAGGCACTTAAATGTGCTGAGTCCAAACTGGGATACACTATAAATGCATAATACACACCGGATTCTGAAGACTTACTTAGTACCCCTACAAAGAAGAATGTAACATACCTCTTTAATCATTTTTTTATATTGATTACACATTGAAATGATAGTGTTTTAGATACAGTGGTTAAATAAATTAGACTATAAAAAATAATTTCACCTATTTCTTTTAACTTTTTTCAAGTGGCTACCAGAAAATTTAATACTAGCTTGTGGCTGGCAGGTGTGGCTTGCATTACTTTTCTACTGGACAGCACTGCTGTGACTGTCAGCATGAATCCCCAAACTAGACAGGGCCTGGTTCAGAGGTGATGCTCAATACTGGGTGAGTGAATACCTGAATGAAAGGCCTCCCTAGCAGTGGACATAAAGGAGGGTGGGTTTAGAAGGACCTCCTGCCCCACCGCTCAGTATATGCTGGTTTTCCAGCAGCAGTCCACCCACACATTTCCCTCTAAGACAAAGCCTCGGGCCTCCAGAGAAGGGGCAGGGAAAGGCCTGATGTAGGGTTCTGACACCACTGGTTCCCTTGAGATGATATCAGCTCTCTGGGCCCAGGAGAAAAGGTCGAGACCTTTCTCGGGTAAGGGCAGACTAGAACAGGAGAAGGAGTGAAGAGAGCCGGAGGACACGAAGCCCTGGGTAAGCCTAGGGCAGGATGACAAGGCACCTACCTTTGTAGGCAAAGAAAGGAAGAAAAGCAGGTCAGAGCTAAAAGGGCACTCAGCCCACCTTGACCTGAGCCCTGAAGAAGCCGGGGAAAGCCAACATTTCTTGTGGACAGGACCAGTGACACACATGGATGCCCAGACATGGTCCCAGCCAACTCTTTTGTTTTCTCTCCCTCGCTCTCCCTTCTACTCCCCTCCCTCTCTTGCTTTTGCTGGCTCCCAAATTACAGCCTTCTTTCAGAAACAGACACAATCAAGGTGGTATGCAGGGCCCTTGTCACAAATGGCATCTCAGATCCTCTCCAAATGGAGAGTGGCCTTTAAAAAGGAAGGCTGTGCTGTTAACAGCCTGCTTTAAGGAAGATGCATCTCCAGGAAGGCATGGGCCAGAAAAGACTCCATCCTTCTTAGGCTGATCAGCCCGTGGGAGGCTCTTGGTGACTGTGATTGCAGGGCCAGCCCTGGGCTGCTGGGGTCTAGGAGACAAAGGCCTGCCTGTCCTACTGAACACATCTCATGCTAGGGTGGGAGGAAAATGGCTCTGCCCTTGATTGGCCACCACCCAGGCCCACCTCACTCAGGGACAGAGCCTAGAACAAGCCCACTCCCTGATTCTGAGCCTCAGTTTCCCCATCTGTAATATAGTAGATCTAGCTGGTCTCTAAGAACGCTTCCAACCCTTGGAGAAGAGGTCACAAATTCAAATGACTAAAAGGGCCAAGATGTAGTGCAAATGAGTAAAGCAGGGTCAAATGTGAGACAATAGAGAATGGTAGACACCACGGAGAACTGCAGGCTATAGGTTCACTTAAATCTAAAAGAATGACCACAGGCAAAACTCATGTGTGACAAAAGTGGTTAATTCTAAATAAAGTCTGATAACACTGCCTGGGAGCTGCAGAAGGGAGCCTGCCAGGCAGTAAGAATGCATCTCAATCCAGGTGGTGGTTACACAGGTGTATATAATTGTAAAAATTCACCACTTTCATTTTGATCTGTTTACCTCATTGTATGTATGTAATTCACAATCAAAGAATTTTTAAAATAAAACTACAAATAAACAAAAGGGGCAGTGGCAACTCAGCCCCAATCAACAACTGCCAACTGGGAACATAGACCTAATGTTGCCAGTTCTCGTCAGATGTCAGACATCTAGATTTTTATGTGAAAATGCTGTTTTTTTAATGTTGTTAGTAACATTCAAAATGAAAAACCACAACCACATACACACGTATACTCTTCAGACAGAATTCAATTTATGAACTTATAGATTGTCAAGCTCTCAAAATCTAACACATGATGAACTCAAAAGTGAGAATAATAAAGAGCTACTACGTTCTGTATGGGTTCCAGGCACTGAACAGAGCGCTTTCTATATAGTATTCATCTTATGAACATTCACAGCAAGCCTGTTAGGTAATTGAAAATTATTCCCTTTTAACAGATGAGAAAACTAAGGCCTGGACAAGGTTACATGCCAGACCAAGGCTTCAGAGCTCAAGAGTGTAAGAACTAGTGTTCATTCCCAGCTCTGTCTGCCTCCGAGCTGCTTTACAAAAATCACAAAGGAAACGGGTTCATTAGCAGGAAATAAATGCTAAATCTTAGCCTGCTGTGTCATCCTTGGTGACACAGCTCGAGGCCCCTGAGGCTGAGGACAGACCTCTGATATTTCCATTCCCCTAGGCAATCCACTGAGCCACACAGACTTTCACTGCTGGGGTGAAAAATCCTGAGACCCAAATACACAGGCCAGCAAGGAGCAGCGGCTGTAGCCCGCCCCACTCCCCAGGACAGAGACAGATTAAATTTCACAGTGAAAGACTAGAAAGCTGTTTCCATGTGGCTACTTCTTAAATATGCCAAGTTTCTCACTGATACCGTTCTAGCCAATAAAGTTGGTAAGAATATGCATTTTCTGCCCTATGGGATTCAATAGAGCTATTTTCTTATTGAACCAAAATAAATATGGCCCATAAATGCTTTAATTTTTCTGAATTCTCTTCCGCACAAATGGTCACTCACCACTGTTGTAGATATTCCGATCAAGACAAAGATATTTCCAGGATTCCAAAAGCACCCCCTTGAGCCCCAGTCATTACACCCTGGAATAACCATTCTTCTGACTTCTGTCAAACAGATGGGTTTTGCCTTTGGTTGCCCATTTTATATGGGGCCTGCATTCTTCAGTTCTCCATAGACCCCACCACTGCCTATTGTCTTGCATTTGGCCCCTCTCTATTCTTTGCTCTGTTTCCTAATCCCTCTAGGCATGTGAAGTTGAGACCTCTACTCCAGGTGTGTATTCCAAAACCCCAGAATATGGCAAGATGGGCATCAACTAGCCAGTCTTGAAAGGAACCAACATGAATAGTTAAAACTTATTGTAGGCACATCAAATGCCTGGTGTATTAATGACCACTTAATGATGGGACTAGAGAAGGAAGTGGAACAGTCACCTAGCAATAGCCCAGACTATCAGTGAACAGTTACTGAACACACTCTCTGCCAACATAGCAGGCTCTGAGGATACAAGAAGCTACAGCCCGTGCTAAAGGAGCTCATCATCTAGATGAGGGGCCAGACCACTGGAGGGCAATAAAAACTACCCTGTAAGAACGGTGAGGGAGGAAGGCACAGGCTAGAGAGGCAACAGTCACCCACCCCAGGAGTCAGTGACTTCCTGGAGTTGGTGATTCCTGAGCAATGTCAGTATTACCCAGGTACATGCATGAGGCTGGGCACAGAAGGACCCATTCTGATCTCCAATTCTTTTCTACTGGAGGCAAAAGACTCCCATCCTGAAATAACCCACCCAGCAGGATCTACTTGTGAATGTCAAACAGGACAGCTCCTGTGCCAAGAAAAACTCAAACCAAGGTTCAAAATAAAAAGAAATGATTTAAAAAAAAAAAAAGGCACTATAATTGATTTTGAAACCGATGAGTTCAAAGGCCATTAATTTTAAAAACTATCTTTACATTTTTAAAATGAAGGGTTCGAGAAAATAGTAAGATGTTTATTAACCCAGTTATTTTTAACTCATTGATGAAGGAATGCCTTCACATTAGCATCGCTGTTTGTAAGGTCCAGGACCATGCTAATCCATGGCCCCCACAGCTCTTCCTTGCCACTCTGCACCCTGGAGGGGTTGCCCCTCTTCCTGGCAAAGAGGCCAGCCTAGGAGAAGGACAGTCCTCTTTTAGCAGGACTGGGAGGCATGAATCATGCCATGACCTTTCACCTGTGACACCACTGGCCCTACCAAACCTCTGATCCAAATCCTTCCAAAAGCCTTTAGGACCCTCAGGCCAACCTTGATGGCTTTGAGGTTGCCTTTATTCCTTTAGAGCAGGGGTCCCCAACTCCCGAGCTGCAGACTGGTGCCGGTCTGTGGCTGTTAGGAATCGGGCCGCACAGCAGGAGGTGAGCAGCTGGTGAGCTAGCGAAGCTTCATCTGTATTTGCAGCCACTCCCCAGAGCTAACATCACCACCTCAGCTCCACCTCAGATCATCAGGCATAAGATCTGAGCACCGGCCCTTGGTGCAAAAAAGGTTAAGAATCGCTGCTCTAGAGGACTAAGGGGTGACTTGCCACCATACATCATCCTCATGTCTTGGGGTTTGGGGTTTCGCATGGCACCAAGGCAGCAGAAGTGGGATATCCAGCAGGCTGGGGGGTAAGAATAGGGCCTGGTTAGAATCTGCCTCTGTGTGGGCTCTCCCAAATTAGCATTTATGTAGCTTCCTTTGCATAAGTCCTTACGGCCTCCCCGCCCCCCCCCCCACCCCCAGCCTCCGGGCCTGGCCTCGCCTTGGCCTCCTCCAAGAGGTGTTATCAATGGGTCATTCCACCCATTTGGGAGAGATAGATTTAATGTAGGACAGTTACTCAATTCCTTCCCCTTCCTCTTGAGGGATAGCATCTACCTAGTCCCAGGCCTCTTGGAGGCAGAGCAGCATATCCACCTTCCCAGACACCCTGCCCCTCGGCCCACTTCCTACTAGCGTATATGCAGCATACACCACAATATTTTAATTGCACAGAAAGCTAAGCTGCTCCTTGAATTTGTTAAAGGTCCCCAAAACAAAAATGCCTCCTGACATTAGCCAGGGATAGCCCCAAGGGTTGATAGCAGTGGACTGTTAACCAACCTAGCATAACTGTCCAGGAAAGAAAGCTCCAGCTGCATTCTCATCCTTCCATTCTTATCCACTGCCCTATTCAACACCCTGTCCACACCAAGAGGCTGTGAAATGCTCATTCCCTAGAAGGCACTGTAGACCAGGGCTTCCGAAAATTTACCGAGCAAATTACTCAAGGATCTTGTTGAATACAGATTCTGATCCTAGAGGTCTGAGGTGGGGCACAAGAGTCTGCCTTTCCAACCAGTTTCCAGGTGCTGTGAATTCTGTATGTTCTCAGAGAGCAAGGCCCCACTAGACCTTCACCTTCCATAGGTATGTGCATTTTAAATTAGAACTTCAGAAAGGTGCCCTTTAAAATATTAAGCTCAAAGAAATGAACCTCAAATGGTGAAATTGCAGGTAAGATAGCTCGTTGGGCTGGGGAGCTATCTGGAAGGCGACTAGGACCATCTGCCAGCATAACCCTCAAATGAAGACCTTTGGTAAGCAGATGTGAGGAGCCCAGCTATGGGGATCAAGAAGCCCAAGACAGACATATATGAGGGCTCAGCCCAGATAAGCCCAGAATGCCAGCTCTGGGCCTCCCGCCCCTTCATGGCTCTTCTCCACCTCCCAGCACAGAGCCTTCAGGTTCACACCAGTCACCTATATAGTGCCACCTTTCCAGGCCACAGGATACTCTTGCTCTCTGCTGTACAGACACTCTGCTTTCCAACCTTCCCCAGCCCTGGGTAAACAGCGTCAAGCATTCCTATTCCCTCAGCTAAGGGGCCCCCTCCCAGCCCCTCCTGGACAGTGACATCTAGTCCCTGGCCCCCAAGGGTACTAATCACAGTGAGCCTACCCCTGCACCATGAACCAAACATTAACTACAAGCCAGCTCTCCCAACCATGGGCTGACTCATCAGCACCTCACACCTGGCTCCAAGGAGGCTGGCTCTTCAAGCCCAGCCTAATTCTTCCCTATGCAAAGGTCTGACTCCACCCAACACACACACACACACACACACACACACACACACACACACACACACACACACACACACACACACACACACACACACACACCCCGTTCTCCTGTGCCTCTCCAGCTTATTTTAAAATTCAAATTGGGGTGGGGTGCTGGCTAAGCGGCTGACAGGCAAGGGTCAGTGCCTGCTCTGATCTGAGAGGGCAAAGTACATAAAAGAGGCAGGCGCTGCTTACTCAATTACTGGGAAGGTAGTGGTGTGTTACTACTCAGGAAAAGCTAATTTCCCCCCATGGGCCGCTAACAGCACCAGAGCTGGGCTTTGGAATCACAGTGGGGCGGCGGCCAGCGGCCAAGGCACCGGATCTCTGCTCGCAGCACAGAGGCAGCGGCTCTGGGTGCCCGCTCCAGGAAAGCAAGGCACCAAGTGCCCGCCTACTAACGCACCACCTTGGAATGCGCGGGTTCTGCACACATCCCGGGCTGACCTACAGGGAAGTCGAGGGGCAGCGCTTCCGACCGCAGGCCCCGGGACAGCCAGCACCGCCAGTGGCGGGCCTGCCAGGGGACTGGGAAGGCGAAGCACGAGCCGCACAAGGCTCCCTGCTCCGCGAGGGGCGAGTCTTCCCATAGCTGGTCCGGAGTGGGGAGGTTGCAGGAGTCCTCTGGGGTCGGACTCTCGCGGGCAGGGAGAGGTGATGAGGGTAGGAGAGAGCTACGTGACTTTAGGTCCCTCCAGCGCCATCGCCCACCCGCAGCGGAGGTGCGCCCCACCCCATTACCCTGCCCAAATGGGGATCCAGAGCGCAGAAGGGTACGAGATTGGATCCCAAAGGCCTCTTTACCTCCGAAATTCTCCCTATCCCAGACCCAGACCCTCTCGAGGCGCGGAGAGCAAAGCGCCCGAGTGCTCGAGGGCACAAGAACCGGAGTGGGGAGTAGAGTGCCTGTCCTCCCCAGGCCAACGCGGAGGGAATTCGAGTTCCCGAGAATCAAAGTTGCCGCGCGTCTGGCCGCAGGCTCCGAACGGGGTGCACGACCCAGGCCAGGGGCCCGGGATGGAAGGAGGCCCGGAGCGCCTGTCGCGGGCGATGGCCGCGCCGGGAACAAGTGGTTCGGCGACTGCGGTCGCGACCCCACCGCTCCAACTTTCCCGCCGCGTGGCAGGCGAATTGCGCGGTGAAGGCGAGGGAAGCAGGGAGGGAAAGGGCGGTGAGCGGCTCTTGGTACCGTGTGCATGTGCGAAGAGGCGCTACGCCGCGCCTCGGGTTCTGCTCTCCGCCGGATCGGCCCCCACGGGCCGCCTGCTCGGATGCTGGCCACCTCCGTGTCCCGCTGCCGGCGCGAAGGATCATCAGCGGCGCGCGGGCCGCTCCAGGGTCCCCTTGGGCCGTCCGCTGGCCGCTAGCCTCTCGTCGGCTGCAACTTCAGGCGCTCGAGGCGCGTCCCAAATGTCCTGAGGCGCTGCGCCCCCGAGCTCCATGCCCAGGGCTGGCCGCCTTTCCCCGCCCAGCTCAGCGCCCGACAGCCGTCGGACGCGTCTTCTCTCTGAGCATCGCGCCCGCAGCCCGCGCCCAGTTCTCCTCAGCCGCCGCTGCTGCTCAAGTGCGCGATCAACTTTCCCTCGCTTCCTCCGCCCCGCTCGGCCCCCGCCACCAAGACCCCGCCTCCTGACGCTCGCTCCCTCACCTCCCGCCTAGCCCAGCCCCCGCCTGCAGGGCTGAGCCTTGCCGCCCCCGCCCCCCCCCACACACACACCGTGGGCCGCTGGGGTGCCTGCGCTCCCCGCCCTGGCCCCATGCAGACCCCCGGGAGCAATGCGGAGCTCGGCCAGGCGCTCAGTACATGAATATTTCAGTGCTGGCGAAGCTGCCCTCTGCCGATGTCATAGCACCGGCTGCTGTGGCAACTCGACGAATCCCCCTAAGGGACGAGGAGGAAACCCGCGCAAGCGGCCCCAGATGCCTGCGGGAGCTGTGCCCCGTAGGGCTACCCTCCGTCCCGGAGAGGGGCACGCAGACGGGTGTCGACTCAGCTAGCCTCCTGCCTGCTCCGTGCCCCTGGCGGAACGGGGAAGCGCTCCCGGGGCCAGCGAGCCCGAGGCACAGCCTAGGTGAGCCTGCGCCATCTGTTGGCTTTAAGCGCCCCCTCTCTGCTCCCAGAATCGCTGACCGCCAAGCAGGGCTAGGTTGCTCTAGTCCTTGGGGTTGCTTGGCCGCGCTTCCCTCGAACAGCTGCCTTTGCCCACCCCACTCGTGTGCTCCCATCTGCGCCCTCTCCTTCAGGCCAGCTCAAAATGCCCCCAAGTGTACACAAATGAGGAACCCCGTGTTGGAAGAGACCTTTGAGGCCCCCTGAGCACTCTCGCCCTTACAGGCGACCCTTTTTCAGCATTTTGAGTAATGGCCTCCCAGTTTCTCTTTGCACACCTACAGGGATGGAGACTGACTTCTCCAGACACCTGGGCTTGAGAGGAGTCCGTATTCAGGGTGTCGAAGAGGGTTGTTCCTTGACTTCGATCTTTACTATCACAAACTAAACATTCTGAGTTCCTTTAACTAGTTCTCATATGACAGGATTTCTGGACCTGTCACTGTTACAGTCAGCACATTGACAATTGAAGCCAGGCTCTGAGGTGAGACCTTCCCGGCCTCAACTCATTCTGTCTTCAATGCAGCTTTTCTGGTAGGTCCTGGCATTTTCCTATTTTACAGTTAAAAAAGGCGGGGTGGGGGGGCTTTAGGGAGGTGAATGACTTGCTGGTGTGATGGAGTCAAGTATTGAACCCAGAAACTGCCTGACTTCAAAGCTTCAGTTCTCTACCATTCATTTATTCATTTGTTCCTTAGCTTGTTCATTCATAGTAGCTAACTGAAAGAGGTTCTGGGAACATGATGAAGGAACAAAACAGGCTTGGTCCTTGTGTCTTGTGGAGCTCCTCAAATGGAACCAGATGTTCGTCAACGAAGCATATAAACAGGTATAACCACAGCCAGATCAGTGCTGTGAAGAAAAGTGCCTTAATGGCGCCTGGCCAAGGGGATCAGGGAAGACTTCTTGGAGGAGGTGAGATCTGAGATCTGAGCTGAGATCTGAAGGACGAGCAATGGAGAGAGAGTAGAGTCTTAGGGAGGAGAGATGGCATGTGCAAAGGTCCTGTAGTGGGAAGGAGCTGGCATATATAAGGGAGGGAAGGCCAGAATAGTTGGAGTGCTGAGAGGCTACGGAGGACAGTGAGTGTAGAGCCAGAGTGGAAGCAGGGACCCGACTGTGCAGGGTGTGCTGGCATTAACTATGGTTTGATCTTTATCCTAAGAGGTGAAGCTTTGAAGCAGGTAGTTAGGGTAGAGATTGAGGGGGAGTGTCATGATCTAATTTATGGTTGGAAAAAGTAGGAATTAATTGAGAGGCAATAGATAATAAGAGGAAAGCTATTCAATTAAAAATATTTACTTGTCATCTACTATGTGCTAGAAACTTTTCTAGATCAAGGGACTTCAGCCTTCAGGGCAAATCTATCCTACCACCCATTTTTATAAGTAAAGTCTTAGTGGAACACCAACATGCCCATCCAATTATAGCTTCTTTCATGATACCACTGCAGAGTTAAGTTGAAACAGACTAAATGACCCAAAAAACCTAAAATATTTACTATCCGACTCTTTACAGAAAAAGTTGGCTGATTCCCATAAATCTAGATATTTAGGATACAACAGTGAACAAAACACACACACAAGTGAAGGCACACAAATCCCTGCCCTCTTGGTGTTCACATTTCTGTAGGCTATTGAACTGTCCAGGCGACAGAGGCCCAGACGATCGTGAGAGGAGGGCCACTGTAGGGAGATGAGCAAGTGTTCCCTTGGGACATGTTGAGTGTGAGAGGCCTGTGTGATCACTGAGTGCAGATGTCAAGAGTAGCCCATTGGACATGTAAGTCTGGGGCTTGAGGGAAAATGGCAGGGCCAGAGATATGGTATGACAGGTCTTAGATAGTCACAGTTTTAGATAGAGTGATGCAGGCAGTAGTGGGGATCTAGGGTCTGAATACTAGACTGCTCTCTAGCTGGGCAATTTTGGGCTGGACACTAGACCTCTCTTGGCCTCATGTTCCTCATTCATAAAATTAAATTACTAGATGATGTGTTCTTCGAAGTTTCTCCACTCCTAAAACACTTTTCTTTCTGGTTTGACACCATCTCTTTTCAACTCTAAGTCCCCAAACTCTGAAATCATTTTACATGTGAACAAAACAACACTGAACTTAGGGAGACCATTACCTCCTCTGATGTGGGCACCATCCTTCTGTTCATAGAACCTCTTTGGCAGTCACTTTTATTCCACAAGCTTGTCAAGTGCCCATTCTGTGCCAAGCTCTATGATAGGAACTGGGGTGCCCATCAGGATGCAAACAACCAACAGAACCATTCCGAGTATATTAACAGACATGGGATTCAAAGCGACTATTATTATACAGGGATGAAAAGGCTGAGAATTCAAACAGGGAATGGTAAGGTAACCCCGAGTTCAGCAACAGCAAGAAGTTGCTGTACCACCTGTAGCTGGAGGGACAAAAGGGGGGAGCAGAGTTATCAGGGTCATGTAGTAGAAGATAGAGCCAGAGTGGACCTGTCTGGTGGGAACTAGAGTTAGCCCTCCAACCAAAGACAGTGCTTAAGGCCAAGTGTGAAGAAGAGACCCTGGCTTCTCCTTTCCCCAGCGCTCTGGCCTCCCATTATGGCCTCCCTCCGGCTGACCCCAGCCAGAAGCCAGCAGACCTGGGAGCTTGGGAACTTCAGCCTGCATGGTCAGCTCTGCTGTGATACACAACACAGCAGAGGAAAGTGAGGAATAGGTCTGAGGGGAACAAGCCAGCACCACACACTAGGGACACAGGCAGGAATAACATCCAGGCCCTGTCTTGACTGAGGCACTCCCAGTCCAAAAGGGAGGCAAACATACAAATCAGTTATAATCCCGCAAGGTAAGTGTGGCAAAGTGAGAGGTAGCCCAAAGGAGAGTGAGTGATGGATTCTCAAGAACATGAGTCCTGAAAGGCTGCCTGCACACAGGGACCTCAGAGATGAGTATTGCTGGGATGATCAAGAGTTAAACAGGTAGCAAAAGCAGAAGGACAGCGTGAGTAAAGGTCTGGAGGCATGCATGTGGACTCCCCATGGGAGCCAGGGGAGTTTTTGGTCCTGGAGGTGAATAGCACTCCTGCTGTCCCACACATTAAGCAGCCAAAAGCAGGAATGACACTGTTTGCAGGAGGCTAGAGCTGAGAAAAAGAACTCAACTTCTTTCCTCTGAATCAGGGGATTAATCTCTGGAATTTAGCCTAGCTGGGGCTTCCATCCTTCCAAGCATTTCTGGACTGTTCACCAACAGCTCCTGGAGTTCTCCCCGTCTCCCTTTCCTTAGAAAACATTTGCCTCTTCCCCAAGCCCCTGGGGTATGGAGGAAGGTGGACCAAGGTGATAAAGAAGCACCTCTTAACCACCTTACGTGGTTTTGGACAAATCACTTGACATCTCTGAGCTTTGGTTTCCACTTTTGTAATTGAGATCATGGAGCTTACCTAGCCTCTCTCTGGGGATGGAATGTGAAAGCACTTTGACAACTATGAAGAACCCAGAAGATGTTAACTGCCCAGAGCCCAACTTCATGCAAACTCCTTTTCTACTGGGGGAAGCTCCTCACTGTGTGAAGTAAGGGATAGCACCAGGCCCTGCTTTCATTATAACAACTAAAAGGGAAGGTCCTCCATTGTCCTGCCTCTGGCCACAGGGCTCAGCACATGGCCCGGGCTAGCCAATCAGAAGCTCCATTCTTAACTCTGAGCCTTGAGGAGAGTCACAAATTTAGAAATTATGGAAAGCTCCAAACCCTGACTGACAGCTTACCTGCACTGTGTTCTCAGCTGTGTTCTTTGCCACCAGCCTCCTTTGGTGTCTATTTGTTTTCTGGGCCAGTCCTCCAGCCTTCTGGTTGATTCTGCAGGTCTCCCACCCACCATCCAACTAGTAATTTTATATGTCAATTAGCCAGAGTTAAATTTTGTTGCTGGCAACCGTGAAAACCCTGCCTAGTATGGCCCTATGATCAATCTCCCAGCGATTATAGGGGATCGCAGTGCAGGCGGTTAGCATTGCAGAGTACCTCTACCTCCCTTTTATTCAAAGTTAAAAAAAAAAAAACTAAAGAAAGAGGGAAAGAAAGGAATTCTAATTGATGTACTGGCTCCTTCCACATCAGAACACCTTGTCCAGGTATTTCCAAAAGTGGCCATATTTCTGCAGTGGGTTTAAATTCATCTTTAGCTGAGACACATTCAATTTTAGAATCCTCGAGGACTGGGGCTGTGTGTTTGTTCATTCATCTGACAAGCATTCCTGGAGGGTCCACCATGTGCCAGGCTCTGGGCTGGGTACAAAAGACACAGAGAATCATATGGTGCCATTCTTGTCCTCAAAAAAGCTTGTCCAGTTGGAGTGACAGAAACAGATAGTCAAGAAGCATAGGATGAAGAAAAAAAAAATGAAGTAACATAGGACAATGCCATTCTTGAAGTCAGGACTAGGTTCAGCAGTAACACAGGGACCCCAGGAAGGCTATATTTCGCCTCAAACAAGGAGACTTGGGGAAACATCCAACAGGAGGGGCTGCTTACACAGAGCATTAGGAATGCACCTGGCAAGATAAGGCGGATCTAAGGTCAAGGGGACTGAATGTGTACAAAATCACAGGGGCATCAAACAGTTGAGAGACTTCAGGTAGAGAGGCAGTCAGGCTGGACCAAGGGTTGCTGGGCATGGATGAGAGACACATCTCAGCAGATGAGCATGGGCCACAAAGACCTCATATGCCACTCTGGGGCCTTGGGGACACTCAGCAGTTAATGCTAGGGATGAAGTGGGGATGGGCTTAAAGGTGAAGATGCATGATAACAGGAGAAAACATGATTAACTAAAGGATGGAGAGGAAGAGACAGTGCATTGTGTCAGGGTGACCCTGGGCTGGCATCTTGGAAGAAGGGGTATTTCTCCTTCCCTGTCTTTGTATCCCCCAAACAGCAAATAATCAGCTGTCTCACTGACATAATCAATGAGTGAGGAAAAAAAGGAGGGAAGGAGGGAGGGAGAGAAGAAAAGTAGAAAAGAGAGAGGGACCCAAATCTGCTGTTTTAAACCTGTCTAGCCTATTAAATCACCTGGGATTGTGTTAGATTCCACCTCACTCCCTACCCCCTGGTCCCCCTGGGGAGATTTCTGCCCGTGATTTCTTCCCTGGGAATGGAAGCCAGACAGTGTAGTATAATACAAAGCTCACAAGACTAAAATGCAGTGGACCTGGGTCTTAGCCAACTTGTCTGAGTCTGTTTCTTCAACTGTACATGAGCATGATAGCTCTCAGTCTCCCTGAACACCTCCCAAGGTTGCCATTCAGGGCAAAAGAGAAAACACACAAATTCAAGTGCTTTGTAAACTGTGAAAACAAAACATCACTCCCATACAAGTCTCTCCTCCCCACGAGGGTCGATTATTATTTTTAAAGCACATACACGCCTCTCCTCTGGGCGTCCTCCATAACGGCTTCCCTTTCCCGCCTCACAATGAAGCATCATTCCTACTCCCACTTTATTCCCAACCCTGAGCTTGTGAAAAGCTGTTTGTTGTTTCCTGCCAGTGTCCCCAGCCTGCTGGCCCTCTCCCGGGGCAGTGCCTGCCACCGTAAACCAAACATGTGTGTTCCTGAGTTTGGTTTGTGGGCCCTTGGAGCCAGGCACAGCTGTGGTGGCTCGTTGCAGCTTGTGAAAGAACAAGGTTGGAAGGCAAACGAGGTGGGCTGGGGCCACCCAACTGCTGAGTCAAGAGTCCCCAAGAAACCGCAAGGAGCATGGCTTCCCTGGGCCCCCTCCTTAGGAGCTTACCCCTCCCCCACAAGGCCTAAGGAGCCAGACTCCTTCTCTCACGTTTCTGCCCCACTCCCTGCTCCCCTCTCACATCATTTATTTATAAGGTGTTCATAGCAAAATGAATGACAAAAAGTTAGAAGCTAATTAAAGCTGGCACAGATTGGCACATAGGGGCATGAATTATGCATTGGTGCAGAATGGTGCTTGGTGGCAAGGACTGGCACTAAGTGCCCTGGGCACTGGTAGGAAGCCGGCACTAGGCCCCCAATTCTGCCAGGGCCCCCAACCTTTCCTCTCTGAGGGGCCCTCATCCAGGGCCCTCTGTCTTTCTCTGGAGGCAGCTGGAGCCTTGTCATCCACTACTCCACAATGGGAAATTTCTCTCTGCACAACCCAGCACATCCTGGCTGTGAGCGGCATCGACACCATAATCAGAAGCTGGAGTCATCCCAAAGAAGCAGGTCCCTCCTCCAAGCATGTGCCTGCCGCAGCCTCTGATCTAAATGAACAGGGCTGGGCTTCTGAAAAGGTTGGGGTGGGTAAAGAAGGTCTAATATCCATCTAGCTTATCACTGACATGAGCACATCAGAGCTGAAAGGCACCTTTCAAGACCATGCAGTCCACACCTCACCATGTCTTCACGGAAGGAGAGCCTGACCCCCAGAGAGGTACAGGCTCTCTACAGAGTTACACAGCAAATAATAATAGTAATAATGTTTCTGGCATTTCTTTAAAGCTGATTTTGTGCCAGACACTGTTCAAAGTGTTTTGCATGGATCATCTCAATCAATCTTCAAATGACACTGTAACAATCCAATCCAATATGAGGAAACTGAGGCAGCACAGAAATGTAAAAGCAGCTTGGCCACGGTCACAAAGTCTGAATTAAACTAAACCCAGACAGTTAGACTCTAAGCCCTACCCACCTGAGGATCAGAGCAGTAGTCCTCAAGCTACTGGGAGGTGAGACAGGGGTGTAAGAATAGGATCAGAGATTCAGATCTAATTGGTCTGGGCTGACATCTGGACCCAGCATTTTTTGAAAGCTCCCTGTGTGATTCTAATGTGTAGAGCAAAACCACTGGTCTGGAAACAGGGGTGGGGGTAGATTTTGACCCCAAAAGTCATGGATGTGAATTCTTGCTCTGCCAGTCCTATGTGAGTTTGAGCATATGGCTAAACCTTTAGAGGCCTCAGTTTCCTTAGCTGTAAAATGGGGTTAGTAATAGCTTGGGCTCTGGAATTGGGCTGTTGGGTTTGGTTCAAATCCTGGCTCTGCCTCTTGAGCAGGTTATTTAACTTCTTTCTGCCTCAGTTTGCTCATCTGTAAAATGGTGACAATATTAGTAGAGTTGTCATGAGGACTGAATGAGTTGATGAATATAAAATGCTCCCCTGGAGCCATGGTTGTTAGCTTTCCTGGAAAGGGGAAACTTGCCCCTCCTGGCTTACGGAACTGTGGCAGGATCAAATGAGGATGCATATAAAACCAGAGAAGCTCTGTGCATTCTGGGACATAGTAATAGGCAGTCACTCAGAAAGCACCGGGTCTCCTGGCTACATGTCCTGGGCCCTTTTCCTTGCACACAGGGCATAGGAATACATTATCATCACAAGCATTTCAGACCAAATAGACAAACCACTTTTCTCAATTTAGTGTGTATCCTTCCAAGTAATGTTCCATGTACATATGGAAATATATTGTTTTTGGCTGGGAGCAGGAGTAGAAGAGAGAGACATCTATTACGGCACACTTCTGTACTTTTGAATTTTAAACTATATGAATGGCTCAAATATAAAAATAAATATAAAGGGCATGCTTCAGGCAAAAGGAAAGTGGTCCCAGATGGAGGCTTGGATTTCGGGAAGGAAAGAGGAGCAATCAAAAGGGAAATATGGGTAAATACAAATGAATCTTGGTTGCATAAAACAATGAAACTAATGTTTAAAATATATAGAGAGAATTAAAATACATGACACAATAGCACATGAGTCAGGAAGCGGGTAAATGGAGTTAGAATGTTCTAAAGTCCTTGCATTGTCCTGGAAATGGTAAAAATGTGACTGTATGATAAACATTAATAAGTCAAGGATGCCTGCTTTATCTCTAGGCTAACCCTAGAAGAATGGTAAGTGGATGTATAACTAACCTGCCAATAAAAGGGAAAATAGAATAACGAAGTTGTGTATATGTATGTATTTAAAAAATTATTCGTTGTTTATAGAGTCGTACTGCATATATTGTTCTATAACTTGACTGTTTCTCTTAAAATACATCTTTGGAGTTCTTTCTACATCGGTACACCAAGGCTTGGCCTCCTCTTTTTAATCTCCCAGAATGCATTCCATAGAGAGATGGTGACAACAGAGCATGAAACTGAACATTGGGCTCTTCTAAACGTGGGGCCCTGTGTGACTACACAGGTCATAGGACCACAGAGCTAACCCTGACTACAGAGGACAGTGCAGAGAGAAGGCAATGCCCATGCGTGTGTCTTTAGCCTGGACCATAAGGCAGTTAAGCAAGACCTACTCTCTCCAGGCTCTGAGCCCCAGCCTTGGCCTCGTTAGCCATGCACCAGATAACCTAATGTCTAGTAAAGAGAGAGGCAGCCTGTGGTCACCTGGTCCGCTCTCCCACCTCTGACCCTAATGCAGTTAAACCACCACAGAAAAGAGCTGTTACTAGTTTGGTAACAGTCTTTAGAGCACGGGGTCTCCCGTTTGGTTTAGTTTGAAAGTCACTTCCTGCTAGACGCAAACCTTCTTTAAGTCATCTCTTTGAATCACATACAGTAGTGAGAAAGCTATTCCATTTTCACTTCTGTTGTAGTTTATCTAACCATATAAAGAAGAACACCTCAGCTTGTGCAATTATACCCTTAACACGTGGTAATCCCTCTTTCTTATACCAGAAGGGATCAGACCTTCTCTCAGCCTCTAGCAGGCAACTTTGTCTATACTTAATAGTACAATACTATTATTGTTGTATTTAATTTTATAGTTTTTTTTCATTTATTGCAATTAGTACTTTTTTTTATTTATGATGGTGATGTTTAAAAACATAAATAGAAGAGTTGAAAAGTGAGAGATTACATTGAGTCAATAACAGTATAGTTGACACATGGATACGCCAAAATTGGTAAATGTGGTAAGTAAATGGTCCCAACCTGAAGAACTGAGTGAAAGCATCGGTATAGCATTTAAAGCCCCCAGCCTTCTCATCCTAAGAAATCAGTCCCAATACAACTTTTAGACCTCACCCCAAACTCTCTTCCATACAAAGCCTCTATCTCGCCTGGCAAAATACACAGATACTACAGAAGTCAGTAGTACAACGATGGGGTGGGGGGCACAGGGGGAAACCTGCATGTCCCTTAATAGGGTACTGGTTAAACAGACCATTCCTTGACTCATCTCATCTGTTCTATATATTACTCTGCTCTTGGGACCTCCCTATTCCTTGGCCTAGGCTTACACTGTCCTCTCTCCTGCCATTGCTCATTACCCTCCCCTGCTCTCTGCAAAAACCATTCTTCAAGCCCCACCACCTCTAGGGAAGCCTTCCCTGCCCACCCCTAAGTCCTTCTCTGACCCTCAGAATCCTCACTATCAGATGATTCCCTGCACATGTACATAGCATGGAATCTTTAGTGATCTTTTTGTATTATGGCCATCTTATTTCCAATCAAATCGTGAGCTCCCAGGGAGCAGGGACTGAAGTGTATCTGAAGGAGTTCCAGACTGAGGACAGAAGACCCAGCATTCAGCCCTGACTCTTCTACTCTCAGCCTGAATGACCTTGAGCAAGGCATTTCTTTCCCTGAGCCTCTCTCCTTAACTCTCCATGAGGAGTCAGTTCAAGGTCCTCCCAGAATCCTTCCTGCTCTGTGAGTCTAAGGTCATTTCGTGCTTTTCATATCTTCTCCTAGAAATAACAAAAACTAAGATTTTACATCTTAAGAGGGTTACATTCATAATCTTCACAACTCCTCTATAAAAGTGGTATCATTATTGTCTCCATTTCATTGATAAGAAAATTGAGGCACAGGAAACTATCTGTGAAGTTAAAGTGCTAGGTAATAATGCAGTATAAACAAACCACGGAATCTCAGTGGCAATAAAAATTTGCTTCTTGCTCATACATACTTCAGTGCTGGTGGGATGGCTTTCCTCCAAGGATGACTTGGGGTCCCAGGACACTTCCATCTTAAAGCTGTACTATATGGAACACATGTCCCTGTGACCACATACAGGTCACTGTGGCGGGGCGAGAAAGGGATGGAGGAGGTCCACAGGCTTTTAGCTGCTTTAGTCTGGAGTGATATAAACATCACTCTGCCCCCATTTCCCTGGCCAGAACTGGTTAGTCACATGGCTCCAACCTAACTATTGAGGGCTGGAATATATAATGGTGAACACCAAGATCTGGAGTGCAGAAGCTAAGGTACTTGACCAAGGCCACACAGGAAATGGTAGAGGTGAAGATCTGAAACCAGATCGCGAGACTTCAGAATCTTCTACTTAACCGCTATTCTGTATCATCTCCAAAGAGGTACCGAGCCACAGGGTATGGGTAATAGAGGTTGGTAGTGACGGGGAAGGCATAGTGTGACGGACAGTGCAGTGAAAAAGACTAAGAAAGAATAGCAGCCGCTGTCTATGGGAGCAACCCTAATACAGCAGGTCCTCCAATAATGTTGCTCCGTTCTAACCCTGATGCGATACTGTAGGAACTTAACTCTTATTTACATCAGTTAGCCTGTGGTAAAATTGGTTTTGTTATATGTTGTTTCACTTAAAGTTTCAGAACTTATTGACGACATTAAGTGGGAACTTAACGTAGTTCCCATCTATTGAGCACCTGCAACGGGCCATAAAATGTTCCATCTGATCTTCTCAGTATCCCTGAAATAAAACCCATTTCCACTCTACAGATGGAGAAAGTGAAGGTCGAAGAGATTGAGCAAACTGCTCAAGGTTAAGAAGATGGGGAGCATACGGCTGCCCCCAAGTCCCTTTAGAGGTACTCACTAAGGGGCATGCAGAGGGCTTGCAGGGTAGGCTGGGACTTGAGATGTGAGCTCTCAGTCTTGGGCCCTCCCTACCAACCCTTCACTGCCAAAGCCAAGACAGAAGCAGCTTGTGGGGAAAGAGTAGCCATGTCCCAGGACAGCCTGGAAACTCTAGGGACAGACCAATTCCCACTGGCTTGGTTTCCTGAGGGAGTCCAGATCTGTAGTGCGGGCGCCACCTAGAGGCCGAGGGTCACATGTCACCTTTCACCCTTCCCAGACCCCACCTCCAGCCCTGTTATGAAGGGAACTGGCAGCTCTTCTTACAGAGAACCCGGGGCAAAAATGTGGAGGATTGGTGTCTGCTCTGCACTATATATACTCCCTTAAATGCCCCTCCACGTCTCCTATCTCCAGCCATCTAAGTCTCTTTGCCTAGACTTGTTTTTATAACAAATATTAACTGATATGCTGGGTACCCTTATGGGCTCATTTTGGGACTGAGAGCCTAGAATCTCAGTTCTTTATCTGCTTGGCCACTAGCTGGGTATGTGACCCTGGGCAAGGCACTGCCCCATTCTGGGCTTCAGCTACCTCCCTTGTAAAATGCAGGTTACAACTAGAGGTAACATAGTGGGACCTGGAGTCAAGCAGGCCTGACTTTGAATCCCAGCTGTGCCACTTCCTTGCTATGTGACCCTCGGGTAAGTTCATTAACTTTTGTGTGCCCCAGTTAACTCATCTGAAAACTGGTTAATGATGCCTCCCCAAAGAGCTTTATTATCAAGATTAAATTATTACTTAGATATGTAATATAGTGTATAAAGTACCTAGCTCAGAGCATTGCTCCCTTTCCTCAACTTTCTCAAATTTTAAAACTAGGGTTCAGTTCCTAGGGCTTTCCTGCCCTTCTCTCTAAGAGGTTTGGAGATCAGCCTCCACATGCCCACACTCTGAACATGGACCCTGCCCACCCAACCAGACCAAGGAGTTCCCCAGAGCCCTGGCTCCTGGAGCAGTGCTCCTGACCCAAGGCCAGCCAGGGTATGGGGAGGGCCCCTACCGTCTCCTAGAGTCACCCCCAACTACACAGTGGGACTTACCGCTTGGTGATTCATTACTATCGCGGTGAATGGTGTCTGACCCAGGAATTGCACAGTGTATAACCTCAGTAGCTGTTCATGGTAGCCCTGATGCTGAAACTCTCAGTAATTAAAAATCAGTACATTGGGGTACATACCGGGCTCAGTGGGAGGCAGGAGCATCAGGCAGAATCCCCTCAGTTTTAGAAGCCCTCAAGAAGACCTGTAACTCTGAGACAGAAACCCGACTCTTCTGAATGGCAAAGCTAAGCGCACGCCTTCTGACACATCCAAATTGGGGTGGCAGTGGCTCCAGCTATTCATACTTACAAGCCTGATATTTCCCTCCCTGAGCCTTAGTTTGTTCATCGATAGCATGGGGGTATACTCTTTGGCTTGTTTACTTTCTCTGATTGTGAGATAAAAATCTTGAAAGTCCTCTGTAAACTATCCAGTCCTGTCCAGATACAGGCAGGTTCAGTTCCAGACCACGTCAATAAAGCGAGTATCACAGTAAAGCTAATTGTAATCTTTTTGCTGGGGGAGGGCCTTGGCTTCAATTTTGTAAAAATGCAACATCTGTGAAGTGCAATAAAGCAAAGCACAATAAAATGAGGTATGCCTGTACATTTTTCCCATCTTCGCCTCACCAAATTCATTCACATATTCAGTTATTGAAGGCACAGCCAGGCAAAGGGCTGGGGATATAATGGCAAGCACCACAGGCATCTTCCATCAACAAGTACGCCTTGAGGGAATAGAGAAAAGATGTAACTGGCGCCTTCCAGGGGGGCACTAGCGAGACACCAGAGCCCCCCTTCTCCTTTCCCCACCTCCATCTCCTTTGGGGAATAACAATAACCATAGATATTTACTTAGCACTTACTGGGTGCCCAACACTGCCTGGAATATCACATACGTATATCATGTGGTTTAATCCTTTCAGCAAACTAGCACCATCATCCCCGTTTTAGAGACAAGGAAATTGATGCTCAGAAATTTTCACTTTGAATGGAGAAGGCTAGATTCAAATCAAGATCTGTTTGGCTTTCCATTGAGAGTTAATCCTTGAAGGTAGTCACTCCTAGGTACTTCTTATGTGTCATGGGACAAACGCTTTGTATTTCATTTTACTTAATTTCTACACCAATCGTGCTATTTAAGTATATTCACCTAATTTTACAGATGAGAAAACTGAGGCTCTGAAGGAAGCCTTGTCTTTCCCCTACCATCCTGGTTGACACTCTGGGAGTTGGACAGATTACAGTAATAAGCTAAGCCTGAGCAGGGCTCTGAAGATGAAAAGCCCTTATTGAAAGTCTAAGTATGATGATTAAGTCAGAAGGTGGAATTAGCTGCGCAGGGGGAACAGGCTGCAGCCATGGGGAGCGGATTAGTGACTTGCTGTCTGATTAAGCTGAAGGCAGGTTGAGAGGGAAAGAAACTGAGCGGTTTATGACTGTGGTGCTGCTCCCATCAGAGAAGGTAAGTGACTGTGGGCCTGCAAGGCAGTGATCATACCCCAATGTCCAAGGGATGGGGGCAGTATCCACAGAAAGCAAAGTGGGTCCTAGCATCCTTTGCCTTTCTCTTATTCATTCATCCATCCAACAAATACTTACCAACCATCTGCTAGGTCTCAGGCACTGTGGATACAGTCAAGAACAAGAAAGAAAACTCTCATGAAGGCCTCAGCCCAGTGGAGGGAAACGGACATTTAACAATAATCACATCATATCAAGGAATTATTGTTCATCTCTTTAAGTGTAAAAATGGGATTGTGATTATATTTTATTAAAGAGCCCTAATCATTTAGAGATATAAGCCAAAAATTATTTACAGATGAAATAGCATGATGCCTCAAATTATTACATGGAGGGGGGTATAATTAGGACTAGAGGTAAAAAAAGATTGGCCCTGAGTCGGTAATTTTGAAGCTGGGTAAAAGGTACATGAGAGCTATGTACTAGTCTGTTTTCTTTTATAAATGCTTACAATTTTTCATTTTTTAAAAAAAATATTTTAAAAATATACAGGCAGATAAATAATCACAACTCATGATGAGTGCCACAAAGGAAAAACAAAGTATGTGGTGAAAAATTATTGTATTGAAATGAGTGTCCACCTCTTGACTCATGAAGAACATAGAACATCTGGGTTTAAAACCACCCAGATTGCAACTGGGGAGTCAAGGAATTGCAAAGCATTGGGGCATCCTTAAACCTAGTGACCGCTAAAGTAATGCTTGGAGAAAGGGCACTACCTTTTGGGCATCACCAGCAGCCTCTGCAGACCAGGGTCTTGGAGATCCCAAGACCAGCTGCTAAGTTCCCTCCTCATTGTGATGGAGGGAACAGAGGGAAATCACCCATCCTGGCTCATGCCTGTGTCATGTGTATATATTGTTTGTCTGCCATGAGCACTTAGAACATCCTCATTAGGGCATCATTAGAGCAACCTCATGGGAACAGAATGGGACTCCCCACTTCACAGATAAGAAAAACAAAACTCTTAGGGGTTAAAAAAAAAAACTGGCCCAAAGTCAACAGCAGAGCCAAAGACTGAGGCCTGTGTTCTTGTCAGTGTCCCCCAGCCTACCCCTAAGTGTTAACACAGCCACCATTCCTGGATCACAGGGAGGGGAGAGGGAGAAATTGTTAACAAGAAAGACAGCTGACATCTCAAGTCACAGGTGCTGTGAGCCCAGAAGAGGCAAGGACATTCCTCTAGAGGGTACAAGCCTAGAGGGCTTGGGCTGGTGACAAGATAGTGAAAACTGTGGTTTCCTGGAAATGTGCAAATCAAGTAATCTTAGGCCTCTACATATCAGAGAAAGGGAGTTCAGGGATAAGCTCCCATCCCCACCCCAAAAGCTGGATTGGCCCCTGTGGGCAGATCTAGTAAGAACACAGACTTATGCTTGCTGAGTTGAAATGAGTGTCCACTGCTTGACCTATTAAGATTACAGACCATTTGGATTCAAAACCACCTAGATTCAAATTCCAGCTCTGCCACTCTGTAGCTTAGTTACTTTGGGCCAGATACCTGATCTGCGTAAACCTCCATTTACTCATTTACAAAATGGGGACAGTAATCATACTTTCTTTACAAGGTTAAATGAGGATCAAATGAAATAATCCCTGTAAAGAGCCAGGCCCATAGTAAGTGCTCAATAATATGAATATCGTTTTTATTATTATTAGTTCCTATGGCTTCTTGTTTCTTATCATTTGCTTTGAGGATCTTTTCTTTTCTCTAATCCAAGCAAGAGTGCAGGAACTGGAGCAAAAAGAAGCCTCCTCCGGGATTGGCAGGCAGCTCATGCCCCTTTCCTGCTTCCACACCTGCTCGCACTGCTCTACCGGCTCTGCCCCCTCACCTGGGCGCCCGCCCCGTTGCCGGGCAACCACTGCCTGCCCCCGTGCGGGGATTGGCTGTGAGGCCGATCTCCCGGCATGCCCAGCGGCTCCCGGAAGCCGCCCTCAGCCGTCTGTTTCGTGACGGGTGCCGGATGCAGCTGCAAAGTGGTCAGCGTGGGTGGAGTGGCTGCTGTCCTAGGATAAGCTACCCATAGAGTTGAGCGTGGTGGGCCCGGCATCGCCGCATGTCACCAGGCTAGACGGCCTCGAGGGACTAAAGAACCGTCGCATGCTGTCCGGCATGTCACAGTAGTGAGTCTCCTGCCAGTCGGAGCCCCAGGAAGATGTGGTTGAGTCCCGAGGGAGCTTGGAGTATCTGCTGGGTAGCCTGGGCCTCATTCCAGAGCCCTTGCCTCACCGCCCACGCTCTGAGCACCGAGGCCGGGAGGTCCAAACACTCTTGCACCTATCGCACCAGTCTAACCGACATGATTCAGCTCTGTGACCCTGAGTGGAATGACTTCCAGAAGCTTCTTTACCTTCTTGGTACTGATAATATCAATAATGATTAATGCTAAGTGACATGAGTATTGACTGCTTACTTTTTACCCTAGAAGCTTTATGATCCTAAGAGATAGGTATTACACTATTTTAGAGAAATGAGAAAACTGAGGCTCAGGGAGGGATTTAATTTGCCTTAAGTCACACAGCGCCACAGGGCAGATTTCCAACCCCAGGTAGTACACCTCCAGAGCCCAAAATTTGATCTTAAAGGTTTTTTTGTGAGAATTGATAAGAGGATGTCAAATCTTAGCCAAGTGCCAGACATCTACTAAGTGTTCAAGCAAGGTTAGTGGGCAAATCAAAGTCATGGCAACAATAGTCACATCATTAAAGAGTGGGTTTGCCAGAGACAAACTGCTTTGTCCACTTAGGACAGGCACAGTCGGAAACGTGACTGCCCAACTCGAGTTTCAAATCCTTAAAAATGTTGAAGCTGCTGTGTCTTCTACTTCCTATTTCTCTCTGCTTCTATTTTTACCCTTTCCTCTCCTCAGCTAGTTCTTGCTAACTCCAGAGCTAAAGCTCTTTGCCTCTGAAAATGGCCAGGTTTGTGCCCCAAGTTTAAAGGGGACAATCAGTAATTTCAGAAATTATCACTTTTATTGGATAAAATGAAAATAGTGAAATACCAGCCAGTAAAGAGTGTTCA
Organism: Rousettus aegyptiacus; assembly: GCF_014176215.1. NCBI lineage: Eukaryota > Metazoa > Chordata > Mammalia > Chiroptera > Pteropodidae > Rousettus > Rousettus aegyptiacus. Next base: position 15,309,536 of record NW_023416309.1, read on the forward strand.
TAGGGCCTAAGGTTAAAAGGGGGTGTTTATCCAGCCATGTGACCTTCAAGTAAAACACTGTCTAAATGTCAGACTTATTCTGTAATCTGGGGTCTCCTGACTGGGTCTATTTCCCTACATCTAAAATGATGAACTTGAATGATATTTGTCATATTCAAGTGCCACCTGTATCTTTTTACTATTCTTTAACTCAGTTGCTTTACTTACTTTTGCTTTAACAAGCAAGCTCTATTATTGCTTTATTGGAAAACAGTATCATCTGTCATAAATAGAAGGCAAGAAACCATAAAGACATACTAATAAAAATAGAGCAGTCTTCTCTATTCTAGTGGGCAAGACCTTGAACTGAGGCCTGATCTCATTTTGTTAAAGAGAATAGCAAGTTTTAGTGAGGTGTTAATATTCAAGCACTAAAGTGAAAGTTTCCTCTGCGGGTACTCAAGATGGAAAGAATTGAAAAGGGAAGAACTTCCACATGCTTGGATTCTGTGTTGTTTAATGCCCTGGCCCATAGCACACAGCACAGTACCAGTAATTTACTTTCAACACTTAGAGAAACAGTGACTGAGACAGTCCGTGGAACTGTCTAATATCCAGTATTTACTGATTCTCTAAGCGTCTGCGGAGCAGGTACGGAGCACTATATACCCTCTGGTGAGTTCACCTTTTCCCCTCATAACTTCTTTCTCTGTATATAGCCAGCCATTCCAGGTACAGTGAGATGAGCAGGCATTCAGCAAATTTGATGTGCCCAAAGGCTGTTCAACCATTGCTGCTGCATCATCCCAGGACCACAGGAGGCAAGGGGGAGGGGGCCACTGTTCATGTCTTCCGGAGTAGGGGAGACAACTCACAGAGGCAAGCAACCCCACTTCTGGAGTAGAGTCTATACTGCCAAAGGGTGTCTGAGTAGGAAAGGGACATTAGGAAAGGGTTTTATGTGGAGCAAAATGTGGATAACACCATTAGCAGCAAGCCCAGGAAGAGTTAGGGAACCCAAAGGGTCCTCAACTCATGGAATAAAGTTGACTGCTCCCTCTCACCAACTGACTTTACCCTCTGCCAGCTAAGGACCTGCACCCTTCCAGGATGGTGTTGGGAAGGACCCAGCACACCATTCTTCCTATACTTGATCCCTACATAAATATCTTAGGCTTCTAGGGCCTCCCCTACCCTCCAGGATGGAGCCCATGGCTCTTTGTAGTATCATCCAGTCCCTATGGCTTAGGGGTTACCATGGTGGCAATGGCATGGAGCTCTATTTACCCTGAAGTAGCACAGACACCTTGTCTGGAAAATGCTAAGGAGACCAAAATGAGGCCAGCTATCAACCAGGGTCCCTGCCCGTGTTCTGTCCTCTGTGTTTTTGTGGGGAGGGGGAGCGTAAGAACTGGTGTAAGGGAGAGAAAGGAGGGAGCCCCTGAAATCTCTATGAATTTTTGCTAATCCTGGCTACATTTCCAAATAAGGTAGAGCTTTGAATATTTAGGAAGACAGAGGAGAGGAAATAGTAGGGAGGGTACACAGAAAAAAGGGGGGAAATAAGAGGTCTGCCTGGCTCAAAAGAAGTGGAATTCAAATGTCCAGTAATAAAAAGGAACATTTGTGGGCCCATGGCAGGAGTACAAATGAAGGCCCATAGACCATGTATCTCAATATATGTTACAAATCAAGAAACAAATATTTCTCCTTCTATCTAGACATGTGCCTTTCTAACAACCTGGAAGGTGTGGTTTGAATCTGAAATCCCCTGATTTCTTTGAGTTCTGTTCTAGAGGGTGATGGCTCAATCCCACATCTGAGAGGGCTCCTAAGCCAGCAGTCCCCAATCTTTTTGCCGCCAGGGACCGGTGCTCCTGTGAGAATCTAATGCCTGATGATCTGAGAGGGAACTGAGGCGGTGATGCTAGCGCTGGGGAGTGGCTGCAAAGATAGACGAAGCTTTCCTTGCTTATTTACTCGCCTGCTGCGTACCTCCTGCTATGTGGTCTGGTTCCTAACAGGCCACGGACTGGTACTGGCCCGGGGGTTGGGGACCCCTGTCCTAAGCACAGCTGTGGATATGCTACCCCAATATGCCCCAACAGCGCCAATTGCACACAGCCATCCCTTGAGGCTGGAAGTGCCTTGAGCAGTCTTCCCTTGGGGGAAGGACCTAGGAAAGAGCCTGCACAGCCCCTGGTTGTAGGTTTGAGCCCATTTAGACAAGGGATTCAGATGTACCAAGTACTCAGAGCATGGCCCAGAAGTTGGGAGGGGTGTGAGCTCCAGGCTGTCATGTCCCTTTGTCCTATGGACTCCTTGTCCCATGGGATGGAGTACAAATGGATCTGTATAGCTTAATAATAATAACAAAAACTATTACCTTGTATGACTTTTGTAGTTTACCAGGCACTCTGACATCAGAACTTTGAGGTATATAAAATTAATATCTATATTTTACAGGTGAGGACACTAAGGCTCAGACAGGTTTGTGATTTGCTCAAAGTCCCCTGATTGTAAGCCATGTACCCTGGCTCTCCCCTATTTCAAGAATTGAGGTGGCTAGTCCTTACCCAACAGGGCAAAGCCTCAGGGTCTTGAGAAGCAAAAAATAAAGAAAGGAAAATTTCCTGACATCCTCACAACAGGCCATCTGTTTGTGGCCAGCTATTAAATACCAGCTGGTGTGGCACTAACAGGTCTGGCGCATTTTGGTGTTTGACTCCTCCCATTCCCTTCCCACAGAGCTTTGAGAGCAAAAGGGAAGCCACAGACAACCCTCTTCTGAAAGACAACTTTGATAAGGCCAGACTTCTGCATTCTTAGCTTCTAAAATGTGATTAGAAAATGCAGTTGATTCAGTTTTTGTTTCCAAAAAAAAAAAAAAAAAGTTGCTGTTTGGTAATGGCTCATTTCCCTTTTTGAGTCTCAGCAAAGACTCAGCAAAATGAAAAACAGTTACCACCACCTCAGCAGCTAATGAGCTCTAGAGAGTAGGTAGGTGTGACCCAGCCTCCTGGGCAGGAGGTGGCCCTGAACCCCCACCCCGTTGCACTGGTCAGATCAGCTCAGGCCAGAGCCAGTGCCAGGGTTCTAGGCAATACATTTACTCGGCCCAACACTCCAGCATGCCACAGAGTAAGGAATAGGGACAACAGGTATTAAGAACCAAGGAGAAAGTCAGGGCTCAACCAGGGGAACAAGAGGGCAAGGTGGGCGAGGACTTGAGTTTAGGAAGATCAGGTTTGATTTTTGTCTATGGCATTTAGTAGTTGAGTGACCTTGGGTAAGTTACTTAACCTCTCTGAGCCTCACTGTATTCATCTACAGATAGGGGAAATCTTGCAAGTAAAGCAGATGGCACAGGGTAGCATTGGGCAGGAGTCTGGGTAGCTGGTGGATAAGCTGCTTGAGACCCCTGGGTCTGTGGCCATGAGTAGTCCCCGCCTCCACCTGCTGGTAGGGCCGAAATTTCTTCTGGGATCCTGCCAGAGTCGAAGCTGGACAAGGAACTGGACCGACCTCAGCCAGTAGGTGGAAGGCAGCAGTGACTTGGGTCATGGGCAAAACTGGCACTGACAATGTCACCAAGGAAGTGATGAGGGTAAAATGGATACTAGATGCTTTCACTCAGAAAGCCCGCAAAGTTAAAGATAAGCTCTGGGCTTTTAATTTAATGTGCACTGGAATGAAATCTCTCAAGTGATTTTTGGGCCTCTTCTACTTGGAGATCTCTATAAAAACATTACATGGCCTCAGAAGCTGCAGTCCTGCAGTGACCTCCCACATCATATCCAAGCTGATTAGGTGGTCCTGAATCTTCTCTCAGGAGCACTGGGTTGAAAACAGGAGAAGGTCTTTGCTAATAACACTCACCCTTGGTTCAAGTCACCTCATGTCCCTATGTACACAGAAACAAGCATTTTCTTAGAAGTACTAGTCACAACCTTGTTGAAGAGTAAACTAATTAGGCTGCCTCTGGCTTTCTTTGTTAAATAAAAGGAGGAAAATGAAAACGTGTACGGTCTGGAAATACACGAGGGTATCCCAAGGAAATACACAAGGGAAATCCCAAGTGGCATAAAAACTGCCACTTGGATTAAATAAGAGAGCTAATAGACAAAGGCAACTTCATGGGGACCTCCCCCACAAATGCACACTGGAAAATCTCCTTCTCTTTAGCAAGTTTTGTTTACTCCCCAAAACATGTGATATAGTTCCATAAGCCTGCCTGGGTCACATGAAACTTGAGACCTAGAGCAGCCAAGCCCTATGAGCTGCTATGACAGTGAATGGAGAACAAGGACATCTGAACTCCACTGCCTACTCCTCTGCCTGGAGACATATTTTTCTTTTCTTTTCTACCTCCTTGGGAAGGAAGGATCCTTTGTGAAAGCCCACTAAAATGAGCAACAAAGAACAGAGGGCAAACACCTGGAGAATCCCCCAACCAGCCTAACAGCTGGCCCCTCCAAAGTCAGAATAGACCTCATCCCCCAGTGAAGCCGGCACTGCTGTAGTCTGTCATCTCAGCTCCCACCAAAGCTGCATCATCCCAGCCAGCTACCCTCTTCCCCCTTCATGCCACAATAGTTTCAAATTATTTCACTAACAGGGACAGCTCCTCTACTTCTGAAAGCTATTCTTTATCCAGGGATGCTAGACGCCTATAACTCCTTCTCCATTAGTTCCAGGGTGGGCCCTGTGACCAAGCTCAGAGACTGCTGTTTTACTTTTAAAGCAGACATGCTCCCCAATTGTAAAACACCTGTGGATGAAATGAGTCACCAGTCAGCCAGATGCCCCAAATGATCAGCAGCATTAAAGTCAGTGAAAAAACCAAGGGGGAAGTTTCGGGCTCCTACAAGGGGAGAGAGAAGAAAGAATTTATTTAAAAATGTTTTTTATTTTTTAGGTATCAAGTTTCAAAAACCTTTCAAGGGTGTCATCTTCAATTCTCTGGCCAGAGAGAGGGAGCCGGAGCCAGCAGGGAAGGTAAGCTGCTGCCACTGGGTGGGTTACCGACTGCGTCTCAGTTTTATCAGCTGCCTGCAGGACGCCATGGAGCCAGTGCACTTCAGAGTAGTGTGTGAATTTATGGCTCTCAGTGTTGCTACTTCTTGGGGGCAAGCTCTTTTCTTTCTGCATGATGCCTGCGAAAGAACTCCTGGTCTGATCTAGTTTCTTTCTTTCCCAGATTCCCAAGCCAGTCAGCTCTCCCAGGAACGGCCTTGCAGAGGCCTTGAGGAACCTGAGGAAATATAAAGGACTTCTCATGTCAGGTGACCAAGAATGTGGGGAGACCACAGGACTTGAGGGGCACTTTTGAAAAACGACAGCTTCGAAATACACAACTACCCAGAACAAACCGGATAAAACAACACCAAATTCTGCTGACCAAAAAAGCTTCAGAGCTCTACTGACGTTAATAACAAACAGACCTATGAAAGCGGAGGGGCTAGCAGCCACACTCTGGATGAGGCCCTGGGCCAGACATCTTCTGCCCCTCCATCCACTGTCCATTCTCTCTGCCTACTCTTTGGCTGTGGTCCAGGCCACAGGGATGGGGAAGAGATAGGAGATGAAGGGAGAGAAGGGAGGGCATTTACCTCAGGTGGTCACAGCAGGCTGGTGTGCCCCAGTTTCTACCCCGTCAGACCTGGGCTGGAATGCCTCACTATTACTAGTTCTGGGCTATAATGCACACCCCCTTAGGATTCCTACACCCATTCTTCAAATATCCTCAAATTACCCATTTTCAGTATGCTCTTTCATGCCAAGACCCTGACTAATACAGACACTTCATTAAATGTCCAGGTGTTTATTATGCCCTTGAACCAATGACCATATTGTAAACATCGACATTGAAAGACCCAGCCCTGACTCAGGCCATAGACCACTTTAAAGATCCCTGTTTGAAATCCAGGCCTGACATGCTTAGTCTCTGGTACAGGGAAGCTCTCCGGAGCCCAAGTTTAGAGAATGAAGGGTTCCTGGAAAGCCTGCCTTTCTGGGGTTCCCAGTCTGGCTGGTAGGTGCTCTCTCACCCACAGAAAGCAGGGGCCTGCACAGGTTTACATCTTGAGTCTGAGGATGAACCATCTCAGGAGGCCTCCAATTCCAGGGAGACCGCTCTGGTTAGGGAGGGCTGAGAATTCTCACAGCTCGCTGTCAGCTGGAAGCAGCGAAGCTGGATTTTGGCAGCACCTCTTAACTGAGTTGAACACTGGCAACACAGTACCCAAGAGGCTATAAAGAAAGGCGGAATGTAACCATCATCTAGGAGTGATACCTCACTTTGTGACCATGTAACTGTGTCTTATTCAGGTGTCTTTTGGTCTTCTTCGAAAGTTTCGAGTGTTCCGTTAAAGTGTCTGGAATGTCTCTGCCTGGCACGGGGACAGCACAGGTTACCAGCTGCCTGGGGAGAGATCAGCTGGGAGAGTCGTGGGGCAGCCGCTCTCTGCACTGAGCCCAAATCCAGCCCTCTTGGCATGTCCTGCCCATCTCACCAAGATCCCAAGCATAGCACAGCACTGACGCTCTTGACATCACCCCATCCTAGATGAGGTGCACGAGCAGGGCAGAGCAGGCTGAGCCGAATACCAAGCCCAAGGACATGTAAAAAGACATTACCACTCCTGTGGCCTCAGCCAGCTCCCTGGACACTATCTTAGGCCCATAGATGAGGGCCAGGGTGCTAAGGTAGCCATTGCTGAACCCCAGCAGGGAGCTGAACAGTATGGGATAGATGTCAGATAGGAAGACCACTGTCTGCAGGTGGACTCTGGGCTGGTAGTTGCAGAACACAAAGAGGGGGACGAGGCCAGTCCGGAGCAGCACCAGGCCGGGGAGCACCTTACTTCTGGGCCCTGGCACCTGGACCCAGGCTGTGATCTGCCGGCCACACAAGTCGGCAAAGTTGAACAGGAGGAAGGCAGTGAGGGGAATAAAGAACTTGGTGGTCCATGGCGAGCCTGAGCTCTTGTCGAGGGACTCAATGTTGGTAGAGATGGCAGGGAAGATGATGCTGGTGATGAAAAGGAGGTAGATGATGCAGAAGCCCAGGCCAGCCGTCTTCTTCAGTATGGGGCGAAGGGGTGGCGTCGTGGAAATATTGGATCCAGGAGCCACCAAAGGGGCATTGAGGGAGTCCTGGGCCAGCTGCTCTTCACCAGAAAACACATGAGCCGGCCAAACAGACCTCATATAGTACCTGCAGGGGGAGAGGACTCATGGTTATAAGGCTCCAGAAAGAAAACTTGAGATTTCCAGAGATAAGGAGGGGGACCTTTAGGCCCAGCATATAAACCCCGAGCCCCTGATGGCCTGCAGCCCTGGGATGCCTTCAGATAACATATGTGGGGTGGCCAAAGGGAAGTCCCCAGCACAGTCCCTGGCCTGCCTGTCCTGGTACAGTCTGAAAGGCTGGATTTCAGCCCATTGTTCTGTGGTGGTGGCCGTGCCCCAAGCAGCGATCGAGGAGACCAGCTCTGACCACCATATGGTGAGCCTGGGCGCGAGTCAATGCTCACTTTGCTTTGTTTTTGGGGGTGAGAGAGGTAGAGATAAAACAGCATTTAAAAATATAAATTTTTTAAATTACAAAAGTAACACATGCGTGATGCAATTAACCCAAATAGTACAGAAGAGAAATGAAAACTCTCACCTCTGGTTTTGCTGCTTAGAGGCAATGATTGCTAAAATTCTGGTGTATATTGTTCCATGCATGTGCAAACACCCCGCACCCCCCTCCCACAGTTATAGTTCTTAGGCAAAAATGGCATCAAACATACATTTATATTGTAAACCTTTCTGCAACAGTATAATTCCTAAATATGTAAATATGCAAATATATAAATAATACATAACTGCCTAAACACATGAATAACTATTATATGTAAATACATACACGTAATTGCCTAAAGAACAATCATCCTTTCACACAGGGACGCTGGGCTCTATGTCTTTCTGTTGCATTGTTGCATAGTTTTACTGTATGGATATACAATCTAACTGCTCCCCTACTGATGGACATCTAGATTAGTTCTAGTTTTTCTCTATGGCAAATAATGGTGCAATGAATATCCCTATGCATAAATCCTTGCACACCTATACTAGTATTTTAGCAGGGCAGATTTCTAGCAGAGGAACTGCTAGATCAAAAGGCTTATACCTTTAATTTTTTTTTTTTTTTGATATTGATGTATTGCTCTCCAAGCAGGCAGGACTAATTTATCTCTACATGACTCACCCACCCTAACTAAAGTAATCTATGAGATTACTTTTTAATCTCTATGAGAGCACCTGTTTATTTCTTTTTAAAAAACTGACCACAATTTATAATCATTGTGTTAGTTTACTGGTTTATCATGTCTCCTTTAATAGAACACAGCTCCCTAGGGCAAGAAGTATGTTTGGCTATTTACAGCTAAATCTCCAGGCACAGTATAGCCCTTCAAAACATAATTATTGAAAGAATGAATAAGCCTATAAGAGTGTTTTTCCCCCTGTATCCTCAATACTGAATATTATCAATCTTTTTCCATTTCTGCTATTCTGACCAGAATAGAAAAGGCTTTGGTCACTTTGCTTTGCTGTGTGACCTTGCCTAAGTCACTCAACCTCTCTGGCCTCAGGCGTCTGAAAGCTAAAAGCACAAGCCGACTATATGAAGATACCTCAAACAGAAGGCTTGGTGTGGGGGTGGAAGAGCAGCTTGGTGATGGCTGGGTTCTGGTTTCAGTCCTGTTTCTGCCTCCCTGTGTGACCTTAAGCCAGGTACTCCTCACTGAGGACCTCAGTTTCTCCCTCTGTAAAATGGAAGGGTTCTGCAACCATGAGCTTTTGAGATCCCTGCCAGTCTTGCCATTCTGAGTCTACGGATAATAAGTGGGCTGGTGGGAGGATTCCTCCCCAGAATCACATTTTCGTGTGATGCTGAGCAGGGTGTTTCAGCCTTGAACCCTGTCTTGTTTCACAATCACTATTTAGGGAAAAAAAATATGTTCTTACTTCCCCCTCTACTTAGCGTCAGGTCCTTGCTTTAAGTCTGCTCTGAGAAAGCTCCCCAACAAGTTCCTCTGGTCAAAGCTCTTCCTCTTGAGTTCTTCCAAAACTAACCATCTCATCTCACCCCACAATGGTTACCAGCCTCTAAGACTGCATGAGGCTCAGTTCCTCCCGGGTAGAACAGTGCAGCCCAGCCCGGCCCTCCTGGTCCAGCAGCACCTATGGGCTCCCTTTTTAAAAAGTAAGATTTTATCCGAGCAGCTCCAGGAGCACAGGTCTCCCTAAAACTCCATCCTCAGCTGAGTTTCTATAAACCTAACAGTCTTGACCAAAGCGTTAATGAGCAAAGAAATAGAAGCTTCTATGGGACAGCATAGCTCTAGGTGTTCTCTTACATGCTCAGCTGGGAAGGTTTTGAGCCTGTTCAAATGAGACTGGAATCCAGGGTGACTAGCTCTCCTGGTTTGCCTGAGACTGTCTTGGTTTTAGCACTGAAAGCTCTCATCCTGGGAATACCTTCAGTCTCAAGCAAACAGGGAAGACAGGCCACCCCCCTGGAAACTGACACTTTTGAAGCACTCTGAAACAGGACATGGGGAAACAGCAGAAGGAGTGCTGGGAAACTCCTGCCCTCTGTTCATTCCGTAACTTAAAAATAATTTAATCAGTAGTGACAAGGCCAGGCAGTATATGGGGTGCTGGGGGGACAATGACTCAGCCAGACCCCAGCATTCACAGGGACATTGTAATGGAGCATGACTTGGCAATTTCTGACAATGGCCTTGAAGGGGCAGGGGAGGGGCAATTGTGTGCATGTGAGTGACCAAAAGAACAAGGAATGTTCTCTGTTGATACAGCTATGTGACCATGTGACACCACACCTTTCACTGCTACCTAACAGATGAGTCAGCACAACCTAGTGGACCCAGGGGACCAAGAGCCAAACAGATGTATGTCTGACCCTTGACTCTGCCCCTTATTCACTGTGACCTGGGGGCTAAAGTGACTTCTTGCGGACAGAGTGATGGACATGCTCATGGGTCTGTAGCTGCCTGGGATACTGGGGAACACAGTGTCAAGTCACTCAGGCCCCTTTTATCCTCCTGAGGCCACTAAAGCCAGCTGAAGTTGTAATAATCCTCAAACCGGGGAGAGTAACCTGCTCTGGTGGAATTGGGGTTCTGCTGATTACTGAAGTGACTCTCACAGGGACAGGAGGAATAAATGATGAGGACAGACCCTTGCAGTCACAAGCCAAGGACGTGACATGTTGCGGTAGAAAAGAGTGTTGGTAGCTCCAGAAACCTAACAAATCTCTGACTGCAATGCACCAGGTGAGCAACCTGAGCACATCTATTAACTCTCCGAAGCCTCAGTTTCCTCATCTATAAAATGGGAGAATACAGTAACAACTGCACACAGTGGTAATGTATAATAAATGGGAAAAAAAAATGTATACATGAACTGCTTAGCTTAGTGACATTGCATATAATAGGTTCCTATAGAAAAGGGCGGAGCCAGGACCCAATCTCTCTCTCTCCAGCCCTGCCAGCTCACACAATGTGGGACCACAGGCCAACCACCTGGCCTTCTGTCTCAGTTTCTTCACCTGTAATATGGGAAAAATAATTCCTGCCTTTCTTACATCAAATAAGATAATGGGTATGAAAATGCATTGAGAAGAACAAAATGTGGGAAAAAGGTCAAGGGTTGTTTTTTAAAGACCAGGAGGAAGCAAGAAAGAAAAAGGAATGAGAGAGAGAAAGAGAGAGACTGAGACAAGAAAAGAGGCCCCACAGAGTAGAGAAAGTCCCGGAGAGATAGTGGTTGAAAACACAGGTGTGAAGTCAGATTCGAATCCTGATGCTGCTGCGGACAGGCTGTGGAACTCCTGCAGGTAACGCAACCTGTCTGTGCCAGGTTTTCTCATATGTGAATGGTAAATCATAGCACTGCACCCTGTGAGGAACAGGTGTGTGAGCATAACTGAGTGACAACCTCTCTGGCTAGGACGAGCACAATACAAGGACAAAAGAGGTGCTCAGTGAATGGAGCTATTAGGCATCAATCTTATTCCTCAGGTTCCACTTCTACCCTTCTACCACCTACCCTCCCTGACCAAAAATTTGCAGACTCCAGTTGCTTGGGGGAGCAGTACAAAGCTGACTTCTCACATCTGTCAGCCTGGCCAATTTATTGAGTGACTACTATGAGCCAGGCACAGCTCAAGGCACCAGGATATAGCAGTGAATAAAATCCACAGAATTTCTGCCCTTAGGGAGCTCACACTCCAGTGGGAAGATGGGCAGTAAGCAAGAAAACATGCCATCTCATTAGATGATAGGAGAACACCAGCAAATAATATAAAGACATAACCACACATAAAAGAAGAATGAACTGAGAGAGTGAGAAGCAGGGCCTCACCTGGCATACTCCAGACGGGGCAGCAGCAGGTAGAGCCCAACGCAGAGCCCGAGGAAGACGTCTGCAGTCAGGAAGAAGGCCAGCGCGCTGTCTGTCACGTCTCTGGACAATGCCAGGTCCACCAAGGCAGCCAGGGCACTGATGGTGCCACCCATGCCTCCTCCTGTGGACAGTACAGGACACCAAGGAGCCGGTCAGGGTGGGTCCACCTACCCTGTGTCTTGGGCCTGTCTCCTCTCTGTTTGGGTTTAACGGAGCCAAAATAAAAATTCTCCATGCTGAGAAAAATGCTGTGGTTCTCGCAGTATCCTGGATCCTTGGCAGACATGGAGGGGTTCTAGAGCCGCGAGCTCTCTGACTCTAACAGGGTATCAGTTTTCATGTCTTGGATCCTGGTTCTTTCTGATGGACTTATAAGAAGCTGCTTGCCTGAGGCAGCAAATGGCCTCCAATATATTGCCTGTTTCCTGGTTTCATCTCCGAACCCTGGCCCTCTCTCTCTCTCTTTAGTGCCCTTCTGGTGGGGTCAGAAATTTTCGGTTCTGGTGTGAGACATCTCAGAGAGCTCCTCTCCCCTGTTCTTGGCCCAAACCATCCACCAACCAAACTGAGAAAAAGGCTAAGGGAATGTCTTGGCACAGGCTCTCCTGCTGCCTGCAAACCAGGCAATCTGATCTGGGGAGTCCTTACCGGTTACCAAGACCCTGTGCCACCCATCTGTGAGCTCGCAGAACTTACCTTGTATCCTACAGCAGCTCTGGCACCATACACATGTGAACACACATGTGTACACATGCACACACACTCATATACATGCATACTCACATGCATTCACACAATACACACATACCCTATCACATACATGCTCACAAATTTTACTTGCTCTATCACATTCACATATATACCCACTCACACACATACACATTCGTATTCATACACATATGCTATCACACTCTTACACACACATTCACTCACATGCACACAACTGCCCCACCATAAGGAATGTTCTCTGTTGACACCACAGCCATGTGACGATGTGACACCACACCTTTCACTGCTACCTAACAGATGAGTCAGCACAACCTAGTAGACCCAAGAGCCAAGCAGATGTATGGCTGACCCTTGACTCTGCCCCTTGTTCACTGTGACCCGGGGGCAAAGGGGCTTCTTGCAGACAGAGTTTACTCATCTGTAAAATGGGGATGATGTTTGGAAAGGGCCTGGCACATAGCAGACTTTCAACAAATGCCAGTCCCCTTCTTTGCTGCAATCGCACAGTTGTTCTTGGGAGAAGGGATGTGTCTTCCTTTTTTGTTGAACCCTCCCAAACGTGGGCAGTCAACTTGTGCTGGCCCAGGTTCAAGTTACATGTGTTAAATGTGTGAGCAGAGCATTTACTCTTCTCTGCCTCCATTTATCTGCCTGGGAAATGGGGCTGATATTCACCCTATCATCACATGAGACTGTAGTGAGGGGGAAGTGGGACAATAATGGAAAAAGCACTGAACACACAGATACGACCTTTGGTATCAGGATAGTAAGTGCCTGGAGATGATGATGGAGTGGCTGACTTGCTGAACGAATGAATTTTGATTCTCAAGGAAGCAAGAAGTGGCTGACTACAAACAGCAGACAGGGAACTGCTCCGTGTGGGCGTTAAGCGCTCTGTCATTATTTTATCAGGCGGCTCTGACTGGGCACCAGTTTTCTGCCCACTGTTGCATGAGTGGGAGAAGGACAGTTCCAGCCCTCTTCCTCCATGACACCCATCATCACTGTCACTCACACACTGCCCACCATCGCTATGGCTCTGCAGCAAATGGCCCATGGCCCTGATGGATGATCCTTTCTCCCTAACCTTGTCAACATGAGCTCTATTACCCAGAGGTTGGGATTTGAGGGGCGGACAAAGAAATAAAAGTTAGCATAGCACAGACTCAAGAACCAGATGTTCCCCTGAGTCCAATCCTGGCTCTACCACTTCTGACTGTGTGACCTTCAGCAAGTTGCTTAACCTCTCTGTGCCTTCACGTCCTCGTCTGTAAAATGGGGATAATACCCACCTGTTAGGGCTATTATGAAGACTAAAAGGATTATTAGATGTAAAGTGCTCAGAACAGTGTCTGGCACAGAGAAGTGTCACATAAATCTTCTCAGATTCTCAATTAGGTGTTTGGCTATTTCTGTCCTTCCTACATCAAAGCAGCAACAACAGGGTAAACCCTTTGCCAAGAGGCTGCCAACTTCTGAGAAGCTGTAATCCCCAGTTTGTAAGAACTGGGGTTAAACTCAGTAAGACATTCCCCAGCTGCCCCGAGGAAGAGATTTAACATCACTGCCTATTGATTTTCCCCTCTCTCCTCAACTTGTAGAGAATTTACAATATTATCATCAACAACAAACCAGGCCTCCGGGAGCTCATCTTTCATGACTCCCTACTTTTATTTCATCAGTTATGGAAATACATGCAAATGAGGGGTTTAAAAAAACACCAGTACAAAACGAATGAATTGTTTCTCAGATGCCAACACAGGCAGAATTCACAGATGGGCTCCTCTGGATGAAAAAACAACCAGGCTGGTAAGGTGGCACTGGGCCTCTGGGAGAGTGGGACACCTCAGACTTTCCAGGGTGATGGGTACTCCCTGGGGGCTGCACAGAGTGATGACAATGGCTCACGGCTCAGAGTAATTAATAAAGAAGTGTCAGGACTGGACTTTTTGAAAAGTTCACAGAAGAGTTCCCTTCCCTAGAAGATTCGCAGGTGGCCAGATGAACCGAAAGGGCCCCTTGCCAACATAAAAGGTATGTGTGATCGCTGGCCTCTGAAGAGGTACCCAGCAAGGCTGACGTTCTATTGAGAAATATATCTTCCAGCAGGATGGAGGGAGATGAGAGGACAAGAGCTTCCCTTTGGGAATTAAATCCAGCATTTGGTGGCTATTTCCTTCAGCCTAGGCATGCCCTTCTTGAAGCATTGCTAGGGCATATTGATTGTATGCAGGAAACTTAGCAATGAGTCCGCTTTTATTTTATTTTAGGCCCAAGGGTTTCCCAAGATAGAGCCAGAAGCCTAATCCTCTATCAAAAATGGAAAACAGATTTGAGGTCACATCTGAACTTGACCCATTGACAGTAATTGCTTCCAATGCTGTGTTGAGAAGGATTTAGAGGCTCGAGGGAAAAGACACAGATCTTTTAGTGTTGTCTGGCACTGGTGTGGGAGCAGGAAGGGGATATACTCTTGTCGAGGTATTTGTCATCCCTGTCGCATACTACCTGGCATTATTCACTAATAGGCATACGGCAGATTCTTTGTGAAATTTTTCTCAAGTGGGCAAATGCTCACAGCATTCCGCCTCATGACAGGGATGTGTGGAAATGCTGAACAGAGCAGCTGAGCCCCCCGTCTTGCTTTCAGGGGTGGTGGTCTCCCGGGTCAGATTCTTACTAACCCAGGTCCTTTTTATCTTGTTGGGACATCTGCATGAGAGAACAAAACTGCTAAGGGCTAGAAACAGGCTTAGGATCAGCATAAACATTTCAGCTAAAGGGTTTGACCCAAGTCGTGCATCAGTGCCCCACAAAATGCCAAAGTTCAGGGTAATGGAGGAGATTGTGTACTAGGCTATCAGCACCTAAGAAGCTGAGTCTTTGTTCATCTTTGTACCCCTGGCATAACAGCATGTCTTCTATAAAATTAGAAAAGGAAAACGAGGCAGATAGAGGGGAGGAAAGAAGAATAAGAGAAGGGGGAAATGGGAAAGGAAAAATGAAGGAAAAAAGAAGGGAAAAGGGAAAGAAGAAAAGGAGGGGAAGAAAGGAAGGAATGCTGTTTCAGGAAATACACTTGGGAGCTAGACTGTGTTTCCTAAAGTGGCTGCAACCATGTCCTTCCTCCCGCCTGCTCTTCCAACAGTAGGATTTTTATACTCTCCCACTGAGCTATATGGGTCTTTGTTCTCTCCTCTTGAACTCAGATAAGCTTATCTTATGGCTATGGTGGAAGTGACCCTAAATGGGTATATCATAAAAGGAAATAATACTTCTGCCTGGCTATCTTGGGATCCTTGCTCTTATGACCCAGATGCTACCCAATGGGGAAGCCCAAGCAGCCATGGTAAGGTCCAGATGGAGAGGAATCCTGGTCCCAGCCCTGGCTGAACTTCCAGCCAACAGCCAGCACCAACGTGCCAGCCAGGCGAGCACACTATCTAGAAAGTGGATTTCCCAGCCCCAGTTGAGGAGCAAAGGACAGCTGTCTCATGAACTGCTGCCCAAATTGCAGATGTAAGCAAAAGAAATACTTTTATTGCTTTAAGTCTCTAAGTTCTGGGATGCTTCATTACACAATAACAGATAACAAAAACGTACATAACACTCATTTTCTTTTCTAGAAGGGCTGTCACATGCTCATATCTGGCTCCTTCAAATGTCCCCTGGGGTGAACTGACCTGGTAGGCTGTCTGGTCCTCAGCTCTCACCTGATATCAGTGCTTGGGAATTCCTCATAGGGAAGGAGCCTGTCATGCCGAAGACACTGCTATTAAAGATGGTGGCGGTGCCGCTGAGGACCGCCATGCAGGTGATGGTAACAGCAAAGAAGCCGTGGGTCCAAGAGGAGGTGTCCACCTTCACCAGCACGGTCATCACCACGAAGATGGTCAGCATGACAGTCAGCGAGGCCAGGACACGGACGTGAGTTGAAACTCTAGGGCGAGGATGCCAGAAGCGGTTAGGGACCCCTCAGAGCTCCATGACAGGCTGGGGCTGGTGAATGTTCTTAAGAGAAGCGGCAAGTGGTCTCAATGCTTGGGACTGTCCACTCTGCAGTCAGGAGGTCTGGGTCTGAATCCTCCCCTTCCTGGCTCACTAGCTGTGTGGCCTTGGATAACTGACTCAATTGCTCTGGTTTCAGCTTCTGCATCTGTACAATGGGGAGGAGAATGGGTCTGCCCAAAGGGGTGGTTGTGAGGATCTCCAGAGGGAAGGTATAGAGGGCAAGGAACAGTGTTTGGCTCGGGACAATGCCCAGGGGCTCTCTAGGCAAGCTCCCCGCTCCTCCTGCCATAGGGTTGAGCTAGCGCTGGCTTTGCCTGGTGTTTAAACAGAGCAGCCACCCACTGGACTTCCTTTCCCCAATATTCAGCAGTGAGAAAAGCAAAGGGAGAATAGCAAAAAAATATATCCTCATCATCCCCACTGTCATCACAGTAAACAGTACTTAATTTGTGCTAGGTAGTCCTCTAAGCATTCTCTATATGCTAAATTGTTAAATTCACATACCAGTTCTACAGATAGGTATTCTTACCCATCTCACACATACAGATAAGCAAACTGAGATCAGATGCTAAGGACCTTGCTCAAGGTCACTGGGCTGTGAACCCAGGAGGTTTGGCTACAGTCTGTGCTCTCAGAATGATACTTCAGTTCCTATTCTGAAATGAAGGAAATATCATGTGGTCTAGAATAAGAGGCCAGTGCAGAAGGATTCTCCTGTGATGGTCTCAGCTGTCATGGGCAGCAGCAGATGCCAAGCTAGTGCAGCCCCAGGCCAGACCACCCTCCCTACCCCTTCCTCCAGCATGAAAGCCCTACATTCCCTTCAGCCCCCAACCTGCCCAGACACCGCCCTGCAGGGAGAAGCAGGGAAGGCTGGCTCTCTGAGAAACTGCAAATTTTTATTTCAGGGAGAGAGAACATCATCTAAAGAGGCTGTTTAAATCATCAGATTAGACTAAGCTTTAAACCACATTGGACATTAAGTTAATTTTCCTGCTAACCAGCAGATGGGGGCTGGGAGAAAAACCAGATCAGTTATATACAATTTTTTGGTGGGGGGGGGGGGGGTGGGTGGGTTGGGAGAATAAAAAAAATTGAATAGTAGAAAAAAATACATGTGACCATATAAATAGGTGTGAAATGA
Source organism: Rousettus aegyptiacus (assembly GCF_014176215.1). Lineage (NCBI taxonomy): Eukaryota > Metazoa > Chordata > Mammalia > Chiroptera > Pteropodidae > Rousettus > Rousettus aegyptiacus. The sequence goes on from NW_023416309.1 coordinate 15,326,880, forward strand.
TGAGCATGAAAAACAAGAAAGGATTTTTTCAAAGTGTTTTTGTGGCTGCAGGCTAATGTGAGTTTCCTTCTGATCTAGCTGAAGGAAGCAGGTGCTGCCGCCTCTGCTTACTAAGGGGACAGAAGGAAGCCGGAGCAGGCTCAAGGCTGTGGTGTGAATGTGAGGAGAGGTGGAACCGGAACGCAGGTCTGCTGAGCCCCAGCCCATGGCTGTCTGCTAACATGAGTCCTCTCTGGCATGTTCATTCCAGAAGCGAGTATTGGGCAACTAGTGTGTGTCAAGCACCATTCTGGATGCTCGGGGCACAGGACACACGAGGAACAAGTATGTTGTTCTAGTATGCAGTGTGCTTTATCAGAAGGGCCACAGTGCATCTTGGGAACATCCAAGGGGCACAAAATCCATCCTGGGAGTTGCATAGGCTTTTTGGAGGTGATACTTAAGCTGGATGTAAGGTGTGTCCAGATGTGAGCGAGAGCGTGGCACATTCAGGGAACTGAAATGGAATCTGGCTGCAAGTCAGATTGGGAGCAGAGGAGGCTGGAGAGACATGGAGCCCGGGTAGGGCGCGGAATGGGTGGTAGTCTTTGCCTGCCAGCTTCCCTCCCCACAAGAACACTCCTTTTTCCACGCTGAGTTGTCCTAGCGAGGTGGCCAGCTGGCCACAAATGATGGGCATATGAGCCAGTCTGGAGTGATGAGCATATCCCAAGCCACCAGCCAGTGGATGGGGTTAGGGATTAGCAGAGGAGCCAGGCAGGGCCAGTCAGTACTCTTTGGGACTGGAAGGTGGAGAGAAGCTCTCCCTCCGCTGTGACTGTGTTGGGGCTGCTAGCTGCCAGCCACACGGGAAGAGGCCACATCCTGGACGAAGCCAAGTAGAGTCATACAGAGCCTGGAGATGGCGCATGAGTGGGAGAGCCTTGTGGGCTTGTGTGATCCCCTAAATCCAACAGTGCCTAGAGGCAGATCTTAAACTTTCCAGGTAAAGAAGGAGAAAATCCTTTTTGTATCTCTATTGTTTAATACCAAAAGTGCCAACTAACATAATCAGGGTTTCCAGCTGGGGAGCTACAAGCTGTGGGTGCCCTTCCCATGTGCTCTTCCTCTTATTAGGAATCAGGGTACAAGTGACAGGCAATTAATAGCTCCTAAAAGCAACCTTCAACCAATGCTAGGGAAGTGGGTAGATAAATACCCCAGCTCCCTCTCCCTCAGGTATGTGTGCCCCACTGACTCCCAGAGTTCCTCTGGCAGGTCAAGCTCTGTCACCCTCTGCGGGAACTGGCTCGAGGAGGCGTTCTTTATCAGCTGCCCTCCCTCCCCCGCCCCTTCTTCACTCTCCTACCTTCACCTCCCAAACAAACTACTTGCACTTGAATCCTTGTTCCAGTGTCTGTTCCTGGGGAACTCTCCACTAAGGCACATTTCCCCAGGGTCGGCAGGGGCCTAGTAGAGCACCTGAACCATTGAGGGCCCAGAGCATCAATGTAAGTGCACACCAGGTGCCCTGGAGGCTGGTGGCCAGGCCTTACCTCTGCACGGGGTGATCTTACACACTTAGCCTCCACACAGTGCCTCCCTCCCAGAAGGTGGAGCTTCCCAATGCAGCCCCAAAATAAGAGCCAGCAGGGGCACAGTGCCTGAGTCAGGAGACCAAAGCCCTTTCCGGCTCTGACCCCAACTCACTGTGTGACTGCAGGCAAATGTCCACCCTTTCTGGGCCTCAGTTTCCTTATTTTGAAAAGGATGAGACTGGACAAGATAATGTTCTGGTCCTTTCCTGCTGATGATCCTACATTTGGAGAAATTCAAGTGGAGAGAAAGGCTGGGGACAAATGCCCAACAGCTTTAACAGTTTGAGGGGCAAGAAGAAGGCACAGACAGACAATAAGGTATGCGGCGCACCTCAAAGAAAGGGCCTCATCCCCGGGGCTGTCATGGGGCTTGGTAGGCACCTGGTAACTATCTGCTGGACACGCGAATTGACAAGCAAGGATATCAGCAGTGCAGGGGCAGCTCTAAACACTGGGCCTGAAGCTCTTAGTCACTCTGCTTTGACCTCCTCGGCATGGCAGGGAGACAGCTGTGAGCAACTGCAGCGTTTCCAGCCCACTTGGGATCGGCCTCTGCCTGCAACCACCTCCTCAAACATGCTGCAGAAAAAGACCACCCCAGGAATGCTGCTAGCCTAACAGGAGCCCTCCTATGTCTGTCACCGCAAGGTAACTAACTAGCTGCTTGAACAGGAAGGTTGCTTCACAGAGAGCTGGGGGACTTCTTCCAGCCCCTACAGCAGGAGACAAGGGAAGGGGGGGTGGGGAGGTTGAGAAGGTAAATGCCATATGCATTACGAAAGCCATGCAGTTCCCAACTCTGCCCCTGATCCCCATAAAAAGCCCCTCACCTGCACAGGTCTCTTCCTAGTCTAATTATAGGCTGCATAACCCATTCTCCGCTGAGCCTCATCCATGGGTTACATGGGTAACGGGCCCTAGGGAATCTCACCAGGGGCTATTTTCAATGCTCATCAAGCTTTATGAAATGTGTCCCTGCAAGCCTGCCCCACTGCATTAATGGGGGCACACTGGCTTCACTGCTTCTCCTACCCTCAGGCAGGGAAGGCGGCCCAGGGGGTAGTGACACTGTTAGCATTTTAGGGAACGTTCAGATAAGTGTTGCCCTGGAGTCGTGATTCTGCTCTGGGACAGGGGAAGGCCAAGATGACTGCTCCGGCCCCTGGACCCTGGGGCAAGTTCTTTTGAGGGCTGCCAGCTGTACCCAGGCTGCCAGCTCCCCCCGCCCCCCCCCCTTCCAGCTTGTGAAGGCTCAGGACCCCAGGGGACTGATTTCTTCATAAGTCTCCCAAATGCAAATCCGCCTCATAAGTATTTATGATGCTGCAAATTTAACATAATAAAACACTCTGCGATTATGGATGAGCCAGTCAGAGAAAGCCAAGGTTCTCCAGGAGGCGAGAAAAGGAGACATTTCAATCTCGCACATTAAATAAAAACAGCTTAGCCCCAAACCGTCTGTCTTCCCCGCAGAGGCCTGGGAGCACTTCCCACATTGCCTTTAACCCTCTCCTCCAGCCTGGGAAAGAGTAGGCCCCTGGGTGGGCTGGGCTCCTCTGGAGGAAGCCCAGAGTCAGCTCCCTGCCCAACCTGGGTGGAAAAGGGCTGGGGAGCATGGCTGCCTGGGTGGCCCATGGCCCCCACTGCAGCTGGGGTGGGGCCTTCCTAACCAGCAACCTGAAGCCTGGGAACAGACAACCTGAAGACAGGGCACAGATGCAGGGACAGGGACGGGTTCAGTGAAGGGTCTGAGGTGTGTCTCTGGCTGCAGGGAGGAACCAGCAAAGCTGGAGAACTAAGAGGTGGAGGGCCCGCAGGTTCCAAGCAGATGTTGGGGAGAAGGGTCCCGTGAGCCTGAGTTCCCACGAGTAAAACAAAGTAAAGTTTCCTGCTCCAGGCTGTTGCAAGGATAACTGGAGAATGCCCCTGGGGAATATGAGTACTCAGAAGTGCTAACTACTCTTTCTAAAGATTATTCTTCCAGGACCCTGAGGGTGGACCCTCCCTGCCACTGCTGACCCTCTCCCAGGCCAACTCCCAGCCTGCTGAACCTCACTACTACAGAGGAGGCAGTGCCAGGTAAGACACCAGCTCAGGCCACCCTTTACTGGCCCTGTGGTCTTGGGCGCATCTCCTGACTTCCACTCGGAAAATGGGTAATGTCACAGCCTCCCTCCTGGGTTGCTGTGCATCCTACAGATCAGTAGGCATCGCTTCCTTGTTATAGTTCACATAGTGACTTCAGATCTAGAAGGAGGCAGAGATCTCATTTATGTGAGCCTGGGCTAGCCCAGCTGGACAGACCCCTTCCTCAGAAATGGCTAGGTGAGTGGACAGAGAGGATAATAAGAGGCCTAGCGAAAGGGCAATGAGAGGCTGAGGGACTCCCACATGGCTCTACCACATCTTCCTGGTCCTCCTCTTCCATCTCCTTTCTTTCCTAACGACTTTTCTTTTGAATTACTGCCAGGGAACCCAGCTCTGCCCTCCAGGGGCTGACAGTGCTAGGGGAACACCTGGTTCCACCCCCTCCAGGACTGGGGTCTCTGGAGGCTGCACCCCACCTGCTAGGACACTGAATGTAGACTCCTGTACTAGAAGAAGACATGAAGAGGCAGGTTAAGGGCCATCTAAGCACCATTCTCCTTCTTGCTTTGGTTTAAAGATGGCTGCAAATTCTTTGACATTCTTTCCATTGAGAGGTAGGGGTCTATGTCCCTTTGAAACCGAGCAGGCTTTGTGACTGCCTTGACCAGTTGAATACAGCAGAAGTGACACTATGTGACTGCAGAGACTAGGTTTCGAAAACCTTATAGCTTCTGCCTTGTCTCTTGGAAAACTTTCTCTTCAGCCACAATATGAAAAGTCCTACTACCTGAGGCCAAACAAGAGGGACCGTGGAGAGAGAAGGGAGAGAGGATGAGCGAAAGAACAAGAGAGCAAGAGAGAAAGGTGAGCTCAAGAAGGCCCAGCAGTTCAGGCCCCAGCTGTCTGCAACTACATGAGAGGCACCAAGCCAGATCTGCCAACTGAGCCTGCTGACTTCCAGAATCATGAAAGATACTAATTATTGTTATTGTTTTAAGCGGCTGTGCTTTGGGGTCATTTTTATGCACTAATAGATAATTAGAATAGCCCCATAGCATAATATGTTTGGAAAGACTGGTCTCTGCAGGCTTGGCACACATGCTGCCCTCTATCCTGTACTCAGAGCAGACATCACTAATTGATCACAGCACACTCCCCGAGGCCAGACCCACCCTAGAGCCTTGGTCAACTAGAAATCCAGGCGGTCACTACAAATTAAACAGAGTTAAGTAAAACAGATTTGCCATCAGAGATCTAAGGTTTCAGTAGGCAGTGCCCAAGAGAAGCCCAGGTTTCTGAATAATAAATAACACAGCCACTGTTAGGACCTAGTGGTAACTTAGGGGAAATGCAAAGTAGCTAGGGCTGCTGCCTTTCTAAACCTAAATTGAGAAAGGATAGCAACAGCTGTCCAGGAGATCTCAGGGTCATGCTAGTTTGCCTGGATGTCTCCTAAATCATTCCTTCTTCCATGGTGCATCCAGATGGAAGCCCTCTCCCAGCCCTTCACTAATGCAGCATTATTAGTTCCCTACTGACCCCTTTGTGAAGGGTTGACACACAAGCTGGTGTTACAGCTTAGTGCTGTGATCTATTTCCACAAAGCCAGAGCCAGACTTGTGGGATGCCAGGCTCTTCCCTTCTGACTGCTCTTAGAAATGCTTGGAAGACCAGCTTCCACAGCCTTGCTTCCCGGTCCTATCCAACCACCCGTGTGATCTCTCCACAACAGCCCGGGCAGCTGTTGATAGACAGGTTCCCCTGAAAAAAATAGGGGAGAAGACCCATTTCCCTACATGCCTTCTGCTGGCTGCTGACATGATGTCATAGCATGTGGCTGGAAAGTGAAAGTCCATTCTATAGGCAGGGTCCCAGGTACCTGATCTGACTTCTCAATCTTCATGGAGGAGTCTAAGCTGCCTGTCTCCTACTTTGGTGGCCACCATTTAAGCAGGTAGAAAAGCAGCAGCTGCAGACAAAAGGGGAGTGGAGAAGGCTGGAGGTGAAGGTCAGGTCTGAGAGAGGAAGGAAAGTGGCCTACCTGTTGACGAGCAGGAAGTTCGCCATGAGGCACAGCACGGAGGGCACGGTGGAGGCGATGGAAAGGTAGCTCTCAAGGTAGTTCTGCAAACACAGAAGAGGCCACTGAGGTCGCTTGGGATGGGGGAGGGGACACACAGACAGGCCTCTCTTGGTGGGGCTTCTCCCCACTGTCTTCAGATACTTAGCCCATGGTCAAATTTCAGAATTAACCAAATGGGTTTTGTTGTGACCCAACCACATTCTCACAATCTTGCAACTGAGGCCTCTTAAGACTATACCAGGCCCCAAACCCTGAGGGGAAACTTTGTTCTGATGCAGGATTCGCTCCCTCAATAGAGCACCCACCCAAGGTCAAAGCTATTTTGGGAAGTGGCTCCTACATTGGCCAAGATGAGGGAAAAGGGCATTTTCCTAGAAGCAGCTCAGGATTTTATAGACAAAGAGTGCATGAGATCCCTAATAAGATGAAGAATTCCTCACTGTAATGTGCTGGAACTTAGAGCTAAAGAAGCTGTGTGGCAACTGTGTTTTTCAAAACTCAGAGAACTGTCTACTCATTAGGGTGTATTTTACTATGTGCACATTATCCTTCGATATACCTATTAAAAAAAAAAAAAAAACCATTGGACAGGGCTGACAGACCTTGGCTTACTATAGTTCAAACCATGAACCCCAGGTTGGTAATGAAGGGTTCTAAGCTGTGATAATGGCTTGCCTGTATTAAGCATTTACTGTGTGCCAAATACAAGGGCTTTATATGAATTATATTGTTTACCCTAAGAAATAAAAAAGAAGCTGTGAGTATTCTATGCTGGAAAGCCTACGAAACTGAACTGAACTGAGGAAATAGCTTGAGTTACAAATGTGCCAAGCACAAAGAACAATGTGTGCAAAAAACTTGCCAATGTGCAAAGAACTCTGGCAATTGTAAGGATCACTACAGAGTATAAGACATGCTTCCTGCCTGGTAGGAGCAGAGTGTACCACTGGGGGTGTAAGATAGAATGTGAAGGTTTTTTAACATCTCGAAACACCACAGGAAGAGATGTTAGAATTCTTGGATGTGTGTGTGTGTGTGTGTGAGAGAATTTTTTTTTTTTTTTTTTTTTTTTTTTTTTTTTGCCAAATCAGAGGCAGGAACAGAGAGTTTCAAGGGAGTTCCAGGTAGGAGAGTGGGGTGAGTGGAGCTAAGTACTTGAGAGAATGAGAATGAGAATGAGTGCAGGTTTGGGTCCCAGCGGAGATGGGATTTGAGTCGGACCTTGAAACAGTGTTAGATCTCCCCGTTCTGGGAGAGTTTGATTGCAATGTGGAGGCCAAGAAAGAAAGATGTCATAATGGGCTCCTGTAGTCTGAAGCAGACCGTTCCACTGTCCCTTTTTAAGCCTGCAAAGTGCTTTGTGGTCTTTGAAATCTGCACCCTGAATGTAAGGTCATGGCAGCCCTGCAATTAAAATGATAATCACAGCTTGTCTGGTCTATCAACCATGAGCCTTAGAAATAGCCTTCTTCCTTTGAGGTGTCACCTCATTGTTCCTGCCCTGATGGGCTCAGCAGAGCCTGGACTGGTCCAAGGCACTCAGTCAATTACATCTTGACACAGTGGCTGGGCCTACGTGAGGCCAGGCAGGCACCAGGTGAGAGCAATGGAAAAAGGCCCTGAGGAACAGACAGCTGGGGACCAAGACTGCCTCCAGTGCAAGCCCCCAATGAGGCGCCCTTCATTCAGTGGCTGCTCATTCCGTGGCAAGTCCATGCAGGACCATCACAGGGGATGCAACATCTGTCATTGTTTTTTTTGAGCAGGCTCAGGCTCCCTGAACATTTTAGGAATGGGGACTTTCTAGGTAATTGAATGTCTTGTTTGTTGATACTTCACAGGAATTTGTTCTTTTAATGTTGGATAGCTTTTTAAATATTGACCACTGGGTAAGGCTATGACTCCCTTTCTGCTGATTGAGCCCATTTTTCTGCTTTTTGGGGTGGGAGTACAGAATGGACCTTGGCCATCTTTCTACTGGTGCAGATCAGGGGCTGCAGATAGTGATGTAGGTTGACTCAGCACATCCTACAGAGCTTTTTAAAACCAAATTCCTGATATTGACATGTGGTGGTTTTTACTTATTTACTGCTTTTGCCTATAAATAGAGTTCTAGCAAATTGAGATGTGGTGGGCAGACTCTTAAAGTGGCCCCTCGATCCCAGCCTCCTGTGTTCATACCCAGTAGAATCCCTTCCACTGAGTGTGGGTGGGACCTGTGACTCACTTCCAACCATGAGAATATAGCAAATGTGACAGGTATACATGATGATGTTGCATGAGGTAGTAGCACCTGTCTTGCTAGACTTTTTTCCTCTGTTTTTAGCTTGGAGGAGGCAAGTGGCCATGCTGGAGAACACCACGTGGCAAGGATAGCAGGTGACTCCTAGTTGCTGAGAGTGGTTTCTGGCCAACACCCAGCATGAAACAAGCTCTTGGTTCTATAACTGCAAAAAGCTGACTTCTGCCAACAATCCAAATCACCCTGTAAGTGATCCTTCTCCAGTCAGGCCTCCAGTGAGACCACAGTCTTGGCCAATCCCTTGACGGCAGCCATATGAGACCCTGAGCCGAGGACCCAGTTAAACCGAGCCCAGAATCCTGGTCTACAGATACTGTGAGATAACAAATATGTGTTCTTTTAAGTCACTAAATTTGTAGTATTTTGTTAAGCAGCAATAGATTCCTAATTACTGAGGGTTTTGGATAGCTGAGTTCCTACTAACCAGGGTTTTTCTGAATATTATAACCTTCCTATTATAATTTAAATCCAGTTCCTCAACAAAAACTGGGACAATGGATCATGATCTTTTATTCACCCTCATGCCAGACATGCAGGCCAATGTGTCTGCCCATGAGGGGAACAAAGGTTATGCTTGCTGACCATATCAGTCCCCTTAGCCTTTCCTCACCAAATCCTTTCCTGAAATTAGAATCATTTTCGCAAGTGGCATGCACCTACTTTAAGGAACTCAATTTAGTTTATGTGCCACCCCAGATCGACTCACCTCGCCTGCTCCTCAGGCCATTTGCCTTGCTACTTGCTCCCATGCTACTTGTGCCTATGCATTGCTGGACTGTACCCACGAAGTCTCTTGCTCCTTGAGTGGCTGGGGCGTGGGGAGGGAGGGCAGGTGACACTCTCTGTAGGGTGGGGTAGGCAAAGCTTTGACCAATGAGAGATGAGAAGGAGACAAGATTGAAATTCCTGGACTTTCTTCTCCTCCCTACAGACTCGGAAATGCGGCGACTTCATGTGGCGTTTCAGGAGACAGCTCATGTGCCCGAGCAATCAGGTGCGTTTGGTTGTAAAGCTGTGGCCAACTGAGAAATATTGCAGCCTGTATTTGCTCTCTTCCATCCCTGCCTTACTTCCCCTTTCCCCTCACTCTTACTTCCCTAGAGAGTACTGGCACAGCAGGTGTTGCCTCAGGCTCCTAGGTAAGAAGCAGCCCACAGTGAAGGCCCTACATGCAATTCTTGATTATGCACTTTGCAGACCTGCAGCTAGCGCTTCCTTCTTGGGTTCACGTCATTTGCATACAAGAGTGTTGGAGCCACCTTCTCCCATTTTACTCGAGGAATCCTAAAGACATTTGAATACTGGTTCAAACTCATTGCAATTAGAATGGTAATGGTACTGTTGCCTCCAAAGCAATCTGTAATCTCTGTCTCATAGGGTGATTTTATGTAACTAAGTTTTGGGATAATTCATACCATAGTTCATCCTATGTGGGCCTGATTCCTGAAAGCGCCCTCAAAAGTCTCTGTTGTTATTTATCGCACCAGGTGTCCAGCAACATGGTTGATGAGCATGGCCTCTACCTCCAGAGATGAACCCAAGGACCCCAAGGTCAGCTCTTGCCACAGAGGAGTGGAGGAATGAGAAGATCACCACCAGTTCAATGCAATGGCCACCTTGTATGACAGTGGAGGCTGTGCTTTGCATAACCAGAGGGTACCACTCCTGTAGACTGCAATATGAACAGAGCCCCTCAGAACTGTACAACAGTTGTTTACATAGCCCATAGAAAACCTGCATCCCTGGGGGTCAGTTTGAGTTACATAACTACAGGTGGAAGATCATGTGTGATTCAGCAAGAAGGCAGGACAGGACATTTTGAGATGATGAAGCCTCCCCAAGCAGGTTTCTCTGCCTCAGCAGGGAGCCCAATCCCTGGGTGGCTATGGTTCATCCAGATCAGCATTGCTTCCTGTTTCAAGACTTCCTTTGTTTACTGAAGATGTGGCAAGCCCTTGTGTATCCAGCGTCATCTGGTATTTGGTGTATAAAATAGAAAAGACAAGGTGCCTGATGCCCTCAGGGAGCGTGTAGTCTGGTGTGATCCTACGATGTTACAAGGTGCAAAGGGAAGGGGGAAGGTGGGAGCCGGGGGCTTCCCACAGGAGTTCCCTGAAAAACTAGGGGAAGTTTGCGAGACAGATATGGGGAGGTGGGGTGCTACTGAAGAGAGAAACAGCATTCTAAGTGGAGGGACAGCATATGCAAATGCATGGAGAGATGGTTCTTTGTCATTTAGGACCCCAGCCCAAGTTTATTTGTTGGAACAAACCTCCTGAGGTTTTTCTCAGCATCAGTAGGAATTTACTCAGCTGAGACAATTCAAACACACTAGGAGAGAGGCAGGGAAGGAGTCAAGGCACCCACCTTGCCCCTTCTGGATACTAATGGGAGAGTGGCCCTATCAGTCACTATTCTGAATTCTAAAACCCCAGGTGAGGCAAGGCAAAGAGAAAACTTCCGCTCCTGAACATCCCATCTAATCTCCCTGCCCTCTACTATCTCCCTGTATTCTGAAACTACCTGGGGCTCAGGAGAGTTTAGCACTTGGCCTCTGGCAGCAGTAGCATCAGAGGCCATCCTTGGCATGTGCCAGGTAATCCAAGTATGGAAATGGAAGCCCTGTAGAGTACCAGGTTAACTGACATTTGAACAAAACTGCTTACACGTGGCCTGCACAGACCCTAGTGCATCTGCTTGTAACACAGCCTGTAAGAGCAAGGCAAAGATAAGATTGTTCCCAGTTTACAGATAAGAAGCCTGAGGTTCACAGAAGTAGACGACTGCATAGAGGTACACATTTGGTGAGTGCTAGGAACAACAGCTTCTGATGCAGGGCAAAGCAGGGCAGGGATAGGGTAGGGAGATATTTATCATCACTCCACAAACCACTCTAGCTGAGGCTGCCTGCCTCACAGATGCACAAGCCCAAACACTGTCACTGTGATTGCAGCATGTCACTGGGATGCCCAGTGGCCAAGACAGATGGCCCACATGCCTTTCTAGCAGCAAGCAGGGACCAGCTCTTGGGGTCTGAGGTCCCAGTCCCAGTCCTTAAGTGCAGGGTACCTGCCTGGGCCAGCAAATGATAGGGTTTCTCTCCCCTCTGCCTGTTAACTTCTCTTCTCATCAAACCCCACTGTCCAGTCACCTGAGCATTTCCATAGGCCTGTGAATCTGAGTAGTATTAAAAAGAAAAAAAAAAGATTAAGAGAAAGGCCCTCACTTTTGTCAGCCACCTGAAATGGATGGACACGGTCTGTTGCTAAGCACAGACCATGTTAAAGAGGATGTTATAGCTGGGAAGCACCAGGCAGGCCTCCAGCTTCTCTCCTGACCATGCAAACCTGGCAAAGCCTCCTGGGTTGTGTGGGGGTAGGGCTCAAAACCCAGCCTGTGGACATACCCTGGCCCAGGGATGCCCATGCCAGTGTCCCCTCCCCCGGGGGCCAGGTAGGCATGGAAAAGCCACTTGTGGCCCGGACACGGGGCACTTGATTCACTTGCAGTGGAGATGAGAGAACTCATTTTCATTGGTTACACTCTGGCCCAGTTTGTAAACACCAGGAATGGGGACAGATGCTCTTCAAACACGATTTAAAAACCCGCTGGAGCCAGCTGGCCAGATGTGAGGCCCATTTTACGATGGGGAACATTTCCTCTCTACCACCATGCTGAGAGGCTCCGTGCTAAGCATCTCTTCTGGAAGAATTTAATTCTGGGCTCAGAGTCCAGGTAAAGAGGTTTCTTCGGGCAGGGAAGCCCCGAAATGAGCCCGTTTATCTCTGGCAGGCCCTGGTTAAGCTTCCTCTCCCCTGAATGCCATTTGGGCACTTTGAAATAAGTGCGACAAATTAGTCACAAGCTGCGGCAGACTAACTCGGTGCCCGAGAGCCTGGTGGCTTCAGCGAGTCAGCTTTGTGCAGCCCCCACCTCAAGAGCGAGGCAGCAAAGGCAGCCGGGCTCCTGCGGGGCGAGAGAAAAAGCGATTCAAGCCTGGGGGTGGCAGCTCGAGGCAGCAAAGCGTTACCTGGATCACAGGGGCATGAAATTAGCAGCAGCGAGCAGGCTGGATCCAAGAATAGTTTGCCACTGCGAACTTGCTGCCCTCGGATAGACAACTTCTGTGGCCTGGGATGTTGCAGGGGAGGCTCCCTCACCCTGGCATGGGCCAGTCATTGCTGGGCAGGCCAAGAAGTGAGCAGAGGGCAGGTATCCCTCCAAACAGTGCAGCTGAAGTCCTATCTGCCAGTGCCAAGGCCCCAGATTTGGGACACTGGTCCCAAGAAAGCTAACGGTGTGTGGCCAGGGGCATGGATGAGCTGAGAGCTAGCTGGGCAGGGTGGGAAGGGCAGTGCCTGTTCCAGGGGAGAGTCAGGTAAGGGAAACAGGAATCTAGATCAACCTATGTGTGATGGGGTGGCCAGGGGCCCAAGCGCAGAACAAAGCTGGTATCAGAATCAGACAGGTAAACCCTGGAAATATGCTGTCCAGACACACCCAGCCATGACACTAAAGATATGGAATCTCCATCAGCCCTCTGATGCTTGGCAGGCCTTCTCCAGGCCCGGGCTCCCTGGGGCCATTACAAATCTTGCTCTTTTAACAGCTGAGGCCCTCCCCACCCGCAATCTTTTTTTCACATCTCCTTTGGAATCCCCACCAGAGGATAAGCACAACTCTTGAAGTTTTCTGAAATGAGCCTCCCCACCTCCCTTCCCATCTGTGTAAAGCTTCTGGGAGCACGACTTCTTTCCTCTCGGCAAGAAGGTGCTCTTCCAACAGCCCAAGCTGGCTTCTTAGAGACTTGCTCCATGAATTCTCACCTTCCTTTCCTGCATTTTCTCTCTCAACCTTCATTGCTGGTCCTTCCTTCTCTTCCGCCTAAGAGGCTCACTCAGGTATCCCTTGGGCAAAGAAAAAAACCCTCTTTGACTCTGCTGTCTCTGGCCAAAAGACCCCTCCTTCCCTTTGCTCTAACTTCCCTTAAAAGGCAGCCCATGCCCTCACTGCTAACGACTTACCCGCTCCCCAGCTACTCAGGGAAACACTCCTTCCAAAGGTCCTCTTTGCGGCCCACCCATAACCAACGCCTGGTCTCGGTCTTCACGCTCCTGTCACTACATACCACCCCATCTATCATGGGTCGACTAGTGTCCCCGCAAAATTAATGTCTACCCAGAACCTCAGAATATAACCTTATTTGGAAATAGGGTCTTTGCAGATTTAAGATGAGGTCACACTAGATCAGGGTGAGCCTTAAATCCAGTGACTAGTGTCCTTATAAGGAGAGGGCATGCAGACAGACACAAAGGAAGACCCCCACGTGAATGCGGAGGCAGAGATGGGAGTTATGCTGCCATGGATGCCAGATTGCTGGGAGGCCCCAGAACCCGGAAGGGCCAAGACAAGATTCTTCCTGGAGTCTTTGGTAGGTGGAGCATGGTCCTGCTGGCCCCTTGAGTTTGGACTTCTAGCCTCTAGAACTATGAGAAGAAAATTCCTGCTGTTTTAGGCCCCTGGGTCATGGTGCCGTTAGGCAGCTACAGGGAACCACCGCGCCTTCCCTCCAGCGCACTCCACTTCAACGCAGAGAACCCCCTTCCCACACTTCTCAGCAGTTCAGTCCACCTCTGCTCCCTCTGCCACCAGAAGGGCCTCTTGAACCCCGTCCTTAGTTTCCTCTCTCCTGTGCTATAGTCCTGGCCTTGGGAAGCTCCCTTTCCTGGCTCTGAAAACTCCCATGCCTACATCAGTCCCTGCCTCCAGCACAATTTTCACTGCCTGCCAGGCACCCAGCCTGGGTGGCCTGCCGAGCCCAGCTCCAAGCTCCCAAATCAGAGGCCTTCAAGAGACGAGCACTACCTCCGGAGCCTCCATGGCCAACTCTTCTTTCCTTCTCGGTGCCCCCTCTTCAAGTTTCTTTGGTTGCCCCTTCACCCTCACCTAGGTCAATCATGTGGGACCACGTCCCCACCACCTAACTATGGCTCCCGTTCCCACTCAAACCTCCAAGACTCCCTTCTGCAGGGCCTGGATGCCAGCCACCCTCCTAAGTTCCCACGTCTCCCCATGCCTTCACTCAAGCTCCTCGCTGGGCTGCCACCCTCTGCCTCTCCCCCTCTAAGCTATGCCCAGCTATCCTGTCCTGGTCAGCTTCGCGGGGCTCAGCTACTGCACTCACTTCTCCATAGAGCCTTGCCTCCTGCCCCCTCCTTGGAACTTCTAAGGCACCGTCCCTTCTCTTTTGGACCATTTTTGGGACACCCTGGGGACTCTAGTTTGCGTAAATGATGGAGCAGGTGAATTTGAGAGAAAGATGAGTGGTTTCAGGTAGCGGACTGAAAAGAGGTGTTTGCTTCAGAAGGTGTAGGGGCCTATAAAGACCTCTGAATGGCAAATCACTATGGTCAGTGCAAGGCACAGAGGGGTCACTTGGCAGAAGTGGGTGGAAAGACTGGAGGGGGAGAAGCAGACGGCAGTGGCAATGTACTTATCCATTCATTTATCCACTCACAAAATATTAAAGACAGTTGATCTTCTAGAGCTCCTTCACTTATTCAACAAATAATACCTGAACACCATATACTTGCCCAACCTGTGCTAGAGGCCAAGGATGCCATGGTGCTCTAGTGACAGAAGCAAGACAAAAAAAAAAAAAAAGGGTAAACAGCAATTGAGAAAATAACAGACTGTAAGTTACAATAGATGCAATAACAAGAAAAACTAAATAAGGGTTAAAATAGAGCCTAATAGGGGATTGGCCAGGGTAGTGAGGCATGACCTCTTAAAGGAGGTGATGTCTGGACAGTAACCCAAGGATGAGCCATGTGAGGGGTGAGGGAAAAAGCTTTCTAGATAGAGAGAACAGCCACGGTTGGCCCTGAAGCAGGAATGAATTTGATGTGTTCAAGCAACTGGAAACCGAGTGATCCCAGACTACGGACTGAGGGAGGGAGTGGAAGGACCAGGCTGGTGGCATGGGCAGGGCTGGGATGTCTGACTAGGGTCACAGCCACTGCAGGATTCTAAACAGCTGAGAAACTTGGTACCAACACACATTCACTAAACCATCCCCACACTCTGCTATTCTGAGTGCTTTTCACATATTCACTCCCTCAATGCTCACAGCACCCCTCTTAGCGAAGATTCATGTTGCAGATGAGGAAACTGAGGCTCAGAAAGGTCAGGTACTTGACGAAAGTCACATAGCTCAAACCCCCAGAGCTTGCAACTTTACCTGGCAGTGAATGGCCTCCCTATTTTATGTCTTAAAGAGATCACTTCTAGAAAACCAATAAAATGCACCTAAGCCATGAGAGAACGAGCGAGAGAGAGCGAGAGAGAGAGAGAATATCACTTTTGCAGCCTCCATGGAAAACTGATTGGACCGGTGGCCCATGAGGCTGAGGCCAGGATGATAGCCACAAAGGGGAGAGTTGGAGGGACTTGAGCCATTTGAGAGGTAGAACTGACAGGACTTTCTGACAGATTGAATGTAGGGCAGAAGGACGGAGGAAAATAAAGGGTAAACCCCTAACTCTTAGTCTTGACCGATTTGGAGTAAGTAGGGTAATACTACAGACTAGGCAAGGAAGGGTGTCTGCATCAGTGTAGTCTGAGCACGCCAGGTAAAATAACGACCCCACAATGAGATTCCACACTCCTGAATGCAGAACCTCGGTATATAATCCTGGGACAAAGGTCTTCTTCCTGTGCCCTGTCTCCACGCCAGCCCAGCAATGAAAAACACTTAGAGGTCAACTCATGATTCTGAACGTACTTGTTGAGCTCAATAGATATTCTAGTCACAGGGAATTTAGTCCAAGCTCCTGCTTCATGGAACTGATGGTCCGGTCAAGGAGACACTCAGGAAATGCATAAGTAGATAATATGTCAGGCAGTGGTATTTGGAAGAAAAATTACGCAGGGCAAGTCCCTCTATCACAGATCTCAGAACACTGGGGAAAGAACCACAGGGAAAGGTCTAGTGCAGGGGTCAGCAACCCCCAGCCCCCAAGGCCAGAGCTGCACCTCTGTTTTTGTCAATACTTGAAAACGGTCCCTGCCACTTGTTTACAGATTATCTATAGTGGCTTCTACTCTACAAGGGGACAGTTGAGTAGCTGCAAGAGATCAGGTGGCTCAGAAGCCTAAAATATTTACCATCTGGCCCTTTGCAGGAGTATGCCAACCTCGGTCTAGTTTTTGAAATAAGGAAACGGAGCCCCAAGTCACCCAGCAAATTTGAACCTGAGTGGGAAACAGAGCCCCACGTGCCCATCATGAAGGGTGAGCACAGAAAATGGAAACATCATTTCTGTCCACCATTTCACCCCCTCCTCCGTCAAAGCTTTACCAAGCTCCCTAACAAAGGCCAAGTGGGGCTCTGATTTTCATCCTTTTTGTTCCCGCCATTCACCCTCAGGCTGGAACCACACAGTAGGTGGAGAAGTGGCTCCAAAACAGCAGAAAGGGTCAGAAAGGCAGAGCGCCCTGTAAACACATGAACAAGGGATCCTGACCTCTGAGGGGTGAGAACTGATTCAGGGCTCAGTCGCTGCTGATGCCAGGGCCAGCCTTTGCTTCCTCTTCTGCAGCCAGACCATGTGGCCAGGCCAAGGAGGAAGAGGCCTTTCAAGAAACTCCCCACCCATCTGCACGGCCCTCGCCTGACCAGGCCAGCTTCTGCAGCCCCCGGATGGCCAACATGAGTTAGCATCCCAGGGCTGTTCCAGGGCTAGGGGATAGGGACCAGGCTCTGTGGCATGTGGGTAAAGAGGATGTGGTCTGAGGGTGCTCCAGCTGCTCTCTGCAGAAGGAAACCCAGGAGAACCACCAAGAAGAGGGGGTCCTGAGTAGACCCAGAAAACAATTCTTCACTCAACATGTTGTCTCCTCTGTGGAGAGGCTATTTCTCTTTGGAGGTCCATATAGGTCAAAACCCACAAAACCACTATAGGCCTTGGGTGTGTGTGCGTGCACGCGTGCACACACACACACACAACACAAATAGACACATGCACAGAGCACCCAGAAGAGGCCAGCAAGGGCCACCCACCCCCATCCCTCCCAGACAATGATCCCCCTAACTACGGTGCCTGGCACAGACTCCAATTTGGTTCTGCTCTCTGGGTACTCCCAATGATCAATCACGTTAAGGAGACACTTGAGCACTTAAGGCTCAGGCCATGTTCTAATTTGTCGAGGAAATCGCCTCTGGATTCTAAGGACAAGTGCGGGAAGAAATAAAATCGAAGGCAGAGAGGGAGTGATCGATAGCCCAGGAGGGCCAGGGAGCAAGGTGAGGGAGGGGAGATGGGGCCATGAGCACGAGGGGAGAAAATAAAAAGAGAATTCGAGAAGTCTGAGGCCACCGAAGGCATGACTGACAGCGTTTCAAGTCGGGCTTTTTCTCTCCCTCTGCAGGACGCAGCAAGAGCTAAAAACAGAAGAAAAAGCCATCACAGGTATATTTATTGGGAACGGCATGCTGGCTGGGTCTGCATTTAGAATCAGAGGGTGAACAAGGGAATAAAAAAAAATGACTCACTTTTGATTCTAATTTTTAAAAATGATTTAGAGCAGCCATCCACACTAGCCCAAGCAACTAGGCAGCTGGGGGGAGGGACCTGCCCTCTCTGCCTGGTGGCCACTCATCCACAACCTCTGCGGGAAGCCTGGATCCCCTTCCCATCCCTCCTGACTCCTAGACCCGCCGGCCCTATCTTGTTCTGGGACAACAGGCTCAAATGAAATCCTGCTTTAATATGTCCTCGTGGTGGAGAGGAGGGGTGTTTCACTCAGCACCATTCTTTGGACTTCTGCTCTTCAAAAGTGGATTGCTGATGGAATCTATGCATCTTTTCCATTTGGAGAGACGTGAGTTATACTAGAAGCATCGTGATCCATCTACATGCAGAACGGTGCACGCTTCTTAAGAAAGAGCATGTAGCATGAAGGAAGTAGCTCCCAGATACCTGCCTCTGCCCCTCCCCCCTTGCCGCCAGCTGGCCACGTCAGAAACACCTGGCAACAGCATCTGAGCCCACCCTGGCAGAAGGAGCAAGCAGGGCAGGGTCTGAGAATCTGGGCATTTGCCAAGTGCCCCAGAAAATATGCCAATTTGGATAATCTTCGGTTGTAGCTTTTCTCATTGTAACCCTGTGGCACCAGCAAGTTACTTATTGCCTCCATTTTCCTGCTGTGAGGTCACAGGCAAATAGGAGGAACAGGGGTTTTTAAATTACAGGTTGCAACCCACTAAAGCAGGGGTCCCCAAACCCCAGGCCATGGACCAGTAGCAATCTGTGGCCTGTCAGGAACCATGCCACACAGCAAGAGGTGAGCAGCGGGTAAGTGAAGCTTTATCTGTATTTGCAGCCACTCCCTAGTGCTAGCTTCACCGCCTCAGCTCCACCTCAGATCATGAGGCATTAGATTCTCACAGGAGCACTGGTCCCTAGTGCCAAAAAGGTTGGGGATCACCGTACTAAAAAATATGAAATCCACTTAATGGGTCAGGACCAGAACTGAATATCTTCTTATTTTTGGCTGTCTTCTCTCCTATTGCTAAACATGAACTCATCTGCATGCTTTTCTGGGACCCCCTCCACTGTGCCCCTGAGCCCATACCCTCTGCCTGTTCACGGACCTCACTCAGCCGTGCCTCCTCCTCATCCTAGCACCCACTGCACTCTCTCTACTGGGCCATTCACATTGGTACACAAACTGGCTGCTCTTCCTCCTGTATTAACAATAAAACCAAACGAGAAAATGGATACCCTTCTTGATCACATGTCCCCTGGAACCCCTGCCTCATTTTTCTAGAATGAGAGAGTTTTAAAGCAAACCTCCTAGAGAGTTCTCCAGGTGTGCCGTCTCCAGGGTCCCTCCGCCAACCTCTCACTCGCAGCCTTGGGTCCAGCTTCTGCTCCTTTCCCCACAGTGCTGCTTCCCAAGGCCACCGAGGACCTATACAAGGTTAAAATCCAAAGGCAGACTCTCCATCCTCAGCCTGGGTGGCTCATAAGCCACTTATAAGATCAGCACAGGTGATTGCTTGCTCCTCCCTGAAAACTAAAATCAGAGATTTTGTGTTTAAAGTATAGATGCCGCTTCATGAAACTATTGTTTTCATTATGGACATGTAGGTCTTGTACATTTCATTTAGGTGAAATGTGCACGGCAGTCAAAAGAAGTCTAAAAACATCTGAAAACAACGACATGGGACAAAAGGTTCAGGGCATGGACAACATGGATACAGATGGCCCAGTGTGCGCCCCAGCTGTCATTTACTTTGTGCCTGGGAATAAATTACCTACATTTTTCGAGCCTTGGTTTCCTGCTCTGTAAAATGGGTATAACACCACCTATCCTTTAGGGCTTAGGAAGGACTAAAAGAGAGCAAGAAAATAAAGCCTCTGGCACACAGAAGGTTGCTTAGTACTGTGGAATTAAAGAACAAACCAGTGCTCTTGGCACAGCGGTTGGCACACAGCAAAGGCAGCTAATGTTATTAGGATTCAGCACAGTCCTCACCCAACAGTTACCAAGTAGCAGGTGTGCAATAAATACTGAGTTCCCTCCCAGCTATACCTGGAGTGCTCTGCAAATGCTGCCAGGGGTCTGTGTGGACAGAGCCCCAGGGGTCACGGCGCTGGCCTCAAGCCACGCAGCAGGTGCAGTCACCGCTAGGATAGGAACAAATGAAGTCCTGTCACCATGAGGGCTTCTCCCAGGCACCCCGCAATCTCATGAGACAGAGAGGCCCAGCTTTCTCTCAGGTTTTACAAAGTAAATTACCCGCTCGCTGGTCACATTCCTCTCCCTGATCCAGCATGGAGAGGTCACTGGCTGGTCTTCACAGTGACAGCAGAACAAAGAGGCAGAGGCCAGGATGCCTCCCTGAAGGGTTTCCCCTCCTGTTTTCATGGCTTCACTTTCTCTCGCTTGTATCACCTCAGGTGCCAGGACATCTACCTCGGGGCCCAGCTGGCCCTACTGCTCCTTTTCCAGGAGCCTGAGAAATGGGGAAGAAGAGGAAGATGGCTATGGAGCCCTCCAACTCCCACCAAAGGGAGCATTTACCCAGATGAAGGGTCAAAGCCTCTTCACAGGGCCATCGCTGACTGGCGCAAGACTGCGGGCGGTCAGGGACAGCACAGCCACGGTGAGGAACTTATCAAGCCTGAAGCATTTAGTTTAGAAAAACAACAGACCCTCCATCCACTTACTTTTTTAAGGGCCCCAGGGACGAGCTCCACACTCTCTGAAATGGACTTGGCAAGGAGAGCCATTCCTTGGACTTCTAATTCTCCAAGGAGGAAACACTCCCCTCCTTTGGAAACACTGCCAGCTTTGACAACTTACCCTGTGGGAAGTCCTTCCAGAGGGCTCACCTAAGTCTTAAGTCTCTCAGGATACAGCCTAAGCCCCTTCGATGGCACTCTGGTGGAGGCAGACAACAGCTGCTATTACTCCTCCATGGTAACCTTTCACTGGGATCCTATAGCTGCATGCTGCTTCTCTTGGAGAGCTTAAAAATGCTTGCTCCCAGCCTCCTCCCTAGAATGCACCAGGACAGGCTGGGGAGTGCAGACGGGTATGCTTTAAAAGCTCCCTGGGTGGCTTGAGTGTGCAGCCGGAACTGAGAACACCAAGGGAGAGGGAGAGGCCAGAGTGCATACTGGTTACCATTTGCCAGCAGATGACCTTGGGTCAGGGACCTAAAGCTGAGTCTCTGTTTCTCCACATAGAAACTGGAGATGACAGCAGCCAACTCACCAGGTCATCCTGCAGATGACGATGGCAGGTCTGTTGGTGGGTGGACACAGGCTGCATGGCAAGGATTCCGTAAAGTCAGCAGGTCATTGCCAAGACCTCTGATAATGTGTCTCCCAGTTTCCTCTTCTCTAAACTCGCTCATCCTGGTTCCTTTTCACTTTCCTCCCAGAATTGAGATGTCTGCCTTTAGTTGTAAGATTAGCTCCCAAGTCATGCTATCTTGCTTCTTGAGGATGGGGGGAGAGGAAGGCTAAAGGACTGGGCCAAGACCAAGGTGCTATAAATAAGGGGTGCCCTAGGCCTCAATCTGCAGAACTAGGTCAACCTGGATTGCTTCCGTACTATAGCAATCCAATTTCATGTCTATGCCAACCCACCTGAAAGATCATAACTCCTTTGGTGGTAGCTACTGTGACCCCCCCAGATCTTCCGTTCTCCTTGCAGACCCACACCACCCCTATTTTGGATTGGGGTCATGAAGCTTTCCTCCCTGGCCATACAATAACTAACGCGATAAATATTTATTGTGTGCCACTATGTGCTGTGCACTGTGCTAGAGGTATGCACAGTAAGAGCTGTATTCACTGTCCCCAGAGAGCTAACTGTTTAGCGGGGGAGGCACCCTCATCTGTAAAATAGGTATTGTCATCCATGGATAATAAGTTTTCGCCTCACGGGGTACTGCAGCCTTAAATGAGATAATGAGGACCAGCACTGAGAGCAGTGGCTCCCCTACAGTAAGCACCTAATATCATGAGTTGTATGGTGAAAACCTGATGGGGAAGTACAATGGGTGTTGGGGATCCAGACCCCACTGACGCTAACTCCGAGGAGTGGCAGCAGGGAAGTTTCCCAGGTGTAAAAAAAGTAAATATTTCCTGCCCTGGCACTGGACTATTGGGGTCCCCTCTCTCTGGTCATGGGTTGGATGGGAGAGCAATAGATTGTCAAGCCTGGGTCCTGGCCCTGCTGACACCAAGTTGGACTGTGGGTCCCACCCATGAACTGGCAATGTCCCACAGCCCTCTCAGAGAGGAGCCCTGAGCAGGCCAAGGTGTATGGGAAAAACATGTTGGGAGGGGACCCTGGAGGCCCAGTGGCAGGGAGTGACGAGGATAATGTATAGTCGCTATCCTCTCTGGGGTAGAAAAGAGCCATTCTAGCTTACAGTCCCTGGCCCAGGGGCAGCCAGTGCAGGTCTGCGGGAAAGGCCACGTGAAGGGCAAGGAGATCTCACAGGATCAGGGATGGCTTACAAGCCCCAGAGTAGAGGGAAGACCTGGGGGTGGGGGAGCAAGGGATGAGGGATGCTGACAGCTTGGAAGTTGGGTTCAGAATCCAGAGACAGAGCCAAGACACCTGGTGGAAAAGGAGGCCAAACCAAGTGCAGGCTCTCCACGGGAAGAAGACAGCATTTGGCAGAGTCAGGGTGTGGGGTGGCCCCTGTCTCCAAGACAGTCTTCTTTATACCACTCTCTGAACATCACCAATTTTGTAATCATCTGGCCACTTAAATTCTCTACAGCCTTTCCTAGCTATGGGATTTGGGGCAGGTTATTGAACCTCTCTGAGCTCTGGCTTTTGTCTGAAAACACAGGGTTAATGAAAAACAATGAGTTTAACACCCCTGCCAGCATGTGGGCCCACAGTCAAGCTCAGAAGATGGCGGCCATCCTGGCTCCTGTCACACCATCTTTTCATATAAATTTTTCCTCATTTATGCTCTAATTTTTTTGGCTCTGGGTCAACAGGCCTGCGGTGGGTTCATTCAAAGTTCTTATTCCAAAGAACAAACAGAGACAATGGGGCAGGTGAACAGGATGCTTTCTGAACCATTCCCCAAACTGTTCCAGGCAGAAGGAAATGAGTGTGGATGGCAGGTGACCTTGAAAGTGATATAATTTTGTCTGTGTAAACATTCCCACCGAGACAAACTCCCCATCCAATGGTATCCACCACTGGGAAACATTAAAAGGAAAGGACAGAAAACACAACATCGAGACCCACAGTTCATTGAGTTGCAGGTGGTCACTGGAGACAGAACCATTTAACTTTCTTTCCTTCCCCCAAAGTTGCCCTCAGGTGACAGAGCAGACCAGCCGTCTCTCACAGGGAAATACGAAAGAAAGGGGGAAAAATTGGGGAGGTGGGAGGCAGGAATGGAGAACTAGGCAAAGAAAAATGGCCCGCAAAATGCAGAAACGCCCCAGCATGCTTGCTTCCCAAACCCGGCCCATGAATCGAGGGGTGACAGGTCTCTCATCTCTGATGCCAAGAGCCAGGAGCTCCGGGCAGCCGCAGGTACTACATTTGCACCTGCCAGCACTTGGAAAGAGGCAATAAAGCATTGTAGCAGGGCCTGGAATGCTAAGTGCCTGCAGCTGGGAAGGGATCGCCTTGCAGCGAGAGCAGCTCACGACAGACGTCCACTGTGTGGCAGATGTCCGCTGTGCAAGGGCCAGCTCCCAGATACCTGCCTGCACTTCCGCTCCCACCCGGGGCAGTCTGCTCCCAGGGACAGGGGTGGGAGGAAAGGGCAGGTGCAGAGATAATCTAATCCTGGGGGCTGCCCTAGGCTGGTGCCGGCCCAGACAGACGGGGACCTTTGGGAGGAAGCCCAAGCAGGCTGGGTGATTTACTGAGGCCAGCAGAAAGCTGGGACGCCTGAGTTACTGGTAAATAAAAGTGGATCATAAAGCACTCGACTAAGCCAGGCGTCTGGAAACACACCAGGCTGCATCCCCCAAATGATAATAACGATAATAATGTTTATACAGCATTTACAGCACTAGTGCCAGCCCCCGTTCTAACTGCTTTGTGTGCAGAGTAATTTACTTAATCCTCACAACAACCGTAAGAAGTTGCTGGTAGAATTATCCTCCTGTTACATACCAGGAAGACAGGCAGCACAGAGGCCAGCGAGCTAAGGACTAACAGAGGCAGGATTGGAACCATGCAGTCTGTTTTCCAGAGCCACATCCAAGTCAGTGTTCCTCCAACTCTACTGTGTCTGACAGTCACCTGGGGGCCTTGTCAGCAAGCAGCTCCTAACAGTTGGCCTGGGGTGGGGCCTGAGACTCTGCATTACTAACAAGCTCCCAGGCATGCCTGGTCCAAGAACCACACCTAGAGTAGAAGGCTCTAAACTGCTACACTGTGTTCCCATGACACCTATGTAGTTGCTGAACGGGTTTATACTGCACTGCTCCGGCCCCTGGAGGTGACTGTGAATTCCACAGTTAACAGAAACAAGCCCTCGCAGAATGTCAGAATTAAGGGACCTAATTCAATCAGAATCTCTGGAGTGGGTCCCAGACCAGGATTTTTAAAGCACGCTCAGAGTGATTCTGATGTGTAGTCCTGGGAGAGTCTTTAGACAGACAGTAGGAACACCTCAGCCAATGTGTCAGATTCATTCCTAAAAAATGGGAAAGTTCCTGGAGGTTGGTTAGGTCAGGGATTTCAAAGGTGCTTTCAAACAAGGGGTGGTGAGCCATGCTCTGGGCCAGTTGAAGGGTATGGCTAAGGTCTGCTAGAGTACCCTCTGGTGCACCCCTGGAGGAGAGGGGCAGCTAGCAACCGCCCAGCCTGGCACACCTTCAGAGAGGCCCCCACTTCCCCATCCGTAAGCTTTCATGAGAGAGCAGACACCAGCCTAGATCAACTTTAGAAACGGCTCCCAATCAAGGCTAACTGAACCTCTGAACTCTCTTGACCTGGGCGCCCTGCACCCCCTATCTTCTGCCTACCCAGCCCAGTCTTAATAAAAATACTGCTGAGTCAGTTTACTGAGAATCCCCCAACCCTGATATCTGTTCTCCCTCAATATCCGATCGAATTTCTCATCTGGGCCTTGGTACATATGTCCTTGGCCTGCCTTTAGCAAGAATCCCTCTACCCTTGGTGGCTCCTTTTAGTCATTTTCCACCCACTGACCCTCTCACTTGGCTCCCTGGCTACGAATCCCTACTTGTTCTTGAGTAAAGCCTTCCTTACCATTTCAACGAGTAGCAGAATAAATTTTTAACTCTACCCCAATCCAAGGGAAAAGTCACCCCACAAAGTAATTAGCCCTAGGTGGCAGTAGGGACTTTGGTGCCTCTACCAACCAAACATGATTTAGACTCCTCGCCTTGGCATTCAAGGCCTGGGTAATTACTTCGAGTCCTAGGCAATCTCCAGCCTTATTTCTCTCATATGTGCACCCCACACGTGACAGAGGTAGATGCTTTACTGTTCCTCATACACACCTGAACTTCCTCCCGTCCTGCCTTTGCCAGGCTTTTTCTTTTACTGGGATGTCTCCTCCCCATTCTTCTAATCCACCTGCTCTGACTCACAGCACTCTCTCCCTTGGCGAAGAGACTTTTTATCCCTAAGTATTCATTTCCCCATCCTCCATTATTACACAACCATCCATCCGTGTCCCAACCTCCTTTGAACCCCATGCAGTCACATGACTGAATTCTGACCAATGTGATGTAAGCAAAAGCAATGTGTGTTACTTCCAGGAATGTTCTTATGCCTTTCTTCTCTTCCTATTTGATGTAATGGCTGGAGCTCCATCAGCCATCTTAGACTGTGACGTGATCTTGAACATACAAACTACACACGGTGGAATAACTAAGTTCCTGACAACATGGAACATCATACCGGGGTTGAGCTGGTCCCTCCAGACTTGAACATGTGAGAAAAATTATCTTCCATCTTGTTTTAGCCTCTGCTCTTTTGGAGTTTTCTGTAACTCACAGCTCAACTTAATGCTACAAAGTCCACCCTTTCAAACCCCTGGAGGCACAGACACTGGATTCTTGGGTTTACTGAACTACACTGCAGAGAATCATCATTTGTATCTTCTTCCCAAGTTACATAGTAAGTAATGTGAAAGTTGGAATTGTGTCTTATCCATTTTCATCTTGCCCTGCCACATGAAGCATGAGGCTTCATACACAATACAGGGCATTTCTTAGGACTGAATTGAATTCTATTATATTCCACACAGCATTCTAACTCTCATCCATGTCCTCAGCATGCCTTAGATCTTCCTGGAGCAGTAAAGTTCCCCTTTGCCCAATCCACGCTGCCTCCCAGGAGGGACATGGCCTTACCAGGATGTCTGAGTCCTCAGGTTTCTCCCCGGGGGCTGGGCTGGAGCAGTTGCGGAGTTTGAATATCCAGTACTCCTTGGCAGTGACAAAGAAATTCCATGGCAGTAGGCCACCAATGCCCAGGCTGAAGAAGATGATGTAGGCACCATTGAAGCGGTCTTCGGGCCTCTGCAGGCTGGGTGGCGGGTGGTCCAGCAGCTTCTCAAGCAGCGCTTCCTGGTCAGCACGGAGAGAGCTGCTTGCGGTTCTGTAGGTAGAGTTTGAACTGTGATGAAAGTCATCCTCTGAGGCAATGGCCACTGTTGGAACAGAGAAACAGAGACATAGTAGGTGATCAGAAGCTAAAGCCAGGCACAGCTGGGGACTCACCCAGCCTACGAAGCTGACTATGCACCCCACCATGGGGTCTGTGGGATCACCAAAACTTGCAGAGTTATAGGGCTTCAGGTTTAAGGCTCAACGGGGCAACATAGGTGGTAAACAAGTGTGTAGTTGGCTGGGAGTAAGGCAGTGCAAAATAGTGGGGCTTATGGCAATCGGTCCAGAAGGATAAGCCTGGTCTTAAGGCATTCACATTTGCATGCAGACATACAAAAAGGAATTAGGACCTTCGACAGGCAAAGAATGCTGTCAACTCTTTCCAACTTTATGTGAGAAAATTAAAGAGCAGGAAAGTATGTAGAATATACTACTATTTATGCAAAAAAATCAGGAATGAGGTGTGTGGGGAGGAGAATATACACACATATGTGTATATATCCTCTGGAAGGAAACACAAGAAATTTCCAATAGTTGTTGCCTCTGAGGAGAGATGCTGAGAATGGGAAGGGAGGGAACTTCGTCGCATACTCTTTTGTGCCTTTTGAATTTGAACTATGTGAATGTATTACCTGTTCAAAAATAAAATTACAAATAAAAATAAAAGAAAGCATTCAAAGTAAGTAACATCTTTAAAAAAAAAAAAAAAAAAAAAACCCCAGTGTCTAGAGCTGCCTCCAAAAATCAGTTTGAGACATCTAATAGTTCACTCCCTCATTACATCTGTGGGGAAACAGGTCCAAAGAATGGAAAGTCACAAGCCAGGTAAATGGTCAAGTCTGAGTTTACGGCTCCTGCCAGCCCCCCCCCCCCCTCATTACATCCCGCCCAGGGGCAGCCACTCCATTGTGTGGTAGCTCCTAGGACAAAGGGAAGATTCTAGGTTGTCAGTAACTATTGCCTACATGGCCTTGGGCAAGTCACCATGTATCTGAGCCTCAATTTCCCCATCTGCAAACAGAGGAAAGCCTTTTTACAATGTTTATATAACTACAACTGACTAGCAATGCCAGGCCCATGGTAGCAGCTGTTGCACAAACCTCACCATCTTCCCTGCCATCCTGGGCTTGTCACCTGGCTGGCTGCTGTATTTGGCTGCACGGTAGCATGCCTACTTCTATGCTCTATACAGCACCTAGGACTTGGGAGCAGTGGGATAAATGGAAAATACTTCCATAAAGCTCAGGATGGGACACTTTAACTCCTTCTGCAGTAGCTTCCTCCCTACCCAATAAACCAAGAAGTACATGCATCCTGGCTCACATAGGAGACTGAGCCTTAATCTGGAACATCAAGCCAGGCAGAATGGGTCTTTCTTCCCTGGTGAGATGGGAACATCCTGTCCTATAGGCACAGAGCCTTATTATCCACTATTTTAGGAGAGCCTCACAACATTCCCTGGAATTAGGCGGGACAGGAATTATTGACTCCTTTTTCTCAGATGCAAAAAAGGATGCCTTAAAGACATTTGACTTGTCCCACAGTCAAACTGTAAGAATTCCCAATAAAGTTAAAATTCAGCACGCATGCATGCCAAGATCTGTTGCCTAGCACTTGGGCCTGACAACAGCTTAATATGGTAGGTACTACTCTAAGACCCATTTCCCAGAGTGAGGCTCAGAAAGGTTGAGTAATTTGCCCAAAGTCACACAACTACCAAATGGCAAGAGTGAGGTTACACTCTTGCCATTTGGTAGTTGGCCTCCCCAGGAGTAGGCTGTCTGGCAATGTGAACCAGTATCTGCCAGCTCCAAGTACAATCAGATCCCTTCAGAAAGGTCTCGTGGCCAGTGAGCTGTGAGCAGAGGTGAAGAGGTGTAGGACATCCGCATCAATGTTGGCTGAATAAACTCCGTGTGGCCAGGATATTCTCTCCTACTGAGGAGGCCTGTATCCTGGAGCATGCAGTCGGGAGACTGCTGGATGCTGGCATTCGAGTCAGCAAGTCTATTTTAGACCTGCCCGGTTGAACAGAGCCTTGAGTCACAGGGCGCCCAGCACAAACTAACCAGACAGTGTGGGCACACACCCGCATGCGTGCACATACGCACGCAATTTCTATATTAGTGTTTAAAAAATGTAAAAAGTATGACCCACTAAAGACAATAGTCAACGGGCAAGTGGTTCTTTCCAGGTGGTCCAGGTACAGGGGTGGGTACAGGGGCCAATAACTGGGTCACTTGGCCCACACTTGGCCAGGGACCATTTTCAGCTCTAGGCATTTATTTGTACATAACCATTCAGCCTTGACCAAGCTTCTGAAGGAGCCAGGAATTTTCTCTAACCCAGGTCACAGGCCAGAGCATTGGAGTGAGCAAAGTCTCATTACTCTTTATAAAAGCTAGCTGCTGGCTTTCAGATTGAAAGAAAGAAAAGGGAAGGAAAGGAAGAGCCTGGGGGTACCCAGCACAGGCTGGAGTAAGCCTAGTGAGCATCTCAAGCATCCACAAGAGCTGGGCCAGCTCAACCCTGCTCCCTTTCTGGGTTATCTGAGACAGGGACAGCCCCTACACAAAGCAGAAACTTGTGGGGCCTGGAGCCAGTGCAGACCACCGTCTGGAACTGGGTGCTGGTTCCGAAGAGGTTTCTCCCTCTGGCTGAAGCAAACTCACCTCTGTGCCTCGATTTCCAAATCCATGAAATGGGGTCAGAGGGTCTGGCAAAGCTTACATTTGGAAAAGTATGGCTGGGAAACACAGGGCGCCACCCAGAGGCCATGACAGAATCTGCCTTGGGGTTATGGACACCCACTCCCAACTTCAGGCTCCCCAATTTGGGCCGAGAGTCAGCCACCTTCTGGATACTTTGAGCTGACTTGTCCGTACCCAGGACCCCCACATCCAGGCGGTGAGCTCCGGTCTCAAAAAATCCACAAGGAGGAGGGAAGAGAATCTGCGGGAGAAAGACGACAGAGACCCAGACGGAGCGAAAGTGAGAGAAGAGTGGAAGGAGGGGGAAGAGAGCAGGTAGGAAGTACAGGGAACTTTGGGGAGGGGGCCACAGAGGAAGGCATCCAGCGGGAGGCGGTCATGCTGGGGTCCTGAGGACCCCAGGAGCAGTCCTCGGGAAGGCCCATGGGGGAGGCCGCCAAGCGCGGGGGCTCAGGCGGCGGCCGGGAGCCTGAATCGCTGGTCTGGAGCCAGACCCGCGCCCGACCTCCGGCCCGCACTTACTGTCGCCACCGCACCGCCGCCGCCGCTGCCTCCCCGGCCGCCCTGGCCACTGCGACTCCGGGCTCGGCGGGGCACAGGCCGAGCTCCGCCTCCCGGCCCCGCCCCGGCCTCCCACACCGGCGTTTTCCGGTTTGTAAACTCTTCTCCTTTCATCCTCTCCCCGTGCTCTCGCGCTCGCGTGGAAGCTGCTACACGAACCCATTTCACAGGTGGAGACAATGAGGCGCTGGCCGCCAAGTGGACCGCCCTCGCGGACGCCTGGCCGCGCGGTGACGCCGCATCTCAGGCTGCTTCAAGGCAACACCTCTTCACCTTGCAGCTGGATCCCACCGTCTCAACTCTCTTCTTTTAGCTCCCAGAGTTCTCTGCGCCCCTCCCCCCAAGCTCCTGCAGAGGGCCCCTTCTGATTGGACCCCACTCTCCTTCTTGAGCCTCCTGTCGTTCCCCCACCCAGCACCACTTCAGGGACCCCCTCCTGTCTCAGAGCTGGCTCCGGCCACCCAGCTTTTGCCCCTTATGTCAAGGTTCCTTTGTGCCAGCTCAATGACATGATGGTTTTCCTGGTCACCGCTCATTGTCTGGCTGAGGCACAGCAGCTGGGCCCTCAGGTTTACCCCACCCCATCAGGCTCTCCCACCAGCTGCCAGATCTTTCTGTCTGAATTACTAACCAAGGAGGTCTCTTACCCAACCCTCTCTTTGCTGTGCCTTCATACCCACTGTCACATGCCCTGAATGTCTGGAGTGGCTTTCCACCTCTTTTACAGAGGTGAGAAAGCTGGGCTTGTGGGAAGCCAAGATGGAGTGGAATGGAATACCAGATCTGTCTGGTTCTCAAACCCCTGCCCATGACGCCCCCCACCCTACAAGGGCAGGCTCAATGCTAGGTGTTCTAGGGCAAAGTGCCATGGCAACCCTGTTTCATGGTGAGGTTCACAGAACACAGTGTGCTTCCTTTATTAAACATCTACTGTGTGCCAGGCCCTGCAATGGGGCCCTGTGATATTGTGATCTAATAAGAAATATACTTTTGGTCTGTCCCCTGTTCCAAACGGGAGAGTTTCAAAAAGCGTTGGAATTTCCTGATAGGGATGATCTGAGCATCTTTTGTTATTCATAACAAGCTCCTGTCAATCAAGTCACAGTTTATGCTAATGAGGTGACTCTAGGTGGGACCCTTGATGCCCTTCAATGGGGCCTGTTCTTGCCTGAGGGACCAACCCTGGGATGAGAGAGTTGGAACTTTCAGCACCACACCCACCTCTGTGGAGGGGAGAGGGGCTGGAGAGTGATTAGTTAATTAATCAGCCTGCATAATGAAACCTCCATAAAAACTAAATGATGAGTTTCAGAGAACTTCTGTGCTGGCAAACACACCCACTTGTTGGGAGGGTGGTGGCATACCCCAACTCCAAGACGACAGAAAATCCTTTGTTCTGGACCTTCTATCTTGTTCATTGGTATCCTTTATAATAAATCAATGGTAATAAGTCTGTCTGAGTTCTGTAAGCCATTCTAGCAAATTATTAAAACCGAAGGTGGATAGGGGTTGTGGGAACCCCTGACTATAGTCAAGTCGGATAGAAGTTTGAGTATCCTGAGTACTGCACCCCATATTTGAAACTGGTGTCTGAAGTGGAGGCAGTCTTGTGGTACTGAGCCCTTTAACCTGTGGGGTCTGATGTTAGCTCCAGGTAGATAGTGTCAGAAGTGAATTGAATTTTTGGGTACCCAGAGGTGTCTGGATAGTTGGAGAGTTGGTTGTTGGTGTGGGAAAAACCCATGCATTTGATGATGCAGTGTTGAGAATGAAAACACTGCAAAAACCCAAAGGCGCCAAGGGCTGGGGTCTTGTTTTAGAGGAGCTTGTGCCCTTCTCAACAAAGACAGGCAGTGAGTGCAGAGGACATAGGAAGCCCTGCAGTCACTGTGCACAGTGCAATGGGAACATCAGGTGGACAGATAACAGGAGTCAGCAAGGACTGGGCACCTTCTCACCCTCACTTTGGCCCCACATCCTTGTTAGCCCTGTTTTACAGGGTAAAAGTTCAGGGCTTTTAAATTAAGTAATTAGCCCCAGGTCACATGATGGTAGAGGCTGTATTTACCTACCAGGTATGACTCATGCTGTCATAATTTTCTGTTCTGACGCATGGCCCTTTCTAAGGGCCCGGAAGTGGGTGGGGTGTAAGATGAAGGGGGAAGAGCTTCTTCTCAGGAGGGGTGACCTTGGAGCCAAATCTTGATGCACGTGGCCCATTGAGAAGAGCAGGAAAGATGCTTGAGGGCTGAAGCAGAGGCAGAGGTTACAGCAGTGATATGTCCTTGGTGAGGCTGTGAGAAAGGCTGGTCCCAGCTTAGGATGGTTCCTGAGAGCCAGAACGGGTGTGTGGACATCACCCTGCAGGTGATGGGGCTCCAGAAGGGTTTTCAAACTAGAAGAACAGGCCTCACAGGGGTTTTTGAGAGATGACTGTGGTGACCAAAGGCAAGGCAGTGGACTAGAGGCTGGGGTCACTTGGCTACAGGATTGTACTTATTTTTCCAGCCTAAGCAAACAGACCCACATTGGCAAAGGCTTCATTTTCCATCTTACTTCTTTTAGACTTCAAACCATCCTGGATCACAGCCCACCCTCCCTAACCCGGGTCAATGCAGTTTGTAATGCCCCAGCCCAGAACACCTGGGCCTTACCTGGGAACTGGGGAAGAGGTTGGGCAGGAGGGAGATATGAGGGCGCCAGGATGCTATTTTGGAAGATTTGGGGCCACCATGTGGTTGCTGAGGGGAAGGCAGAAGACTTGTCTTGAATCTACACTTGCTCGGCAAGCTTGCTGTTTCCCATTATGTGACATACAGATCATACAACCATCCATATTTCCCCAAGATGCTCCTATTTACACTTCAAATATAGCCAAGAAAATGGTTGCTGTCCACAGTGAAATGACAAGAACTCCAAAGCTTGGAGCTAGGGATTGTGGCAGGGACTGAAGACCTTCCCTAAATGCTGTCCCTGACAGGAAGAAGGGAGGACCCTCTTGCTGCAGGCAGGTCTGAAAATGTGCCAATGCCCTCATCCTGGGTCCCTGCCAGGTTCCTACTGGAGTGTCACAGATCTTCAAAGTTCAGGGAGGTCAGGCAAAGTAGGACCCACACTCAGGCTGAAGTTGGCCTTCCATGGCTGGGCAGATGCTTTTGGGAGACCCAGAACCTGATTTGGAGACTGTGGTCGCAGTTGACAATTCCAGCATTCACATCCTGCCCTCAGCCCACTGCACATAAGGACAGCAGAAGTGCTCCCAGTAAGGAAGCAAGAAACTTCCTGAACCCTGGGGTCTCCTCCCAGTTAGCTAGTCAGAGCAAGGACCTGGAGTTCTGGGACCATAGATAGCATGTCCTTGCAGCCTCCACCCCAGGGCTCAACCATAGCATAGTGCCTTCAGAGGCTGTAGTCTGGGTAGTGCAGACAGGTTCTCAGAATGCCCCCACCCCCACTCCAGGCTCTCATCTCATAACCAGCACCCCTGAACCCTGGCCTGGTCATAGAAGTCTCCAAGCATGTATGTAGATTCTGGGGCCCTCCTGAGTCATCAAAAAGCATCTCCAGCACAGGAAAAGTAGGGGCTTGAAGTCCTCTGTGTGAATCTTGGCTTTAGAATTGTGAGCTGAGGGATAAAGGTAAAATTACTAAACCGCTCTGAAACCCAGGGTCTGTGTGGGGCCATTGGGAGGATTAAATGAGGCTACAGATGCCAGGCCCTCTCTGCACAATTCCTTCACTTCCACGGAAGAGCTCCTCACTTCAAATGTGGTAGAGAGTTTATCTTGGAGAGGTCCTTGGGCCTTAATTTTAGCCTTCACTACATTTGAAATAAAAATCCTGTAACATTAAAAGTATTTTCATGAACATTCTCTTATTTTATTCCCATAACCCAGTGAAATGGAACTGTCGTCCCATTTTACAGATGAGGAAATTGAGGCCAAAGAGATGCAGTGGTTTCCCAGGGCATATAGCTATCTGGTGAGGGCAGTGGATCCAGGACTGTTCCTGGTCCAGCCCCCAGATCATACATAATCCCATCTTTTTGCTGCTTCAGTGCTTTGTCACTTGACTGCTTTTCTTCATGCAAAGTCCTGAGTGGTATTCAGTCATTTTAATCTTTATCTTTGGAAATGCGTGCATATGTGAATGAGTGAGACAGTTTCAGGACCCCTGCTGAGAGAATCAGAAGCACCAAGAGCCACCCTCCAGCACTCCAAGGCTAGGGGGCTTTCTCCAAATAGAAAAGGAGCCAGCCAACTTGGGGGGGGGGGGTTAGCTACTTGCTAGGGCTGGGTCTCCAAAGGGGCTTGGGATGGTGTGGGAGGACCAAGTTGCTAATGCATCTACCGGGCTGCTTCCCTGCCAGTGTGGGCTCATCTTCTCCTCCAAGATCTAGACAAATGGCAGCAGCAGTGTCTAGCTTGGGGACAAAATGAAGTAAGTAACTCTGGACACACTCAGCTTCCCAGGGAATGTTCAAGGCTCTGGGAGGTCAGAGAAGGAGTAGGGGGTCAGAAGCCCTGGGCTCTTATTCTGGCCCTCCCTCTGACTAGCTGAGTGACCTTGAGTAAGGCTCTTCCCTGCAAGAGCACTTCAGTGAAGTAATAAAAATATCTCCCTTGATGGATTATCAGGAAAGAGGGAGATGGGGTCAAGAAGGGGGAGGTAGAGAGGAGACAGAGATACAGGTGTTTTTACAAGATTGACTTGAGAGTGGACCGATTCCAGGACCATGGTGGGTGTGGGGGTGGGGGCAGGTGGGTGGTGGTGGCGGGGCTAGTGTGGGCAGATCCAGTAGGACTGGCAGGGTTCTCGTCTCCTGTCCTGATGTTGTGGGCAGGCCGTGTAAGCCTTTTTTGATAAGTGCTTATGAGGTGGCCATACTTTTCTGCCTTTACGGTCCCCCGCTTTGTATCTGGGGTGGCGATGAGTGTGGAGCACTGCAGCTGAGCAAAGTTGATGACAGTCACCACCTGTTTGCAAGCATCGTCAGAGAACGTCAGGGAAAGTATTGGTAGGTGGTAAAGTGGTGCACACACACTGCGCGTGCTCTTTCTGGAGCGCACGTACAGAAAAAAAAAGAAGGGAGGAAAACGAGGGCGGGGAGAATAAGAAGTAGAAGGAGAAGAAGGAGGGGTGGGGAAGAGGAGGAACGGAAGGGAGGAGGGTGCAAGGGAGGAAGACAGGAGAAGGAATTAAAAACGCAAGACACCCGAAGCACTTTCCGCTGGGTTGGTACTTTACATCTCTCAGCCCTTTGAGAACAGCGTCCTGTTCATCCTTGGCTTGGAAATGCCCTGAAAGGTTCTGAGAACTGAATAGAAACCATCTGGCTATTACAAAGGGACTTGCTCCTGGCCCCAGGGAGCTGAGATGTGATGTCAAGGACTGGCCCTGGGCGGCCTCCTGGCTTGATGGACAGAACTAGAGCCAGATAGACCTGGGGCTTGGATGTTGTTTCTGTATCCCTGGGAAGTCAAGTCTGTTTCCTCATCTGATAATACCAACTTAACGGTCTTCTATGAGGCACAGAATCAGGCACAGAATCGGTGACCAATAGTAGTACTGATTGCTGTCAGGAAGGTGAGCAGTTTTTGAGTTCCTGCTCTGGCTGCACCCTACAGGGACCATTTACTTGAGTCTAACATGCAACCTCATGAGGTAGGAACTCTGGTGGGCCTTATTTTGCATATGAGGAATCTGGGGTACAGAGAGGTTATTATCTTCCTCAGAATCACCCAGCTAATGAGTGCCAGAACCAAGATTCAAATTGATGACTTTCTGCCTCCAGAACCCAGTCAAGGGCTCTAGCAAAGGTGGTTGAAAGTTGGGGTTACACAGGTTCCTTATCTCACTCAAAGTCTGGTGACTTGTAGGTGATTTAGCAATAAAAAGAGCCTGAGTATTCCAGGAAGTCAGCCTTCGGGGTGACGCTGAGGCCTGGGCGTGGGCTTTGTGGGCCAATGTTGCCATCTTGTGGCTCTGCCCTGTCATTGCCGTGCTCGCAAGCTGGGCGGGCTCAGTGAGCTGCATTTCCAGTTTTCCAGGGTTTACTGAGCCCAAGCAGGGCACAGGGATCCTGGGAGATAAGGAGCCATCCATAGTTTCCTGCTTCCACATCACTAATTCCACCCTCAACTCTGACTCTAACCACCTCTCCTTGCTGTGTTCAACTGCTCCTTCTAGGACAGTTTTGCACCAACTGGGGACTCCAGTCCTTGACCTCTCTACCTCCCCTCCATACATCAGGCATCTTTCCTTCCACCCTGAATGTACATGCATGGCCCATTAGTTCAGTAAGTTCTTAGCAGTACCCTAAACTCCCATGTCTGTCTCCCGCTTAGTGGCACTGCTGGGTAACCCTGGGGGGAGAAACATACACCTGAGGGATTGAGCCTCGTAGAATAGTCCCCAGCAGGCTGGTGCTTCCCCTCTGAGTTCACGGTTACCAACCTGAGGTGGGCCTCCAGGGTTCCAGCAGTCCCATGACGTCTTAGCTCCTGCTCCCTGTGAGAACTGCTGCCACCTTCCTCTTCCACTCATTTCAACCCCCTGAACACACCCCATCCCGAGATGGCCTTGCCTCCTGCCTCCACTTGACAAAAAAAAAAAAAAACAGAAAACACTGCAGAAGAACATCCTCATTTCTCAGCACCAAGCCTGGCCCCGTCGGCTCCTGTTTCTCTCTCCTCCCCTCCTGCCACCCCCAGTTATGACCGTCTTCCTCTACCACCGTTAGGGTTATGATGTCCTGTTTCAAGCTGAGACTGAACCTGGCTTACCATCAATACTAATTCTGCACAGTAGGGCGTGCTGGGCTCACCTCTCTTTGCATGGGGCCTGCACACTGCTCGGCCAAGAGTGAGTGATTGCCAAATGACTGACTGAATATGTGAACCACCGGGAGCTGATTTACTTGGGAAGACCTGAGATGTTGAGGAGATGGAATGGACAAATTGATGTGAGGTACGGTGGAGAGAGGTAGAAGGAGCAAGGATGATAACTCTAGGGTCCCAGGTTGCTCATTTGGATGGATGATGCGGCCTCTACTGGGACAGAAAATGCTAGCAAAGACCAGGTTTGGGGGCAGATCATAGGTTCTGATTTGGAATGTTGAGTTTAAGGTACCTGTGAGACACCAGAGGGCAGTGTCAGGTAGGGAGGCTGGGGCTGGAGGCCTAAGATGGGGTGTTGTCTGTTCTGGGTGGTTGTTGAAATTGTGGGTATGGATGAGATAAACCGAGAGAAGGGGAAGAAGGAGGAAGAAGGAGCCCAGGACTGCACCCTACAGAACTCTAAGGTTTAAAGATTGAGTCGAAGGGAGAGCCTGTAAAGGGGACAGGGAAATGGGCAGAGAAGGACGACCAGGAGAATGAGGGGTCTGAGAAACCAAGGGCAATGTGGCTTTGTAGATGGAGGGTGGGCGAAGCAAGACATGAATCAGAGAGCCCTTTAGCTCTGCTTACGTTCCCTGCCAGCACTGGTTCCATTTCCCTAGACAGGGAGGAGCCTTGCGGTTTCAAAGTCGTTTATGAATGGGCCAGAACTTCTTAACTGACAGGCCTGGGAGCAGACCACCTGTCAGGCCTAGAAACTAAGATGGGCTCATATCTAGGTCCAAGTGTCCAAGGACTCTGGGGCTCCACCACAGTTGACCACAGTCTCCATCTCCACAAGGGGTTCCATGGCGAGGGTCCCTGGTCTCTGTTCCAAACCCGGTGGACAAGATGTTAATTGTCCTTGGATCTGTGTTTCCCCCTCTGTAAAGCCAGGAAGACAGTCCTCGTCCTGCCCACCTCCAGTGCAGTAGCAGTGGGGTTGATTCTGGAGATCAAGGAGTGGATTGGTGTGAAGGTATTCCAAGAAGGCTACAGGGTGTGTCAATGCCAGGGGTGGTACAGGTTGGGTAGGTGGAGCTGCAGCTGGGCTATGTTCCCTACTGTGTGGGCCTGTAGTGGGAGTCCTGGACCAAGAGTCACAAGAGGAAGAGCTCTACCCATGTGGTTCACTGGTCTCCTAGCTACATAAGAAGGAAAGACATAAGATATCACTTGAAAGTGCTTTATGATCTCAGGTGTCTGCAGATACAAAGAGCTCTTCCTTCTCATCTTCATTTAATGTGGCAAGCTTAGGCCGTATAAATAGAAGTATAGAGCTCAGAATAAGAGAGGTGATAGAAATAGTCCGGTGACACACCTGCAACTGCTATTAATGCCAATGATGACAAAATGGGAAAGGACTAATACTTATCACTGTCTTAATATTTATACGTATTAGCTAATTTAATTCTTACAGTAAACCTATGCAGAAAGGCTTGTGATTCCCATTTTGTTGTTTGAATATCTGAGATCTCAGGGGTTAAGGAATTTGCTCAAGGTCACGCGGTTAGCAGATGATGGAGACGGTTCAAACCCAGGTCAGGCAGACCCCAAAGCTTGTCCCCTTAAACCTGCAGCTGAGCTGGCATTATGGCTAAGTCAGGTTCTATTTGGCATCCTCAGTGCCAAACTCTGTGCTCAGCACCTCCCAGATGTGAGTGTCTTTACGCCTCTCACTCCCTGTGATGTGAGTGCCATCATTATTCCCCTGTGGGAGCTGAAGGAGCAGAAGCAGGTGACCAGGAACCCAAGGGAGCACAAAAGAGTATGTTGATGCTGAGGACCTGGGAGCATGTGGCTGGAAGAGAAATGGCTCCAGGGTGGACCACAAAATCTGCTTTCAAATATTTAAAAGACTATCAGGGAATGGAAGTCTTATTCCTATTGATCCTGAGGATAAAATCAGTCTCTACAGTAAAAATAAGTAAACACTCAATAAATGCCAGCTATTATCACTAATTGTAGTGAGTTCTCCATCCCTAGAAGTATTCAAACAAAAATTGGACACACCTATGTCTGGGCCATTGTGCAGGGAATTTTGGCATCAAGTGAAGATGGGTAGATGATGGCCAAGGACACCCACCTTTGCCATCTCAGGGGCAGCCTCTGCCTAGTGTAGCCTTCTCGAGTAATCACACTATTTACTGGTGTGAGTACCAGGCATCTGTCCCTAGACACCTGGTAGTAGAGGAGTCACTGGGACCCTAGGGCTCGGCAGCCAGTCCCTGCCCTGGGTTCATTAGGCAGAGGAGAGGCCCCTGGGAAGAGGACCAACCAAAGCCACCATCCCGTGGAGGGATGTGGGAGGAGAGCTGCGGCAGGTGCCACTGTCCCTCTGATGCAACCTAGGGAAAGATGTGCCAGGCAGTCTGTAGAGAGGGACAGGGTCTCGGGACCCTGTCCCAGCCAGTAAACCCCTGAACCAGAACGGCTCAGAGCCTGACTCGCCCCTGCTTCAAAACCTTCTGCAGCTCCCCACAGCCCAGCACATCACAAACTGGGTGGGTCTTGTTTGGTCTACAAGAGAAAATTTGAGCCAACAATGACAAATAGAATGATTTCACATATCAATCCTAATCTTGATTCCTGTTTTTTTCAAAACAAGAGGATGGAGCAGTCCTGGGCACACATTCCTGCTTGGCAACCATAAGACTGAGCCCCTAGTGTGGGCCATCCCCTTCTGGGGGGCTGTGTGGTCTCCAGCTGGCCAGTCTCCACTTCTTCTTGTCACTCCCTACTGCACTGAGGTCAAACGTTCACCCTCTTGTTTCACTCAAATAGAGACCCACGTTGCTACTAAAAGTGGGAAGTGAGCGATACACTGAGACAGTCTTTATGTTTCAAGAAATAGCCAAGAGGGCACATTTCTTTGTGAAGTGAAATGTTGATGTGGCTGCTCCTCTCATTCACATGATCGAGCAGGCTGGATCCCACAGACATTTGTGTTTGACCCCTGCCTACAGACAAAGCCCTGAGGCCTGGCACTGAGGGACTTCTGTGAGCCAGCCCCAATGAGGAGCAGATCTGCAGGAACCTAGGGTGGGTGACCTTGGTAGTTGGGTCAGCATGGCTCCTCTGTCCTTCCCAGCCCCCTAGCCTGCTCCTACGCTGTCTCTGACTCTGCCAGCCCACTCTCTTCACTGTGGGCTTTCATGGAGACATGTTGTTCTTGCCACCTGGGGGTCCCTTGGACCCACCTGCCTAAATATCACCACCTTTCCAGGAAGGCCAGCTGAAATGACCTTCGCCCTTCTTCTTGCTCCCTCATGCTCTGTTGGTACCACTCTCAGGCTAATCACTCCTTGGTCCTGTTGTACCAGCTTTAGAAATTCACTTCTTATTCTGCCGTGAGCTGTTTGCGAGCTACCCAGGCCTGATTCAGCAAGCCCCTTGCCCCTGGGCTGTGTCGACTACAAATTAGATTAATAAATACGGACAGAATTTCCAGATAGCCTAGACCCTCTCCCTGGGAGAAGCTTCTTAAGCTGAGGAACTGGGATGGGCAGATTCAAACCCACGGTGAGACTTGGGCCAGGCCAGCCCCGCGTGGCTGCTGGCATAGCACTGACTCGCTGGTGCCCCTTGCCCAGTCTCCTCCATGTCCCAGGTCAGAGTCACTGAGAAGACACTAATTTATGCTACCCTCACCATACACACATCCAAATAGGGCCCTCAGACCATTTTGCTTCTCTGACATAGAGCAGCCTTCATATCTGGCCCATCACCTGCTCCAAGGACATCAGCATTCTTCTCTTAATAAGAAAGTTCAGAGAAGAAAGTTGCTGCAAACTTTTGCTTTAAAGCGTCACCCATGAAATGTATAATTGAGAAACTATATCTCAAAGACATCGACCTGAAGACACACTGTCTTAAAATAGTGTCTCTTACAGAAAACCTTTCTGGGCCCCCAGGTTTAGCTCCCCTAAGCTTCCATGGGCCCCCTACTCATTTGTTGCTCTGTCACCT
Source organism: Rousettus aegyptiacus (assembly GCF_014176215.1). NCBI lineage: Eukaryota > Metazoa > Chordata > Mammalia > Chiroptera > Pteropodidae > Rousettus > Rousettus aegyptiacus. The sequence goes on from NW_023416309.1 coordinate 15,367,201, forward strand.
CACTTAGACTCTGAGGGCAGTGTGTACCCATCTCCAGTACCTCATGGTGACTGACACAATGGACTCCCGTTCTCTGCCCCGCCAGTTTTTGTTTGGAAAAATCAGGACCTGGAAGTTCCCAATTTCGACGTCCTCCTGCCCCTGAAATGTTGTATCCAGGGCAGGGATTATGGTAGAAATAGCATCCCATTGAGAACGGTCACTCGATTCTCCAGGGCCCCATTTGAAGACTTGGTATGAGATGCCTGTGCAGGTGCAGGAAGTGGCAGTGGGTTTGATAGCAGCTTTCCCACAAAGCCATAAGGGAGGATTTGAGGAGGGAGGAAGATGTCGCACTGTTTAGAGTGGGGAGTGGTTGGCTGAGTCTGTGAAGAGAGGGAGCAGAGGGAGGCACGGAGAGCCCTGCAGAGGCCTGTGTGGCGCACTCAGGACTTTAGTTAAAGCTGAGTTTGGAGCTCCAAGATGGATGGGTTGAGCCTTAGCAACCAAAATGAAACCGTCTTAATAACAACAATGAAGGGAATAGTTAAGGACCTCCATGGAGACATCATTAAGGGAGCCTGCTATCCAGTGGGAAAGCCAGTGTCAGTGCGGACGAAATGAAGTTCTGCGCGGTTATTGGAAAAATAAAACTATTTCATGTTTGTACCTCAAGGGGTTGGGAGTCTGGGATCAAAACATTATATTTAAATATTTACATGTGCAAATATGTTTGTATCTGCATAGATCTTCCTGAGAAGATGTATAACACTTTTCTCTATGGGGAAGGATTGGGGCAGGGGCAGGAGGGAGCAAGGGAGGGAGGGGGATCTACTTTTCACCTATTCTTTTGTATCTTTTGAATTTTCTTATACCACAGACATGTATTATATTTTCTATTAAAATGGGCAAAAATTGTCTACGGCCATGCCGCCCCGAACAAGCCTGATCCCATCTGATCTTGGCTGCTAAGCAGGGTCGGGCCTGGTTAGTACTTGGACGGGAAACCTCCTAGGAAGACTAGGTGCCGTAGGCATAAAGTATAAAAAATAAGGGATTGTAAGCTGACAAGGTCCTTGCAATCTGTGAGGTCAACCAAGGGTTGCCTCACCTAAAAAAAATAAAAAATAAATAAATTAATTATTTTTTTAAAATGGGCAAAAGTTTTTAAAAATTTTGTTAAACAGAACTGGATGAGGCCCTCCTGCATCTTACCTCAAACTAGGGTCGGAATGGATTTTCTCTTCTTATGGCCCCTTGTGGAGGAGGGGGCAGCTCGCTGCTGCCTCACTTAGACACTTTTCATGGACAACAGCTGGTGGCCTGAGTTTGCTGGCTGTGCCAGGCTGGCTGACTAACTGGCTGGACACATGTGCCAGCTTTGTCACCTCACTGGGCAGCCACTTGGTCACAGTATCAAATCAGCCCACCTTCTGCCCTCGACTGATTTTTCTTCCTCCATTCCTGGGACTGTGACAGAGGAGGGCCCAAGGGGTAGGGCTGTCACACCCCTGACCATAACTAGGATCTGCCAAATTACAGAACAACATCAACCAGAAGGCCCACTTCATGAATGGGGAAACTGAGGCTGAGGGAGGGACAGTGACCTGAACGGAATCAATACTAGAATCCAGGTCCCCTGCTTTCTAGGCCAGAACTCTTTGCACCCCATCAAGGGACAGGAGATGAGGGATCCTTCTACTTAGGTGGCAGGCAGAGGGGTTTAAATGGGTGCCTTTGACTTCCGGGAGGACCCTAGACAACTGCCTGCCTGTGGGGGCTACTCTCTGGGCTGTTGCTCCCACCTCAGGCTACATCCCCCATGCTGACCTTCACACACACATACACACACACACACACACACACACACACACACACACACACACACACACGGTTGTCCTTTTCCTCTTCTCTCTTATGAATTTCACTCATCTCTGCCAGGAAAGCCTCACTGATTGACTCACTGGAATGTGATGGCTCCAGGTACTCTGGATTCTCAGGAAACGATGACAATTTAAGTTGATAGGGCCTTGTATGTGCAAGTGTGTTTGCTGCCCTGCCTCTCCCACTAGGCCATAAGCTCACAGAGGACCTAGCCCACAGATGCTCCCTACCCTCAGGGGAACAGCTAGGTGATACCTGGTGCACACCCCAGAACCATGATTCCGGAAAGTCAGAGCTAGCAGGGCCCACAGGTGCCACATGTTCAGGGCATGTACAGGTTAAAAGAGGGTTCCGTGGCCAAACACACCAGGGGGGACCACCCTGTATTAATGAGACCAGCTTCTTCGCATGAGACTTCTCCGAGACTTTTATGTGCTGACGATCACTTGACTCTCCACGACAGGGCCAGAGTGTGCTCTCAGAACAAACTGAAGAGACCCCAGAATCCATTCTTGGAGTGAGCAATGAATGCTGAGAAATGCTGGGATCAGACCCAGCTCTCAGAGACCTGAGGTCCACAGGACAGAGGGGACGAGCTGAGACAGGGCCACTGCCAGTTGTCTGGCTCCTTTATGCACATTAGGGAAAAAACAAACAAACAAACAAAAAACAGGCCGCCCTCAAGACACTTCCATCAGTGGAAACATTAACACAAATGTTTTCATTAGAACGAGGTTCTATACTGCCACCTGCTGGACACATCTCATAGTAAATTCACAAGTTTACAGTTTGTGTGGGAATGGTACCCACCTTCCCCAATCTAAGGTGCTCTTGTCCAGTGCGTAATCTGCCCAACCATTCAAGGCAGCCCTGGGTCCAAAGTCACATGATCCCAGTCTGTTCATCATTCTCCATCTGCCTGCAGAAATTCTTATGTCCCAAGTGAGTGCTCTGAACTGACCTCTCAGCCTCGGCCCCAGCTGGGATACACCTTTGCGAACTTCTCATAGGCAGACAGGGATATTGAGGGCTTCATCTATGGTCCCTCCTGCACATCACCTAGTCCATGAAAGGCTCGAGTAACTGACCCCTGCACATATTACATGAATGTTTACACACCGAGAGCACTGACTGGGGAGTAGGGACTGGGATTTAGATCTAGCACAGGCTCGAACCTGCTGTGTGACCATGGGGGAGTCCTTATCCCTCTCTGGGCCGGTTTTCCATTCTGTAAAATGAGGCAGTTGGGCTTGATCATTTCCAGAAGCTCAGGGAGCTCTGACAGTGACCGCCCCCCCCCATCCCTCAAACCTGTGGAATCTTGAGAAAAACAGAAGGTCATTCCCAATTGTTGATAGAAAGACAGTTTAGAGACAGTAGAAGACAACCTGGAGTTTTTTTCTTTTTTATTAGACTAGGAAATATAATTTATTTCATAAAAATTAATTTTGTTACAATAGGAATGCTAAACGTTATTTACAAGTTGTAGTTTACAGAATAAACAGAGGTGGGATTGGGGCCATTCCTGCAGCCCTTCATCCTTGGACATATAACCATGTTTATGGCCCAGGCAGGGTCCAGCCCTTTGCCCCCAGGAGAGCTGTTCCCTGACCCCAAGTTCCTGACCACCTGCCCCCAGAAGTCCTGCTAAGGGGCCTGGGTCAGCTGCCTGGTTGCTGGCGGAAGGGAACCAGAGGGCCCTGGATCATCCAGGAGATGGGGAGGATCCTCAGAAGGACCCCTGACCTGGAGCTCTGGAGCCTGGGGCACTGCAAGAGAAGGCAGAGGGAGAGGCACGTAGAAGATACACCAACTGACCCTGTGGACTCGGAAAGGGCAGAAAACAGGCACGCCAAACTCCGGATGTCCCAATTTGGGACTCAAGGAGACCATACTCACATAGATGGGACATATTTCCAGAGGAGCACCCTGATGTGCCCATGGAGAAAGCACACACATACAGAGCATGCGTACACACACGCATGTGCAAACACACCTCAGGGATGAGACATAAACACCCGTGCGAGGGCCATGCAAGCCCTGCAACGGCACCTCATCTGCCGCTCTCAAGGAACACGGGCCACATGGGCTGCCTCTCAGACCTCCGTAAGAGAAATCTCAATCCCACCCTGAGGCGGGCAGCATGGGAATGCAGACACAGCATCCTCGGCAGATCGATGGAGCCGGCAAACCCTTTCCTGGCTTTTCATATAAAGCTGGACAGTTTGAACCCTCTCAGGAGGCTCCAGCCAATTGGTTCTGTGTTCCAGGCCCTGGTACACGATTTCTGTCTAACAGATTAGAAACGGCATTCCGGTGGCTGGGCTGGCTTCATCCACCAAGAGCTCTCATCCCAGACGTTTAAAAAGCAGCCTTCCAAGGCTGGGGCAGGGAGAAGGGGCAAGGCAGGCCATGGTAACTTCTACTCACTAGGGTTCCCATCCAAAGCCTAGAATGACAGCGTGTTAGAGCCCAAAGGGGCCTCAGACAGCAGCTGAGGTGGGATTTCTACGTATGAAAAGAAAATGAGTCCAAGATAAGGCAGTCATATGCCTGAGGTCACACGGTTTAATGGCAAAGTGGAAGCCTGAGCGCTGGTCTTGGGACTCCATGTTGCCTGTGGGCATTTTAGAGCCTGAGATGGGAATGGCACCGGTAAAGCCCCTGGTGGCACTGGTTGGGCTATCACAGAGGCCCCACAGCTTGGACTAGGAGTGACCAGGGAGGCTGAGCTCCAGTGGACAGGTATGTCTGACAGGGAAGGCTTACTGCTTTTTGCCTAAGGCAGCATTCACAGAGGCACTGGAGTAAGAAGCTGGGGTCCCAGTCTCGAGGGCCCAGCCCCTGATTCAGGCCTGGCACCTTCAGCAGCCCTGGTACAAGGAATCCTCTCTGAAACCTCAAAGCAGGCCCTCATCTGCCCATGGCCAACCCACACTACAAGAGAGGATTATATGGGTGGTGAGAATTCCCGTAAGCCTGTGAGTCCATGCAGGGGAGCTGGGCTGGGGATGCTGGCTGGGACTACAGCCTTAAAACCTACTTTCCTCTAGGAGACTTGAATATCAAAGGCCAGGATATGCCCAGGCTGGTCCCAAAGGCTGCTCATAGACCTGCTGGAGCAAGCCCTGGGGTCACTGGCCAGAGCTGTCAAGGGAACTGGCACTTGCTTTGCCTGGGTGCCAAGGAGAAGCCTTTGATGAGGTCTCTGTGCCAGCAGCAAGAACCTGGTCTCAGCCACTGCCGGCCAACTGGAAAGGGATGGGGATACATCTCTCCCCACTTAGGGACCCTGCTACTCCTCAGAATATCCAGGCTAGTAAGGGGGTGCTAGCCCCTCTGCTCCAGCAACTCTTCCTGTTCGAAGGTTACCTACCTCAAAATCTTCTGGACTACGGGGGGGGGGGGGTGAGAAGAGGGTGGAAGAGAGGTGCCTGTGGAGATCAGAGCTAGGAAAATCACTCTCCATCCTTCCTCTGCTACTCCAGGCAAGTGGGAGGGCATGTAAAGCACAGCTTGGCCACCTACCTCCCAGCCTCCCAGGCTGCAGGGCTGCTGCTAACGTCCTCAAAGCCACGCCAAGGTTCAGCAGCTCAGGCTTCTGCTGCTAGAGAGGACTTCTCTCTCATCTATCCCTTTTGTCTTATGGAAGGAGAAACTGAGGCTGGGGAAGGATAGGTCCTGGAGTTAAAGAAAATGCTAACGTGCTCCAGCCTACCTGTTCTAGAAGCTGCTGGGTGGGGGGTGTCCCGGCTGGCCCTACTCTGAGGATGAATGAGAGAGGTGTCCATGGGGGACTCTCATCCCCCACTTCTTTCTGTTAGGGCCCTACCTCTTGGACACACCTTCTCTCCAGGGGCCACCAGACCACAGCACTGCAAGTCTCCTTGGCACACAGCGGGCCTGGCTTGCCCACATTTTTCATCTCAAGGCCCCTTAATCTGACTTCCCAGGGCCCATAGGAAGTGTATGTGTGTGTGTGGGGGGGGGGGCGGTTCTGCTTAGGGCCATGGGAGGGAGGTAGGACCCCACCCCGCTCCAGAGCTCAGGGCTCCTTAACTTTGTGGATTCAGGGTTTGCTTAAGATTTTAGAGGGAAATATGTACCATGGCTAAAGCCCCATCTGACCCTGTGCAACTGGGGAGACTGAGGTCTTGTAGGAATTTAGTTTAAGATGGAGTCATTAGAAGCGAAGCGTTCTCTGTTCAGTCTCTCCCAGATTCATTCACACGCACTTGCACACACTCACTCCTGGTCAGAACCATGAGCACAATCACACTCATCCACACTCAAAAAAAGAGCTTTCTGTTTTTTGTGTGTTATTTTTCATTTTCTTTTCTTTTTTTTTTTTTCTTAAAAAGGACTTATCCAAATATCTGGATAATAAATCATTTGCGTTTCCTAAGAAACGGGGGTTTTCTTTTCCCTTGTGGTTTTGGTGTTTTTCTTCTTCTTTGAGCCTTACTAGCGGTTTGAAGCTTTCTTTCTTTCCTTTTCCTTTTAGCTTTTAGACAGGAGAAAGCAGTTTGTCTGAATTGTACTTGACTCTTCAAAGAGGAAAATGATGTGAAGAGAGGGAGCTTACAGAGGAGGGAGAAATAATAGCTGAGGAAGAAAACGAAGAGCAAAACTAAAACAAACTTAACCCAGAGGTCCCAGGGCTGTGGGTGGAGGGTGGGGGTAGAAGGAGGGCCACCCCCTTGCTCCCCTAACTGCTTCTAGAGGCCTCAGCCCCACCCTGGTTTCTGCACAGAGGCCAGGAGAGACAGCAGGGGGTGGAGAAGGAATACCAGATCCTCCAGACACCAGAGTACATGGATTTCCTAAGGCTGGTTGTGGTCTGAGGGTGGGGCAAGGGAGAAGGAGGAAGGGCGACTCTGCTGTGAGCTGGGGGGCACTGGAGGCTGAACCGCCCCATAAGAGGCTTCCTGGGCCTCCCTGCACCTGCCTCCTGCCAGTCCCTACCAGCCCGCAGTCTGGGACAGCTCAGCAGTCCCCGTCAGTGGCCATGGCCACCAGCATCTCACTCTTGCCCATCTCCTCCAAGGCACTCGCCAGGCTGTTGAGGTCCCCGTCATCCTGCTGCAGAGCTTCCCAGAGGTCCAGGATCACACCAGTGGGGCTTGCTTTGGTGGCAAAGTAGTTCAGGTACCTGGCAGAGGGAAGAAGGACACTGGGCTACCCAAAAGCTCGGTATCTCCCAGAAGCCTGGGCATGGAGGGAACATGAGGAGGTGAGATAACTGTGGGCTCTGGGCTCCCACAATCCTGGAATCCTGGGTTTGAATCGTAGTCCCTCTGCTTGGAGGCTGTGTGGCCCTGAGTAAGTCACTGTACCTCTCTGAGTTTTAGTTTCCTCATCTCTAAAATGGAAAAACTACCTTGCCCATCATCATTCATCACCTTGTTATTATTATCACTGACAGTCACTGGCCCCATGAGACTGTTGAAACCTAGTACTCCATTCTCTCTGCCTCCCACCATCATTCCCTGCCTGATCTCACCCCAAGCACTCCCCTAAGGGAAGGAAGAAAGGCTTAAACATCTTTGTAAATCCCACCCATTTCTAGTAAAGTGTCTTACTAAGACTAGACATCTTACTAGATGTTTCTCGGACTTAGCTGCAGTTTGGGTGGGCCAGGCCTGTCCCAGCACTTACCGGTCCATGGAGAGCTTCTTTGCCAACAGGCGCCAGTCATTGCCCCGTGAGCTGGGGGCGTCCAGGCTATTGCATATCTTCTGGCGGATGGACAGTGGGATCTTGAAGGCATAGGGTCCCAGCTGGGTGGTGACTGTGCTGCTGGGGGCAGAGCAGAGGGCGTCCAAGGAGCCAGCAGGTGTCTAGAAGGATCGGGGCATGAGTGAGAGGGGCAGAGGGCCCCCCATGTGCAATGCTGTGCATTTCCCCCTCTAGACTTCCTGCCTTAAAACTTTTGAGCTCATGGAGGCTCCAGTTACTCCCCACATCCCCTGGGTAGGCTCCAGCTGCTCAAAGGCCTTTTGTGGAGGGTCAGTCTCGGAGGGCCAGGGCTGCATGCCCGACCTCAGCCCACAGAGGGTGCACCATGCTAATGTATCACTCAGGATGAACACCAGTGCAGCCTCAGGATTAGGTGGTAACGAGGAGCCTCAGCCACAACCTAATCTACATGCACCTACTTTCACACACGTGGAAAACAAAATCTAGAACAGGGAAGTGACTTGACCACAGTCACGTGTCAAGTTAGTGGCACAGCTGGGTCTAGACCTGTATCTAGTGCTCTTTACACTGTACTGCCAGGCAGGTCTAGCACTGTCTTCCTGGGTGGCCTTGCCTTCATGAATCTCAGTCTAGATTTATAGTGGTGGAGAGCTGCAGGCTTGGGCAACTCAATGACCTGATACAAGGTCAATGGTATCTGTTCTCCCTGAAACCTACTTTCTCATCTCCCAGGAAGGGGTCACTGGATCTGTGTTCCCAGTGGTTGTGAAGATTTAGTGAGATAATCTATGTCGCCTGGTATAGTACATGCCAAGCATAGGGTTGGCACTCAAAAAATGGCAGCTGCTAACAAAAAGTGACCAAGTCTCAGCTCAGATTTGGGAGGTGAGGGGGACATGTCTTTGTGGGAGATGGCATTTCCACTCAGATGAGGGGGAGTATGGAGTCTGCATGCTGTACCCCTAACCCTCACCTCTGCCAGTGTGGTGTGCAGCTGGAATATCTGGCCTTCCCCTTCCACCTGCCGCACACAGATCTTGCAGGTGAACTCTGTGGAGGCTAGGCTGTGCCTCTCCAGGGTGAAGGTGCAGTGCAGGGCCTTCTGGCTGCCACTCCAAATATGATAGAAGGGGATCTCCTGAAGACAGAGAGGAGTCAGGGCCAGCCTGCCTTGGCCTCAGGGAATGGAGGCAGAGGCAGGTCATGGGGCCGGCATCAGGGAGGACTGTGGGCAGTTTTCTCAGGGGGGCAGTTCAGGCCTGTCTGCCCAAATGGACAGAGGAAAAGCTGGTCAAGGGCCCTTCAGCTGAGAAAGGGGAGGAGAAGGCACAAGTCCGAATGTGTGAGAGTGAGTGTGTGAGAGTATGTGTGTGCGTGCGTGTGTGTGTGTGTGTGTGTGTGTGTGTGCGCGCGCGCCTGGGGCTGGGAAGCCTATAGACTCAAAGGTGTCACAGATGAGTGGGGGCAGATGTGACCATCACAGATAGGTCTGGACAGTCTGCCAGGCATGAATGCTGTTAGAGATTATAAGGCTTCTTTGAAGATGATATGGACAGACATTTGTATGTGGGAGTGTGTGCTAAGGGTGGGGGAATGAATGTGGCCGTCAATGGCACCAAATGTGGGGATGTGCTTAAGGATGACTGGGAGGGAGCATGGAGAGGGGGATGGGAGGGAGACAGAATGGAAGGGCAGGGCTGTAGGGCCAAGGGAGAAGCAGGGCCTGGGTCTGAGAGGGGGAACTGGCATTCCCTGGGAAGACCCCTAAATGTACCCCTACCCCAACCCCAGTTCTCCCCGTCCTTCAGTCTAGCCCTCACCTGGTACTTGGCCAGCAGCTTGCTCCTCCAGTGGGCATGGGGGATGTCATGAAGAGAGAGGCGCAGGTTATGGTAACTGTCCTTAAATAGCAGGGGTTTTGGCTCCTCAACAAGGTAGCCGCCGAGGGTCCGTTCCAGCTCCAGCACCTCCTGTGGGCAGGGGTAGGGGGTCAATGGGAAGGGGGAGCTCATCATAATTGGTCAATGGGCCCTTTCTTACCACAAGCTTGAGGGTTGGGACAGATGCAAGCAGAGGGAACCATTGATGGCAGGGACCCTGTTAAGTACATGGCGGGGCATTTGGTAAGTGCTCTTAGAAGGCTTACTTGTGTATATATGGATGGATGGATGGATGGATGGATGGATGGATGGATGGATGAATAGAAAAATAGATGGATGAATGGACAGATAGTGGGATGATATGTGAATGAATTTATAGATGAATGGGTGGATAGATGGACTGATGGATGGATGAATAGATAGATAGAGACGGAAGGATATACAAATGAATGGATGTAAAATAGAAGAACAGATGGAAGGAAAGATAAATTGATGAATGAGTGAAGGCTGGATGGACAGAGGAACTGTTGACTAAATTAATATATAAATAGATGGGCAGAAAGTTGATGGATGGATGGATGGATGGATGGATGGATGGATGGATAGATAGATGGATGGACGGACAGATCAGGACTGAATAAACAAAGAATGGCATCATGTCAAAATGTGGCAACTTCCCTCTTAATCTCTAGTCCATTCTCTGGCCAAAGCTGAACATCAGCCAATGCCCTAGGACCAAGAGAGCCAAGTTACAAGGCCAGTTCCCAGGAGTCTCTAGCCCATTATGGGCCTCCTGGAATTTCAGATCAGCGTGGTCCCAGCAGGAGAAACTCACTCTCCCATGAGGCTTTTTCACCTTTACTGCATCAGTTGTCAACTTGGAGTTGGAGACAAGTCATGAGACTGGGAGACAAAGAAGCTGGAAAGGAGCACCTGTAAACAGGTGTCCTCCCGGTCTATGCCCCTGCCCACTGGACAGGTTCCAAATTCCTTGGCATGACCCCAAGAGTGTTGGGAAGCTGAGTCCATATCTCTCCCTCACACACTCACACCTCCTGCGTGCTTTCGTCACACAGAACGACACAACTGCCTTTGCACAGGCTGCTCTATCTCCTGGAATGCCCACCATCGTTCTCTGCCCTGAACACCTACTTCTCTTTTGGAGTGTGTCAGCTCTGTTGTGAAGCCTTCTCAGCCCCTTCCCTAGCAACCAAGGCCCTATAAGCCCCCTCCAGTTAGGTGCTCCCTCAGCCCTCTGGAAGACCACTGTAAAGTCAAGTGATCCCCTGTCTGTCTCCCATCCTCTAGCCTGGAACTTGGCAAGGGTGTAACTTGAGCCCAATTCATCTCTGTATCTTGAGAGTCTGATGCCATTTCCCTGTTCAAGGAACGAATAAATGAATGCATGAGGCTGTTATTGGTAGAGGGATGCCTGGAAAGTACCATGATCCTGGGGAAGGGGATACTAGAAGGTACCATGCAGTTGGCTGGCCGGGGGTGATGCACTTACAGGGTACCAGGGCTGTGTGGGTATCTGTGGCCTGGCCTTACCTTCAATGCTACAGGTGTGTCCTCCAGGCAGTAGACCCTGAGGCTGTACTCCAGAGAGGTGCAGAGGGCTGGGGCGAAGATGGCCAGCTGGAGCCGCTTGACTGCTGAGCGAGAATAAGACTCACCCGTGAACACATAGGTGCCCAGCTGGTCTAACAGGATATGGCAAGACCTGGCTTCCAGCTGGCAGTAGCAGGGTGTGTCCAGGGTCTCCTCATCCAGGGTCACCACCTCCTGCAGGGTAAGAGTTGGGGTGGGGCAGACAGGTCACAGGCAAAGCCCTAGAGTGGCCCATCCAGGTTGGGCCAGGGGGAAAGGAGGCAGGTTCAGATAGTGGGCCAGGCCCCCAGACTTGGCTCCTCACCTCCCAGTGGCCCTGGTGGGCCTGGGTCTTGAGCTGGAAGATCCAGTCGCTGGCACTGACTTCGGCACAGTGGGGCACTGTGAGGATGACGGGGCGGCACAGCAGGAGGCCTGTGGGCCCGCAGGTCACCGAGGGGCTCAATACTGTCTGGGTCCCTTCCGAAAGTGGGCTGGGGGCAGGAGGGAGGCAGTGAGGGGAAGTCCGAAGAGCTCGGCCAAGGCTCCGATGGGAGTTGGGCTCCCACCTCTGCTCTGACTCCTGGGGTGACGGAGGGCAGGTCTCTACCCCTGGGGCTCCCAGAGGTCAAGGGTTAAGGAGAGGCAGAGAAATGGCATAGACCTTCAGACTGTGTCCAGTTTTTTGATATCACATTATGACATTCTCACAGGCAAATTTTTGCTCAGTTTCAAATGTTCTGCACTTGGAGTATATTTGATAGGTGTTGCTAATCTGTCCTCTGGAAAGCTGGTACTGCTCTACACTCCCACCAGCATGCCGTGGAGGGCTGTGTTCTGTGCTTTTGCCAGTATAAAGGTATTAGTGTTTGAAAAAAATCTTTACAAATGCATGAATCAAAAAACTCTCAATATCTCACAGCTGTTTGAATCACTATTTGACTACAAAACCTATTTGCCATTGTGTATGTGTGTGCGTGTAACAGAGTGTATGTAAATCACTTGTTCATATCCTTCGCTCATTTTTGTACTAAGATGTTCAGTTTTCTTTATTGGTCTTTAAAACTTCTTTGCACAGTAAGGATATTATAGCCAGTTTGTCAATTGCCTTTTAAGTTATATGATTGTTGTGCTGGTTCTGCATATTGCAGATGTAGACATAAATATATCAGTGTTTTCCTTGGAGGACTAGCTGGCCTTAGGATCAGGCTTACAAAGGGAGAAGGTGATATTTGAGCCCAGGGTGGGCAAGCAGCAAGGAGAGAGAGGAAGAGGAAGCGGGCAGCCCGGAGTGGGGGTGGTTGGGGTCTCTACTCACAGGGTGTCTTCTGCCTTGTTGATAAGGAGGTACATCTCGTAGAACTTGCCCTGGGGGATGGCTCCATTGGGCACCAGCAAGCTGACCCCTAACGAGAGAGGAAGGTCAGCAGGGAGGTTCTGAAGGGAGTCCAGGAACTTAGAACAAGGGATGGGGAGAGGAGGTCTGGAAGTGGGTGCAAGGACAGGCCTGGCCACTGACGAGAATGCTTGTCAGTAACACAGGGGCCTTTGGTATCGTGATGGGGTGTAGAAATGGGGCAAAGACCAGGAGTCCGAAAGTCTCAGTGCTGGCTCCAGCCTTGAGCATGACATCGGGTAACTATAAACTGCTGGCTTTGCAACCTGAGATGGGCACCTCTGCCCTTTCTGCTGCCAGAACCTAGGATAGCCTTATAGGTCTGTTCAACTACATGGGGTATTCTTGCTCACTTAACAGATAGAGAGACTGAGGTTTAGAGAGTGGCTGGACCAAGGTTCTTCTTCCCTAGTGAGACAGAGGCAGGCCTGGACCCTGGGCCCTCCACTTTATAGTCACATTTTCCCCAGGGGCTCACTTTCCTCATCTGTGAAATGGGATCAGGGAAGCCTGTCTTCTGCTGGGTAGTGCTGGGCTGTCCAGAGAGGATGTGCTGAAGCCAGGCTGACAGGCAAGCAGAGAGAGACCCACCTGTGCCAGGGATGCTGAGCCTCCCGCCCAGACAGCCAAAGGTGCCACTGACGCTGCTCCCTGGGTCACGGGGCAGGCCCAGGAGCTGCTGGGAGCCAAGGCTGGCACTGCGCAGGTGCAGGAAGTGGGTGTCCCGGGAGAAATCGCCAGGGTACGTGCCTGGCGGCAGGACCCCTAGCAGGTCGGCCCCATCTGGCAGGCCTGACCCAGAGCCGGTGGTGCTAGAACTGTAGACCTTGATCTTGAGGCTAGGCAGGGGGTCCAGCAGAGGTGAGTTGGTCATGGGGATCTTGTCGGCCGAGTCCTGCAGGGCATACATGGGCCCACGATAGATGCCGGCACTGGCTGTAAGGTCCGGAGGCACAGAGGGGTGCAGGAGCTGCGGGTGGTCTGCAGGGGTAGGGAGCACAGTCAGATCCAGCTGTGCCTCGCTGGCTCAGTCCCACATTCTGCTCCTGCTGGGAGCCCTCTTGTTGCAAAACCCCACCCAAATGTCCAGCAGGGACTTAGCAGCTTGGGTACCCTTTCCTTTTATGCATCCCTCTAATCATTACTAATCCACAGCTATCTCTAGAACAAACTCTGGTAAAACCTCAGAGGGAGTCTAGAGCCCCCACACTAGTAGAGGCTGGCTGCCACACCCCGCTGGCTGCCCAGCCCCCACCCACCAGCTCAGGTGTTCCCAGATCCTTACTGGGCCTTGCAGTCTTGAAGTTGACTGGGTGGAAGCCTCCAGTGAGGGCAGCAGACGAGTCGGTGATGTCAGTGTCCAAGTCTCGGCATTTGCGGCGGTACACCACCACTCCCACCACCATGAGGACGGCCACCACCACGAGGATGGACACCACGAGGCCGGCGTACAGCGCCACATCCCCCGAGGACTCCAGGACTGCAGGGACAGGAGGGCCTGGTGAGGGGTAGGGATGGCGACCCAGGCCCTAGGGGAGCCAGGGAAGCCCAAGGTCCCTGGGTGGGGGGGGGGGGCACGTGGCTTAGGACTGAACGGTGCTATGCTGGGTTCTAGTCTGAGCTCTGCCATGACAGTCTGGTGCCTCCAGGCAAGCCCTGAACCTCTCTGAGCACGAGTCTGTATAAGTAAAACAGTCTCAGAACCCCCCTGCCTGCTCCCCTCTAAGTGTGGCAAGAAGAGGCAAAGTGACTCTTGGTTACTCCCAAGAGCAACCAACTCATTGCTCACGGCTGAGGAGGAGACGGGGTTTGTAGTTCAGTCACAAGAGCCACAATTTATCCTATCAGAGCCGGGATTAGACCCAGAGATTCATTTGCAGCCCGTAGCACTCTCCAGGGGACGAGAGGCCCTAGCTCTGTGAGTGGCAGCTCTGACCTTCCCATTTCCCATTCTGTGTGGAGGGTGGGAAGTGGAGGGGCATGGGGGGAGTAGGAGGAAGGGAAAGAGATGAAGGGCAATGGGGTGGAGAGGAGGTGAGCAGGTGGAGGGGAAGGAAGGGGCTCAGAGAAACAACCCTTGGCTACACTCCCCTCCCCAAGGCAGGCCATCGGGCTGGGGGACACCCAGCTCTGGTGGTGGGGATGGCGGCGGGGTAGGCTGCTATACAGATGGAAATAACTCCATGTGGCCAGGCAGGAAGGGGTAAGGGTCACGACCTAGGGTCTAAAGTAGGCCTGAACAACAGAACTTTCTATGACAATGGAAACATTCCATGTCTGCACTGTCCCACATGACAGCCACCAGCCACACGTGGCTACCGAATAACTGAAATGTGGCTGGCGAGACTTCGAACTGAATTTTAAATGTATTTCGTTTTAATTAAGGTAAATGTAAGTCTGAATAGCCACCCACACATGGATGTAGTAGCTACCACACTGGATGTGTAGGCAGAACCAAGACAGCTGCTCTTCCCTTTGCTTCCTGTGGGAGCTCCAGGCAGCACCCATCCACTCTCTCCCCTCCCTTGAGCCCTCAGAAAGGTAGGCTGCTTTTCCCGCCTGGACCCCTGCAGCCCCATTCCCCTGGGATAAGCCTGAGCCTGCAGCAAGGTAGGGCATGACGCTTGCCCACTTCTGCTACTGTCTAGCCCCTGTCTCCCCTCAGTAGCCCTCAGGGCTGAGCCCCCTACCTCTCTGGCTCCCCAGGCTGGGCTCTGCCTCCTGATATTCTCCATAACCACTGGGGGCCACTGGTCTAGTGATCTAGTGATTTACTGTTCCTAATCAGTCACCAGCCTGGTCCCCCAGTGAACTGGGCCAAGAGCCTCACTGATTTTATAATTCCAGAATTATTTGGAAACTGTGGTTTAATTACCACAGGCCAATCTGCCCAAGCAGCTTTACTACTCTAGAGTTAGGGCAGAGCAGCCTCTGGGGGCTGACGTGGACCATGGGTTACCCTGAGGACTTCAGAGGCTTTGGCCCAGCTGCTGGGGGCACAGTGCAGGGCTCTGAGAAGAACAGGTGCGGGCCTGCCCACTGGCCCTGTCCCAGACAGGAAGGCCAAGGGGATGGATGGGGCTAAGAGCACCAGCTTTGACCACAGAAACATTTCAGTTCAAACCCTTGCTGGACCCTTGGATAAGTCCCTCCTCTCTGAGACTAGTATTCTTCTATTATGGGAGGGTCAAAATGATGCCTTAGGGCCTTTCTGTCAGCCAAGGGTCTGCACATCTGCATGAGCATCAAGTCCTAGGAACCGCAGGGAGGGTTGGTGGGGAGTCACCTTCAGCTCCCATGGCCCTGCCCCCCACACCCTGGAAAAGCCAGCCAAGAGAACCCCAGAGGAAAGAAGACAGCCATGAAATGGGACTTACGGTGGCTTTTGGGGTCACTTAGAGTTTTCTTATCTGTCGAGGGAAATAAAGGGAAAGACAATGACACAGGCGGCAAGGAAAGGTGGTAGAGAAGGTGATGGGGAACGGTGCAGATGAAATGATCGATGTGGTGGGTGGGCAAAGGCCTCAAAGGGCTGCTCCACTGCAGGTTGGGCACGGAGGCCTGGGGGTGGGCTGGGGTCCCTTATCCAGTTCCGGAGCTCCCACCCCTAGGCCCCACCTTCCTGAGGACTCACTTTGCATGCACAGCCCGTCGGTGCAGTTTTTGGAGTCGAGCAGAGTCCCACTGCAGTCTCGGCCTCCGTTCTGGGGCGGGGGCGCCATGCACTCACGACTGCGCCAGTGGGCGCACTCAGTGCTACAGGCCGACCACTTGCTCCACTCCGTCCATGCTCCGTCCACTGTAGGAGCACAGCACATAGCACATGGGAACACATGCGTGCACATAGACATGTACACGCAATTATGTGCACAGAAAATAGCAATGTACCACGCAAGCCATACAAAGAAATCCATGCCATATCAACGCGCCCCACGCCGATGCAGAGTCAGGTGTACTAGGTGGGTAAAATGAACACAAGTATATGCATAAGGTCACTCACACAGATGCAGCCCATTGCAGAAGTGTATTCACAAGGACACAAACCCAGGGTGAAAATACCACACTGCTCATACAACATGTAACCAAAAAAGAGCACACAGCAAGACACGTAAGAACAAATAGATGGAGATGCGGAATCAGACAAAGATGAAAGGAGACGACTGCTACAGGATTAGGGTTGGTGGCCGAAGTGTGCCTGACAGTCGAGTGCGGGAGCACAGGCTTCCTGACCCAGGGCAGCTCTGGGACCTTGGCTCAGGGGACTGACACTGAGAATCCTTGGCTTGGTGGCAGAAGAGGCCACCCCTCAGACCACAGCTCAGAGCCTCTGCCTCCACTCTCCAGCAGCCCGGGGAAGGACAAGAAGTCAGCGGTCGTAGCATCTAGTCCAGCCTTCTTGGCTAACTGTGGGTCCTGGAACAAGCACCTGCTGCTCCCCACAACGGGAGAGAATGGCTCCCTTGACTCTGATAGACCCCGCAGCACAGGAGGCAGGGCTGGGAGCTAGACGTGGGCCTGGATGTGGGGAGGGTGCCATCTGGCCAGCAGCCTTACCTGGGCATATGGTGGTGCAGGCAGTCTTCTGGAAGGCCTGGCCCTCGCAGAAGGCTCCTCCATTGAGTGGGGTGGGGTTGGTGCAGGTCCGTGTGCGCTTCTGCCAGCCGCGGCCACAGCGGTTGGAGCAGGGTGACCACTCTGCCCAACTGGACCAGCCGCCGTTTACTGCAGGGGCAGTGGGTATCACCCAGTTGGCCTGCTTCTGCAAACCATGGGCCCCTCAAACCTCACTCCCCACCCCTGAGGAGGCCGCTCCACTGAGAATTGGCCCTTCCTAATTGGGCCCCTCCTGCCTGCAGGGCTGAGAACTCAGGTATCCATGGGCAGAACTGGGGTGCAACCATCAGCACCAGAGGAGACTCAAGAGGTAACTGTCTATTCCCTGCCCCACTGTTTAATGGCAAACAAAGGTTCAGAGAGGGCTGACACTGAACCAATACATGACTTTTTCTATAACACTCCAGTTATCTCAGCTGTGGCTCCACCCCTCACACCCAAGGGGACAGCAATAAACAGCCCAAGGGCCTGGCCAACAGTCCCTAGTCTGCTAGGACATGGTACATGGATGGGGCTATGGGGATGCTGACCGAGCCCTGCCCCAGCCCCAGTTCTGAAAGGACTGGGTCTCCCTCAGGGACAGGCAAACGGCCTAAGAAGAGGTGAGTGCTCCTGGTTAGGGACCCAGGTGTGCCTGACATTACTGCTAGCGTAGCTATGTGATCTTGGTGAAGGAACCTCCCCTCTCTGGCCTCTTCCTCCTCGCCATTCACCAGGGCCCTGCTGGCCTCCTGGGCAGGGCAGGGCAGGCGGGCCATCTAGCCCTGGGCTCTCCCCACTCCTTCTGCCGTGCCGGCCCGCGACTCAGGGCTGTACCATAGACAATGATTGTGGCTGTGGTGCTGCGGCGCTTAGCCACGATATTCTTGGCCACGCAGGTATAGTTGGCGGTATCTGACAGGCGGGCCTGGCGGATGATGAGGTTGTAGTCGATTGTGAGCAGGAAGTTGGTGTCCTGGGCGGGGTCAATGATGTCCTCGTTCTTGAGCCATTCCACCTGCACAAAAGCAGGGTGGAGGGGTATGAAGGCACGGGGGCCAGAAGGTAGCAGAAGCAGGCAGGCATCCCAGGAAGTGAGCCCTCTCTGGAGGGCTCGGGAGGCCTGACCATAAACAGGACAGCAGTTCTGTCCACGTCCACCCACAGTGGTGACATAGCAAGGCAGGACCTCCACGTGCCAGGCACTGTGCTGGATGCTACGGAACACAGTGGTTAAGATGACCACCCATCAGCTGGGAAATGGCCTCAATTTCATCAAATATAAGATGAAATTTAACAGCATCTGCCCCACAGGACTGTTGCAAGGACTGACTGAGTCAGCAGGTGGCAAGTACGGAGCACAGCGCCTGGTTCACAGTAAGTACGAAACCAGTTTTGGCTAGTAGCACACACCTTCGTCATAACTCTTCAAACTGACTCCCTCAGCCAAGGTGAGAGGCCTGGCAGGTGATTAAAAACATGGTCCCTGGGTTCAAATCCCAGCTCTGCCATTCACTAGCTGGGTCACTCTGGGTGACCGTTTCACCCCTCACAGCACTGTTTTCCCAGCCATAGATGGAATGGTGACATCCACCTTAGACAGTTGCTGTGAAGACCAGCATGCCGAGCGCCCAGCACATGTGGAAGCCCAACAAGAGGTAGCTATCATACGGGGTGTCTGTCTGGGCCCATTTTACAGATGAGGGCATGGCTGGGGAAGGCTAAGTGGTTAGGGCAAGGTTCTGGGGTCAGATGGGCTGATTCTGAGCTGGAACTGCAGGGGCCTGTCTTCCCCAATCCATCCTACCGGCATCTCTGGCAGCAAAGCCGAGCTCTCCTCCGTGCCCAGCTCTGGCTGCTGGACCACCAGTGCAGGAAGTGGGAGAGGCAGCATGTCTGGGACACAGCAGGAGTGGAGAGCAGGGAAAGGTGGGCACTGCCCAGGGATGCAAAGACCATGTGGTAAGGGGAAGGGGTGGCCAGCTTGTGCAGTGAGGACGCACTCGAGACATATGCGTTATGGTACTCTTTGGTGTCCGTAAAGCTGGGCCTTGGGTTCTGGGTGGGGCAGGGGGAGAGTGTATATGGCCATGTCCCTTGACCCTGAGGTCTAGCCCAGCTCTACCCCATCCCATGGGCTTATACCAGCGGAGGGCCCAGCTGAGGTCTGGCATGTGCTGAGTTCTGCAGAGGTCCCAGTTCCTTTCTTTGTAAAATGGGGAGGGCTCTGGGTGGCCGAGGCACTATGGCTGGTGGTAAATACCATGCCTGGCTGGCCTCCACTCTGCCCAGCATTCCCCGTGTCTCCGCTCACCTCAGCCACAGGCACCCCCTCCGGGGGGCGGCACTGCAGGAGAACCTCATGGTCCAGGGGTACTTCCTTGCCCAAAGGCTCCTGATCGAAGTTCTTGCGCAGGTCTGGGAGGAGGGAAAGGGTCCCAAGACACAGTCAGGGAGGGCAGAGTGGGAGACTGAAGTGTCCTACTCTAGCCACTAGGTGGCAGTGCACATCAAGAGAACATTTATGGGGAACACCTGGCCTTTACCTAAGGCAGTCCCTCTTCTCCAAAGTGGAGGCCTCACCAGGTGGAGTTGAGGGAACAGGCTTCCTTCCCTAACTCTAGGATCCTAAGCGCATGGTGGTCTGGGGTGGTAAGGAAGCTGGCAACTTCCTTATACAGAAGTAGGTGAAAAAGGGCCGTTAGACATCTAGGAGACAGAGGCGGCCCAGGTTCTGGGTCTAGAAGCCCTCTCTGAGCTGACATCCATGGGCCCTGATGCCTCTGTGGTGGGCATCAGCCAGATGCCCACGCAGATGCGGAATTCTCTGTCCAGGATCCACAGGGAAGGGGAAAGAGCCCGAGGAATGGAGTGGGGGTGTCAGGGCGGCATACATGCAATGCGGACATAGGCCCGGTGACTCTTGGTGGTGCCCGCAGAGCTCCAGGCCACGCACTGGCACCAGTAGTCTTCCAGTCCGAACAGCTCCTCCACCTGCTGCCGAGACACCTCAATCTGCACCTCTCGTACCCGCAGGCCTGGGAAGAAGAGAGAGATGGCATCAGGGTGCAGGTCTGAGGACACAAGACATAGGTCATGGCACTATGAAATCTCTCTCACCCCCAGTCCTGTTGGCCCTTCTACCAAGCGCCTCTCATTTCCATCTGTTTTTCTTATGTCTTCTGCCTTGAGCCCACCCTACTACCAGTGCAGCTCACCTGGAAATTGAAATGGCTAGCACAAGCCCTCTGCAAAGCCTCCAATCCACTTTCCACCCTGCAGCCAGTGTGAGCTCCTCAAAATGCACAGATGGCATGTCATTCCCCTGGTAATGCCTCCAGTCCTCTCAACATAAAGACCCAGACACTCTACCTGGGCCCCAGGCCCTGCACGATCTGACTGCAGCCTCGCTGGGCATTTTTTAGACCCTTACGTTCCCCTGGCCTCTCTGGCCATAGGGCCTTTGCTCATCCAGTCTCTTGCCTGCAACTCCTTTCTGTCCCTTCTGTCCAGTGAACTCTCGGTCAGCTTTGGGTTGGACCTCACTTGTGGAGGGAAGCCCCCTCCCCCCAACCCTGGCCCACCCACTCTCAAAGTGCTACTCAGCGCTTCCGCTACTGCACTGGACATTGATCTGTTCCTGCCCAACCTGATTTCCTCATAGCACTGACCAGTATTTGGAATTATATTATTTATTGATGTGTTCATGTATTAACTGGCTATCTCATGCAGGAGAATGAGGAGGGGCTTTGCCCTGCTTACTGCTGTGGCTCAGAAAAGAGGCTCAACGACGTATCTGAAAAGAGCATGTGGCCTCTCCCTAGTCATGACTCAGGAGCCTGTGAGGCCAGAGCTGTGGGGACGCCCATCTTCCTGGGAGGCCCCTGACCTCTCAGTGGTTCCCTGCCAGGGCTGGGGGCCTCCCTGGACAACTGCATCCACTGCCCCACAGAGAAGGAAATCACTCATTTTTCTGCCATCTCTCTCTTGACAAAGCCTCTATGCTCAGGAAAAGAGTGAGCCCTTCTGAATTAGGGTGCTCATCCTAAGCTCCTCTCCAAAGCTTGTAGGAGGACTGTGAGGCCTCCTCTTCCAGGAAGCCCTCCCTGACCCACCCATCTCAGAATTCCTAAAGCTGTTCCTCCTTGCCATGATGTGTCCCAGCTCACTCAGTTGCACATGGGTTCTGATAAGCTCCTTGAGGGTAGGACAGTCAGCTGTACACAGTGTCATACTGTGGCATGGTGGTTAAGCATAGGGCTGGACAGATGGACAGGTTTGAATTCTGGGCTCACTCTCATGCCCCAGCTGTGTGACCTTCACTAAGTTACCTAGCCTCTCTGAGCCTCAGTTCCCTCATCATAGTAAAATGCTCAGGGTAAACTCTAAATGAGTCATGGCAGTTACTCTGCCACAGCACATAGCTTAAGCTATATACAAATCAACTCTGGCAGCACGTTTGGACCTTTCCAAGCCTCTTCCTTTTATATTTAGAGGAACTGAGACTCAGAGAGGGTAAGCAGCAGGTACAAAGTCCCATAGCAAGTTGCCAGCAAAACCAAGATCAGCTCTCTGGGTGTGTTCCCTAGGTTAGAGCTCTATTTCCTAACACATGATGCCTCTCTGGAGCTCTCCCGATAAAGTCATTGCCTTCACTTTCCTGCATCATAGGGGGAGTGGGTCTTGCCCAGGGAACCCAGACAGTGAGGAGAATCCCCTCCTGATGGCCAGGGATCTAAATGGGAGTGGGGTAGGGTTTGCTGTCAGGAAACACAAGAGAAAGGCTGCTTTGGGGGCAGGTGGGGGTTTCTGCCCTCTTGCAGTGGCTGCCTAGGGTGCTGACCCAACAAATGATGCTGCATGGCCCGGGGCAGGGGAGCAGGATCCCTGCCTGTTATTTTCCAGGCAATGAGCCTCGAAGAGTGGTTCTTTTCAGGGGAGTCATCCATCCAGAAGGTTTCAGCAGCACCCATCAGGACAGAGGAAAACCATCACCTTGGGCGGCTCAACACCTTGGCAATGGTTCCAGCAGGCAGAGAGGAGGAAGATGAGGCCTTCGGTCCCCCAGACTTGGGCCTGAGAATCAGGTGTCCTCCCCAGCATGGTGGCCATGTGGCAGGCAGTACCTACGCCAGGATACAGAGCTAGGCTGCCTGCCCCAACCTGGCATGAGCTGGTGGGCTGGCCTGTCCTGCCTCTCCTGGCCCAAAGCTGTCATCTTCTGTGTTTTCAGGGCCTCAGAGAGTGCTAGGAAGGGCCAGGGGTGAGGAATAGAAGGCTTGCTTGGAGGTAGCCACATTGATGCTCAGGGAGTAGCCTCTAGGAGCAACGTCCATTCTTTGTAGCTAATGGGGACAACAGTGTCCCAATTTCTAGGAATGGCAGGGCTTATGTGCCTAGTAGCAGGGGTGTAAAAGCCATGCTGTTACTATTACTAATAATTGCAGGGGCTGCGTGGTTCCCCAGCACGGTATACTGTCCCCTTACTCTGCCTGGACCCTCATGGCTGACCTCTAATATAGACCAGAGGGACTCGGAGAAGTAAGTCCAGGTTTCTAGAGAGGACAAGAAAAACCCATAAAGAAGATGGAGGAAACATGTTTATGGAATGCCTACTGGGTCCTGGCACTGTGTTCAGCATGGTGTGGGCATCACTTTCTTCTGTCCTCACCGGGACCTTCTGTCAACATTCCAATTTACAAAGAGGTGGACTGAGCTCAGAGGGGCTGAGTAACTTCCCCAGGGTCACACAGCCAGAGAGTGGGGGCAGCTAGGATATATATTTTTTCTTCAAAAATTCCTTTTTTATTTTTAGATCTTGGGTGAGAACGAGACTCCAAATCTATTCTTAAATGTTTGGTAAAATACACATAACATAAAACTTACCATTTTAACCATTTTTAGTTCAGAGGCATTAAGTATATCATGGGGTATAGTTTTAAGCCTGGGTGGTTCTGAAATGTGTGAGCTTTTTATAGAGAAACAGAAGTTGGAGGAGACAGAAAGAAGGCGAGAGAGAGAAAATATCAGGGGAGAGATACAGAAACTGAGCCTGAGAGAGAGAAGGAGAAAGAAAAAGAAAGAATGAAAGTAAGAGAGAGAGGGACACATAAAGAAAACAGACAGACACAGAAGGAGACGGGAGACAGAAGGAAAGAAGAGAGGGCTAGAAAAGCAGGAGAAAGGAAAGGATCAAGGAAGAGATGGCAAAAATAAGACAAAAGCTAAGGCATGCACTGCGGCCAGGGAGCCACCCTGAACTTGGGTTGGCTGGGGCTGCCCAAAGCTGGCTGGCCGCAGGCGACCAGCAGCGGATGGCCCTCTTCCCTGTCTTGAGCCCTGGGAAAGCCTTCCCACCCCCAAGGGTTCCTATATTGCAAACAGGGGCCTGGGGACAGACAACCCCCCACCACCAACTTAGCCTAAGGTGACCAACCACTGGTGCAGGCCAGGCTCTGAGAGATGTGCAGAGCCCAGGGCTCTGCCTCTTCCTTCCCCTGGGGCGGGGGGGGGGGGGGGGCGGGGAGGGGCACCAGAAGGGAGGGGCCTCTCAAGATTTGGGTTACACCCTCACAGCACATCTATGATTATTCACTTAATATTATTAACCTTTCTTAAAAAGCCTTTAAAAAAAAAAAACTAAAACAATTTCTATGAAGGAAACATCATATCATTGCTATGAATAGAAACATATCACTTCCGCAAACAGTCGGTGAAACTAATGATGGTCTAGAATCCTGGTTAGGCTCTGGTTCCTCTTTGTTAAATGGGCCACGCAGCAGGTGCTGGGGGTGGTGGTGAAAGAACCCCCCTGTTCCCCCACTGGACTTGCTCCCTGATATGAGCAGGATGGAAAGAAAATGGAAAAGGGAACACATGCTCAGCCCAGCAAGGGATTAGGTGCTGTATCATTTGGTCACCCAAAGTCAGGCTAGGACATGCAGCCCTCCCTGGGGAAACACTGATCCGGGGTGAACCCCAGAGGGAAAACTGAGGTCCAGAGGGGCATCAAGGCTGTGTGAAGTCTCACGTGGAGCCTAGGGTGGAGTGAGGCCCAGGACCCAGCATCCCGAGAACCTCTGGGCCCGGGGTGTCCCGAGTGTCCTGGGGGTGACCAGGTGAGTGGGGTGGCTCACCGGTGGCCTCGTCCCTGTCCTCCTGTGTGACATGGTCATTCTGGCTGACCCATTCGCCGTTGCACTTGAAGTAGATCTGTGTGGCGGGGAAGGCGCGGCAGCTCAGCTCGACCGGCTTGTTCTTCACGATGTAGGCATCCTGCGGCTCCTGGAGGAAGTGGGGCAGTGGCTCAGCTGGTGCCGATGGGAAGGAGTCAGGGAGCACCTCGCTGCCCGAATCAGTGCCTGTGGAAGGAAGGAGGGCTCTGTGATGCCAAAGGCTGGCAGGCTGGGGTACCCCTTGATTCCCCCAGGAGTCCAAGGAAGAGTAAGGGAGCAACCAGAGGAGACCTGCTGGAGACGCCCTCTTTGACCTGAGCAAGGTCTGGCTCTCCCGGGCCTCAGTTTCCCCACCCCACCCTGCCGTTAAGTGCTTTGATGACAGTCCCAGATCTATAATGCTATGTGTGATTCTGTTTCTTTACAGATGGAGGTTTCACAGCGGCCTGGGGAGGTGAGGTGACCCATCAGGGTGAGGACACCCCTCCAGCCTTCCCTAATGTCCCCTGTGCTGCCCTACCCGGCCTTCCTGCAGTTCACCACAGTACATGAAGGGCTGGAATGAGGCTGAGGCTGAAGCTCAAACCAGGCCAGTTCTGCCCCGAAGCCACAGCTGCCCTTTGTAGCCAGGCTGATGAAAGTGGGGAGAAGAGCCAAGGCCTGCAGTGGTGTGGAGTGGGGTGAGGTGGGGTGGCGCACCACGCCTGGACTCCCTGGTGCAGCTTGGCGGGCCTCCTCTTCCAGGAAGCCCAAGGCAGGTGGCAGCATGGAGGGGTAACCTACCTTCCCAGCAGCCCCCACCCTGAGCCTCCCTTGTCTGGTCTGGGGCTCTGACCCACCCCTTAGCCTTCCCACCTCAGCATAATCCACACCCTCTGCCGGAAGGATGAGGAAACTTTAGAAGCTGGGAACACAGTGAGGCTGTCAATCTCCTCTCTGAAAGGGGCCAAAAGGAAACCCTGGCCACCAGCCTCCCTGGAAAGAACAGCACCTCAGGAGGTGAGACAAACAGGAAGGGAGAGCAGCCGGCCGCCGGCGCTAGGAGGGGGAGAAACCAGGCTGGGCCAGGCTACTGGTTCACAATCCGCTTAGGAAAGTTGTCTTTCCAATGCCCTGTCACCGTCCCAGAGCTCCAGAACCTCAAGTGGGGCTGGGTTCCCGGAGGCCAGAGCAGTCCCTGGGATCATGTACTTGTCCCCCAGAGCGTAAGGAACAAAATATATCTGACATGCCCAAGCCACGTTGTCTCCTTGTGCACCAGCAGCAACAGCTAAGATCGGGGGAGCTTCGGGACCTCTGAGAAAATACATGGGTGGTCACTGGCCCCAGGCTCTGGATGGGGTATGTGCATGTTGTTGGAGGATGTGAGAGTGAAAAAATGAGAGAGGGAGAGAGACAGACGGACAGACTGACAGACCAACACCCGGGGGAGAGAAGGAGAAGCCAGCAGGAAGGGGTGTGAGCCCAGCTCCATCCAGCACGCTCTGTGTAACCCAGGGAAGGCCCTTTAACTATGACTTCATTACTTCGTCTCTGAAGAGGGCAGGATCACACGAGATAAAAAAACGTGCATGAGTGCCTAGGAGTGGTCAGGCACATAGTAGGTACAAGTTACTATATTAATATAGCAACTAATGCTCACCTTACATCAGGTGCCACGTTTTCAGCACTCTACATAGAAAACGTACATAATTCTTCAACAAACCTCCTAAGGTTATATTAATCCCAGTTTATACATGGAGACACCGAGGCCAGAGAGATTAAACAATTTGCCCAACCGCAAGAGGCAGAAACAAGGTTTGAACCCAAGAAACAGACCGTAGCATTTAGGATGTTGCCCAGGACTCCACACTGCCTATCAATGGGGTAGCTCCATACACTGTGGGAGTCCCCACACCTGAGAATCCTAGTAGATCCTGACACTGGTCAGGAAATTACAATCATGGGGCTCTCTCATCAAAGGTCCAGTAAAGCTAGGACCGTCTGTCTATCTTTCCTGTTTCAAAGCTGAGGAAACCGTAGATCATCCAAATGGGGCAAGTGACCAGCTGGTTAGTGGGGAGCTAAACTGGGAATAGTACTGAAAATTCCTAAGGCCAGGCCATTGCTCCCCCATATCCACTTCCCTCTGCCAGGCAGAAAGATACCTTTTCTGTAGGTAAACTGGCAGCCTCTAAGGTCTGGGAGCTTGGGCAGTTGGTGGCGAGATGACGCAGTGCCCAGGGAGCTGGACATGGTCTCCCAGTGGCCTGACAGCTGGTCACTGTGGCCTTTCTGCCAGCTTGGACAGCTCTGGGGAAAGCAGGGTAGAGCCAAAAGGACATGTCAGCAGCAGAGAATCTGCCAAGTTCCGGGTCCACATCCCACCACCAGCATCCTGCTTCAGTCTCAGGCTTGACGGGTGTAAAGCAGGGCTCGGGCTTCAGACTCAGACATGCCTGGGTTTGAACCAGCCCTTACTGGCTTCAAGTACCTCATCTGTGAAATGGGGGAGGGGCGCTGGGCCTCCCTTCAGGAATGGCAGCCATGAGAGGTGTGTGGGAGCCCTTGGGTCCAGTTGTATGCTGATTCTACCTTCTAACCACGTGCCCCCTGGCCCCCAGGTGATGGCTGCCCTGGCTCTCCACGGTATGTCGGGCTGTATTTATGACTTTGTTTTATAACCCTAATGCGGCTCATTTATAAAGCATGCACAGACGCGACTGAGGAAAGTAAACATTAGACATCCATTAGTGCAGCAGGCCCCGCCCTCCCTGCCCCACCCCTCCTCTCAGCCTGGCACAAACGTCCCGCTCTGGCCTTGGCAGGGATATGGCTGGACATCCTCATCAGTGCCTCTTTGTCATGGCAGCGCTGGGTGGCTCTTGATGTAGCTATTGCCCCCTTGCCAACATCTCCACTGCCCCAGGAGTCCTGAAGGCAGATGCTGCCAGGAGACAAGGAAGAAGAACCAAAGACTGATCTAAGAGTCCTTTCCAGAGGGACCACTGGCAGACTGCAGGCTGGCTGGCATGTAGTAGATGCTCGGTGAATGCAAATTAAACCAAGGGAGATTGGAAGCTGCTGCCAGGGCCTGAGTAGCAACCAAGTTGGGCCCCCACCCTAACCACTGGGCACTTCCCCTCCTCCTTGGCCCTAGCTTGGACCTCGTGCCTGAGGGAGGACCCACAGGTGTCCCAGATGAGGGTCATCTGAGCCTGCCCTTTGGGGGCCAGCTGGGAGGGAGAAGAAAAATGGAGTCTCGGTTTTCCTGGGTGCTTACTCTGCCGGATGCTTTCAGAAAGCGTTTCACATTAATGCACTGAGCCCACAAAAACCTTAGATGGAGGTTCCCAAACTTTTGGTCTTTAGCATCAGTAATTTTGACCTGGGTAATTTTTCTTGGTAATTTTTATCCCAAGGCCAAAAGAAATTCCTAGCGGTTCTGTTTAAGTAGTTAAATCTGAACAGCTTGTGTGTGTGTGTGTGTGTGTGTGTGTGTGTGCACGCGCGTGTGCGTGTGTGTATCCTAACACCTTAGTAGCCATTTGAAAAACATAATACACATAAATTAAAGGAAAAAATATTTGTATTCCATTCCCAAACAGCCACAAGGACATACTAACGGGGACATTGTACCCACTGGACACTAGATAAGCTCTCAAATCTTGTTATCAAAGCGGACACTGTCACCCTCATCATTTGTCTCAGGGTACTCCCGAAAGCCCAGCTTTGCAAAGATGCGATGCCATCTAAGGGAAAGAAATGTGATGTAATGTTGAAGTTGTCAGCTATCTTAAGCTAGTAGTTGTCCCAGAGTCTGGCAGCTGTCCAGATTGCTGTGTTTCCTTGAAGGTTAAAAATATCTCACAGCATCCCTGCGAATTTGCTGCAGCACCCTGGGGTGCCTCAGTGCACATTCTGGAAACCACGGCTCAGTGTGTTAGGTACTGTTATAATCCCCATACTATAGAGAAGGAAACTGAGACCAAGACAATTCAAGTAAATGGCACAGGACTATAAAGCTAGTTAGTAAGTAGCAGAGCTGGGGAGCAAATTTAGGCAGTCCAATCAATACCCGAATCTACCTTCTGCACCAGGAACAGGCATTTTTGTGTACGCTATCTGCCAGGTGCTTCAAACAGTTCAGCTAATTTACTTCTCACATCCCCAGGGTGGGGACTATCTTCTCATTTCACAGATGAAGACATGAGGCATCAAAGGACTTGCCCGAGGTCTCCTGGTCAGCGGGAGGAGGCTCGGCTTGGAGCCGTCCCTCTGTCTTCACTATAGCTCTCCTGATGCTTCATCTTGACAGAAGCAATAAAACACCTAAGAGCTTTCCTGGGAGGAGACCTTGCCTCTGCCAGGCACAATCTGAATTTCCTGCTGGCGGGAAAAGGTCCTACATAAAGTGTGTTTTCTTAATAGCAGAACTCGTTTGGACCTATGATTGCAAAATAGCAACCTGCCTTTAAAGCAACAAACATGAATGGCCCAGCTATCACAAGATGAAGGTATAGGAGAGGATATACCCATGCACAGACATAACCACAGACAGTCAACACACAGGAAAAGAACCACCGAAGTCAGGAGACCTGGGTTTGCACCCCAGCTGGCATTGCTAAGTGGCCTTCCTCTCGGGTCTCCGAACTGCCATCTGTAAAATCAGGAAGTTGGTTGAGTCAATCTCTCAAGTCCTACTCTGGTTCTAACACTCTGAGATTTGAAGATGCCTTGTGGAGACCCTGTTAATGTACGACAGTATCCTACTAAATAAATTTTTTCTTCAGGAAATTAATTTGCTGACGTGGGGTCACCTTTCTTGTCATTGCTATTTGTGGCTCAAAGACCCGGCACACACTGTGGTCCTAAGGCAGACTGTTGGGGGGTCCCTGGGAGGGAGGGAGGAGGAATTACATGATGCTAGGCTCTCCCAAACATGCCCCAGCCCACCCAACTCAGGCCTCAGATCAAAATGATCACCAGCATCTCTGGGTGGGACCTCTTGCGAGCACCATGCAAACCCAAAGTCACCTACATCTGCCTGTGTGAAGTCTCTTATCAGCTAGTCTCCCTTAGAGGCACAGATTCACAGGGACAGAGGTTACTTCAAGGACCAACTTGAAGAAACAATATCCCCCATTAACTCCTTATCCATCCTTGACTCACATACCTCCAGGGACGGGAGCGCACCTCTGCCTTTCTCAGCCAGGTTCGCCTTTGCCTCACTTTCAGCTGGAATTTGCTGTAGGAAGTTGCAGCCATTGCTACAATTCTAAACTCTGAGGTGACGCAAGACAGTACACTTCCTCCTCTCTTTGACAGCTTCCCAGCTTCTGGAGGCTGCCACCTGCCCTCCTTGGCCTTCTCATATTTCTTTTGAGTATTTACAAGACAAAATTTTGCATCCTCTCACCACCAACCTGGTTTCCTCACGGACAAGTTCGATTTTGCTTGCAACCTGCTTAAAATATGGGAGGGGAGGGGAACAGGGTGGGGTCTGGGGCACTTCCCTGCTTCTGGCAGCTCGAAGGCTCCTTAGCAGTTCTGGCAGCTGGCTGCTCGTGGAGGGCAGGGAGCACATCACGCCCTTCTTTGTGTCCCCCACAGTGTCCAGGACAGGACACCAGTGCCCTGAGAGGGCAGTGGAGTCTTCAGGACAGAGCTGGGAGCCTGGGCCCAGTCTCCACCTGAAAGCAGGACCTTTGCCAGGCCGCACGCTCCTGGCTGGGCCTGGGCAGTGCCCGGCATGGAGACACAGGCCGCCACCCAGCAGGTAGGAGGCCCCAATGAGGAGGAAGTTGAGGCCGCAGGTTTGCTCAAGAAGTGCCAGAATCTAAGCCACTAGAAGCATAACGAGGGGCCTTGAAGGTGAAGAAAGTGACTTCGGGACTAAGATAAAGAAACTATTTCCCAGAGCTGCCCCTGAGAGGAGGGAGAGGCTAAAACTATAGCATGCAGACATTCCTGAACAGGACACTGTCACCAGCTGCTAGGGAAAGCCAGAAGGGTTCGGCTTCCTAATGGCGACCCTGAGCCCGGGGGCCAGGCTGGAAGTACGCGTAGTGGAATGGGCTGGCCTAAGAGCCAGCAGACCTGGTTCAGATCCTCACTCTGCCACTGGGACCTTGGGAAGGTTATTTTACCTCTCAGGGCCCCAGTTTCTCCATCCATAAAAGAGGATAATAAGTGCTCTGTCAATTTTGAGGTGTTGTGAAGATCAGCTGAGAAAATAGATGTAAATGTGCTGTATTAACTGAGAGGTACCCGTGCAGCCAGGGGAGGCACCAGGCTGGAAATCCTCTCGGGGTGCACTGAGTATGGACACCTGAGCCCCAACACGTCAGAAGCACAGAAAGTCGATGCTCAGAGGGCCTAGAACCTTGCATTCTACCAGGTCAGAGCAGGGAAGTGACTAATGTAACATTGAGTAGCAAATTAACAGCCAAGTTGGACCAGTGCCCAGTTTCTGATTTGGGGCTAAGGAAGGGAGACAGCACAGCTATGGCAGGGCTGTGGGTAAAGGCCCGAGCTTTGTCTGTCACACGCTTGGGGTGGTAACTCACTCCCATCAGTCTCAGCTGGGTCCACCTCTGGTCAGCCCTAATGCCCAGGTCAGAGACCTTGGCATGAGACTATAGTGGCTTGGTAGGGAGGGACTTGACACCTGTCCTTGGTTTTTGTCCCAGGCAGGTGACACAAGACCAGGCCTGAGACCCCAGGCTCAGCACCAGGGGGTGGGCATCTGCACCTGAGCAGGGCCTTGTGTCTTCAGGACGGGCTGGCATGAGGCAGTGCCCACACTGAGGGGCAAAACTAGGAGGGGAGAAGGAGGGCAGGCGGGAGGTGAGGGCAAGAGAAATGCCCCACGCTGGGCACATTTATCATCAGCAATCACAGTCTTTCTCTAGCCCCTGGACACCGGCTAATTCTCGCCAGACTTGACCTCCCACTGCATGGAAAATCTCTTCCATTCACTGCAAGGCTGATGTGCTCAGTGGGGAGCAGGGAGAGTGAAGGGAGAGGAGCCCATTTATTATTATGTTTTAAAAACACACAAACCCCACATGGAAGGACCCCTCCCTGGACACAAAGACCTTCTTCCATCTGGCTCTGGTTCTTGGCGGCTATGGGGTTCAGGCTGGGGCCCCCCTCAGAGGCAGTTACAATGGCCGTTACTGATGACAAATGGGGGCTGGCAGGCTTTGGGGAGGCTGAGTTATTCCTAACAAAGGAGCCCCTTGCACAACCCTTTTCCCATACCCTCTGCAGACCTGCCTGTGCCCATGACATCACTTCCTGTGCAGGAAGTGGCCTCACTAAAATGACCAGCAGGGTCAGGAGCTTGCATCTTGGAGAGGGGGTCTGGCTGAATCTGAGAAATCCCTCCCCTGACAAGCGAAGGAGCTGATGGGAGGCTGGGGCGAGGCCTTAAGATAGGCATGGAGCCCTGGAATGAAGCCCAGGCCCCATTTAAAAGAGGCCACACTATTCACAAAGCAGGGAAGGGCACTTTGGTTACTGGTCATTGGTTTACCCTCAGGTGTCAGTGGTAACTTGGGAGGCTACAGTCGACATCCACTGGCCTGGACCCTCCAGACCCTTCTCCTGGTCACTGGGCTCCCCTCAGCCTGGGCCTGGGTCACTCTAGGGCTAAGTTTTGGTGCCTCTTCAAGACCCCAGGTTCCAGGGTGTCACTGTGCCCAGAGGCCCAGACCACAGGAGAGTGGCAATCTGTTTCACCTTCCTCTCCCAAATAGGGAGCTCAAAGCTCTCTCATCTGTCATACTTCAGATAATAACTTTTGTCCAGCACACAATGTGATTATCATCATCAGTACAACAATCTTGTGAAGTAGGTGTTCCATTTCACAGATGAGGGAACTGAGGCTCAATTAAGTGAAAGACATGCTCAGGCTCATAGCTACTGAGGGGCAAAACTAGGAGAGGAGAAGCGGGGTAGGCGGGAGCTGAGAAACCCAAAACTCCTCCAGTTAAGCCACAAAGCCTCCCTTGGCCCACAGCGGCCCTGAGGGACCAGCAGAGAGCAGCTATTTTCTGCCCATTTTGCAGATGAGTGAAAGGAGTCTCTCATAGTTCTCTAGCTTGCTGGAGGAGAAGAGGGTCGTGGCTTCCTAACCCCAGCACTTGGCTTTCCTGTCTCTGTGGGCTTGACAAGTCCTGGACTTGTTGGGGATGCCCCAGACAAACAGATCCATCCTAGCCTGGAAGGGCCCGCTGCTAGCCTGGTATAGCCCCCAAGGTCACAAGCCATAACCATCTTCCCTGGAAGCCCAGAAAGCCCCAACCAGGCTGGGACAGTGGCTCCTTTCTCAGGGCTGCCTCTGTCAATGCTCTAAGACAATGGCAGTGACGTGGGCCTGTGGGAGACCTGCTGTTTTATTTGGCCATTTCTCCACCATCCAGAGTTGGGATGAGGCAAATTTGAGTTGTACTTTCAGACTCTGCCGAACCACAGTTGCTTGGGTTCTACCTGGGGAGGCCTCCTTTTCCTCCCCTGCATCCAGCCCATGATGCTGACGGACTTGGGTGCTGCCAGGTAAACATTCAAGATGTGCCTCAAACCTCATGACCGCCCATCATCACCTCCTACTGTCTCCAAGCTCATGTCTTCCTGCCCAGACCCCTCCTCACTGTACTCCCTACTTCCTCTCCTGCACCCTCAGATTTACCTTCCTCATAGCAGCTGGGGCAATCTTGCAAAATACAAATAAATAGCTTCTCTGCTTAAACCCTCCAATGGCTTCCATTTGTACCTGGAATGAAGTCCTAACTCCCACCGAACCCTTAGACGTCAGAGGTTAACCCATCATTCACTGTGCTCCAAGCCACCTAGATGTGTTTCCTGACCCCTGAACGTGAATGTGACTTCTTAGTCCCATCTCAGGGCCTTTGTTGTTCTCTCCTTTTGGAATGCATCTCCCCACCCCCATCCCCCTATATTCTTTGGCTAACTCTTTGTCATTGAGATATCAGCTCAAGTACCACCTGCCATCTCCCCAGTGAGGCCTTTCCTGACCACTAAATACAAATTCATCATCCTCTACTTCCCCTGAGGCTATCTCTGCATTGTTTTTTGTTTGTTTTGTTTTGTTTGTTTTTATTTTCGACAGTGCTCATCTCTCTCTGGAATTACCTTCTTCCTATATTTGATTGTTTGTTGTCTGTGTCTGGACAGGTCTGCTCTCTGGAAGGCAAGTTCCTTTAGGGCCTGTTAATAACCGGTTGCTTGTTTTTCTGGGTCTGCTGGGGGCACAGGACTTTCTCCCGCTATACTGCTCAACCTCTTCAGAAATACCTGGGGTGGCAAGTGGGTGTAGGAAAGAGCAGACAGGGGCAATGGGCACAGGCAGGGCTGACCTGGGCCAAGGGAGCCAGTCCCTTTGGAACCCCCATCCTGTAGGATGCAAATTCAGAGACCATGTAATCATTGTCCTCTAGGATGAAGACCAGAGAGGGTGTGGCCTGGCCTCAGATCACATAGCATCTGAGCAACAGAGCCAGTAAGAGAAACTGAGTGCTTGACTCTTGGGAGAGGTTGGAGGAATTTATTTTTAAAATATACCTCTTCCTTCTAATGAAAAAAACTTTTTTATTTTTCTTAAATAAGGATGAAACTAGAAATCACCCATTTCCATCCCCAGTTTACCAGAATTAGCCCTTGACATTGGTCCTCCCTGTCTTTTTTTAGATGCACACATATTTTATGACTTAAAGGGGCCTTGCTACATACGCTTGTGTGTCCTATGTTTTCCTTCCAAGGCTGTTAACTGAGGACTTTTAAACTACAAACAAAAATGCACCAGGCATCGCTCTCTCTCTCTCTTAGCACAGCCACACACGTCAGGCAGGCGCAGGCCAGCTGGGCCGACATCCTGGTATGGCATTCCAGGTTGCTGGAAGAGCTACAGGATGCAGAGTTCGTTCAGGGAGCCACTGGACAGCGATATTAGGTTGGCTTTGCATGTTTGGGTGCTGGGCAAAAAGATGCCCAGTGTCCTGTCCCTGTCTCCTGGAAAACTCAAAATGTACATGGATATACCCTCTGGCCCAGGGACTGCCTGACAGGGCAGTGGGTTAAGTTTCTGCTGCCCTTCTAAATGAAGTGTCCCCATGCCACCCTGGAAAGTCCAGGGTCAGGCCTGTTCTTAGTGTCTCAAGGCACAAATTTCCCCCACCTTCCCACCGTCATGCTCCAGGGCCGAACAACCCCTCCTTACACAGGAGAGACAACCGCCAACACATTACGAAGTGAAAATACTATGATCCTTGCCTGCTGCCATCAGCACCATCACCACACCTGGCCAGACCTTGCCCCAGTGCTGCTTGTGGGCTACTTGGCAGGTACTAGGAGGCACCTCAAACCCTGGGCAACAGGGCATTTAGACCTAAATCTAACCCTTCACTTCCAGAGGGAGACCATGAGGCCAGAGAGGAGCAATGACTTGTCCAAGGTCAGCCAGCCAGTCGGTGGCTGCAGCACCCCTGGTATCTTGGTATCACAGTAGCATAAAGAGAATCATAGCAGGGAGAGAGGAAAAGGATGCCCAGACTGGCCTTTGTCAATGTGTGAAATGAGGCATAAGACAAATAAGGAGAGATGAGCAGAGAGGTAGAGATGGAGTCATGGGGGGAGGGACAGAGAAAGAGAAACCGAGAGCATCCAGCGGTGGAAGGTGAGTGATCTGTGTGGGGGCTTCTCCTTGTAGGTTCTAAGCCCGAAATCCACTTGGGTTCCTCCTCTGGCCCTGGGACAGGGGAAGAAGGTGGCCATCTATCTCTGGCTTTCATCTACACTCCTACTCTGCCTTTCTCACAAATGCCAGGACTGGGACCACAGAAGGCAGACTCAGGCTCCCAGGAATACTGTGGGGACAAGCTGTGGGGAGTCACTGGTCTCAGGTCACATAGAAGGATGGAAGCAAAGCTAGGAGTGAAATGGGGGCATCCTGGTACTCAGCCCAACGTGCTTCCCTTGTCTCTCGCTGGTTTCCACAATGGGAAAGACCCTGGCCCTGAGTTTGGATGAGCAGTTGAGTTGCTGGCAGTGGAGATGAGGGAAGACAGTGCCACTGGCCGAGGGGAAGGCACGGATGGCTGCTCAGGTGTACTTTGAGGGAGGCAGGGTCGTGGGCAGGGACTTGCCCTCATTCTTTCACCAAGCATTTCCTGAGTGCATCCCCTGGATCAGGCCTAAGGTTGGGCCTTTGCTCATAGCAAAGATTTAAAGATAAGAATCCAGACATCTCGACTTTGACTTGTGCTCGGTGTGCCTCCAGCCTAGCCCTGCAGTCATGTGATGTCCCTCTGTCTGCTGACCCACTATCAGGGCAGGAATAAATCTGCAGCTTTGTCTCTAGTGCCCTCCTTCTTAGTCAAGGAGCCAGCCTACTTCCTCCAGGAAACAGGCTTTGATTATATCCACCTTGACTCCTATAAGGCTGTCTCATTATCTAGGCTCCTATAATCCCTCATATTTCTTGGGCTGAAACACATTGGTGCCGTTGTTGGCTTTCGAAGTGAACTTGGGCGAACTACTTCCCTCTGGACCTCAATCCTCCCTTCTGAGAAATGGGGTCACTTTTACTTGCTTCACCTCCAAGGTTGTTGGGAATACCAAGGTCAGAAGTGTGAAACTATTTTGTCAGATAAGCAGCCCTATGCACTTGATAATTTTGATTATTGCTTTTCGTAGTAAGAAATGGTGGGTGTGCCCTCCTGGGGCTGCCAGGGCCACTGGCTGACATCCTAACCACCGGCTCCAGGGCTTTCCTCTGGGTTCAAGGTGCCGGCCAGGTAGCCCACTCCCCATTTCCACCCAGCTCCAGCCTCCCAGCCACTGCCCCAACCCACTCCATGATGACACGAAGCTGCAAAAGGCTGATGCAAGCTAGAAAGAGGGAATGAAACAGACTGAAGTGGGGCGGATGGAGCTCCACCTCCGGCCCCTGGGGGATGATGGCCCTGCCCTTGCCAGCTTGTTTGCACCTGCTGATGTAATCACTGGGCCTCCTTGGCTCAGGGCTCAGCCCACTCACCCCAGCCTCCAGGCTAGAGCCAGAGGAAAGGTGGAAAGGTGCTGAGGGCAGGAACCCAGGCACACAGCTGCATGCACCATGAGAGGGATCTTTCCAGAGAGGGGTAGCTGGGCCCCAGCAGAAAGGAGGAAAGAGCCTGAGGAGGGGCAGGCAGATGAACACACACTCTGGAGTAAGCAGGACCTGGGTCAACGCCAGCGCTGCCACCGTGTTACTTCCGGGGAGCTATCCCTCATCGCTGGACCTGGTACATGATGGGCACGTAATTTGTCACTCTCCCCATAAATTTCTCGAGGGGAATAGGAAGACTAAGAGGGGAAAAGAGAAAGGACGGAAGCATGGCTCGGTGGAAGAAAAACACCAGAATAGTCCCGGGCCAGCCACCAGGTCACAGAGTGACTTTAGGCCAGCTGCCTCGCCTCCTGGGGCCTTGGCCTGTTTATCTGTAAGATGGGCCCAACATCACCGTGCCCACCTCACAGAGACAGTTGGGCCCAAAGGTGTGAAAGTGCAACATGACACTGAAGCATGTGGATGTTCTGGGAAACCTGGGGACAGCTAGGGGGGATGCTCACCAGGAATCTGGGGCTCCAGAGGCTAGGGAGGGGTATGGGGCCTGTCAGCTGTGTCCTCTGCCTGGCCTGGTCCCAGAAGCCTCCCCTTGGGGAAGAAGACATGGAAGACATGGAATGCTCTCCAGAGGCCTCCAAAGAGCCATCAAAAACATGCAGGTGGCAGGGACAATAGCCAAGACATACTCCTGGAAACTGCAAGGCCACCTGCATGCAGCTGAGGGCCCCTGACCCTATGAGCTCAGCATTTGGGGATCACCCTGTCTCCCAACTATAATTCTCAAGGCTGGTTTTCCTGGAGACAACTTTGCTCTTTCTCTAAGGAAACGGAAGAGAAAAGTACCTCATCTACTTCATGTGTCTCTTCGGTTGACCTTGAAGGCTCCCGAAAGCCAGGGAACTAAGCAGGTGGAAAAGAGATGTCCATCTCAGTCATCCTGACCCCTCAGCCCAAGGGGAGTGGGGCTATCTTTTCTAACTGGGCCCTCGGTTCTGCTGGGTTGTTCTTGATGGGGAGCTGCAGTCTAGCTGGGACGCATGGGTTTCCTGGGCCACAGAGATCCACCTTTCCCTTCAATATGGACTTGCATCCCAACAGGTCATGCGAGGAACCAGCACAGCTGCAGGATAACCCAGTCTCGGGCACTGCGCAGAGCACTGGGGGTACATCGTCTAATCACATCCTCCCCACAGCTTTCAAAGCAGCCCCTCTCATTCTGATCCCATTTGCAGGTGAGGAAACTGAGGCACAGAAAGGTTAAGAAACTTGTTCGAGGTCACAGAACAGGGTTGTCAGCACTCAAATCTGTGTCTCCCTGACTCTGAACCCATGCCCATTAACCTCTATGCCAGTGGTTTGTGGTTCACAAACTATAGCGTGTACACAGAGCGCCTGGAGGCCGGTAAGGCCCAGCGCGCAGTGATTCCCTCCCCTACCTCCAGGTTCACACTCTGCAGGCCTGAGAGGGCCTGAGAACGTGCATTTCTACAAGTTCCCAGGTGCTGTTGCTGCTCTACACTCTTTTGCCTCCCAATAAAAACACACAATAGCACACATAACAGAGCTTAACACAGGTCAGCTTCCTTTCCCTGAGCACTTCTATGATTCAGCTGGAGACTCTTCAGAAGGAATTACACAGCAGCATAGTGCTGGCTACCTTAGCCTGAATCAGGCCCCAGTGTGAGGTAATAAAGATACCGACAGCCATCACCTGCAGCTGTGTTCTTGCGAATTAGCCTCGCTGGGCCTCAGTTTCTTATCTGCAAAATGGGGATAATAGTATTTCTAGGAAGGATTAAATATATTATACACACGAGCTGCTTAGAGCACTGCCTGGCACATCAAAAGGGCTTATT
This sequence comes from Rousettus aegyptiacus, assembly GCF_014176215.1. Classification (NCBI taxonomy): domain Eukaryota; kingdom Metazoa; phylum Chordata; class Mammalia; order Chiroptera; family Pteropodidae; genus Rousettus; species Rousettus aegyptiacus. Next base: position 15,405,366 of record NW_023416309.1, read on the forward strand.
CAGTATAAGCTGCATTACTGTTATTATTACTACCACTGTTACCATCTACATCATCTTTGTTACTTTTCCAACAATCCTGGGAGGTTGGTATCAACACTTACCTCCACTGATTACCAGGGAGACAAGTAACTTGCCCAAAGTCACTAAGCGGCAGAAGGATGCTAAGCCAGGTTTGAGACCCCGTGGTAGGAACCGTCCACTACAAGCAAAGAGAGATGCCCGCTCTGGCCATTTCCTCCAGAGAGGATGCAGAGTTATTTTCCCACTTATGCTTCCTGCACTTCCTTCTAGATCCCCAAGCTTAGCCCAGAGTGCAATCAGTGTCACTGGTAAAGGGAGACTGTCTCCAACAGGGAACAAGAGGCTGTGTTAGCCACCCACACTCGCTGACCCTGGGCAGCCAAACCCCCTTCCCTCCCTGTCTGTATGTTTGTCCCCTGGCCTGCTCCTCCTACTGGGCACCCTGGAAGCTTGAGGGCTGGCTTGGTCCAGCCCTGGGGAGAGGAGGTCACTTGCTTCTCTTGAGACCCTCCTGCCCCCCACATCCCCTGGGATCCCAAGTTCAAAACAATAGAGGCTTCAGGTTTGCCTTTGATGTAAAGGTTTAGTAGGTGGCTAATTTTAGCTGAGAAATACTCGGCATTTTCCCAGCCACCGTCACTGCCATACTCTGAGCTGGACAAATGGCCTTGGTTTTCCTCCCCAATTGTTCTCAGCTAGGGGGCTGGGTGCTGACTCCAGCTCAGGACAATTCCCTTTGTGTCTGCTTCCGGGTGGCTCTTAATAACTCAGCGAAGGGGATGGGACAGGCTGGAGCTCTTAGCCCCAGTTCTCTGGCCCCACCCCTGCCCTGGCTGCCTGGTCCCTAACTTCAGAATTAGGCATCCCAAAATGTGGCATTTAAATAGGCCTCACTGGTCACAGTCTCCAAAAATCCTCACTGGTTGGGGCAGAGATGGAGAGCTTGTGTCCTGAAGGGGCCTCGGAAGCCAAAGCCCAGAGGGGGTATGCCTGGCCTAAGGTCACAGTACTCTGGCAGAGCTGGGCCTGGACTGTGAGTCTAGAGGCTCCTGGTTCAGTGCTCTTTGCACCATGTGCAAGAGAAATCCGATTGCTGTCTACGCTCCCACACAGTGTGGGGATGCCTCAGAGGGCGAGATCCCAGACTGCACGCCTCCCATTCTCTTGGCTTCCAGTGGATACACCTGGAATTCTGTCCTACCACTTTCCTCCCCTCACCTGGCTGTACCCCTCCGTCTTCAGGTCCCATCTTAGTTACCTCCTCAGAGAGCCTGGCTCTGACTGTGCCCCTCCCAACTACACCTAGGTCATGGCTCTTCCTCTGGTGTTTTTTCCCCTATGGCCCGTGTCACCTTTTTTAGTTATATAGACTCATTTGTGTATTTCCTTGTTTAATGCCTGGGTCCCCACCAGATCCTGGGGTGCCAGGGGGCTGATGCATGGTGACAGTTGCAATATATAACTTATCTGTGAGGGCTCTGGAGCAGAATCTAGAGCTCCTGCTGTGCCAAGCGAGGCTGGGTGGTGGGGGGAAAGGGGGGTGGGCCCCAGGGGATCGACAGGGGCAACAGGAGCAATCGAGGCTTGGGACAGTGGCTATTTGCCATCCAGCGTGGGTATATTCAGATATTTCAGCAGCATGGTGGCCTTCCTGGAACTTTCTGCCTGAACACCCATCCCTGGCTGGATGGCACATGTGTGCCCAACTGCTGACCCCAGAGCCAGTTTGGCATACAGTAGAGATACTTAATAAGTGCTTCTTGAATGAATGGATGAACATCCTGGGCTCCTCTGGGTCCTCTTTTCCCTGAAGAAGAGGCCTCGATTGGATCTATGCCACCCTGTCCATGGATGGCTCTGGAAGTAAGAGCAATGAGGAGCCTTAGGGAAGGTACTCATAGCCCAAGGCAGCCCCACCCCAGAGGGCTTACTGGCCTAGCACCCCCTAGCTTTGCCTGGCCCCCCACTGCTATAGCCAGGAACCGGCATGCTATAATTAGAGTCCTCCTTCCAGGCTCCCGTAATGAGGGGTGTTGGGTGCCAGCCATAATTACAGCCTGGTTAAAATGAACAGGAGCCGCCTCCAAGCCAAATTACAAAGTCTGCAGTCGGACTCCCTCCTGCCCCATTCCCTTTTTATGGGGCTGGTCAGAAGGAGGGACTGGGGAGTTTACAGAGAAGCCAGCTCAGCCCGGGCTGTGGTCTTGGGAGAGTGGAAAGCTCAGAGTCTAGGCCTGTGTTGCTTTGAAACTATCCTCACACCACTCCCAGCTCCACCCTCACCAAAGTTCCCATCCAAAGCCAAGGTCAAGAATGGGCAAAGAAACCAACTGAGGCTGCTCTTCCAATCCTTTCATCAGAACCCCATCAAGAGCTGAGCACTCTGTGCCAGGTCCATGCTCATGGGCTCTGTGCAGTTGTATTTCATGGGTACAGGCACCATCGCCCCTTTCGTAATAACCAAGTTTCAGCGCTTAACTAACTTGCCCCACATCACCTAGTCAGTAAGAGGCAGATCCAGGGCCTGAGCCAGGCCCACACAGGAAAAGATTCCAGAGCACAAGTAGGTACATACACTCCATTTTGAGCCCCTCACTGCACTGGGCACAGGGTGGAGCATAAGGAAAGACTGAGTGAACCTGGAGAATGATGTGTTTTGCAAGTCGAGGCCTAAGAGATACAGCCGAGTCTTTCTCTCCCTTTTAGGAATGGAGACGTGAGATTCTAATTTCCAATGGCATGCCAGCATCCAGAAGCAGAGCCAGGATGGAGAGGGCCTTGTTGACCTCATAATCTCAGGATCTCGGAGTGCAAGTAATATAGAGAAAATCTAGTTCAGGGGCAAATACACAGCAGTCTGGCACGCCCCAAAGCTGTGGCAGAGGTAACTAATCAGTCAATTGTGACACGCCTGGACAAGGCCTCAGACTCCTTCGCAGCACAGGACTATACTCAACCACGCCAATCGAGCAATGAAAATTAGTTTCCACCACTCCTGATCTCATTACTCCCCGCTATGCCAGTTAACCCAAGGGGGAAAAGGGGCCGAGAGTTGGGGTGACTTGCCTCAGTAATGGAGTGGCTCTTACTCCCTGATCCTCAGCCTCCCTGGATGCCACTGTCACTCCCATTGCACCCTCGGCACAGCCCCGTGAACTCTGGGCCTCCTGTGTGGGGAACACTCAGTCCTCCTACCCCTGGGCCCCAAAGTACTGACCCAGCCAGCTGGTCTGCTGCCCTGGCCAGAAGGTGGCTTTCGTAAGGGACTGTAGGGGAACAGGCTTGCTCACCGGCAGAAGTGTCCTGGTGCAACAGTGGCAGCCTCTCTGAATACCCTGAACTGCCTGCACGCCCCTTCCTGGGCCTCTCGGCAGAGCCCTCCTCCTACCCGAAAAGCTGGCTCCAGCCACCCACTGCCCACTCACCACAACTGGCCCATGGTGACTCAGTTTTCTTGTTACCCAATCCCCACTTCTGCCCCTGGCATCCTCCGCTCTGACGAGCCTCTTCAATAGAGCCTTTGATCCCGGCACTCCAGGCTCATAAACAAAGGACCCCCTGCTGCCTTCAGCAAGGGATGTGGAAGAGTTGGGTCTCGGTGACCATGACAGGATAGGCGCAACCCAAAGTCCTCACTTTCATGTGATCCCCCAGCCTCGTCCAAAGGTCCTGAGCCCAGAGGGCCTCCAGAGAAGGCACAAAAGCTGCCGAGATTTCTGGAAGGTGCCTGCCTTACTTGGCAGTGCTGGTCCCGGACCTGAGGGTATTTTCAAAGGACACTTTAATTAGGGAACAGGGTGGCCAGCCAGTGGGATTATAGGCCACACCCAGTGCCATCAGAGGCCTCTAAACTCCCAGGCCCAGCTTGCCACCTCCTCCCTGGGTTTATGGGGGTGGGATGGTCTTTGAGCACCCCTGCTTACTGCCCCCGCAGTGGGGCCCCTGGAAGGGAATGCTGGATGTCTCAGGCGTGGTTTCTTGAGCTGAGTTTTGGGTCTCAGGCAACTGCTGGAGACAGTCAGCAAAGTGGAAAAATCACCCTCTGAGCAAGAGGCTGGGAGCAGTGACCACTCCTAGGCTGGGCCACTGAAGGACGTGGGCACCAGAGCCTCCATCCCTGACCCTGTGTGCTTCCCCACTCTCTCTACCAGAAGGGACAATGGCAGAGGTTTGTCTCCTAGAGGCTTTGGCTCAAATTCAACTGTGCTGTGGGTCCCCCCAGCAGTATACTCCCACATGCAAGACGGGCAGACCTGGAGCTGCCCTGGCTCACTGCCCTTAAATGTCAGGAGAGGGACAGAGGGCCCAGGCCCACTGAGTTGTCTGAGGTTGGCTGTGGCTGTGGCACTGTGGTCCCCAGATCCTCTCTGCACCCTCATTTCCTCCTCTTTAAAAATGGGGAGATCCATGTGACTCTCCCAGACTTGTTCAGTTAAACAGAATGTAGTGAGAGTAATCAGCATCGGGTCTGATTGAGGCACTCAGAAATCTTGATTTGGGTTCAAGTCCTGCCCATATACTAACTAGCTGTATGACCCCAGGACAAGCTATTTCACCTCTCTGAGCCTCGATGAAGTGAATAGTACCTTCTTTTTATAGATGTGAAAGGGCTTTATAACCTGTAAAGAGCTGTCCGAGTCTAAGATTAGTCAGTATTGTTTTTCTAATGAATGGCTATACTTACCCTCCCTCCACCCTGCCCACAAGGTAAGGCTGGCCCATTTCTAAACTGGTGATATCTGGCTCACGTGGCCCCACAGAGCTGCCTCCTATGAGGCTCAGTGCATCCCTTATTGCCTGTCAGCTGTCTCCTGGACAGGGAGGTGACTGAATCTCCTTGGGGAGGGATGAGAAGGAGGAGCTTTGGAAGCTCAGTTCTCTGGGAGAAGCGTTTACCCATCAGGGAATCTTCTGCCTGGCCAGTCAACCCCAAGAGAAAAGGCCAGAGGGGTGGGATAGAGACAGAGTTGGGAACCTGTGAGAACCCGGGGAAGGTGGGCATGGGCAGGAGCCAGCTGAGCAAAGCCCATCCTTGGTTCTGCTACCCTTCCCCTGATGGCACTCCAGAAAGGCTCCATGGGATACCCCAAGAAGTGTGATCTCAAACAAGTCCCTTCCTTTGTCTGGACCATCTTCTTCCTCAAAAGAATGCTCTCCAACTACATAGTTTGTCTTGCTGCTCTTGGATGCTTGGGAGTGGAGGGTTCTAGGAAAGGCACAGGGAAGCTGGTCCTGCCACACGGCTCAGCCAGAGTCCAGGCATCCTGGAGGGGCTTTAGGACTCAGTTTGGAAGGACATGCAGTAACCTCCTGGACTCTTAAGAAGAGAGGCTGAGACTATCAAGGCTTTACCCCAGATTCTCTAATCTACAAGTCCTCTCCGTCCATCCTGGGCTTGGCCAGCAAGCAGGCAGAGAGATAAGCAGGAGACGATGTCTTGATTCCACCACCCTAGATCAAGAGCAGACGACCCTGCCTAGAACTGAGGGCACCCCACGTCTCACCCGGGAGGTGAGGGCCCTTACTCTCAGTGGAAAAAGCCCAACACACCCAAGAGAGAATCTCAGTATCAACAGCTATAGGATTTTAGGCAGGTGAGTTTACTTCTCTGAGCATTGGTTTCTTTACTTGTAAAATGGGGCTGTGAATAGTCCCTAGCCTAGAGGATAACTGGGAGGAAAAAATGTGATCGTGTGTGGAATACTTAGTCCAAGGCCTGGCTCAAGGTAAAGGCTCAAAAATGGTTCCTAGTTGAAGCATGCTGTCCTTGGGCACGTTGCTTCAAGTCTCTGGGCCTCGGCTTCCTTGTCTGCAAAGTGGGTATCAGGGCATCGCCAAATTCCAAGAGATCCCATGTATGCAAGGCTTTGGCACAGCCCTGGCACATAACAGGCACTCTAGGCATCCATGGAAGCCGTGGGAGCTGGGTGACCTGGCAGAGTTCCCCACAGTCTACCCTGGTTCCAGGGAGAGGACAGAGCCAAGGCTCTGCCCTGCAACAAGCTCGGGTGGTTTTCTCGCTCCTTTTGGTTGTCAAGCTCCAGATGGCTGCTGGGCCCCCAGCCAGGGAAAACACCTTGCAAACCCACGTGGCACCTCCATGCAGCACCTGGCACGAGGAGGCGGGAGCTCACCACCCAGTGGGGAATGCCTTCTAACCAGGGGCTGCAGGGAATCGGGAAGCCTGGGGAGGCAGCTCTGGTTCTGACCATTTCACAGACAGGACGCATCACTGAGGCACTAGTCACCTGTGTGACTGGTCTGGCTGGGCTTGGAGGAAGCGGGGGTCCAAGAGGGGCACCAGGGATCCTCAGACCCCTGACCCGAGGCCAGCACCTCCTCTTCACTTAGGTTTCCTCTCAGCCCAAACTTTCTGATTCACTGTCTCTTTGGTAGGTAGATAGAACGGTCCCATTCAAAGATGAGCAGACAGGCTCAAGAGTGGTGAGTAGTAGGCCTGGCTTACACGCTCAGCTGGTGGCAGAGCTGGGGTTTGAGCCCAGAGCTCTTCTCTCTCCACCATGAGGCCAGGCATGTGGTGAGAGGACCCCAGCAGAGAGAAGCCAGATGAGATCTGGGGGTGCTGTTGACTCTTCTCCCACTTGCCCTCAGTGTCTCACAAAGAATGAGGGAACAGATGCTGCTTAATAGAGGGGATCCAGAGGGTGTGGCTTTCCAGGGTCCCCTCTTAACCTGCCCTTCCAGGATGGTCTATACTGGCTGCGGAATCCCCTTCTCCTCCTGCTTTTGGGACTATCCCAATTCTCCTCCTTAGTAAACTTCCTTGATTTTGGTGCCCATCCTCCTCCCTGGACCCCAGCTGCCTCCCCCACACTCCATATTCTCTGCTTTGCCTCACACTCTGTGCCTTCTTCGTGGTCTTCCTCTCCATCACAGTAGGCTGTACCAGGGCTAGATTGTTCTTGTGACATCCCAGGGAGGCAGGAGATCTGGGCTCTTGTCTTAGCTCAGTAACCAACATGCTGTGTGACCTTGGACCAGTTCCTGACCCTCTCTGGGCCCATGCTTGCCCATCTGTCATTGAGGGGTTGAGTGAGAACCTCTAATGTTCTATGAATATCAAAAACCCACATGAAACATACAGGCTAGTAGGCTGGTAGGCATGGACTCCTTGGGCTCCTGGCTCACCCCTTCGCTCCCTACTGGGGCCCCAGAAAAGCTGGTCAGGGACTGGGCTGCTAGGCTGTGCCGCCCTCTATACCTCCAAGTCCTTGCTTGGGTTCTCAGAGCCATCGATATACCTCTGTCTCTGGCCTCTGCCCGAGCTCCCTCTATTCCCTATCCCGTTTTCACCCTGAAGCAGTGGTGGATGCCTCTGTCACTGGAGCCAGCTACTGGCAGAATTATTTCCCTCTGTGCTGGGCTTCCATTAGTCAGTATGTACACCGGGCCTGAAGGGGTGCTGGGGGACGAGGTGGCCATAAATCACTGTGGCTCTCTCTCCCAGCCTGGCTGCTGACAGCCTGGGAGCTCTGCTGGCTCAGCTGTCTCCCTTCTTGGAAGAGCTGGGACCAGGGCCGGAGTGTCTGTGTAAAGGGCAGTGGCACAAACAGTGTGGCAGGCACATGGCCACCAACCCCATCACCTCTGCGGTATGACAATGTTACAGTAACGCTCTAGCTCTCTGTGCAGCTTCACCTTACAATCGCTCAAGGGGAAATGGTAGGGAACTTGGCAAGTCATTGGGACTCAGACTTAGTTTCCTGGTCTGTAAAATGGGGGTAATCATACACCAACCCCACAGAGTTCAACACACACATAAAATGCCAGAGTATGACTCAGTAAACATCATTTGCCTTCCCCCGTGGGTGCTCAGAGTAGGGAGTGGTAGCCTGCTTGCCTGTGTTTAAACCCACGTCTTTGACACTGTACCCTTCTCTTCTGTGGCTGGACAAGGACAGCTTGTGTGCTTGGGATCCAGACTGCCACAGGTAGAACAAAGCTCAGCAGAGCTTTGGAGTCAGACCACCTGGAAAGAGTGAGAACTCAGGCCTGCTTGGTCGGTGCAGGTGCTTTTGGCATCTTCAGTGAGCAAAGTTTGGTTGAGAAAATTAAATGAGATCACAGGGGTGATATTAAAAGAGCAAATTGCTTTAAAGGGCTTCCGCTCATTCCAGATCTCACAGCAGATGGATGGCACTAATTACCAACAAGGAGTGGCCCGTGTTGGAAAGCAGGTCCCTCAGGGCTCTCAGTGTTTCTAAGTTAGGGACTCTGAAAGTGAGAGCCCTGAGCTCCCGTTGTCTCCAATTCACATTCCCTTCCCCCGGAATTCACGGCACCCGGTGAAGTTTGGAAGTCTGTGATGTCTGGGAAATAGTTTTTATTCTCTTCTGGGCCCTTGCACACATGTTGGGACTACTGAGAATGACAAGATGGGGATGGCTCTTGCTCTAAATCCATAAAACAATATGGCCACATGTGTCCCAAGGAGGGCATGTCTTCTCACCTAGAGTTCTACTTCTTGGAAGCTCTCTGAGGAGCTCAACAGAGCTGGGTGCATGGAGATGTTCAATACAGTGTTATCTATCAGGTAAAATGTCCAACAATGGGGAAACAGATTGAGTAAATTAAAGTCTACCCCTAGTGTAGATGATTCTCAGGTATTAACAGGGCTAAGTATGAAGTCTATGTAATTACACAAGAAAGGTTCCTGGAATCATATTAAGTGAGGAACTAGAATGTCAAATGAAACATTTACTTTGATTATACCATAAAACCAAACTGGGCCTGAGCCTGAAAGAAAAGATACTAATATGCAAGTAGTGGTTGCGTCCAGGCGGTGAGATTATTGTTGATTATTTTTCAAAACTTTGTTTCCCATTATTTGGGGCCATTTGGCAATATTATCTAGAGTGTATAAATGAACAAACATTTCTTGGACCCAGAGGTATTGCAGAGAGGGCCAGAGCCCCAGGGATTCTAGCAAGTAAAAAGAGAGTGAGCAGTCTCAGAGTGCTTCAGGCTGGGAACTTGTGGGGCTGGTGTCCATCCACCCTGGCCCTGCTCTGAGCACCTGTTGCCCCAGGAAGGCCTGTCTAGGGATGCCCCATTGTTCTCTGGCCAGGAGGAAGGTGGGGGCAGGGAGGATGGCTGGTTCCAAAGCCAGGAAATAAATCTCCACCCCCCAACCCGGCCTCTCCATTCATTTGGCTTATTGATGGGGACCCAGGGGGCCTGGAGAGAGCAAGCAGACTTCCCAGGACTCGTGAGAAAACTTCCCTGTGCTGGGCCCACGCCATCTTACAGACTCTGGGGGCCCATCCTGGAGGCTTCCTCTGGCTGTTTCCTGGTGTTGTCAACTCTACACCCCCAACAGCATCAGGACGCCAGGCGCCCAAAGTCCCACAGCCTCTTGCACGCCTCCCATAGCACCACAGCTCATCTGGGGCCTGGCCTTGGGTGGCTAAGATCTCCATGGGCCTTATAGCATCTAATAGTCTGTGAAGGAAAGGGATCCCCATCAGCTCCCCTAGGATACACCCTCCCCCCCCCCCCCCGCCCATGCTAGGGGTAGAAAGCCATGGATCTTTGCATATATTTTACATTAATTTGCATAACCACCTGCTATAGCGGAAAGAGCATTAAACCAAGAGTCAGAAACCTTGGAGTCTAGTCCTAACAAGACTATTAACAGGATGTGACCTTCAGCAAATTTCTTACCTCTCCAGACACTGGCCTCCCCATCTGCTGAATTGGAGACTGGACTATTGGTCTGTAAGTTGACATGATATAGCAGGCAAGATGAAGGACACACATGGAGCAAGAAAGGGGTCCTTGGGACACCCCCCCCCCAAAGTGACTGCACCTGGGACAGGTGTTCCCGGAACACCACTTGGGAACATCCCTGAGCTAAGCTACTTTGGTCTCCTGCCCAACCCCCACCCCCGCCCACTAGTGCTCACCTCTCACCCCAAACTGTGTGGGTCCCTGGAGAGGGAGAATGAGCATGGCCAGCTCTCCTGCTTCTCCTTAATTGGCAGCCCTGGGGAAGCCGGCAGCTTCTGACACTCAGGAAATGCTTTGGACTAGGTGCGAGGGAGCTTGCCAGGGAAAGGGAGGCAAAGCCACAAGCCGTCCATGGATAGAGTAGACTCAGCACACACACTCACAATCACACATACCACCACCACTGCTGCTGCCACCACTGCAGCCTGGACCAAAACAGTGCCACTCCCAACATCGGAATGTCAGTCCCAACATCAGCTACCTCGGCCTTGCCTGCAAGCCTGTCCACCTGCTGCCGGTATTTTCCTGGGCAATGGGGAAAAAAGGTGATGGAAAGAAAAGCTCATTCCTGGGAAGCTCTGCCACCGTTGTTGCTGCTCCTTGCATCAGGATCTCTGGGGTATAGTGTCGGGGGAAGGGAAGGATGCCAAAACTTGGAACTGTCTACTTGGTGCCTGGGCCTCGTGCAGTGGGGTTGCCAGTAGGGCTGCATCGGGCTATGGGAAATGAGGCTGTGGCTACTGAATAGCAGGGCTTTGGCACTTCTGCTACTCAATGCTTAGGAGGGCTGGGCCTTTGGGGGTCCCCAGAGGCTGGAGTCTACAGTGAGCAAGTATAGAGAACAGAGGGTACAGGCCCAGAAACCATAGTCGATAAGGGATGTGGTGTGTGGGGAGGAGGTAGAGGTTGGAACCTCAAAAAAGTGAAGAGGTTAAGAAGGAAAGGGTGGAAAATGCCCTCAGTCCCTGGGAGCCCCTTCTCCTACCCCTTGAGTTAGCCAGGGAAACACCCTGTCCTCTCCCCTGACTCTCGCCACCCCCTTTCCCACCTGCCCTATACTTCCTTGAGGAGGATGGACTGCCAGGGTCTGACTCAGGCCCTGATTGTCTTAGCAGCTTCTCAGTCATTTCTCCTCTCTCTCTGGCCTCCAATGCTGTCCGTCTCCCCATAGCTCCCAGATGCTGTCTAATGAGGCAAGTTTCATGAAGGGGTCTGGCCTTGCAGAAGTCACTTCACCTCTCTGAGCTTGTTTCCTCTACTCCAAAATCTGAGAATTGACGCCTACCTATTGAAGTGTTCTGAGGATGAAATAAGGCAATTTAATACAAACTCACCACAGTGTCTGGCATATCATAAAAGCTGGAACACTGTCAGCAGCTGTTATTTTTAGTAACTTCCCCGAGCCTCAGTTTCCTCTTTTGTACAATGCAATGCAAGTCCCACCTTCACAGGGCTATTGTGAGACTTAGAGAGAGGAGAGACTGAACATACTCGGTAAACAGAAGTGGGTGAGGCTGAGGGTGGAGGCTGCTGTTCTCAGGGCTCCTTGGTAGGCAGCAGGTCAAACCCTGCCCAGTCCTGGCATGGAGCCACAAAAGGGAGTGCCTGCCATCGCCTCGTACGCTAACACGGTATCTGCTGCCCTGGACCCAAATGCACCCCATTTGATAGATGCAAAAACTGAGACCCACAGAGGGCAACAGACTGGTCTACAGGCACACAGCGAGTGAGGAACTCTGAAGGCACCATACCCAAAAAGATTTAGATACCACCGAAGAGAGTATTAACTGTTTTCCCCACCCTCCTTCTAAAAAGTACAGACATTTGGAAAAATATTATAATATATATAATACTTATTTTAACTCAGATCTCAAATCACTTTTTTGCTGGGAAGGCACTGTATCTCACTTCATTTACTTATAAAATTGGCATGCCTAGTATACTTAAAGACGCAGCATCCCAGAGAAATAAGGTCGATTTGAGAGCAAATGAAATGACTAGCTTGAAATACACATTTCAGCCTGTGGTTTTTTTTGAGAGAAAAAAACTTTAAGAAAAATAAATATCATCCCTACTTCTTTTCCACCTGTGCTTCAGCATGCAGCTATAAGCCTCTCATAAGATGGGAGTTATTTCTTGGTTCATTCATTCTTTTACCAGCCAAAGACTGACTGTGTAACAGGGGATTCAGATAGAGGTGAAGCTCAGGGTCTTCGTGGGGATCGTGTACACTCTGCAACTTTAATCACTTTGTCTGTGGGCACGAGTGAAACAATCTCGAGAGCCAGGCAACATTTAAAAGCAAACTTATTAAAGTGTAGGCCACCTTAGTGACAAACTAGCATCTGATGGATTCTCATTAACCATTGTAGGACAAATGGAAAATTGCTCTTGCAGATGGGAAGGTGTGCTTAGTGGCCTTGTGAGTCTGAAGTCCAGGGCAGCTGCCTGAAGAAAGTCCAATTCGTCTTTACAGAGTGCTTCTATCACACCAACCACCTATGATATTAAAGGGTAAAAGGTGAAAGTTTAAAAGTTTAAAAACTGCATGAAGACTCATGAAGACTGCAGCCATAGGACCTGCTTCAGACAGACACATCATCAGTGTGTCTGTCCAGGCTTTCTTGAGTTGTCCCTGCATCTCACTAAACAGCTGAGAAAGAATGAGGTTTGTCAGGAGGAAAGGCAAAGTTGAGTGTGTATGTGTGTGTGTGTGTGTGTGTGTTTATGTCTATGTGTGTGTGTGAGTGTGTTGTGTTTATTTGTATATATTTGGGGTATGAGTGTATGTGGCTATATGTTCTTCAGTGACAGTATGAGTATGTAAGCACAAGGGAAAATTCACGAGCATGTGCTGCCTTCCTTACCTTGATTCCCTAGGCAGGAGCTAGGATTCTCTAATCATTCAAACAAGCACTAGAATGATCTCTTAACAGATTATCCTTCTTTGAGTCCTAGTATCCAAATCAATATATTTGTAGGGGACAGCAATACACGGTTGTCCAATGACTGCTATGGCTGAGCCCATGACAGACATCACTAATCGATTATGACACTCTTTCCAACTGAGCCTAATCTTAGTCTCTGAATTGGCACAACTCCTGGAAGTCACTACTGCTTGTTCAAAGCCAGCAGATGAGAAGAAACCTATTTACTATCCTTGAACTTGACCTCTAGAGTTCCTTCCAACTTTAGCATGCTCAAAGTATTCCCCTCTTCAGTTCTACTCTGTATCTAGCCCTATGTTGAACCTGTGGGAGACAGAGAAGTATCTTTTGCTCACAAAGAAAGTTATAAACTTTTGGGGTACTGAGAGCCAAGAGGATAACCCTTCATGAAACTACTAGGAAGCAGGATAACTCTGTGATTTAGCCCTGGATCTCTGATGGTAGACACCGACCATATTCCAACCCTTTACCCATAGCAGATATTACTAACTGATGTTGACCTTTACAAACGAGGCCAGATGTGGCGCTAGAATTCTTCTTAACACAACATATTCTCAGACTTTCTTCTCAACACAACATATTCTCAGGCTTTCAAAAGCCACCTGAGATTTTTTTTTTTTTTTTGCCACATTTTTGCCACTGCTGCCCTAGATTTTGAGGTATAGGCTATACAGTCTTGGGGAGGCTGGGGTTACCAGAGAAGGCTTCCTGGGAGAGGCAGGAATTAAGCCAATATTTGAGGAAGTACCCAAACACCCAAGCCAGACCAGACAGGTGAGACAGAGAGACCAAAGCTGGGAGAAGGGAAATGGTGGGGATTCCTGGGAGGATCGGAGATAGGCCAGCTGAAGCAGGGAGCAACCTGTTTGGATCCAGCAGAATAGCTAGAGGGTCATGGTCATCCCTGGGGGCCAGATACAAGGGGATCTGATGTTTGTCCCACTGGTACTACCCCTTCATTAAAAAGCATCTTGGGGATCAGAGCCCGGGGCTTCCATATAGCAGGAGACCTCCAGCAGCCAGGAGGCTCAGGCCTGGAGGAGTGTGCCACAGGCTCATAGTGACCCTGCCCTGCTCAGGAGTGGCAGGGTACCTATGCCACACTAGTCTCCTGCGTGGTTAGGAAGATGGGTACCTCTGGCACACATACTTCTCGCCTGGCTCATTCGGGCTGTTCTCTTGAGCCCAGATGTGTGCTCAGAGAAGGGAACTACATCCCCACCCGATCCCAGGAGGGAGCCACAGCCTGAGCACCAGAGTGGGAAGAGGGAAATCTGGCCTCCAAAAGGCCCCACTGGGATACATGGCTAGTACTCTTATGAGGGACTCTCCAATTACTCCATCCTGTGGCCTAATCTCCTGCAGCTTTGCTTTGTATAATGAGTTACCCTACCAACTAGACATCTGCACTGCCTAGTACCTGCCTCCTAGCCACTTTGTACTTTGAGGTTCACAGGGGATAGATGATGGATGATGAGGAGGAGGGGTCAAGAAGCATGCCAGGGGCTCTCCTGGAGTTAGGGATGACAACTGGGAAGCCGTATCCTCAGGGATAGCTCTATATCCAAAGAGCCTTCCCTAGATAGCAAGATCTCAGCACAAAGTTGCAAAGGGTGGTCCCACAAGGTTAGGGACCCATCTCAGCCAACGCTGAGCTCAGAAACATATACTTAGGCACAGGAACGTTGCTCTTTGTCACTACTGTCTCCGTCCCCTGATAAGCCCCCAGACCTTTGCAAGCTGGTACTGGGACAGCTGGGCCAGTATTTGGGGGGCAGCCAGAAGCTGGCAATCCCGAATGGGCTCCCCTTGGCAGCCTGGCTGTTGTCAGGACAAGATCTCAAGCTGCTGGTGGCCAGACTGCAAGACTCTCATGCCAAGGGCAGTGGGCAGTATGCCTGAGGCACACAGAAGGAGTTTGGAGCTGGTGCCAGCCTGTGGCATGTGAGCAGGCTAGGGAAGTGGCCACAATCATGTCCTCATGTGTGCATACAACTCTAGTATCAGTGAAGTACCTGTGTGGGGCTGCACAAGGACAGACAGAAAACTGGGACACAGAATAGCCCACCAGAATGTCCTCTGGGCCTCTGTGCCAGAGGGAGCTATGTTTGGGACCACCTGGCCAACTGATGCAAACACAAGCATATGTGTACACTACTGTCCACGGGGATAAGGAAGAGTGTACAGGTGGGAGTGGAGACTGCAGGTTAATGGGGTATGCATTTTGCATCTTTGTGTGTCTGTCTGTGTCTAACCTGTGTCCTCTGCCTCAGTGTGTGTGTGTGAGTTCAGGCATCTTCCAGTACGCACACATGAACACATGCATGAGTCTGTGTAAATGTGCATGTGTAGGAGCCACTTTTCAACAAAGACCTTGGGCTTCAAAGGAAAATGAAATTCTTAAGAACATTGAGAGCAGCAGATACTAGCCAGTCTACTGGGGGCTGTTACATTAACCATGTGTCCATTCTGCCTAATACATAAATTACTAATGTAAATTAAAGGATAATTGAAGCCCTTTAGGCCCAAATATTTAAATTATTTAATAGGCAGTCAGGAATGGAAGAAAAAAGAAGGGGAGAACTGAGTTTAACACTCAGAGAAAAAAGTGCCAACTCAGGGGAAGAAGGGGCAGGGGGGCCTCCGCTGGTCCGCCTCTCCTGTTTAGGGGTGAGGACGTACACACCTAGGAGAAGCCCAGGGAAGGGAGGCCCTCACCCTCCGGAATCCCTCTCTCTGGCTCTCTCTATACTGCCTCCCTCTCTCTCTTCCTCCCTCTCCTCCAGATGCAGCCTCCCAGGGCATTCCTTCTTAGAGAAGAGCTACTGAGGCCAGAGGCAAAGCTGCCTGCCCAGGTGGGGAGGGGGGAATGGGAGAGAGCCCGAGTCTTCTGCTCTTCAGAGGCACTACCACCAGGAGATGAGAGCTGGTCCAGAGTCTCTGGCCCCTTGAACAGTTCCCCAGAGTGAAGGCGTCATCTCCCTCCCTGAAATATGACACTCCTTCCTAGCAAGGCAGCACTAGAAGATGGGCTGTGGGGGTCATTGAGTCTGCTGCCCTTTATTACACAAAGGAGGGCAATGAAAGCCTGTAGGAGGATGGGAACTGGCGGCTAGCCAAAGGCAGGTGTATTTCCCATCCTCTTTCCTTTCTCTGAAGCCTTGAGAGGGGTCTCCTAGACACAACTGAGAACCCAAATCACTAGGGAGCCTTACTTTCCCTGGCATCAGACCACAGGACAAACCTTGGGCGAGCACGTCGTTCCTAAGGCTCTGTCTGCTGTCTACCACTGGCTGCCTGGTTTCCCATGGAACCTTACAGTACAGAACTCTCAACTATGCACAGGTTCCAGTCTGAGGGCTGTGGTCATTGCTCACTTCTTGCCAGGCCTAGAGGCTGGAAGTGAGAGGTGAAGAAGGCCTAGTCTCAGGTGTCTGAAATAGCTCTGCTGGGCTGGGGAGTGGGTATCACTGGGTTAGCCGTGCAGAGGGTCAGGTCCAGGGAGCTCACAGAGGATGAGGCTACCAGCTGACAGTGTCTACCACCTCTGGGAGCTTGTCCAAGATCAGAGCCCTCTGCGGGCGAGAAATAAGCCAGTCTCGTTGATTCACCTCTCCTCTCCGGCATGTGACCGGGCTGGGGTGGTGGGGAACTGCTAAAGGGGCTGGCCAAATGGAACAAGGGCCTTGACCTTTCCTTCAGGCCCAGTGCCAAGGGCACCTACTCCAGGAAGCCTTCTGCAATGTGCTAAAGACATTCATGCCTCCACCTGAGCAGCTGCCACCTCCCTGTGACCTCTGTTCTCAGATACTACAAGTGCTTACACAGCATTAACTCTTACTATCTTTATTGTCTCAAGAAACCACTGCCAAACAGCTGGTGCTCAATAAATGTTTAGTGATGAGTTTCTCGGACAACCCTGCTGGGCCTGGACATGCCTCTGAGGGACAATCAGGGCCATCAACTTTGTCACTTTGTTTGTGCTGGAATCTGGGGAAAGGCTGGAGGCTGAGAGGCTGCTGGTGCCGGCTTTCTCCAGGCAGTAAGGACATGATCAGATGGGCCCAGACGGCCTGCAGGGGGGTCCCTGGTCACACAGGGAATGGGCAAGGGAGTGTGCATGACTCCGTGCCAAGCCCTCCCTGCTGCAGGGAGGACATGGAAACCGAAAGGGTAGAGAAGTACTTTTCATGGGAGACCACTGGCTGGTCAGCTGCCCGCTGGTGTCTCCTCTCTGCGTCTGAGTTAGTCTTATCCATCCCGTGGAGAAAGATGCTGGCTTCATCTCCCTCAAAAGGCAAGTGTGGGGTCAAAGGATGGTAGATGTGAAATGGTTTTGACAAATGCGGAATGTTAGGATGATCATATTCATTCTTTCATCCTTCCCTCCTTCTTTCCTTCTATATCTCCATATACTCGTCCATCCATCCATGCACTTGTTCCTCCCTCTCCTCTCTCTTCCTTCTCTCCATCCAGTCCCTCAGCTAATCATTCATCCACTGATTACTGATGTAGAAGTATTTAACATGCACCTACTCTCACAGGTGACTTGGTTACCTTCTGTAGCGGAGGAGCTCAGAGTGTCCACAGGGGTATTCCCTGCCTCGGCTCCACCTCCTTTGAGGAGGGCTCCCTGACCATCCAGACCCCAATCGTCTGAGGACCTCACCCTCCCCTGGCTTGGGATCCTCTGGGATCCTCTGATCCTGGGGTCTCCACCTTGTTAGGACTTCTCTACTCCCTTTGAATGTTACTCCTCCCAGTCTGCAGTAACCCCACAACCCCACCTTGCCCACGAAGGAACTCCAATCAGCCCTATGTTCTGCCACTGATGGGCACCTTTTGACAGCTAGTAATCTCCTGCACTGAGGTCTGGTTTTTCCTTAACCCTCCAAAGGCAGGAGTCTTGTTTCCCCAGTTAAATCACCAGATGCCTGAGATCTAACCAGAACCTGCGTCTCGGGCCTCTGAGGGCCTCCATCCTGAGCCAGGTGAGGCAAGCTTGCGGAAAACCCTCGTTGAGAGACAGAATAAACACTGGAATGATCACAGCCTCAGGCTCCTCAGGTCCCCCATGAGGTGAGCAAAGCTGACATTTTTTTGCTGTGTTTTCATAGGAGGCAGGACCATAAGCCAGGTAAGGTAGGGACAGGAGAACAGACTTTGTAGCATCTCACCAGAGAGCCCAGGTCACCTAGGGATGAAGGGGGCCAGACCAAACTCCAGAGGACAGCTGGGGGCAAGGCAGGAACTAAAAGGAGCCCAAGAAGCAGATGGTAGGGCTGGCCCGAAACTCTTTACCATGCTGCCATGGACAGGCTGGTATGGCACCTAGCCTGCTCCCCTACTGGCTGCCAGCAGTGGGATGACAATCTCAGAAGAAATCCACTCCTCAACTTCCCCTATCAGGAGCTAGCTGGGCTGCCTCTTCCCCCTAATCTACCCAGATGGCAGTCCAGGCTCCAACCGCTGGGACTCAGGGCCTCCTACTCTATACTATCAGACCCTACCTGGGTTTTACTAAGAAGTTCTGATGGCAGGGCCCTCCACCTCTCAAGATAGCCCTTATTATCTCATCAACAAGACAGAGATGGGTCCAGACCAGCACTTCTCAAACTTGAAGTAGGTATGAATCACCTGGACTTGTGCTGAAATGTAGGCTCTGATTCGGGAAGCCTGGGATAGGGCTGAGACTACATTCCTAGCAAGATGCCAAGTGAGACTGGCTCGGGGACCACACTTTGAGTAGCAAAGCTCTAAAGGGCTCTCTGCTCTGAGCTCCAGCTTCGTCCGCTGTTCAAGAACATCCAGCCCAGCTGCCAGAGAGCCAGCGCCACCGAGAGAGGACACGTCATACGGAATAAAAAGAAGTCTTTTCAAAAGTGGTCCCGAGGGTGGGGGGTGTGGAAGTCAGAGAGAAGACAGCGAGGGGACAATAGTGAATAGACTTGGGATTATTTCCTGAACTCTGACTCCTCGTGGGAACGGGGTTATGAAAAGCTTTTCTTAAAATGGTTATTATTTAGTGGGCTGTCCAAAATAAACACACGCACGCACTGCATGGAGCCAGGCAGGAAGTGAGAAACATCTGGGAGACATCTGTCAGCCAGAGAACTGGGAAGCAAGTTGGGGAGGCCCAAAGAGAGCGGGAGACGGTCTGTGTACCAAGATCACTCACAGATGCACGCTGCCATGCCAGCATGCAGCCCGTCGGCACAGCTGGGAATGCACACGCGCGCATACACACTTGGGGCAGTCTCCGAGACCCTGCAAAGTGTCTGCTCACAGCGGGGCCGGAGAACACGGGTTCTCGGAAGCGGACATCCTTGCTGTCAGCATCCGCCTTCCCCCTCCCTCTTCTCTTGGATGTTATAATATTTATGACTTGCCTCCCTGAGTACGCAAGCTGAGTGTTTTCCTCCCACCTGCTTTCTGGTTTCCCTAGAAAAGCAGGCATGGGAGGTAGAGAGCAACCCCGAGCAGATGGCAGGAGAGACGGGGGCCATCCTGCTCTGCCCTGCACAGGGGCGGCACCTGGGGCAAGTCTTGCAGCTCCTCTGGATCTCAATTTCCTCCTCTGAATAACAAGATATGATTCTCCCACCTGACTCGCCAGAGAGAGAACACTGGAGACTATTCATCCAACTGATATTTACTGCAAGCTTTCTGCAATGCCGGGAAGCTGCTGGGTGCCGGGTGTCATTTAAGAGATGCTGATTTAAACCTCAGCATCCAGGTTTAGGGTGTAGCCATATGCCCACGTGGTCCCAGGGCAGGGAGTCACTCTCACCCTGGGCTTTGGCCCAGGCTGGAGGGATGGACCTGCTGCACTTGTGAAAGCTGGGGCTCAGAGACTCCTGCTGATTGGGCACTGGGCTGCCCATTACCATTTCTGTACAGGAAATAACGTGAGAAGGAGACTTGGAGGACAGGGACCTTGCACTGTACAATTCCATGTCCCCAAAGATGCCCGGTCCAGTATCAGCCACAGCAGAAGATAAAGAAACATGGTGACCTGGGGTTGTGAAAAGGGCACAGACTCTGGAGCCGTAAACACCCAGGAACAGATCCTGGAGCTGCTGCACACTAGCTGTGTGATTCTGGGCAAGTTGCTTCGCTCTTTAGGCCTCGGTGTCCTCCACCACACAATGAGGAGAACAACGCTTAGCTCCAAGGGTTATATGACATGTTGAGCCCTCTGCAGTGTTTGCTGCTTGGTTAGCACTCAAATGGTATTATTACAGGGCACGTTAAAGATTTTAAGAGAAGTCGCCCCCGAATGTGATCACGGTTTCTCAGAACCCATGTATTTTCCCCCATGTTGCAGAAGGCCTTCAGCACCCCTGGTCTATTTGCCTTGGCCATTAAGGCGGGGTGAAGTGGGAAGTGGTCTCTGAGGATACCCTTTGGGGAGCATGAAAGGGAACTAATTATGGCTGAGTGCCTACATTGTACTGGACACACGATACATGGCACCTTTCCAGAATCTTCAGAGCCGTGCTATCCAACATGGTTGCCAAGAGCCACATGTGGCTGTTTAATCTTTAATTAATTAAAATGAAATATTCAGTTCCTTAGTTGAATAGCCTTATTTCCAGTGCTTGATAGCCACATGCAGTTGTGCTACTACGTTGGACAACATAAGTAGAGAACGTCCCCATCCCCACAGGAAGTTCCACTAGCCAGTGCTCCATTAGAGTAGGGTGTGATGGCCCCCTGCACAGATGGGGAAACAGCGCTTTGTGCTCAGCCCTGAAGAAGCTGGTCCCCAGAGTCCTCAGGGGAAGGCTGGGTCCTCAGCAGATGTTCCGCTGTCTCACCTGTTCCATGGCTAGCAGGGTCAAGTCCAGGACAGAGTGGGTGACACACGCAGCTGGCTCTCCTTCACCCAGGCCTCACCGAGGTGCCTCCTATACATGTGTGTGAGATTTTGGGAACTCCTGACAGAGCTGAGACCCAGGGGTCTACAAGGACCAGACACGGCAGGAGGGGCAGCTGGGTCTCAATGGGAGGCTCACCACAATCCAGCTGCAAAGCATTAGTCTGGAAGCTTGATGCTCACAGGTGCTGGGTCCGTTGCTCTCAGAAGCGGCACACGGTAGCCCCTCTGTACCTACCTCCACCTCCAGGCGGAAGAGGGGAGCCCAGACCCGATGCTGCAGGAGCCACATGAAGAAGGTGTTGCCTGCACAGGAACCCAGTGCAGTCTTTCCCTCAGTGGGCCTCCCTCTCTGGCTGAACTAGCTCGAGGGATCTCTCAGCACCTCCCCATAAATTTTGATACTCTCTGGCCTTATTGTTTTGGGCCCCCTGAGCCTCCACTTCCTCATCTGCACAAAGGAGACCATCTCGCTCATGGAGGATCAGGGGAGCTCATGTGTGTGAACAGGGTGTCTAGCACATGGCCAGGAGATGCTACACAGGAAGGGGTACAGAGGGAAGGCTCACAGCAAACTGACTGACTGAGTCCTGTTCTCCCACTCTGTCCCCTTCCACAGTACTGAGGTCACCCCAGGAAAAAGGGTCTCTGGCCTCAGCAAAGCAGACCAGCACAACGGGCCTCTCTTCAGCCCCTTGGAGCACCAGGCCATGTGTGGGCATTTCACCAGGAGCTAGGGACTACTCCCAGGCAATTCTTACCTTCTTGCTCTGCAACTCCAGGCCAGCCCCATATCCTCTCTGGGCTGTAATCTCATTGGAGGTGATGTATAGAATAACATCAGTAGCCTGGGCTGTTATAATCCCTATTGTTATTTTATCATTAAGGTTAACCTAGCCTTAAACCCATTTTAATGGCCCAGGAACACCATTATGATCTTATATCCTTGGGTAGCACTTAGAGGCTCTGGGCCTCAACTTGGGCAGTGGTAATGGGAGGCTCCTTCCAGCTCTGACAGCCTGTGATTTAAAGATAGGGATCTCCTGGTGAGGTGCCAGGCCAAGAGGAAGACGGGCCTTCTGACTTCCAGCCAGTTACTACTGTTATTGTTCAAATCCAGTCCCTGCTCCCAGGGACAAAGCTATATATACCTGATAAGCACATTTCCCCTCCCTTCTTGCCCTCCCCCTGCTCAGATAATACCAGGCTACCTGGATGGTGCTTAGCATGGGGGAAGACAGCAAGGCCATCCCAAGGACAGCTCTTGGATCTAGGGCTCATGTGCTTACTACGGCCTCTGGCTCATTTCCTGAGCAGACCAGGGACACTGGAACCAGCACTAACCTTGGACATGGTCAGCCACTAGGTTCCATTACGCAGGCCAGTTCTCTGACTCCAGGGGGCTAAGCTGCATTACAGACATGGAGTGTATAAGAAAGCCTTCAAATGCCTTTGCAACAAGCCAAGTCTCTGTCTAGAATGTCTGTGGGGGGCTCTTGCTGAAGCCACACAGTTATAGTTTCACTAGGGGGCTCCTTGGGTATCTGTGACCCATAAGGTTTCTCAGGGAGACTTGGGCAACCTCTCCTCTAGTTAAAGTCAATCACAGCTAACTAAGCCTCAAGATGCAGGCTCTGAGAGCAATCGAAGTCAGCCAGGTATGACGGAGGAAACACTAGTAGCGCAGCGATTCTAAGTGTGGGGTCTGCGGCGTGCTGCCAGGGTGTGCAACCCCAGCTGGTTACTTGGCTTCCCTGAAAGATGCAGTTAGAGTTCCTGTCTAAGGAGGCTTTCAAGATGAATGAGGTCAATACAAGTAGAGTGCAGAGAATAGTTCTGACTTACATGGGGGCTACCACGATGATGGACTCTTAGTAACATCAAGTCTAAAATTAAAAGAAACATAGAATCATGGACTCCCAGGCTGTTAAATGAAAAGAAGCTTAGCAGGCCATCCCAAACTCCCCTCCAAGCAGGAATCCCACCAAAGTCTTCTTTGGCCCTTAAGGCCCTTGAGGACTGGTACCAAGGAGCTGGCCTCCGTCAAAGGAAACTTGTGGTTTCTCAGCCACAGGTGTTCTTGGACAAGACAGAAGGATGGCCAGAAATATCAAATATGCCTCTGCTTTCCCCTGTACCCATTCTGCCCCTGTCTCTTAGCAATGAGACTGAATGGTGGACATGTAGTGGTGGCGGTATATGGAGGGGCAGGAGGGTATGTCTGCTGGGCAGAGAGGAAGTCATTGCTACTGGCCTCTGCTTAGCCATGACCCTAGCAGGAAGTGATTGTGTGGGCCCCTTGGGAGGCCAGACTCTGAAGGAGCAGAAGGCAGGATAAGGGATGGACCTGCCAGGCCTCGCTGTCTACACCCACTCTGCTGGTCCTGTGCCTGTCCTTGAGCATACCAGAGGCAGACCACACACATCATCTCCACAGCTGGAATCACTGGTTTTTGGAGGCACTACCCATACCCTGAGAGCTTTATTATTGGGGAAATTGGGGTCCTGGGAGGAAGAGGAAATTAGGGGTTAGGAGGTTATGTTAGCAGAGGAATTGTAAAGTCCTTGGTGGCAAGTGGCTGGTCTAGAGCCAGTGACTAGAAGCCAGTGGAGGCAGATTTGGGCTTGACACCAACATCTGTCCGAGTCATCCAAAAATGAAGCAGGCTACATGACAGGAGAGTGAGTGTGCCACTTGGGAGCGGGGAGCAGAGGTTGTCATGTGAGAAGTGCAGCTCACAATCTCTGGGGGTCTTTGGGAACAGAGCTTCGGGTGGGGGGAGAGAGACCACGCGGCAGGAGGTGGGGTAGAAGGGGGAGGCTCGTGCAGCAGGGGCAGCATCTAATGTGCCACCCTCTCTCGCCTGTCTCAAGCTCCCAGAGACCAGCTGTCCTACCTCCAAGCACCCCACACAGGGCACCTGTTTATTTCTCCATGAGCCCAAGGCTAGTCTCCCCCATGGAGCAGGCAGCTTCCCAAGGGAAGGCCTGGGTGCACACAGAGAAACAGGAGAGAACCCCGTGAAGCCGACCTGAGAAATCTGGGCTTCAGGCTCATGCTGGAACCCTCTGGCACACGCTACTACACATGGCCCAGGAGCCTGCTATCCACCACCCACCCCAGAGACACCTGCTCTTGCACTGCTGAACAGAGAACGGGGTGGGTGTGTGGAGTTGGCTTTCTATCCTGCGCCCTGTCCAGCTTAGCACCAAATACTAATATTAGCATCAGGAGGGGCACAGAGCACTTCTGAGCACTTCTTAAGGATCTTCCAACTGACCCTTGGGGCCTTCCACGAGGTAGAACTGCTCGGGAGGGGGAAATGAGCAGAGAAGTGACGTGATCTGCCCAGTGACACACATGGGGGGGTACTCCTAACTGTGGAGGGGAATGGACGGCACAGAGCAGGAGCCTCACATGTTTCGCAAACGTCGAAGACCTGGAGGACAAGAGTGAGTAGGAGCAGCAAAGCCTGGGGTCACAGGAAGCCTCTTGAAGACAAGTCCACAGGCTGGCCCTGACCAAGCCTGGCACTTCAGTAGCCATTGGCACTCTCCAGAACAGTCTACCCCTGAGTTCCTCAAGCAACCCCTTCCTGAGGCTACAAATGCCCTGAGACTGGTGTTTTATTAGGAAGCAGGCTTTCCATCTTGGGGGAGGGGGTCGTGGGGCCCATGCCAGGACTGTCTTATTTTTAATGATCACACGTCTGTTTATTTAGTTTCTGAATGGCCCCTGCTTTCTGCCTGAGGGAGTTACAGGCAGTCAGGCTATTTGTGGTGAAGTTAATGAGGTGACATAGTAGAAGCCACTTTCTCTCTCCTGCCATACTGTGGGAAGACAGAGAAGGCCCCTCCATTCCCAATTACCTGCGCTGCAGGAGCCTCCTCCACCTTCCTCATCCCTCCCAGCCTGGTTACTATCCCCTCCTCCCCCTGATCCACCCAACTCACCACAAATGAGGAAAATGAACTGGTTGGCATTTTATTGTTTTTATTTGCCTTCAGGTAAGCATTAAAAGTTTTTTCAGATTAAAAAAAAAAAAAAAGAGGACTTAAGGAGCCCTAGAAAGACCATTCCTGCCTCCAATAAAATTGTCCCTTCTTGACCCTTTAGAGGCAGGCTGAGGAAGGAGGCTCCCAGTGCAAACTTAACCCTCACCTACTCTGTGACAGGCCAGGTGCCATATATACACTTCATACTATGTACATCACACAACATCAAAGCCTCACCTCTCTTACTCTCATTTTACAGATGGGAGAACTTGAGTTTTGAGAAGTGAAAAAAATCACCCAAGGTCACATGGTCAGTAAGAGACAGAACTGAGTTTTGGATCCAGGCTACCAGATTCCAGACCCCTTAACCACTAAGTGATATTCTCCTCTGTACATAATCTCATTTAAGCTTTACATTGATGGACATAATGGGGGTAAACTGCTATAATTCCATTTTGAGGCTGAAGATGAGTCTCAGATGGGCTAAGCAACTTGTCCACGGACACATGGCTAAGGAGTGGGGAAGATGGCATTTGACCCCTTTTGTTGCCAAGAGATTGTCTGCATAAGCATGAGTCATGGTGACCAAGGGAGAGGGATCCTTGGGGAATGTGCTCACAATGCTCTGTGGCTCTCATAGCCTCCAAGTTCAGGTCCTGGCTCCTTGGCCTCTGCCCCTCTGCACCCGCTCTGTGTTCCTAGCTGTCCTCTACCCAGGCAGGACCGCTAGCCAACCCACCCCGACTTCCCATCCCCAGATTCCCCCTGGAGTCCCACCCACATTGCTGCCTCCTCCAAGAAGCATTCCTCCATCTCAGCCTTGAAGACCCCCTCTCTCGGAGCTAGAGAAAATGTAAGATATTTTAGGCATCCATCTTCTCTTCCTAACTGAAATTTTCTGACGGGCAGATTCTGGGTCCCCTTAGGCTAGGCACAGAGAAAGGAAATAAAAATAATGAGAGTTTAACTGTTCTTAACACATATAGGAGCAGGGTCCCTCTCTGACTTTGTGGGGCCTCCTCTGATCTTTAAAGAACTCTGAGGACCCCTGAGCCTGGACCTCCTGATCCATCCCCACAGAAGAGAAGCACAGCAAACCTGCTTCGCACAGAGGAGAAATCAAGACACAGCAATCGGTGGGAGTAGGAAGGGAACAGGAGTGACTGGTGGTTGGAATAGGGGATCAGGCAGAGGGAGCCCAGCATCCACTATCAAGGAGGCCGTTATCTGTCAGGCGGGGTGGAAGACGCCTGGGCCCAGCTCCGAGGAGCTCCGAGAAGCACTTTATGACTTTCTAAGTGGGTGCTCTGCTGACAGCTTAACGGCCAGCTCCTCCCAGCCCTGGGCTTCATATTTATGAGCTGAAGGCTCTGAGGGGGAGGCTCAGGAATCCAGCCCACACCACAGAGCCTCAGCCCTCTGGCTCCCAGGCCAGGAAGCCATAAAAAATGATCTTGCATTGCTTCCCTCCCCTTACATGATTTTAGGGGGTGGGGGATGGAATGGAGGGTGGGAGTTGGGGGCAGGGAAGGTGTAGGGCCTTTTCCAAAGCTGGCAGAAGCAAATACTCATGGAGGAAAATAGTGAACCCCTCAGCCTCCCGACACTCCACTACCCAGGCTCCTGTAGCAGGCTTTGCCAGTCCTGGGGTCCTAGCCTGAGCGGCTAAGGGCTGGATGTACTCATATTTATGGGGTGCCCACGCCAAGCCAGGGTATCAACTCCAACATCTTATTTAACCTTCGCAACAGCCCTGGGAAGTTTGACAAGGTGGTATCTGTGGGCTCAGGTATCCGCTGCTCCCTCCTGCCCCCACCACACAGGCTGCCTCCCCAGTTCACAGCTGAAGAGTTTAAGGCCCAGTGAGGGAAACTAGCCCAAGGTTACAGAGCATGTTAGGGGTAAAGCATGGACCCGAATCTAGGGCTCCCAACACCCAGTTCAGTGGGGCCCAGGATGCAGACTCCTGACCCTTGGAAGGTGGAAGAGTATCTGACCTGCCAGTGGGTGAGATAGCCCTGACCCCTTCTCTCTCTGAACCAGTCTCCCTGTGTGTACATTGCCTGAATGTGACCAGATGTTCTCTGGGGGCAGCCCTGGCACTCTAAGGCTGGGGTTCTACGGTGGTGCCAGGTCCTAGGCCCAGGTGGTGGGGAGTCACCCCTCCTTTTCGGGCTGAGGCCCAGAGGTAATGCCAGCCCTCTGAGACCAGTCCCCGGAGTTAGAGGCTAGGCTCCAAGAGCCTTCTAGCACCCTCCTTTTCCCTGTCCCTAAGTGTCCTCAGTCCCCGTCTGGCCTGGGAAGGGCCAGCGTCTCCCACAGGATGTGGCTGTCTGGTTGGCTGCAGCCTTGACCACATCCCCCCGCTGGGCACTGTCCAGGTCCAAGGCTGAGGAACGCTGACCACGGAAATGACCCCACCCTCTCTCCCCCTCCTGACCCACCCTGGCACGGACCTCAATCCACATATCCCTTCTGCCCACTGAAGTGGGTCAATCCACCAGGGAAACCAGTCCTTAGTTCTCCACTAAGCGGGGCCCTCAAGCTACAGTGGGGCTTAGGAAATGGCCACCAAGCCCCCAGATGGGTGAAGGGGGCTAGCAGGGTCTGGCCTGCAGGGCCTGTTGGTGGCTGCAGGACTCCCGGTTGCCTTCTCTCCTGTCTTTCTCTGTGGGGGTGGTGGGGCCCTCCCTGGTGGCCCCCTAGTGAGGGGCTGTCTGCAGATAATCAGGGAACAGATTCCAAAAGAAGGAGGAAAAAAGGCACTCAGGCGCCAGACAGGATCCTTATCTTCTGGGGCGGAATGTCAAAGGCAGGAGTCCTGCAACAGAGGCCCTGCATTTGCAGCCAGGGAGGGGAGGAGGGGAGGAGGGGAGAGGGGGAGGAGGGGAGGAGGGGACCCGCCCTGGGCACTGGGGAGGGAGGGGGACAGGATGGTCTGTTCTGGACTAGCAGAGCCTGAGAACCAGTAGATATCTGGCTCTGCTCAGGAGGGAGTCTAGATACCAATTCTTCCCCTGCCGGGTCCAGCTCTCAGCCCCACATTTCAGACTAGCCCTGGGACCTCTGCAAGTGAACAGGTTAGGAGGTGGGGGTGGAGGTGAGTCCACCACATTCCCAGACTGGGCCACTGTCTTAGCTATAAGACTCTAGCCAAGTTCCCTGACTAGTCCATTCCTCCAGGCGCTTACCTGTAGAGTGGGAATTAAAACCTCCACTGTCTGTTACACTGAACTAATGGTATCCTCCATGGAGATACTGTGTAAGAGACAGAAAGGGCAATGCGGAGGGAGGGCTTTGCCTGGTGCTCTGAGCCTCCCTTCCCAGGAGGCTTCCCTGCTGTTTCTCACACAGCTTGGGAGCCTAAAGGAAGGCCACGTGAGCGGCTTCACTTCTTGGACTGGCCCCCATACTTTCTTTGAATCCCTACAACATGGCAGCAGTCTCTTTCACAGACAACAAAGCAGATTTTCTGATGGGGCAATATTGTCCCAGGGAGATCCATAAGCCAAGAACCAGACCAAGGAGCCTTGATCCCCTAGCCTGGACTTCTTTGGGGCTGGGCTGTTCCTGAGGATTAGGGGTCAACTCTATGGGGCCAACAAAGGCCCCCAGAGGAGAGCACTGGCACAGGCCCAAGATGTGGGTTCAAATCCAGACTCTGTCATTTTCTGGCTCTATAACCCAGGGCAGATATCTTCACCCCTCCATCCCTACCATGGCGTCTCAGTTTCCTCACCTGTTAAATGAGAGAGATGTCCTTTTAAGTCTAACATTCTGTGACTTTATACTTGACCTAACAGTTGGGGCTCTGCTTCTTAAAACTTGAACTATAACAAGAAGAGACAGAAACACACTCATGCACACATCAAAGAAACATCAAGCTAAGTGTGACCCATGCATCCTGGAACATCCTGGGGCCATCTTTGTGTACCTGGTCCTAATTTCCTGGTGGCCTCAGTCAGGGGCAGTCAGAGTGGACAGCCCCCTGCTGGAGTTAGACTAGTTCATCCCCCAGGGAGGGGGCCAGAAATGCCAGCGAGTGTCTGACAAAGAAAGAAAGACTTCTGGCTGGCACTGGGGATTAAAAGCACACTCCTCTGTGCCCCTACCCCCAGCCACATAAGGGCCTGGCTGGCCTGTCCCCCAGCTGTCATCTGCAGGGGCTGGTCCTCATTAGCTGCTCTGGCAGCTGTGGGGTGGAAGGCAGGCTGCAGAGCCACGAACTAAAGCCAGTCTGGGACAGCGCCCGCCTGCCTTTGGGGTCGGAGTGGGTGATGGACCGGGACAGGGAGGGAGATGGGAGGGATTGAGAGGGAGTGGGAGGAGGAGGCACAAAGGCATGGCCAGTGGGAGGGGTGAAGGTGAAGGCTGGCTGGAGCCCCAGTATTTTCCAGGCTGTTATTCTGGGCAACTTTTTACTTATTCAGAGGCTGGGGATGTGGCTTAGCATCTGTCAGCTCAATATTTATTACAAGCCTATCTATCAGCCTTGGACCACGGACCCCATGACGGGGCCACCGCAGACCTTCTTCCTCTATATCCTTACTGTCAGGGCCCGCTTGAAAACCTGCAAGGAAGAGCTGAAGGGCAGTTCCTTCCTGAAAGACCACCTAATCCAACTCTTCGGGTTTGCCTTTGGGGAAACTGAGACCCAGAGAGAGAAGCAGCCTTGCTCAAAGTCACAAAGCACTCTGGTATTTATCTTTGATCTTTTGGCTTTCAAGCCACCAGAACAGACAAACACCACTGGAGTGAAAACACCACAGGCCACATCGAGAGATGTGACAGTGACCTACCCTCCAGTTCCCCACCAGGTGCAGGCAGAAATCATGGCACGAGGTCACAGCTTTGCCACAGGAGTCTTTTGCAAGGTTCTTAGAACCCCGAGCCTCTGTGATCATACCTACCTCACAGAGCGGTTGGAAGGACTGCAGGAAACACCCTGAAACTGTCAAGTCCTAGACAACTGGAATTTGTTTATTGCTTTAGATGCTGCATAGGCTGGGGTCAGAAGAAGTGAGGAAGGACGGCCGTGGGAGGACGTGGTGTCTGTCCATGGCCATCAAATTCCTTCCTTATCATTGCCTCCAAGGCAAGGCAGAAGGTAACTAAAAGATCGACAACAAGAGCATCATCTTAACCAACTGGAGACATGTAAATGACCCGGAGCAGGGCAGGGGTGCCAGTTGGCAGAGCTGGCGGTGACATCACACTCCCACCCAGCTCCAAGCCTTCCAGCAGCGCGAGGTCAGCTTTGCAGAGCGGTGGCACCTCCCCCACTGGCCACGCGCTGAGCCAAGAGGAGCATGGCACTGCCAGGGCCGGGGCGGGGTGCCAGCTCGGATTCCATGGCTTCCTCCTTCCTCCCGCATATGCCCCCTCAGCCATCACTTCTCCTGGAGCCCCCTCCCTGATTTCATCTCAGAGCACTTCCCCCATGAACACAAGATTGCTGCTTCTCATATAACACATAAGCTGTGGTGTGAACTTCTGGTAAATGAAGATCTTATTTAAAACTGTGTGCTATCAGGGGAGGAGGAGAGACAGGTTCCAACACAGCTCAGCTGTCCTACCAGGAAAAGGAGGTGCTGGGGCTGTGCACAGAGCCCCCAGCCATTCCTGGGAAGTCACTGAAGAGGTGCAACCCTTCCAACTCATTTATGAGGGTCAAACAGGGTATCGCTTTCTCTATCTGTGCAGGAGGGTAGGGCGAGGAGCTGACCTCCCTTGGAGGTTTGAATTGGCCATGTGGAACAAAGAGTGGCTTAACATCGCAGGGCTTTCCAAGAACTGTGGACCAGAGAGGCCTTGGAACTGATCGGTTCCTGGAGCCCCTCTGCGTTAGCAGCACAACTCAACCACCTGGGTTACTTTTAAAGCTCCCAATGCCCAGGCCAGACCCTAAGACCAATGAAGTTGGAATTTCTGGGTGGGACCCTGGCAAAGGTGATCCCACTGTTCAGCTAAGGTGGAGAACCTTGGAGTGTGTCTCTTTTCAACAAGAAGTGTGCATCTGAATCATCTGGGGTACTTTGTCAAGATTCATATGGCCAGATTTCCTAAACCAGAATCTCTAGAGTAAAGGCCAGGCATGTGGATTCTGAAAAAACTCTAAGAGGTTCTTATGTACGACCATGATTATTCATTCATCGAGCACCTGAGCATCAAGGGCCCACACTATGCCAGGCACATGTTCCAGTACTAACTACAGTACTGACCCCATTCTCATGGAGTTCACATGCTAGTGTGGTGACAGATGATAAACTAGCAAGCATATAGGTACACGCATAAATAATAATTCCAGATGGTAATAAGTGCTAGAAGATAAATAAGAGGCAGGCGGATCGAGGAAGGGCTCCCGAGGAAGGGACACTTGGGCCAGGACCTGGATGACAGGAAGGAGCCAGCCATACCAAGTTCAGTGGGAATAGCACTTAGTACAGACGCATGTTTACTGACGTGGGAACTGCAGATTCTGTCAGCTGCAGAACCCACACTCTGGTCAACCCCTCTGCTTACTGGCTAGACAGGAAACACTGGGAAGAGGCCAGTGATGTCACAGTTGCCTTCCCTGGCCCCCCAAAAATTCTACAGACTGTTGGGCTAAGTCTTAGAAAACGTATAGCTAGAAGCCGTAAGGGACCTCAGAGTTCACCAGTCCAATCACCTCAGTTAACAGATGGGAAAGTGAGGCTCAGTGAGAGACAGTGATTTGCCTTAGTGGAGGTTTCATCTCTGAAAGGGTTAAATGGGACAATGATTCTACTATGGAGCTTGCTTGCTCTGGTCAGGCCCATTGTCTAACCTTCCCTGCTCTCCCAAAGTCCCTGCTGTTTTTCGCTCTCTGTATAAACAACCTGTGTGTTCCAGTCCTGGTATAAGCCTGTGACACACCCAGGGAGCTTGGGTGGTGGGTAATATTCTCTCTGAGGGTGGGGAGGTCTTCCTCCCACTTTGGGAAGCCCATCAAAGGCCAGACAGAATGGTGCCAGATAAGGCAGTGGAATTTGGAATTTAGTGGGATCTGGAATTTCCCTTATGGAGAAGGCTGGTCCCAGCTGTCCAACTATGATGAGCACCAAGGGAAGAGTATGACATATTCTAGGGAGGGGGTTGGTGGCCCAGGTACCCAGGGTCAGAAGCCCGATGTGGCACGGAAAGCAGAGTGGACAGAGAGAAGGCAGGTGGCTGTCCCTGGAATATGCCCAGGACAGACAAGCTGGGACACGGAGTCACTCTACAGACAAATTACTGAAAGTGGCCACAGGCTGGCTCTTGCTGACCCCCGATCACCACCTTTGAATATGGTGCAGCCAGGAAAGCCAGAGGCCAGGGCTGTGTGTTCTGGGGTCAGGAGCTTCCTTCCTCGGCCACAGAGGGGAGAGCTCCTGTTCCCTGAACAGGTGGACACCTACCCTCTCTGACCAATCAGACCTAAATCCCTGACAGCTCTTCCCAATCTCCTGAGTTCCCCACAGGTATAACCTGGAGGCAAGACGGGGTACCCTGGAAGGACAATCTAGAATGTATAGAATATTTGTTTTCTCAGTCTTTCTCAGCCATGTAAGAGTGGACAGAGGCTGGCAAGGGTGGAAAATCAGGCTGTACAAAGCAAGTCCAGAGACAACTTGGGCAGGTCAGCTCCCCACCTCAGCTTCCCCATGTGTAAAAGACAAGTGAAAATGCCCCCCAACAACCTCCTGGGGTTGTTGAGAAGCTCAGATTCACATGTGAAGGTGCTTTTTGCATGAAGTGCTCCACACCTGTGAGCAACTGGCACCAACCACCCTGGTATTTGGTGGGCGGGAAGCCAGAAACAACACGAGGCAGATTCTCACGATCAGCTCTTACCCAAGCGAAGGGGATGTCAGGCCTTCATGTGCCGCTTCATACAGTCTGTCAGGCTATGGTTCCTAAGAAGCTCTGAAGACTGCACTCTTTCCCCCATCAACACAATTCCCTAGAAGGAGCCTTGAAAAGGAAGCCCAGGGCAGTGAGATGGAGATGCTCAAGCACCTGGGAACTTCTTTTCCACAGTGGTCAGGTCCCCCAGGGGTTTGGGTGAGCACTCTGGCCCAGTGGGCCATGACAGGGAGGTGGGGAGGATGGCTTACTTCAGGCTTCCAGCAGCCCCTTTCCCTAGACAGGCTAGCCTCTCAGCCAGCACTGCCCTTCCCTCTGCAAGTTGTACAGGGGGTGGGAGGCAGAGGAGGATGCTGTCATGGGTATAATAAATGACTTATTGACTGGTAAGCAGAGCTCTCAGTGCTTGGAGCACGACCTTCCGGCAATTATGCTCTCTACTGCCCACCCAGGGCCCACTCCTACTCTGTGGAGGCTGAGGTTCAGCTTGGCCCCTTCCCCCTACCACTCCAACCTGCAGGGGCCCAAGGCATGCAGATAAACCCCTTCAGGGCTCCAACTGAGGTGGGCCTTGGGGTTGCAAATGATCCTCCCCATGCACCCATATAAACGAATACGCCCTCTTGGACCACTGCTTACAATGGCACAGGTCAGAGAGAAAGGGGCTGACTGATGCTGGCTGTGACAGGCCTGTGGGAAAAACCCAGTTCTGTTCATCAATCAACCACTCTTTATTAAGACCAGAATCACATCAGTGGAGGATTCTGCACCACAAAGCAGGTCCAAGTTCTTCTGTTCACCCACCATGCAATCACCACATAAGTCATCACTGAGCAGCTGGGACTCACTGGGGTGGACATCCAGGGAGGTACATAGTGGATAAGACCCGGCCCTGGCCCTGGAAAGTGGATGCAGAGTGGGCTCCTGGGAGGAGCTCTGAATCTGGAACCCAGAGACTAGGGTTACACTTAGGCTAGGCTCCGACACAAAAGCTGGAATATTAAGGTGGGTCACTTTACTTCCCTGAGCCCTATTTTAGTTCTCTAAGCTCTTCCCTCCAGAGTCATTACAAGGATTAAATGAGACAATTGGCCCACATGGGCACAAGAGTGAGCCCAGAGTCAGAGGGAGGCCAGGGTTCAGAGCGCATATTCCACACCTGGCATGCAGGTGGAGTTTATGTTGATGGGACTCTCGTAAGTCAAGGCAACAGCAAATTAGGCAGCCACTTCAGCATCTTCCAGAGCTCTGTACAGAATGCAGCTCTGTGTGTGTGTGTGTGTGTGTGTGTGTGTGTGTGTGTGTGTGTGTGTGTGTGTGTTGCAAGAGTCTGGAAAAGGAGGATCCAAGACTTATCTGAGGCCCCCATAGACAAATAAATGACATCATATTCCACATCGCATAAAGCATTTTGCACACCACTTCTTCTCTTTGAGATGCATGGTACAGGACTCATTATTCCCCACTTACAGAAAAAGAAATCAAGTCCCAGGACCACATGGAGCCAGGAGTCACAATTCAAGCCTGGTCAGGGATGGCACTTGTGGGTCCTACTCCTCTCCTATTGTATTTAGGAGAACAGGGGATGTGTCCATCACACAGAGCTCACCTCTTGCACCTACAAGCAGAGTGGGGAGGGGCACCCGATGAGCAAGCAAATGTATTCGAGAGGCCATGAAAAGACAATGAGAAGAGATGTCTAGGTCTGGCCTTACACCCATTTCTTTCATACATGACAGGTAGCATGCTATAGATACTATTTTGTGCTTTACTT
Source organism: Rousettus aegyptiacus (assembly GCF_014176215.1). NCBI lineage: Eukaryota > Metazoa > Chordata > Mammalia > Chiroptera > Pteropodidae > Rousettus > Rousettus aegyptiacus. The sequence goes on from NW_023416309.1 coordinate 15,439,600, forward strand.
CTTTTATTTGTCAATATGTCCTGGGAATCTCTCCACATCAGCTCATGGAGACCCCCTGTCATTCTTTTTCTGAGCTGCATAGTACTCCAGAGTGTGGCCGTACCACAGTTTATTCAACTCTTCTACCATGGCCTTCAGGTTGTTTCTAATATTTTGCAATTACAAACAATGCTGCAATGAATCACTATGTGCATGTGTATTTTTATACTGATAAAGGTATATCTTAAAGGAAGACTTCTAGAAGTAGGATTGTTGGGTGGAAAAATAAAGTGTATATGCAGTTTTAAGTATTGCCACATTATCTATTGTACACGAGATTGTATCAATTTGCATTTACGCCAGCAATGTCTGAAAGTGCCTATTTCTCACAGCCTCTTCAGTAGAATGTGTGGTCGTGATTAATTTTCTCCAGTCTTATAAGTGAGAAGTGGTATCTCAGAGTTGTTTAAATTGACATCTTTCTAATTATGAGTTTTAACACTTTTTTCATGTATTAAGGGTCACTGTTATATCTTATTTTACGAATCGTCTGTTTGTGTCTTTTTTTCTACCTTTTTATCAAGTGTTTGGTCCTTTGTTCCTCAGTATTTCAGAGTGTTTTATGTATTAGGGATATGTATTAGTTCTTTGTGGTATATGTTATTAACCTTTTCTCTCGGTTTGTCAAATATTTTATCTTTTGACTTTCTTTAGGGTGATTTATTGTCAAAAAAGATTTAAAATTTTTATGTAATAAAAATGATCGATTTTTTATTTTATTGCCTCTGGAATTTGAGTCATAGTTAAAAAGTCTTCCCTACCCCAATACTGCAGAGGAATTTACCCAAGTTTTCATCTGGTACTTATTAGTATCACTGTTTGCTTTTGGATCTCTAGTCCACTTAGATTTTATTTTTCCATATGCTGTGAAACATGAATCAAATTTTATCTCTTTCCAAAAGGCTACCCAGTTGTCCCAGCACCCTTTATTAAAAAGTCTGTCTTTATCCCAGTGATCTGAGATACCACCTTGGTCACATACACACTTCCCACGCATTTGGGTCTGATTCTGGACTTTCTCTCATCCTTGACCAATCTATTTGTCAATTCGTGCACCAGTTCCACATTGTTTTAATTACAGAGGTGTTATAGTATGTTTTAACACCTGGTAGAGATAGTTTTACTTCTTTACCCATTCTTATGCCTCTAATTGATTTCTCTTGATTAATCACATTGGCCGATACTTCTGGCGCAGGGTTGAGTGGTAGAAGAGATGGTGGATCTCTGTGTTTCATTACTGATCTTAATGGACATGTCTTTAGTGTTTCTCATTAAATAAGACATTGGCTGGAGGACTTTGGTATATTTACTTTATCAAACTAAAAATTCCTTAATTCCTATTTTCTTGACTGTTTATACCATGGATGGGTACTGAATTTTGTCCAAGGCTTTTTCAGCATTCACAGAGATAATCATATGATTTTGTTTACTTAGATTCATTAATATGGTATGTGATATTAATTTGGCATGTTATTAATATAATATATTCATTTTAATGGATTAATTTTAAACCAACCTTGCATTCCTAGAATAAAACATATTTGGTCATTATGCATTATTTTCTTAAAAAAAAAAGGGACATGGAGTTGGAGACCATATTTCAGAGTTCTTTATGTATTAGGGATATTAGTTCTTTGTCTGTGGTATACCATTTATTGAACACTTTCTCTGTCCTCCACATGTATTATTATCTGATTCAATCATCAGGATAACTATGTGAAGCAGGCTTTATTATGCTCATTTCGCGGATGAGGAAACCGAGACTAACAATGGTGAGACAGCCTGGCCAACATCATACGGCTAGCAAATAACAGAGACGGGATTGAATATTGGGTCTCAGTAACATGTGGACAGTGTCATTTGGCTGTTATGTTAAAAATGCTTATTATTTGACAAGATGCTGGATGGGTATCATCTCTGTAGGAACTGGGGGGTCTGTCCCTACTTCCCGGAAGCTCGAGCTGCCCTCCTGAATCTACCCGACCAAGCTCAGCAGAGAAACGGTGAGAGGTTTGTGAGTACCACCAGCAGGCGTGCTGTCAGCGAGCAATCTGCGGGATGCCTCCGGGGTCTGCAAAGCAAGGCAGCAGGCAGTCCTTGAGGTCCGCCAAGTCCCCTCCCAACCTCGGCCTCGCTGTCTTGGCATTTATGTCTCACGTGACACAAGGTGTGGGAGCAACCTGGAGAATGAAGACTGGCCCAGGGAGGTGGTGGGCTGTGAGGGAACAAAGTGCAGAGAAGAAAAGCCTACCCTTTCACTCCCTGCTGGTCCCGCCTGCCCTGTTTTCTAAGAACGGGCAGCCGGCCGAGGGATTATGTAACTTCTGGTGGGCATGGCAGATGGTGTGCTGGCTTGGACACAGCAAACCCAGCACTGACACTAACCTTCACTGACATGGCACCCCAGCCTCTTCTGCTCTGGGGCGTGGAGCAAAGAGGGATGGCAAGTGACCCAATCTCCTGTCATCTAGCTCAACAGCCATGGCCAGCCAGGCCATAGGGAGACGCCAGGGCCCACCCACCAGGAGGAGGTTCTAGTCAGGGATATGGAAACGTGGGCACTCTCCTCCCTGCCCCACAGCAAACAGCTCTCAGGACGTACTGCAGGCCCTGAGGTAACAGACCCTGATCTGCAGGCCTCCTTTCACCTCAGATTGTACCTCAGAAAAACAGTTTCCAAAGCACCTCTCGGGGTGTTTTCTCCCTTAGCCCTGCCTAGCATTCAGCTTTTTTAAATTATTCCTTTTGCTGATGGGTAAACTGAGGCTCAAAGAAGGTTAGTGATTTGTTCATTACACAGAGTTGGTCTTATAGCTGAAGCTTCCGGACACTCCTAGGCCAGGGCTCTTTCCCTATGCAAATGCAGACTTTGGTCCTCATGATGATCCCCAGACAAATCGCCAGGTCACTTTGTGGGCCATCCTGAACCTTATGTTTCTAACACACCCCATGTTGAGGGGACTAGTGGAAAGAAAGAAGGTATGACCAGCGATTTGTGGATTGATTTCCTCCCAGATAGAAAGAAAAGGAAGCTGACCTTTATTGACCATGCCCCATTTTGTTTGACACCCCTTTGCTTTGATCTCTCCATTAATCAATAAGGGCCCCTATTTTATAGCGTGGAGATGCCGACTCAGGGAACTGCAGTTAGTGACAGATCCAGGACCTAACTCAGTTTTCTGATTCCAGGGTAGACTCTCTTCATTTGGACAGATGAGGGTACTGAAACCAAGAGAGAGAAAGGGACTAATTCAATGTCACACAGCAGATTAGCTGCATGGGCAGGATTAGAATTCAGGCTTCTCAATCTCAGCTCAGGGCTCTTTTTGTTGTCTGGCGTACCCTACTTACGTACACACACAGAGAGAAAATGTGCGGCCAGATCAGATTAGCAGCAGGAATCACTATACCTAGCAGCACTGGCTGTCTTGGGCTGCCAGGCAGGAATTTCAGATCAGCCTGTGGTAGGGGATCCTGGCAAGGACTTCAGATGCCCAGCTGTGAGAGTGGTAGCTGGGCCAGGCCTAACACTGTCTCGGCCAAGGGCCTGGGGGAGTTAATCTCCCAGGGATGCTCCCTGAATGTTAGTACTAGATGCAGTGCCAGGTAGAACCTGGCTCAGCCAGACCCTGCAATAAAACTGCTCCGCTAGATCAAGCCCAGCTCATGCCAAGAAACCGGTGGCAGTTGCTCTGGAGGGCTGAAGGCCTGTGGTCAGATGCTGCCTATGGGCCTTCGAATATATTCTCAGGCCATATCTGTTCCCAGACCTCAGGGCCAATGTCCATGCACCAGGTATTCTCTTGAGCCACAAAAGGCAAAGGGGGAGGACAGATCAGTGGGCTTGGGAATACAAGTAGGAAACAAACATGTTAAAAGAGCATGGACCAGCCATGCCTTGTGAAAGCACCTTGCAGGTAAGTATAGTTTACCAGCCCAACGCATGTCCACCAGTCTGCTTTCTCCACACAAGAGGCCAAAGGCATTTGACTGTAGCACTTGATTAATTCGTTGTGGATCCACTGGATTTAGTGAATAAATTCTTTCCTACCTAGGGGCTCTGACCACTGAAGACTAGGCTCTGACTTCCATTGTGCCTGATACATAGTAAATGCTTAAAGACAGAAAGCATGAGAGAATGAAGGGAGAGAGGAAGGCAAAGAGGAATGGAGGCTGTAAACAAAGCAGTGAGAATCTTCCAATTCTTTGGTTACTCTTCCGCAGTAGCAAGTCCAACACAGTAAGGGCTGAATCACAGCAGCCTCTTGGGTGAGTAAGGTCGCACCATGAGTTCTTCATTCGTCCATTATGCAGTGTTTATGGAGCACCTTCTGTGTGCCAGGAGCTGTGCTGGGCACCAGCAACATGCAAGTGTGCGCAAAATCAGGCAAATCGTACCCAGTTTCCTAAGTCACCGAGTGTCACAGCTGCTCGCCCATCGCCTAGTTGTTTCAACCCCATCCTGCTTCCACCCACTGACCCGGCCTTCCCATCCCCAGGGCCCTGGCCTGACGACAAGTAAAACGAAGAGTAAAAGGCTGCCCCACAAGATGTGCCTCATTCCATCCCAGTCACTGTTCACTCTGTCTCTGAGTCTCACTCTGTCCTGCTGCATCAGAGAATGACCAATGGTAGAATGGGGGAGGGAGCCAGGAACAACTTTCCTGGATTTCTGACTCCACTTCTTGTAAGCTCTGCATCCTCCATGGGTGCTTGAGCCCAAGGCTAGGCAGGCGGGCACCTCTGATCACATTATAGAGCTGCTTTCCCTCAGCTCTGTCTCCTGGCCAGTAATACCTCCAGACACCCTCGGGGTCTCTAGGGGTTGCAGGCTCCTCCTATGTGATCTCAGCAGAAGATGGTCCTCTTAGACCTTGAGGCTGCTTCCTGGTATCTACCAGGCCCAGGTGGGCACCAGAGACCAGAAAAAGCAGCCTCCCTCTTCCTGTCCCTCTCCTTGGCTCTCCACTTAACCTGGAAGATGCCACCTGGAACTCTGTCCCCTTGCTCTCCTGCCTAGATATGTACAGAGAAGCAGAGCCCAGCTCTGCCCAGGGGTTGGCCAGATCATGCGTAGGGGAGAGGCAGGAATGAGGGAGGGCAATGGAAATCAATGGAACCTACTCTGTGCCAGGACTGCACGTGCTACATCATATCACATCACTCTCAGGTCTTGTTTTACCAAATGATCAGATAAGAGCCAATGGCTGAATTTGGAATTTGTTTCCTGGGAGGATGTGGCAGATGTTTCCATCCCACATCTTCACATACACATCCCCTAACAGGAACACCCTCTCTGTTTACTCAAATTCTGCTCATCCTTCAAAAGCCAAATGCCACCCTTCCCTCCTTCCAGGAAGCCTTTCCTGACCAGCCACCCACAGGAGCCTTCTCTCAACAGCTTAAGCATTTCCTGTCATGTCACCCAGGATTTAGCACCAATGATAATGATGATGAGGATCACAGTGAAAGTTACTGAGCTCTTAGAATGTGCAAAGCACTCATATGCATGATCTCATTCATGCAGGAAACAATCTGATGAGGTTGGTGCTATCACTACCCCCATTTTACAAATAAAGAAACTAAAGCTCAGAGGGGGTAGGCAACTTGCTTTAGGATACACAGCCAGATGATTGTACAGTCAGGATCTGAACCCAATTAGTCTCACTGCTCAGCCTGCCCTCTAAGCACCAGGCCAAATCCCACCCAGCACATACACATCTAGGCTAGTCCTTGAATGGCTCCTCTCTGTTGCACCATCATATTTTTTTGCACCCCTCAAACCAGCCACCCCCAGCCCTGAGAAATGAAACACTAAATGGTGTGGCTACACCCTCCAAGGGGCCCCCTTAAGCCTTGGTGAAGATGGCAGGGTTGGGGGAGCAAGTGCCTCTTTTCTCACGTGCCTCTGCTGATGGGGCCCTTCTCTGCCTCCTGGACCCTACTTGGTGTCTGGGGTTCTCGGATTCCGAGGCAGGAGATGCTTATGGAAAAAGGAACTGAGTCCCAGAGGGTGATTTATGGCTTTAGAGAGAAAGAGACACCCTGGGCTGCATAACGCTCACAAGGGCACTGTAGTCGATATATTGACTCTAAATACAAGCAGCCTGGGCCTCGGCTACCTCTTCTCTTACTGGCTGCTGAGGCCTCTTCAGATAACAAGAGCAAAAATCCCCTACGGCCCTTGAGGATCATTCTTACACCTTTCCCAACCCCAAATTTACAGATGGGGAGACCAACTAGGACCACAGAGGAAAAGGTACTTGCTCAAAGTCACACGGCAGAAGAAAGGCAAGAACCAGAGTCTCTGCATTCCCACGTCAGGAGCTACTGGGCCTCTGGGCCCTTAGCCTCCCTGCTTTCTCCCCCATCCTGCTCCCCTGGAGGAAGATATCTCAGACACTGCAGGGCTCTCTCCAGAGGAGGTTGTGTCACAGTGTCTCTCCTGAGCTCTCACTGGGTGCAGGCACCACACTAAGTGCTTTATTGTACATTAGGTCATGTGATCCTCAAAACAACCCTGTGAGGACAATATTATTATCCTCATTTATAGATGAGAAAACTGAGGCACAGTGCAGTTAGGTGAGCTGCCCAAGGCCACAGAGTTAGTAAGTGGCAATGCTGGGAGGCTATGTTAACCCCCTCGAAATTCTATACACCCTCTTCATCTGTAACTTAGGCCCTAGGGAGGAGCTTCTGTAAGGAGGGGTGTATAGAGAGGCTGAGGGTCCTAGAGATGGTGATGACAAATGAGCTTTCCCTCTCTAACTGGCTCCAGGGCCATGGACTCTATCCTTCCCTTCTTATCCACGCTGCATTCTCTGATCGGGGCATGGCAAAAGGCAGAGAAATATACCTCCCCATGCCTCCACCCCCCGAGATAATCCCAACTAGTGCCTAAAAAAGTATTTTCTGGGTTCATTCTATCTTCAAGAGCCACAGAGAAAGAATCAAAGAATAAAAAATCTTCTCCCCTCAAACCCCTTCCTTATAGTCAGAGGTAGCTGAGAGGAGCAGCTACCCATGTTGCACACCTTCAGTTGGGCCTGCGAGGCCCAAGAGTAGAAATATGGTCAGGAGTTGGCTCACCAAAGGTTGGCACCTGACCAAGATGGCAGCCAAGCAGATGCTGACATAGCCAGTTCCTGACAGTGGGGGAGTTCTGGGGCTAGGCACCTCTGCCCAGATGCCCCAGGTAGCTAGCCCCCACCCTAGTTTTTCTCCAGGGCATGCTCTGAGAAAGACCTGAAAAGGAAAGAGACAGGTCTGGCTCCCATCACCCACTCCAGGAAGCCCCAAGGCTTGGAATGTTCGTTCTCTGCTGTATTCTTTCCTATATTGCCCTCACTTGGCATCCAAGACACTCTGGACATCGTTTACCCCTTTTAGAATGGACATCAGCATCCCACAAAGACAGTGACCTCCCTTGAGGGCTGGGGTCAAAGCTGCTTTGGCTCTGACCCAGGTCCCAGGTCAGCTTCCTAAGTGGGCACCCAGCTCCCTGTGGGGTTTTACAAGGACCAAGTGAGATGCCACCTATATGAGGGTTTTAGAAACTAAAGCAATATGTACATTGGTGGAGCTGTGGTTTCCTCTATGTCGCTCTACTCCACAATGGCACATCTTAGAATTAAAGATGGCAGTCCACAGCATGGGCGGAAATGGAGAGAAGAGCAGCCTTTGTGACTGAGGAGTGGTAAGGACAGTGAAGTCCAGGGCTCCTGTGTGTGTCTGTGTGTGCATATGTCATCTTTCATTGCTTCCATGGTGAGTCTCAGCCCAGTTATGCCTGCCTGGGCTGCTTTCCATCAGGGATGCCACTCGCCCAAGCCCGCCTCTTCTCAGCAAAGTCTAGAGGAGACCTTGCTTCCCTGTGAGGGCTAATGTTTGAGGCCCTGCCACTGCGCTGGGTAAGCTGGGAGCTGACTGCAGCAGACCCCAGGACGCAGACCTCTGTCCTCATTGGGGCAGTCCCTAAGCTCTCGGGCTGGCTTTAGGGCCTATCCACGACCACTCTTCTGCCCTGTGGAGCAGTAGGACGCTTCCTCAGGCAGGCCTGTCTCATCTGTCCTCAACAGAGAAAGCTAACCTCTACCTTTCCAACTCTAGAACCTGACACTGGGACCAAATCCTTCTCACAGCCCTCAGTGCAGGGCAAAACAAGGTCTCCTTAACGCTGAAGGGCAAATGGCCTGGGTCCCATCTGGAAGAGGCATCCCCAACAACAGAAAACAATGGATAGAGCTTCCCATGCTTGCTGGTGACTCACCGTCCCCACACTACACATACCTATTTCTATTTATACACAAACACACCACAGCCATGCCCATGTGCACACTGCACCCCCCCACACACCCAAACACACACACATAGCCATCTACATCACATCCTGTATACAAAAGATACAACCTTCTCAAAACACATCCATTCCTCCTCACACGTCGCCTCCACATACCCGAATACCCCACACAACACCACACTTAGCCTCACCTCCAACTGCACATCCCACCTCCACCCACCTCTTTAATACATATTCTCACCTCCTCCACACACCCTTAATACACACTCTTACATCCACAGCCCCCCTTTCTCTGAGAAATGAGCCTTGCAGGGGCAAGGAAGTTGTGAGGCGCTGGGGCAGCCTGTTCTGGGAGGTGAGAAGGAGGGAGGCTCAGAGTGCTCGCTCATTCGGTGGCGTTAGCGCTCCCAGGGCTCCTGTAGACAGATTTAGCTCAGCAGAGGAGAGGGAAGGAGGATGAGGGGGGTGCTGGAGAGAAAGCGGAGAAGGAGCGGGCCTGCTGAGGTGCTTGGACAGTGCAGTGGCAGTGGATGAACCCCATAGGCTGCTGCAAATGCTAATTAGGTCTATTGGTTGGCAGGAGTAAATTCAGTAGGTCCCAGCTACCTGGTGCTTTTGGAGAAAGAAGAGGAAATAAAAGAGGTAGGGGGGAGCTGGAAGGCCTGATGATTTATGCCAGTATTTCAGCAAATGTTTCCCCTGCCATTAGCATCTCCGAAGCTGAGGATCAGAGAGAAAGGGGCCCCATGGAGGACCTGTGGCTTGACCTCACTGCCCCTGCCCTGTGGAGGCACAGTGTCTGGGGTGGTGCTGGGCCAGAGTTCAAATCCAGCCTACCACCCAAATGCCAGTGAGGAGCCAGCCAGGCCAGTTGTGGAATGTCAAACTTCTCCTAAAAAGCCCATAGGGTCTCAACTGGCTGCACTCAGGCTCACCAAAATGCACTAGTCAGGGAGAAATTCCAAAGTTTCCCAAGGCGCCTGGCTGAGTGCAGGCCCTAAAGGGGCAGGAGGTGTACCCCAGCCCCAACTTCACAAGAAGATCAAAAGGGTGAAGTGCATATTCCCTCCAGCCTCCTGGAACTGCCCTTCTTTGTATTATTCTAATTATTATTATTTTTTTAAATTTTCCTTTAAAAAAACAAAAAAACAGAAAAGCATAGAGTGCACTTGTTTGGTTTCATTTTGCCTTCACAGCCTTAATGACTCACTTTGTGGAAGCTGTTTAGGAAACTGAGGAGGAGGAGGAGGAGGAGGGAGCAGTGGCCAGAAGTGCTAGCCCCTGCTTCTCTCCCCACTGGGGGCTATTTTGCATAGGTAGCAGTTTCTCTTTACTCCTCAGACCACGTCCAACAGGCAAACTCCAAGTCCCAAACTATGACCCCCTCCTACCCTCCCATTCCTACAGCCCTTGGTGGGCTCCAAGTTATCTCCTTGCCATCCCAACGCCAGTGCTGAGGTTCAAAAGACCATATGTTTAGAGAGCAGGTCCTAGGGGAGGCTCCAGTACAGGCCATTAAGAAGCACCAACCTTGCTCTCTAAGCATTTAGAATGGAGGGGCAGGGGCTGAGGGGGTGGAGAGGTGGGGGGCGGTGGCAGACCTCATTTTAGGCCTAACAGCCAGGAAGACGGTCAAAGTACCACCAGCCCAAGAAAAACTCAACAGCAAAGGCGGGTGGTGAGGAAGATGGGTCCAAGGGAGCTTGGTTTGTGATTTATCTCACCTGAAGCAGGTCAGGGCAGTTGCTGAGAAGATAAGTACTGGGGGACTGGGGGTAAAGCTACCTTTCTTTGGGCATTTACCCAGACTCAGGGCCTTACCTCTGACCTTTGACCCTACCCTGTTCCACCTCTCCTGGGTCCATGCTCCCAACTCCTCTCTTCCCCCAATCCTGCTATGTTAGTCTAATGCAGCTACCAAACCAACCTTCTCTTTAGCTGTCTGCCTTAGGTGGTCCCTGGATTTCAGAATATCAGTGTCAGGGCCTAATGGCGGGTCTGCAGCACCGGTGGAATGAAGGAGCCAGAAGAACTAAACAGGTTTGTGAGGCCTGAGTTCCAATACCAGCTCTTTCCCTGAGCCCCAGTGTAAGTCTGGGCAAGTCAAGGCCTGTTCCAAAGCTTCGGTAGTTAAATATGTGGATTGGAAAAGGGGGAATTGTTTTGTCCTACAGAATTCCCAGTTTGGGGGTGGGGAGAGGAGGGAGGAGAGATTGCATCCGAAATTCCTCCCCTGCAGTGGTACTTTCACTTTAATGAGAGACCCATTAAGACATTAGATTTTCCATTTAAGTGAGATGGGTGTTTGTTATGGTGCAGAGGGAGCCAAGGATGACCCCCCCCCCCCCGCCCCCCGGCCCCCCCCCCCCACACACAGCAGAGACACTAGAAAAACAGATTGTAATTGCAGCTTAAAAAGAAGTGTTATCATGACACCTCAACCATCCCAGCCAGAGGCCAGGGAAAGGCTTGTTAAAAGCGCCAGGAAAGGCTGAGGGGTGGGGTGGGGTGGGAAGAGGCTCCAAGGGCCAACCCTGCTTTTGAAGTGGCCTCTCCTGGTCGGTCACTTGCTAACATCTCCTTTTAAGGGTCTGGGGTTTCATAGTTCCAGGTTTGATTTCTCCATCAAACTTCGTGCCTAAAAACAAAAAACAAAAAACAAAAAAAACACTTCATATTCACTAGGGATGGGGGTGGGGAAAAGGAGAGAGGTACCTGCCACTTGAGAGGAGGTTGGACAGTACCAACGAAGAGCTCCCGTTGTAGGGACAGCCTTCTCTGCCTCAGTTTGATCTCAGGCTCATGGTAGAGGGGTGGATGGATGGGCCCACAAGGAGGAGGAGTCCAATGTGACCTGAATCAACCTGGCTATTGGCCAAGAGCCCTGCATATAAGTCTGTGATCTGTGGGCAAGCAAAGGCAAGATTTGAGGAAAGCCAACACTCTGGCCTTGGTTTTCCCCATCATTGAAATGGGACTTGGGAAGGATCCATTGGGAAGACCCAGGGAACATTTTAAAAGATGCTTGTGCCTCTGGCACTGGAGTTGCAGAGGAGGAAGGGGCATCTTCTCCTTCCTGAAGGCAGGTTTCAAAGGGCCGCACGTTCTGGGCAAAGGGAGTGCTGCAGTTGGCCCCTCTCCAGGCTGGTGGGCTGGCAGCCCCTGCTGCGCTAAGTAATGAGCACAATTCCAACACCAGTTCTGCTCGCTAGTGAGAAATCAAAGCCGAGTATTAGAGGCCATTTCAGGCTGGGCACTATTCGTGCCCAAATCCATCAAAGCCCTGGGCCTGGGGTTTCTTCTAGGGAAGGAGGGGGCTGGAAGCTTTGTTAAGCAGGAAAGGCAGGCCACCCCCAGTCTCCCCAGCTGAGCTTACTCTGCAGCTCCAGAGAACTCTAGGCTAACCAGCCTTGTCTTTCTCCTGCCTCCTAAACACCCCCCCACCCACCCAGTAACTTCAGTATTTATTCCTGCTCCCATTGCCCTGCTGCTACAAAAACAGCTTCCCAAGACCCAACTCTGCCCATGTGCCATTTACAGAAACTTCACCCTATACCCTATACCCTATACCCTTCAATCACCTTCCCTCAAACACCCTCAAACCAGAAACCAACAGCCCAGCTCAGCACCTCCCACATCCAACTGCACTCTTCATAACAAAGTTGGTCATTCAGCAGCCTGTCCCCCACCCCCATCATTACCTTCCAACTTCAAAACACTGCTTTAAATACCAGAGTCTTCCCAAATCATAATTAACTTGGATCAAATGATTGTGTCGTAACTTTACAGCGCAGAGCTGAACAAAAAAAGGCGGGGGGGGGGGGGGGATGTGCTAAAACCAAGCCCTCACTCCTGGGCCGTGGGAATCATTAATTCCAGAGTGAGGAATCTTTGTCTATTGGTTGGGGCGCGGGGGGCGGGGGGGGGGACGGATGTCAACATCGCAGCGGAAGGTGGAGAGGGGAGGACTGCGTCATCTCGTCCACTTTCTGCACCAGTTTTCCTGCCCCATTCTCAGCTTTAGATCAGAGGACTCGGTGCAGGATGCTCCCCCGGCCCCACCCCGCCCTGGGAGCCCAGGCACCCGGCGGCCGCGGCCCCCCACCTGCTTAGGTTCCGGCACCATGGAGAGGTTCGTTCCCGTGCGGCCGCCGGCTCCGGGAGAAGACGCAGCGTCGCGGGGCCCAGCTACAGACTAGCGAGACATGTACAAATCCATGGAGGGAGAGAGGGATATAGGAACTGCATTTTAGGAGCCTACCAACCCCCTAAAGGCATCTTGCTGGGTCCAGAGTAGGAGCTGCATCGAGGCGAGCGCACCTTGTCTGCCCCCCGGACGGAGAAAATGTCAGTGACCCATTTAAAAGGAAACTCGGCAAGATCATTACGTACTACCTCCGCCCCCTAACAACACCAACACCCAGAAAAATGTCCTTCCAGACATGTGGGTCCCACGACCTCGGGGTAAGCTGTATGTGCAGGATTCAGCCCTACCCACTTCAATACCCAAAGCCCTTCAAGCCGGTCTCCTCGGCTGGCGGAGCAGACCCGCGTTTCCTGTGCTCCGCAGGTCTCTCTCCCTTTCTTTCGCCTGGGCGAGCTGGGATCCGGACTAGGAAGTTGCCGACGAACAGCAAGCGAGCGCACACCTAGCCCGATAGTTTTCCTGAGGCGGCGCCGCCGCCGCCTTGTGCGCAGTGGAGCCAGGGGTCCTTTGGAGGCGGGTCCTCGGGGAAGCGCAGACCCAGACTGGGACACTGGTCCCAACGAAAAGAAGCGATCCCTTTCAGGTGAGAGCAGGAGGCTTTCGCTTTACTTTGAAACCCCTGGCCTGCGCCCATCTCCCACTTTGGTGGGACGGAGAAATCTACCTTCTAACTTGGGTGCCCATGCTGCTTCCCCTGCGCGCACCGACGCGGCGACAGACCACCTCAACTTCGGGCCAGAGTGAGGAGGAACGGTCCGTCCCTTCGCTCCCCGACCCTATGCCCAATCGTTCCTTACCTGCTAGACTCAGCCTCGGGTCCCAGCAGAGCAGTAGCGCCAGCAGCAGCGCGCCCCGCGCTCCGCTCCGGGCCCACATGCTCCCGTGGCCCGGCTCGGGCGCCTCTCCCCCGGGGCTCTCTCCCTGGCCCCAGCCTCGCCGCCGCCGTCTCCGCCGCCGCCGCCGCCTCCTCGCCGTCCTCCCCGGCGCCCGGCCGCGCCAGCCCGTGCCCTCCGTGGGAGCAGCGGCAGCCACGCTGCACAGAGGGCCGCTCGGTGCTTGGAGCGCGATGGGTGCCGGGCGTCCGCTCTCGAGCCAGGCTCGGGCGCGCCCCTCTCTGCGCTTCTTAGGCTCCGGGGCTCCGAGCGCTCACCCGACTCCCGAGCCCTGGCTCCGAAGTTGCGCGACCGAAGGTGAGTGCGCCAAGCGGCGCTCGCAGCGGCCCGCGAGGAGCCGTCCGAGCCCCAGTGCGCGACTCTCTGCGCCCGCCGCTGCTGCCAGCGGCTCCGGCGCCCTCGCGGGTCCCCTGCCACAATGCCAAGCGCTGCCGTTCGATCGCTTTACTGAGTCCGCGAGAGGAGGAGCACTGGGCGCCGCGGGGCGGGGCCTGGGCGGCCGAAGGCGGAGCCTGCGGGGGGCTTTGGAAGCTGCGGGGGGGGGGGCGGTGTGGGGAGGGGCCCACGGCCACCTGGGCGCGGCCTCGGCAATACTGGGGCCCTTCAGGGGGGACCTCGCTAGACGCTGTGTCCGGCGTGTTGGAAAACCTGGCCGCTGGATTATAGCTGGAAGCGGAGTCTGCTCAATTTTCTTTTCCAAAAACTAATGAAACGTATCTTTACTTTCTCTTTTGGCTTGGCTGTGTCAGCTTTCTTCTCTGAACTCCAGACTCTCACTTTTAGTCCCCTGGTATTAAGTTCTATGCCTTCCACATGTGGTGGTCTTTCCAAAAGCCTCCCTAAATGAGAAAATCTAACATTCAAGTCCTGGTTAAGCTGCAGCTGGCTTACAGCTATGTGAACTTGGGCACAGATTTGGATTATCCTGGTTGGACCTACATATCTGTATGACCTTGGACAGAACTGTTTGCCAGACCCCTCTAAACCTTCCGCAGCACTCAGCTCCTAGGGATGTTAAAAACCCAGTCCCCAAGTGACAGTGGGGCAGCCATTTTTGGCTCAGTGTGAATTTGGGCTCTGTCCCTTACCTTCTGTGTGACCTTGAACAAGTTCCTTAACCATTTTGATGTTCCCTTCATAATTGTCTGTAAAATCGAGAATGACAATAGCTATTTATAAAGGGATGTAGAATTGAATGGAAATACACACACACACACACACACACACACACACACACAAACCACAGCACGAATGTCAGTATAGTCTCCTTCCAAGATCTCCCTTCTCAGCCAGTCTGATTCCTGGGGGAAAGTCCTGGCCACCTAAGGGTGGGCAAGGGGGCATGTGCGGCCAGGTGGAGCTTGGGGATGGGTGTCTTGAGATTAAAACCCAAAGACATCAGAAAGGGTAGATCAACTATGTGCCAGAGACCATCTATGTGCCAGACACAGCATTAAGCACTTTAAATGCAGTGACAGTGAATCCTCACAATAACTCTTTAAAGTAAGTACCATTTGTATCCTCAACCTACAGATAAAGGAACGGAGGCACAGAGATGTAAAGTTTATTTGCATCACATAGCTTTGAGTGAGTGAGTGAGTGAGTGAAAGGGGCAAGAGAAATGGGATTAAAAAGAAATCCTCCTTGCCCCCCGAATTAGAAAGAGAACTTCACTCTCATACTTCCTGTGAGGCTGGATTGGACTATGAAAAGGGGCTGGCGGCCAGTAGGAATGCCTCTTCCACCTAGCCCTGATTGGTTTGCTACTTGGGATTTTTCTGGAGCTGGGATCTAGAATCCCTCCTCAAATACAGATGTAGCAGGCTGCTTCTGGAAGGGGTGAAGGAAGTCAGAGAGTGGTCCAGCCAGGCCCAGGAGCCAGTAGAGAGTAAGTTAGAATAGGGCCAAGTGTTCCCAGGGGTGCTTCCCAGATTGGGAGAGAAAGGACTTAGGGCTAGACCTGCAGGCTGGAAGGAGACCTCATGCAGAAAGAGAAGCAACAAGGGCTTGCCCCAACTGTTTCCCCAAAGGAAAGATAAAGGCAGGACTGCCAAGTACCCCACTCCACACACACACTCCCCCACAGGTTGGGGTCTGGAGCCTCTAGGGGAGAGTATGTGTAATGGGTCTAACTCCCCAGCCCTCTTCAGGCTGGGCACCCAAGGTCAGGAAGGTGGATATGGAAAAGAACTTTAGCCAACTGAGAAAGGTCCCTCTGGGCAAAGGTAGGTGGGTTATTTTTAGCTTGGCCCAGGACAGCCCAGGGAAGGGCAGTAGATGAGAGTCAATAGCTCATTATACCCAGCTGGCTCCACCCATTCACATAGCTAAAAGCACCTATACGTACACCCCTAGACACACTTACAGGGAACACTATAAAGGTGCATGCAGGTAAACATACAACAAAGACACAAAAACAATGTACAAATAGGTACCTAACTGCAGAGACAACCACATACCTAAAACCCAGGAATCAAAAAGGTACACACATATACCTTATCACAGACACAAATGCATACATAGGGACAAATGGATATTTAGAGACTTAACTACCACCAGGAAACACATATAGGGACACAGGTACCAAGACCCACATCTGCCTGTCATCTTCTGAACATAGCACATGGTCAAGGACACTATGCTGAGTAACTCAGCCAGGACCTCAGCAAAGACACAGCTCGCAGGGAGGTAGCCTGCATAGTGAGCGCTCTCTCTCTCTCTCTCTCTCTCTCTCTCTCTCTCTCTCTCTCTCTCACACACACACACACACACACACACACACACACACACTTTCTCTCTCTCTAGGTCAGTGAGATATTGGAGATTCTTCAAAAATTTCCAGCCCTGTTCACAAAATAATTGCACCAGGCAGGCCCTTCCAGTGTAAGTGTGAGGTTTCATGACTTTGTTTAATTTCTGGCTGGAGAGATGGAGAACTGGGGGGGTGGCAAGCCAAGGGAAAGTGGTCATTTCCCCTTCTCCTGCAGGTCCCTGCCCCATTTCTCTCCCCAGCCTAAAAACTCTTTTAATTCTTGAAATATGCCCACAGGAGGCCCTAGACCCTGCTTTCCCTCTAAGACTCTGGCACTGGGATGGAGGCCTTACCATATTCAGGATCCCTCTGTAACTTTCCTACACCCCTTCCCATGCCATTCAATGGGAGAATGCCCCTTCCATAACCACCTGTAGCTAAGAAACCCACTGCAGATATGGTTGCTCACCAGGATGGGCATTTCCTGGGTCCATGGAAAGGGCTTCAGAGGGAGTCAGGTTGCCCTGAGCCCACATCTTTCCCAGTGATGTGTGAAGAATGGGTCAGCCTCACCACTGGGATGACACATCGGAATAGCTGGGTGTTCCCAAAATCAGTGTCATCAGACTCACAGCAAAGGAGTCTTGCTGTGTGTTAAAAAAGAGAACAAGTAAGTGAACAGCTTAGAGGCAGAGATCCCTCCTTTCTTGTTCACCATTATATAACCAGCATCTAAGACAGTCTCCTGCACATAGTAGACATACATCAGCATTGGTAGAATGGATACACAGGATTGGTTGAATGGATACATCAGTGAGGCTGGGGAGAGAAGGGGTAACTGGGCCTACAGCCTTGACAAATGAGCCCACAATGAGCCTCTCACCTCCCCTCAGTTTTCTGGGCAATTGGGGGGCCTGAGGCTGGAGGTGGTGTAGCCTTTGTGCAACGTAGCTGCTTTGTAATCAGTACCAGAACCAGTTTTGACCCTTAGTGGGAACTGCAAATGCTTCCACAGCCTCCCTCATTTCTCCCAAAACAAAAGAGTTTGTCGGAGACAGAGTTCTGGAATCCAGAGCTGATAGATGGCTAGGGCTTCTCTTACCTGCTGGGAGACGTAGGCTGGCTGCTGAGCCTTTCCAAAAATCAGTTTTCTCAATTGTAAAATGGGAACAATCACTAGCTCGTAGAATTAAAAAGAATATACAGAAATCCCTGACTGCAAGCTATCTACTTTATAGTAATGAAGATTTTAAGGATTCCCTGCAAGGTGGCCGGTGGCTTTGGGTGGCGCCTCACTCTGCGGCTGGTACTCTAGTACTCACAGGTGCCACTAGGCGGCGGGCTGCAGCTCACACCTCCTCTGCGGAGGTTTCAGTCTCCATCCTGAGACGGTGTCTGGAAAAGAGAAGTACCTTCAGCTTCCAACTGGGGGCCACCCAGGAGTAGGACCTCGCCCCGGAATTGCCAGGGCTCTCAGATGACTGGGTTTGCAGTATCTTGAGTGGGAAGATTTGATGATGTGTTCACAATCCCTCCCTGACCTATCCAGTCCAGAATGGATCCTAGACCCTGGGGAGGTAGGCACATTAGGCTGAAGTCTTTGAGGCTCTACCGTCTCTTTGAAATATTATTATAGCTAACTTTGAGTGCTTTCTTAGTGCGCAGTACTGTCTTGGTCTCTTATATGCTGACAACCACCTTATGAGGTAAATATCGTTATTACCTCCATTTACCAGATAAAGGAATGAGGTACAGAGAGGTAACTTGCCCAAGGCCACATACAGCTAGTAAATGGTGCCAGGTCAGATCCAGACACGCTGGATCACAAGCTTGTACTCATTTAGTTTTAATTGAGACAAAATTCCCATAACATAAAAATTAGCATTTTAACTATTTTAAAGTGTACAATTCAGTGTTTTCTAGTATATTCACGATGTTGTGCAACCATCCACCATCTAATTTGACATTTCATCATCACAAAAACAAACAAATGAACAAACAAACAAACACAAAAACCCATAATGTTAAGCAGTCATTCTCCATTCTCCTGTCTTCCACCCCCTGGCAACCCGGAATCTACTTTCAGTCTCTATGGATTTGCCTATTCTGGGAAATTTATATAAAAGGAGTCATACAGTGTGTGACCTGGGCCATCAAGCTTGGAATCTTAACCTCTACTAAATACTATGACGACTCTCATCCTCCTATCCTCTACCCTCCTGCACATCTCTCTTCTTCCCTAGGGGAGGGCCTTCTCTCCCTGAAGTCCAAGAGGCCTAAGCAGTTAGTCACAAAAGCCCTGGGGTCATTTATATCCAGGTTCAAATCTTGGCTCTATCTTGGACAGTTTACTGTGCTGTCACCTCCTCAAAAAAATTTTTATTGTTGTTAATTTTTTTAAATAACCTTTTTATTTTAGAACAGGTTTAGATTTACAGAAAGCTGCAAACAGTGCAGAATTCCCATTTACCCTTCAACCCGATTTCCCCTATTAATATCTTACATTATTATAATGCATTTGCTACAATTACTGAACCAATATTGATATATTATTATGAACTAAAGTTCATTCAGATTTCCTTAGTTTTTAACCTAATGTCCTTTTTCTGATCCAGGATCCCCTCCAGAATACCACATTACACATAGTAGTCAGGACTGCAAAGGCTTCTCTTGGCTGTGACAGTTTCTCAGACTTTGTTCGTTTCTAATTATTTTAATAGTTTTGAGGACAGGTCCGGTATTTTGTAGAAGGTCCTTCAACTGGGATTTGTCAGTCCTGAAGTTCTTTATAATATTTGAATAAGCAGTCCTGTTCAAAATAATTTTACACTGGGTTCCACAAACTTTGTAGCCTATCTTCTTTATGGCTTATGGGGCACAAAAAGGCAGGTGAAACCATGGCTGGGGCATGCTGCACACTGGCCAGCATGCCTGGTACTGACTGGGGAGGGTCTTCTGTGCTCTGAAGAGAGAGCTGGGAGGTAGTCCCAGGACCAACAAGAAGAATGCCACAAATATGGAAGAGGATGCATTCTAGACATACAGAACAGTGTGAGAAAAGATTAGGGTCAGCATTCGGGTGGTGTGGCCAGGTCCTGGTCTTTTCACTCAAACAGCATATTCACCAGGGTATAAAATGGCAGAGAAAGCAGGAGACGAAATCTGTCAGGGAGGGCACAGGCTATTGTGCTAGAGATTGATTCTATAGGAAATGGGAAGTCATGGGTGCTAACTGAGCTGGAGAGAGGGTGTTATGGGAACTATATGCTGCGGGAGCATACTTCAGGCTGTGGTGTGGGGCAGACTGAGGACAGTTCAGAGCAGCTGGGGAAGGCCAGTGAGGCTTGGTCCTGAGGCAATGTAACCCTGCCCCAGGGCTGCAGGTGGTGGGGCCTGAGGACTCTGAGAGGGAGGAAGAAGTCTCAGGATTTTAAGCCTCATTGAGAGTGTTGATTTGGGGTTTGGGGGATGGAAAGAGGACAGGGGAGAAATAGTCAGATGTGGAGGAGGGGTGGGTTGGGAAGAAGGTGGAGAATTTGGATTTGGACTCTGTGAGTTAGAGGTGGCTGTAGATTTTCCACCACACAGCTGTAAATGCAGGACTGACCAGTGCTTACAGGAGTGGTCACCGTCTTAAAAAATAAGAACCAGCTAATGCACACTGAGCAATTACAGTGAGCCAGAGACCGTGCCAAGAGCTTTATGTGAATTAGCTCCTCAACCTCTGTTATAACCCACAAGGTAGATACTATGATTATCCCCATTTTTAAAATGGGAAAACCGTACCTCAGGTTCTCTGCTTAGCTAGAGTCAGAGGTCAGGTTCAAACCTAGGCAATCTAGTTTCAGAGCCTGCATTCTAACAAATACAAGGGACTGACTTTCCAAAACCCCTGAGTGTGCTTGGTAGTTTTATCTTGACTCAGTTTCCCATTGTTCATCTCCATTGTTCTTGGAGATATGTGTTAATCCTGGACCTGTTAAAATGGAAACTGAGAATCCCAGAGGAGAAGAGACATCTGGTAACTACTGACTGAGCTATGAACTCACATTCTTCACTATACTAGCCACTTTCAGATCCTACCTGGAGTTATGAATGGGGAATTATCTGTGTAGCAGTAAGAGGAGGAGACAGACAGTCTAATAGGGTTTTAATTAGCAAGATAGACCATTTAAACTTTCTCCTATTTTATTGTTTTAAACATTCAATTTAAATTATTCAGGTAAACATCAAGTTGCTTTAATAAAAACTCGATCAAGATACTTCACATTTGTCTTTGAACTATAATAATTCAACCCTTGGCATATACAAATGCCATTGCATTTCAAATATGCCCGATTTCAGAATTGCTCCTGTGATGCTTCCAGTCATGTAAAGTGGACTGTTAATCAAATTAAACGCAGTATTTATACTATCTAGAGAGTACAAGAGACTGTAAATAATTTACTCGATGAGAGTCGCATTTAAATTAACTGTACAAAATGCTATCTTGATAATTATAATTCTGTAAAGCTTTCATTTGGGCAAAAGTATAATCACTTAAGTTAAAGCAGTTCCTTATACTAAAAATGAGAGATAATTCAGAATTAATTTGAAAGAGAGACAGAATTCCTTTGTTTCTTGTGGTTCTGGAAATTCAGTAGCAGGTTCTTTTGGTTGCATTAGCAACAAAGATCTTAACTGAAGGAAGAGGCAGAGGAAAGGAACCCAATAGGGAAGTAGAGAGTGTATGTTTTCGTGTGTATTTCGGTGCCAGGGGATAGTGAAAAACTTTCCTTTGAATACCAACTCCTTGATGAAGGGCCAGATGGGGAGTGCTCCTTGTCAGATCCTCTGCTCTTTCTTGTAACATCAGCAGTTAACTCATCTTGTTCCGAATAGTTAGATTTCTCTTCATTCGTCTCTTTTGCTATAAATCCATTTCATCATGAGCTATGAAGTTGGACCCATTTAGCTTTTCATTGGTTGCTTCTAGATCTGCTGTTCCTGATGACTCTATAATTGCTGATATCTTTTAAGCAGAACTTGAGGCTGTCAGTGTGAATGTGCATGCAGAGATATGTGTTTTCTTACGACATGGCTAAGCTTTTTGAGAATTTTACCTGTTCTTCCAAGTTGTTTGGTAAGTTTTTTGGTGAGCAACTTTTAAACAAGTGGAAAATTCTGCCCCAAGTTAAGAGAGCTATAAAAAATTCCCATAATTGCTGTCGAGAACAGCATCACCCAAGGACAAGTGCAGAAATCAGGACTTAGACTGATATCGCCTGGTTCGTGTTGCTACTAGAACCAGGAGAGCCCAGTGGTGGAGAAAGTCAAGGCCAGTGAAAGGGAAGGTAAAGAACTAGCACATCCATGTTCCTGCTCAGTGCTTCCTCTGTTTCTTTTTAAAAATTTGATGGAAGTGTAATTTGCATATGGTGAAATGTACAGATTTTAAATGTGAATTTTTCTGACATTTGACAAGTGAAAACACCTAGAACCACACTCCCAGTCAAGATATGAACATTTCTGTCATCTCAAAAATTCCCTCCTGCTTCTTCCCAGTTAGTTCTCACCCTGAAGAGGCAACTACTGTTGTGATTTCTAACACCACAGATTAGTTTTGCTTATTCCTGAATGGCGTATACCTGGAATCAGATAATATATAGTCTTCTGTGACTGGCTTCTTTCACTCAGCATACAGACTGACATTCATTCCAGGTTGTGCTGTTGTGGTGCTAGAAGTTCATTCCTTGTTATTACCAATTGGTATTCATTATTTTAGCACATTGTAATTTGTTAATTCTCTTAAAATGGCATATGAATTTTTCCCATTTTACTCCAGTGTGAAACTGCCATGAATATTTTTGAACAAATCTTTTTTATTTTTTATTTTTTTGTGTGGACATGTGTTTTCATTTCTTGGTAGTAAATACCTAGGAGTGAAATTACTGGGTCATCAGGTAAGAATACGCTTAATTTTATAGAAAACTGACAAAACTGTTTTCCAAAGTTATTACAACATTTTATACTTCCACCCTCAATGTATGAGAGTTCTAGTTGTTCTACATCTTCACTGACACCTGACATCTTCAGTCTTGTTAGTGTTAGCCAGTGGGTGTGAAGTGGTTTCCCAATTTAGTTTTAATTGGCACTTCCCTGATGACTAGGGATGCCAATCACCTGTTTATTTGCTTATTAGCCATTTGTGTATTTTCTTTATGAAGGATCTGTTCACACCTATTGCTCAAATTTTATTGAGATGTTTGTCTTTTTATTATTGATTTGTAGAAGTTCCTTAAACATTCTGAATACACATCCTTTGTCAGATATATGTCGTGAATATTTTTACCCAGTCTATAGTTTGCTTTTTCATTTTGTTAACAGTGTGTTTCAAAGAGCTAATGTTATAAGTTTTTAATTGATAAAGATCAATTCTACAATATTTTCTCTTATGGTTGCATTTTGTGCCATAAAGGTATTCTCCTATGTTTCCTTTCAGAAGTTTTATAGTAATTAGCCTTTATCTTTAAGTCTGTCCATCTTTTTTGTTTTTACTGAGGCATAATTGACATTTAACATTATATTAATTTCAGGTATACAACATAATGATTCTATATTTGTATACACTGCAAAATGATCACCACTATAAGTCTAGTTACCATTCATCACCATACCAAGTTACGATTTTTTGTGTGTGATGAAAATTTTTAAGATCTACCCTCTTAGCAGCTTTCAAATATACGATACAATATTATTTACCTTCGTCACCATGCTGTACATTATGTCCCCAAGACTTATTTATTTTATGGCTAGAAGTTTAGATTTCTTGACTTCCTTAAGTCTATCCATCTCTAATGATTTTTAGTGTATAGTGCGAAAAGAGGTTGAAGTTCATTTTTTTTCCCCCACGTGATTACTCAGTTGTTCCAGCATCAGCTTTTTGAAAAGACTTTCTTTTCCCCCATCGAATTGCTTTGGCCACCTTTATCAAAATCAGTGGACTGTGTAAGTGTGGATCTATTTCTGGATCCTCTAATTTGTTTCATCAATTTATTTTTCTATTCTTACCCCAACACCACATTATCTTTATTACTATAGGTGTTCACCTTTTTCAATATTATTTTGGCTCTTCTAGATCATTAACATTTTCATTATCTTTAGAATCACTTGTTAATTTAAACACACACACACACACACACACACACCTTGAGATTTTGATTTTATGGCATTGAATATATAGATCCATTTGGGGAGTACTGACATCTTAATACTGAGTTTTCCAATCCACAAACAGGCACATCTCTGAATTTTCTTAAGTTCTTTCGGTATTGTTATAGTTTTCATGGTAGAGGCTTTGTCCATTTTTATTAAATTTATTCTTATATATCTCATGAGTTTTATGCTATTAAAATATTATCTCATTTTCCAATTGTTTGTGTAAAACACAATTGATTTTGTATATTGACCTTACAATTTAATAAATTTACTTATCAATACTAATTGTTTTATTCTTAGTTCCTTTGGATTCTATTCATACACAAACATTTCATCTATAAATAAAAAACATTTCACTCATTTCCTTCCAATTGTTATGAATTGTATTTATTTTTCTTACCTTATTGTAATGGCTAAAATCTACAGTCCAGTGTTGAACAGAAGTAGTGACATGAACATTCTTCATTTGTTCTGGGTCTTAGGGAGAAAGAAAGCATTCATATTTCAATATTAAGTATGATGTTAACTGTTGGGTTTTCATGGCTATCTGCTATCATGTTGAGAAAACTCTCTTCTACTTCTATTTTGCTGAGTTTTTTTTTCAATACCATGAATGGGTATTGGGTTTTGTCAAATGCTTTTTCTGCATCTATTGAGATGATCATATATTTTTCTTCATTTTTCTGTTAGTGTGGTGAATTATGTTGATTTATTTTCAAGTGTGAAACTAGCCTTGCATTCTGTGAGTATACCATACTTAACCATGTTATATTATCCTTTTTATATATCTCTGGATTCTATTTGCTAATATTTTATTAAGGGTGTTTGCATCAATGATGGTTTGTAATTTTATCTTTTTATAATATTTTTGTGAGGTTTGGTGTAGGTTATACTAGTTTCAGAACATGAATACGGAAGTGTTGCCTTCTGTATTAGTTTTGAAAGGAGTTTGTGGAAGATTGATATTATTTCTTTTTTATGTATTTGATAGAATTCACCAGTGAAGCCACTTGGGACTAGTATTTTATTTTTAGATTTTTAATGTTTTTTAGGTGTTTATTGTTATAAAACTTCACTCTTAGAACTGCGTTTGCAGTTTTCCATAGGTTTAGGTATGTCGTATTTCTATTTTCATTTGTGTTAACCTATTATTTGATTTTTAAAATATCTTCTTTGATCCATTGGTTATTCTGGAGTGTTTTGTTTACGTTCCACATATTTGCAAACTGTCCATCGTTCCTCCTGCTATTGATTTCTAGTTTTATACTATTGTGGTCAGAAAAGATACTTAGGATGATTTCAGTCTTCTTAAATATGCTAAGACTTGTTTTGTGGCCTATCCTATGATCTATTTTGGAGAATGATCTGTGTGCACTAGAGGAGAAAATCATTCTGTTGGATGACATGTTTTTTATAAGTCTGTTAGGTCCATTTGGTCTAATGTATGGTTTAAGTCCAATGTTTCTTTGTTGAAAGTAGGCAATGAAGTTCCCTACTATTATCGTATTGTTGTCTATTTCTCCCTTCTGATATGTTACTATTTGCTTAATATATTTAGGTGCTCTGATGTTAGGTGCGTATATTTTTACCATTGTTATATATTCTTGATAAATTGACCCCATTATCATTATGTAATGACCTTCTTTATCTCTTGTAACCATTTTTAGCTTAAAGTCTATTTTGTGTGATATAAGTGTAGTTACCTCTGCTCTCTTTTAGTTTCTACTTACATGGACCATAATCATCTAAAGGTTTGACTAAGATCAAAGGATACACACCCCAGATCATTCACTCACATGGCTGCTGGCAGTGGGCATCAGTTGCTCAATGGTTGTTGGCAGGAGGTCCCAGTTTCTCACCATGTGGACCTCTCCATGGGTTTTCTTAAGTCTCCACATGACATGGCATCTTACTTTCCCTGGAGTGTGTGATCCAAGAGTGAGCATAGAGGAAGTCATTTCTTAATGCCATAGTTTTAATTCATACACTGTCCCTTCTGCCATATTCTTTACTAGGAGGGAGTCACTAAGTCCAGCCTACACTTAAGGGGAGAAAAATTGACATTACCTCTTAAAGGGACAGGTATCAAAGAATTTGTAGATACATTACAAAACCATACTTTTTATTTTTTATTTTTATCAGTTTGACTATGATATGTCAAGGTTGTTTCTTATTTTGGATTTACTCACTCTGTTTAGGGTTCATTGATAATCTTAGATCTGTGACATTAATATTTCTTATCATTTAGTCACTATTTCCTCAAAAAATTTTGTCCCATTATCTATCCTTTCCTTTTGGGATTCTACATATATCTCATCCCAAAGGTACTGATACTCTATTCACAATTTTTCTATCATTTTTCTTTCTCTGCTTTTGTTTGGATAATTATATTGACCTAGCTTCAAGTTTCACTTATCACTTTTTTTGTCTAAGTCTATAACTGAATTCTCTATTTCATACAATGGATTTTTTTTCCTATTACTTCTGTTTAGTTCATGTTAGAGTTACTATTTTTCTTCTGAATGTCTCCATTTCTTCTCTCTTTATGCCCATCTTTTCCTGTATATCCTTTGAAAAATTCATAACACTTTTTAAAAGTCTTTTTCTGCTTCTTCTGAAAAGTAGTTCATCTGAGGACCTACTTCTAGTGGCTATTTTTTCTCTTGGTTTCGTGCCATATTTTCACTAGTATATTATAAACGTTTAACAACTAGCTCTCTGGAGAAGAAGAGGAGGAGAAGGAAGAGGAGTAAACGAAAAAGCAGAAGCAGCAGCAGCGGCCCTGATTTGTAGTGTTTGCCAATTTCCATTGTGTTAATACTTCCACCATAACTGAGTTCAGGTTATCAACGTAATAACATAACTGAATACAGTTATAAAAAGTGTGCACAACTGGCTCTCATGAGCAGAGATGGCTCTACCACACCATTGAATATTTTCCTACTTCCTTATATGTATTAAAATATTTTTTTCTTATGAATACTACCTAGAAAAAACATGAGGACTGAAATATAATTTTGCTTTATATGCTTATGTCTTACACAGAAAGTCTAAACACTTTCCTCTGTATTACGGTAGGTAGTAGACCAATCAGATTCTTCCTAGGTTGAGCTGATTGGTGTTAGGCTTCAGCATTAATTAGATTGAGCTCACCTGTGATTAGCTCTATCACCATCATCAAGTGCAATGAGAAGCTTTTCAATCTTGTTATTGAGGTGAGGAAGGGTTTGGCTGCTGTTTCAGGTGGTTTTTGGTTTACCTTTGGACTTGATTCTGATAGGACCTTGGAATTAAAGTGCTGGAAGAAGGCATCGTACCATGTGATTCTCTCTTGTGAAGGCAACGTAGCTCAATGGTAAAACCCATAGGCTGAGGAATCAGACTGCTTGGATTGAGATCCAAGCTTCTCTCCTTGACAAGTTGTGTGACTTTGGACAAGACCTCCAGCTTGTCTCACTCTTGGTTCCCTATCTTGGAAATGGGCTTGATGGGTTTATTATGAGGAGGAAATGAGATAGACCATCTGATAAGAGTAGTGCAGTGCCTGACACACAGTAACTCCTGTTCAGGATTAATTATTCCAGCCCTCTGAGGTCAGAGTACTTGTCTCTCCTGGAGGGGTTGCCTTATCAGTGATAAACAACAAAGGGGGGCCGTGTGTAGGGGCTTTAGTTCATCCATAATTGCCGGCTGCCCCTCCTCCAAGCCATTACTCCAAATACCATTGCTTGATATGAACAATTAGCACTTTTTTTTAAAGCTTATATAAAAGTGTGCCTAAGAGTATTTTATGGGTTGAATTGTGTCCTTTTTTCAAGACAAGATGCATTGAAGTCCTACCCCTGAGTACCTCAGAATGTGAGCTTATTTGAAAATTGAATCTTTTGCAGTTTAACCATGTTAAAATGAGGTCATTTAGGTGGGCCCTAATCCAATACGACTGGCGTCCTTATAAAAGGAGAAATCTGGACACAGACACAAAGGGAGGATGACATGAAGACACACAGAAAGACTGCCGTGTGAAGACAGAGGGTTGGAGAGATGCAGCGGCACGCCAAGAAACTTCCAAGGATGCTGGCCACACTGGAAGCTAAGGAAAGGCAAGGCGGGTTTCTAACTAATCTCAGAGCACAGGCCTACTCACACCTAGATCTCAGACTTGCAGCCTCCAGAATTTCAAGACCATAAATATCTTGTTTTAAGCCACCTGGTTTGTGGTATTTTGTTGTGGTAAGCCTAGGAAAACAATACAAGCCCCTTTAGAAAGTGTTACTTTATCAATCCTACAGACAACCAGGTATGAGTCCTCACATGCTCTCTGTACTCTCTCAATATCTGAGTTTCTTCCTCCGAGTGCCTCCCAGTAGGGACTCTGGAGCTGCTACCACCCCTTCCCCATGCGGTGAAGAAGTTACTGATTCTCCCTCTTTATTTGCCCCCAGTCTCATCCTGCTCTCACCTTCCAGGAGCCATGTCTCCCCTCGCCCTCGAAAGGGGGGACCTGGATCCACAGGGAGGCAAACAAATCTGAAGTCCCCCTGTGCTCCTGGGCTCTGCAATACGCAGTCCCATGGGATTCTTGCAGCCCCACCTTCACAGCACTGTGGTTGCAGGAGAAGACAGTGAGGCTCCTAGTGGTTGGGTAACCTCCTGCCCAAAGCTAGATGGCTCCCCAGGGAAATGTCAGGAATTCGGCTCATCAGCTGCTCCAAAGCCTTCCTCTGTGCACTGCCCCAGGCTGGCCCCTTGCTGGCCATTTTTCTCCTTGAGGCTGTCCCAGCAGGCCTGCCTGGTTTGGCTGATGGACTTTTCTGCAGTCTTCCTGCATTCTTGCTAAAGAAACAAGTTCCCTTTCTGGTGGCTCTGGTTTTGCGGGAGGGCTCCCCTGGGCTGGGATGGTCTTTTCCTGTTGAACAGTAGTTTATTGTGTCTCCCAGTGAGCTTACCTCAGGGAAAAACATGCTGGGAAATAGAGAGTAGTGGCTTGTGTGTGTCTTCTTAGGCACTTTCATTTTTTTTTTTAAATCACTTATCCCGATGCTAGTCAATTGCATAATATCCTATAAATATTTTCCACCCTCCATCATCTGACCTGGAAACTCTGCCAATAGCTGACTGGATCTTGGTGGGGTGAACAGGGTACTGCAAGGCCTGGGGTCCTGTTCTGACTTGTCCCCTTGCTTCCTGTGTAACCTTGGGCAGTTCACCCTGATGCCAATAGCAATAATAATGGCTTTGTTTACTGAGCACCTACTATGCTCTGGGCTTTTTGCACAAGTCATCCCATCCACACTTATAGGCACCTACAAGGTGGGATGGGTGGGGAACACTACCATATGTGGGAGATGAGGCTCAGAGAGGCTGAGTAACTCCAGTGAGGCCACCCAACAGATAACATCAAGGCTAGGGTTTAAGATGAGGCCAGTTGGCGTAGGTTGTTTTCTCTACACCATGCTCCTGCCACTTCCCCTTCTGGGTTCTGGTTTCCCCAGCTGTGAATGAGGGATTGGACTAGGTGGTTATTATTCCCTTTCCAGCTTTATGGGCAAGTGGCTCCATTCTTGTCCCCTAAGGAAATCCATTCTCCATTCAGCTGTCAGTGACTCTAAAGCATACACCAGATCATACTACTTGCACAGTCTGCAGGGGTGCTGTTTATTTGTTTACTTGTTTATTGTGCATCTTCCTGTGCTGGCTTGGGGTCTTGTCTGTTCTCTCATGGCTGAAACCCTGGCACGGAGCACAGTGCCTGGCAAATAATAGGTGCTTGGGTGGTAGCTGTTGGTAGAGTGGAGCCAGCATAGCACGGTGGCTGTGCTAAGAGGCAGGAATGGGGCTGGTGAGTTTGTAGGGGAAGCTTGGCTGCACTAGGTTGATCTGCAGTCGGTTAGAATTTCAAGCTCGTCTGCCTCAGTATCAGTTACAAAAAATGATGACATTGGTGAAGTTGGTCTTTGGTTCTTAGGCTGAGCCCCTTGACTGTCATCCTTAGCCCATCTCTGCCAGATGCCAGCTCACTGTCACCAAGGTCTTAGTCGACGAGCTGCTTTTGTCTCTTATATATAGCTACCTGTATTGTCGCAGATCTGAGTGGAACATAAAGTACTGGGTATCCAAAGGGATGAAGTGCTTATGGTGGAATTTTGGACATGGTGAAAGGCTAGAGGAGATATATTTTGAGGCATTCAGTGACTAAGCAGGACCTCAAAGCCTTCCTTGTTCGCAATGACTCACTCTGAAGGGAGACTGCCACCTGAAGAGATGTGGCTGCTCTCAGGTCACCTGTTTCAGGAAGGGGGACAGTGGTCTTGCTCATACTAATGGTAACTCTCCCTTTCTCCCCATTGCGGATTGAGGTAATCTCTTTAGCCTCCCCCATCCCAACCTCTTCTTTCAACCAAAATGGACCTGATGCCCAGAGAGGGTAGTAACTTCCCTGAAGTCACACAGCAAGACAATGGCCTATGCTATATAGCCCAATCCTTTGGACTCCCGGACTTTTCTCCACCTCGGTGATTTTCAATCTATGTTCCAGGGAGTCCCATGGTTCTGTAGAGGAAGCTGCCATAGAGCGGGATGGTGAGGGGGTTATTGAGTAAGGAGGATTCCAGAACCTCAACCCCCTCCTAAAGAATAGCTGGTTTACACGTTAGAGGATCTGTTTAAAGGTTTTCACTATTAAAAGAAATACACTTAGAAACCACCATGATCCAGGTAAGGAGCATGAGTGGGTGGGGACTTTGGAAAGATGGAGGCAAAGGCTGGCCCCTTCGTGAGGCTGTGCCAGAAGCATCTGTGTCATCCCCTGGGCTGGTTTGGTCCAGGGAGAGAATTTTTAGTTGGTCATAGTCCTCAGTGAAGCACATGGTCTACAGGGGAAGAGTGCGTCAGCACCTGGCATAGAAGATGATGATTGTAATAATAACACATTTTAGTGTGCTTTCAAAATCAGATCAGGCATTTTTCACAATAGATACTAAATGATATTTGTTGACTGAATGAACAAGATGGGCCTGTTCCTGTACAGAGAGGCAGGTAAGGTGCCTAAAGAGGACAGAGGAGAGAGAGAGAGAGAGAGAGAGAGAGTGTCTCCGAAGAGAAATGGAAGGCAGGATGTTTGCAGCCTTCACTTAACATCGGGGTTGCAAAGGTAGCTCTCCATAGGGTAGCTACTTCCTTTTGGGAGCTGGGCCTGTGACCTGGTCTACCTCTGTGTGCTTGCACACACAGGACTCCTTCCCCAGCTTTCTTTCCTCTGTAAAGGTCTGATTGACACCAGGTGCGGGACATGAGAGGGGATTCCAGGAGAGTCTTCCACTGGGGAAAACAGGCACAAAGAACCAAAGTGAGTCTCCCAAGGCCACACAGCAATTCCAGTCTAGCACTACAGCCTCTAGAAACTGTGTTGTCTGGAATTTTGGCCTCTAGATTCTCTCCCTGTGACAAGGAACAGGTCAAAGTTGATTTCAAGAACTGAGTGAAAACCTACCCCATGAAAAGGACAGAGAAATTAGGGACAGAGAGAAATATAACAGGACAGGCAAGTCGATCTGGTTTCTCCCTTGGGCTGGGGAGAACTGGCCCCAGCCTTTTTTACCCTCAGGCAAACCTGAAGTAGGGTGTTTCTGGCAGGCTGGGGAGCCCTGGGAGCCTCCATGCCTGGGTAGCCCTGCATGCTGGTGACTCAAGCCCAGATATTAAGAGGCAGGAACAGGGGTCATATTTCACTGGCCTGCGTATCCCTTTTACAGCATCATGTGTCACAATGTGCTCCCTTGGGAGCTTCCTGCCAGCACCTAGCCACAGGAAGCCTGCAGAAGGCTGGAGTGATGACACCGCCCTGGGCCTGTCTGTGTTGCGATTATGTGACAGTCAGGGAGGCGGGAGAGGTAGATGATGCCTGCTTTTCATGCCTGGCTGCATTTAAGACACTCTGGGCATGGGCCTGCTGACAGCTCAGGGTGGTAGGGGGCACCAGAGCCTAGAACCAGAACCTCAAACTCACACGCTGCGGTCACAGATTCTGGACATCTTGAATAAAATATAAAGCCTTAGCATCATAGTGCTTTTTTAAAAATGTTGAGATGAGCATGGGGTGCTCTGGAAGTACACCAGAGGGGCCCTACTCACTCTTGGAGAGCAAGGAAGACATCTAGGGCCACTCACACCTTAGACAATGGATAATGCATATTCTAATGCTAAATTTAGGCCAGCATTCAAGACCTTCAGCTCTGTCTGGCAGAGATATAATGCAAGTCACATATGTAATTTAAAATTTTCTAGTAGCTATCTTAAAAAAAGTGAAAAGAAACAAGTGAAATTAATTATGATATATTTTATTTAACTCAATATTCCCAACATATTATTTCAACATGTAACCAATATAAAAATTATCAATAGTTTTAACATTCTTTTTTTTAAATACTAAATCTTCAAAGTCTGGTGCACATTTTACACACAAGCACATCTCAATTTAGACATTACGATTTCATCAGAAATATTTGATCGATGTTTAGATTTCATAAAATTTGAAGCAAAAAAGAACCCATGTTGTTCTAAACATACTAAAAAGTTTTCCAATGAGTAAATCAAGTATTCGTTTTACATTTAAAACTTAATTTTAAATTTAAATGAATTAAAATTTTTAAATTATTAAATGAATTAACATTAAAACTGAAATTTCAGCTTCTTGGTTATTCTAGCCATATTTCCAGTGCTCAGTAGCCACTTGTGGCCAGTAGCTACTGCATTGGATAGCACAGATATAGACTACCACCTTAAATTTCATCTGCAGCCTTCTACTATGCTCCTGTCCCTCCAGCCTCTGCTGAATGTGCTCAGTTACCTGCCTTTCTATCCCTTTACACAGGTCACTTCCCAAGATACCTTCCCTTCTCGTCCATACCTCTAAGCTCTGCCCCAGACCCCACGGTGTTCACTCTTGCCAGCAGGAGATGTTGGGGAGGAGGAACGCCCCCACCCTGACGGCCCCTGACTCTCACTGTGGCCTGTCATTTCCTGTCCCTACAGCCTGTGAGGGACATCTGTCACCATGTGGAAAGTTGGCAGTAGAGCTGGAACCCAGAGCCACCCTTCCCTTTCCCCAGATCTTTTCCTATGCCCCATTCTCCCTCAATCCCCTGGAGCTGGACCAGGAGCGCAGGCATGCAGATACAGCCATGATGACCTAAGACCTAACGCTGGTGCCCTCACTCACACCCTTCTCTGGGGCTTTCCAGGCCTTGCCTGTGGGAGAGGAAAGGCCCACACATCCTTGCGCCCCTTTTTCAGATAGCTGAACTCAGGAGCAGGGAAAGAAGCAACCAGGGCCGGGGCAGGAGGTGGCAGAGGAAGATCACAGGAGGCACTGAGAGGGCATGGTAGTTCCCTCAGGACAGCGCCTGCCTCCACTCCAACTTTGGCCCACCCAGCCTCTCTGGGCCTCGGCTTTTCCATCTGCTTGCTGAGATCTCCTCATTCTTTGAAGATGGTGACCTCTGAGAGGAAAGCAGGGTAGGCTTGCTAAATCCAGCACATACCTGTGATTTCCTCCATTAATACCTGGAGCATTTGCTCAGTCATGTCCCAGAGCCAATTCCTATAGACGCCACTGTTCGGGCCAGAGTGGATCCGAGACCCCTTGTATCATATATACTGGCTCCCATATCACCACCATCTCCTCCCCCGTTAATTCTCCATCAAAAGAAGTACCAGCTCTCTCTATCCATCAGTTTCTTCAAGTTGGGATACTTTTTTTTTTTTTTTGCCCCATTCTGGTCCATGAGCTTGGATGGCATCCTATGAGCTCCAAACATTAAACTCTTTCAAGTGAACACTCACACTCCCTGCTCTGTCTTCTGTGGCTTCTGCCAGCCCAGTTTTCCTTGAATCTAACTTTGTGCAGTTGTTATTGCAAAAACAATAGATATGTTACATGTGCATTTCCAGATTAGACTAGCCTACTCCACCCCTGGATGTTCCTATATCTGTCCATCCTTCTGTCCAGGGAAGTTACACAACCATGTCAAGATGGGAAAGTGGAGCATCTAGCGTAATACCTGGCACTCATCGGGGGTTGATAAGTTGTAAAAGGCATAGATTATAAGGGATAAGTCAGAGTTCCCTCTCCAATCTTTTAGAACACAGGATGGAAATGTGATAGAAAGATCCAGATAGGGAGGCAGGGGCATAGGAAGTGCCTGACACAATTGTTGAATGAATGACTGAAACTTCCTGGAGCCGAGGTTAGTCCTGCAAAGGAGCAAAGAGCTACCTGGCCATGGTGCCCTGCCAGCCATCAGCCATCAAGGGTGTATCTCCAAGGGTGCCCTGGAGAGGAACACTGCTCCAAGGCAGGAAGAAACATGTGGGCACCTTATCTGCAGCTACAGGACTGCTGTACAGTCACTGCCAGCATCTGGAGAATGAATGTGCCACCACGTTTAATTTTTTTAAAGTGTTATTTAGTATGGGTAGGAAAAAAAATAGCTCATAATGTCATCAGTTCTTTTTCTGCATGGTGTAAAACAAGGTGCATTAGTTTCCTTCTGGCCTATTCTTACTCAGCCAATGAAAGTAATTAACCACTGAACCTCTTTCAACAATTTCTGGGTGCATGTCTCAATCAAGTGCTTTGATTGTAGAGATATGTCAGTAGCTAAAATATCTATTTTTAAAAACAAAAATGGGTATATATTTTATGCTGGGGCACAACTTGCTTTTCCACTTGACATTATCATGTTAATGTTATTGGAGGGCAGTGCATGAAGATCTCCGTCACTCTTCTCGGCACCTGCCTGGCGTTCCACGGACTGGATGCACCATGACTTTGTTAGCCCGTCCTCCACCAGTGGTCCACTCGAGTTTTTCAGGTACCGTGTGTGTTTGTGTGTGTGTTTGTGTGTGTGCACGTGTGTGTACACAAACAATGCTTCAAGGCTCCCTAGGCCAGCCCCTGCCACCGGCCTTGTTAATGGATGTCATAAGTCCCCGGGATGTTGGAGGCCTGGGTGACTGTGCGGATGGTGCATCACCTTCTGCCCACTTCTGGGAAGGTGGGCAAGTAGAGCATGCAGATTGGCGGCAGCCCCCAGCCTTTCTCCTGAGACATCACGCCTTACAATGGGCTCTGGCTCCCTCCTGGACCCTTCTCGGCCTTTCCAAGGGGAGAAAGAGAATGGTGAGGCATAGGAGAATGTCCTAGTTGAAGCTGTGAGGATGGAAGTAGAACAGCATTCCTGCAGCTCTGGTCTGGGAACACTAATTAATCCAGGGAACTTGGTACCAAGAGTTGGAGACGGTATTCTGGGAGGCATAGGAAGGGCTAGGAATGGCTTACAGAGGGTCCCTTCCACAGTACTAGCCTGGCCCTGGGCCCGACTGCCAGCTTGGCTGCTGTGGGCAGATAGAACTGAAGTGGGGGTAGCTTGGAGCTGACCCTCAGTCCTTGAAAAGTCAAAGGAGAACCTGCCAGGCTTGGAAGAGGGGCCAGAGGGACCCCTACACCCAGAGCCTGGAGTTGGGGTGGGGAGATAGGTTAGAAGCATCTAGGGGCTTGGGAGGAGGGGAGATGCTATTAAAAACGTAATTTGTTGTGTGTGCTTTTTCTGATTACAAAAGCAATGCATATTCATGTAGAAAATTTGGAAAATAGAGATAAGCACAAAAAGCAAATAAAACCCCTCCTAATCTCTCCCATTTAGGGACACTAGCGTATCTAGTGTGATGGTTAAGAGCTCAGGCTTGAGGCTAACTACCTGGGCTTGAATCTTTGTTCTGCCACTGACTAGCTCTATGACCTCGTACAAATTATTTAACCCCTCCGTACTTCTCTCCTAGTGTTAATGTGAGGACTAAGTGAACATGCCTAAAGCTCTTCGTCTGTAGAAAGTGCCCACTAAATGTTAGCCACTGTTATAATGAACCCCGCTATACCTCCACCTGAAGTATGACAATTTTCTCAAACTGAACTTGCCTAAAACAGGTTATTGGTTCCACTCCACCCAAATATCTGTTTCCCCTAACTTTCCCCCTTCCCAGGACACGGTACTCCCTGTACTTGGGTGTCTGGCACTTGTAGTTGTCCTTGAGGCCTCTTTTGGATGTCAGTCAGTCCTTCAGAGGACCTCTTCCAGGTCAAAAAGCAGGAGGAGGAGGAGGAAGGGGTAGGAGGGAAGAGATGACAGTGCCTAGGAAGGGGGAAGTCGAGGGAAGATTGACGAGTAGCCTGCCTGGGGCTGAACATAGCCGTACCCCTCCCCTCAACTTGGGTTCTCTTGACCAAATCCACTGCATCTCACCCTGGCAGGCCTGCTGCACATCTGGTCTCAGTCCTCTCCCCTTGGCCCGCAGCCCCCACCTCTCAGTTCTCTGTCCTGTCAATAATTTATGTCTTGCACAGTACAATAACTATCAATAATGCACAGGCAATAATGTTCTACAGCTCTCCACACAATTGTGTTACTCCTAATGTATGCAGGGCTGGGTCCAGGCCCTCGGCCTGCTCACCATTCCTCCCCGAGCAAAACCCCCACTGGCCAGGGTGGGGAGGGAGGGTATCAGGCTGGGGGGCCAGCTCTGCCCACCTCACAGAGTACCTTTTCCAAACCCTTTGGCCAAGCCAGGTCTTAGACCCCACACTCCCCCAAGTCTCAATTCTAATATTCAAATAGGTAGGAAGTGTCCCTAGACCCCACACCAGTAGGCAGCTATCAGTTTATTTAATTCTGATCCCACATCCACTTGCTGATCAGTTTCCTCACCTGTAAAATGGGGCTGTTAATACTCATTTTTGCCCCCCTCCGACACATACACACACACACACACACACACACACACACACACACACACACACACATGCACCTCAGTGGTTTGGGAAGCAGACATAATATTGCTTCGAAAAGCTGGGAAAGCATTTTTAAAGCCAAGAAAGACAGCGTGAAGGTCTGAGAGTGGCCATATTGTCATTTGGGCAGACCTGGGCCAGACACTTTGGGGGCTGGAGAGAATGGGGGTGAAACACAGGGAACACACAGACCTTGCCCTCAAAGGGCTTCCCGTAGGAGACAGGCAATAATTCACACTGAATGAAGGGTAGCTGGGAGTGAGGGCGAGTGGTGGGGATTATGGCAAACTGGAGGTGCCTGTCCTGTGTAAAATAGGGGGCTACTACTTGGCCATAGCTAATGATGCCATGTGGGAACAGGGTCTTGGGTTACCATCTTCACTGACCTATCAAGGGGAAGTGAGAGTGTGGATTTTTATGTAAAAATCTTGATTTTTAAATGTGGGTTAAAATTTTTAAATATTGAAAGGAGGGGTACTGGAAAAGTAAATCTATCAGTAAGTCAAATCTGGCCCCAGTTACTAGTTTGGCCTACAAAATGGTAGTTTTTTCTTTTTTCCCAAGAAAAGAACAATTCTAGTAAGCACAGCACAACTGAATGAACTTTGGAATGGGAGTCGGGGAAGCTGGGTCTGGTCCTGGCCACCCCTGGGTGTGTGGATGGTGTGATTTCTCTTCTCTGAGTCTTGTCTCCCTCTCTGTATAACGGGAGCACAGGACTTGGTGGATAATGAGGTTCCTCTCGGCTCTTTGGCTAGTGTGGAAATATTCCAAAGTTCCAGAGAGGGTGGCAGAGTCTAGGGTCTTGGCTTTCAGCAGGTGTCAGAGGCCAGGCAGCTTGGGGTGGGGAAGGCAGGGGCGGGGGGGGGTCCCAAAAAAGTAAAGGAGGGGGCAGCAACACATACCCTCAGGCAACACACTCCATACGCTTCATCCCATACCCCCTGGGTCACCCTTTGGAAGTCATTTACAGGTGAGGCCACATGGCCAGGGCATCTTTGATCTTTGGTAATTAGGCCCTCTAGGTAGTGTGTAAGTCAGCCTCTCTTCAGCTACATTCTGTCTATGGCAAGTTGATGTTGCTCATGCTAACATCAGCTGTGAGCCTGCTGAGTTTGTTATTGCACTCTCATGTCAAAGTCTCAGAACAACCCTGTGAGGTAACATGATGCCCTACTTGAGAGAAGAATAAGCAAAAAGCCAGTATGCCTCAGAGAAGTTAAGCAACTTATCAAGGCCACACAGGCGGTGGAAGACCATGAATGTGAGAGCTGTAATGCAAACCAGTGCGTTGAGCTGTAAATCTCAATCCCTCACTACATTCTTCTGCCCCAAAGTAGGTTTGGGGTTTCTGGCATATGCTATCTGAAGTGGGACTCGTTTCCATGGGTGGGAGAGGAGTAGCTGGGATGAAGCTACAAGGAGGTCTGGTGGCATTCTCAAGGTCATTGCCTCCCCTCAGCTCCCTGAAACCACCCCATAGAGCAAACCATATCCAATGTCCAGAGGAGGGTGTTGAGGCCATAGTGGAGCTTTGCCCTAATAGTAACAGAGCCACTAGGGGATAGTCAGCCTGGATTGGGATCCTGGCTCAGCCAGCCCTGTGATTCTCAGAGCCTGGATTTCCTGCTCCTTGGTGGGGCTGTTGTGAGCATTCAGGCAGATGGCGTATGTAGAAGTGACAGGGTCATATTAAATACTCAGTGAGTGTTTGCGTAAAGAAGAAAATAGAGAAGACAAACTTTTAAATTACCTTTTCATTTCCCTGGTATCTTGGTTGGGGACAGGAACATGGCAGTTGTTAAAATAAGGTGACTTGTGTTGTATGCTACTAGGTTGTTTGATATGACATACTGGTTAAAAAAAACACTTTTTTTTTTTTTAAAGAAAAGAAAAACAACAACAAAAAAAAGCTGAAGCGAGGCTGTGGTTCTCCAACTCGCAGCAGTGGAATTAAGGGTGGGGATCTGGTGAATGGTGGGAGGGTTGGAGACTGAGGCCTTACAGCGGAGGGGCCTTCTGGTAGGGCTGCAGGCTGGCTCTCTGGCTGTATAATAACTGGTGAGCTTAACCTGGGGACAAGACTTTTATCTGGGGACAGCCAGTCTCTAGAGCTGGGGAGCAAAGGACTCATCCCAAGCCAGGAGCTAGATTCAGGCAGGTCACATAGAGCTGGGCGGGCTGCCCTAGGGCTGGTCACCTGGGGAAGGCCCTGCTGGCTGAGTCTCTGGGGCCTGAGGCTGAGATGGGGCTGGGAGCCAAGTGAACCACTTTGAAGGATTCTGATTATTTAAGTTGCTCTTTTATTTCTCATCACTCATTTTAGACTCATCTTACCACTTTATACCATGTGGTCCTATATTGATGTCAACTTGATCAGAGCAATGTGTTAATAACCCAAGCAAGGGTTCGAGTTCTAGCCTAATTAGGGAGAGCTGGTAAATTAGCATTAATGAGGTCCAGAAAGGTGACACTATGTGTCCAAGTCACACGGCAAAACTAGGCCTGGAATTCTGAAGAGGAAACTCCTCTTCAAATCCCCCAGCCCCCGCCCTAGCCCCTTCATTCTCAGGTAGTTCCCTTTAAAGCCACGGGTGCAATTACACTCTTCCAGGTGAGCGGCATCTGGAAGGGGAGCCCTAGGGTCCTGCCTCCACAACTGTAGCCTGGCCCCTCCTGTAATATTAATCTGGTTCTTATCAATGTTTCATCTGCTTTCTACCCCATATCACCCTGCTACCGTCTTCTCACATTTGAGCTAGAGATTATGAAAAATAGATGTGTTTACTCCATGCTTCCTTACACTTTTCCCAGGTTTGGGACTTAACAGGAAGTGATCATGCTCAAATGTTCTCCCTATCATCTGATTCCCTGGCTTCTCAGCACCGCCTGCCCCAGCTAGGCTCATCAAAGGACACTGAGGAAGCTTGCTTGTGGGCCCGCTTTCACCTTTTCAAAGCATGCTTCTGCACATTGTGAATTCCTAAGCAGGCAGGAGGAGCCATCTTTGACCACTTGGGCTCAGAGACGTTAACTTACCTTTTTGAGGCCACAGAAGAAATTTTTCATGGTTGCAAAGAGTGGGCATCAGCTCTGACGGTTGTCATCCTTTGATCTCTGGGTTTGGGATATCCTTTCACCAATGTCCCCCCAAAGCTGCATCCTTTAACATGATAGGCTCCCAAGGCCCAAGCCCTTTCCTTTTTTATCACATGATTGAAACAATAAAGTCTAGGAGGTGGGGAAGAAGCAGGAAGAAACTGAGGTTGGTACTCAGCTATGATCACACTGTGCCCCTCCTCAGTAACCTTCAATGGCTTGGCTCCCCTTTGGCCAAGAAGGAAAAGCCTAATTGCTTAGTTCGAAAGGAAGGTCCTTTGTAAAACTGAGCCCAACTCACCTTTCCACCCTCTCTCATTGCCCACTCCAGCAGTCACACAGGGAGGTTTATCTTCTGAACCCTTATCTATACTGCCTCCTCTCTGCTAGAACTGCCCAAGCCCAGCTGGTCTCTGGAAATCTTTTTCCTCTTACTCTAGAGCAGTGATTCTCCAACCAACTAACCAACCAACCAACCAACTAAAGATGCTACACAGAGAACCTTCAATGCCTGGATCTTGCCTCCAGAATCTGCTTAAATTGCTCTAGGATAGAGCCTGGGCATCAGCATCTTAACCTGTATGACACTTGGTAAACTATAAGCTTAGTATAAGTAATAAAACATATAAGACTTCCATAGGCCTGCAATCT
The DNA here is from genome assembly GCF_014176215.1 of Rousettus aegyptiacus. Taxonomy (NCBI): domain Eukaryota; kingdom Metazoa; phylum Chordata; class Mammalia; order Chiroptera; family Pteropodidae; genus Rousettus; species Rousettus aegyptiacus. The sequence continues at coordinate 15,479,581 of NW_023416309.1, forward strand.
GCCTCAAAATGAGCTTCACAGGAGTTAGAAGGATAAATTTTTAAAAGCTCGATTTTGCATCTAACTTAAATAACATGCTTCCCTCTGAAAGTTTGTTTTCTAGAGCTTGGACCACCCTTCTCCTCTGTCTGCCTTTACTTCTCTTCGGGTCTCAGGTGAAAGGATACGCAGAGGGCAACAGAAGGGGCTCCCCACTGTCACCTCACTTGCCCCTGTTTTCCTATCTCTCCCCCACTAGGCTGCAAACTCCTCCAGGCAAAGGGCTGTACCTTTTACTGCCTGCTTCCAGCACTTAGCACAGTGCCCGCCATACAACAGACCCTAAATGAACGTTGACTGAACTATGATAGATGTAGTCCACCCCCAGCAGGTGACCCTGAGGAACTCACCTGCTCTAATTACTAGGATGTGCTCCCCATACTCTCCATACCCTTTTCTGCCTGTGTTCCCCATCTGCCATAACTCTGCTCCAGGAACCCCAGAAGTAGGAAAGATAGAAACACCCAGCACTGCCTTCTCATTCCCAGGAGATACCTGTACCCCATGGGGTTGGTTTAATTTAGGGACCCTAGGACCCTTTAAAACCAAGGCGGGCCACTCTCCTTATCAACCTCCAAACCCTAAAACTACCCCTGTAAACCCAGCTCCACCTGTATCTTTATTACAGGGGAGGCATAGGCCCTTTTCATTTCTGGAAACTCTAAAACAGTGGTTTTCAGCATGTGGGCCTCACACTAGCAATACATTTGAAATGCAAATTCTCCGATCTTATCCTAGACCTACTGAATCAGAAACTCTTGGGCTTAGGCCCAATGATCTTGTTTACCTTCCAGGTAATTCTAATGTATGTAATTACCTTCCAGGTAATTCTAATGTATGTAAACGGTTTGAAAACCACTGTTCTAGAAGAGAATCCTTCAGGGACATATAAAAACCTTCACACAGAGGCTTGGCTGGACTGGAAGATGGGCCTGTTGCCATACCTTCTTAAGGCCAAGCTGAACCCTTGGAGGACTCATCTTTAGCAACTCAATCCCAGGCCCAAGAAGGTGGCTCCAGTGAAGCGATGAAGTGATCTATGTCTGAGTGGAGTCAGTAAACCCCTCGGGCCATGGCCAATGGGCAAGGAGTACTGCCTGAACTGGGAGGTCGCCATACCTGCCTGGCTCTGGAGGAGACTGCATGTTCTAGGAGAGCCATGACCTAGGGAACACATGCTCACTTGTGGCTGAAGATGAAGGTCAGATTGAAGGCTAAGACCACCAGAATTTGTATCCCAACAGAAGGGGCTGAAGGCTGCCTTTCCAGGTGATGTGCTTGCTTTGGGCTGGTTGAAGATAACTAGCTTGATGACTGGCTATGCCTCTCTGACTTGGGAACTCCGAGGATCAGCCTGTCCTCAGCATGATATATCCTAGTGGCCACTGCTCAGAATGAGAAGCTGTTAGCTTGGGCGTAAGTCCTGAGAGGATGTGGGTCCTGCCTTTATCAGCACACTGCAGCCCCCACCCCAATGCCATTCCAATTGGATGGGGCCTGGAAGCTTCCCCAAGGGGAGAAGGTTCTAAGGTAACACTTCTCAAGGGAAATGGGGGATAGAGTGCTCAGGCCAGCAGCCTAACTGGGGGCTTCCCAGTCACCTTGGGAAAAGGACTGCGGGGCTGAGGGACCCTTGGGGAAAAAAGGTAGAGTCTTGGCCTTGGTCACTGACATGAGACTGATCCCCCAGCCACCGCTTTTCTGCTCTTGGAAGGGCTGCTCTTATCTAGTGCCTCAGATATGCAGGCAATGACATAGGCAAGATCCCAGTGGAGGCCACTGTTAGACCTGGGATCACATGTTTTGTACCTGGCTGCTGGGACTAAGGGGCTTCTTTGAGCAGGGCTGGTTTCTGGAGAGGTGATCAAGGTCTTTAAGAACTGTCCAGCTCACTTAGAAGCTAATGACCAGGTGGCCATAAAATTCTCCAGTAACCTCTGTGTCACCTGAACCCCTGGAAACTGTCATGAAACCCCAGATCTGGCATTAGTCTGGCTTGGTCTGTGGTTCAGGAAGGAGCTGAAGTGCACAAGCTCAGAACACTTGTGTGGGCATCATGAGTATGGTACCTGGTGTAAGGGGCTAGGCAGAGCCCTAGGTCCTGTGTGCAGGTCTCCTATGTGAGAGCCCCAGTCTTAGCTACATACTGCCCCAAATTGAAGCTTAGCTGGGTGGTGCCTGGTGCCTAGGGGGTGGCAGAACCTTATTATCTGTTCTCAGCTGCCACCTGAGGAAGATGAGCTTGTGGCCAGGAAGACCCTGAGCTTAGAAGTCTAGACTGGTGGCCTGAGGATTTCTTGCACTGTGGTTGTGGCCAGGAAACATCACTTCAGTCAGATACACTTAGGATCTGCATCGAAATGTTCACCTCTAGTGAAGAAATAGCTTAGAGATGCTTGACAGAGAGGGGGCCAGGCCGCAGTGTCCCCATCACTGATGCTTGTCTTAGCAATGCCTTGTCACAGGCCCGGCCATGCTGCTCGTATATATGCTTCCTTGGCAGGAGAGCCCTCCGATACTGGATGGGTTCTCTGTTGCCGCCACCCAACTTGTTCTCCCCAGCACAAGGCAGGCTCTCTGACTGTTGAGAAGTAGACAATGGCTCTGTGTTCCCTGGGCATGCCCTGTGATACAGTAGTAGTCGAGTGGACAACGACTCAGGAAAGCTCATGAGCTGGGTTCAGGACCCAAGGCAGAGGCTCTTCAGTGAGCTGGAAACATTTCTAGTCCAAAGTCCATGAGCCTGATCCTTCAAAAGACCCAAACTCAAAACATCAGAGTTTGAAGTAAGAAAAGATTTATTGATTGAAAAGATGCCAACTGAGAAGACAGGAAACCTAGCCCTCAAGTCTAAAAGTAGAGTTGAGATTTTTTTTATGTCAAGGGAAGGAGAAATAGAAGGGACAAGAGGTGACTGACAACCGCAGACATCTGGGCGCCAGGGTCTGAGGAAGACAGTGCTTCGTCTGTTGATCCTAGTTGATGTGAGTCTGGTCATGAGGTTCCTGCAAATCTTTAATAAACGATACATACTTCCCTTATCTCCTCAAGCCGCAAGCAGAATTCCTCTAGTGATCAGTATGTCTATATGCAAGTCTAAGCAGAAGTTATTAGCCTGGAGGCTATGGGAACAAAGCGGACTTGAACAAGATGGAGTCAGAGACTGAACATTTCGCTGTTACAGGAACACATCCTCCCAGCCCCCCAATAGGCCTCTGAAACTCCCTCCATGTAGTGTGATCCTGGCTCTGTGATGGGTACCAGTGCCAGGGATGAACAGGACAGGCCCCACTCTGCCTCGAGGCCTCTAGTCTCATAAGGAAGGCTCCTATGAGAGAAGTAAGACCAGACGCTGGCTGATCACTGGGAAAGGAAGGTCCACATGGCCTCTATACTCTGAGTGAGGAGGAGGTGGGTAGCAGTAGGAATATGGGCTGCAGGTGGGAAAAATGTGCTCTCTCCCTTGTAGCAATGAGGGTTATTGCCTCTCGCTCTCTAAGAGGCCAGGCCATGGTAGAGACTGGACCAAGGTTTGAAGTCAAGCTGGAGTCTCTCTAGAGCAAGAGCTCAGGGCTAGGAGAATAGGTGGACTATGCATGGAAGGCCAAGTTACTATGAAGGGCTGGAGTGAGGCTAGTACCAAGGTAAGTGGAAGCAGCTAAATGGCATATAATGTCTTGAAGGCACTCCTCCCTAACCAGCTACGAAGCCTCCTCAGCTGGGCTGCCTTGGCCCTCCCAGGTCTGAGGCCTACAGGTAGGGCTTCATGGGCCAGGCTGCTCTGCTTACACTGCTGCCCCCTGCTGTCCCTGTAGTTGTTAAGGGACCCAGGGTGTTCCTGTCCTGGCACCGGGACAAGACTCTCCGACCACTGTGTGGCTGTGATGGGCCCTTACTCAGGTGTCTGGATATTGTCTCAACTGTTCCCTGAGCTTCCTGCTGGGGGCAGTGTCTCTAGGCAGGGGCAGCTTTCTGTGTGTATCCTGAGAGCTACCTCCCAGTTCTGTTCTTTGGAAGGTCACTTCATTTAAAGAACCCAGTCTTGCCCTTCTACCCAAAGTTGCCGTGGTGGGGGTCCAACTTCCTGTGTGTGATCTGCCTTCCTGCAGCTTCTTTCTCTTTCCAGTGGACTGTAGGAATATAGGAGCCAGCTCTTGGAGGTCTTGGGGTCTTCCTTACCTCTCTCTGTGGGCCTTCTCATTCTGGGTTTCATATCTCTAACCTTGGGATGTTTCCTTCAGATATTTCTATTTTCTCTAAGACTCTTCTCTGGGTGTTGACACATCTGTCCTGCATATCTTAGCTTTTCTTTTCATTTACTTTTGCCCTTCTGTGAGATTCTTCAACCTAGATTTCAAGTAAGTTTATTCCTTAGCTAAGCTGATTCTCTCAGATCTATCGTAGCCTTCATTTTAACTCTTTTCATGCTGAATTTAATATTGCTAATACCATTAAAACCCTTGGTCTGTCTTCACACTTGTACCTCTGGAATCCGTGATCCATCTTGAAAAAGTTGCATTCCTAATGTCCCACTTTTCCTGGGGATCAGGCCAATGGGGGGAGTCCTGACCACATTCCTCAAAGGACTTGGAGCCTGGGGGATTCACCCCAGAATAGGCCTTCTTCAGGCAGGGCCTGCCAGGCAGAGGGGCCATAGGACACTCTCAGACTATAACTTCCTAGTCAGCGAGGAAGGGTGGCAGAGGTGGGAAGTTTCCTTGCTAAAGAAATGCCATGAAATTCATGTTCTTCCTTAGCTCAGGGCTTCTGCCACGTCCTGATTTTATTGCTGAAGACATCTGGCCCAGAGTGGTGAGTTGCTGCAGGTCCAAGGCAGACCCTGTCTCAAGGTAATGGGGAAGAAGTAGATGCAGAATTCAAACTACCTTGGTTCATAACTCCTTGACACCCAGCCAGGCTGCCTCCTGTCCCAGAAGAGAGCCACCTGCCCCTTCACCAGGTCAAAACAGCCCCCCCACACCCGAGGGCTGCTTGTCTTTTCTCCAGTTTGTTGACATCTTAGTCTTTTGCAGACCAGTCCTGGTGGAGAACCTAGCAATTGTGATCAGCATTTTTAAAACAAGAATTAGACCCAATCTCTTTGTTTCTCAAAGTTCAATAAAAGCACTGACAGATTACAAACCGGACTGCACTGGTTCTGGCACTCATAGCAAACAGAAACTAAGTACTTAGTTAAAACACACCAAGAAGTCAGTTGGGAAATTCCTAGGTCCTTGTTGCTTTTCTGTAATATTTTATTTTTTTCTGATATCTTCCCATTTCTAGTTTCAGACTTTCTCTTCTTTTTGCCACACATTATCAAATTATTTTGGGATATTAGTCTAGATAAAATACTTAGGTTTATTTTTACACAGATATTTTATTTTTATTTTTAAAAGATCTGTATTGTTTATACAGAAAGTAACAACAATTTACTAAAAAATACTGATTTTTCTTTTCGACCATCCTCCTACTCCCACCCTTTTGGCAACCATAAGCTTATTTCTACATCTGTGGGTTTGTTTCTGCTTTGTTTGTTTTCACTATAAGTGAACTCATATAGTATCTGTCTCTCTGTTTGACTTATTTCACTTAGCATAATACCCTCTAGGTCCATCTGTGTTGTCACAAGTGGTAAGGTTTCATTTTTTTCGTTGCTGTGTAATATTTCATTGTATATATGTGCCACATTCATTTATCCATTTATCTGTGGATACCTGGATTGCTTCCATATCTTGGCTATTGTAAATAATGCTGCAGTGAACATAGGGGGTGCATATTTCTTTCAAATTAGTGTTTTGATTGCTTCAAATAAATATCTAGAAGTGGAATTGCTGGATCATATGGTAGCTCTATTTTCAATTTTTTGAAGAAGCTCCATACTGGCTCCACACTGCACCAATTTATAATCCCACCAACAGTGTATGAGGGTTCCCTTTTCTGCATATTCTCACCAACACTTTGTTGATTTCTTTATGATAGCCATCATGACAGGTAAGAGGTGATCTTGTAATTTGAATTTCCCTGATGATTAGTGATGTTGAGGATCTTTTCATATGTATGTTGGCCACTTGTATATCCTCTTTGGAGAAATGTCTATTCAGGTCCTCAGCCTATTTTTAAAATCAGATTATGTGTGTGTGTGTTGTATGAGTTCCTTAATATTTTGGATACTTACCCCCTATTGAATGTATCATTTGCAAATATTTTTTCACATTCAGGTTTTCTCATTTTGTTTATGGTTTCCCTCACTGTGCAAAAACTTCTTAGTCTGATGTAGTCTCATTTGTTTGTTTTCTTCTTGTTGCCATTGCCCGAGGAGACATAACCAAAAAGATATTGCTGAGAGCAATGTCAAAGAGTTTATTTACTGTGTCTTTTATTTTTTTATGGTTACAAGTCTTTTAAGTCTTTAATCTACTTTGAGTTTATTTTTGTACACGGTGCAAGACAGTGGTCCAATTTCATTTTTTTTTTTGCATGTATCTGTCCAGTTTTCCCAACACCATTTATTTAAGAGCCTGTCTTTACCCCAGTGTATATAGTTGCCTCCTTTGTTGTAGAATAATTAACTATAGAAGTGAAAATTTATTTCTGGGTTCTCTATTTTATTCTATTCCATTTATCCATATAACTGTTTTTATACCATTACCATACTGTATTGATTATTGTATCTTTATAGTATAGTTCAATATCAGGGAGCATGATATCTCCTACTTTGTTCTTTCTCAAGATTTCTTTAGCTATTCAGGGTCCTTTGTGGTTCCACATAAATTTTAGGATTGGTTCTTCTGAGAAGAATGTAATCAATATTTTAATAAGGATTCCACTGAATCTGGATATTGCTTTAGGTAGTAAGGACATTTAAACAGTATTCATCCTTCCAATCCATGAGCAACGTATATCCTTCCATGTTTTTTTATCTTCTTCAATGTCTTACAGTTTTCAAAAGACAGGTTTTTCACCTTTTTGTATAAACTTATTCCTAGATATTTTATGCTTTTTGATGCCATTGTGAATGAGATTGTTTTCTTAATTTCTTCTTCTGATCATTCATTATTGCATATAGAAATACAACAGATTTCTCTATATTCCGTATCTGCGACTTTACGGAATTCATTTATTCTGATAGTTTTAAAACTAATTAGTTTTTTTTTTTTTTGGTGGAGTGTTTAGTACCATGTTATCTGTAATAGGGTTTTGCTTCTTCCTTTCTGATTTGAATGCCTTTTATTTTTCTTGTCTGATTTCTGTGGCTAGAACTTATAATATTATGTTGAAAGGAAGTGGTGATAGACATCCTTGCCTTCTTCCAGATCTTAGAGGAAAAGTCTCATATTTTCTTACATTTGGTTTCTGAACTTTAAAAACTTATTGGGTATTCTAGGGCTATAAGTTAAAGGCTTTTACAAGAACTATTAGTATGGTGAATAGGACTTAAATTGGAGATGTATTCCATCGGTAGTGAGGGATGCATAAATCTGGATTTTCAAAAAGCTTTCTTTTGTATATTATACTTTGCCCTATCTTATTCAATCTCTCTGAATGTGGTGGGCTATAACTATCTCTGATTCGTGGAGTGATGGTAAAGAAAGATGATATGAAACTGAATCTACTTTTTCAAGCCATTGAGGGCATAACATCAGGACAAAACATTCAGTTTCATGGAGAAGGTCTGATCTGATTTCTTCAAGATGTATTTAATGACTGAAAGTGAATGTAACATCTTTTTATGCAGCTCTTAATTCCTCTCATTTGACCTGCAAGTTTTCAAGTGAGCTTGTCTTATAAGTTACCAACAGTAGCTAAATTTTGAAGTTAACGCCTGAGTTTAAAATACAGTTGCTCTAGTGAACAAGGCTGCAGGGGCTGTGATGTGGTAGCACCTCCCATGCTTATTCACTCACATGTGGTATCTTCACAACCTGTTTAATGACTGAATCTTTTCTTCACCTTGGAAATGCTTAGTGATGATAGGCTTAGGAAAGCCACAAGAAACCACTTAATAGCAAATGAAGGCTGCTGAATCAGCAAAATATGTTGAGGTTCGAGCCCGCAACTCCTTCCATCCTGAATTAGCTATTGTCCAATTTCTGTTCCTTGTCATTAAATTCAAAGTAAGACTATTCGAACTTGCATATGGTCACAATTTCAAATGCAATAACCTGCCTGCCAGGGGTTGAGTGAGATCTTATACTACCTTTTGGAGGTGGAAATTAGATAACATAAATTAATATTAATAAAATACACTGCTAATATAGAGTAAGCTAGAAGTTGTATTATGGTGTTTTCCCTCTTAAAACAGATCAGCTAACCTTTTCTATAAAGGTTTGGGTAGTAAATATCTTAGGTTTTGTGGGCTAAGAAGCAAAACAGGGTATTATGGAGGTACTAATGACAAGAGAACGTCACAAGACATTTCTAAAATTAAAAATATAACTGAGTACAACTTGTCATAAAGTTTCTTAAATGTAAAGAACTAAATTTGTTTTGAGAACTATTTGAGGTTCAAAGTTTCTGTTTTCCTATCAAAATTTATCACAAAATTTGAGTTCTCAATGCTGACTTACAGTGAAATCTGTATGTGTTTCATTTTGGAAAATCTTCAGGTAAAAAGGTGCTATCAAGTATGAATACCTTGTCAGTAGACCTGTATTATAAGATTGTACTTGATTAGCTTTAATTTTCATCAATAAAAGCATTAGTTGAATACTTAGGTATAGGGTTCAGGGGTATGGTTGGTATATAGGCAGTAAAGAGAGGGATAGGGACAGAAATAGAGGGTATACATACCACTGAATGACCCAACCGGATTGACATAGGCTGTCTGCAAATACCACTTTACTCATTATGTTGACTGCAATAAAGACAGATAATAATAGTTGTTGGAGAGGTATAGAGAAGTCGGTACTCTCATACATAGTTGGTGAGAATATAAAGTGATGCAGCTGCTGTTGAGCAGTGTGGCAATTTCTCAATGTTAAAGAGTTGCTGATGACCAGAAAGCATCTATGTAGCTCTGACCATGAAGGTCTCTGGATAGCTCCTCTACCCTAAAGAGTAACAAAACCACAACTGCTCGGGTCATAGAACAAATATTGGGACTGCTAGGATGTAGAGCAGTCTAGATGTCCCAGGACCTCGGTTCTTTGACCTAACCTTAAGTGAGTCCTGAAGGATTTGGAACATCTTAGATACCTCTATCTCCAATCTTCCAGGTTGGCTCAGTCACTGGCTGCAATCAGAAGCCAACCTAATTCCATTCAATGCTTGGAGTATGAATGGTTAGTGGTGCTTGACAGTGTAACTAAAATCGTAGAAGAGAAAGCATAAAGTAAGGCTAAAAGGCAGATAGGACAAGGTCAGAGTATGTAGTAAGGATGGTAGATTCAGCTTCTTTTCTGACCGTTCCACCCTCTTCCTACAATGCATAAAAATAGAAAACTTATTTCCCAGTCTTTATTTTCCTACATTCTTATAACTAATACTTTAGATGCAGTCAAATTCTGCCAAGTAGATGCACTTGAGGCTGCCTTCTCTTGGCAAGCTGGGATCTGGGGATACTTTCTTGGCAGAGGTGTTCTAGTTCTGGCACTAACTTCGTAGGCATGAAAGAAGTTGGGCAGTGATTTCCTAGTTCCTCACCTTTAGGTCATGGCAAAGGTATCAGCTGCCCTGGTGAGCAAGTTCTGTGATCCTGTTTTGGCAATCGATACCACTCGCACCTAAACAAACCTAAGTTATTAATCATTAATGACATTCAGAGTTCACATTTTATCATTTGTATTATAGTTCCTTCTAGTTTTTTACAGAAACTAGGTTCTAAATAGGTCTATATACTACAATGGTGGCAGTCTTTATGTCTCAAGGTACACGTTTCTCCATCTTTCCTTGCAATTCTTTGAAGCAGTGTCCTTAGACCTGCAGGTTCATCCACTTTTAGAACTTCGCTAATGGCATCTCCACGGTGTACTTCGATATGTTCCCCCCTCTCTCCTGTGTTTCCTATAGGTCTGTGGTTAGGTCTAAAAGAGGAAATTCAAGTTTACTTCTTGAAAAGGCTACCTCTTAGGTAACTGTGTATGACCAGCAAGAGATATGTACCCTCTCGTGTTGCTTGTTGAGGTTGACAGCCACTGATTATCACCTATTTCTACTTATTAGGGATTGCAATGTGGCAGCATTCTATCATTCTCTATCTCTAAAGAGCTATCCATTAAAAAAAAAAAAGGCAAGATAAATGAAGGTTTCTTTATCTACAAGTTCCTGTATCTTAACCAAAGATAAAAAAAAAAAAAAACCTATATTTTATCTAATGATAGCAGTTTGAAACATCTTGTGATGGTCAGATAAGCATATAGTATAGTCTCTCTTCTACAACAATTACAATGCATGGCATTTCAGGTACTCAAAAGTGAGTTCATAGAACACTGAGTGCTTATAGAAATCTGTAAAGCAGGTAAAATTGTATTAGTTTGTGTAGGTCAAAATTGCCTGGGTGTATAATTATTAGCCTTTGATAAAAGAATAGGCAGGAAATTGAAACCTACCCCCAAAGAATGCTGTCAGGTTAAAAAAACAAACACTTTTTTAAAAATAAGAACTTCTGAAATGTCAGTGTTAAGATTATAAAGCTAGGGAAAAGCGGAGAAACAGTTCTGAGACATTACGGACACGTTGGTCCTGACTCCTAAAGTCACTTAGGTTCATATTTATACTGATCAGATCAGATAAGCTGTTTAAAAGGATTCCTATCAGTAAAACTCAAGTTTCTTCTAAACACTATAGATTCAATGACCCTTAAACAAAACCTGCTCTATGTTAAATAGGATCTAGTGTGGTATATTGAAGATACATGGCTTGGGGAAAACCTCAGATATGATTATTTTAAACACCTATAAAGATATATACGCTTGTAGTAGAGACTTCCAGTGCTTTCGACATGGGAGTTCCCTCCTGGCCACCAAGCCTGACTAGCTTTTAGCCTTCCTTATATCTAGATATGGTCATTGGCTGAGTTCTAGACAGTAAAACATGACAAGGAATGTGTACTACATTTAAGTCTAGCCCACAATTTTCCCATGATCTCTTTGCCCTTATCCACCTGTTTAACCAAGAAGATCCTAAGGAGGATCAGCCAACCCATCAACCATTTCAGAATCCCAGTACACCTGGGTTCAAAGTAGTCATGCAAGAGTGGGTAAGATATGAAGAGCCCTGTGGCTTCCTAAAGTTATCATTCTTCAGTAAACAGAAGAAAACTGTATTACAACTTAAACTGCCTATGAGTACTGTTTGACAGTAAATACTTAAAGTCTAGCAAAACTAACTCTTGTATGACTACCATCAGAGTACAACCATAGAACTGTCAGTGTCCTGAACTGCCTTATAGATCCTGACTTCTTCATCTGTTAGTGGTAACAATTAGCTTGACTCTTAAGGAAATTATTTTCTTACTTTTTTTTAGCTTGTAACGTCAAAGTATGCATGGAACCATGGTGTTGATGTAAGAAACGTCTAAACCTGTAGAGAATTTTTTTGAGTTTATATTAGCCAAACTGATGACAATTGCCAGGAAGCAAAATCTCAAAGGACTGAGAAAATGCTCCAGTTTTGCAGCTTATTTTATACATTAGAATCAAAGGAGACATAAGGAGGGTTACATGAAATCCTTTGGTGGTGAATTAAGGGGGTGGGAGAAAGGAAAATGGAGACATCTCTGGGATTAGATTAAAAGTAAAATGAAAAGACAACCTTCTTTTACATTGGTGGGTACAGGATAGTTAATAATTAAAGTTTACAGCACATAGAGATGGTATGCAGGGAATAAGATAACAATGAGGTGTCTGTGGCCTCCTGTTCTGGTGCTGGCTATTGTGCCTTGAGGAGTATGGAAAAGATTACTCTGCCATTCTAAGGTTGTGTTATCTTAGATACAAAAAACAATAGGCTTACTTAAGGTAAAGATTGACCATTGTCAAGAAAACTACAGTTCTAGGACAGGACTACCCGCCATGACTTGCTTTTAGTTTGGATGGTTTGAACTTAAAAATTCCTATTTGATTTTGGTCTGAGTTTGTAAGGCCTGCTTGCCCTGAACTTGTTGGGTTTAGTGTGTGGCCCCCTTTTCATCCACAGTAGCTTAGTTTTACTTTGGATATGGCTGCTATGAACATCCTCGAATCTGTGAATAACATACATGCAGAAATGTGCAGAATTCCAGTACATAGGTGAATAAACTATCAAAGTAAACATTCATGTAACTGGCATTTGGAGCAAAAAATCATTGGCAGCATTTCCAGAAGTCCCCCTAAAGTCCTGTCCTGAGGGCTAGTCACTACCCCAAGGTAATAGAATCCTGACTCCTATGGGTTTACATTAGTCTTGCCCATTTTAAAAAATATTATCTTATTCCCTGGTGTTTTAGGGGAATGCTCTTCTTATTTCATAGAATTAATATTTATGGAGCTCTCATGTGGCAGATGTTAACTAGCATCTGAATGCGTATGATATGCTAGAGAATACTAAGCAATTCACATGTCTAACTGCCTATTCTCACCCTTTGTAAGGTGAATGCTACATCTATATCACACATGAAAACTGAGGCAGAGAAGTGCTGCAAACATGTTTTAAAGATTAACTGAATTAACACATCCCAGGGACACTGAACATATGCATATGTATCACTTGTACAGTTAAAGAAACTGAAGTACAAAGGTTACTTACCCAAGGTTCCTCTCTTCCCCAGTTGAGAGCCAAACCCTGTGGCTCCAATGCCTGCTGGCCCTCTAACATGGACATTTGAAATTTTGTAGTTATTTTCCATAGAGCTGTGCTGCTTTTACATATTATATGGAGGAAAGTTCCTAATTGTGAAATCACTGCAATGAAAAATACAAGTAAACCAGGTCTCTTCCTGGCTACTCAAGATTAAACTTCGGTATAAAACTAAAGAATTCTGCTCACTGGCTTAGTCCTGCTCTGGATTGAGAATTTACATGTGATAAAAATGATTACTAAGTAGTTTAGATTTTTTTTAAAAAGGTATCTTCATTCATTAAATACTTACAGAGTTTTTATCTGATATTACTTAAGCACTGAAAACATAACTGCTTTCTTCTGGTGACTTTGGAGACAGCTCTCCTGTCTTGACCTTGGTGCCAATTTTGCAGAACTCTTAGATTGTTTGGGAAACCAGAAACTGTTGGTTTGAAGATTAAGAATAGTGACTATCATGTGTATACATATTGTCCCCCCGCTTCACTTTTCTTTAAAATCCAGCAGTTGAGTGATCCAAACTACATGCCTGTTGAGAAGGGACTGCTGCTGGGGTGGAATGCTTTCTGAGCAGGAACACTAAGAAACAAACTCCAATTCTTTCTTTCAATTCCTTAATGATGCTCAGCTGGAAAGCTTCCTGTTGAAGAGCTACTGAACTTGCCTCTGCTTCAGAGGAGAGTTAAGATGTAGGCTGCGCAAACAGCATGAACTGGAATGAATGGCTAAGTGCAGTATGAAAAACGTTTTTCTATTTAGTGTCTCTGTATACCAGCTCACAGAGTGGTGGTCACCACTGGGAACTTGAAGTCGAGAGCCCAGAGTAAGCACCATCTGTCATCTGCTTGTGGCCAGAGGCGTGGAGGGCGGGGGTGAGGGTGAGAGCCCTCTGCACACTGGAATTCCTTGAGATTGGTTTTTTCACTGTTCGCTTAAGCCAAGAAAGTGCCCTGGTTGTCTTCTTGTATCGTCCTGTTGGAAGCTTTTCATCAAGTTTCTATATCTGGAATGTGTTCAAGGAGCAACATCTTGTTTTCCAAGTGAAGATGTGGCAGACTATAGACAGGTAATGGATATTTCTTTTCTCATGATTTTTTGGGTTTATCCAGTAAGAAACCATAGGTGACAGCTAACTTTGTATCTTCAGGGTACAGGGTTACCAAATAAAATTCAGGATATCTGCATGCTAAAACATTTTCTGCCATTTATCTTAGACATCAGCATTCTTTTCTCCAAAGTTTGGCATCTCCAGTAGGGAGATGATCCCATGTTACTACTTGCCACCTGACACTTAGACTTCTGTGTGGCACTGGGAATAATAGAAAGTGGTTGCCTAGGCCACTCACACCCCTATAATTTCTGCCCATGAAGGTAAAGTAGCATTTTTAGGCCGAAATAGGAATGACAAAAGTATCAGCCCCCTTAGTGGCGATGGCTCCCTCAGCTTGCTTTTTGAGCTTCTAGAAATGTATTCTTTCTAGAAATTTCCTCTTTTTTTTCTGGCAGGACCAACTTGACTAGGACAATCACATTGGTAGAGTTGCTTACACTTCTAACTTCATGCCGTGGTCATTCAGCTTGAGTTGCTAGCACAAGTCTATGGAATGCCTGGTACACAATATTGGCTGGAGGTAAAGGATAAATTGGTGTCTTTTCGGTCTGGGCATTCTTAGAACTGCACCCTTTTCTGATGACGAGGAGCTTTGCAGTCTTTAGCGGATTGTCTGAGCCGCTTGGTGAAGTTGTTGGACTTGGATAGCTCTATACTTGGCCCTCCGTGACTTTCAGGTTCTGCTGTTACAGATTTGGGGCTGATGGTGGGAAATCTTTCCTGATTCCTCTGGAGCCTGCTTCTTTTGTCTGAACCCCTCATGTTCAGACAGAGAAGTTCAACTGATACAAAGAAAATGTAGCTCGTTCTATTTTTGCCTCGGTCTTTCAACTTTATAAAAACCTCATAGTGTTTACCATTTTTCCAATATTTGAGACCTTATCTATGGCACAAATAGCAGTAATAGTTCATGTTGCTGCTATAGACTACTCTATAAATAGTCAACAATTTGAATAGCCAGCCTATTGTTGATGAACTCTTTGGTTTCCTATTTTGGGCTGTTATAAAAAAAATGCTTGGAACTAGCAGAGGCTGGTTATATAGGCAGTGGCACATTATTGCCTGGAAGCAGGTAGGGGTCCCTGCCTGGCAGCCTAAGGGAAAGAAGGTGAGACAGGTCCCCAAGATCAGAGATGAGCTGTGCTAATGTCTATGGCTCAGTGGTCAGGAGTGTGCAGGGGTAATTCCTGTGGACTCTGTTTGATTCCTTTGTCTACAGTGGAACTAGAGAAGTGTTTCTAATGGCCAAGCAGGTGGCTTCTCCCTTAGACCTCTCACCTTACTCAGAGCTGTTCTCTTCCTGTGGAAGGGTATAGACTGCCTTGGGGGATCCTCACTGCTCACCTCAAGCTTCTTCCTGGCTGTGGATTCTTGTCTGCTGGGCTCTTTTGCCTCTTTATTCCTGTTCCCTCATCTTCTAGTGGGACTGCTTATTGTCCTTAGCTCCACAGTAGCTGGTACTGCAGCCACCAGACTGGTGCCAGACTGATCTGTGGGCTGGTGACTGGCCTGGGTGTGGGTCAGGTCTTCAGAGAAGATTGTTATGAGGTGGAATTGATCAAGGTCTGCTCCTGGCCACCTGTTTCCACTGGTATTAATCCCTTCATGCTATAGATGCTTGGTATCCAATGTGTGGCCGTAAGATGGGTTTGGTGCCTACTTTCTCCATGTGGGCTGATGTTCCTGCTAGTGGATTCTGACTAGGAGAGCTTTCCTAGCTGACAATAATGGTTCTTCTCTCTTGACATTTCTCCAGCCTGGACCTTGGTCTAGCCAAATTCTCAGTTGCATCTGCTAAGAGGGCAATATCTTTCTGAACAGAGACTTTGGGCAGGAAACTGCTCTGCTTACTGGCCTCTAGTCACTCTTGGGTAGCCATGGTTCTTCCTGGGATCTGCCCTGTTCACCTCTGCTGGGGTCCATGTTGCAAGGACCCCTAGTAGAATGTTCTGATTTTCTCACTGGGCCCATGCTAGGATTCCTCTGGGGATACTTATGGCCCTACCATATTGTCACTGAGCATGGCAGTATCTGCTCTACAGGGAGTTGCATGACCTATAGTATTCCCCTTGCCTCAGGGTCATTTGTTTCCTTTTCTTCACAAGTGGAGTCTCTTGGCCTTCCCTCTGGCCATGGCATCTTCGCACAGGTGTGGGCCTTAGTAAGCCAGGCCACCTCCCTCTCTTTCCCTGGGAGTGCTGGCTCCTATAAAGAGAATGGCTTCCAGACTGTCTTCTGGTGTTTTCATCCTGGGACCCTTCTCATTCTGTCCCCTGAGTCACCTTCATTGTTCTCTTCTCATCCTCCGGGTCTGACTTCCGCGGTCATCAACTTGGTTTGATATTATTCTACCTTGGTCCCAATCTCTGTTTTGCACTCCTGGGGTCCCATCAGCTGCCCTTCAGATTCTCTATTTCTATCTGCATCTCTAAGTCTACTTGCTGCCTCCCACAGTTAGCTGAGTATTCCCAGGACATCTTCCCTTCCTCTTGCCACAGAGTCTCTATTTTCAGGGTACGTTTGGGAATCTTGGCCTTGGTTCTGTTTTTAATTCAGACATTTTAGAAAAGACTATAGAAAAAAATGTTATACCTTTAAGCTTAGTCCTAGGCCTACCAAAGTACATGCCTTATCTTAAGATTGGATCTGATTATTATTCATTGGTTTGTTTATTGGCCAAGTGAATTTCAAGGTTTCAGTTGCTACTTTTTCCAGTTACATTGGTCTTGCCAGTGTTGGTTGAAGTGGTAGTATTACCCTTGGTGTTATCTTTGAACAGTATTCCTAAGTAAGTGGATGGCCTGGGAGCTTGCTGGTTGTGGGTCTTCCTTGTACTAAGAGATGCTGGGATTTGGGTGTCTAGCTAAGGCTGGCTGTTTGGAAGGTCCAGTGCTGTAAACCTCAAGATAAGGATGTAGCTTGAGCCTGTGATCTAATGTGGAGGAGAGACTGTCCCATGATGTGACTGCTGTTGGACCCTCCAGCTAGATCTGAGCTAGAACAGAGATTGCTTTCCATAAATGCTCTCAGAGACTGTTTAAGTGACCCACCCTTTGCCCTAAGGCATGCTGGTTCCTAGAGCAGGCCTTTGCCCTGCCCCTGACAAACAGATAAATTGTTTTCTCCTTGTCTGTGTGGGTCACACCTTAGTACCCTTAACCATCTTTCCCTGTTCTATATAATTATTTACCATCTGTGAAGTGACATGGAGGACATGCACATTGTTGTTTTGCTGCCACCCAAGACATGCCTGTTATGTAAGTTCCCTTAATAAACTCATGATGTAATGCCGGGGTTGTCAGACTCTTTCCAGTCTCTTGGCCTGGGAAATCTCTTGGATGAACCATCCAGGAAACTGAAGAAATTAGCCTTGGTTATTTCTAAATGAGTCAGAGACAAATGAAAAGGGACAAAAAGTTGTAGATTTATGGAAAAGGAATCTCTTTGGAAAGAAAGTTTAATGTGGTCAAGATAAGATTGAAATAAATTAAGTACATGAATTTAAATATCAAAAGTAAGCTGATGTAAAGTTAGAATTTGGTTCTCTTTCTCTCTCTGCTGACTTTCCTGTACTATGAGTCTGCTCTTGGTAAGATATTGTGAAAAGCTTTCTGCCTAGAATACAAAGATTCTATGTCATATCGAAATATCTTTTTATGTTTTATGTTGTCTTAATTAGGTCCTTGATTACTTAATAAAATTGAATTTTGATAGTAAAAAGTAACCTGTATTTGAAAGGGTCTAGCCAACTTGTAAAAAGGAAGCAGCAACAAAATCTATAAAGATATTGGTACATGTGGATAAAGCCCACTCTGCTTCTGCAAAAATACACTCTAATTCCAGACTTTTGCTAACTTGGTGTCCTTGTAATATGGTGACAATCCGCTCCTGAACTAGAAATTAGGATGGATAAACAATAGCTGTAAATTAAATGAATCATTGAAATTATGGGAAACCCAAGATAGCTGTTTGGTTCTTCTAGGTTCCCTGGCAAGGCCCATTATTTTTATTTATTTATTTATTTATTTATTTATTTATTTGTGCATTTCTTCATAAACCATAGTGCATTTAAGATAAACTTATTTCAGTTGCCACTTAATATGGGTTATCAACATATTCTTGTTGTTGTATGTATATTTTCTGAATGGGCCGAAGCCTTTCTCCGTGGAAAGGCTGATACCCTCACAGTGACAAAGAAACTGTTAAAAAATGTGTTTCCCACTTGGAGTATACCTTCCAAGTGATTTCTCAAAGCTGTTTATATAGCCCTACTATATGCCATGGGATGGTGGCTTGGAACGTGTTTTCCTTCCCAGCCTCTGTGAAATGGGATTATATTGATGATATGTTAACCTGTGAAGATTGCCTCTGCTACAGAAAACTTCGTAGGTTTTATTGGACCATCTACAATGGAGGCTGGCAATAAATCTATAAAAATTCAAGATCTGGGCTATACAGTAAAGTTTTGGGGAATCATATGGTTGGGTAAGACCTGTGTTGTTCCCAAGGCTGTCATAGACAAAGCACAAGCCTACCGCATACCAAAAGAGATATAGGCTTTTATCTCTTTTCGGAATTATAGGGTACTGGTGAACTTTCATACCCCATTTAGCAGAATGCTTTTGCTCATTATATTGCCTAGTTAAAAAGCAATATATATGAAACTGGGGAGCTGAACAACAGGCTGCCTTTGAGAAAGCAAAATACTGGTCAAATAAAAAAATTGGGGGGGGGGATGTCTCATAGGCCAAGGTTGCAATTTGAATTAGATATTTCAGTAAACCTGAAAGGCGTGGACTGGGCATTATGGCAAAAGAGGTGAGTGTGCCTTGGAATTTGGTCCCAAATATGGAAGCAGAAGAGAGATCAGGTAGACCTTGATAGAACAGCCAGTTGCAATAAGAACTTCCCTTCTCATCAAGGGGTGGATCGGCATATTCCACCAACAGGGCCCTGCCATGGCTCAGACTCCTAGGCTGAATAAATAGCTTAACTGTTTACAACAGAGTAGTACCATGTCAAATAGTGCTCTGTCTCTAGAGACTGTCAATGTAAGAATCCCCAAACCCTGCCAAATAGTCCTCTATCTCTAGATAGTGTCAATTTAAAAATGTGAAAACCTGTAGAAAAGAGCTTATTAGAATTTATTTGAGCCAAACAGAGGACATGCCATTTTCTCAAAGGACTAAGAAAATGTTACCAAGGGTGACAGTTTTACAATTTTTTTTATACATTGGAATTAAAGAGGGAACAATATAAGAAAGATTACATAAAAGTGGGAGAAATCAAGGCAGGGAAATCTCTATGACTGGATCACAAAATAGGATTATGTGCTCCCTTAAGGGTGGTCACACCTCTGAGGTGTCTGAAAAAGAGGTTTACTCTGGCATTTGAAAGGTGGGTGCTTTAACCTAGATACACAAGAACAATGGAAAGGGCTTGCTTAAGGCAAAAATAAACCCTTTACTAAGGAAGTTAAAGATGTGAGGTGTAACTAGCCAGTTAGGAATTTGTAATCAGATCACCCTGTGGTTACTTTTGGTCACTGAGCTTTGTCTGATTTATTTTGGAGCGTCTTTTCATTCATAATTCCCACTTTTGGTCATGAATCAATCAGAAGGATACACTGATGGACCAACCTTTTGGTTAGATAGGGTAAGATAAGGTTAGACAGTGCTAGGAATGGTCATTCTTAGGAGGTCTCAGCATTGACATCATCTTGTTGAAATGGTGGACCACTGCGGATGAAGCAATACTGTAACCATGGGATATGAGTTGAAGCCGAATTTTTCCAAAAGGGAAGGGCAGATAAATGAAAGACAGTCTGATCTTATGGCTTTCATTGTAAAAAAAAAAAAAAAAAAAAAAAAAAAAAAAAAAAAAAAACTATGGATCATTTCTATTCTCAACTATTATCATCTGAGTTTTACTGTTTCTCTGTCTCTGTCCCTATCCATCTGTCTCTCATATTTTTCAGCTAGTCTAACATTTACTTAAGCCATAAAAAGTATTAAAAGTTACCTTTTATATCTTCAGTAATTATTAGCAGTTGGACTATATAGAAAAACCCAAAGAACAAATATAAAGAACAAATATATTATTATGACTAATATCATTAGGTAAGGATAATCACACAATTGGTTTCTGAGTTCAACATTGATCTGTTGGTATACAGGTCTTCTATCTACTTCTGATATCAGCAGCTTCTTATCCTTGAGGAATCTTTGGTGTTTGTTGTAGATAGAGGTGTCAGAGTTGAGGGTAGATGTCCATTTTTTAGATGAGAAATATGGAACCATGAGTTAACCTTTTAAGTTTTACCAAACATGCAGTAGTAATATCTGATAAGGTCCCTTCCATAAAAAGTTGGAAACAGCTTTTTATTTGATGTCTCTTCAAATAAAGAAAATCTCCTGCTTTTAAACAATGGTCTTTGAAGTCTTTGTCTCCCAGGAGCACACTATGAAATTGTTAAGGGTGGAAAATTTTCCAGTAAGCTAGCATTAAGGATTTACTCTGCTTCTGTAATCTGCTTACTTGTTTGATGTTAACCAGGGTATGATAATCTACTTACTTGTTAACCAGGGTGTGGTTCTAGGCTTTATAAACTGCCTCTTTCGGGAGCTCAGTGCTGATCTCCTCTGACCCTGCATAGTAGAGAGTCAGTCACCGGCCAGCTCATAAAGGCTCACAATTCATCTCAATTGGCTCTGAGAAAACCACAACATTTGGAGGTCTTAGCGAGATTTCTCCAAAGGGGGAGATCTCCTAAGACCCATGACTGTGGCCACCTTGGGCAAGGACCTGCCCCGTCCAGGGCACAGCTGCTGAGAGACGTTCCTCAGCCCTGGACACCAGGCAGACTCGCCCAGGAGGCCAGGTGGATAAAAGGTACAATTCTGGAGTAGCTTCACTGGTGAGTCAGGCTGCACTACAGGTATCCAGGTTTCTGGGTATCTGTCTGTCAGTGGGCCCAGAGGGAAACTAGTGGAAGGCTGGATGCAGCAATACTTCCCTAGTTCGGTTAAGGTCTGGGATGTCAGACTTGACCACAGGTTTTTGGGTATGCTAGCGTTTTGTGTTCCATATTGTGTCTGTCTGTCCAGACTGGTTTTTGTCTGTCTATATTGTCTGTCTGTCTAGACTGGTTTTTGTCTGTCTATATTGTGCCTGTCTGGACCGGTCGAATGTACTGTTCTTATCTGTCTGTATTGTGTCTGTCTGTCTGGACTGGTCAAACGTACTGTTTTCTTTAGGTCTGGCCTCCATGGCCCCATCCGACTAGACTCTGGGTCAGTGGCTGATCCTAGCCCTGGTTTATTTGGCTTTTGTGGAGATTTTGCCTGTTTTTATTAACATAAATCAAGCTTCTTCTTCGAATCATCCTACCCCTCTTCAGTGCCTCCTTAACCATTTTAAAGATTTCAGGAGACGAGCCCAAGCCTATGGAGCTAGTGTCACTCCCTTTGACTTTCAGAGATTCTGCCAATTAGATTGGCCCATACTTGGAACAGAGCGGCCATCAGAGGGGTCACTTGACCTGCAAACAGCCTTTCAGCTGACCTGGGACGACTGTCAGCAACTCCTCCAAGTCCTGTTCACTTCAGAGGAATGGGAACGAATCCTAAGGGAGGCTGCAAAAACGGTATTAGAGCCCAACGGGCATCCTTCCACCGATCCACCCTGATCAGCCCAGTGCCATATCTGTGCACAAGTGAATCCAGGGCCCTCCAAGGAAATACAAGAGACGCGACTTTGTGGACAAGCACTAGGGGAACATTGGGAGTTGAATTTCACTGAGGTCAGGCCAGGAAACTTCGGATTCAAGTTCTTGCTTGTGTTCATTGACACTTTTTCAGGATGGACTGAAGCCTTCCCCACCAAGCAGGAGACCACTCAGGAAGTAGCAAGGAAATTAGTCTCAGACATAGTGCCTCAATTTGGCTTGCCCATAACAACACTGGGGTCTGATAACAGCCCAGCGTTCATCGCCCAGACCAGCCAATCTCTAGCAAAAGTGTTAGGGATCAATTGGAAATTACATTGCATTTATAGGCCTCAGAGTTCAGGGCAAGTAGAAATAATGAATAGAACCTTGAAAGAGACCTTAACTAAGTTCGGGCTAGAAACTGGCGAAAACCGTGTAAGTCTCCTTCCCTTCGCCCTATTAAGGGCACGGTGCACCCCTACTGTAAGGGAATCACACCCTATTGTAAGGGCATCACGCCTTATGAAATAATGTTTGGTCACTGCTTAAGTCTTTGCAAGCTCTCTCGCACAACAGGAGATCCACCAACTGGTCTCTGCCACCAGAACAACCGCTCAGTATCCAGTCCAGCCACACAACCACGCTCTAGGCGATTGGATCTGGGTGAGAAAGGTATATCCTGCCTCTCTTGAGCCCCGCTGGGACGGACCTTTCCCTGTCATCCTCGCAACACCCACTGCAGTCAAGGTAGCTGGACGTCATCATTGGATTCACCGTACCAGGATCAAGGCTGCGCATCCACCACAGACATCAGGACAATGGACCCTGCGTCGAACAGAGGACCCACTAAAAATAAGACTATCAAGGGTCCAGTCTGGACGATCTTAATTCTCTCCATCCTAAAGTAAGAGGGTCTTTGTATGGCTTTAGGTGAAACCTGACAGAATAGGAGAGGATTAGACCTACTGTTACCCACGTATGTCAAAAAGGTGCAGACAGTGAAACTCATGATTCTCAGAGCCCACTACCCACGACTCCAGGTTGACAAATCAATGATTTGAATTATCCTAGAAAACCAGTGGGGAATGATAAGGGTGGAAAATTTTCCAGTAAACCAGAATTAAGGATTTACTCTGATTCTGTTAACCAGGGTGTGGTAATCTGCTCAAAGATATGCTAATGGCCAACTTCTGATTCTGTTAACCAGGGTATGGTTCTAGGCTTTATTAGCTGCCTCTTTTGGGAGCTCAGGGCTGATCTCCTTTGACCTTGCGTGGTAGAGAGTCAGAAGCTGGGCGGCTAAATAAAGGTTCACAATTCATCTCAATTGGCTCGGTGAGTCTTAGATTTGAGTGAACCACAACAAAATTAATCATTTACTAATTTATCTATATCTTTAAGCTGGTTAATAAGCTCTTAACAATAAAGCAGAATGTCTCATTTTAGTAAAGTTGGTTCATATAGCCCTTCATTCAGATGCATAGGATGACCAGTGGCTATTTCATAAGGAGAAAGGCTATGTTTACCAAAAGGGGTAGATCTCAGGTTAAGCAGTGCTATAGGGAGAGCTTTTGGGTAAGGGAGGTTAAAAGCTTCTGAAAATTTAACTCATTGGATTCTATTGTACGATTGGCATGTTCCACCAATCCAGAGGATTGGGAATTGTAAGAACAGTGAAAATGCTGTAGAATAGGCCAAATGTTACAAATGGTTTCCATTATTTACCCAGTGAGATGAGTCTTTCAGTTACTATTCAACTCAGAAAAAAAATTCCCCAATTGGGAATTATTTTTTCCAATAAAAATATCTCTAACATTAAGGTTGTTGATCGTCTGCAAAGGAATGCCTCAACTCAATGAGAGAACATGCAAATCACAACTAATACATATTTATATCTTTGAGATGGTGGCATTTGGGTACAATCCAATTGCCAAACCTCAAACAGACCTAAAGGAAGTGGGAAATGTTCATTGGATCCATGGAGTGGTTTTCAGGGTTATATTTTGGACAAATAGTACATCTGCTATACACTTTATGAGCTACAGTGGGAGAAAGTTTCCAGTAATATTATTTACTCCATGAAGTCATCTTTTGAGAACCCCAATGCTCATGTACATATGGAAGCATAGCTCTTATAAGTAAGGTAGGTTTCCAGTTGGGTTCAACCCATATCTGTCTGGGTCAAAGATTCCCCCTTTTTGTTGCCATATCTTCTTCTGCAGTTATCTTTTGGAACTGTAAAAGAGTCTTTTATTGATTTAGCAGGGAGCAAAGCACATTCTTTGGTTTGGATAATTTGACTGCTAAATACTACTTGTATAGCTGCAGTATCAGCTAAAGGATTTCCTTTTGCTTTCATGGTGGTACCTTTAGAATACTGTGTAATTTTGATAATTGCCAATTGTCTCAGTTGCTGTATGGCATCTAATATGTCTGCACTGTTTTCCATTTTTTAATGGACTACCTTGAGGACATTAAGAAACCTTGTTGCTTGTGTAACATTCTGAAGTCATGAGCTGCACCAAAGACATGGAGACCATCAGTATAAATATTGGCTATTTGATCTTTGGCCAGTTGACGAGCTTGAGTTAGAGTAATTAACTTGGCTTCTTGGGCAGATCTCATTTCAGGTAAATAGGAACTTGCAATTACATCCACCATGGAAGTTACTGTATATCCAGCTCAGTACTTGCCCTTTCTCTGAGATGAGATCCTTCTGTAAGCCAAATTAAGTCAGCATTATCAATAAGAGTTTTCTCTAAATCATTCCCAGGAGCAAGAAAATGGTCAGTAATTAAAGTGCCATTGTGGGTGACTTTGTCCTGTAAAGAAGGTAGCTAAGTTGCTCGGTTAAGACTGCTACATTGGGCTAAAGTAATATTAGGCATAGAGAGGATGAATACTTTGTAAGAAGCCAGTCTGCTGACTGAGAAATGCTGAGTCTGGTGAGAGTTCAGCAAAGATTCAACAGAGTGAGGAACATAAATGGTTAAAGGAGAACCCAAAGCTATTTCTTCTGTTCGCTTATATATAACATGGCTGTAGCAGAAATGACTCTCATACAGGGAGGGAGCCCTTTTGCTACTGAGTCTACTGGCTGGCTATAATATCCTATAGGTCCATGATGATCTGTATGTTTCTGAGTTAAAACTTCTAAAACATTTTCTTTATTTTCATGTTTGAAATGGAAGACAGGAAGTTTATAATTAGAATGTCCCAAAGTGGGAGCTTAGATAATTCTTCCTTTAGAGCTCCTACAGCTTATTTCCCCTTGGGATTTCATTGATTGGATCAGGTCAATATGATTTTAATAAGGTATAGAGAAGTTGGACCATTAATGAAAACTTTGAAACCCAGTTATGACAGTATCCAGTCAGCCCTAGAAATCCCTTAAGATGTTTCTTAATTCTTGGAAGAGGAAAGGATAAGATTTCTCTGAGTCTTTCAGAATTATTAGCCCATTCTTAGATATACGATGGCCAAGGTATTTTGCTTGGGGCAAATAAAATTGAAGCTTGTCTTTTGAGACCTTATACCCTTCTATAGCTAGTTGTTATAATAGGTAATTTGTGTCCTTTTGGGAGTCTAGTAATGTCCTAGAGCATAAAAGTAAATCATCCATATATTGGATTAGAGTGGAATCTCTGGGAAATTCAACATCATTTAAATCAGCCTTTCCTATCTAAAAGAAATAGATGGGACTTTCCTGTATTCCTGGGGCATTCCAGTCCAAGTATATTGGCCATCTTCCCAGGTGAAGGTAAAGAAATATTGACTGTCTTTTTCTACGGGAATGGTGGAGAAGGTACTCCATAAAACTATTACTGAAAAATATTGTCAGTTCACAGGAATGGCTAATAATAGGGTATGTGGATTTGGAACCACAGGATATCTGGGAATAATTATTTATAGCTTTTAGATCCTATACAAATCTCCATTCTTTTCCATTAGGTTTCTTTACTAGAATGGTAGGTGAATTATAGAGACTCGTACATGGAATTATAAGCCTCCTTTCAAAGTAATGCTGTATAATTGGCTTAAGTCCAGCTAGAACACTGAGAATGAAAGATTGATAAATAGTAGGTAGAGGCAAAGTATTGTCAGTAGTTATTTGTATAGGAGTGACTTATTTAATCTTGCCAATATCCATACTGGAAAGAGCCCAGAGACCGATAGAAATTTTCTGCAGCAAACATTCAGTCTCAAGATTAGTTTTCTCTTGTGAAGTTTCCTTTAAAATTGCTTTCTCAATTGGTTCAGGATCTGATTTAGTTTTAAATACATTTCACCCTTCTGAGAAAAGAACTTGTGGGTGTCATGGGTTTTAAGGAAGTTTTGCCCTATCAGGTGAATTGGGGTGGATTTGACTAGTAAAAAAAAAAAAAACGTGTTGTCTTGTAAACTTTCGTAGCTAGAAGGGAATAGATTCTGATTAAAAAACAAACATTAGTTGATTAAATATTCCTACCGTTCATATAGAAGCTTTACTCTGAGGGGGAGGGCAACTTAATTGGGTAGGGTTAAAAGCAGATGAAGTAGCCCAAATTATCTACGAGGGCCTTAGTAGTTTCCAAAAGTATTGGTAAGGAAAAGAGAAATTCCCTCTCATACTTCTTAGAACTATCCTATACTTTCTCCTATTTTCCTTTTGTAAATTTCATTTCCGTTTTCTGCAATCCTTCTTGAGATGACCCAACTTTTTTTTTTTTTTTTTTTTTGCGGTAAAAGTAAGCTTTCCCATCATTGAAAAGGCCTTCAGGGAGATCTGACTTCACTGCTTAATTGCTGGAGCTGTAAACTCATGATTCTAGTTGCTTTATCTTTTTCTTTTGAGTGGTTTTAAATAGTCGATTGACCAGAATTGCTAGTTTATCAGTACGTGTGGTCAGTCGTTTTAATTCATATTGTTTAATCAGAATTACAAACTCATCTAATTCTTCCAAAAATGCCAAATTGAGCAGTGGATCATTTTGTTGATCCTTAACACTCCCTGGAAATAAACCCGAGTACTATTTGAAAGTTTTCTCAAAATGTTCAAAGAGCTCAAGTACAGTTTCATTAGGTTTTCATTTACATTGCTGCATTTTCATCTAGTTAGTTTTCTGGGGGAAAATTTCAGGTGTGGCTTAGTGAAGCTAGTGGGCAAAACCCCTGAATTTTTCCAGGTCTCTTCTCTTTTAAAAAATTCTCTATAGGGTTTTCCAGCAAACCTTACTTAGCCATCTGCTTCTTTGCTCTCAGAAACCAATAGATACTAGTTGGAGCAGGTCAAAACAGCCAGGATCATATATTCCAACAATTAAATCAAATTCCTTTGTGAACCCAATAGGGTCTTGTAGAGGAACAGGAAAATCTTTGGTTAGATTCCTTAATTCTGCTTCAGTCCAAGGAGAGTAAATTATTTCTGGTTCTCCTCATCCTGAGACTGGCTTTTCTCCAAAGGTAGCTGCCAGGATTTCTGGTTCTTTTAGTCTCTCCTGGTCTGGCTCTCTAGTCTTAGTTTCCCCTAAGTAAGTAGAGGGTGGTGGTGGAGAAGGTGTAGAGGAGAGAAAAGGAGGCAGGGGAAAGGGAGGATAAATCCAGACAAGGGAGCTCAGAATGTAGTGGGGCAGCTGGAGAATGGGGGGAAGTGGGGTGCTGACACTGAGCAGTTTTGAAAACCTTCTTTAGTTCAGAGACAGTCTCTAAAAGTTTATTAATTTCCCAAAGAGTTTGTTTGTTTCCTTTTAGAGGCTTCTATTTTCCACTCAAGCTAAGCTCCACATTTATTCCGTTCAATTTTAGAGCTGGCTTTTTCCAATTAAGCATGCAAAAATTAATTTAGAGGTATCAAAAGAGCCCCATTTCAGCCATCTTAAGCTGATATTATTTTTGGTTAAATTTTTCTGTTTCTATAGATACTTGCAAGCTGAGGCTCTGTACGAATTTGTTACCAAGCAAGGGCTCACTGTTTAATGCACATAGAGGCCAATCCTATGGCATGAGCTTTTGAGAAAATAAAACATTGTGTTGTGAAGTAAACCAGTGAGAAGATAGGAGGCAAGTCTCGGATCTTTCTCCCCAATCCAGGCTTCAAGGTGAGATTTAAGGGGTTTTAGCATCAAATCTTCCTGGGTGATGGACCCTTCACTTTCGATAGGGTCCCGGCATTCAGGTCCTGGTCATGTCCTGGTCCTTTGGTTCCATGCATAATGTGCAGCATTCTTTCCTCTGTGTGCTTTGGCTGCATAATTCGCAGTACAGTTTCTTCTGTGCTGTGACTTGCAGTTTTATTTTATTGTCTCTGAGGAACAGCTCAGTTATCTTGCAAGAAACAGGATAGGGCCAGTTTGAGCTGGTTCTGCAGTTACAAATCCCCCTTTTTGTTGTTCATTTCTCAATCTTGGGGTCTAGGGACTTGAGGAGGACCTTATGCCCCAGGGCTTATGCAATGTCAGGGAACGTCTGTGGGAAACATTAACTAGAAGCACATTTATATATAGCAGATAAAGTAGTACCTAGAAACTGTATACATTTTATAGCAACTAATTCTTTTACAATGTGATCATTTTCAAGATTATAATAATATTTAGTCTTAAGGAAGGGTCTCCATGTAACATTTCATAGGGGCTCATCAGAGCTTGCTTCTAGGAGCTACTCTAACCCTAAGCAAAGCACTGATAAGACCTTATCCCAAGTTAAGTTGGTTTTTTGACCAATTTATCCTTTTGTTCTTCCTACAGACTGAGGCCCCCATGAAGCGTGTATTATGACTTCTCCATAAATGGTGGGGGCACTTTTAAATCCTTGTGGTAGTACCATTCAGTACTGTTGTTGTTTCATGTTAGTCTCTAGATCATTCTATTCAAACAGTTCCTGGAACTCAGGACTTACGGGCGCCTTTTAAATTCAGAACTGTAAACCAGTGTAAGTCCCCAGATAAAGTTGTAAGCAAAGTATAAGGGTTTAACAGCACCAGATGTCTACAATTTGCTGATTGGCTCTAAAAGGAGCCTCTGGCCCCATCATTCCTGGTTGCTATCAGCAAGTTATGGCATCTGGTGGGAGTTTTTGGAGCAATGGCCTTTTCCTTCTTGCCAAAATAGATTGGGACACTCCTGTTTCCAGTGTCTTCCTTGTCCGTAAAAGGCACATTGTTGCAGTCCAACACACGAGTGGCCTTTTCAGCTGGGTCGTAGGGGTCCCGGGAGTCTCACCCATGGTCGTTTGTATTTTTCTGTAGTCATCTTATTGAGCCTTGGCTGGTCATGGCTGAGAGCTGCTGTGAGCAGAGCAGCTTTTTGTCTCATGCAGCGTTGCTTCTGCCTTTCCTAAATTTGATCTTAGCTGTTAAGCATTTTTAAAAGCAATCTCAACCATTTGAGATATTGGCATTCCCAAACCCCCTTCCAATTTTTGTAGCTTTTTACTTATATCCGGGTCACTCTGACCCATAAAGTCTGTATTAACCATTCTTACTTTTCTGGATCAATATTGACATATTGTTGGTAATCCTCAAAAATACTTTTAAGAAAGGTGAATGGGTTCTCCTCAGGTCCTTGCTCTACTTCCTGAATCTTATTCAAACTCATTAATTTTGGGACTCCTTTGTGAAGTCCTGCTATCGAACATTCCTAATAATGTTTTAACTTTGCCTGGCTTCCTGGGTCATTGGAGTTCCATCTGATTCTGTCCCTGGGACGGCCTGCACTATTGGGATCCTGATAGGATTGTTTCATTTTAAATCATGGAGCCTCCCTGCTTCTTGGCAAGCCTTCTCTAATACCATCCCCCATTCCTCCAGAGTCAGGAGGGTATTCATGAGAACCTGCATATCACCCCTATTAGGATGATAAGTCTCAGTAGTATGGCATGTTATTCTTCCATTTATAAAGATCAGAGGTAGAAAGGGGGAGAGTATACATATACAAATCCTCTAGGTTGCCCTTGGTCATCTAGATCTGTGGGGACTTGTCTCAATGGATATTGCTTTGCTTGAGGCAGAGTAACCCCTAAACCAAACCGAGTACTCTGGTGGCTGTGGGGAAAGGAGATTACTCCTTTCTGACTATCTGGCAAGAATGGGTAAAGGGATTGACATGAGGCCCGAGGAGAACTGTTGGTGGAAGTGTTGGCAACCTTCCCTAAAGGGGAAGGTGTACTGCTACATCTGTGAGCTCAGTAATAGGTTCAAGTTAAACTTAGCAGACACTTGGACCTTAGGTTGAAGATTATTGCAGTGTTAGAGTTGGATTGTGTCCCTCCAAAATTTATATTTTGGAGTCCCACCTCCCTATGTATTTTTTGATAAAATTGGATTAATATCTATCGCAGTCACAAGTATTTTCTATTTGTTGTCCTTGTTGTTTTTTCCTGTTTTTGTCTTCCACTTTCCTGCTTTCTGTAGCTTTAATTGAGCATTTTTTATTCTATTTTCTCTTAACATATTAGTTCTACTTTCTTTAGTAGTTGCCCTAGAGTTTTCAATATACTCTTATAACTAACCTAAGTCCAATTTCAAATAACACTATACCACTTCATGGGTAGTGTGAGTACCTTATAGCAAAAAAACAAAACAAAACAAAAAAAACCCACCCTAATTCCTTTCTGCCATCCTTGTATCATTGCTGTCATTTTACTTATGGGTCAGCATACATAACCAAATACATTATTGCTATTATTTTGAGTAAACTGTTATCTGTTAGAGCAATTAAGAATAAAAAATTTGATCTTCACTTATTCCTTCTTTGCTCTTTTCTTTATTTAGATCTGAGTTTCTGACTTGGAAATTCTTTCAAGAGAAGAAAAATACATTTCTTGCAAGGCAGGTCTACTGGTAACAAATTCAATTAGAGAATCTCTATTTCATCACTTCTAAAGGATACGAATAACATTGCAGGGTAGAGTTTTAGGTTAGTTGTGTTTTTTTTTTTCTTAACATTTCAAATATTATACTCTACTCTTTTTGCTTACATGGTTTTTGAGAAGTAGGATGTAATTCTTTGTTCCTCTATAAGTAAGGTGTTTTTCCCCCTCTGGCTTCTTTCAGGAATTTTTCTTTGATTTTCTATAACTTGAAAATGATACGGAAACTTGGGTCGTGTGTGTGCCACTTCTGCTTGGTGTTCTCTGGGCTGTGGTTTGGTGTCTAACATCAATTTGGGGACATTTTCAGTCATTATCTTTTTTTAAAAAATATTTCTTTTCCTTTTGGCGTTCCCATTATGTGCATGTTAAACCTTGCCCTCATTCCTTACGTATTCTGTTATTTTCAGTCTTCGTTCTCTTTGCTTTTTTGTTTTTTGAGGATTCAGTCGATATCCTCTAATGCAGAGATTCTTTCCCTAGCCATGTCCAGTCTTCTAATCAGCACATCAAAGGCATTATTTGTTTCCATTAGTGTTTTTTTAATCTCTAGCATTTTTTTTTTTTTTTGGTTTTTCTTCTCTGATTTTCTTCTCTTGGATTTTCAGCTCCTATTACACTGCCCATCTGACCTTACATGCTGCCTATTTTATCTATTAGAGCCCTTAGCATATTAATCAGTTAAACTCCCAGTATGATGATTCCGACATCCTGTCGTGTCTGGTTTTGGTGTCTGTTTTGTCTCTTTAAAATGTGTTTCTTTACTTTCTAGTATGACTTGTAACTTGATAGCCATACATGACATACTGGGTGAAAGAAACTGCTATAAATGGGCCTTTAGTAATGTGGTGAGGTGGGTGGGGAGGAGAAGTTTTCTACAGTCCTGTGATTAGGTCTCAGTTTCTTAGTGTCTGTGCCTCTGGACGGTGAACTTCCCAAGTGTTTCTCAGTTTGTTTTTCTCCCCACTTGGGTGGGACTGGATGGCTAGAGGAGGCTGAATTTGGGTTTTCCCTTCCCCAGGTCAGCAAGGCTCTGATGATACCCAGTAGGTGAAGGCCCAGTTAACTAGTTTCCCCTGAGGCAGTCCTTGTTAAAAACAGCGCTCTAGCATATTTCACCATGGCTCCTTTTCCCTTCCTGCCATAGCCAGAGGCGTTTTTCTGTGATATCTACTGTGGGGACCTGGTCAGACTCCTAGAGGCAAATCTTACAATATTGTGTCCTCTGCCCCAGTCCCAAGACTGGGTCCCCTGGAGTGTCTAACTCTCAGAGTTGTCAGCACTGAGCCTCCAGCATCTTGCCAATTACAGTTCAGGTTTTCCTACCCAGCAGTTTCAGCTCCTGAGTTCCTGCTTTGGTAAATTGTGATTCTCTGTATTTATCTATCTCTCCAATCTGGGGGAGGGAAGAGTGCTTTGTCCTGTGTCCTCCTCTCTCTTATGGACAAAAAGAGCCCCTCCCCCTGTTCTGTTTATTTTTTTAACATGTTAGAACAGAACAGAGTGGCAAGTTACAAACTCCTTACATGTAGAGCCAAAAACTGGAATGAAATATACTTTTTAAAACCCAACTTTGAGGGCTTATATGTTTTGCTGGTCTTTCTCCTCCCCCATCACCTACCTAAGAAAGAATTGTTTTAGAAGATATACATCGTAGCCTATTGTTCTCAGAACTTTTATTCTTTAGGCACTATCCCTGTTGCTAAGAGCAGACATAGAATTATCATACAGCAGTGGGAGGCCAAGCATGTGGCTCATGATGGCCATATGGTCTAGAATCTCTCCCTTTCCTCTGGGGTCTCTACTTTCCCTCTCCCTTTGTCATGAGGGCTTCCTATAGATTTGCTTTTACATGACATGATGGCATCTATCTCTTTTCTAGAAGCTTATTTTTTTTCAAGGTATAATTGACAATACAACACAATTTCAGATACACTGTGAACTGATTACCACAATGAACTTACCACATTCATCACCTCACATAGTTGCCTTCTTTGGTGAGAACATAGTACTGTACTGTATACTGGAAATTTGCTGAGAGAGCAGTTCTCAAGCTCTGATTCTTTAACAGCATTTCACCCTGCCATTCTACTCCTGATTCTGAGGCCCATCCCTCCAGACTCTTCTCCTTGCCCTGCAGTACCTTTGGGTACCTACCACACACTTCTTTTTCTTCTTTACTTCCTGTGTTTAAGTGACCCCAGAGATGCTGCAAGTTCCTGGTATTTTCTACACTTGGGCTGGCCTCCGGGCTGCCCATTCCAGGTCCTGTAATCTGTTGTGACTAAACCACCTTACCCTGCTTAGCCGTGCCTGGGTTAATCCAGTTGTAGCCCTTCTGGGTTAGGCTGGCATGCTCCCCAAATTGTCTTTCCTTGTTCTGGTCATGGACTCTGCACTCTTGGGATCTAGCATTTTGTGAAGTTTTTTGTTTGTTTGTTTGTTTGTTTGTTTGTTTGTTTTTATATCTATTCTGAATCCATGTTATCCACTGTTGTTCACTCTTCATCTTTTCTTGCTCTAATTGTGGCTTTCTCTCAGAACTAGATGTGTCTGTTTCTCAACCAGATTCATGACCACTGAGAACTAGCAGCATTCTTACATGCGACCTTAGAAGGACTAAAGTGATGGGGACCTGACGAACAGGTAAGCACAGCAATATATCTTCTTGCCATCTTTCCCTTGTACCCTGGATCTTCTGAGGTCTATGAGACACTCTCCAGTTCTGCTTTAGAACTGGTCTTGAAGGTGCTGATCTCACAGGTCAGTGATAGCTGAGCAGTGGGTCATGCTGTGGGTGGGGTAAAGAACATCTCTGCTATTAAACTCTTGAATATACTCGCTGAGTGGACGGGGTCCAGGAGCCCTATCAGTCCTCTACGTCACCTCACTAAGAGGTGAAACATGAAAGTCACTTGGCTGTCCTAGTGTTGACTCTGGCAGGGTACCCTTGGGAATCTCACAAGCTTGAGATCCCAGTATCTCTGGGACACCTAACTTTCAAGTGAAAGTCTTCTAGCATCTTCAGAAAGGCAGAAATATGGAAATTCCTGGGGCCATATGTATCCAGTTACAGACATATGTATCCATATACAGACATCTTCTACCTTCAGGAGAAAGTTGAGTTTCAGGCTAGAGAATTCTGGCTGGTAGGTAGGTTAGTTTCTTGGACCTAGGTAGACTGGACAGTCCTGGGGACATAAGATGTCACTCAGATGCCTATGTCCCCTACAGAGGACAGCTATCACCTGGCTTTACCTCAGGCTAGGGACCTGCCCAGGTCTGACTGCTTTATGTGCCCTGATGTCTTCATCTTCCATCTTTGCTCTCTGAGGTATATGCCCAGAAGTAAAATACAACCACATGTTGGAAACCAGAGGTCTCTACTGTGTCCTTTCCCATGGTCTAGCTAGTCTGTATGGCCTAAAACCTGTTGCCTCTCCCTTCTACCTGGGACTTGTGGCATTAAAATGGTGTGTAGCTTGTCGTCTTCTTCATCTCTGGTCTGCTGAGCACGAGTCTGATTCTTCTTCAGTGAGATCTCAGGTTTTATAGACTACTCTCTGTGATTCTGAAATGTGGGATTTTGCTTCCTTTTTTTATAGGGTCTGCCTTTCCTTGTAGGCTATTCACAAAATGTATGGAATGGGCCCTTGGCATAGAGTCTGTCAGGACAGACTGTTGGTAAAGGTGCTGAGTTTCCTCTAGTGCTCTACACCTAGATACATGGCCAATATCTGGGCTGGCAGATGTGGGGGTGAGTATAACTTTCACAACTTCCTTTGTCTTCCTCCAGGCTCTGCATAACTGAGACTTCTTATTCATGAGATCTTCTAGTTTTCATCTTCCATTCTCTAACCTGAGAATGTGAGACTCAATTCAGGACATAGTATGTCCCCGGGCCACTTCTCCCTGAAGCTGAGCTCACAGGTACAGCAGACATAGCAGGTTACAACTTATTCAGAAATTGCTGGTACTACAAGACAAGTGGCCAGAGATCTGGGTGTGCCAACATGTCCTTTTACAGACAGCTCTGATATTCTGATAATTAACTTGGTCTCAGAGTCATAGGGGTAAGTGGCAAGGTATCCTAGGGAGCAGCAAGAAGGCTCTTCTTGATTTATCTCCTTCTCTTGTAGAGCCTGGGTGGGCCAGGCAGCACAGTCTCTGAGGACCCTGAGCATGACTCAGATGGTCTCATGGGAGGGTGCTGGAGCATCTTAGACCATGCTGGCAAGTCAGAGGTCTAGACTGAGGATGTTGAAAGACAGCCTCAGCTTGGGTGGCTGGTTGCCTTGGGCTACCTTGAAAGGTTTATACTTCCCATCCATTAGGGGCAGGCTATGTTTATGGGAATTATCTGAAAGCTAAGGCAAGGAAATAGGACCTTCTGTGAGACAGGCAGCAGCACAGGGATTCTGGTGGAGGTGAGTGTCTCGGTCAATAGGTAACTAGAAAAAATCTGGGACTGTCATTCTAGCCTTTCAGTGTACCATTGCAGGAGGATTAACAGGAGAAAGGCTGGTAGTACTAACTAGAAAGGACTCATGCTAAATGAGGTAAGAGTCTCATAGTATCAAGGGGTCCAACTCTGTAGAGAGACCATGGAGAAGATGAATTGCTTATGTGCAAGGCTTAGGTCATGGCCAGGAATGGAACCCGGGACTGTCCCATTGGTAGAGACATAATATGCAGATTATATACAAGACCCTTCCTGGGCCTATGGGGAAGAAACCTCTATTTCTGGAATTCTGTCAAGCTTGGCTATTGAGTCTATTGATCAAACTGGCAGAGAGGGTATAATGAATGTTTCCTCTGTAATACTTAAAAAACTATTTCTAGAATCAGTATCTGGGGATGATGCAGATGTGTCCTTTGAGATCCTTATAGTCAAAACCTAAATTTTGTCTCTGAAAGACACTTCTCTGTCCTAAAGATGAGACACAGAATATATTTGGATATGTGGTACTAAGCAACTGAACATGGTGGCCGGTTGTATGCCATCTTTAGATGAGTCATGAGGTCTACAGCATTACTTCTTCCTTTTGGGTCACTTCTTTTTCCTTTGTCATAGATACCATCATTGAGCTGTTGGGTCTCCTGGCAGATGTCTGTAATGTTCTTGCAAGAAGCTATGTTCCTGGCCTGTGTCTCAGGTTTGTTTGTTTGTTTTCATTCTGGGGCCCCTCCAACTTGCACTTTGTGCTGTCCTGTGAAATGGGCCCATTTGGACTACTTTTGTTCTGGTTTCTCACCTTCTGTGTCTAGGATTTTGGAAGCCATTGGGCTGGATTAGGATCTTGGCACTGCCCTTATTGATGCTTACATGTTGCTTCAATTAGGCAGCCTTGTCACTGCTTCCCTTTAGCCAGCTGCAGCCTCTTGGTCAGGTTAAGTTAGTGTGCCTGTCCTTGGTCCTGCCTGACTGCCACATAGGACCCTGGCAGGGGCTCCCCAGCAATGTCAAATTTGAGTTTCTTTTTTGTTCTCCCTGGTTCAGGCCTTTAGGCTGCTGGGTTCTTACTGATTCAGTTCTCTTAAGACACTGTTGCTTTTAGCTTCCACCATTGTTCCCTGGGACCATTTTCCTGATGTATCTGCACATATAGTGAGGAGAAATGCTCCATCTTCCAAAAGAAACATCCTGTCATCTTCTAGTCATACAGTGCTCTCTTCCTATGATTGGTTATGCTGACATTGGAGGGTCTAACTTTTCCCAAGGATCTGGACCATTACCTCAAATATAGTAAATGGTTTTTCCCATACTAGAAACACCATCTTTACCAAATGATGAAGATATATATAAATTGTTCTTTCATTTTAAGAATGTACTGGTTACTATAGACTTTCAATAGTAAACATGTACTACTACAGTGAAAGAAAATAGGATGCAACCATTTCTGTGTGGAACACATTACTCCAGATCTGGCCCTAAGTTTTTAGTTTACATATTCACTATCTTAAGTTGGGATCATATTTTATAGTAGTATTGTGGTAGAATCCTTACATATGTGGCTTAGCCATGTGAATTCCTCTTTATTTGCCAGTCAACATATTGTCCACTGGCACTGGTCCTTATAAAGGGATAAATATACTCATAAATATAGAAATGAGCTATCTCTGGACTGTTCTTTCTGTTTTGATCATTGTCCTTGACTAGAGGGAAGATGTAGAAGCTGGCCATAGGCTTCCTTTATGCTGGAATATTTAGTTGTCGAGTACCTAAAGGGCTTTTCTCTAGATCTCTTTTCTTAAGAACTGATAGGACTTCCTTTCTCTTTCGCTGCCACTGGGGGCTTCACCTCATCTCTTCCTAGGAGTAACTATATTCTGCAAGAGTATCTATCAATGCAGGAGACAGAATCGGGGCATTCTTGCTGCTTATGCTCTGGCACCTTGCTCTTCTCCACTCTGTTTTTCTACAGGGTGTTCTTTCCTGATATTACACTTTTCTACCTGAGGCCTTGATTGCCAATAACTGAAAACAGATGTTCTCATTAAGACTAGAAGCTACATTCTTTTATGCTCAGCTGAGCATGGGACCTGGACCTTTCCTAGGAAAGTCTTCCCTTGGTCCTGATTGGTCTCCTCTAAGCCTTCTGAATGTGGCATTTTGTTTACCCTTTTTCTTAGGGCCTGAGACTCCATCTAAATGCTTGTCTATGTATAAATGCTTATCTATGTATAAAGAATTGGACTTTGACCAGAAATGCTGTTGTATATGGCATCTGGATTTAACATTTCTGGCTGACAGGAATGATATAAATAAAACTTTATCACTTGCTGATATGATCATTTTCTCTTGCCCCTGCTCTATTGGATCTTGTCTTCTTAGCTTTCAATCCTTTTGTAAGTACAAGGATGTCTCTAAGCCCTCCCTTTCATTGAATTGAGTTCACAGGACCAGTAGGGACCACTAGACATGGCCAGTGGTCTGGAGGTCAGAGATGACCTGCTCTGATGTCTTCTAATTGACTCTGATCTCTATTAGTTCTCTAATCTGACATTTGGCTTTAGTTTCTTGGGCTCATGGAGCAAGAAAGCCATACAAATAGCATATCTCTGTCAGAGTTTGAGGTCTTCCTAGCAGCAAAGTCCAGGTGCCTCATGGCCTATCTTAGATTTTTCTATAGCAGGTGATCATGGCCTCAGGCAGTATGAGCATGTACAGGATTTGTGCTTGAAGAAGAAAGCTGCCTACTAGGTGTCTGATTACTTATATGGAGTCATTGAACTTCTCAATGGGTGAGTGAAATTTTGGCTTTTTTTTTTTTTTTACCACAGATTTCACTGTTTGGAAACTGAGGTAGAGGAACCACTGGGATTCTAGGCTTAGTCTGTATTGATCTGCAGCTGTAAGAAAATGACAAATCAGAGATCTTGCTTTGGTTCCTCCACTGAGATGTAGGACATAAAGACCACTAGAAGAGAATCTGGCATTGGCCCTCAGAGGGAACTTGTGCTAACCGAAGAAACCAGAGGCTCCATCATATCAAGTGGGATCTGAGCTCCCACCACAAAACCCAGTTCATGGCCAAGACCAGGGGTTCACGAACTTAATCCTGTTGATGGGAGCTTAATGCGCACATGTATATAAGACCCCCTCCCCATCCATGACTATCTTAGTCCTGAATATATGGGATTCCTAATTCTGGATACCTTCCCTAAGTGCGAGCACTGTATCTGATAGTCAAGATAGACTAGGAGATAGTACAGTATAGCACATGGGCATAAGCATGCTTTATCACATCTGTGATATTGTGATTTAAAAGAAATATATATCTGGTCATTCAGATAACCAAAATGTATTTCTCATGCAGTCTTCATCCACAGTTTTTGACTCACAGCTCCTCAAACCTTTGGAATTTCCTAATTGTTGAAAAATAAAGGTGTCTTTTGTTATGTTGATGGGGTGACTTTTGAAAAGCACTTGAGGATGAAAGCTTGTTGCCAGGAGAACCAACCATGTGATTAGAGGTTTAGAACTTGCAGTTTGCCCCTCACCCACCTCTGGGAAAGGGCGAGAGGGGATGGAGGTTGAAGCAATTGCCATGGTCCAATGAGTTAATAAAGCATGTTTATGTAGTCTCTATTAAGAACCCAAGAGGAAAGGGTTCAAAGAGCTTCTAGGTTGGTGGATACATGGAGATGTGGGAGAGTAGCACTCCTGGAGAGGGCATGGAAGATCTGTACCCCTTCCCATGTACCTTGCCCTGTGCATCTCTTCCATCTGGTTATTCCTGAGTAATATCCTTTTATAATAAATCAGTGATCTAGTAAGTAACATGTTTCTCTGAGTTCTATGAGCTATTCTAACAAATTAATCAAACCTAAAAAGGGGTTATAGGAACCTTTGATTTATAGCCCATTGGTCAGAAGGACAGATAGCAACCTAGATTTACAATTAGCATTCTGAATTGGAGAAGGCGATGGGAACATCCAATCTGTAGCCACTTGGTCAGAGCACAAGAGCCTGGGCTCACACCTGTTTGAAGTGGGGTATGTGTGTGTATGGTTTTTTGGGAGCAGTGCAGTCTTGTAGAACAAGACCGATGCTATGTCTTGGTAGATAGTATCAGAACTGGCTTGAATTGTTGGAAACTCTGCTTGTGACTGAGAACTCTTTGTTGGTATGGGGCAGGGTGGGGGGCAGGGGGGGTGATGGAATTGAGCCCAGGAACCCAATTGAACACCTGAACCAACATTTTGGAGTTAATGCAGAGGAGGCTAGATACCTTTGCTTCAGGATATCCCTAAGATATAGGCTAAGATGACAAACTAAAGGGGCATCTATAGGTGCTAGAAGTATACTGCTTGATGTCAGAAAAATACATAAAATTCAACTCCATGTGGCAGTATGAGTGTGAACATGCCACAGTGATTATACAGTCAACACATCCAGACCTAGCTGAACATGGAATCCTGGTAGCGCACTTTGTAGACATTCATAATGATGCTAATGACTTACTTCCTGACTTACTTTAGCTCTAACAGATGAACTTGTTTAAGAACAGGAATAAAGAGCTTAGAATCTTTAGCAATCCCATTGGCTTCTGTACCAGGTTCTTAAAAGGCTTTTCTTCAAACTCTGTCCCCAAGGGACAACATACAGCTTAGATTCTTGTACCTCTGTCTTCTCCTAAATCCTCCTTCTCACCCTTCTAGTCCCTTGTGTCCTTGGGTTAAGGTGGCTCTATCACTTTCCATCAGATGGGCTCCTTTTGTATGGGAATCTTATTCAGGGGCTAATAGGGAGAATAGGCTTTGGTTAAGTTGACATAAAACAGCAAGAGGAGACCAAGGGTTTCTTAAGAGAGGATTGTTTTTGTGACTAGTGCTACTGAAGAAAGCTTGGACCGCACAGGAGTGTGTTCACAAACAAAACAAAACAAAACAAAACAAAAAAACAGGATGCAGATGTTAGAAGTGTGCACAGTAAGAATCATGCTCAGTCAAGGTGTCAATACTAAAAATCATTGTTTAGACAGAACTTGGGCAGATTATAAAGCAAGGTAGGGGCTCTAGGAATCTTAGTACGAGAAATGAGGAAGTCTAATGTGTATGGTATCTGAAAGTATTCTTGCGTTATTATAAAATGTCTCATGTGCATATATTAATGAATCTCACCTTGTCTTTTCCCCGCTAGGTCTTTTCTAATACACTCTCATTATGCGTACACATAGTCTGTTTATCTATCACGTGACACTCAATGGCATGTGGCAACCATACCTTTCCTTGCTGTCCTCTTGAGATGGACACTCAATTGCTGCCATCTGTCACCACAAACACTGAGAGGAACATCCTTAGATGTATGCTCTATCTATCTGTAGGACAAACATTTTGGGTTTTACTCCGAGGAATAGAATAGCTTAATTTAATAAATGATACCAGATTGTTTCCCAGAATGGCTGTCTCAGTGTATATTCCCATGGCAATGCATGAATATTCCTGTATCCCTATCATTATTTCATATAATCCAGCTTTCTAGCATTTGCCAGCTTAATGAGCATAAAGGGATCTCATAATGTCATTCGCATTTCTGAGTTTGAACGTTTTCTTATATAGCATTTTGGGTATTCTTGACTTTGCCTTGCTTTCGTGTTCCCATCTGTCTTACTTTTAAGGAATTCCTCTTCTTCAAAGATAATAGTCCCTTACTGATTTTATACTGCATTCCAATCTGTTGTTTGACATAGCTTTGTTCACAATATCTTCCATAGAACAAAAGCTTAACTTTGATCTAACTCAAATTTTTGACTTCTGGTTTGTGATATTAGGGTCTTACAAAATCATTTCCTATCCCCAGGTCTCATAATCTGTAATTTTTCTGTTAGGTCTCTAATCAGTCTAGACTCTCTTACAAATATAACTATGGCTAAAGAGCTCTTCTAAAAGAATAGAAAGATACAATGGTATGGTATTCAGTTATTTTTCTCTAGAGTCAGCTGGTTTTCCTCATACTATTCATTCATTCATTCATTCATTCATTCATTCATTATTCTTTTACACTTTTAACAATATCACTCTCCTGTTCAAAATAAATATACATCCAATATATGGAGCAGGATTCAAAGTGGACAGAGGCTGGGGGTGCCTCAAACCTTTTAGACAAGTTTATCTTTACCACTGATATGTGATAGCCTTTTTGTCATAATTCCTATGCATTGGGCCTTGCTTCTCTGTTTGTCCTTGTGCAAATACCATAGTGCCTCTCATTATAGCACTTTAATGCTAATGCGAGTCCCCTTCTTCATACTTCTTTGCAATTGACTTCATTATTCGTGGATGTTTTTCTCCATACAGGTTTTAGAGTAAATTTTGAGTTATTCAAATTAAGCAAGGATTTGGGGATTACTTTGAGTTTAAGAACTAATTTGAAGAGAACTGAAACCTTTAATCCTTTCAAGATAGTGGACTATTCACTTATTCAGAATCTCATTAGGACTTTTTCTTAAGTTAACTCCTGGAAACCTTATAGTTAAGGACATTCCCTTTTATTGGCTTGCTAAATTATTAAATCCCAAATAGGTAAACTGTTTTTTCTTCTTCTTCTTCTTCTTTTTTTTTTTTTTTTTTTTTTTGCTGTAGAAAAAGCACTTGATTTTTCTTTTCCATATATTAACATGATAAAATACTAGACTTTTCTGAATTTGAATTTTTCCCCCCCTGGGATATGACCTACCTGATTATATCATAATTTTAAATACACTATTGGATTCAGTTAGTAAAATTTTCAGTCATTTGCATCCATGTTCGATAGCTGATGGGCCTATGATTTTTCTGGCTGGAAACTGAATCTGACACTTCGTAGCAGTAAAAGAATCATTCTGCCACAAACCACTCTAATGGAGGTTACACCTTTTAGAATGCCTAGAAAATAGCCAAGCTTGGAAATAAATCTGTCTTCCAACTCCTCACCCAGGCCCAGGAGGCCTCTGCTTATCATGATAGGCTTCCTGGCAGCAGAGCTATGGTGTCCGTATCAGCATAACCAGGGCTGCTTTGGGGTTGTGTTGCCACCGAATATCTCCAGCATCATCTCCAGAGAGCCACATGAGTTTTTCATGTTCATGCAGACATCACAAGAGTCTGAATTTGTGGGATCATTTCTGAGAACTTAATGTCAAGTCTTCAGCTTTAGTCAAGTAAGATATACCCCCGCTTTTTCAGATTCTTTGGTATTTACAATAACTTTAAATTTTGTTATAGAAGTAACACATATTACCATAGAAAGTAGACAAGCAAGAATAGCATGCTCTGATCACCAGAGATCACTACTGCAATGGTCTAGTACTTATCCTTCCAGATCTTTTTCTATATATGAAAGGAGACCAATCTGCATATACTATTTTATAACCTATTTTCTCAGTTATTGATCTGCCTTTTCACATCAGTAAGAGTTCATTCACTTAATTGATATTTCAGACTTTTCCATTTGACTTCAAAATGTCCTCTATAGTCTGTCCAAAGTTCTCAACCCAGTACTATGCCTCATCTGGTTATAATCTAGTTTCAATCTAGTACTGTCCCTTTTGTTCTATAAGAGACCAGGATAAGTTTTACTGCAGAGTTTCCACACCTTCTAAATTGATCAATTATTGCTTTTTAATGTTGTCTAGCTTGTCCCTCTATCCTGAATATAACTTGGAACCTAGAATATCCATCTAAATTCTTAACATAGTCTAACTGAAATTATTCAACTTGAATCTACTACAGATAATGTTAATACCCTATATTGTATCATATCAGAAGAAATCATTAGTAATAAGATTTCTACTGGATTAGAGTGGTGAAATCTGATCTTTCAATTATAGACAGTCTCTATCTCTTTTCTTGTCATCAAGAAGAAATTCAAAGTGTCACTTTGGCATAATACACATATCCAGTGTCCTACCTCCATTTACTAATTATCTTTATACAAGCCGGCAGTCCTTGCCCTGGATCTGGGTTCTGTACTTCTTAAAGGCAATGCTGACTCCCAGCAGAAGGGATGATATGCCTGCAGAAGGAGCTACATCCTGGTTCTCCTGGGTGTTCACCCTTTTACCATCTTTCCCATCTATTCTGGATAAACACTAGCTGTTTCACATGGTGATTCCTTTGTTTTAACAATGAGTTTGCTTAGAGTTACTATCCACTAGCAGAGGCCTAGCGATGAGGACCTAGTTGACTTCTAGTAACTTCTTTTTATTAAAGAGTACTTCAGCTCCTGTCACATTTATATTCCTACTGAGAGGTCCCCAAGGGTGCTGTCCTGGGGAAAGCAAACTCTCTGGAATAGACAAGGACTTACAGTTGACCACGCTTGTGAACACCTTCTAAATGTGTGTGAATGTCTGTGTGAGGCAGTACCTCAGGCAGCGGATGTGGCAGTGAGTGGTAGAGAGGCCTCTGCTCTCCAGGTGAAGGCATCTAGGTGGTCGTTGCAGACTTCCCATGGAAAGCTTGCCACTGGGATTTGCGTCAAGCCAAAGGAGCCCCAGAGGCAGGCTCCCAGAATCTTTTTCAGACCCTCTGTACCCAATGGTAGATTGATGGCCTGACTGCAGCCATCAGGTGTCTGAAGCTGGCCCTTATGACTGTCTTCAAGTTCTGCTGTTTTGGGAATGATGACTTCAGTCATAGAGACTGCTAAGAAGCAGACGCTGCTAGAGGACAAGATAGTCTTTGCCCCTAGGGTGACTTATCTTTGTGTCTAAGGGAGGGATCTTATTTTTGACCCATCTATATTCAAAGCTGTTCCTGAATGTTGCTGGGCCCAGAAGATTCTTCTGTGCTGGTATCTCTAGTACTAGAGGTGGTAGGTAAAAATGCACATGTGTGAGG
Source organism: Rousettus aegyptiacus (assembly GCF_014176215.1). NCBI lineage: Eukaryota > Metazoa > Chordata > Mammalia > Chiroptera > Pteropodidae > Rousettus > Rousettus aegyptiacus. The sequence continues at coordinate 15,523,386 of NW_023416309.1, forward strand.
CCCCTGGGAGGCCAAGGGCTATTCTCCATCATCAAAGAATTTTTCAGCCAGTGTGTCAGGGATGGTGTTTCTCATATAAGTGTAACATGCAGTGGCTATGACAGGAATCTGGCATCTTGCTGTCTGTGTTAAGTGCCCATCTGTATGCTCTCTATTTCCCAGTCTCCATGTATCACAGGTCACATGAGTAACTCTTACTGATATGTAAGTGGAACTGACATCACTTCTGGTCTAAGGCAGTAAAAGGTGGGTGTCACTTCCCCATGTTCTCCCTGTGCAGGGTTGACCCTGAAGGCTGTGTATTCTAGATGATATAGCTGAAAACAGAACAGTCTTGGGTTTATACTAGGAAGAAACATGACAAACCACCTTATCTTAGTGAGACTTGAGCCAGAAGTAAACCTTTGTGTTAAGCCACGTAGGACTGAGTTGTTATGAAACCATAGCTTAGCATTACCTGGACCGATAAGTGTCACCCATAGATTGGGCAGTGCTCTCTCTACCAGCTGCTTTGCTGCCCATCTCCTTGCCTCAGCTGAGACAGAGCCATTGCCGCTTCTGTGACAAATCTAGTTCTCCAGAACTGTCACTCTGGGGTCCAGGCTGTGCACAGGGGTCAAGTCCTTCCTGGCAGATATATTTCTTTTGGGGATTTGTAAGACCTTGGGAAGAGTATCAGGATGGGGTGGGCTGTTGTTTTGGGGCAGATAAAGTTTTAAGAATGGAGAGTGTGGGCTGCTTAGCTGTGAAAAATAAGTGCCAACTGGAAAAGGTTGCAGGGTACAGAGATATGAGAGTTTCTTTTTTTCTTTTATTCCAGAGAAACTAAACTTGTTGTATAAGTATGGATGGAAAGTGTATAGCAGCAGGTACATTGAAGAGCGGAGGGTAAGTCTTTAGAGAGAAAGGAAGGGTTTGAACTAGCCTTTCAGTTCTGCTTCTGTCCAGTTTCTATCACTGTATTAACACTGGCTGCTGAACTTACTCTGTGGAAGCTTCCTGGGATCTGCCTCAAGAGATATCTGAGGCCAAGGACCCAGGTGAATGTCTGGGTTGCACCATCCCAGAATTTCACCTCCCAGGTGGGTGGTGGCTCCCCGAGAGCCAACGTATGGGGAGAATTAGCTTGTTCTAGAATCTGGATGAAAAGCAGGGCATCATTCCAGCTGTGGTTCTCAGGACTTGACCCAATGGCTTTTCTCACTTGCTTCCCCTCTCCCTTCAGAGTTAATTGTATCATGCAGTGGCATCTAGGGATCCTGGCTGTGATCATCCTGACTCCAGGCCTGCTCAATGCTATATATGGAGACTTGTCTTCAAGGTCTTCTTCCTAGTCCTCTTGAACCTGTTCACTTTCCTTTCTACCTGGGACCTCTGTTTCAGCTAACCATGGAAACAATGTTAAGAATGGTTGAAGCCCTTGACATTGGAGCCTTCTGCCTGTTTGCGCATTGCCTCCTGGCTGCACTAGTGATGGGACTGGCCTGGTGAGGTCCCTTCTGATTCTGGCTGGTCTGCACCCCTTTCTCAAAGTTGTTTTGCCTGTCCTGACTCCGAGTCCTGATTTTTGTCTGTTGAAATTTGTTCATAATCTGGAGGCATCCGAGGACTCAATCTGTCTAGTTCAGTCCCAGTTTCTCCTCTCTTCATCCTAAGTCATGCGGGCCAGGTTCTGGTTGGCAGGAACAAATGTGGCTAGAATTTTTGTGGACACATCCTGGCCGAACTTATTTGTCCAAGCATCTCTTCTTCCTGCCTTTCTTCTCAGATTGTCTCTCTTAAGAACTATTGGCCTCAGAAGTTGTTTTAGAACTTGTATGTTGGAAGATCCTGGCATTTGTCATATGGCTATATATAGGTATATGTGGATAAGTACAATCCGAACAGTCAACTTGGCATGCTTGGGAGCTAGTGGAAACCACAAAGAGGCCAAAGCCCCCTTAACATCATTGTTACTGCTTGATCACATCAGTTAGAGAAGATGGGGCCAGGGAGTTTCGAGATCACTATAGATAAGCATTTGGTCTTCACTTAAACAGAAACCAGAATCAGCCCACAGCCTGGGTCACTACTGTTCTGCCATAGTTATTCCCAAAAGCTCTCCTGTTCTCACTCACTCTGCTTAGAATCAGTAGGCAAGTTCACTTAGGAAATCTCCTTAGACTGTGTCCCACAGAACTTTCATGTTAGGCACCCCAGAACATGTCACCTAGGGTCTTGCTTGTCTTCAACCTGAAAAAGACTTTCTTGGGGTCTAACTACCATAGCAATTCTGTATATGGCTATTGGATGTTGGCTCTGTCATGCTCTGGGCTATACAGAACCCAGTCTCTGCCTTTAGGGAGCTCAGTGAAATGAGTAACAGGTCACAGGTCACAGGTGGCATGTGATAACCCTGGGCTATAACAGAGGCACATGCCAGGTTAAGCCCAAACTCGACACAGGTTTACTAGGAAGCTCTACTTCTGAATCAGGGTTGAAAATTGCATTTCTTTCTAGAAGAGCATTTATCTTTTAGTGGAGGCCTCATGCAGAGGATGAGGCTGTTGACACCCTGCACAGCTGCTTTCAGGCCTGGGGGTTGCTGTTCAGTGCGGCTGCCCCAAGCTGAGCTTCTGATTAGAAGGAGGCTCCCATTGGGTCAGAGAGTCATGTATTCTCAACAGATGCATATTGCGTGTGGCAGTGTTCTTCCTCAGAGGGAACATGTGGCTTAGGTTTTCACCTTCTACTCAGTCCTACTGGTTCCCCCACATTCTATCCCATAAGCGCCTCCCCTTGAACTTGCCCTCAGGTTGCTAAAGGTCCATGCTAGGGTGGGCTCTGGGTTCTCGGCTCCCCTGCCTGCTTCAAATAGGAACCCTGGTCCTGGGATCAAGCCTTTGGCTGCCTTCCTATACCTTGACATTCCCTCTGTCCCAGGGCCCATCCTGACTCCCTGCTGCCCCTGAGGTGTGCTCTTCAGGACCCCTTCATTTTTCTTTCACTTTCCTTCTGTTTAGGAATTCTGCGGTCCTCAGACTTGTCTGATGTTCTTCTGTCTATAGCCTGGTGTCTGGGCTCCTGACTGTGTCCTCTTACCTGTTGTCTCTGATGCATCTAAACATTTTTGGTCTGGCTTTTGCTCACTCAGGCTTCTTTGGTCTCCTTGCTGCCAGCCTACCCATCTGGCTTTGCTGTCAGCCCCTGTCCTGTGGTGATGTAGACCTCAGAACTCCTTGAACTAAAGTATATTTTCATGACCATCAAGTCAAATGTACCAGTTTCATAACTAGACAGTCTTCTATCAAGGAGCGAGAATGAGGTTCCCTAAGTTTTTAGGGAGAAAAAGCAAGTCGTAGCCTTGCTGGGAATACTGGATCTCTTGAGAGGTATGTGAATCTTTCTAGTGACACTGAGTTAGGCAATGGTGCTCCAGCAGCTGGGCCTCTTGGCCTGGGCTAGTTAGGGAGGGTTGATACCAGATGCAGAGAGGGCTAGGCTGGTGTGGAAGCTGGTCTTAGTCAGGGCTCTACAGGTGTCTTTAACACATTGTGCATGGGGATGGGGTGGAACAGACTTGTATCCCTTTGAGTCTCATACTTTCCCCATCTTTTTCGTATACCCAAAGGAGTGGTCTTAGATGTATAATAAAGAACTGAGGCTGGGAGGACAGGGAGTGCTGAGCATTGATCTATTTCCAGGTAGAAGCTGGCTTGCCTATGACCTTCTGGACTGGCATCCCCAGGAAACAAGCGTTATAGGCCTAGAGAGTTCCGGGAAGACAGAACCTCCGTAGATTTCCGATCCTAGCCACAGGATGTGCTAAGGCTAAGGTAGATAAAACGACCCAAGCAGAGGGCATCAACTGAATGTGGGTGACAAGCAAAAGAAAGGGCATGGTATCTTATGGAATCTGACTGTCTGAGCTCAGGCAGAATTTCTGGGGATGGTGAAATTTGTTCACAAAGGGTAGAAATTATAAAAGGGAGAGGGAGAGGCCAATAGGGTATCAGCATATTAGAAGTTCTAAGTTCTCTACATAGATCTAAAGTATGGCCTACCATGAAACAGAACACAGGATATGGAATTGTAGAATGAACCATGGTTTCTAGAATTAGACTAGACTTGGAGGTCTTGAGCCAGGGGGCTTATAGACAGACTGTGAGACAACTGGGTCCATTTAGGTATCTCCTGGTTGTCAGCATAGACATTTGATGAAGTTTTGGTGTCCCAGTCCTGCTTCTCCAAGCACTGAAATGTAGTTGTCTAGGAGGAAGAAACATGCTCTCAGGGCCAGACCCTTGTCTGTGAAGAGAAGTCTTGGAGCATTTCTACTGGGTGCTGTGGCCCTCCAACCTCTCCATTTCCCAACAGGGAGATCACAGTGCTGTTGCAAAGCAAAGACAACTCCATATCCAGTGAAATTTTAGCAGCATAGGTCTAGAGAAGGTCCTGTGTCTCTAGCAGAAGGAAGGTCCAAGCGAAGCCTGTCGAAGCCATCACTCTCGCCTGGCTTCAGCTCCACCTGAGATCAGGCCTATGCCACATGTGCAGTACCCCTCAGATACAGGGCTCTTGCTCTGTTCTCCAACCCGAGGCTTTCAGAGGTGTAGAGTATATGGGGACAGGTGGGCAGGATGCAAGAGATTGGAGCAGAGAAAACCAACATTCTGCATCACCCAGAATGGAAAGTGGTGACCAGGATGGGAAAAGAAGGTGCTGTCTTCTTAGGCTCATATACCCCACAATTTGCAGACATTCCAAAGATCACTAGGTAACCAGTCTGGCCTGAAGCATTGCAGCTATGAAAAGCCACCAGAGATAGACTTTTCCAGAAGTTTTATAGAAGGTGTTTCAAGGCAACAGACTATGTCCCTGTTTGAACCAGAACTTGCATTGGGGGCTGAGCTGGAGTTGAAGCTGGAGACCACTGGGCTTGCATGGAGGCCCTTGGTGCATGTGCAAACAGTGCACAGTGCATCACTTTGACCAACAGTGGCGCTGCGGCTCCGATCATCACATCAGGACACTGAACTGGACACATGAGTGGTAGATTCCAATAATAACAATAATCATTGCTATGGAGTGGTCCAAAGATCTTCCCAGCAGGCATGAAACTGACACATGGAAACTAGGAGTTTCTCCATTTTTTTTCCTGGAAGCACCAACCTTCCCGTGAGTAGCTTTTTATTTGCCCATCTGGTGAAGTCTAGGACAAGCAAGCAAATGAGCAAGTAGAATCCGAGAGAACTTTGTACTCATCTGACCAAGCTATATCCACATGATGGCTGAGGCAGTTTGGACCTGGACAAATGTGCTGAGAAGGCCAAACACCTCTGCTCACATGACTTGCAGTTCTCGAGTGGGCTTAACCTATACCACATGCTTGGCTCCTCTTTCCTCTGAAAATCTGCAGTTGCCTCATGTAGACCATGAACCCGGTGCTAAAACAAGACTTCAGCCTAGAAGTCTCTTATTCACATTCATCAGAAAAGGCTTCTTACCTCTAGCTCAAAACTTTTCCTGTGTTCTTGTTACAGCTCATGGAAATCTATTCAGGTAAAAACTCTGCCATATCTGTAGTGGGATTTGGGTTTCTGCCTGTACCATCTTCCATTCTCTATGTATGAGGTCCCAAGGGCACTCAGCAGCTCCTGTCTGGGTCAGTAGCTGGAGTCCCTGCTACTACAGAACTCAGGAGTGCCACTGGACACCAGTGTCGCTGGAGCCTTGTACTAAAAATGGGAACTACAGCCTCAGCACACACCATCACCATGGTGGGAGACTTAGGCTCCATACCCAGGACCACTGCTCTGACCTCTGCTTTACCTTCATAGGTCCTAGAACTCTTGGAGAAGCATGGAATGAAGACATGGATCAAAGCAATGTGAAGGACAGAAAAGGTAGCACGTGTGTGCCTGCTAGAGACCAACAGTAAGGAGTAGATCAGGGCCTGGACTACATGTGTCACCCACTCCCCATCCATGAAAGTGTGCCTGGGGACCTGAGCCCTCATACTGTAGCTTCAGGCTGCAAGAGGTTTACATATGAGTGCATTGTCCTGAGATAGGACCAAGGGAGGAGCAGATATCACATACCCCTGCCCTTGGACTAGCAAGTGAGGCCTGTGGCAAGAGGATTAAAAATGGAACTGAAAGAGCTATGGTCACAAAGGACAGGAGTGAAGGGGCCTGAACATTGCCATTACAATCCCTCGGTGTCATCCTAACAAGGCTGTGAAAAACATCTTCTTCTCCTTCTCTCTCTCACTTCTCTCTTTGGCTCAGAAACAGGTGCTGCCCTGGCACCCTGGTGGTGGTGACCTTGCAGCCCAGGCCCTGGCATGGAAGCTGGCCTTCTCATAGCGGCCATGGTTTGGCCTCAGAGGTGTTCCCTCAGCGGCTCTATAAGCAAAGACATTCTCAAGGTCAGGAAACCAGTCGGACAGCCTTTGCCTGAAGGTTAGACTGTGGCCCTCCCTCAGACGTGGCAGAAGAGATGGTGAAGGGCTTTTGTCCTATATGAACAGGTAAGAGCCAGACCTAGGGAAGTTGGGGTGATGTGGACAAATCTAACTATGCTTGCCACCTTTGACCACCTGGAGTCTGAGTCTTTCTGCTCATGGTTAGGGAAATCTCTGCCCTTTCAGTCCTAGTGGGAATCAGCACCCATTTGCCTCTATAAAAACTGAAATTTCCCAACTTCTATTGCAGGTAGAATGTAGACAGACATGTGACCCAGGCTCCATGGACTAGATGTGCCCTCCCTGGATTTGGAATAAAAGCCACTAAGGCAAAGATTCCAAGACTTTGGATGATATCTTCCTTTCTGCTAACTGTGACAGTTGCAACAAGATCAAGCTCCAGACCACATTGTAAATGGCCACATCTGTGTCCCATTAGTGATATTGGCTGCAGCATCAAATGCTCAGTGTTGGGGGCTGAGCTAGCCTCACCAGAGAGACAAGTCTGCTGTGTGGCCTTGGAGCCTCAGACTCCAGCCCTCCTGAGGATTCCATGAGCTACCCCCAGTCTTCATCACACGTTCCTTCGTCTGCTTGAATCAGCCAGAATTGGTTTCTGTTGCCTATGCCTAGGAATCTTGCCTGAGAACAATCACAAGCTGGGCTAGCTTCAAAGAACTGAACTTAAGAGAAACGGACTGGCCTGCCAGCCTGGTTGGGGCTAGAAGCAGTGTTCATTCAGCTGGTATGAAGTTCTGAGATTCACACAGCCTGTGGCATGTGGAAATAAAACAGTCACTAAGAACGAAATGTCCTTAAAGGTGTCCAGTGACCACCCCAGGTTAGTCTTGACTCGTCACAGGTTCTTGCTTTCAAAAGGGAGTGGTTTATCACCCCAAACCACACTTTAGTGGACACAGTGCTGCTGGGCCCTTCCTTATATCCACTGGTTGCTAACAAGCACACTTGGTGGGCTGCTTTGGTTTTTGAAAATAGTATGTGCCATACTTGCTCCAGTTTCAGTGGTGGCATGAAAGGCTGGCTTTGAGTGGTGCTCAGAGCAAGAAGAGGACAAGAAGCAGTTGGGAAGCTCTGCCTCTTGGTTCCCATGACCCAGCAGGATTTTTATGTCCAAGTGTCTATAGCAAACTGGGATGCCGTACAGAACTTTCGGCAAGCCCTAATGGGGGCTCTCAGTGGAAGCCCCTCGAGTTTTAGGGCAAAGTCAGGCTGCCATCTGGTAGTAACTGCTCTTGAAGTGGTACTTGACTTGCTATTTGGCCCCTGATAGAAAATGAAGACTGCTCAAACTGACCAGGTGTTAGTTGAAGTACCCAGCTATCACTGGGCACACCTAGTGGTCCATCAGATGGAAGTCTTATGTAAGAGAGAGGGCCCAAGTAGGTTGTCAGAACACATGTGAATTGCATGAGCAGTTAGTTAACATAATATGACTAAATCTGTCACACTGCCACCTATCCTTCAATCCGTACCTATGACTCATGAAGAAAAACCTAGGCCCTTCTACACAGTTGAAGACAATACATTTGTATCACTGAATATAGACTGCTAGGGCATGCTAGCCCCAGTCAAGGTGACCTTGAAGGACCACAGCAAAGGAACTCTTCCTAACAGGTAAACTTTGAGCAGGTCATTTTGTTATCTTTTGCCTAGAAGGGCATATGGTCTAAAAAGAAGATCTACATAAATCTGTTGTTGGAGTCTAAGGCTATGACTTAGAAGGAGCAGGATTATATGATTAGTGACAAGGAGGCTTAAGGAGAAAGCAGAGGAAATTCTTACAATGGACCCCAAGTGTGGCGATATCCTTTATGAGCATTTGCAAGGTCCCCGCACTGAAGGGGCTCTCAATTAGATAAGCTAGGTGGTCTGTCTTTAGATCAGTGGCCTCCTTCCCCAGGCATCTCAGTGATTGCTTAATGGACTCATGAATAAAGTACTATGGGAGCAAGATCAAGGTTATGCATGGGATCAACTTGAATTTCTCGCAAAGGCTGAACTTACAGCTGCTGAGAGACCAACTTGCCTGCAAAAGTGATAAAGCACCTTAAACCTGGGAGGGCAGGCAGCTACCTGACTATGGGTTCCCTTGATTGGACTCCTGTCATGGAGTAGGGAAAAGAGGATGGCTCTTTGTTAAGAACAGATCCTTATTGAGATTTATACCTTTCCCTGCCCAATAATTATATTAAAACTATCCATGAAGTTGAATGTAACATTGAGTTTCATTGTCCACTGTGTAGCCTTGCATTCGATAAAGGTGTAAATCAATAGTCTGAAGACCATGGAATCCCCTTGTGTTAGCATGTGCCCCATCTCCCAGAAGCAGCTTGCTTAGAAGGGTGGTGAAACAGTCTACTGAAATGTCTATCATGGTGTTACCTGTGTGTGGTATGTGTTCTAAACCAGAAACTAATGTATTGGCGTTTCCCCCAGAGCCAGACTGCTTGGATCTGGATACTGAATGATGGAAATGAACATGACACCTCTCATTGTAACATCAAAAGGTCCTACTCAAAAAATATGATCCCCTCCCTGGGTTTCTGGGCTCTGCTAGATTAGAGAACTTAGTAAATAAAGGAGAGAATGATTCTACCAGGGAAAATAATTTTATCACTGAACTAGGAGAAACATCCTCTGGTCATTTCTTTGCTACTTGGATCAGGCAAAGGGGGAGCTAGTGGTTAACATTGATGACTGGAGTCATTGATTATGTCAGAACAAGATCACCCTATGCTAGAGATGTACGTAAAGTATAGATATGATATAGGGAACCCCCTGAGAAAACCCCTAATACTCAGGCAGGTTTGCAGATGATAGCAGCCTTATACTAGCAGTGCTACCAAGGGTATACTTACCTCAGTAATGAAAGTTTGGATCATTCCATCATCTAAATAACCCAGTCAGCCGAAGTCTTAGATTAAGGGAAAGGGAACGATGAAGTTTGTTTTGGAAGATGAGTCACTAGTAACCACAGCCTTGTAACTGTTACAAGCAAAAGTCCTTAATGATGGTCTGTGTTTATCCTCCTTGCAGTAACTAGCATCTACCTCTTTTATATAAGGTGCGATGGACACTGTTTACACATTGTAGTCCATAGGTCACACTATCATGACAGGATTGGGATAGAATTAAAAGAGGATGGGTATCACTTTCTATTGGATTGCAGAAGTATGCTGCCAACTCGGGTGTTCTTGGGGTGCATGTGAGGGTGAGCAGGGCATGGGTATCTAATAATTGCATCATGCTTTCTTGAAATATGGGAAGAAGAAGATATTGATGTTGGGTAGTAAAAAGGTGGACTCAGTGATCACTTAAGGATGTCATTCTTTTTGCCATAAACTTAAATCTTTCCTGTCTAGGTATTTCCCCTTTGAATGAATCAATGTCTTCCCATCATAGAAATGAAAGTATCTTAAATTTGCTTTCTCAGCTAATCTTCTAGCTCATGCTTGGAGGTGGCAGCAGCAGCATCTTGAAGCAGTTCTGGCTGTGATTTGGCTGGGGGGTTGTTTCTGGTTGAGCCTTATTCTCTGTCTCTGAGTATTTGTGTGGGCTACATACTCTAATAAATTCCTCTTCTGCTTAAATCAAAGTCTGTTCTGCTCGATATGACCATTGTATGACAGCATTTAAGATGTTCTGTCTACATGTTCTTTGGCCTTAAGACACTGCCTTATTCTCTAGATGGGCTGGAGGCTGGCCTGTCCTCTCAAGTCTGAGCACCCTCGGGCTCTTACCATAAAAGCTCCTCTTCATTTGCCTGCACATACATGGGCAGCATCTGTAGCGTCATGGTTAGACGCACTCATGAGCCTCCCCATATGTGGTAAATAGCCTCAGCTTTCTTCATTGTTCCAAGACCAGTTACCTTCAGAGTCTCCTTTCTTGCTGACCTTGTACCCTAGCTATGCTCAGAACCCCTCCTGACCACCATTCTCAGTGTCCTTGCTGTCCTTTACTCTTAACCTGGAGAAAGCCACCAGGAATGACATGAAGCTGATACCTCTCTTGTCCCTTGTTGTTCTGGGTCCCTGGGCTCCTCTAATCCGGAGGCCTTATTCCTGCCTGTTCCTTTCCTGGATTGTTTAAACCTTGGCTGCAAGATGCTAAGCCCTTTTCCAAATTATGAGAAGAGGAATAGTCTAGTCTGTTTCCATTCTTTGCCTCAAAGCTCACTTCTAGGGCTCCTGGGTGCTGTGGGAAGCTTGGGCAATAAGGATGCACTGTTTTCCCCGTCTGCCTTTTTCCCTCCTGTGAGCATCAGGGCCCCACAAGCCTTGTCCTCCGCTATTTTTTCTCTCATACTTACTAAGCACCTACTTAGGTGGGATGTGGATGGATTTGTTCACTCCTGTTCTGGATGGCCTTGGTGCTTGAGGGGTAAAAAGAGAACTGATTGAATTTAATAGCTGGTGTGAACCTGATGTGTCAGACTTGGGGTTAAGGCTAAAGACAGAAGTTGAGCAAGATGATCCTTTTCATAGACCCAGAAGTGGAGCGAGTAGTAATAAATTCTCTACCACTGCCTCTCTTATATCTACCCTAGATTATGGCAAGAGCTTTCTAATGGGTCCCTGGGCTTCCATTCCCATTGTCTTCCAATCTATTCTCCAGATTTCAAGTGTAATTGTCCTAAGTATACACCGACATGGTTTTCCCAACAGAACCCATAACTCCTAGTGAAAATTCAGATGCTCTGTTCAGTAAGCCCCTGGCGACTTTCAGTGAGTGCTGCTGGTTCCAGCTTTTATGCCTTGTTGGACTGTTCCCTCTGCCTGGAACTCCAAGGCAGGCTTGGTACCAAGCAGACAGGAGCAGCAGTGCCTGGCATCTGCTGGGTGTAAAGTTTGGGAAGATTCTCAATTCCCTCCTTCAGACTGAGAAAAATAGGTTAACTGATACTTTCTCTGCCCTCTGTCCCAAGTCTTGGGAAAGCAGCTCCCAAGTGTCTGCCATGCCTAGTTTGGTGACTTCTTGGGGTAGGGAGGGAGGAGAAGAAGAAGAGTCCATGATGACTGCTAACATTTATTTGGCCCTGAGGGTGCTCCTAAGCACCTCACATGCATTAACTCATTCAGTCCTCATGGTAACACCATGGAAGGGACTGTTATTTTATAAATGAGAAAGTGAGGCTCAGAGTGGTTAAACAATTTACGTTTCTATGGTTGGGAAGTGGTGGAGCCAAGATTCAATCTCAGACTGTTTAGTTCTAGGGCATAAAAGTTCTCTAAAAAATCAGGATCAATAGGATATATATAGAGAGATTTATTATGAGAGATAGACTCGCATGATTATGGAGGCTGGAAAGTCCCATCCTCTGCCAACTGGCGACTCAGGAAAGCCAGTGGTGTAGCTCCAGTCCAAACCTGAGTTCCCGAGAACCAGGGAGCTGATGGTGTTTGTCCGGGTCTGAGGCTGAAGGCCTGGACCAAGGAGTGCCACTGCTGAAAGACAGGAGGAGATGGATGCCCCAGGTCAAGTAGAGAGCAAATTTGCCTTATTTCTGCCTTTTTTTTTTTTTTTTTTTTTTTGCGTTTTTTTAGGCCCTTAAGAGATTGCCTAATGTCCACCGGCATTGGTGAGAGTAGATCTTTGCTCAGTCTACCAAAATTCAAATACTAATCTCTTCTGGAGACACCTTCAAAGACATACCCAGAAATAATGTTTTATCAGTTATATGGGTATCCCTTAGCCCAGTCAAGTTGACACATAACATTAACTATCACAGGTGTCTATCTTTGCCCCAATATTATGAAAAAATTTAAACGTACAGCCAGTTTTCAGAATTTTGTATTAAACACTCAAACACTATTAAGATTTCACTAAGCTTGTTTTATCTCTTAGCAATATACGCCCCATCACCCATCGGTCTTATTTTTGATGCATTTAAAAATAAGTTGTAGACATTTGTATATTTTCCCTAAATATTTCTTAAATCTTAACTAGAGTTTAACATTTAATTTTCTCTTTTGATGTAAAATTGACACGAACCTACACTTTCAACCACCAGGCTTTACTACTTCTGTATACAGGTAGCGCAAAACAGACTAGGCCGTCCTATGGTCATCATTTTGTTAATACTTCCTGAACTGCCATATGCAAGAGGACCTGGGTTATATAGGTGAATAAAGGAGTTCACACTAAGTGCAAAAGCTGAGTAACATTCACAGGAATGCAAGTTCAGTGGGAGTATGAGACTGCCCTCACAGGGATGGGAAATCAGGGAAGGCTTCCCAGAGGAGGTGCAGGGTAGAGTTTTGAAGTAAGCCATTGATAATTAGCGAGGAACTGCAGCAGCATGCAAAGTCAGGGAGATGTGAATTGGGATGTTTACAGAGCTGCAGGTAGCTTAGTGGGATTAAGGCATGGAATGGGCGGGAGGGGTGTTACTTTCCTGTTGCTGTTATAACAAATGACCACCAGCTTGGTGGCTTAAAATACATGTATTTTCTTATAGTGCTGAAGGTCAGAAATCTGTAATGTGTCTGAGCTCAAACACAAGTGTTTGGGGCGGGGGTAGGGGTTAAATCCCTTGAGGAGAATCTGTTTCCTTGCCTTTGCCAGTGGCTAGAGGTTTCCTGCATTCCTTGGCTCATGGCTTCCTTCTACCAACAAATCTAGCAATGGTCAGTCTTTCTCAGATTGCATGTCTCTGACCTTGCTTCTGTTGTCACATCTTCTCTAACTCGCCAGTCTCCCTCCTTCACTTAGAAGGATCTTGTGATGATATTGAGCCTTCCTGGATAATCCAGGCTGCTCTCTCCTTAAAATCCTTAATGTAATCACGCTGCAAAGTACCTTTCATCATGTGAGGTAACATAGTCATAGACCCCAGGGATTAGGACGTGGATGTCCTTGGAGGGGCATTATTCTGCTGGCCATAAGCGGGCTGGGTGGCAAGAACCATCAGGGCTGTGGGAACTTGGCTTGGCCTGAGGCTTCTTGGAAGGGACAGCCTTAGATGCACTTGACTTGACAGAAGGACTGTGTCGGATGCAGAGAAAGAGGCAGCCCAAGTTGCACTATGGTCTTCTCTACCTGTCGGCTTGGTGTACAGGAGATGCCCAGGAAGAATTTGCAAAGTGAACAAAGAATGAGGTGAAGCTGGCTGGCAGCTAGGTGGTGGGAGGGGAGGCAGAGGCAGCCTCTCTGCTGAGCTTAGCTCTACCTGGGGCTATTGCAGGAGGGTGGGATTCTCCTGAGAGACCTGACTGTGGAGTCCCCTATCCCTGAAGCGTGAGGGTTAAGACAAGTCTATTACTGTTTCCTTGTCACTCTGTCACCCATCTAATGGCTGTCGATAGTAGTTGAATGAGAATTGATGGGGAGATAGATTTAATTAACCCCAGTGTCAGCAGCTGCTGGGCCACCGGATTGTGTGTTAATAGAGTGGCTGCGGGCCCTCTCCTGGGCTTTGCTGGGTGCCCAAGGCCAGCAGAGCAATTGGGCTTGTCAGCTGAGGTGGCGGGGCAGAAGGGGAAATAGGAGCTCAGCCTGGGCTGGCTTCTCTCTTTTTCTGAGAGCAGGTAGTCACCTTGTCAGCCTGACCGTGCCACCTGGCTCTGTTAACTTGTCTGGAGATCTGAGCAGGACAGGGATGAGGGCCTAGAGCACAACGCAGCTCCCTGGCCTGAAGACAGGCATCCTGCTGGCCCAGCCTTGTATCTAAATTCTCCCAAATCCAGCCTCGGCACCTGGCCCTGAGCCTCCTAGCATAGTGTGGCTTCTTCATGTCTCGCTCTGCCCACTCCCTTCATCTCCAGGCTCCACTTTCACTTTGTTTCCTGCCGGGCTGTTTCCCAGCTGCCCCAGGTGGTAGCCTCACCACTAAGCCACGGTTGTCAGCAACTGCGAGCAGGGCCACTGCTGCTTCATAGACTAGGAGGGCCTGAGGGAGTCATAATAGGAGGCCTCAGGAGGCTGGCTGCCCCCACTCAGCTGCCCACCGTCGTGTGACAACAGACCTCACCTTCCCATTCTATAAAATGGGAGCTCAGACAAGTGGCAATCCAACTGGGGCCAATGGTATGTCTCCTGCCACAGTAATGAGGAGACATTAGGAGAAAGGACTCTGTCCTTTGTCCTCTCCTGGGTGGTAAACTCCATGAGGACAGGAACCTTGCTGGCTTCACTATGGCCATATACCCAGCACGCAGTAGGTGCTCCGTAAGTATTTGTTGAAAGGACACTGTGCTTGGGGTTATCTTGGGGACTAAACATGGAGGCCTTAGACCCCTTTTTGAGGGATCCGCAGCTTGGACTGTGATCACAGTGCAGACAAGACTGGCTGCCTTAGCAGGACAGTCTATTCTCAGCAATACCCAGCTGGGCCCCTCCATGGCTCTGACCTTGGACAAGTCACTTTAGCACCCAGAATTTCAGTTGACGGGCACAATAGTGTCTCTCTCACAGGTGTGACACAGGATTCAATGAGATGGTAAGTGGGCCAGGCCCAGGAAACACGCTCAGTCATCATTAAGCCCCTGCTCCCGGGCCTGGCACTCTCACAGTACCCACCCCCGAGCTCAGACAGGAAGGGAGGGGCTTCGGAGCCTGGAATCCATGGGCTACCCAGGCTCTGTCCTCTGAGGACCCCAGACTACTTCTGATGGGTGAGGATTGGCTCATCCTGGGTATCACAACAGTGGACGTCTGTGTGCTGACTTTGACAGGCACCTGAGGATAGGCAGACTGTATGTAAATACGGAGGTTTTTCCTCCCACATCTCCTTGTCACTTCAGCCTTGGGCTTGGGCCCTGCTCTTTAGGTTGAGAGAGGAAGGCCCACGGTTTCTACTGGCCGCCAGCTTGCTGGTGTGGCCGGGCACCGAGGAGGACCCACAGTGACTGGCGGGCAGGTGTGAGGGCAGCAGCCACACGGCCTGCCAGCCACCCAGCGTCCCGTCTGTCAGTCTCCATCCCCGATTCACACCTCCACTGTCTTTCATTTTCAGCTCTGATTGGTTTTCTTGTTTTAACACATACCCCAGGCCCCGTCTTTGACCCTGGTGATGGATTCAGCCGCTCCCTGGGACTCCAGCTGCCAAGCTTGTCAAGAGCTGTGGAGAGTGGGGGAGGGAGAGCTGGGGTCACCCTCATGTTCCAGGCTCTTTATGGGTGGGGGGCACCCTCCCCAGAGCGAGGAGGTGCTCATGGCAGGTCAGGATGGGAGTGGGGACTGTCAGGCTCTATCATGGTAAATGGATTTTCTCTCTGGGACTCCAGTTTCCCTTTGGTACGGGCGGGTGTGGTGGTTGTGGACCCTTATCTCGAAGACATGGGAAGTCTGAGTCCTTGGATAAATAGGACATTGATTTTCCTTCATGCCTCTGGATGTGCCTGTTCCAATGTCTGCCTGCTGCTGGCTGGGCCTCCAGAGAATGGGCCAAGAACTACACTAAATGTCCTTGCCCCACTGGACCCGGAGGCAGAACAGGGGAGGGCAAGGGCCATGGGATGACTGGAGCCCCCCAGGTTCTTGTCACAGAAAATGATAGAAGACAGGTTGAGGGTGACGATACCCAGCCATGCGATGGGGGCATTTCAGGCCATCACATGTTTTGTGTGCCCACTGCCAAAGGCTGTTCAGAAATGTTCAGGTGTTCGGCTGAAGTTTCACTTTTTACACAGGTGTCTCTGATCAGTGTCACTGTGAGCCTGAAGACAAACAGGCCTATAAGACTGTTCTCTCTTCCCTTTGTTTCCTGCTTCTTTGTTGATTTATTTTTCTTATAAGTTATGATATTTACGACAAATATATTATTGTCCAAGATGAAACAATGCAATGACAAAGGGAGCAGTTGATTCAATACCACATTCTCTCTCTCTCTCTCTCTCTCTCTCTCTCTCACACACACACACACACACACACACACTCACCCACACATATGTTAGTTATAAATTTGTTATGGACCGAATGTTTGTGTCCCCCATCCTAAATTCTTATGTGAAAACACTGACCCCCAATGTGACTGTATTTGGCAATAGTCTCTAAGAAAGTAATTACAATTAAATGAGGTCATGAAGGTGGAGCCTCGATCTCATAGCATTAGTGTCTCTCCGAGAAGAAACACCAGAGAGGTTGTTTCTCCTCTCTGCCCCACCTTTGCATGTAGTGAGGAAATGTCATGGTGAGGATATATCAAGAAGGCAACCGTCTGTAAGGTAGGAAGAGAGCGCTTGTCAGAAACTGAACTGGTCAGAATCTTGATGTCTTAGACTTCCCAGCCTCTGGAATAGTGAGAAAATTACTTTCTGTGTAGAAGCCCCCCAGTCTGTCATATTTTATGATGAAAGCTTGTTCTAACATAGTGTGTGTGTGTGTAACTGAATGGAGTCATATACTACCCTATTACTTGCTTTTGTCAAGGCAATAGTAAACTTGTAGGCATTCATTCATTCTGATATTTGTCTTATATGAAGAGAGGCCCATATACAGATACAGTGAGGGACCTGGCAATGAAAGCCATGTGACAATGTAGGAGGCTGCTGACAGAGCTCCAAATGAATGAGGAGGAAGCACATGTCAGTCTGGAGGGACGTGTAACCTTATTCCCTGAATGATTTGGCAGCTGCCTTGAGCAACCTTTGCCCAACACACACCCTGTATGTGGGCCTAGGGCTGGACAGGGCCCTGGGATAGAGGAATGAATTTGAAGGCCTGAATGTCTAAGGCTGATTCTGCTCCTTCTAGCTGTGGGACTTCTGGAAATCCC
This sequence comes from Rousettus aegyptiacus, assembly GCF_014176215.1. Taxonomy (NCBI): domain Eukaryota; kingdom Metazoa; phylum Chordata; class Mammalia; order Chiroptera; family Pteropodidae; genus Rousettus; species Rousettus aegyptiacus. The sequence goes on from NW_023416309.1 coordinate 15,540,569, forward strand.
CTCTAACCTCATTTAATGCATCCTTCATGTTGGAAAGTTGGTAATTCATAATGCGCAGGGTAATTATAAAAGTGCTTTGCGAACTCTAAAGGATGATTTGGACACTTTTTTTATTTTCAGAACCTCTGGTAGCAGAGCTGTAGTCTACCTAGGACCTAGTTGGCTCACTTTCTCCCTCCCTGCTGCATGGCCTCCAGCAGAACCTGTGATAATTACCACAAACCCACATCCCAAGCCTTCTCGTGAGCCAGGGCCAGTGCTCTGGACTAAGGATGCCAGTGACCTATCAAGCCCCTGCTTCCTTGGGCCTTGATGTCTTACCAGAGAGACCAAATATGCACCCTGAGTTGGCAGAGAACTGAGAGGTATGAGCTGTGCTATTCGGATGAATCAACCTTCAGAAACTCAAGGAAAGGGAAGAGTAGGGAGGCCAAGAAGGCCTCCTAGAGAAGGACTCACCGAGCTAAGATTTGAAGGACAAGTAGCATTTAGACACAGGTCTAAAAAGCAGAGGGGGGCTCCAGGTGGGAGTGGGGTGGCAAGGAAGCAAGTGCATCCCAGGCAAGCCTTGGTGGGAATGCCTATGGCTTGCTCTCTGAGCTGAGAGGAGAGAGACTTGTCTATTCTGTCCTGGAACTATGGAGTACTTTGAGCTTGGAGGTTGAGCAGCAGACTTCTTGGCTGTCCCCTGCCTATCAGCAGGGCTATTTCGATATCCCTTATACAAATGGGCCATTCCTTGTCCCTAGGCCCCAGCCCCTCAACCCCTGTCTCCCAGGAAAAGGCATTCCTTCCTCACCACTCCTGGGACATTTGAAAAGATTCTGTCAGAAATCCTCCATCCATGTCAACAGAAATGGCTAAAATGAGTGATAAAAAACAGCCACAAATCATTACTTAGAAAGATGAAAGAACTGCCTGAAGGAACAGCTAAAAACTTTAAAAGTGCTACCTTTGGGAGGCTGGACTGAGAGTTGGGGCCTGAGGAAGAAGGCTGTTCTCATAAGGCCTATCAGCCCTCTCTGAGTTGTTTTTTTTTAACTTTGACAAAAATGAGAAATCATTTTTAACAAATCTTACCTAACCCAAATCTCTCCTATTGCACTGGAAGGCCATCTCCTGTTATCCTGACCTTGGAAAAAATGGGGTGGGTAATGGTTTTAGGGAGTTCCTCGGAGCTTCCCCTGATGGTGGGGTGGGGGATCACTGTTCCCCTGAGTTTGGGTCTGTAAGAGCAGAGGAGTTTCCTTTGATCTTCTAGACCCCAAATCCTGATCATCACAAATGAGGCAGAAGGTCAGAGTCTGGAATTTTCTGGCAACCTGAGTCCTACTGGGACAAGGCGTGTGGGGTGTGGACCCAGATCCATACGACCACCTGGCTTCCGTCCTGGCTCTCCACAGGCCAGCTTTCTCGTCTTGGGCAAGTTACATAGCTCTACATGCTACCTCAGTCTCCCCTTGGGCAAAACTGGGCCTCTAACACTATCATCTCTCAGGGTTCCGGGGCATGAACGAGGAGAAACTGCCTCGAGGTGTGAAGCCTTTATGGTACGGGCACTTTATACACGCAAACCATTTATTAGATTTTGGACTTGAGGCAGTTTATAAAATGCAAGGATATTAGGTGTAGGAGGAATCTGAAAACCCATCTTCATTATGTACAGAGAACACTGATGTTCTAAAAGCCTGAGGCAAAGGAGTCAGAGAAGAACCTGAAAAATGATCCTCAATCCTTCTCCCCACTGGCAGACAGGTGGAGTAGGGACGTTGGGAAGTGACTTCAGAGCTGGAGGCAGACACAGGGCCAATGGTAGAGTGGCAGAGAGAAAGGATGGAAGGGAGGGAAGGAAACAGGAAGCAGATGACAGCAGAGGGTGTGAATGGTGCTGGGAGATGAGGTAGCTGAGCTGCCCCTCAGCCAAAAGGGCACTCTGGGCTGCAGAGCGTGTGGCAGGAAGTGACGGTGTGACAGCCAGTAGCTGGAGGTGGTATGTGTTGGGCATATTAAATGTAGGGACAGAAGCTGACTGGGCAAACAGGATCTTCCTGGCTGACTGCACCCTCAAACATATTCCTGAGAGTTGTGGGTGTCTGCCGCCCTAAAGCTGGATGGTGGGCTGAGCAGTTGTCATGCCTGTGTCTGGAGGTGTGTGGTATGCAGTCCCTATGACAAGCTAATTCTGAAGGTCATGATTTACCTTGGACACTAACTCATTCTGTAGCCCTGGGTATGTCACATGATGTGACTAGCCTCTAGCCACAGAAACAGGTGCCTGAAAGGACAGAAGGTCATATTTTTCAAAGTCAGGTCCTCTCCCAGCCAGCTCCATGACACGGCCTCCACAGCCCAGGTTCTACTCAAGGGAGGTGCTGGCACCCCCACTCTGCCTAAGGGGTTCAGAGGTCTCTGAAAATGAGACAAGGACCAGGTCCTGGGACCTCTTTTCTGTGAGGAGTACCAGGCACTGAAATGTTTTTGGGACTTATGAGAATGGGGGAGGAGGAGAAGACGTGTCTAAGAAGCACAATGGGGGATCTAGGATTTGTACATAGGAGGGATTTAGGGGCAACAAGCTGGGAGTGGGGGCAGGCCTTGTCTTGAAGCTACATTTGCATTTGAAGATGACCTTGAACTTTCATGTAATCCAAAGCCACAGCAAATCTTTTCTGGCCTTGCAGCTGGGCTAGAAGGTGGCCAGGCCACGCCCAGCCTGGACATGGATCTCCAACTCCTGGACAGTCTGCTGTTTAGGAAATTCTTCTCTGCAAGTCCTCGTGTTTCTCCTTGTAAATGTACCAGCTGGATCTCATTCAGCCAGCTGGAGCCAAAAGGCATCCATCTGCTCTCTGGTCTCAGGATGGCTCTGCCGCATCAATAGCTTGTCCCCTGAGGTCTTCTCCAGGTGAATGTCCTTTTTCTTGGGACTGTCCCCCACCATGAGGGAAGTCCCCGGAGGGTCCTAAAACTTTTTTCACAACCAGGCACATCTGAAATCTGCCCGTCTGTTGTTGTTGTTGTTGTTGTTGTTTTTTTACATAAATTACTGTTTTAACTTTTATGTCTCCTAAGCTCTGCTTATTCATACCGCCCCCAAAAGTGCAAGATTTTACATTTACCCCCTCTTAACCCTGTGTCAAGCTGTTGACATTTTTTATCTTGATTCCAACATCCCATTGTATTAGCTTCCTCTTTCAGCCTGTGTCCTCTGTAAATCTGATAAGTGGCCTTCTGTGCCTTTATCTAGTCACTATAAAAGCATTAAAGGAGACATGGTCAAGTTCAAAGAAAGCCCTATAGCCTCTAGAGAGCGCTCCTATTTGATACTAATTCACTAATTAATTTCTTTGGACATAGTTGTTCAACTAGCTATGGATCTGGCTAATATCCTGTCCACAGACAAGTCTTGAGAGACTATCAAATGCCCAACTGAAACCCAGAAGTTCTGGGTCCTGAGCAATCTTCTGATTCATCTGTCCAGGACCCTAGTAAAAATGGGGACTGTGTGGGTTTGGTATGACCTCCTTATGGTGACTCCATGCCAGCTCCTGAAGTCCATGTGCCCTTTGATAATTATTCTCAAACTACCTGCTTAGTGCAGTCCTACAGTTTTACTCAGAACTAGCAAAAAAAATGTCTAAATCTCTGAAGCCTTTTTCTTCTTTGAAAAACTGGGATGTTTATTCACCCCCTTTACCCCTCTTTTGTTTTCCATGATTTTTCAAGGATTGCTGTTTCGGATTCTGCAAACATACCTGCTAGCTCTTCAAAAAGTTTCAAAGATAACTTTTTCGTACTAGAAAGCAAACTTGTTTAAAGCAGCTAGCTGCCTGGAAAGAAAAAAACAATCATTTTTTGACTATATAAACAGTTTTAAACATATCTAGAGGAAAAAATACCTCTCCAAAATAAAAGCCAATTGCAAAAATATTTGCCTCAGCTATGACATCTGATTGATTTTTCTATCATATGGTTCTTAAAGATCAACAGGAAAAAGTAGAAAAATGAGTAGAAGCTATAAATAGGCAGTTTAAAGAAACAAGAGATTCAAAGGGCCAATAAGCATATCGATATATGTTCAATCTCTTATGATTAATGCAAAACAATGAGATTAAATCTGTATATTATCAGATCAGCAAAAATTAAAATTTGATAAAATGTAATGCTAACCAAGACTTGGAGAAACGGGCACTTGGATATATTGTTGGTGAAAGTATAAATCGATGCAATATATTTTATTTACATTTTATTTTTTTATAAAATACATTTTATCAAAGGGTGTTTTAGTAATATTTATGAAAATTTTAAATGCATATGACTTTTTACATTTTATCAAAGGGTAGTTGAGTAATATTTATGAAAATTTTAAACACATATGACTTTGCCTTTAGGGATTTGATCACATAACTCAAGCATATATGTACTAGGATATTCATTGTAAGATTGAAAAAGCACTAAATACAAACTAAAGGTTTGTCACTAGGTGGCTGGTCACACTTAATACACCTGTAAAATGAACCACCATTCAGCCCATAGGAAGAATAAAATAGATCAATTGGGGCTGATATGGAAAAAGTTCTGACATTAAATTGAATAAAAGGTGCAGAATTATCTGGCAGTATGATTCTATTTATGTTTTAAAAATTATATATATTAATAAAAATATCTTGAAGGATATATAAGAAACTACAAATACCTCTGGAGAGGAGGTCTGGAGTTTGGAGAGGAAGAGAGGAATTTTGGTCTTTGTACTATATCTTACTGTATAGTTTTAAATTCTTTACCAAGTGCATACATTTGTTTTATAATTTAAAAAAAAATCACTGCCTTGTCTCTACCACTCAGGTGTTCAGCAAGAGCCCAAGTGTCCATGTGTCAGGCTCCTGATTATCCTCCTTGATGGAGAAAGACACCAGACAGACTTGAGGCTCCTTCTTTGTCTATCCTGGTTTAACTCTGAACCTCCTGGACCTTCCAGTGACTCCAGGCTCTGAATGTGGTTAAACTCTCCTGTTCCCTTTATTATTATTTTTTAATTGTTTTGGTGAATTTCCCCTGCTCCCCTCTGGGCACCAGACTTCAAACGACAGGTTAATTTCAAACTTTTGGTGTCCTGGTGTTGGCTGTGTCTCCCTCTCCATCCTCTGCATGGGTCTCTGGCAAACCTTAATTGACATTCTAGAAGCCTCTCCTTTTCTTCCTTGATATTAACTGTTTTCATGGGTCAGAATGAGGGCATGGGATGTTTTCATCTCTGCCTTCCTGAAGTCCAGGATATCTTTATTCAGCACAAACCCATTGGACATCAGGGTGCCAGGGAGTCACAGCGGGAATTAGACAGGGAGCCAGCCCTCAAAAGACTCAGCTAGGAGCAGGGGGTACACCGACAACTTACTATGTAGGTTAGTTAAAACCTTACTTACTGTGCCCATAGTAATGCCCCACCACACTCTTGGCTTTCCTTGCAGACACTAAAGTCTCTTCGAAGGTAGAGTGGACAGGAAAATGGATATCTTGTTGCTTGCCCCATCTCCTCCCTAATCTGATTGTAAGGCTGTGGAGATGGCATTTGAAAGGAAAGGGTGAACGGTGTTCCACTTCTGGTTTTCAGGCAACCTCAGGGCACAAAGGGAGGGTAATTGGTAGGGAGTGATTGTTCCTTTTCAGTTAGAAAACAGTTATTAAAAGCCCTCTGAGCTTGGTAGAAAGTGGTGTGTGTGTGTCCATGTGTCCACATGTGGGGAAGCTGAGTGTGACAAGGAAGGAGAGTGTGTGCTCTCATGAAGCAGTGGGCGTAGGGGATGGTGTAGGAATGTGGAGGGGAGTTCAGGGTCCCTCCTCTGACTAGCATCACAATTGCAGTAACTACACGTTAAGTGTTGCTGACCCCAGGAGACAAGCGCTCCGTTTCCAAGGGAACCACACAGCTCGATCAAGGCCCCTGGAAGGGCGGATAAGCCAGGATGGAGCAGCACTTCAGCTCTGCCTCAGCATACTGAGGGATCCTGGGTGGGTCACTTAGCACCCCCTGGCTGAGCTTTCACTGGCAAGGATGCTAGGAGCAGCTGAAATCCCTTAGCAGGTTCCTGGTCCTAGGAGGGGTGGGCAGGTGGCAAGGAAACTTGGCTATCCCTTCCCTCCAGTTTCTAAATGACCTTGGGGTCGTTCCTTTGCCCAGGCATGGTGCCCCATTTGCACAATAAAAGCATTGGACAAAGTTTCTAAGAATCCTGCCAACTCTATGACTTTCTTCTGAGACTACTGCCCTCTCCTATCACATCCAGACCCTCTGGCCCAAAGTGTGAGTGGAATAGAAGACTCTGGGAAGCCATTCTCCTCGTCAATCTTCCCCTACCAAACAGCTCCAGCTATGCCATTTCCATATCAACTGATGCTTCCCCATCTTTAGGGGTGGGAGTCCAAGCAGTCAACGGTGTTTTCCTTAGCAAATTCAAGCAAGAGCGGAGATGGGAGATGTCATGTCAGGAGGGGTTCTGAGCTGAGGAGAAGGTAAGAAGGGCCCCCTTGGTCCTCAGCCCTTCAGTGGGGCCACTGGAAAGTCAAGAATAGAGCCTAGCTCCTGTTTAGGGCATCCTGGCCCATGGGTCCATCCAACCTCCACAGAACTTAGCATAAGGCAGCCCAGACTCCCAGGCAGTTTCACTTTCCAGCTCTTCTACTTACTGGTGATGCGACTTGGGGGCAGACCATTAACCTCCCTGAGCCTCAGCCTCCTCATCTGTAAAATAAGGATAATAATACCCATTTCAAAAGATCGTTGAAAGGATTAGATGAGATTGATAAGTAAATACCCAGCAGAATGCCTGGGACATGGTAAACACTCACCTAATTGCAGATACTTTCTATTAATAAGTATTTTTATAGACCATCCAGATCAATGATTCCCAAATCTGGCTACACTTTAGAACCACAAAGGGAGCTTTTAAAAATGCCTATGTCTGCCCCCAGGACATTCTGAATGAGGTCCATGCTTCAATATTTAAAATGTTCCCTTAGAGACTTCTGTTTCTACCTGTAAGAGTGTACTAGGAACTGAATTTACTTTTCCATCTTGAACAACTAGAAATTTGTACAAAATATAGGCTACGATGGTTTTCATACATCGAACAATAGGCAAGGAAGGACTGTAATTGCTTAGAGAAAGAAAACAAACAAGCTGAGCCCTACAATTTCATCAATTACCACTTTGAGTTGAGAAAACAGAGTTTGAAGTTCGGAGAGACCAAGGTGGCTAGAAACTGTGGGGCAGAGTACTGGAGAAGTGAGAGCAGCAAAGAAAGAGCTCCAGAGCATCACAGAGGGGTCCTTTGGGTCTTTGGCTAAGAACTCATCTGAGCATGTGTAAAACAAGTCCACCAGGAAAAGAACCACTAGAAAGTAATAGACTGAACAATTTCCAGAGCTCAAACGGGGCTGGGAATAGTTCTTGTTCACCCCAGCCAGAGTGGCAAAACCTACTGATACAGAAGATATCAGCTAGAGTCCCCAGAAAGATGTGAGCTCAGTAGCAGGGCCAAATTAGCTCTAGAATAAAAGGATCCTCTAGAATCACCCTATAAAAGATAAAATAACAAACTTTGAAAGGATCCAACTATTTTCACTTAAGTTAACTTGTGTCCTGGATCGAAACAATATTTATGAGAATACATAAATATCCAGCTCCCAAAATGGTACAATTCATGTCTGGCATCCAACCAAAAATTACCAGGTGTATTTTTATTGCTGCCATAACAAATTACCACAGATGTAGTAGCTTCGAACAATACCCATTTATTATCTTACCGATTCTGTGGGATAGAAATCCCAATATAGCATAATTCAGTTGGGTACTCTGCTTACAGTCTTATAAGGCTGGAATCAAGGTCAGGTTGTTTAGCTCTCATGTGGATCATGGAATTGTCCCTCCCGCTTAACCTCACTTCCTGTTCCTGTGGTCAGAGGTCTGAGATCCCAGTTTCCATGTTGGCTGTCATCTAGGGGCTGCCCTCAGCTCCATAAGGCATTCCTTCTCATGACGCCCCCGCCCCTCTATTTTCAAACAACTGATGATGCATCAAGTTTTACTTAAACTCTAAATCTCCCTGACTTCCTCTTCTACCTCTGCTTTTAAGGACTCGTGTGATTATGTTGCGCTCACTCAGATTATCAAGCATAATCTCCCTATCCTAAAATCAAATGATTAGTAAACTTAACTACATCTTCAAAGTACCTTTTTCCCTATAAGTTAATATATCCACCACTCCATGGATCAGAGCATAAAATCTTCTTGGGGGCTATAATTCTGCCTCATATGCAAAAAATAAAAATAAAAAATAATAAAAATTTTAAAAAGCAGGAAACTAAGACCCATTTCAACTGAAAAATCAAGCATTAGAATTAGACCAGAAATAAAAGAGATACTTGAATTGTTCAAGAAGGAAATAACACCAGGTAGAAATTAGCATAGACAGAAGAATCAAGAATGGTGGAAATATAGAAATGTAAAGAAATATAAAACATGTTTTTAAAATAATTTTGATTTCTTTAAAATATAATTGACAAAAATACAGATTTATTGAAATATAATTGACACAGCCTACACATATTTAAAATGTTTGATAAGTTTTGACACATGAATACATCAGTGGAACGATCACTACAAACAAGAAATTCAATGTATCTATTACTTCAAAAAGTTTCTTTATGCTCCTTTGCCATCCTTCCTTTCAACGTCTTCTTACATCCCCACCCCTATCAAATAAACACTGATCTGCTTTCCATCATCATAGATTAGCTTTCAGTTTCTAAAGTTTTATAAACATGGCATTATTCAGTATTTATTCTTTTGTGACTGGCTTATAATCCTTTTTATTGCTGAGTAGTGTTCCATTGCTTAGATAAACCACAATTTGTTGATCCATTCACCTGTTCATGGACATTTGGATCATTTCCACTTGGGATTGCTATAAATATTTATATACAAGTTCTTATATGAACATATGCAATATCTTGGGCAAATACCTAATAATGGAATGGCTGGATTATGTTTTCTTAAAGTCTGTGCCTTTTACATTTATTCTCCTAAAAGTATTTTCTGAAGAACAGACATTTTACATTTTAATAAAGTCCAATTTATCAATTTGTTCTTTTATGGATCATGCTTTCGGTGTCATGCTAAGCAAATCTTTGCCTAACTGAAGGTGACAAAAATTTTCTTCTAAGTTTTCTGCCAGAAGTTCTATAGTTCTAGGTTTTATATTTAGGTATATAATTCATTTTGAGTTAATTTTTGTTATAATATTTGTATATAATATGATAAAGTTCAAAGCTTTTGCACATGAATATGTAGTTGTTCCACTACTATTTGTTGAAAAGGATATCATTCTCTTCCCAAGTGCCTTTCTGTCTTGGTTGAAAAATCAATCAGTTATCTGTATATGTTTGGTTCTTTTTGCTGAACTCTTTATTCTGTTATATTGAACTGTTGTCTGTCTTTAAGCCAATTCCATGATGTTTTAAGTACTGTAGCTTTATAATAAGTCTTGAAATCAGATAACATTAGATCTCCAACTTTGTTCTGCTCTTCAAAGTTTTTGGCTTTTTGAGGTCCTTTACATTTCCACATAAAATTTATAATCTAATTATCAATTTCTTTAAAAAAAAAAAAACCTGATGGGATTTTGATTGAGATTCCATGCAACAAATAGAACAATTTGGAGAGAATTGATGTCTTAATGAGATTGAGTATTCTGATTCATATGCATAGTATGTCTTGCCGTTATTTAGGTTTCCTTTAGTTTTTATGAGCAATAGATTGTAATTTCTAGTGTACAGGAATTAAAAATATATTATTAAATATATTCCAAAGTATTTAATATATTCTTTTTTCTTTTAAAAAATATTTTAAATTATAGTTGACATACAATATTTTATTAGTTTGAGGTATACAACATAGTGATTAGAAATTCTTAAATATATTCTTGCTATTGTAAATGGTATTTAAAATTTTGAATTTTCAATTGTTTAATCCTAGTATGCAGAAATACAATAGAGTTTTATATTCTGTCACCATGTCATATATCAATTCTAGTAGCTTTTTTATCCATTAGAATTTTCCACCTAGACATAATTACATCATCTGTGAAGAAGATGGCTTTCATTTTCCCTTTCCAATCTATATGCCTTTTCTTTCTCGTCTGCTTGCACTGGCTAGGACCTCCACTATTATGTTCAGTACAAGTGGTGAGAGTGGAAATTCTTGCCTTGCATCCAATATTACGGGGCAAACACTCAGTCTTTCATCATTAAATGTATGGTTAGCTGTTAGGTTTTCATATGTATCTTTTCAGGTTGAAGAAGTCCCCTTCTAGTCTTAGTCTGCTGAGAATTTTTTTAAATCATGAATGAGTGTTCCACTTTCTCAGATTTCTTTTTTATGTCTATTAAGATGATCGTGTGTGTGTGTGTGTGTGTGTGTGTGTGTGTGTTTAGACCGTTAAGCTGCTAAAATTCATTGATTTTTGAGTGTTAAAACAACCTTGCATTTGTGGTATTAAACAGCACTAGCTATGGTATACTACCTTTTTCACATATTGTTAGATTCACTTCACTAATACTTTGTTAAGAGATTTTGCTTTTTATTGATCTGAAATATTAGGCTATGGGCTTCCTTTCTTATAATGTCTTTGAATTTGGTGTTAGGGTAATGCTCACCTTGTAAAACAGATTGGGAACTGTTTCCTCCTTTTCTATTTTCTGGAAGAATTTCCATAGAGCTGATATTATTTTGTCCATAAATGCTCAGTAGAATTTACCAGTGATGCCATTTGGACATGAAGTTATCTTTATGGGAAGAAATTCAATTTATTTCATAGATATAAAGCTATTCAGAACACCTATTTCTTCTTGAGTGAGTTATAGTAGTTTGTGTCTATTAAGGAATTTATCCCTTTTATCTAAATTCTTGAATTTACTGGCATAAAGTTATTTTTTAAAATAACATTCCTTTGTTATCCTTTTAATGTCTTTAGAATTTGTAGTGATATCACCTCTTTTTTTTCCTGGTTAGTCTTGCTGAACTTTAGGAATGTTATAGATTTTTTAAAAGAACCAAGTTTGGTTTCATCAATATTCTCTATTATTTTTCTGTTTTCTGTTTAATAAATTTAGAGTTTAACCTTTATTGTATTCTTTCTTCTGCCTACTTTGAATTTTATTTGCTCTTCTTTTTCTAGTTTCTTAAAGTGGAAGTTAAAGTTATTGATTTGAGAATTTTCTCCTGTTCTAATATAGGTATTTATTATTATACACTTCCCAAGTACTGCTTTAGCGGCATCCCATGAATTCTGATATGTTATCAAATGCTGTCAAATTCCTTTTTTTAATCAATAGACTTTATCTTTTAGAACAGTTTTAGGTTTACAGAAAAATTAAAAAGATAGTGCAGCAAGTTCCCATATACCCTATACCTTCTTCCCCTATTATTAACATTTTATATAATTATGATGCATTTATTACGATTAATGAACCAATATTGATACATTATTATTAACTGAAGTCCATTGTTTATTTAGATTTCCTTAGTGTTTACTAGTGTCGTCTTTCTGTTCTAGGATTCCATCCAGGATACCACATTACATTTAGCTATCAAGTCGTCTTAGGTTCCTCAGCAGTTTCTTTATTTTTGATGACCGTGACAGTTTTGAGGAGAATTGATCAGGGAATGTATAGGATGCCTCTGTATGTTGTGGATTATTGGAAGACCATAGAAGCAAAATGCTGTTTTCATTACAGCATATTGAAGGGCTTATTGGGGGTTGAATTGTGTCCTCCCTAAAGATATGTTGACATCCTAACTCCCAATACCTCAGAATATGACCTTATTTAGAAATAAAGACTTTACAGAGATATCAAGTTAAAATGAGGTCATAAGAATAGGCTCTCATCCAATATGACTGTTGGCCTTATAAAGAGGGAACTTTGGACACAAATACAGACACACAGAGGGAAGATGATGTGAAGATACACAGGGAGAAGATGGCCAAATGATGTGTGTGGTGCATCCACAAGCCAAGGAACACCTAGAATTGCTGGCAAGCACCAAAGCTCAAAAAGGCTAGGAAAGATTCTCCCCTAGAGCTGTCACAGACATTATGGCACTGAAAACACCTTGATTTAAAACTTCTAGCATCCAGAATTCCGAGATTTTAAATTTCTGTTGTTTCAAGGGACTTGGCATTTGGTACTTTGTAACAGCAACCCTAGGAAACTGATACAGGTCTATACTATCAACATGACTAATGATTGTTGATATTGGCCTTAATTATTTGGCTGAGGTAGTAAGTGTCTGTCAAGTTCTTAGGTGATTTTTATGCCAGAGAAACAGGAGGCAATGGAGAGGCCTTCAGACTCTCCACCAGTGACAATTCTGGATTTTTGTTGTTTCTTACAAGAAAGCAACACAGAAAGCAAAGAGCTCACACATGGAGAGCACGTCTTACACGTCAGGCACTGTGATAAAACCAGGCCTGCTCTGGACTGCTCTGGGCTGCAGGCTGCTCCAGAGACAACCCTGTGTGAAGATAAGGGAGCCATGGTGGCTGGGGCCTTCTTTCCCATGGCTAACAGCTGGGATAAGACACATTCAAGTGCTTCCCCTTCAGGCCTAAACTGGAGCTCTAGCCAGAGGCCAACCCCCTCCTTCTAGCCCAAGGTGGGAATACCCGACCTGGGTATAAGGTAAATGACAATTGAGAAAAAAAAAAAAAAAAAAAGAAAGAAAGTACACATGGGGCCAAGGTATTCAGAGCCTAAGGCAATAAAATTGGCAGAAAAAAAGGCTAAAAAAGTCAATTAAAAAAATGTTTTTCTTCAGTGTATTGGAATATACTGCCTTTTGACCTTGTATGTGCCATATTTATTTAATCAATCCTTTGCTAATGGACAGTAACAATGTTTCCTGTTTTTACTATTACAATGGACCTTGAACCTGTTACTTTCTGCAACTATGCTGGACAATAAATTTCTGAAAGCGAAACTGCAGCCTCATAAGACAGGAGTATTTTAAACTCTGATACATATTATCAAAGTACTCCTAAAAGATTGCAGTTTTATATTCCCACCAACAGTCAGCAGGTGTGTCCACTTCCTCACACCATCACTAATACTGAGTATAATCTTTTTTATAAATTTGCCTACTCTGAAATGTAAGGAAAAGTTATTTCATTTTCATTAGTCTTTTTTGATTTCTTCTTTGACCTATGAGTTATTTATGCATGTGTTATTTAGTTCCCAAATATTTGGGGATTTTCCAGGTATCTTAGTGTTATCCATTTCCAATTTAATTTTATTATGGTAAAAGAATGTAACATTATAATGTGAATCATTTTAAATTAATTGCAACCTGTTTTATGACCCAGAATAAGGTTTATCTTGGTAAATGTTCTATGTGCATTTGAAGAGAATTGGCATTCTGTTACTGTTCAGTGGAGTGTTTTGTGTCATGTAGGTCAATTTAGTTGATAAGGCTGTTAAAATCTACCATGTCCTTGATGATTTTCTGCCTACTTGCGCTATCTGTTACTGAGGGGGGTTATTGTTTCAGCTGTAATTGTGGATTTTTCTATTTCTCTTTCTAGTTCTATCAGTTTTTGCTTCATGTATTTTGAAGCTTTGTTATTAAGGGCATAACATTTAGCATTGTTATATACTCCTCCTTCATTGATCGCTTTTATCATTTTAAATGAACTTCTTTACCCCAGGTAATGTTCTTTGCTTTGAAATCACTTCCATCTGATATGAAAATAGACACTCCAGCTTTCTTTTGTTTCACGTTAGGACGTTATACCTTTTCCATCCTTTTAATTTAATTGTGTCTTTGTAGGTAAAGTACATTTATTACAGACAGCATATAATTGTGTTTTGCTTTTGTTATTTAACCTAAATATCACAGCCTTTGAATTAAGATTTTAGACCATTTTGCATGTCTATAAACATCTTCATTTTTATTTATTCTTAAAATATATTTTCACTTGGCACAGAATTCTAGGTTGACAATTTCCCCAGCAATTTAAAAGTTATATCTCACTGTCTTTTTGCTTTCATTATTCTGGGGAGAAATCTACATTATTATCCTCATCTTTTTTTTCTTCTATATGTAAAATGTTTTTTTTTTCCTCTGGCTACTTTTAAGATGTTCTCTTTATCACTGGGTTTGAGCAATTTTACTATGATATACTTTGTTTTCATTTTCCCCATGTTTCTTGTGCTTGGAATCTGTTTAGTTTCTTAGATTTGTGTATTAATAGTTTTAATCAAATTTCAAAAAATTTTGGCAGTTATTTCTTCAAATATTTTTTCTGTTCCCTCCTCTTTCATTTCTCCTCTCTGGAGATTCCAATTACTTATATATTATACTGCTTGAGGTCCCACAGCTCAATGATGCTCTTGTCATTTTTAAAAGAATCATATTTTCTCTGTTTCATTTTGGAAAGTTTCTATTGCTTTAGCTTCAAATTCACTAATATTTTCTTCTGCCATGTCTAATCTATAATTAATCTCATCTCAAATACCGAGATTTTCACCTCAGACATTCTAGTTTTCAATTCTAGATGTTCAATTAAAAAAAACCCTATCAATTGTGTATCTACTTAACTCTTAGACTATATGGACTATAGTTATAATAACTGTTTTAATTTTTTTCCCCTGACAATCTGTTATCAATGCTGGGTCTGTTTCAGTTCATTGGTTACCCTCCTCAACATGGATTATGTTTTCCTACTTCTTTGCATGGCAGCTAATCTTTAATTGGATCTTAGACATGGATTTTAACTTGTTTAGTCTTGGATATTTTTATATTCCTATAAATATTTTTTTCTGGGATAATGCAGCTAAATCATTTAGAGAGTTTGATCCTTTTGAATCTTGCTTTTATGATTTGTTAGTCAGGTCCGGAGCCAAGCTCAGTCTAGGGCAAATTATTCCCTATACTGAATATTCTACACAATATGTCGACAAATAATTCTTCCAGTTTGGATGTGGGAAGAGGCATTATCTCTGGCTCTGTGTGAGCTTTGGACACTGTTCTCTAATCTTTTCATATTATTTTTCTCCCAGCCTTGGGTGGTTTCCTCTCGTACATATACTGATCAATACCCTGTTGAATATTTAAGAGAAACCCTCTGCAGATCTCCAGGGTTCTCTCTCTGTGCAATGTTTTCTCTTTGCTATTCTGTTTTGAGAATTCTAGCTGCTTTCAGGTGTTTAACTCCTTTCTCTCTTCTCAAGGAATCCACTGGGCTCCACTTAGATTCTCCCTCCCTGCACCAAGGCCTGAAAACTCTTTTAAGGTAGCAAGAGGCAGCAATTGCAAGCTCACTTGGTACATTTCCTGTTTCTCAGAGATCATTCTCCTTCATTGCCTGATATCTAGTGTCTTTAAAAATGTTCTTATATTGTGTGTGTGTGTTTAAAACTTTATTGTGTTAATGGGATGGTAAATCTGGTCCCTTTTACTCTTTCTTGGGCCTGTAAGGTGTGCATTATATATATGGTATCTGCCTTCTCCTTCATGGCAGAAGTTAAACACGCATAATGTAAACCGCAGACCAACTAAGAAACAAAAATAAACAAAAACAAATCTAATAAAAAGGAATGAAAACAAGAAAGTTTAAACCAGTGATTTAAATAATTACATTATGCACAAAATGATCTAAACATTACAGTGCTAAACGTGTATGCTCTGAACTCCAGAGCTTCAAAATATATAAAACAAAAACTGGGAGAACTGAAAAATATAGACAAACCTGCAGTTCTAGTTGGAGATTTCCCCATTCCTCTCTGAGTAACTGACAGAACAAGTACACAAAAAGAATAGAGAACATTGAACAACACTATCAATCAACTTCACCTAAACGACCTTTTTGTACAACTCCACCCAATAGCAAGATAATATACATTCTTTTCAAGTGCTCGTGTAGCATTTACTAAGACAGCATATTCTAGACTATAAAAAAAAATTAAGAAGATTGAAATTATACAAAGCATGTTCTCTGAACACAACAGAAATAAATTTGAAATCAATAATAAATAACATCTGGGAAATTCACAAATATTCAGTAACTAAATATCTTTAATACACAATGGGTCATAGGAGAAATCACAAGGAAATCAGAAGATGCTTTGCACTGGTTGAAGATGCAAACAAATGTATCAAAGTGAATGGGGTGCATCTCAAGCTGTGCTTAGAGGGAAATTTTTAGCATTTAATGACTGTACTGAGAAAAGAAGGAAGGTCTTAAATCAATATATTAAGTTTTACCTCAAGAAACTAGAAAAAGAAGCCCAAATTAAATAAAAAATAATCAGGAGAAAAGAAATTATAAAGACCAAAATTTTTTTTAAATAGAAAGAGGGTGAGGAGGGAGGGAGATGAGAGAAGAAGAGAGAGAGTGAGAGTCTTCAAAAGCTGGTTCTTTGAAAATATCAATGACATTGACAAACCTCTAGCCATACTAATCAGGAAAAAAAATAAGGGAAGGAGAAAGAAAAGACACAAATTACCAAAGTAAAGAATAAAAGAGGGACCATCAGCATAGATTCTACAGATATTAAAAAGATAATATAAAGACATCATAAATAAACTTTGGCCAATACATTTGACAATTTAGATAAATAGACAAAGTTCTTGAAATGCATAACCACCAAAGCTCATTCCAGAAAAAATTTTTAAAAAGTATATAGTCCTTTACTTATTTTTTGATTGAGATATAATTCATAAAATTTTACTTGAAACAAAATTCACCTTCTCAAAGTGTACAGTTCAATGGTTATTAGCATATTCACAAGGTTGTGCAACCATCACCCCTATCTAATTCTAGAACATTTTTATCACCCTATAAAGAAACCTCTCACCCAATAATAATCACTTCCAACCCCTCCTTTTCCCAGCCCTGACACTGCTAATCTACTTTCTGTCTCTATAAAGTTGCCCCTTCTGGACATTCCATATAGATGGAATTATACAATATATAATGATTTGTGTCTGGCTTCTTTCATTTAGCATGAGTTTTCAAGATTCATTCAAGTTTTACTCTATTTCAGTACTTCATCCTTTTTTGTGGCTGAGTAATATTCCATTGGATAGACATACCACATTGTTGATGGACATTTAGGTTATTTCCACTTTTTGACTATTATGGTGTTTCTATGAACATTCCTTTGTAAGTTTTTGTACGAATATATGTTTTCACTTATCTTGGTTATGTACCTAGAAGTGGAATTTTGGGGTCATATGATAACCTATTTTTAACTGTTTAAGAAATTGCCAAATTGTTTTCACTGTGGCTGTACCATTTTATATTTCTGCTAGCAATGTATGAAGGTTCCAAATTCTTTATATTTTACCAAGCCTTGTTCTTTTTTCTTTTCTTTCTTTAATAGCCATCTTAGTGGATATGAAGTTGTATCTCATTGTGGTTTTGATTTGCATTTTCCTAATAACTAATGATGTTTAGCATCACTGTATATCTTTGAAGGAATGTCTATTCAAATCCTTTGCCCATTTTTAAAACTATATTGTCTTTTTATTATTGAGCTATAATAGTTCTATATTCTGGATACTAGGTTCTTATATACTTTGCAAACACTTCCTCTCATTCTATGGATTGTCTTTTCACTTTCTTGATAGTGTTTTTTGATGCACAAAAGTTTCTCATTTCAATGGAGTTCAATTATCTATTTTTCAAGTCATCATTTGTGCTTTTGATGTCATATCTAAGAAATAATTGCCTAATCCAAGGTCAAGAAGATTCACACCTATGTTCAAAAAGTCTTATTATAGTTTCACTCTTACATTTAGGTCTTTGATGCATTTTGAGTTAAATTTTGTGGATGGCATGAAGTAACATCCATTCATTATTTTACATGTGGATATCCAATTGCTCTAGCACCATTTAAAACGGCTATTTCCCCATTGAATGATGTTTGTCCCCTTGTTGGAAACCAATTGGCCATAGATGTATGGGTTTATCTCTGAACTCTCAATTATATTCCATTGACCTGTATGTCTATCCTTATGCCAGCACCATGCTGTCTTAACTACTGTAATTTTGTAGTAAGTTTTGAAATCAGAAAATGCAAGTCCTCCAACTTTGTTCTCCTTTATCAACTAACTTAATTTTGGCTATCCTGGGTCACTTACATTTTTGAGTCCCTTACATTCTAAGATCAGCTTGTTCATTTCTTCAAAAAAAAAGTTTGAATTTCGATAGAATATGTATTGACTCTATAGACCAATTTGCCAATTTGGGCAGTATTGCCATCCTAACAATTTTAAGTCTTCTAATCTATGAACACAGGATATCTTTCCATTTATTTGGGTCTTCTTTCATTTCTTTCAACAGTGTTTTGTCATTTTTAGTGTGAAAGCCTTATACTTCTTTGGCTGAATTTATTCATAAGTACTTTGTTCTTTTTGATACTATTGTAAGTGGAATTGTTTTCTAAATTTTATTTTCTGATTATTCTTTGCTAGTGTTGAGAAATACAATTGATTTGTGTATATGAATCTTGTAACCTTCATCTTTGCTAAAAGCATTTATTAGTTCTGATAGTTGTGTGTGTGTGTGTGTGTGTGTGTGTGTGTGTGTGTATTCTTTAGTGTTTTCTATATATAAGATCAAGTCACCTGTAAATAGAGAGAGTTTTACATCTCCTTTTCCTATCTGAATGTCTTTTATTTCTCTTCATTTCCCTGACTAGAAACTCCAGCGCAATATTGAAAACAAGTGGAGGAAGAGGACAACGTTGTCTTGTCCTTGATCTTAGAGGAATATCTATTTTTTTTAATTGATGTAGTTAAAACATTTTACTAAAGAAAATTCCAGACCCAGATGGCTTAAATAATTAGTTACATCAAACATTTAAGGATGAAATAACACCATTTCTACAGAAACTTTTCCAAAAAACAGAAGACAAGGGAACACTTCCTCTTTTTATGAGGCAAACATCACCCTGATACCAAAACCAAACACATTGTAAGAAGGGAAGTTACAGTTAAATATCCCGTGTCAACAAAATACCTTAATAAAATAGCAATATTTGAAAAAGTTAATGCATCATGACTACATGGAGTTTAACTTAAAAAAGCAATGCTGTTTTAATGTTCAAAAATTAGTGTGTTTCACCAGCTTATTAAACTTAAAATATAAACCAAACCATTACCTTAATAGATACAGAATAAACATTTGAGCAGGTGAATGAACTTTTGAATAACATGACTGCATGGGGTTGCGGCAGATCAAACCCTAGAAGCCATGGCTTCTTGGACCCAGAAGGTCTTTCCCCTGCATTAGGATTAAGGAAAATTTGAGAATTGGTTCTTAATGGACGCAGGAAAAGTGCAGGAGTTAGAGCGGCCTCAGTAACAACCTCAGTAAGGTGGGCGGAGGCAAGATCAGAATGATGGGCTCAGGTACAGTGAGTTGGACTACCTCTGAACTTCCCCTCCAAGCTTCAGGTTCCAAGGCAGAATTCATTTGAGATGGATAAATGAACTAAGGTTGGTAAAATGGAGTAGAGCTTGGCTACTCAGAGTGGGGTCCATGCACCAGCAGCATTAGCATCTCCTGGGAGCTTGTTAAAAATGTGCTTCTCAGGGCTCATCCCCGACTACTAAAATGGAATCTGCATTTTAAAGTTTGAGAAGTACTCCAGTAGAGGACTCTGCAAAATTTTGGAGTCTAGGAGAGAGTACAGGGCCAGAGATCATGTCTGCATTTTTCCTAAGGGCAGCAAGCTATAGAGAGAAGAATGCTTGGGCCAGGGGAGGGGGTTTGAGAACCAGTCAAATTGGGCAGGTCACATCCCTTCCCTGAGCTTTAGTGTTCTTATCTATAAAATGAAGAGAAGGAGAATCTCTGCTCGGCATACCTAAAATATAGAGAAAAGGAAAAGGCAGGTATGAAATCACTTTGGAAGCTATGGGCTGCTGGCACATGCTGCCACAGCCTCCCTGACCCCCTGTCCCTACCACATGATCTGCTGGTTTCCATTCATGGCACACATGGACCTTCCGAGGTCCCAGCTCAGGCACAGATCCATGGTGCCCAACAAATCTTCGTGGTCTGATGGCCATTAAAAATGGACTTTCACATTTCTCCCCTCACTGGTTCCTGACGGTGGATAGGAACAAGCAAGGAGGCCCCCTCCCAGGTGTGCTCAGTGCAGGGGGAGAGTTACAAACAAGGTTAGTTTGTGGGAGGCTGCTCTGGAATGCATGGTCCTTGGGGTATCACACCCCCAGGCATCAGGGGCCTCTGAACCTCGTGGGACCCTCACTAGTTGGTTCCCAGGACAGCTGATCCCCCTGAGTGGGAGCCTGTCCTGCTCAGGTACAGGGTAGTGGTTCCAGAGACAGGAGGGGTCCTTCGGATTTCAGCTCCCTCTGCAGAGGGAGGACTCGGGTGTGAGGCAGCATTGAAGCTGCCCTGGACTCTGGGAGCCTGAGCGCTGGCAGACCCCCACCTGGCACTGGCAGCCAGGATCTCATCCCTGCTGCATGAATGGTTAGTCCAACAGTACACAGATTGCCACATGTTTGTTCCTTGGCCCCTGCGGTTCTGCCAGATGCCACGTGAATCTCCTGGCATATGCAGTCACTCTATGTAATCACTTTTCTCCCTTGGCGTACCAATGTTACCCCTTTGGAACCTGTTGTTAATCCCCTCAGCCTGCATGATCTCTCTTTTGGCATGCGTTTCTACATCTGCAGCATCTAGTTAACTTGCCTTACATCCATTGCGACCCCCTGGCACTACTATTTCTGGAATGCCTAGAGACATCCCTGGCATTCTCTCTGCCACAGGGAAGAATTCTTGATTTAATCACATCTGCAAAGTCTTTCTTATTTTTCCATATAAGGTAACATTCACAGGTTCCAGAGATTAGGGCATGGATATGTTTCATGGGGGGACACTGTTCAGGCTACCACATCACCTTACTCAGAAGTTAACCACTGTCTTTGAAGCTCTTTCATATCCTGGTTTCCATGCATCTCCTTTCTCAGTGGCCTCTCCTTCCCATTCATTTTTGTTTGAGGACTCTACAAGCAGGTTTTCTACCACTCATTCAGTTGCTCAGTCTGAAAACCCATGAATCATTCCCGATTCCACTTTTCTCCCATGCCTTTCCATTGCCAGCCCATCAGCCAGTCCTGCTGGCTCAGTCTCCAAAATGTAGCCTGTCTTCCATCTTCACTTCTCACATCTATCTACACTGCTACCACCTATGTCTGTGGTCCAAACCGCCCTCCTCCCTCACCTGCAATAGACTCTGCAGCTGAAGGAAGGCGCTGGAAGCTACAAATGCCTGCCAAGCATCCATCCTCTCAGCCTCTCTCTGATGTCAAACACAACTACAGTGAACACTCCCCCGATGGCTTCTGCTGAGAGCATCTCAGCTGTTTTGGAGTGCGTAATGTTTGCTTTCCGCACCAGGGCTTCTCATGCCACAGCATGGGACACTAGCATAGGTCCATGTGGCATGGAGCATGTGCAGCCTGGAAGCCTGAGAGGAGATAGCCAACACTCTCAGGGCTGATAAGGTAGTGGGAGTCAGTGTAGAAATGTGTGGACCATCACGTGGAAAATTCTGAGAGGCATTCCATGTCTTCCTCAGAGGGTCCTGGTAGGATCAGCTTGGTTTCCCATGGTCGGGATCAACCCAGTAATGCGCCCTTCTATTGGCTTTTTCTCCTTCCCTCCTTTACTCTCCCTGGTCCTTCATCCTTGATACCCAGGATCATCTTCCAAATAAACCACCTACACTTGAGTCCTTACTTCAAGTCCTGCATTTGAGGGGAACCCAGGCTAAAGCTGTGAACTTTCCAAAATGCAAATTTGATCATGATGCCAGGCCCCTCTCCCACCCCTCATGAAACCCTTCAATAGCTCCTTAATGTTGTGTTAATGACAAACCTTTCTGTGCCTGGCAAGTCTGAAAGTTTGGTTCCTACCTGACTCTCCAGCCCCATTTTTCCCCACCGTCCTTTCCACTCCCCATGCAGCCGCACTGAGTTCTCTGGAACTCCTCCCTCCTCAGGACTTTTGCACAAGTTGATGCTTCTTGGAACTCTCTTCCCTCCCTTCTCCTCTTCCAGACTCCAGCATATTCCTTATCTCTCAGCTCAAGCACCATTTTCTTGAGGACCTTCCTTACCTACAGACAAGGTACCCCTCCCCCACACTGTGCTTTCTTCTAGTATAACTTTGGGTAACTCTCCTTTTCTGAAATGTTTGTCGTGCTTTCTTTTTTACTTTTGTGTTATCATTTGACTATTGTCTGTTCCCTTCATTAGATGATAAGCTCCAGGAGGATACAGGCATCGATTTTTGCTCTATAATTTTCTTCAAAGCCACACCCAGTACAAACATACATCATAGGCATTCAATATTTGTTGAGTAAATGAATGAATGAACAAATGAAAGCATAATCATTCCACAATGCTCAAGGTACACATAATGCCACATTTCTTCTTTCTGAAGAAATCAAACTTGACTTAAGCACCCATCATCCAATATCAGCAACTTTCCCAAATCCTTCTAAGCCTTAGTCTGAACAAACACACAAGGCTTACAGAGTCCCAGAAATGCAAAGCAGGTGCTGTTGCTTGCTCGGGACATTCTCAGGGAGTCACCACCTCATCCCTCCTTGCTCAGCCTTCACTGAGTGTACAATCCATTTCAAGGTTCATGGCTCTAACAGAGACTCCACCACACCTTCCCTGCCAGCTGGCCCCACAAGCACCTTCCACTTGCCATTCAGTGACCAGTCCTCACGGCCACCCCCACAGCCATCCCATTCGGGGTCCTGCTTCCTGGGAAGGGGCTCAGGTCCATATGCCCACCCTTCCTGAGAAGGCTGAAACACCTGCTAATCAACTCTCCACACCAGTTGGAGAGCTCCCACTATATGCAAAGGTGAAGCCCGAACTCCCGACCACGGCCTCTCACCAATTACCACGTGTAGTCCCTCCTCCGTGCCTCTGTATAAGCTGTACCTCACACCTTCACCATCTTCATTCCTCTAGTTGGCAAACTCCTCAGTCTTCCATGCCCAACTCAAATGGCTCTTCTTTCCTGGAGCCTTTACTGACCTTTCTGCATCTCTGGGATCCCACAGATTCACAACCCCACACCACCCAGCTTCTCTGTCTTCTCTCATCAATGGTATAGTATTTTGGCAGCCTCATCTTTCCATCCCACGCCCTTCATACCAAGCCCAACAAATGATAGGTGTTCGAAAAGAATTTGCTAGATGCATAGTTGGTTGGTAGCTTTTGTCTGTCTTATCAGTTGAACTTCTCTCAGAGATAAATCTTTCTCATCATTATCCACCATTCATTGGTGGAAATTCCTCCTAACCTCACTCCTTCTCACTTTAATTTATTTCCTTAAGAACACAGAGCAGCTGTTACTCTCCTCTCATTCCTGGTTTTCAGAAGCTCAAAGCCTATGTTTACATCACTTCCCAACCCACTTTGATTTCTCTGAGTAAGAGGGTTCCAGTCCCTTTTGCTTTCTCATAGATTACTTTGCTCACCAGCGCTGCTTTGTTTTTTATAGGAGCCTGTGGCCAGAGAGGGTAAGACACCCATACACTTTCCAAGGCCCAGAAGATGAAAATATTCTTTCCCAATTCTCCTTCTCCAGACAGCTAAGATCTCTCAGCATCTGCCCAACCCACAGCCTGCCTAAAATAGTTCATAAGCCAAGCTCAAAGTTATGAAATTAAATATTTACCTTCTACACTGAGGAGAAGAAAATCTCCTCCATTTGGAAGTGAATCCTTCTATCTCCCTAGGGTGTGTCTCATTCACTCAAGACTACAAAACGCTGAGTTTAAAAGCATCCTAGCCGTAGGGCAGGGGAGGGAGGAGGGTCTGTCTGGGGAAGCCACTGCAAGGGTGGGAGATAAGCAGGTGAGGCTCAGAATTCCTGGAGCTCCTGGTGTATACATGGGCAGGAGGGTAGTTTCCAAGTGTTATGGGTTTGGGGTTCGAGATGCAAACTCCGGGTGGATGTTGGGGGCAGATATGGGTATAATGGGGAGAGAGGGACATGTAACAGATGTGGGGTGCATAACTCCAGGAGTAAGAAAAGGGAAGACGTTCCAAAGCAATGGAGAGGTAGTGAGGTAAGGCTATAAATATTCCAGGGTGCATATGGGAGAATATAAGGTCCTAGATGTGGGGTCAGAGTTTTGGTATGGGTGAAAGGGAGCATTTCTGGTCCTAGATATGGGATATCTGTGGAGAGGGCAGAATTCTAGGTGTAATGGTTGGGAGTACAAGGGTCTGTATACCAGTGTGTGTGTATGTGTGTCACTTGAGGGTCACGTTGACCAGGAATCAGGCTGGCCAGCAGTGTGGAATACTGAAGCAGTTGAAAGTTAAAATAGGAAAAGCTTAAGAGGAGGCAAAGGGTGTCACTCACAGCAGAAGTCCACTGCCCCGGGAGCATGAGACCGTCCTGGGTATCTCCCTGCCCGTATTGCCCTCAGTGCCCTGTCCATGGCTCTGCACAGAGAAGGCCCCTTCAGCCTCTAGCAGCTGGATACCAGGCAGTCTCTCAGCTTATACTGTGACCCCACCCCAGCAACTCACATTGTTAAGATACAGAGTAAGTCCTTCCCAAGACGTGTCCCAGAAACCTGAGTAGATAAGATGACCCCAGGAAGGGCAGCAACACCAGGGCAGCCTGGGAGGAGCAGCAAGTGCTTCAGGAACATCGCTGATGGGGCTTCACAGAAGCAGGGGCTCTGAGGTCCCAGGGGTAGAGACGACGGCCTCTCAGAAATGGGCCTTAAAGGGCCACTGGGATTTGGGTTCACATGTGCAGGGAGTGGGGAGGTATGTTATAGCAAAGGGGTGAGAAGTGAGGAGGCTGAGACGTGGTCTGGGAGGCAATGTAAATGCCGAATCAGCCACAGCACGTGGTGTGGATGAGCCTGCAGGGATCACAAACACGTGCCGTTGGAACCAGGCAGGTGATGTAAATGAGTGAAGCAGGCCAGGTGCAAGATGAAATTAGGAAAAGTAGGGATGGATAAATAGAGACAGTACCCAAAGCAGCCAAGGGCATTTAAGACAAAAACACAACACAATAAAACATGGCAAACCAAATGAAATCTGGCCCATGGGCTACCAGTATGTGAGCCCAGGAGAGTAGCGAGGGCTTTGGCTGACCAAGGATGTATGGCAAAGGCCTTGGATGACCAGTGCAGCTGAAGATGGAAATCCCACAATAATGCAGGGAGAGGGGACCCCCAAGGATCACAGGGCAACAATGGTTTCTGGATGAGGCATTCTTCACCTTTTTCTTACAAGGAGCTAACAGTTCACTGTAGACTCAGCACAGCTGGGCTTGACCTCGTATTTTGCTAGCTAGATGACCCCATTTCCCTCTCCATCAAGGCATTCCAACCTGAGGACCCCTCAGCAAAGACCCTCTCCTCAATTGCCTCCCAAGCTACTATTGCTTTGTGTACAGACCGTCTTGTCATCTCTCAGCCCATTACAACAGTCCAGCGTGCATTTTGGAGCTGACCCAGGCCTGCCTGCTACCTTCAGGCTTGGTCCTTTGGGGTATAACTCCCCCACCTCCTGCCACACTGCCTCCCAGAGTCACCTAATCCCCTTTCATTTCCCTCTGGTGAGGTAGACAGAGGAGGGCTCCAGGAACCCCAGATCCCATTGTCTGTGCTCCTTGAAACGTTTAAAAGGATTAGGGGCGGGGGGCTTGCTCCAGTTGCCTTCAGGGATGTGTGTTCAGTGGGGGAGAAGATGAGATTCTGCTTTCTTCCATCCCACCCGTCCAGAAGGGCTGGTGAGTGCAAGATAGATGGTGTGGATAAGGGGGCATCCAATTAATTCCAATTTAAACTCAATTTGGTCTCCTTTATAATTAGAACAGCAGGCGTGTTTTAATAGTGGATTATCTCTCCCAGGCAGTCGTTTGTCATCACTCTTTCTCTGCGCTGGGTCTTCAGGACCACCCCACCCGGGTAGAGGAGATGGAGCTGGGGGAGGCAGGAAGGGCAGCGGATGGGGAGGTTATTGGGCATAAGTGTACAAAGGAGGAGTGACCACAGAGGCTCATGCCCTATCTCAGCCCAGGTCTCACCTGGAAGAGTCTTGCTCTGCGTCTCAGTTTTCTATCCATAAAATGGGAGGGAGCACGCCAGTGAGCATTCTCTACTCTGACATCCACAGGAGAGGAGAAAGAAGTTATTGGTGGTAGATCTAGAAGTTGAGGTCGTAGGGCTCATCAGGGGAGTCAGAGACATGGGCACTGCTGGGTGACCTTGGGTGAGTCATAGACCTTTCTGTGCTTTAGTCTTCTCACCCGTCAAATAGGGACAATTATAATAACAATCATAATATCATTTAATAATAATGTCTTAAAATGGCCCCACAGATAAATGTTTTCAAGCTAATGCTCACCCAGAAAACCTCCACCCATAACCCTCTTCACCCTATTCCCTACGGAGGCCTTTTTGGAAACACACACTAGTCAAAACCCAAAGTTAGAACACAGGGCATGGGCGGTCCCAGCTTGGTTCGGCAAGAGCTCAGGAGGTTCAGAAGGGGCTTCAGATAAAGTCCTAAAGATTCAAAAGCCCTCCTGAGGAAACATTCCTCTGCCAATTGCAGAATTGATGTGACTGAGTTTGAGTCGTGTCACTCAATGATGTTAGGTGGCTGCCATTCACCTGTCCCAGCTGTGTGATAGCAGCATGAGCCCTTTGCTGTCTGGCAAGTACATTCCTGGTCCATGTCCCTTTGGGCCTTGGCCCATATTCCCTCACCGACAAGAGTAGTTACCACTATGTCCTTTGGCAGGCAGAGAAATCGAGGCTTGGAAAGAAAAAGGTGATGCTCAGGCCCAGCTTGTTTTGTGCAGACAGGCCAAGCTCAGCAGTCCTGAGGCTGCGCCCAGCTTTACTAGAGCCTATTCTCCATTTGGTAGCTGATGCACCCCCAGGCACCCAGCTCCAGCCTGGGCCACCGGCTCGGGTGGGATGGGCTGGGGCTCTGTCCACAGGGGTCAGAGTCTGCTCTGTGTGACATGAAGCCCCCGGACCACAAACCCAGCCTGCCACTCTCTGCCACCCTGCCCCTCAGCACCTCGGTGATAGCCTGCGGCCTCACAAATCCTCCTAGGGACGTCTGGGTAATTAGGAGATTCTTCATTTACTGATGACACTTTTCATTACCCAGAATGAATGCAGACTCGTTCCCTCCCCACCGCCCAAGGAGGGCTGTTCCTCATGCTGGTGGGATTGATGGGCCCGGTCGGGCCTGCCGCCACCTCCCCCAGGCCTTGGGGTAGCCGGCCTCGCTGCTAGAAGCGAGGTCCTGTGGCGGTGGTGCCATCCTTCTTCCAGAGGCAGGGCTTTGTGCTTGGCATCCCCACGTGGAAACCACACAGCCACTTTCTGGCAGATTGTTGCTGCCCTCTCTTTTGCACAAGGAAATGAAGGCTCAAAGAGGGAAAGCCACTTTGCTTAAGACGCAAAACTGGTGAGTGAAAAATATCCAGGCTCCTTGCTAGCCTCTGCCCCCAAATGCCCCATGCACATGTATACAACGAGTTCATTGGATCAAACGATTTAAGAACCACTGGTTTTATCGCTAACTATAAAAGAAGAGCCAAAATACCTAATTCAGTGGCAGCCGACTTACCCTAGAATCTGTCATCAAGGGCCACTCATGAGAGGCCAAGTCACACCAGCACAGGATTGAGCCTCAGATTTACCCAAGACAGGGGTTCAGCCGGGGTTCTTAAGCTAAAGCACTCTGTATGGACATGCCCCAGGCAGCCTGGCTCAGAGATGTCTTGACGTCTTGACTTCTGCTTCTGACCCGTCAGCAAAATTTAGGTTCCTGAAAGCATCAGAGTAGCTAGAACAAAGGTGGGACTAGATGACCTCCAAGCTCTCCCTCCCCATGCTCGGCTCTCTGTCACTCTAGGGCACTGTCACTAGCCTAGGGAAGTTCCTTCTTATAGCTAACATGAGTATCTCCAACTGCATTGGGAAGGACGCCTGGACTCAACCCTAGGAAAGTCCTAAATATGGGGGAAGGGCTGCTGGGGAGGGAGGAAAGGGGACTTAACCTGCCAAAGCCACTGTAAGACTGGGAAAATGAGGCTCTTGCCAGAAAAGGTTTTCTTTGTCCTGAAGGAATTGCATACCAGCAGGATAGTTTATTTATATATATGAATATATGTATAAATATATATATGTGTGTGTATATATATAGTATATATATATATGTTCTATATATATGCCTTGTGATATTTGTGTGAACTTGACACACAGCATGAAAGCTTAAAGCTGATAAGTAGAATTTAGGTAGCAGGGTGTCCCTTATTCCCAATTTATTACTTCACTAGGGACTCATGCAGGCTGCAGGACTAGAGAGCTGGTGGCAAGGAGAGAGCCGGAGACCCAGGCGCAAGTTGGATTATGAGTCTCAATTTATAACCATTACATGCTGTGGATTTCAATGATATTTATTGTTATCTGACCACTTGCATTGCAAAAGTAGGTTTTGCAAATGGGGAGGAGAAAGGGACCTTAAAAATCTGTTTTAGAGCTATCCCTCACCTGAGGCTGCCCTCGGCTGCTGTGTAGTGGGGAGCTGGGACTGCAGCCTGCAGACCTGGGGATAGGACACCCCCTTCCTAGCCTCTCCCTTAACATACCCTAGGGCCCCTGACAAGGGGACCCTAAGAAGCTCAGTCCATTTTCTTAGAGAAAACAGGGGTAAAGAATTCATTATATTTTTAAGGGTAGGTTGAAAAAGAAGGTGAAATAAATCTACCATTAATTGGCCTCCTGTTATGTATCAGGCTCTATGTGGGGGTACCTTCTTTATACCAGCCTTAGAAAGAAGCATCCTTAATTTTCCATTGACAGAAAGGGACATTGAGGCCCAGAAAGACATACCGATTTATTCCTAGAGGCAGCACAGTATAATGGTTAACAGCGTGGGCTTTGGAGCTGGGCAACTGAGGTTCCCATGATGTCTGGGCAAAGGACTAAATCTCTCTGAGTCTTAGTTTCCCCAGTGAAAAAAAATAGGGATTACGTGAGACAATGTATAGGATGGAGATTAAGAAAGAGTCAATGCAAGGTAACTATTCATAGGGATGTAACCAGGTTTTGGGGGCTCCAAAACCCTAGAATTTTCACCCCATCACCCTATCCATTGAGTGGAGTGACTTACTCAAGTCTCACAGCCAGGGAGAGCATCATCAAGGAGCCCAGCCTTATACTTCTAATTTTTCTTCTTTTGGGGTCATTACCCCTTTTACCTTCCCACTTAGCAGCTGTGTGTGTGTGTGTGTGTGTGTCAGGGTGGGGATCTCAACTTGTCCTTCTACAGATTCCAAAAAACCAAGTGAAACCTGGGGTCTGCAGAACACAGTGAGTCCTGATCATTTTGCCATCGAATAATTTGAGACATCCTAGGTCAGTCACAAATGCACAGATTTCTCCCCTGTAGACCTTTTCAGAGACTTTATACACCATGAGGTATGTTGTGGCTCTGTGAGAGGGTATATGATTTGAAATGTTCCCTAGCTTTTTAACTAGGGATGTCTCGAAGGAAGGGACCCCCCCAAACATATTCATGTTAACATGAATAGAATTGGGAAACACTGGTCTGGTGGATGGGTTGTTTCTTGGGCATCAGAGTGCAGTCTCTGCTTTCTGCATCACTTAATTGTGACTTTGGAAATCCCACTTGACCCCTTGTGACTGGTGAGGCCTCTCTGGGTGTATTTGGGTCAGTTAGAACAGCAAGACAGAAGCTGCCAAGCAGAGAAGAGAGAGTCAGAGCCACAAAGCAGACTGAAGTGTCCCAGGATCAGCTGAGCATCGACCACCGTGTGCCCTCGGAAAGCACCTTCCCCTCCCTGGGCCTTAGTTTCCCTGCCATTTAGATCAGATGCTCTCGAAGTGTCTTCTAGTTCAGGTTTTGTGCACTTGGGTATCTGCAGGGCAGAGGAGCCCTGATTCTTCTTAGACTGTCTGCTCCACCTCCTCTAGCCCTACCTTCCCCCACTTTCCTCCCTATGAAGAATGACAAAGGAGCCAACAGACCAACCCAGGCTTAATGTAGCTGGAGCAAATTAATAATTGATGCATAAAGAGACAAGATCTGCCTCAGAGGGACATGAGGAAGGGGAGGAGAGGCCAGCAGGAGGGGGCCAGGGCACATGAAGGAGGAGCGTCCTGCTTAGGCTGGGCCTGGGAGCTGGTGGACTCTTATAGCCACATGACACTGCCTAGGTACCTAGACGGTGACTTGCATGGGGCCCTTATCATGCTCTGCCCAGTATGATCAAAGGATGTGGTCCTGGGGACAGAGCCCTGCCTTGGCCAGCGGGGAGGCGAGGCGTTAGGGAGGTCTGATGGAGGAGGTGTTGGGAGTGTTTTTACTTTGAGACCATAGGGCCTGGGCTGGTTGTAACTTGGCCCTGCGCCCTTAGATTCTTCAAGTTGGATGATCCTGGTCTAATGTTACTAGCAGATGGGCTTAGGGGACTCATTTGATGGGACTGGCCTAGGAAAATTAGGCTGCCCCTGGATGGCTGTCCATCTCCCTGGCCTGTGGGACTCTGAAGGATTGGACTAGCCTATGACCTTGCAGGATGATCAGACCAATCTCTTGTGTTCCTGGGACTCTGCAGTATGTGTGGGTAAGGAAAGTGATTACAAGACTCTTCAGTCTTGCTCAGAGCCCAGTCCTGAGCCTGAGGGCTGGCCTGACACAGCAGCTGCCCCGGGAACAGAGGTAGAGGGTAAGGGGGGCAGTGGAGCCTGGACCACTCCAGAGGGTCCCCACCTAACCAACACTCAAATTGACTTTCCCCTCAGGGGAACTGCCGGGAGCTGGCAAGCCCTCCCACGCCCAACATCCTTGCTCCGAGATTCCAGGGCGAAAGGATTGTCAGGACACATCAGCTCCATCCCCATGACTATCACTATCAGACACATCAGCACAACACAGGAAGAGGCCCCAGCATTCATTTTTTGCATTATAAACCTGTGCGACCTGCCTGTGGCGTCAGGCAGAGCCTCTCCTTGCTCAGCCTACCCTCCCCTGAGCCCCTGCTGCCCCTCTGTGTGAGGCGTCCAGGCATCCAGTTGGTCCTCCCTGCTGTCCTCATGGACTGCCATATGATGTCATCCACTGAGCTGCTGGGATGGAAGGGATCGGCCAGGCAGAAGGGAAAGGGGAGGGCAAAGGCAGCGTTTCCCTGGCAGGAAGATGATGCTCATCATAGCTGCCATCAGCTGGGCCCTTGCTCTGTGCTGACGTGGGGTCAGAGGGTGAACGCGAATTTCCAAAAGGTGAACATTCTGTCCCATCTTGCATAAGACAAGGCAGCATCAGAGAGGTCACTTGTCCAGGTTTGCACAGCCGGTAAGGGAGGGTCAAGACCTGTCCTGTTGGAATCCGCATCTGATTCTGTGTTCTTAACAACTAGATGGGGCAGTCTCTTACACTCTCATCTGACATACATTCATTTGCTAAGTAAACATCTTAACATCTGTTCCACACTCACTCAAGTCTGACTGTGGATTGGAATCTGGGAGTTGTTAGGAAGCCTGATACCTAGGAATGTGAAGGAAAGGAAACCGTACATGCAAGCCCCAGAGTTGAGAGGAAGACCTGTTCATTTAGAAACAGAAAGATGCACTGCACGCTTAGAGGCAGGAGTAGTAAGAAGGAGGCAACAGTGCCTTGTGGAGCACAGCGAGGAGCTTGAACGTCATCCTTGGTCTGCAGGATACCACCGAAGGGTTTTGAATATGAAGGTGACATAATGCGGCCAAAGTTTTGGAAAGGTCTTTTTAGCTCTAGAGTGCTGCATGGATTGAAAGAGACTGGGAGCAGGGGCAAGGCTGGAGCTAGATGACGTTCATTCGAAGGAAAGTCACAAGGTCCCACACTATGGTTGTGGTCATGGAAGTGACATTTAACAAGTGAAATATGCCCATCTACTTGCTTGGCAGGGTTAGCAGGTAAGAAAGTCCAGGTTGACCCTAGAACAATATGTGAATTATCAGACTCCAGATGAGGAGAAGCTGTGGTTACTTTGGGACTGGTTGGGTTTGAGGTTCCTGAGGAACCTTCAGGTAAAGATGTCAACCCTCTGCCAACCATGTGGAATTTGAAGCTAGAGAGAGACCACTGAGCTGCAGGTGGAGACTTTGAAGACATTGGCATAATGACGGATAGCGAAGTCTTGGGAATAGAAGATCTTGCCAAGGAAGAGGGCGTGAGAGAGTAAGAAGAGAAAGTTCAGCACAGAATCCTGGGAAAACATCATATGGGATGAGCAGAAAGAGAGGGAACCTGAGGATTCTTGGCTATCCACACAGGCAACAAACCCGGCCAAGCCCCAGGTCAGGGCTCAAGTACTGACCAAGATACCATTCCTGACACAGGTTGGCTCCTGGGATTGTCCTAACGGGTTGTGAGAGGGCAGCTCATGGGCCTTTGCCTCTGCTACCAAATGGAACCTGAGGTCCGCTGACTCCAGAGGCTCCCAGAGTTTTGTCACTGGCCTTGCGAGGAAGCAGGATGGAAATGAGCCCAGGGCAGTCATGAATTTCCAAAGGAGGAGCACGGGGAGAATACTGTCCAGCAGAGGGATCAGCCTGAAGGGAGAACCAAGGATGAGAGGAGCTTGGCGCTCAGTGGTGCCAATGATTCCCTGGGTTGCGGTGCTAGGATTCTTCTGTCGCAGCCAGAGAGCAGGGCTGATTGGTTCCTGCAATCCCAGAGACTACCCAGAAGTCGGTGCTGAGTCTGCTCCCTCCTTCCTGATTACGGACCACGTTTTGGGGACCTGTAGCAGAACTGTTCTGGCAATCAGTCGTCATCCATGCACTTGACTCCCTATGTCTCCTGACAGGGCTCTGGCCAGAAGTTCAAGAGCCTGTACACCCCAGGAGTGACCCTGGGATAAAGATCCCAGCCTCCTCACTCCCCTGTGAGAAAATTCCAGGTCCATTCCACAGCCTTTCAGAGAGTCCGGGTGCGGCAGCTCCAGCTGCCAGACCAGCGATCTGTTCCTTCATCGATTTTTTTCTACAGCTCTCCTCCCTTTCCTGCCTCCTCTCTACCCCTTCTCACAGTGCTTCTTGGGGTCATCTCTTGAACAACCACTTATACTCAAACCCTTGTTGCAGCATTGGCTCAGGGGTTCTCTGCAGTAAGACGGCCTGGGGCCAGGACTCGACCTTCATTCCTCTTCAGGGCCACTGAGACTTCTCCTCTCACCCCAGCCTGCCAGCAACTCTGTGCCTGTTACCTCCATCCCCATTCTGCTTCCTTCTCTGCCCCCTTTTCTGCTCCTTGAACTTGCTCAGTGTAGGGCACTTCAGGGGCCCCTGGAAACGACAGCAAGAACGTGGGACCAAGGGGGCTTAGAGAGGCTGAGGGGCTGGAATTGCCGGATCTTCTGCAGCAGTTAATGGCGGCTGATTGCAGACAGGTGGGGCTAGAGGAGGAGCAGCAATTAGTGGCTGTGGTGACAGCAGAGACAGGGCTGCTAAATGGGCCCATTAGAGGGCATTAGTAAAACGCCAGGATGGTGGCCTGAGCAGAGAGAGACACAGCACACGCCTCGGCTGGGTCTCTGGGGCTGGGCTCTGGGAGGTTCACCTGAGACATGTCAGGGAGCCACGGCCCCAAGATGAGGACTGCCCGTTTCTGCAGCCACAGCCTTTGGAGGTGCGGTGCCTATCTGTGGTCCTAGGGAGTCCACTTGCAAAATGACACCCAGCCGGCAGATAATGGCTTTAATGGGGTCTTGCACATGGAGCACTTATCACACTTCCCAGAGCCTGGTCCCAGCCATTAGCTCATTAGCTCAAGCCTCTGAGGCCCATTTCACAGATGGGGGAGGGGAGGGACCAATGAAGTGACATGTTAAAACTTAACCACATGGTTCTTTATCCAAAGACGAGCCAATCTTGCCTTGCCCCTGAGACTCTATTGTCCCTTGGGACTTGGGGCTGAGTTTTATTCCTCACTGTATCTCCAGGGTCTGGTATTATGCACAGAGCAGGTCCTTTTTAAAAAATGGCTCTTGAGGAAGAAGCTGAGGACCCAGCAGCAGCTGCAGCCCCCTGCCAAGCCCCCACCCTATGCTCCAGCCACATGGGGTGGTGGTCATGGAGTCCAGAAGCCGGAAGCCTGGCTGTGTCGCTTATTTACTGTGTGGTCTTGGCCAAATTATTTAACATCCCAGAGCCTTGATTTCCTCATCTGTAGAATGGGGCTAATAATCGGACCTGCTCGTGGGGCACTGTGAAGGTTAAATGAGACACCCTGTACAGAGAGCTTAGAGGGGTACTCTGCTTTCGTTATTACCCAGATACAATGGGTGACATCGGGAGCACTTGTGTCTAAATAACATTGGCTATGGCTGCTGGAAGGTGACCCCGGCCTGGACTTGCAGAGGCAACAGGAAAAGAGCAGGGAAAAACGCCGATAGAAAGCCCAGACTAGCTCCGCCGCGTAATTTCTGGGCTTCGGGGTTCTCCTCTAGACACGCAGGGGCAGGGGCTCCATGACCCCGGAGGGCACTTCCTGCTCTAAAATCCTCTGGCTGTCCAGGGCAGAGCCGTTGTGACAAGGGTGGGGCTGGCACTGCTGAGGAGGGAGACAGGACAGAGGAGCGGGTCTGCACGAGAGTGGACCTGAGCCTGGGCTGAGAGGTGTGGCGGTTCTAAGAACATCCCCTGCTGACACCGTGTGCCCAGCTCATCCATCGCCGGGTGGAGAAGTGCGGGTTTGGGGACAAGGGTATTGATTTAGAGAGAAGGCCCTTCTTGTCCTCAGCTGTATCTGCTGGAAGGGGGCTGCTTGGCGGGGATGTGAGTGGGTATGGAGGGTGTGCGGTCTTGCTGCAGTTGGGCTGGGGTTGCAGCAAGAGCATCTCTCCCTCCAGCCTATTTAAAGAGAACCCCAGCTCCCAGCACCACCGCCCTGTACAACTCCATGGGGAGCCGCCAGCCCCTGACTGATCTCCTCTTGTTTTCTTTCTCTGTACCCATCACCGAATTCCGGCTGTATCTGGGGAAATAGAAGGTGTACTCTCTCCAGTACACAGAGAGGAAATTGAGACTTAGGAAAGCTGAGTGCCTTGCATTCAGTTGAGATTCACTGCAATTCTATGAGCCTGAGAAAGAGGGGCACACAGATGAATAAGACTTGGCCCTTGAGGATGGACTGTAAATGTACCTGTGCCCACACTACTGTTTGGCACACAGTCTGCTTTCCTGACTCTCTCCTCATCTGACCATTTCAGCAAAGCTGGGGAGAAGGCAGGACAGGAGACTTATAGCCCCATTTTACAGATGACGAAATTGAAGCCCACAGAGGAGCCACACTGCACTCCTATTGAATGCCGTTTATTTCTAATGGAAATCGTGAACAGGAAACCACATAGATAATATCTCCAAAGCCCTGGGCTCGAAGAGGGAGCTGTTTAGTTATTGACTACCTTCCAAGGTGGTGGAGTTTCCAGGATTTGTCAGTGCAGGGTGAGGCCCTGGGCAGGGCTCTGTCTGATGTGGCTCTGGCAACCACAGGTCTGTTTAGGAGCCAACAGTGAGATAAGGGGGTTGGGGCACACTATTGAATTGGCCACTGGTAACTGAACCTGCCTTCCTGCTATCTGATCCCCAAGACCAAGGGGCAGCTGCTGGCTCTCCCTGGTCACTGCGTGGCTCTGTCTCCATCCCCCCTTGGAGCCAGCTGAGCCTTGCCTGCTGTGGGGCAGCCTCGCCTTCAGTCTGAACACCCCCTCCCCTCCCCTCTGTGCAGGTTATACATGCCCCAAACCAAGGAGCACCACACACAGAGAGCAGGTTGTGAATGGCACCCTGCCCTGTCCAGGGCACACCTGGCCTCCTG
Organism: Rousettus aegyptiacus; assembly: GCF_014176215.1. Lineage (NCBI taxonomy): Eukaryota > Metazoa > Chordata > Mammalia > Chiroptera > Pteropodidae > Rousettus > Rousettus aegyptiacus. The sequence continues at coordinate 15,576,573 of NW_023416309.1, forward strand.
CAGGCCACCATTCCCATCTTGCTTTGATGCTATTTGAGCGAAGGAGTCTACCGTGCCGAGACGAACTCCCCCCGGATCTCTCATCTGCCTCCTAATCCCATGCCTGGCTGTCTGTCACACAGTTCCTGAGCCCCTAGTTTCCCCATCCTGTCCACTGGAGAAACGGGATGGCAGGAGCACTAATCCTGGGGTTGCTGTGAGGATTGAAAGAAGTGCAGGTGAAGCACTTTGCCTGCGCTGGACCCGGGAGAAGCTCCGGGTGAGGGGCGGCCGCGCGTGTTGCTTCTCGTTAGTGTTTTTCTCTTTTAATTTTAAAAAAATTTTCAATTGCAGTTGACATTTAATATTATATTAGTTTCAGGTTTGCGACATAGTGGTTAGACATTTATATAACTTATAAAGTAATCCCTCCGATAATTCTAGTACCCCCCTGACACCATACATAGTGATTACAATATTATTGACTATATTCCCTACCCTGTACTTTACATCCCCGTGACTATTTTGTAATTGCCAATTTGTACTTCTAATCCCTTCACCTTTTCATCTAGCTCCCAATCTTCCTCCTACCTGGCGACCGTGGGTTTGTTCTCTGGTTACTTGTTAGTATTATCACTCTGTGCCAGGGCATGGGGAAAACGGCCGGGGTGTGTGATTCCTGCTCTCCAGGAGCCCAAAGCTGTCCTCTCATCACATGGTCAGCTCAGATGTGGCCTCCTCTGGAAGTCCCCCCACTCACCCAGCCTGCAGACTAAGTTAGGACCCCTGTGCCAGGCACAGGCCAGTTACCACACACCTGCATTTCTGCTCCATGCCCGCCTGCTGCTCCAGATGCCAAGACCCCTAAGCCGGGGGCCAGGTGTGGATTTTGTGGTGTCGCTGTCATGCAGCACAGAGCAAGAGCTGAAGAAATGAGTGTGGAATTAATGAGCGTGGAACTCCTGTCTTCCTGCTGCATTCACTTGTCGCTGCTCTGCGTGTGTCGGGCCCAGCACTGAAGGTTTGTATTCATTATCTCACTTCGTCCTCATGATAGCTCTGAGGGAGACATTGTCTGCATTTCACAGGTGAGAAGCTCTGAGAAACCAAGCCACTTGCCATCAAAGTCAGGCTCTAACTAGGAAAAAGAGAAGGACCCTCAAGTATTTATGACAGGGAGATTAAGTGCAGAGAATTGTTTTCACAGGTGATAGAGGAGCTGAGAGGTCAAAAGGCATGATGCAGCAATGCAGGAATCAGAGCTGGTAGGAAGCTGCAGCCACCTTCAATTTGAGGAACACGAAGAGCAGCTGGAGTGTCATGGGTGTGTCCTGTGGGAGCTAGAGTCACAGAGGAGACAGCTGAGCTGAGACTCTTCCCAAGGCAGATAGGGAGGATTTTCCCTTCCTCCTGTCCTTAGCTTCCACCAGTGCCTCCCATCAGCCCTTCTGGTCAGAAAGCATCTGAGCTAGTGTCCTGGGAAAGAGCCCACAGAGGCCAGTACCCCTGTAACACAGAGCAAAGCCAGCAAAAGCAGAGGAATAGGTCAGGACAAACACGCCCAGTGCAGTTCCCACAGGTCATGTGGTCTGCCGGTTTTGCTCCAAGCCCTGGACCCCCTGAGCCCTGGACCCCCTGAGCCCTGGACCACCTGCCCCTAGGGTGTCCTGCCTCCGTCCTCCCTGACCTAAGCTCTGCTGTTCTTGTTGGCCCTCGCCCCTCAGCCCTCAGAGGAACAGGCTGTGTCCACAACAAGACCCGTAGCCTTTGGGTGCATCCTGAGTGTGCCCCAGCTACCTTCAGCCACCTTCACTCTGGAGACACTACACTGTCAGTGCTACCTGGCTCTGTACCAGCCCAGGAAAGATGCTCATCTCTACCCCTCACGACCATGGCGTTTCAGTTTACCACCTTGTCTGTCGCCCCTGGTCCTCACAGCTGCCACCTCCAGTTCTGCTTTCTTTCTCGAGCACCATGAGTCTCTCATGACTGGATCATGACCATTGGCCTTAAGACGTGCTTCAGTTCTCCCACCTAACGACAAATCCTCACTGACTCCATGTCCCCCATTGTCTCTCTGAAGAGCAGAGCATGCCACATGTGCCTCCAGTCTCCGTCACCGCTGTCCTTCTTCCATTCTCTCCTCTCCAGTGCAGTGAGATATTGACTCTTGTCAAGATCTCCAATGACTGTAAGTTACCCAACCAGGGGTCCCACTGCTGTCCTCATTTCCTTGATGTCCAGCAGCAGCTGGTTCATCCAAACAGCCACACACTAAGTTGGGACAATTTCTTTGTTGGAGATAGTCTCTGTTGGGGTTCGCTCGAATCTTAGACCCACGGAGTCAGTTGAGATGAATCGTCAGCCTTTATTAGCCAGCCAGCGATTGACTCTCTACCACGCAGGGTCAGAGGAGGTCAGCCTGAGCTCCCAAAAAAGGCAGTTTATAAAGCCTAGAACCACACCCTAGTTAACAGAATCAGAAGTTGGCCATTAGCATATCTTTGAGCAGATTACTACCCCCTGGTTAACAGAATCAGAGTAAATCCTTAATGCCAGCTTACTGGAAAAATTTTCCACCCTTATCATTCCCCACTGGTTTTCTAGAATTCAAATCATTGATTCGTCAACCTGGAGTGGTGAGTAGTGGCCTCTGAGAATCATGAGTTTCACTGTCTGCACCCTTTTTTGACATACGTGGGTAACAGTAGGTCTAATCCTCTCCTATTCTGTCAGGTTTCACCTAAAGCCATACAAAGACCCACTTACTTTAGGATGGAGAGAATTAAGATGGTCCAGACTGGACCCCTGATAGTCTTATTTTTAGCGGGTCCTCTGTCCGACGCAGGGTCCATTGTCCTGATGTCTGTGGTGGATGTGCAGCCTTGATCCTGGTACGGTGAATCCAATGACGACGTCCAGCTACCTTGACCGTGATGGGTATTGTGAGGATGACAGGGAAAGGTCTGCCCCAGCAGGGCTCAAGAGCAGCATGCTGTACCTTTCTTACCCAGATCCAATCACCTGGAGCATGGTTGTATGACTGGACTGGATACTGAGCGGTTGTTCTGGTGGCAGAGACCAGTTGGTGGGTCTCCTGCCATGCAAGAGAGCTTGCAAAGACTTAAGCAGTGACCAAACATTATTTCATAAGGCATGATGCCCTTACAGTAGGGTGTGATTCCCTTACAGTAGGGGTGCACCGTGCCCTTAATAGGGAGAAGGGAAGGAGGCTTACACGGTTTTCGCCAGTTTCCAGCTTGAACTTAGTTAAGGTTTCTTTCAAGGTTCTATTCATTTTTTCTACTTGCCTTGAACTCTGAGGCCTATAAATGCAATGTAATTTCCAATTGAACCCTAATACCTTTGCTAGAGATTGGCTGGTCTGGGCAGTGAACACCAGGCCGTTGTAGGACCCCCAGTGTTATGGGCAGGCCAAATCGAGGCACTATATCTAAGACCAATTTCTTTGCTACTACCTGAGTGGTCTCCTGCTTGGTGGGGAAGGCTTCTGTCCATCCTAACTAGATGTTAACAGTCTTGTTTTCACTCCCCCACTGAGCTTGAGTCACTGCTACTAGTTCAGCCCTCTGAGCTGAAGTGCCATGGCTTAGGGCTTGTGCCCAGATGACAGTCTCAGTGGTAACCACTGCAGCCCCGGCATACCTGACTCCTTCTGAGACGAAGCTACTTCTATCCGTAAATAGAGTACTGTTTGGATTCGGCCAAGGGCTGTCTGTCAGGTCCAGTCTGGTGCAGGTGACGTTCTTTAGGACTTCAAGACAGTCATGCAGAGTTTGGCAAGGGCCATCGTCAGGCAGTAGGGTAGCTGGATTGAGTGCAGCAGTTTTCAGGAACTCCTCATTCTGTGTCCTTGAAGAGGATGAGGGGGCCTTCTTTTTAGGGACTTTTCTTTTTTCAGGGCGCTCATTCTTTCAACGTCCCTTTTTTTAGGATGTGCGCATTGGTCCTTTTCTAACCCGACTCTCCTGGGTCCATTGTTCACCCTGGGTGCCTGTTCTTAACCTCTGCCTTTTCCTGGTGGTCCCTTTGGCTGGGCTTCTTGCATGCTTGCAAGCAGGACCTTGGTCATCCTCTTAGGCTGTGCTATATCTACCTCATCTCTATTGTTGAATACTCAT